>NC_141874.1:379996806-381246806 GCF_056163025.1 Triticum urartu | reverse complement strand
GAGTTGTTTCATATGCTTCACGACAACTGAAGCCTCATGAGTTGAATTATGCCACGCATGATTTGGAGTTAGCAGCCATAGTGCATGCATTGAAGACGTGGAGACATTTCCTCATTGGAAATCATTGTGAGGTGTACACGGATCACAAGAGTTTGAAGTACATTTTCACGCAGAAGGAGTGGAACCTCAGACAAAGGAGATGGTTGGAGCTCATCAAGGATTATGACATGAGATTGCATTACCATCCCGGAAAAGCTAATGTAGTAGCTGACGCATTAAGCCGTAAGAGCCATGTCAACACCCTAGTGACGGGAGAAGTACCAAAGGAGTTAGCAGAAAACCTTCATGAACTATGCTTGGAAATAGTTCCGAGAGGCTATGTAGCAGCATTGGAGATTCAGTCAACATTGATGGATAGGATCAGAGAAGCTCAGAAATCTGACAAGGAGATTGCTTTTATAAAAGAGAAAATGAGTGAAGGAAAAGCAAAGGGATTTCGTGAGGATGAGCACGATACCCTATGGTTTGAGGACCGTGTTTATGTGCCCAATGACCCGGAGATCAGGAAGATGATTTTGCAAGAGGCACATGATTCACCATATTCGATTCACCCAGGGAATACCAAGATGTATTTGGATTTGAAGGAAACATTCTGGTGGACCGGAATGAAGAAGGATATTGCAGCATATGTAGCAGTTTGTGACGTATGTCAGAGAGTAAAGGCAGAGCATCAGAAGCCAGCCGGATTGTTACAACCATTGCCGATACCCGAATGGAAGTGGGACAAGATAGGCATGGATTTTATTACAGGACTACCCAGGACGAAAGTAGGCTACGATTCGATATGGGTAGTAGTTGATCGTTTGACGAAGGTAGCACATTTTATTCCAGTTAAGACCACCTACACCAGTGCTAAGTTCGCAAAGATATACATGACTAGGATCATTTGTTTGCATGGAGTTCCGAGGAGTATTGTATCAGATAGAGGAACCCAATTTACCTCAAAGTTTTGGAATCAGTTGCATGAAACTTTAGGAACGAGACTAGAGTTCAGCACAGCTTTTCATCCACAGACAGATGGACAGACCGAGAGAGTCAATCAAATTTTGGAAGATATGCTGAGAGCTTGTGCACTAGATTATGGATCTAGTTGGGATGATAACTTACCATATGCGGAGTTTTCTTATAACAACAGTTACCAAACCAGTTTGAAGATGGCACCTTTCGAAGCTTTATACGGAAGGAGGTGCAGGACACCGTTGTCATGGGACGAAGTTGGAGACCGTCAATTCTTTGGACCAGATTTGATTAAGGAGTCTGAACGGAAAGTTAAGTTGATTCGCGATAGACTCAAGGTAGCCCAGTCCAGGCAGAAGAGCTACGCAGATTCTAAACGCAAGGAGACCGTTTACGAAACCGGAGACAGAGTTTATCTCTGAGTATCCCCACTTCGAGGAGTTAAGCGCTTTGGAGTTAAGGGAAAGTTAGCACCGCGTTTCGTTGGACCGTATAAGATCTTGCAACGTATGGGAGAAGTCGCTTATAAGTTGGAATTACCAGAGGGACTGTCAGGAGTTCATGATGTATTCCATGTTTCTCAGCTGAAGAAATGTCACGCCGAAATGGCGGAAGTACCGCTAAGAGATACAGTACCGCTTGAAGCAATTCAGTTGAAGGATGACCTAACATATGAGGAGAAGCTAGTCAAGATTCTCGATTACGCCAGTAGAGTTACTCGCAGCAAGGTTATCAAGTTATGCAAAGTTCAGTGGAACCACCACTCAGAGGATGAAGCCACCTGGGAAAGAGAAGAAGATTTGCACAAGGACCACCCTCACCTATTTTCTAGCCAACCCGAATCTCGAGGGCGAGATTCATCTTAAGGGGGGTAGGTTTGTAACATCCCAAATTTTCAATTTGGATTGTTATACACTAGATCATCATGCATATCATATTTTCTTGCATTTTGGTTGATCCTAGAAATTTCACGCAACTCAAGGACCTTCGGAGAGAGTTGGAGATTTCGTTATTTTCATATTTGAGATTTTCTCAAATTTGAAAAGCGGATCATTTGATTTATTTTATTTCATCTTCAATTATTTTTCCAATATCAAATATGAGAGAGGGAATAATATGACTTTCCCAAAAATTTAGGAAAATGAAGATCTAATGGATAAATCAATTTTTGTTTTTCGGTGTTTATTTGCATTTGATTTGGATAGGGAAAAATGTGTGTTTTCAAAAATTGCATTTTAGGTCCGGAGTAAAGTTCATTTTGTTCGACTCATTTTTAGGAGTCGGGGAAAATTTACTTTAGAAATTTTGGAGTTCGTTTAGTTTCTTTTTCTGTGTTTTTTTTTGCGCGCGTAACCGATTTTTTTTTAAAAAAAAGAGCAGCGCCCCGCCTTGGACCAAGGCCCAGCCAGCAGGCCGGCCGGCCAGGCCCCAGCCCAGCCGCGTGCGCGCCAGGCGCCAGGCGAGGCAGCCGCCGCCGTCGCTCGAGGCCGAGTCCCAGCGGGACTTAGGCCGGTTAGCCCCCCCTTTCCTTGTTTTGTTTTCCCTCTTTTGCTTCCCCCTACCCCAAGTAATCCCCCCCACCTATATAAATACACCCCAAACCCCCCCCTCTCCTCACATCAATCCCAAGCCCCTCTCCTCCTAAGCCGCAGCAAGCAGCAGCGCGCAGCCCCAAGCCGCCGCCTTAGCCGCGCCGCCCCGCGCCTAAGCCGCCGCCGCCGCCCTTAGCCGCCGCCGCCCGGAGCCCGCCTCCCGAGGTAGCCGCGCCTCTCTTTTTCTTCCCCGGTCCGGTTTTTCCTAAAAGAACCGTTCCGTTTTCTCTCCGATTCTTTTCTTTTTCTTCCGGTTTTTTTTCGGTTTTCTTCCGAAACCCTAGATCGGTTTTCCGTTTATTTTTCGGTTTCTTTTCCGAAAACCCTAGATCGGTTTTCGTCCTTCTTTCGGACCGTTCGTCTCAACGAACGTGATCACCGATTATTCCCCGGTTAACGACGCCCGTTCGTTTAATCGTTCTTCTTTTTCTTTTCGTCGGATTTATTCCGCGATCGTGATCTCAGATCCGATCTTCGTTCTAGTCTTTCTTCTCGCTCGTTTATCGGAATCAGGTGATTCAAGTGCCTGGAGTTTCGTCTCGAAACCGCCGTTCCGTCTAATCAACTTAAACAAGTTTTTGCCCCGGTAAAACTTGACCTAGTTTCAACTTGCTAGAACCGAGTTGTTTTCTTCTGCCGTTTGTTTTCCGTTTCTTTATTCGGTTCGTTCTTTCTTTGCAACGGAGTTCTTAAGTTGAACTTTCTGGTTCGTTCTCCTGTTCGAGTTTTACCTGTGCATTAGATGAGTACTTATTGTATGCTTGTTGTTTGTCTACGATAGATCACCCGGATTGCGCCGCTTGTTACTTCGATTCCCTAGGTCTCGCGGATCATCAGCAAGGCAAGTAACACTTTGATCATACCTTTTCTACAACCCATGTTTTATTGCATTAGATCAATCCTCTCACATTGCATGATTAGATCTAATTAAATTGTGGGATGGGAAGTAGATGAGGTAGTACCTATTACCTGTATTATTATGAAACCCTTGGGAGTTACTTCTATGTTTGCTTATTATGCCATGCTATGCTACTAGACGTGGATTGGGTGAGTGATATCCATGACAGATGTGAGTTTGTTAATTTTAATGGTTTATCTAAGGTGGCAACTTAAACACACATCTGGGTGGATTGAGGCACCTGATGTCTATCAGGACTTGCCTGTTTTATTTTGGACCGCCACCCAGGCTCAAAGGGATCATAAGATTTTTCATGCTAGAAACTTCCGTGTGCAGCCACAAGCCATTATGGGCTCTGGCATAGTTGACTAAGTTGTGCGAACTCTTACAGTGGTAGACTAGCAGATGTAGGGGATGTAGGTGTACCGGTCTACCCGATCGTAAGGTGCTAGCGCTTCTGAAAGACTATGTCTCGGTCATCCGTCTTCTCAAACACCATGTAGTGCGAGAAACCAAACGGAGGCGATCGAGTCTTGTGGGGAAAAGTGCGCAAACCTCTGCAGAGTGTACAAACTAATCATGATTAGCCGTGTCCCCGGTTATGGACAACTTGAGTATCTAGTACTTGAATATCATGTGAATCTCAACATGTTACTTCTAATTAATGTTGTTGGGTTTTAATTGTTCACTTAATGGGGATCGGAATGCTGTCAACCATTCTCGATGTTTCACAACCACCATGATAGTTAAATAAATTTATTCCTTTGCAGTAGGGAAAAACTGGCTTTACGCAAAACTGTAACCATAGAGCTTTCCACCAGCCATATATGCATGTAGTATAGCTGTTTCATTTCCATTACTCTCTATGTGTTACTTTGCCAGCATATTCCATGTGCTGACCCGTTTTCGGGCTGCAACTTTCATGTTGCAGACTTTTCAGACGACGAGTAAGGTGCTTTTAGGTCGTGGTTCTATACTCAGTGATGCCGCTGGAGTTGATGGACCCATTTATCTTCCGAGTCTTCCGCTGTTATCGTTATTAGATGGCCTTAAGCCATTTTTATTGTAATAAGTTCTCTTTGAGACAACGATGTAATAAGTGTGTGATTGCCACTCTGCTATAAATCCTTCGATGTACTGTGTGGTGTTAGCATTACTGATCCAGGGATGACACCCGAGCATAGTAGACTTGATCCATTCGGGTCGGGTCGCCACAAAATCATTTTACGCTTTGAGAACTTGTTCTTCTTGAGTTTTTACCATGGGAGCATGTTTACTAACAATCTTGAGATCATTAACAGTTCTACACATATAATCACCCAAGCGTTCAAGCATATAAGCATTTAGTTTCAATTGTCTACTAACGTATGCATTGAAGTTTTCTTGTTTAACAATAAAGTTATCAAATTCATCCAAGCATTGACTAGCAGATTTATTATAAGGGATATCACCTTCATCAAATCTATATAGAGAATTTACCTCTACTACCTGTGTCGGGGTATTGAGACCATGTATTTCTTCAATAGGTGGTAAATACTTAACATCTTCAGCTTTAATACCTTTTTCTTTCATAGATTTCTTTGCCTCTTGAATATCTTCAGGACTGAGAAATAGAATACCTCTCTTCTTTGGAGTTAGCTTTTGAGTTGGTTCAAGAAGAGTCCAATCATTATCATTGCTGAATATATTATTCAATAGCACTTCATCTTGTTCAACAGTTCGTTCCCTGAAAACACAACCAACACAACTATTTAGGTGGCCCCTAGAAGCATCGGCTAGTCCATTATAAAAGATATCAAGTATTTCATTTTTCTCGAGAGGATGATCAGGCAAAGCATTAAGTAATTGGAGAAGCCTCCCCCAAACTTGTGGGAGACTCTCTTCAATTTGCACAAAGTTAAATTTTTCCTGTAAAGCAGCTTGTTTCTTATGAGCAGGAAAATATTTTTTAGCGAATTAATATATCAGATCCCGGGGACTACGCACACAACCATGAGCAAGAGAATTAAACCATATCTTAGCATCACCTTAATGAGAAAGGAAACAACTTAAGAATATAGTAATAGCGAATTTTTTCTCATGAGCAAGCAAGGTGGCTATGTCATTCAATTTAGTAATGTGTGCGACAACAGTTTCAGATTCATAAGTATGAAAAGGATTAGATGCAACCAACGTAATTAACACAGGATCAACAGAGAATTCATGATCCTTATCAGTAAAAAATAGGTGAAGTAGCAAACTTAGGATCATATTGCATTCTAGCATTCAGAGAATTTTCTTTCAACTTGACAAACATTTTCTTAAGATCCTCTCAATCTTTACAAGCAAGAAAGTCCCTAGCTACCTCTCCATCCATAACATAACCCTCAGGTATAACAGGCAATTCATATCTAGGAGAGCTAGTGCTACTTCTTGAGCTTGCGTCGTTTATTCCCTTGAAGAGGAATGGGTGATGCAGCAAAGTAGAGATAAGTATTTCCCTCAGTTAGAGAACCAAGGTATCAATCCAGTAGGATATGATAACCCACAAGTATAGGGGATCACAATAGTTTTCGAGGGTAGAGTATTCAACCCAAATTTATTGATTCGACACAAGGGGAGCCAAAGAATATTCTCAAGTATTAACAGCTGAGTTGTCAATTCAACCACACCTGAAAACTTAATATCGGTAGCAAAGTGTTTAGTAGCAAAGTAATATGATAGTAGTGGTAACGGTAGCAAAAGGTAACAGTAGTAAAAGTAGTGTTTTTGGTATTTTGTAGTGATGATAGCAATAGCAACGGAAAACTAAATAAGTGAAGAACAATATATGGAAAGCTCGTAGGCAATGGATCGGTGATGGAGAATTATGCCAGACGCGGTTCATCATGTAACAGTCATAACCTAGGGTGACCCAGAACTATCTCCAGTTCATCAATGTAATGTAGGCATGTATTCCGAATATAGTCATATGTGCTTATGGAAAAGAACTTGCATGACATCTTTTGTCCTACCCTCCCGTGGCAGCAGGGTCCTAGCGGAAACTAAGGGATATTAAGGCCTCCTTTTAATAGAGTACCAGACCGAAGCATTAACACATAGTGAATATATGAACTCATCAAACTACGGTTATCACCGGTAAGTATCCCGATTATTGTCACTTCGGGGTTAACGGAACATAACACATAGTAGGTGACTATAGACTTTCAAGATAGGATCAAGAACTCTCATATATTGATGAAAACATAATAGGTTCAGATCTGAAATCATGGCACTCGGGACCTAGTGACAAGCATTAAGCATAGCAAAGTCATAGCAACATCAATCTCAGAACATAGTGGATACTAGGGATCAAACCCTAACAAAACTAACTCGATTACATGATAAATCTCATCCAACCCATCACCGTCCAGCAAGCCTAAGATGGAATTACTCACGCACGGCAGTGAGCATCATGAAATTGGTGATGGAGGATGGTTGATGATGACAATGGCGACGGATTCCCCTCTCCGGAGCCCCAAACGGATTCCAGATCAGCCCTCCCGAGAGGTTTTAGGGCTTGGCGGCGGCTCCGTATCGTAAAACGCGATGAATCCTTCTTTCTGATTTTTTTCTCCCCGAAACACAATATATAGTGTTGGAGTTGGAGTCGGAGAGGCACCAGGGGGCCCACGAGGTAGGGGGGCGCACCCCCACCCTCGTGGACAGGTGGTGAGCCCCTGGCCTTCATCTTTTGCAGGTATTTTTTATATTTTCCAAAAAGTTGACCGTGAAGTTTCAGGTCATTCCGAGAATGTTTGTTTCTGCACATAAATAACACCATGGTAATTCTGCTGAAAACAGCGTCAGTCCGGGTTAGTTCTATTCAAATCATGCAAGTTAGAGTCCAAAACAAGGGCAAAAGTGTTTGGAAAAGTAGATACGACGGAGACGTATCAACTCCCCCAAGCTTAAACCTTTGCTTGTCCTCAAGCAATTCAGTTGATAAACTGAAAGTGATAAAGAAAAACTTTTACAAACTCTGTTTACTCTTGTTGTTGTAAATATGTAAAGCCAGCATTCAAGTTTTTAGCAAAGATTATAACTAACCACATTCACAATAACGCTTGGTCTCAAGTTTACTCATATCAATGGCATAATCAACTAGCGAGTCATAATAATAAATCTCGGATGACAACACTTTCTCAAAACAATAATAATATGATATAATAAGATGGTATCTCGCTGGCCCTTTCTGAGACCACAAAACATAAATGCAGAGCACCTTTAAAGACCAAGGACTGACTAGACATTGTAATTCATGGTAAAAGAGATCCAGTCAAGTCATACCCAATGTAAACTAACAATAATGAATCAAAATGACAGCGGTGCTCTCCAACTGGTGCTTTTTAATTAGAGGGTGATGACTCAGCATAAAAGTAAATAGATAGGCCCTTCGCAGAGGGAAGCAGGGATTTGTAGAGGTGCTAGAGCTCTATTTTGAAATAGAGGTGAATAATATTTTGAGCGTTATACTTTCATTGTCAACATAACAACCAAGAGATGGCAATATCTTCCATGCTACACACATTATAAGCGGTTCCCAAACAGAATGGTAAAGTTTATACTCCCCCTTCCACCAACAAGCATCAATCCATGGCTTGCTCGAAACAACGAGTTCCTCCAACTAACAAGAGTCCCAGGGTGAGTTTTGTTTGCAATTATTTTGATTTAGTTTGCATAAAGCATGGGACTGGGCATCCCGGTGACCAACCATTTATCTCGTGAGTGAGGAGCAGAGTCCACTCCTCTTGAGAATAACCCGCCTAACATGGAAGATATGGACAAACCTAGTTGATACATGAGCTATTCGAGCATACAAAACAAGATATTTATTTGAAGGTTTAGAGTTTGGCACATACAAATTTACTTGGAACGGCAGGTAGATACTGTATATAGGTAGGTATAGTGGACTCATTTGGAATAACTTTGGGGTTTATGGAGTTGGATGCACAAGCAGTATTCCCGCTTAGTACAGGTGAAGGCTAGCAAAAGACTAGGAAGCGACCAGCTAGATAGCGACAACAGTCATTAACATGCATTAAAATAAATCAACACCGAATGCAAGCATGAGTAGGATATAAGCCACCATGAACATAAATATCGTGAAGGCTATGTTGATTTTGTTTCAACTACATGCGTAAACATGTGCCAAGTCGAGTCACTTAAATCATTCAGAGGAGGATACCACCCTATCATACCACATCATAACCATTTTAATAGCATGTTGGCACTCAAGGTAAACCATTATAACTCATAGCTAATCAAGCATGGCATAAGCACTATGATCTCTAGTTGTCATTGCAAACATGTTTATTCATAATAGGCTGAATCAGGATTGATGAACTAATCATATTTAAAAAAACAGAAGAGGTCGAGTTCATACCAGCCTTTCTCATCTCAGTCATTTCATCATATACCATCATAATTTCCTTTCACTTGCACGACCGAACGATGTGAATAATAATAATAGTGCATGTGCATTGGACTAAGCTGGAATCTGCAAGCATTCAATAAACAGGAGAAGACAAGGAAATATGGGCTCTTTTGTGAGATCAACAATAATGCATATAAGAGCCACTTCAACAATTTAATTATGGTCTTCTCCTATCGACCCCTAAAGAAAATAAAAGAAATAAAACTATTTACATGGGAAAGCTCCCAACAAGCAAAAGAAGAACAGGAAATCTTTTTGGGTTTTATTTTTAATTACTACTACAAGCATGGAAAGTAAACTAATTAAAAGCTACAACTAACTTTTTTTTGGTTTTTCTTAAGGTTAATCAAACACACAAGAAGAAAGCATAAAAAGGAAAATAAACTAGCATGGATGATACAATGAAAAAGTATGAGCATCGACATCTAGCAATGAGTGTGTGAACATGAATGTAATGTCGGTGGGAAATACATACTCCCCCAAGCTTAGGCTTTTGGCCTAAGTTGGTCTATGGCCACGGTTGGCCTGGCGGATATCCATAATAATAGTTGGGGTCGTACTGCGAAGAAGAAGAAGACTCCGATTGCCACTGGTTGGCGATCATCTCCGGATCCCACTGGTAATTAGACTTTCGTGAAGGATCAACTTGTGGTTCCGGCTCTGGCTTCATGGCTGGTGCAGGGTTCCGGTAGGCATGAATAGCCTCTAACGGAACAAGGTACTGGCCTGCAGATAAATCAAACAAAGAAGGAGAAGGCAGGGTAGTAGTCTCAGGATGATGTTTATCAAAGAACAATTTGTATTTAAGCTCTCCTTCCCTATTCTTAACAATAAAATCATGTGCCACCATACTTTTATAGTCTAAATAAACACGAGGAAGCACTTTTTCTTCCTTCTCATAATGCCTAATAGGTTTGTTAAAATGTGCAGCTAGGCGTGAAGCATGGATGCCTCCAAAGATGGGGCCCTTTGTACGGTTCAAACTTAACCGCTTAGCAATAATGCCGCCCATACTAACAGAGTTATCACCGTATAAACCGTGGAGCAAAATAATAATATCAGGGACACTAAGGTTTCCACAGTTTCCGTGAACAATTAAACAACGACTAGCAAATAATGCAAAATAGCATAAAACAGGAAAATGTATGCTAGTGATTCGTGCATCGGAAACCTTCCTTGTTTCCCCTACAGTGATATAATCAATAAACCCATCCACATCCTCGCGATGTGGTTCCTCTATCTTGCCCTCGAAAGGGACTAAACAGACCCGACAAAAATCATAAAGTGACATCTCCTTATGCTCATCATATAAATAAAACTCCACCGTAGGTGGCGAGTTCCTAGAATGGAAATGAAAGTTTTGCACAAAGATATTTGTGAGTAAGAGATACTGATCGCGTTGGTCGGGGAGGAAAGCGATGAGGCCTGCATTCTTAGCCATTTCATAAAAATCTTCATAAATCCCGGCTGCTCTCAAGAAATCATCGGAAGGCCATTCACACGATCGAACCTCCACGGTGCGAGGCGGATTATACTTAGGCTTCGGTGCCTTTTCCTTCGAGCTTCGGCTCGATGAGCCCCTCAAAAGTCTCTTCATCATTTTCTGAAAAAAATCTGAAATTTTTAGTAACTTCAAAATAAAAGTAAACCAAACTCAATAATATTGATAGCAACTACTCCTACAAGTGCCTAGAGCCTATATCATGCGTCAAAACTACTTTTGACCATATAAATTTGACATGCAAGCACAAGAACAGGGTCACCTAAGCAGCAAAAATTTGCAATGAATAAAGCACTAGAACAAAAACTAATTGGACCAATAGAGGAGTCACATACCAAGGAACAATCTACCCAAGCAGTTTTGTGAGAGGTGCTTTGAGGAAGGAGATCGAAAATGGCAGCAAAACGAGCTTGGACTCGGGTTTGAGCTGGTTATTCGTGTTTAGGGGAGGAATAAGGAGTCTATGGGTGAAAGGATAAGTGGAGGAGGGCCACCGTGGGCCCACGAGGTAGGGGGTGCGCCCAGGGGGGTAGGGCGCGTCCTCCACCCTCGTGGACAGGTGGTTGACCCCCCTGCTGTGTTTTCAGTGCCAAATATTCTGGAAAAAATCATATTTAAATTTCATGGCATTTGGAGAACTTTTATTTTTGGGGTATTTTTACATTGCACGGATAATCAGATAATAGACGGAGAAATACTATTTTTATTTTATTTAATATAAATAACAGAAAGTAAAAGTGGGGTACAGAAGGTTGTGCCTTCTAGTTTCATCCATCTCATGATCATCAAAAGGAATCCACTAACAAGGTTGATCAAGTCTTGTTAACGAACTCATTTCGAATAACATGGAACCGGAGAAATTTCGAATAACACTATGTTACCTCAATGGGGATATGCACATCCCCAATAATAAGAATATCATATTTCTTCTTGATAGTAGGAAGAAGAAATTCAAAACCTCCAAATATAATCGATGGAATTTTTCCAATAGAGTTGATACTATGAACTTGAGGTTGTTTCCTCGGAAAGTGTACCGTATGCTCATTACCATTAACATGAAAAGTGGCAATGCCTTTAGTGCAATAAATAAAAGCCCCTGCAGTATTCAAAAAGGGCCTTCCAAGAATAATAGACATACTATCGTCCTCAGGAATATCAAGAATAACAAAGTCCGTCAAAATAATAACGTTTGCTACTACAACAGGCACATCCTCACAAATACCTACAGGTATAGCATTTGATTCATCAGCCATTTGCAAAGATATTTCAGTAGGTGTCAACTTATTCAAATCAAGTCTACGATATAAAGAGAGAGGCATAACACTAACACCGGCTCCAAGATCACATAAAGCAGTTTTAACATAGTTTCTTTTAATGGAGCATGGTATAGTGGGTACTCCTGGATCTCCAAGTTTCTTTGGTATTCCAGCCTTAAAAGTATAATTAGCAAGCATGGTGGAAATTTCAGCTTCCGGTATCTTTCTTTTATTTGTAATAATATCTTTCATGTACTTAGCATAAGGACTGGTTTTGAGCATATCAGTTAATCGCATACACAAAAAGATAGGTCTAATCATTTTAGCGAAGCGCTCAAAATCCTCATCATCCTTTTTCTTGGATGGTTTGGGAGGAAAAGGCATGGGTTTCTGAACCCAAGGCTCTCTTTCTTTACCATGTTTCCTAGCAACAAAGTATTTCTTATCATAACGTTGATTCTTTGATTGTGGGTTATCATGATCAACATCAGGTTCAATTTCTATATCATTATCATTACTAGGTTGAGCATCATCATGAACATTATCATTAATATTATCACTAGTTTCAGGTTCATTACGAGATTGTGTTTCAACATCAGAAATAGAAATATCATTTGGATTCTTAGGTGTTTCAAAAATAGGATCACCAGAAGCATGCAAAGTCCTATCATTTTTCTTTTTCTTCTTTTTAGAAGAACTAGGCGCATCTATATTATTTCTCTGAGAATCTTGCTCAATTCTCTTAGGATGGCCTTCACGATACAAAGGTTCCTGAGTCATTCTACCACCTCTAGTCATAACTCTAACAACATTATCATTATCCTTACTATTCAATTCATTGAGCAAATCATTTCGAGCTTTAAGTACTTGTTCTACTTGAGTGGTAACCATAGAAGCATGTTTACTAATAAGTTTAAGTTCACCTTTGACATTAGCCATATAATCACCCAAGTGTTCAAGCATATTTGAATTGTATTTCAATTGTCTACCAAAATAAGCATTAAAATCTTCTTACTTAGCCATAAATTTATCAAACTCATCTAAGCATGGGCTAGCAAACATAGTAAATGGGATTTCAGCTTTATCATATCTATAGAGATAATTTACCTTTACTACCTGTGTCGGGTTATCAAGACCATGAGTTTCTTCAATAGGTAAAGGATTAAGATCATATGTTTCTTCAACAGGCGATAAATTAAGACCATGTATTTCTTCAATACGAGGTAAATTCTTAACATCTTTAGCTTTATTACCCTTTTCTTTCATAGATTTCTTTGCCTCTTGCATATCTTCAGGACTGAGAAATAGAATACCCCTCTTCTTCGGAGTTGGTTTAGGAATATGCTCAGGAACTGGCTCCGGAGGTGTCCAATTATTTTCATTTGTCAACATATTATTCAATAGAATTTCAGCTTCATCCGGTGTTCTTTCCCTAAAAACAGAACCAGCACAACTATCCAGGTAATCTCAGGAGGCATCGGTTAGTCCATTATAAAAGATGTCAAGTATTTCATTTTTCTTAAGAGGATGATCAAGCAAAGCATTAAGTAATTGGAGAAGCCTCCCCCAAGCTAGTGGGAGACTCTCTTCTTCAATTTGCACAAAATTATATATATCCCTTAAAGCAACTTGTTTCTTATGAGCAGGGAAATATTTTGCAGAGAAGTAATAAATCATATCCTGGGGACTACGCACACAACCAGGATCAAGAGAATTAAACCATATCTTAGCATCACCCTTTAATGAGAACGGAAATATTTTAAGGATATAAAAGTAACGAGTTCTCTCATCTTTAGTGAACAGGGTGGCTATATCATTCAGTTTAGTAAGATGTGCCACAACAGTTTCAGATTCATAACCATGAAAAGGATCAGATTCAACCAAAGTAATTATATCAGGATCAACAGAGAATTCATAATCCTTATCAGTAACACAGATAGGTGAAGTAGCAAAAGCATGGTCAGGTTTCATTCTAGCATTTAAAGATTGCTTATTCCGTTTAGTTAATAACCTTTTGAGTTCATATCTATCTTTGCAAGCTAAAATAGCTAAAGAAGCTTCTTGATCAAAAACATAACACTTAGGAATAACAAGTGATTCTTCATCATCACTTTCATCGGTATTATCATATTCAATATTTTCAATCTCTCTACCTCTAGCAATTTGTTCATCAAGAAATTCACCAAGTGGCACAGTAGTATCAAGCATAGAAGTAGTTTCATCATAAGTATCATGCATAGCAGAAGTGGCATCATCAATAACATGCGACATATCAGAACGAATAGCAGAAGCAGGTTTAGGTGTCGCAAGCTTACTCAAAACAGAAGGTGAATCAAGTGCAGAGCTAAATGGCAGTTCCTTACCTCCCCTCGTAGTTGAGGGATAGATCTTGGTTTTTGGATCTCTCAAGTTCTTCGTAATGATAAGTATCCCAAGTGACTCAAAGAATAGAGCTATGCTCCCTGGCAACGGCGCCAGAAAATAGTCTTGATAACCCACAAGTATAGGGGATCACAACAGTTTTCGAGGGTAGAGTATTCAACCCAAATTTATTGATTCGACACAAGGGGAGCTGAAAGTGCTAGTGATCGATTAGAGGGGGGGTGAATAGGTGATTTTTATGGAAGTCAATTCAACCACACCTGGAAACTTAATATCTGCAGCAAAGTGTTTAGTAGCAAAGTAATATGATAGTAGTGGTAACGGTAGCAAAAGGTAACAGTAGTAAAAGTAGTGTTATTGGTATTTTGTAGTGATGGTAGCAATAGCAACGGAAAAGTAAATAAGCGAAGAACAATATATGGAAAGCTCGTAGGCAATGGATCGCTGATGGAGAATTATGCCGGATGCGGTTCATCATGTAACATTCATAACCTAGGGTGACACAGAACTAGCTCTAGTTCATCAATGTAATGTAGGCATGTCTTCCGAATATAGTCATACGTGCTTATGGAAAAGAACTTGCATGACATCTTCTGTCCTACCCTCACGTGGCAGCGGGGTCCTAGCGGAAACTAAGGGATATTAAGGCCTCCTTTTAATAGAGTACCGGACCAAAGCATTAACACATAGTGAATACATGAACTCCTCAAACTACGGTCATCACCGGTAAGTATCCCGATTATAGTCACTTCAGGGTTAACGGATCATAACACATAATAGGTGACTATAGACTTGCAAGATAGGATCAAGAACTCTCATATATTTATGAAAACATAATAGGTTCCTTTCTGAAATCATGGCACTCGGGCCCTAGTGACAAGCATTAAGCATAGCAAAGTCATAGCAACATCAATCTCAGAACATAGTGGATACTAGGGATCAAACCCTAACAAAACTAACTCAATTACATGATAAATATCATCCAACCCATCACCGTCCAGCAAGCGTACGATGGAATTACTCACACACAGCGGTGAGCATCATGAAATTGGTGATGGATGATGGTTGATGATGATGATGGCGACGGATTCCCCTCTTCGGAGCCCCGAACGGACTCCAGATCAGCCGTCCCGAGAGGTTTTAGGGCTTGGCGGTGGCTCCGTATCGTAAAACGCGATGAATCCTTCTTTTTGATTTTTTTCTCCCCGAAACACAATATATAGAGTTGGAGTTGGAGTCGGAGAGGCACCAGGGGGCCACGAGGTAGGGGGTGTGCCCCCACCCTCGTGGACAGGTGGTGGGCCCCCTGGCCTTCATCTTTTGCAGGTATTTTTTTATATTTCCAAAAAGTTGCTCCGTGAAGTTTCAGGTCATTCTGAGAACGTTTGTTTCTGCACATAAATAACACCATGGTAATTCTGCTGAAAACAGTGTCGGTCCGGGTTAGTTCCGTTCAAATCATGCAAGTTAGAGTCCAAAACAAGGGCAAAAGTGTTTGGAAAAGTAGATACGACGGAGACGTATCAGGAGACAACGCACAAATCACCAATACCTGCACAAAAAATCAAACAACTTGCACCCAACGCGATAAAGGGTTTCTCAATCCCTTCACGGTCACTTGCAAAAGTGAGATCTGATAGAGATAGATAAAACTAAACAAAATAGAAAGTAAATATTTTTTTGGGTTTTTTTGGTTTATAGATTGGTAAGTAAAAGATTGCAAAATAGTAGATCGGAAACTAATACGATGGAAAATAGAAGATCGGAAACTCATATGATGGAAAATAGACCCAGGGGCCATATGTTTCACTCGAGGCTTCTCTCAAAATAGAAAATACTACGGTGGGTGAACAAATTACTATCAAGCAATTGATAGAAAAGCGCAAAGTTATGACGATATCTAAGGCAATGATTATGAAATATAGGCATCATCTCCATGTCAAGTAGGCCAAAATGATTCTGCATGTACTAGTATTACTCCACACATCAACCTACTCTTGCCTGCATCTAGAGTATTAAGTTCATGAAGAATAGTGTAACACATTAAGTACGATGACATGATGTAGAGGAATAAACTCAAGCAATATGATGTAAACCCCATCTTTTTATCCTCGATGGCAACAATACAATATGTGCCTTGCTGCCCCTACTGTCACTGGGAAAGGACACCACAAGATTGAACCCAAAGCTAAGCACTTCTCCCATTGCAAGAAAAACCAATCTAGTTGGCCAAACTAAACCGATAGTTCAAAGAGAATTACAAAGATATTAAATCATGCAAGAAAGACTTCAGAGAAGATTCAAATAATATTCATAGATAAGCTAATCATAAATCCACAATTCATAGGATCTCGACAAACACACCGCAAAAGAAGATTGCATTGGATAGATCTCCAAGAACATCGAGGAGAACATGGTATTGAGAATCAAAGAGAGAGAAGAAGCCATCTAGCTACTAGCTATGGACCCGTAGGTCTGGGAGAAACTACTCACGCTTCATCAGAAGGGAAATAGAGTTCATGTAGAAGCCCTCTATGATCGAATCCCCCTCCGGCAGGATGGCGAAAAAGGCCCCAAGATGGGATCTCACGGGAACAGAATGTTGCGGTGGTGGAAAAGTATTTTCATGGATGCTTCTGGAGGTTCGGGAATATATGTGAATATAGGAGACAAAACTAGGTTAGGGGCTCACCAAGGGGCCCACAAGGTAGGGGAGCGCCCTACCCCCTAGGCGCGCCCTCCCCCCTTGTGTCCGCCTCGTGGCTCTTCTGACTTGGTCTTCAAGTCTCCGGGGTGTCTTCTGGTCCAAGAAAAATCATCGGGAAGGTTTTATTCTGTTTGGTATTCCTTCTCCGTGAAGCTAAAAACAAGGAAAAACAGAAATAGAAACTGGCACTGGGCTCTGGGTTAATAGGTTAGTCCCAAAAATAATATAAAATAGCATATTAATGCATACAAAACATCCAAAACGGGTAATATAATAGCATGGAACAATCAAAAATTATAGATACATTGGAGATGTATTAGCTAGTTCTAACAGGTGTTTCAAAGTTTTTAGTTTCAATAGTTTCATCAGATTCAAAAATATCATCCGTTTCAGCATTCTCAATATCTTTAGCTCTAGCAAGTTGTTCATCAAGAAATTCACCCACTGGCAAAGTATTGTCAAGCAAAGCAGTAGTATCATCATAAGCATCATGCATAGCAGAAGTAGCATCATCAATTACTTGCGACATATCGGAATCAATAGCATGTGTAGGTGTCGCAAGCTTACTCAAAACAGAAGGTGAATCAAGTGTAGAGCTAGATGGCAGTTCCTTACCTCCCCTCATCCTAGAGGGAAAATCTTGGTTTGGGTATCTTTCAAATTCGTCATAGTGATCAATAGATATAAATCCCAAGTGATCCAAAGAATAGAGCTATGCTCCCTGGCAACTGCGCCAGAAAAAGGTCTTGATAACCCACAAGTATAGGGGATTGCAACAGTTTTTGAGGATAGAGTATTCTACCCAAATTTATTGATTCGACACAAGGGGAGCTGAAAGTGCTAGTGATCGATTAGAGGGGGGTGAATAGGTGATTTTTATGAAACTCTTCAAAACATGGAAGTTTCGAAGACAGATGATAGAAATGAACCTATTAACATGCAGCAGAAGGTAGACTACACTAGCCAAGACATAGTCAAGTATTCAATGAAGTGAAAGCACAAAGACTAATAGCAGCTAGGCAGTATGGATCAGGATGGAAGATAGTATGAAGCCAATCAAAACAAGCAGTCACATAGTGAAGACAAATAGATAATGCAAACATGCAATGACTTCACAAGGACCAATCTGCAAATAAAGAGATGGGAAGGATAGAACCAGTGGCTCGTTGAAGACAATGATTTGTTGGACCAGTTCCAGTGGCTGTGACAACTGTACGTCTGGTTAGGGAGGCTGAGATTCAACTCAGAAGACCGCGCCTTCACCTTATTCCCCTTGAGCTAAGGACACCCAGTCCTCGCCCAATTACTCTGGTAAGTCTTCAAGGTAGACTTCCAAACCTTCACAGACTTTGTTCACCGACGATCCACAATGACTCTTGGATGCTCAGATCGCGATGCCTAACTGGCTGGAGGATTCACAGTCCTCAAGTGTAATAAGTCTTCAGATCACACAGACATTAAGACTTCAGTGATGCCTAACACTCTTTGGCTCTGGGTGTTTAGGGCTTTGTCCTCGCAAGGATTTCTCTCTCAAAGGCTTCGAGCTGGGTTGCTCTCAAACGACAAAAGCCGTGCCCTAACTCTGAGAAGCCAACCAATTTATGGTGTAGGGGGTGGGCTATTTATAGCCACTAGGCAACCCGACCTGATTTGTCCGAAATGACCCTGGGTCACCAAGGAACTGACATGTGTTCCAACGGTCAGATTTCAAACACACACGGCAACTTTACTTGAGATACAAGCAAAGCTGACTTATCCAGCTCTGGATAAGATTTGCTCTCATTGTCTTCGCTCGAAGACATAGGATTTTGGTTAAGCATCACTTCAGTCATTCTGACTGGTTCACTTGGACCCCACTTAACAGTACGGTGGTTCCTATGAATCAACAAAGAGGAAAACGAAACAACGAAACAACTAAGTCTTCGTGCTCCATAGTCTTCACACAATGTCTTCTCTTGTCATAGCCTGCAGTGTGAATACCTTCACATACCACCTTTGTCTTCAATGTCTTCATACATTCTTAGGGGTCATCTCTGGTAGGTAAACCGAATCAGTGAGGGACTACTACCTGTGTTATCCTGCAATTCTCACAAACACATTAGTCCCTCAACCAGGTTTGTCGTCAATACTCCAAAACCAACTAGGGGTGGCACTAGATGCACTTACAATCCCCCCTTTTTGGTGATTGATGACAAACTGCTTGAAGTTTTCAACGGGGATAAAAGTATGTGAAATTGTAAAGGATTTAAGTATTGTCTTCGTAAGTAGAAGGAAGACTCCCCCTGAAGATGTGCATATAAGTATTTGCTTTTGAATGCAAATGCACATGGCAGGTTGTACTTGCGGAGCTCCTCTTTTACTTATGAAGACAATTCATCATGCATGAAAGGATATATCTAAGATAATGACATGAATAATGGAAAATGGACGTCTGCCAAATGACTTCGTGCGGAATTTATCGTCGCACATGCGGAATTTATCATCGCATCACATAGTGTCGAAAAAGTAGCAGACGACCATCAAGTTTAAGTGTTACAACTCAAAAACGAACCAAATGTTTCAAAAGCGAGAGTTGTAAGCACTTTGCAAATGTAGCAAAAAGTAAATCAACCACCCATATGGACCCGCTTGAAGACTATCAACTCATATGCTTCTCCCCCTTTTGTCAGTAAGGACCAAAAAGGTTTGAAGACATAGAGCTTCTACTTGTTCCCATGAGGTGCAGGCGAAGTAGCAGGGTCGTCGTCGAGGTCCGGTGGTGCAGAAGAACTCGGTGCAATGTCGACACGCGCTAAAGTTGGAGGTGGTGAAGTGGCATCATCTTGGTCATCGATGACTCTGGCATTCACCGTCGTAGCTGAGGACGAATAGTCAGAGTCTTCAAGTGAGGGAGTCCGACGCAAGTGAGCATTCCTTGGAGGAGTTGAGTCAAACTTGAATCTTTCTGTGAATCCATCATCTTGCAGATCAGCTTCAACACTAAGCAATGTCAAACTCTTCCAAGACCTCTGACAGGTTTCATGTGTAACAAAGGCATTCTTGGTGACAAGATTGCGAATGCAATTGATGTCCACCAAGAGGCTTTGCATCTGACGCTTAAGCCAGTCATGATGCTTATCCTGTTTCTGATATAGCGCGACGAGAAGCTCTTGGTCATTGAGAACACGAGATCGCTTCCGAGGCCTTTGGGCAATGGTGCTTCCAGTGGCGTCAGTTTGGGCGCGAGGGGCACGTCTGTTGCTAGCCAAGGGATAAACATGAGAGACTGCTTGAACTCCTTCAATGGGCTGGGTGAAGCTTTGACGATCAACGTTGTGAAGATAGATTAGATCCTTAGCAGGCTCTAGGTAAATAGCTTCAACAGACAGATCAACCTCTGGCAAGAATACAAGATGATTGCGCGCAGACGGTTGATAGTTGAAGGCAGAGTGAAGCTTGATAAGGTGCATTGCCCGGAGCGTAGAACTTCAGACCAAAGATGTCGGAGCCAGATGCAGCTAACTGTCGGATGAAGAAGTCTTGAGCATTGAAGCTGATGCCATTGAAGATATAGAAAACCAAAGTCTTCATTGCTCCTTCAAGATTCGCTGCAGATGAATGTCCTTTGATAGGCCATAGAGTTTTCCTGATGATATGGTAAATGGTACGAGGCAGATACTCTAGGTCTTCAACAAAGAATTCCGTTGGGTATTCAGCGTCGCGTGGCAGAGGCTTCATCATGCTTAGCATTTGGCTCATGTTGGGTTCTGGCTTCTGAAAAATGCTCTCCAAAGCATTCTTGTGTTGTTGACAACCTGGTTCATAGTATTCACCAGGAGTGGGCAGGGCTGTGAGCTCAATGATGTCTTGAGCTTTAGCTTCATGATGAACATCTCCTGTCATCCACTCAAGGATCCAAGTCTTCGGATCCCTATTGTATCCACGAATGTGGAGGGTAGCATAGAATTGAAGCAGAAGTTCTTCATTCCAGTGTTCCTTGACAGTCACAAAATTAAGCAGACCCGCATCATGGAAGCAGTCAATGGCTTCTTCAAGGCATGGCAGTCCAGCAATGGCTTCACAATCAAGATGCATGTGAGGGAAGATGTGTCCCTGATTATACAAGATGCGTGAATAATAGCTTCGCTGCTGATAACTCCAGAATCGGTCCGAAGAGATTCTTGGCCTTGTGTAGGGGTTCTTGTCACTGTCGAAGAATGTGTTGTGTGCCTTGAATCCATTCAGATTAAATGATCCTGGTGACATTGCAGTACCTGGAAACCGTGGTAGCCTGGGCTTTGGCTTCTGGACCTGAGGCCTGTGCTCCACATGATAGGCAAATTGAGGACCAGGAGCAGGCGGAGGAACCAGAATTGGCCAGCGGACGGTCACAAGCTGACCACGATCATATGCTTGCTTGATGGTGTGTGGCCTGGGAGGTGGTACAGGAGCAGAGGCATTGGTTTCAAGTTGTAGATTTGCATCAGGTGCAGCATAAGCTTCAGGTGTAGCGTCATCTGGCACCACATTAGCTTTAGGCGCCACATTAGCTTCAGCCATGACAACGTCATTGGCTTCAGTGTTGATGTTGGTGGCTGCCTCAATATTGGTAACCTCCACTTCAGGAGCTGGAGGGTCAGACACGTTCTCCTCGAGAACAACTTCAGGGTTGGACGGGGGTGTAGCAGCTCTTTCTTCATCACATGGTTCTTCTTCTTCATCCGCTGATGTAGCCAGAATATCTTCAGCCGCTTTGGCTTCAGATTCAGGGATGTTCACAGTAGGAGAGGCTTCAGGAAAGACTTCGTGTGAGACGGATTGGAACTCTTCTCCTTCGGGAACACTTGACAATGTGACATGTGGCCTAGGTCCTTTGCGAAGCCTACGAAATGTTGGCGACGCCTGTGGAGATGGAGTTGGTTGGGCCTCAAAGTCTTCACTGTCAATCACCGGAGTGGTGACCTGTGGTGGGGGAGTGAATGGTGTTTCTTCAGCACGAGGGGATTCTTGAGGGTGATCATCCCATGAGTCATCCTGAGCAATTGGCGTCGATGGACGACCAATGCTGATGAGTTCGCTGTTCGTGAGAACAGGCGATGATACCAAATTGTGCTCGATCTGAGGAAGGACTTCATCATCTTCAACATTGTCGTGAGTACCAATGTCTTCAACTTTGGTGGGGTCAACAGCTGGATTCTCTTCAGATTCAGGAGCCTCTGTGGAAGCAGGCTCATGAACTACCAGACGACGTTCATGATGTTCAGATGCAGGACGAGCAACAGAAATTGGCTCGACAAGAAGGGGATCTGTGGTAGCAGCCCGGTCTCTCTTCTATGTTTTCCTTTTCTTGGTTGGGGAGCATCATCAGTGGTGGCTTTGGTCTTGCGCTTTCTGGCTTCGGCTTCATCTGCTCTAGTTTTCTTGAACTCTGAAGCCACTATGGGGGCCTTAGGCTTCGAGCCTGTCATACTGGTCGGGAAGACAATGCGAGGTGCTTCCTGCCTTGATGCTTCTGGTTTGGCCACAACTGGCTTCTTCTTCTTCTTGGCAGCCACCCTGGGGTCGATGCCTGGTCGCCCCAAAGCCTTGCGCTTTTCAGCTTCATTGTAGCCTTGAACACATTTGGCAGCAAGATTCTTCATGCGGTTACGAGAACCTTTTGCTTCTTCACGTTTCTTATGGAATGCCTCCTTGAGCTCATGCATCATGACCTTGAAGTTTTGAATGTCTTCAACATTGAGCTTGGCCATGTGCTTCTTGAACTGAGCCTTTTCATAGTCAATTTTGTGCTTCAGCTCAACAATCTTCTGGGAAAGAGCCAGCTCAGGAGCAATGGCTCCGTGGAAGGAGACGCTGAGGCCAATTGGGAGCTGAAGATCATCAAAACTGAGATCTGGGCTGTCAAACCATTCATCAATAAACTTGTATAAGATTTCCACATCAAAGAGGGGAAGATCATTGAAGATTTCCGCCTCTTGCTTGCTCTTTATCAACTGCTCAAGAGCGTCATCGCCAAGATCATCGTCGCTGGACAAATCAATGGCGTCATTCTCGTTTCTCCAAACAGCAACAGGGGTTAGTGCTTGACCAGTGGGTTACATGGGCTTTTTCAACTTGGCAGACTTGGAGATGCATGAGAGATCTTCAGACTGCACACTGGCTTCAGGAGGTGCAGTGGCCAGAGGCTTCGCCCGTGAGACCTTTGGTGCAAAGGGGGGCTTTGAAGCCTTTGGTTTCTTTTGCTTCACAGGCTTCAGAGGTGCAGGCGCTTCATCAAAATCAGAGTCATCTGCAGAGTGGTCCACGGCAGCCCCTTGAACCTGAATGTGAGTGAGGAGACCTTCTAGGTTGTAGAAGGGCCCAATAAGATTGGGTTCAGCTTCGCGTGTGCCGTCAGCTCATGGTGCAGAGGGGCCTGGGTTGAAGTCTAATCCCAAAGACTTCTTGTTTTCCTTGGCCGAGTTCTTTTCAACCTGATAGTTGCGCTTGAACATATTATCTTCACAACACCATAACAGAGAGGATGGGTCGGCATTAGCAGGCTGAGGTCCATGAATCATGCAGGGGTAGAAGCCTTGAGCAATAGCTTCGGACTTCAACTTGGGCTGAAGACCTTTGTATGTTATATCTCCCCAGGGGCCCTTTAAGGCATTCTTCTCAGCATACTCCTTGGTGACGAATCTGTACTTGAACCATTCCTCTGCCCAATGTCTTCGAATCCATTAGATTCGGTTCTTGCATTCTCCATAGGTTTCTTCTGGATCTGACTTGTATAACTCATAGAGATCCGGTGGCAGGTCCTTAGCAGTGTTTCCACGGCGTTGTCTGCCGCCCTTCCTGACTGATTTTTGAGTTGTCATGAAGTTTAGAATGAAAGGCTTCAACACTGTCGAAGTCTTCCGTCTACTGGTTAGATAGGAACTAGCTTCAGGAGAATTTATGTGATGCTGTAAGAACTCTGCAAATGAATGCAGACTATGAGAACCAAGGGATTCTCCCACGGACATGTACATGTGACAGCATTAGAGATGCGAGGGAAGGGGAAGAGGTCATATGCATTCTCAGAAGATTTTGAAGATAAATCAGTTTAGAAGACATTGACCTCATAGTGTGAAGACATTCACTCATATGTAGAGAGTTGGTTCCAGATTTGTACGAATCCACGAATAAGTACAAGTGAGGAATCTAACTACTTTGTGAAGCATAAGTGAACATACTAGGCATGCTATGAGATGCAAAACGAGATAGATCCAACTTGTCGGAACAGAAACCACTTGTGGTTGAAAAGGATGAATCTATTGGATCAAAAGGACCGTAAAAGGAGTTTTTATTTACCACACGAGGAACTGCTAGACAGAGTGGGAGAGGAGGCCGAGCAGTTCAATCTTCCGTGCCCTAACTTGGCGATGGAGGACACCTACGGTGATGGCGGAGAAGACGATGTCCGCGGCCGGCGTGAGGACGGCGTCGGTAAGGTCGCGGCAGCTAAGCGCTTCGTCGCCGACATTGTCGAGGGCTAGCGGTGGCGCTAGGGTTTGTGCGAGAGTGGAAGAAGAGATAATGACTGGGGTGAGGCGTGTATTTATAGGGATAGGGACGGCACAGTGTTATTACACAGGTGCCCCTTGCGGTTCACATCTGAAGGACACGTGGCGATCATGCAATACATTGGAGGTTGTTCCACGTTCCCATGCATGCCTGGATTGTCGGGTGGTCGTTCCTACTTCTATGGGTTTCAGGCAAAAAGGATTAAGCATTTAAAACAGATTTAATGTTTGTCTCTGTATCTTCTGCTGACAAGGACGCAGCGAAGACATTCGACAGTTTCAATAGAATGCATATGATTTGGATAGATAGACTTAAGACAGGAGCATAGAAAGGTCAGGGTCCGATCACATTCACTTAGTTCAAAAGATTCAACTAGAAGACATAGCTATAAGTGAATGATGTAGAGGACAGAAACCAAATCAGTACATTAAAGATAAACATGAAGCCGTGTTAACAATGAAGACAAACCAAATGCGAAGACTTCGCAAATGCAACGCCAACAGAAAGTATTCCAAACAAAAGTTGTGTGGTGGCGTTACCCACCGTATAGGAAATATTAGACCCAGACACGACGCACAATTATCATGGCGCTCCGAAGTCAAATTCTGCGTTAATGTATTCACACTTAGAGTGTAAGTCTTCATTAGTTGAAGATATATGTTACTTCGTGCGTTTGCACATCTAAGTCATCAACATGCATAAGTGTTAGGATGTGTGCATGATCACAAGACATTTGAGGATTCCAAGATATTTAGCTCACACCGCAACTTGCAAAACCTTTTCTCATCCAAGGGCTTTGTGAAGATATCTGCCAGCTGCTCTTCAGTGTTGACGTGAATGATATCAATATCTTCCTTCATGACATGGTCTCTGAGAAAGTGATGACGGATCTGAATGTGCTTTGTCTTCAAGTGCTGAACTGGGTTGTTGGCGATCTTGATGGCGCTTTCGTTGTCGTAGTAGAGTGGCACTTGCTTCATATGAATGCCATAGTCTTTGAGTGTTTGCTTCATCCATAGAAGCTGAGCGCAGCAAGATCCAGCAGCAATGTATTCAGATTCAGTAGTGGAGAGAGATACACAGTTCTGCTTCTTTGAAGACCAACATACAAGTGATCGTCCCAGAAGTGACATGTGCCTAATGTAGACTTGCGATCCACCTTGTCACTAGCATAATCAGCATCCGAGAATCCAACTAGATCAAACTCTGAGCCCTCTGGATACCATAATCCTAGCGTTGGGGTGTGAGCCAAATATCGAAGAATTCGCTTCACAGCTAAGTGATGCGATTCCTTTGGTGCCTCTTGGAAATCGGGCACACATGCAAACACTAAGCATGATATCTGGCCTGTATGCACATAAGTAAAGCAAGGAACCAATAATGGAGCGGTATACCTTTTGATCGAACTCTTTACCATTGGCGTCAGAATCTAGATGACTCTTGGTAGGCATTGGCATCGTGTAACCTTTGCAGTCTTGCATTCCAAACTTCTTCAGGCAATCCTTGAGGTATTTCTCTTAAGATATGAAGATGTCGTTACGTTGCTGTCGTATTTGAAGACCAACGAAGAACTTCAGCTCACCCATCATGGACATCTGATATTGCTCTTGCATCATGTATCCAAACTCATCACTGTATTTCTGATTAGTGCAGCCGAAGATAATGTCATCCAGGGAACCAAACAGTTCAGCATCATATGTCTTCGTGAAGAGCGTGGGATCCAGGGAACCAGGTTTGAAGCCTTTGCTCTTCAGGAAGTCCTTGAGTGTGTCATACCAAGCACGAGGGGCTTGTTTGAGGCCATACAGTGCCTTGTTGAGCTCGTAAACCATGTCAGGATGTTTTGGATCTTCAAAGCCAGGCGGTTGTGCAACATACACTTCTCCTTCAATCTTGCCATTAAGAAAGGCACTCTTCACATCCATTTGATACAGAAGAATGTTATGATGATTTGCATAGGCCAGCAGTATGCGTATAGCTTCAAGCCTAGCCACAGGAGCAAATGTTTCATCGAAGTCAATTCCTTCAACTTGAGTGTATCCTTGAGCAACTTGACGAGCCTTGTTTCTGACAACTTGACCATGCTCATCTTGCTTGTTGCGATATATCCATTTAGTGCCTATGATATTGTGCTTACGAGGATCAGGATGCTTGACCAGTTTCCATACATTATTCAGCTCAAACTATTGAAGCTCTTCTTGCATAGCTTGAATACATTCAGGTTCCATGAAGGCTTCATCAACTTTCTTTGGTTCAGATACTGAGACGAATGCGAAGTGCCCACAGAAATTTGCTAGTTGTGTTGCCCTTGAACGAGTGAGTGGACCAGGCGCATTGATGCTATCAATTATTTTCTCATTCTGTACTTCATTTGCAACACGAGGATGAATAGGACGAAGATTTTGCTCTTGCTGATCATTGTCATCGTTAGAAGGATTGTCTTCAGGCTGAGTATTGTCTTCAGGTTGATCAGGTGCAGAGATGATGAGTTCCTCTTCGGGCTGTGCTTCAGACAGTATGATTTCTCCAGTTCCCATAAGCTTGATGGATTCACTGGATGGAACTTCATCTAGCACATTTGGCAGGTGCTCTCTTTGTGAGCCGTTAGTCTCATCGAACCGCACATCCATAGTTTCAACCACTTTATAGTGAAAGAGGTTGAAGACTCTATAGGAGTGCGAATCCTTTCCGTAACCAAGCATAAAACCTTCATGTGCTTTCGGTGCAAATTTTGAAGTGTGATGTGGATCCTTGATCCAGCACCTGGCACCAAATACTCTGAAGTAACTGACATTTGGCTTCTTACCAGTGAGGAGCTCAAAGGATGTTTCGTTCAGAACCTTGTGACGATAAACACGGTTGATGACATGGCATGCAGTATTAATGCCTTCAGGCCAGAACTTTCTTGGAGTCTTGTATTCATCGAGCATCGTCCGGGCCATCTCAATGAGTGTTCTGTTCTTGCGTTCCATGATGCCATTCTGCTGCGGCGTGTATGGAGCTGAGAACTCATGAGTGATGCCCAAAGTATCAAGATAAGTGTCGAGGCCGGTGTTCTTGAATTCAGTGCCATTGTCACTTCTGATGTGCTTGATCTTGACGCCATAGTTGTTCATGGCTCGATTGGTGAAGCGTCTGAAGACATCCTGCACTTCAGTCTTGTAGAGGATTATATGCACCCATGTATATCTTGAATAATCATCAACAATGACAAAGCCATAGAGACAAGCAGTAGTAGTAAGAGTTGAGTAGTGAGTGGGACCGAAGAGGTCCATGTGTAGAAGTTCGAAGGGTTGAGTCGTTGTCATGATTATCTTCGAGGGATGCTTGGCCCTTGTGTAAGTGCATCTAGTGCCACCCCTAGTTGGTTTTGGAGTATTGACGACAAACCTGCTTGAGGGACTAATGTGTTTGTGAGAATTGCAGGATAACACAGGTAGAAGTCCCTCATTGATTCGGTTTTCCTACTAGAGATGACCCCTAAAAATGTATGAAGACATTGAACTCAAAGGTGGTATGTGAAGACATTCACATTGAAGACTATGACAAGAGAAGACATCGCGTGAAGACTATGGAGCGCGAAGACTAAGTTGTTTCGTCGTTCTTTTTCTTCTTTGTTGAGTCATAGGAACCACCGTACTGTTAAGTGGGGTCCAAGAGAACCAGTCAGAATGACTGAAGTGATGCTTAACCAAAATCCTATGTCTTCGAGCGAAGACAATGAGAGCAAAACTTATCCAGAGCTGGATAAGTCAGCCTTGCTTGTAGCCCAAGTAAAGTTGCCGCGTGTGTTTGAAATCTGACCGTTGGAACACGTGTCAGTTCCTTAGTGACCCAGGGTCATTTCGGACAAATCAGGTCGGGTTGCCTAGTGGCTATAAATAGGCCACCCCCTACAACCATAAACGGCTGGCTGCTCAGAGTTAGTGTACGGCTTTTGTCGTTTGAGAGCAACCCACCTCGAAGCCTTCGAGAGAGAATTCTTTGTGAGGACAAAGCAACACCCAGAGCCAAAGAGTGTTAGGCATCACTGAAGTCTTCATGTCTGTGTGATCTGAAGACTTATTACACTTGAGGACTGTGAATCCTCCAGCCAGTTAGGCATCGCGTTCTGAGCATCCAAGAGTCATTGTGGATCGCCGGTGAACGAAGTCTATGAAGGTTTGGAATTCTACCTTGAAGACTTACCAGAGTGATTGGGCGAGGACTGGGTGTCCTTAGCTCAAGGGGAATAAGGTGAAAACACGGTCTTCTGAGTTGAATCTCAGCCTCCCTAACCAGACGTACAGTTGTCACAGCAACTGGAACTGGTCCAACAAATCATTGTCTTCAACGAGCCACTGGTTCTATCCTTCCCATCTCTTTATTTACAGTTGGTTGTTGTGAAGTCATTGTCTGTTTGTATTATCTTTTGTCTTCACTGAGTGATTGCTTGTTCTGATTGGCTTCATACTATCTTCCAACCTGATCCATACTGCCTAGTTGCTATTAGTCATTATGCCTTCACTTCATTGAATACTTGACTATGGCTTGTCTAGTGAATTCTACCTTCCGCTGCATGGTAATAGATTTAGTTCTATCGTTTGTCTTCGAAACTTCCATGTTTTGAAGACTTTCGTAAAAATCGCCTATTCACCCCCCTCTAGTCGATCACTAGCACTTTCAATTGGTATCAGAGCAAGGTACTCCCTTGTTCTGTGTGATTCGGTTTAACCACCTAGAGTTTTAGCTATGTCGAGTGGAGGGATAATCAAAGTCTCTGCTGCGTGCCCAGTCTTCGATGGAACTGAATATCCCACTAGAAGAATAAGATGCGCATGCATCTTGAAGCCATTGATGTCGACCTCTGGTATGTCGTCAAGAATGGCGTCCCCAAGGCTGGTGAAGGTGTCACCGCTGCTGATGTCAAGAAGTTCGTTCAACTGGACTCCACGACCAAGAACATCATATGTGGTCATCTGACCAAAGGACAGTATGGCCGTGTGAGTGCTCTGGAAACATCTAAGCTAGTCTGGGACTGGCTCTCCAAGGTCAACGAAGGCGTCTCAACCCAGAGAGATCAAAGAACCAGTGTCCTTCGCAACCTCTTCAACCGCTTCAAGAGAAACGACAATGAGAATGTTCAGCTCACGTTTGATCGACTCACTGACATCACAAATGAGCTTCAAGCCCTCGGTGCTACTGAGATCACCAAGCATGAAGTCGTCAAGACACTCCTGAGATCACTTGATAGCTCGTTTGACACCCTAGCCCTGATGATTCAAGAACGCCCTGACTTCAAGACACTCGATCCGTCTGACATACTTGAAAGGCTCAACACACATGAGTTTCAGCTTTCTGAGAAAAGAGACATCTATGGTCCCAACTATGGGCTAACTCGTGCCTTGAAGGCAAAAGCTGTCTCCTCATCTGAAGAAGAATCTGACAGCAGTTCTGATGATCCTGAAGACATTGGAAAGGAGCTTGCTATGCTTGTGAAGAAGTTCCAAAAAATCACCAAGAAGAAGGGCTTCAGAAAGTCTTCACGATCAAGCTCAAGGAATGATGAAGCTTCTGCTCATGACTACAAGAAGAGAACATGCCACAAGTGCAAGAAACCTGGCCACTACATCTCTGAGTGTCCGCAGTGGGACAATGAGAACAACAAGAAGAAGAAGAGCAAGGAGTATGATTCAGACGACAAGAAGAAGAAGAAATACTCAAAGTCTTCTTCCAAGTCTTCCTCAAAGTCTTCATCACACAAGAAGACCTCATCTGGCAAGGCTCGTGCGTTTGTTGGCAAGGAAATGGATTCAGAGGAGGAGTCTGCTTTTGAGGAGGCGGAGGTGGAGTCTGAGGAGGAGTCCGATTCTGGCGTTGCAAGTCTGGCTAAAGCATACGTTGCCAAGTCCATCTTCAACACTGAAGACAATGACTGCATCACCGACGCCGATGCAAATGACAAGGACTACTCCGCTCCCACCTACTGCTTCATGGCACACGGTGCCAAGGTAAACACACGCACTACTCACTATCAAACATCCAGTGAAGATGACTCTGATTGTGGTTCCAAACCCAGCTACAAAACACTTGCTAAACTTGCAACTGAACAACAGAAAGCTATGGAACATATTCAAAAACTGCTAGACAAAAGCGGTGACCTGTTAGACGCTAAAATGACTCGATCTCATTCCTTAATTGAAGACATAAAAAATCTTCATGCTAAGTATGAGGAACATGAAAGTCGTCATGAAACGCTCTCAACAACTCATGAAAAGCTTTCCTATGATTATCTTCAAAGGAAGGAAGGTCTTGAGAAATTGAGAGCAGCTCATAAAGATCTTCAAAAGGAAAATGAGTCACTTCGTGCCAAACAGATCAGTTCCGCTCAGGAAGGATTTGAACCACCATGTCTTAAATGCATTGAGCGTGACAACGCTACTTCTATTGCTGGATGTTCTACTGCTACTGCTATTGCAATATCTTCAACTGTTGATGTGGTAACTAACCCCTCTGCTGAGGATACCACTGCTATTGCTGATGAAAATGCTAGATTGAAGACATTGCTTGAAACAGGGATGTACAAAAGTCTCAAAGGGCATCAGAAACTATGTGATGTCCTCAAAAGGCAGATCCTGAACCGAAACCCTAGGAAAGAGGGTGTTGGGTTCGAAAGGAAAATGAATGCTGATGGCTCTTACTGGAAACCTGAGCAGTACCCCAAAACCACATGGATTGCTGCAAAGGAACCTTCAGTGGATCCATCCACCCTATCTGGCTTCACTTGTGCTAATCCCATTGTTATTGATGAATCCTTTGATGCAAACTAAAAACTGTTTAAGAATCATAATGGTGAAGTGTTTGCCAGGTATATTGGTACTAACTGCAGGAATGGGCCACCTATGAAGAAAGTCTGGGTGCCGAAAAAGTGTTTGGAGAATCTTCCTCTGAATGTCGTCATGACACCACAAGTGAAGAAGACAAACCCCAGAACACAGGCTTCATATGGTCCAAAGGCTTCATACAGACAAAGGACTAGCCTGAGTCGCACTAACGCAAATGTTTTGCAGGGAAACCATACTCAGGCCTATGAATATGAGCGTGTTTCATCAAACCGCCATGTTCATAACACCAATAACTACTCTGCTTATTCTTATGAGTACTATTGTCCTCCTGCAAGACTATTTGCTAGGGCTCCAAAGCCAAAGTTCTCAGATGCTGCACTTAGACTCATTGCTTCGAAGCCACCCTTAAAGATGTGGGTGGCTAAGAAAGCTTAACTCTCTTTTGCAGGGAAAGGTCTCCAACCGGAAATCAAATGCGTCTAATGCTATTGCTGGGGACCTTAAACATCTTGTAGGGCGCAAGATGAAATGCCCAAATGGTCTTATTATGTATTTTGTTCCTGAGTCGCTTGCTACTTGCCCTATCAGTCCTAACCTCGATCTAAGCTTTCATAATCCACTTGCTCATCAAATGTTTATTCTTCACAATTCTGTTCGTGAAGCCTATCCCCCTAACTGCACTATAGGGTATGACACCAGCTGCTTCAGAATGGATTATTGATAGTGGGTGTACTAATCACATGACTAGCAAGCGAAGTCTTCTCATGGACTCAACTTTACGTCCATCTGACAAGAGTCACATCACATTTGCTAATACTGGTAAAAGCAAGGTATTGGGTCTAGGTAGAGTTGCAATCTCAAGGGATCAACACATGGATAAAGTGATGCTTGTTGAATCCCTTGGTTTCAACTTAATGTCTGTCTCAATGCTTTTCCATTTAAACATGATTGTGATATTTGGAAAATATCGTTGTCTTGTTCTAATGGAATCTGACAAGTCTCTAGTCTTTGAAGGGTATCGGAAAGATGATTTGTATGTGGTAGATTTCTCAGCAGGACCACAGCTTGCCGTATGTCTTCTAGCAAAAGCTTCAGAATGCTGGCTCTGGCATCAGAGGCTAGGGCATGCTGGCATGAGGAACTTGCACACTCTTGCAAAGAAGAAGCATGTCATAGGCATCGAGGGCGTCAAGTTCAAGAAGGATCACCTATGTGGTGCCTGTGAAGCTGGAAAGATGATGAGGGCCAAGCATCCCTCGAAGACAATCATGACAATGACTCAACCCTTCGAACTGCTACACATGGACCTCTTCGGTCCCACTCACTACACAACTCTTACTACTACTGCTTGTCTCTATGGCTTCGTCATTGTTGATGATTATTCAAGATATACTTGGGTGCATATAATCCTCTACAAGACTGAAGTGTAGGATGTCTTCAGACGCTTCGCCAATCGAGCCATGAACAACTATGGCGTCAAGATCAAGCACATCAGAAGTGACAATGGCACTGAATTCAAGAACACGGGCCTCGACACTTATCTTGATACTTTGGGCATCACTCATGAATTCTCAGCTCCGTACACGCCGCAGCAGAATGGCATCGTGGAACGCAAGAACAGAACACTTATTGAGATGGCCGAGACGATGCTCGATGAATGCAAGACTCCAAGAAAGTTCTGGCCTGAAGCCATTGACACTGCATGCCATATCATCAACTGTGTTTATCTTCACAAGCTTCTGAACAAAACATCCTATGAGCTCCTCACTGGTAAGAAGCCAAATGTCAGTTACTTCAGAGTATTTGGTGCCAAGTGCTGGAACAAGGATCCACATCACAATTCAAAATTTGCACCGAAAGCACATGAAGGTTTTATGCTTGGATACGGAAAGGATTCGCACTCCTACAGAGTCTTCAACCTCTTTCACTATAAAGTGGTTGAAACTATGGATGTGCGGTTCAATGAGACTAACGGCTCGCAAAGAGAGCACCTGCCAAATGTGCTAGATGAGGTTCCATCCAGGGAAACCATCAAGCTTATGGGAACTGGAGAAATCATACCATCTGAAGCTCAGCCTGAAGAGGAACTCATCATCTCTGCGCCTGATCAACCTAAAGACAATGCTCAGCCTGAAGACAATCCTTCTAACGATGACAATGATCAGCAAGAGCAAAATCTTCGTCCTATTCATCCTCGTGTTGCAAATGAAGTACAGATTGAGAGAATAATTGACAGCATCAATGCACTAGGTCCACTCACTCGTTCAAGGGCAACACAACTAGCAAATTTTTGTGGACACTTCGCATTTGTCTCAATATCTGAACCCAAGAAAGTGGATGAAGCCTTCATGGAACCAGAATGGATTCAAGCTATGCAAGAAGAGCTTCAACAATTTGATTTGAATAATGTATGGGAACTGGTCAAGCGTCTTAATCCTCGTAAGCACAATATCATAGGCACTAAATGGATATATCGCAACAAGCAAGATGAGAATGGTCAAGTTGTCAGAAACAAAGCTCGTCTCGTCGCTCAAGGATACACTCAAGTTGAAGGAATTGACTTCGATGAAACATTTGCCCCTGTGGCTAGGCTTGAAGCTATACGCATACTGCTGGCCTATGCAAATCATCATAACATTCTTCTGTATCAAATGGATGTGAAGAGCGCTTTTCTCAATGGCGAGATTGAAGAAGAAGTGTATGTTGCACAACTGCCTGGCTGTGAAGATCCAAAACATCCTGACATGGTTTACAAGCTCAACAAGGCACTATATGGCCTTAAACAAGCCCCTCGAGCTTGGTATGACACACTCAAAGACTTCCTGAAGAGCAAAGGCTTCAAACCTGGTTCCCTGGATCCCGCTCTCTTCACGAAGACATATGATGGTGAATTGTTTGTGTGCCAAATATATGTGGATGACATTATCTTCGACTGCACTAATCAGAAATACAGTTATGAGTTTGGATAGATGATGCAAGAGCAATATCAGATGTCCATGATAGGAGAGTTGAAATTCTTCCTTAGTCTTCAAGTACGACAGCAACGCAACGGCATCTTCATATCTCAAGAGAACTACCTCAAAGATTGCCTGAAGAAGTTTGGAATGCAAGACTGCAAAGGCTACACGACGCCAATGCCCGCTAAACACCATCTGGGTCCCGACGACAATGGTAAAGAGTTCGATCAAAAGGTATACCGCTCCATGATTGGTTCTTTGCTTTATTTATGTGCATCTAGGCCATATATCATGCTTAGTGTTTGCATGTGTGCCCGGTTCCAAGCGGCACCAAAGAAATCGCATCACTTAGCTATGAAGCGAATTCTTCGATATTTGGCTCACACCCCAACACTAGGATTATGGTATCCAAAGGGCTTAGAGTTTGATCTAGTTGGATTCTCGGATGCTGATTATGCTGGTGACAAAGTGGATCGCAAGTCTACATCAGGCACATGTCACTTTCTGGGACGATCACTTGTATGTTGGTCTTCAAAGAAGCAGAACTGTGTATCTCTCTCCACTGCTGAATCTGAATACATTGCTGCTGGATCTTGCTGCGTGCAGCTTCTATGGATGAAGCAAACACTCAAAGACTATGGCATTCATCTGAAGCAAGTACCACTCTATTGCGACAACGAGAGCGCCATCAAGATTGCTAACAACCCAGTTCAGCACTCAAAGACAAAGCACACTGAAATTCGTCATCGCTTTCTCAGAGATCATGTCATGAAGGAAGATATTGGTATCATACACATCAACACTGAAGAGCAACTGGCAGATATCTTCACAAAGGCCTTGGATGAGAAGAGGCTTTGCAAGTTACGGTGTGAGCTAAATATCTTGGAATCCTCAAATGTCCTGTGATCAGGCACACATCCTAACACTTATGCATGTTGATGACTTAGATGTGCAACACACGAAGTAACATATGTCTTCAATCAATGAAGACTTACATTCTGAGTGTGAATACATTAACATGGAATTGACTTTGGAGCGCCATGATAATTGTGCGTCGTGTCTGGGTCAAATACTTCCTATACGGTGGGTAACGCCACCACCAAATTCTTCCCTTAGAAGTGGTTTTCACATGGCGTTACATTTGCAAAGTCTTTGCTTTCTGTTTGTCTTCAATGTTAACATGGCTTCATGTTTATATTCAATATACTAATTTGGTTTTTGTCCTCTACATCATTCACTTATAGCTATGGTTTCTTGTTGAATCTTTTGAACTAAGTGAATGTGATCGGACCCTAACCCCTCTATGCTTCTATCCTAAGTCTATCTATCCAAATAATATGCATTCTATTGACACTGTCAAAATGTCTTCTCTGCGTCCTTGTCAACAGAAGACACAGAGACAAACATTAATCTGTTTTCAATGCTAATCCTTGAACCTGAAACCCGGAGAAGTTTGGAATGTGAACCGCCAGGGGCACCTGTGTAATAACACTGTGCCGTCCCTGTCTCTATAAATATACGGCTCACCCCAGTCATTATCTCTTCTTCCACCCTCGCACAAACCCTAGCGCCACCGCTAGCCCTCGACGACGCCAGCGATGAAGCACTTAGCTGCCGCGACCTCACCGACGTCGTCCTCACGCCGGCCGCGGACATCGTCTTCTCCACCGTCGCCGTAGGTGTCCTCCGTCACCATGTTAGGGCACGGAAGATTGAACTTCTCGGCCTCCTCTCCCACTCCATCTAGCAGTTCCTCGTGTGGTAAATAAAACCTCCTTTTTATAGTCCTTTTGATCCGATAGATTCATCCTTTTATACCACAAGTAGTTTCTGTTCACACAAATTGGATCTATCTCATACTGCATCTCATAACATGCCTAGTATATTCACTTATGCTTCACAAAGTTTTTAGATTCCTCACTTGTACTTATTTGTGGATTCGTACAAATCTGGAACCAACTCTCTACCTATGAGTGAATGTCTTCGCACTATGAGGTCAATGTCTTCTAAACTGATTTATCTTCAAAATCTTCTGAGAATGCATATGACCTCTTCCCCTTCCCTCGCACCTTTAATGTTGTCACACACGGAAGACTTTGACAGCTTTGAAGCCTTTCAGTCTAAACTTCATGGCTACAGAGAAATCTGCAAGGAAGGGTGGCAGACAGCGTCGTGGCAACACCTCAAGAGATTTGCCTCCTGACCTCTATGAGCTGTACAAGACAGATCCAGAGGAGGACTACAATCAGCGGAAAACCCGAATCCAATGGATTTGAAGATATTGGGCAGAACAATGGTTCAAGTATAGGTTCGTGACCCAGGAGTATGCTGAGAAAAATGCCATCAAGCGACCGTGGGGAGACATCTTGTACAGAAATCTTCAACCCAGATCCAGAGCTGAAGCCATTGAACAAGGCTTCTATCCTTGCATGGTCCGTGGACCACAGCCTGCCAATGCAGACCCATCTTCATTACTATGGTGCCGTGACGACAATCTGTTCAAGCGCAACTTCCAGTTTGCCAAGAACTCGGCCAAAGAAAACAAGAAGTCATGGGGACTAGACTTCAATCCAGGCCCCTCTGCTCCTCGTGCTGACGGCACATGCGAAGCTGAACCCAATCTGGTTGGGCCCTTCTATAACTTAGAAGGTCTCATTACTCACATACAGGTTCAAGGGGCAGTCGTGGATCAACCTGCAGACGACGCTGATTCTGACGAAGCGCCTGCACCACCGAAGCCAAAGAAGCTGAAGAAACCTAAGACTTCGAAGCCTGCCCCTGCACCAAAGGTTTCATGGGCGAAGCCTCTAGCCACTGCACCTCCTGAACATAGTGTGCAGTCTGAAGATCTGTCACGCATCTCCAAGCCCTCCAAAGTGAAGATGCCCATGCAAATCACCAGCCAAGCACTGACCCCTGCTGCTGTTCTGCGCAACGAGAATGACACCATTGATCTGTCCAGTGACGATGACCTTGGCGATGACGCTCTTGAGCAGTTGATCAAGAGCAAGCAAGAGGCAGAAATCTTTAATGACCTTCCTCTCTTTGATGTTGAAATAATAAACAAGTTCATTGATGAGTGGTTTGACAGCCCAAATGTTAGCTTTGATGATCTTCAGCTTCCCATTGGCCTCAGCGTCACCTTCCACGGAGCCATTGCTGCTGAGCTGGCTCTAGCTCAGAAAATTGTTGAGCTGAAGCATAAGATAGATTATGAAAAGGCTCAGTTCAAGAAGCATATGGCCAGGCTCAATGTTGAAGACATTCAGAACTTCCAGGTCATGATGCATGAGCTCAAGGAAGCATTCCGAACGAAATGCGAAGAAGCCAAAGGTTCTCGTGAGCGCATGAAGGATCTTGCTGCTAAATGTGTTCATGGATACAATGAAGCTGAAAAGTGCAAGGCTTTGGGGCGACCAGGCATCAATGCCCGAATGGCGGCCAAGAAGAAGAAGCCAGCTGTGGCAGAACCCGAAGCACCAAGGCAGGAAGTACATCCAATTGTCTTCCTAGCCAGTATGACAGGCTCGAAGCCTAAGGTCCCCATAGTGGCTTCGGAACTGAAGAAAACAAGGGCAGCTGAAGCTGAAGCTAGAAAGCGCAAAACCAAGGCCACCACTGATGATGCTCCTCTAACCAAGAAACGCAAAACCAAGAAGAGAGACCAGGCTGCTCCCACAGAGCCCCTTGATGTCGAGCCAATCTCAGTGGCTCGTCCTGTGTCTGAACATCAAGAACGCCAAGTGATAGTTCATGAGCCTGCTTCCACAGAGGCTCATGAAGCTGAAGACAATCCAGCTGTTGACCCTACCACAACTGAAGACATTGGTCCTCACGACAATGTTGAATATGATGAAGTCCTTCCTCAAATCGAGCACCAGTTGGTATCATCGCCTGTGCTCACGCACAGCGAACTCATCGGCATTGGTCATCCTCTGACGCCAGCTGCTCAGGATGCATCGTGGGCTGATCACCCACAACGACAAGACACCCCAAGTTCTCCCCAACCACAAGTCACCTCACCCGTGCAAGATGACGATGACTTTGAGGCCCAGCAAACTCCATCTCCGCAAGCATCGCCAGCATTACGCAGGCTTCGCAAAGGACCAAGGCCCCAAGTCACTCCCACTGTGCATGTGTCAGAGTCTGAAGCCAAAACGGCTGAAGATATTCCGGCTGCATCAGCCGATGAAGAAGAAGAACCACGAGTTGAAGTAGAAAGAGTTGCTACACCTCCGTCCCACCAAGATGTTGTTCTCGAGGAGAATGTGTCCGACCCTCCAGCTCCTAAAGTGGAGGTTAACAATCCTGAGGCGGCCACCAACGTCAACACTGAAGCCAATGAAGTTGTCATGGCTGAAGCTAATGTGGCGCCTGAAGCTACTACGGTGCCAGTAGTGCAAGCACATGAAGCCACTGTAGCGCCCGAAGCCAATACTGAAGCACCTGAAGCCAATGTGGCCCCTGAAGCCCATATCTTCGACAATGTCAATGCTCCTGTACCCCCTCCAAGACCTCACACAATTGAGCTGGCATTTGATCGTGGTCAACCTGTTATGGTCCGATGGCCCATTCTGGTTCCTCCACCTGCTGCAGGTCCACAATTTGACTATCATGTCGAGCACAGACCTCCCGTCCAGAAGCCCAAGCCAAGACTTCCATGATTCCCAGGCACTGCAACTTCACCTGGGGTCTTCAATGTGAATGGCTTCGTGGCACACAACACCTTCTTCAACAGCGCCAAGAACCCTTACACCAAACCTCGCATTTCATCAGATCGGTTCTGGAGCTATCAGCAGCGCAGCTACTATTCCTGCGTCTTATACAATCAAGGGCGCATATTTCCACATATGCATCTCGACACTGAAGCTATAGCTGGCCTGGCCTGCCTTGAAGAAGTGTTGGATTGCTTCAGAGACGCTGGGCTCTTGCATTTTGTCACAAATAAGGAACACTGGAATAAAGAGCTTTTGCTACAATTCTATGCAACTCTTCACATTCGAGGATACAACAGGGATCCAAAACTTGGGTCCTTGAGTGGATGACAGGCAATGTCCATCATGAAGCCAAAGCTCTTGATATCATTGAGCTCACAGGCCTACCCACTCCTGGTGAATACTATGAACCAGGTTTTCAAGAACACCAGAACGCTTTGGAGAGCATTTTTCAGAAGCCAGAACCCAACATGAGCCAAATGTTGAGCATGACGAAGCCTTTGCCTCACGACGCTGACTACCCATCTGAATTCTTTGTTGAAGACCTAGAGTATCTGCCTCGCACCATTTATCATATCATCAGAAAAACTCTATGGCCCGTCAAAGGACATTCATCTGCAGCGAAGCTTGAAGGAGAAATGAAGACTTTGGTTTTCTATATCTTCAATGGCATCAGCTTCAATGCTCAAGACTTCTTCATCAGGCAGTTGGCTGCATCAGGATCTGACATTTTTGGTCTGAAGTTCTATGCTCCATGGGTAATGTGCCTTATCAAGCGTCACTCTGCCATCAACTATTAGCCATATGCGCGCAATCATCTTGTCTTCTTGCCAGAGGTTGATCTGTCTGTTGAAGCTATTTACCCAGAGCCTGCTAAGGATCCCATTTATCTTCACAATGCTGATCACCAAAGCTTCACCCAGCCCATTTAAGGAGTTCAGGAAGTCTCCCATGTTTATCCCTTGGCTGGAAACACACGTGCCCCTCGTACTCAAACTGACGCCACTGGAAGCACCATTGCGCAAAGGCCTCGAAGGTGATCTCGTGTTCTCAATGACCGAGAGCTTCTCGTCGCGCTACACCAGAAACAGGACAAGCATCACAACTAGCTCAAGCGTCAGATGCAAAGCCTCTTGGTGGATGTCAACTGCATTCGCAATCTTGCCACCAAGAATGCCTTTGTTACTCATGAAACCTGTCAGAGGTCGTGGAAGAGTTTGACATTGCTTAGTGCTGAAGCTGATCTACAAGACAATGGCTTCACCGAATGATTCAAGTTTGACTCAACTCCTCCCATGAATGCTCACTTGCGTCGGAATCCCTCACTTGAAGACTCTGACTATTCGTCCTCAGCTGCGATAGTGAATGCCAGAGTCATCGATGACCAAGATGATGCAACTTCACCTCCTCCAACTTCAGCGCGTGTCGACACTGCACCAAGTTCTTCTACACCACTGGACCTCAACGACGACCCTGATGCCTCGCCTGCACCTCATGGGAACGAGTAGGCGCTCTATGTCCTCAAACCTTTTTGGTCCTTACTGACAAAAGGGGGAGAAGCATATGAGTTGATAGTCTTCAAGCGGGTCCATATGGGTGGTTGCTTTACCTTTTGCTATTTTTGCCAAGTGCTTACAACTCTTGCCTTTCGATGCATTTGGTTCTTTGAGTTGTAACACTTAAACTCGATGGTCGTCTGCTACTTATTTGCTATTCTGTGATGCGATGATAAATTCCGCATGTGCGATGATAACTTCCGCACTTAGGTCATTTTGTAGACGTCCATTTTTCATTATGCATGTCATTATCTTCGTTATATCAAATCATGCATGATGAATTGTCATCATAAGTTGAAGAGGATCTCCACAAGTACAACCTGCCATGTGCATTTGCATTCCAAAAGCAAATTACTTATATGCACATCTTCAGGGGGAGCCTTTGCCACTTATGAAGACAATACACTATCCGTTACAATTTCACATATTTTATTCCCCGTTGAAAACTTCAACCAGTTTGTCATCAATCACCAAAAAGGGGGAGATTGTAAGTGCATCTAGTGCCACCCTAGTTGGTTTTGGAGTATTGACGACAAACCTGGTTGAGGGACTAATGTGTTTGTGAGAATTGTAGAATAACACAGGTAGAAGTCCCTCATTGATTCGCTTTTCCTACCAGAGATGACCCGTAAAAATGTATGAAGACATTGAAGTCAAAGGTGGTATGTGAAGACATTCACATTGAAGACTATGACAAGAGAAGACATTGCATGAAGACTATGGAGCGCGAAGACTTAGTTGTTTCGTCATTCTTTTTCTTCTTTGTTGAGTCATAGGATGTAGCGACCAGACCTCAAACGGTCCAATCTCTGTGCTCAGGTGTCATCCCTGGATCAGTAATGCTGACACCCCACAGTACTTGAAGGATTTATAACAGAGTAGCAATCACACACTTATTACATCGAGTGGCTCAGAAGAGAACTTGTTACAATAGATATGGCTTAAGGCCATCTAATAATGATAACAACAGAAGGCTTGGAAGATAAGTGAGTCCATCAACTCCAACGGCATCACTGAGTATAGAACCACGACCTAAGGCACCTTAATCGTCGTCTGAAAAGTCTGCAACATTAACATTGCAGCCCGAAACGGGTCAGCACATGGAATATGCTGGCAATGTAACACATAGAGAGTAATAAAAGAATACGCCAATTCTATATGCATATATGGCTGGTGGAAAGATCTATGATTACAATTTTGCGTAAAGCCAATTTTTCCCTACTGCAAAGGAATAAATTTTATTTAACTATCATGGTAGTTGTTAAACATTGAGAATGGTTGACAGCATTCTCAATCCCAATTAAGCATCATCATTAAAACCCAACAAAATTAATTAGAGTAACATGATGAGATTCACATGATAATCCAGGTACTAGATACTCAGCATGTCCATAACCGGGGACACGGCTAACCATGATTAGTTTTTACACTCTGCAGAGGTTTGCGCACTTTTCCCCACAAGACCCGATCTCCTCCGTTGGATTTCTCGCACTACAAGGTGTTTGAGAAATGGATGACCGAGACATAATCTTTCAGAAGCGCTAGCACCTTACGAATGGGTAGACCGTACCAACCTACATCCCCTGCATCAGCTAGTCTACCACTGTAAGAGTTCGCACGACTTAGTCAACTATGCTAGAGCCCATAGTAGCTTGTGGCTGCACACGGAAGTTTCTAGCATGAATAATCTCATGATCCCTTTGAGCCTGGGTGGCGGTCCAAAAGAAAACAGGAAATCACTGGAATACCCAGGTGCCTCAATCCACCCAGATGTGTATTTAGGTTGCCACCTTAGATAAAACATTAATTAACAAATCTCACATCTGTCATGGATTCACTCACCCAATCCACATCTACTAGCATAGCATGGCAACAAGCAAACGTAGAAGTAACTCCCAAAGGTTTGATAATAAACAGCTAATAGGTTCTACCTCAACTACTTCCCAAACCCACAATTTAATTAGATCCTAATCATGCAATGTGTGAGGATTGATCTAATGCAATAAAACTGGGTAGTAGGAGATATGATCAAAGTGTTACTTGCCTTGCTGATGATCCGGGAAACCTAGCGATTCGAAGTAGCAAGCGGCGCACTCCGGGTACTCTATCGCAAACAAACAAGCATACAATAAGTACTCAACTAATGCACAGATAAAACTCGAACAAGAGATCTAACCAGAAAGTTCAACCTAAGAACTCCGGTTGACAAAAAGAACCAAAATGAACGAAGCAACGAAAAACAAACGACACAAGAAACAAGCTTCGTTTACTATTCTGGATCTAGGGCAATTTTTACTGTGGCAAAAACTTGTTTGAGTTTGTTAAACGGAAAGAGGGTTTCGAGACGAAACTCTAGGTGCGTGAATCGCCTGATTCCGATAAACGAGCGAAAAGTTAAACTAAAACGAAAATCGGATCACAGATCGCGATCAGAAAAACCGCGGATTTAATCCGAGAAAAAGAAAAACGACAAAGAGGTTAACGAACGAACGTTCGTTAACAGAAACTAAACGAAAAACACGTTCGTTAAAATGAACGGACAAGCGGGCGCTTGCTAAATAAATAAACTGGAGAAAAAACGATCTATTTAAAAAAACGAAAACTAGGGTTTCCAAAAAACAAAACGGCTTTTTCTCAAAAACCGGTCGGCGGCTACCTCGACAGTGGCGCTCCGGCGAGGCTCCGGCGGGGCGGCGGGTGGCGTGAGGCGGCGGCTCCGGGCAGCGCGGGGGCGGCGGCAGGCGCGAGGCGGCGGGGCGGCGGCAGGCGGCGCGGGGCGGTGTGGGATGGCGGCAGCGGTGGCTCGGGGCTCCAGGGGGGCTCAAGTGGGGTTATAAAGGGGGGCGGCCATGGCTTGGGGAAGGGGCGACGGGCGGCGGCGGCTCGGGATCGGACTCCGGAGTCCGGCGGCTGCACGAGCGGCGAAGGCGGCGATGGCTTGGGCCGGCCTGGCTCGGCTGGGCCCTTGGCCCAGTCGGGCACGAGTTTTTTTAACAATTTCGCTGTGCCTAAAAACAATTCTAGAAAAATAAGTAAAAATCTAAAAATGCCAAAACAAATTTTCTCCGTCTAAATAAAATATTTAGAACAGGATGAACATTTTTTTGGCTCTAAATGCAATTTTTGAAAACGTGCAATTTTTCCTAAACTCAAATAAAATAGCAAATAAAACCAAAATAAAACCTTATTTGATTTTTTATTAAATCCTCAATATTTCTTTATTTTTGGGAAAGTCATTTATTCCCTCTCTCATGTTTGATAATAGAAATAATTGAAGATAGAATAAATAAAATCAAATGATCCTATTTTCAAAATTTGAGAAAAACTCAAATATGAAAATAACGAAATCCCCAACTCTCTCCAAGGGTCCTTGAGTTGCGTAGAATTTCTAGGATCAACCAAAAGCAATAAAATATGATATGCAATGATGATCTATTTTATAACATTTCAAATTGAAAATTTGGGATGTTACAAACCTACCCCCCTTAAGATGAATCTCGCCCTCGAGATTCGGGTTGGCTAGAAAATAGGTGAGGGTGGTCCTTCAGCAATTCTTCCTCTCGCTCCCAGGTGGCATCATCTTACGAGTGGTGGCTCACTGAACTTTGCAAAACTTGATAACCTTGCTGCGGGTGACTCGACTGGCATAGTCTAGAATCTTGACTGGTTTCTCCTCATAGGTCAAATCACTGTCCAGCTGAATTGCTTCCAGCGGCACTGTATCTCTCAGCGGTATGTCAGCCATCTTTGTGTGGCACTTCTTCAACTGGGAAACGTGGAACACGTCGTGAACTCCTGACAATCCTTCGGGCAATTCCAACTTGTAGGCTACTTCTCCCATACGCTCCAAAACTTTGTATGGTCCTACAAAACATGGCGCTAAATTTCCCTTAACTCCAAAGCACTTGACTCCTCGAAGTGGAGGTACTCGAAGATAAACTTGATCTCCGACTTCGTAAACTGTCTCCTTGCGTTTTGAATCTGCATAGCTCTTCTGCCTGGACTGGGCTACCTTGAGCCTATCGCGAATCAATTTCACCTTCTGTTCAGACTCCTTAATCAGATCCGGTCCAAACAACTGACGGTCTCCAACTTCATCCCAAGACCGTGGGGTCCTGCACCTCCTTCCATACAAGGCTTCGAAAGGGGCCATCTTCAAACTACATTGATAACTGTTGTTGTAAGAGAACTCTGCATATGGCAAATTGTCGTCCCAACTAGATCCATAATCTAGCGCACAAGCTCTTAGCATATCCTCTAAAATCTGATTGACTCTCTCGGTCTGTCCATCTGTCTGCGGATGGAAAGCTGTATTGAACTCTAGTCTGGTACCCAAAGTTTCATGCAACTGATTCTAGAACTTTGAGGTAAATTGGGTTCCTCTATCTGATACAATGCTCTTTGGAACTCCATGCAGACATACGATTCTGGTCATGTATATCTTTGCCAACTTTGCACTGGTATAGGTAGTCTTCACTGGAATGAAATGAGCTACCTTTGTCAAACGATCGACTACAACCCATATTGAGTCATAGCCTGAGCGAGTTCTGGGTAAACCCATAACAAAATCCATGCCTAACTTATCCCACTTCCATTCGGGTATTGGCAATGGCTGTAGCAATCCTGCTGGCTTCTGATGCTTTGCCTTTACTCTCTGACATACATCACAAACTGCTACATACTCCACAATATCCTTCTTCATTCCGGTCCACCAGAAAGTATCCTTCAAATCCAAATACATCTTGGTATTTCCTGGGTGAATCGAATATGGTGAATCATGTGCCTCTTGCAGAATTAACTTCCTGATCTCCGAATCATTAGGCACATAGACGCGGTCTTCAAACCATAGGGTATCGTGCTCATCCTCATGAAATCCCTTAGCTTTTCCTTTGCTCATTTTCTCCTTAATAGAGGCAATCTCCTTGTCAGTCCTTTGAGCTTCTCTGATCTTATCCATCAAGGTAGATTGAATCTCCAATGCTGCTACATAGCCTCTCGGAACTATCTCCAAACATAGCTCACGAAGATTTTCAGTTAACTCCCTTGGTAAATCTCCCGTCATTAAGGTGTTGACATGGCTTTTACGGCTCAACGCATCAGCTACTACGTTAGCCTTTCTGGGGTGATAATGCAGTCTCATATCGTAATCCTTGATGAGTTCCAACCATCTCCTTTGTCTGAGGTTCAACTCCTTCTGTGTGAAAATATACTTCAAACTCTTGTGATCCATGTACACCTCTCAATGGTTTCCAATGAGAAAGTGTCTCCAGGTTTTCAATGCATGCACTACGGCTGCCAACTCCAAATCATGCGTAGCATAATTCAACTCATGAGGCTTAAGCTGTCGTGAGGCATATGAAACAACTCTTCCTTCTTGCATAAGCACTGCTCCAAGTTCTCGACGTGAAGAGTCGCAATACACCTCATAATCCTTGGTCTGATCTAGCAAAATCAACACGGGTGATGTAACCAAACATTTCTTCAACTCCTGGAAACTAGCCTCACACTCCTCGGTCCATATGAACTTGGTATCCTTTTTCAACAACTCTGTCATAGGCTTCGCAATCCTTGAGAAATTCTCAATGAATCTCCGGTAGTATCCTATGAGTCCAAGAAAACTCCGGATCTCTCCAACTGTTGTTGGCACTTCCCAGTTGGTCACGGTATCAACTTTAGTGGGATCTACTACTATACCTTCTCCGGATATAACGTGTCCGAGAAATCCAACTTCCTTCAACCAAAACTCACATTTGCTAAAATTGGCATATAATTGATGTTCTCTGAGTTTTCCAAGTACCAAACGCAAATGCTCCTTATGCTCCTCTTCGTTCTTTGAGTAAACCAGAATATCATCAATGAACACTACAACGAACTTATCCAGAAACTCCATAAACACCTTGTTCATCATGTTCATGAAATATGCAGGTGCATTAGTCAGACCAAATGACATAACGGTATACTCGTACAGCCCATACCTGGTGGTAAAAGCCGTCTTAGGTATATCCTGTTCTCGAATCTTCAACTGGTGGTATCCTGATCGTAGATCGATCTTAGAAAATACCTTAGCTCCATGCAATCGATCAAACAGATCATTGATCATCAGTAGTGGGTACTTGTTCTTGATGGTTACTTCATTCAATCCTCGATAATCAACAACCATCCTTAACAATCCATCCTTCTTTTCCACTAGATGTACTGGCGATCCCCAAGGTGAAGAACTTGGGTGAATATATCATTTATCTAGTAACTCCTTAATCTGCTTCTTAATCTCAATCAAATCCTTTGCGGGCATCCTATATGGTCTCTTTGATATTGGCCCTGTGCCTGGAAAAAGCTCAATCAAAAACTCAATATCTCTATCCGGTGGCATGCCTGGCAATTCCTTTGGAAATACATCCGGGAAATCCTTCACCACTGGTACTTCCTCTTGCACAACTCTTGTTAAACAATTTACTTGGGTCCTCTTTGGCACATGCCGTGATATATACTTGATCCTTCTTCCTTCTGGGGTGGTAAGAAAAATTGACTTACTGGCACATTCAATATCCCCTTCATACTTTGACAACCAATCCATGCCTAATATCACATCCAATCCTTGAGGTTCCAACACTATTAGGTCTGAGGGAAATACGTAGTTACCAATCCTTAATGGTAACCGATCACACCATAGGCTAGCCATATATTCTGCTCCAGGTGAGGTTACTAACATGGGTGACCTAAGGGCTTGGGTTGGCAGTTTATACTTATCCACAAATCCCCTAGATATGTATGAATGCGATGCACCAGTATCAAAAAGAACGAGTGCAGTAAATGACTTAACCAAAAACTTACCGATTACTGCATCCGGCTGCTCTTCAACCTCCTCCACATTAACGTGGTTCACCTGTCCCCTGTTGAAAGGGTTCGACTTCTTCCCAGAGCTTCCATTGCCATTTCCATTCTGGGATTCAGGACATTCGTTGGCATAATGTCCGGTTTTCTGGCACTTAAAACAAGTGACTTGACTCAGGTCTTTCTTGGCTGGGGTTGATGGGTTGGTGCGGTTCTGGCCGTTGCTTCCTCCATTCCCATTAACATTCTTGAGTCCATTGTGATTGTGCGAGCTACCTCCTCCATGGGTATGCTGAAAATGTCCTCCCAGTCTAGGGGTAAAACGTTGCTTCTGCTGAGCTCCAGAATTGTACTTCCCTTGTCCATACTTCCTCTTGCGATTCTCAATCTGCTGTTGCTTCCCTTCAATCATGAGAGCACAATCTACCAACTCCTAGTAGTTGTTGAAGGTTGCTACCATCAACTGCATGCTCAACTCATCATTCAGTTCTTCCAGAAACTTCTCCTGCTTAGTTGCATCCGTAGCAATGTCATCTGGGGCATAACGTGCTTGCTTACTAAAGTCCTCCACATACTGGCCAACTGTCCGTCCTCCTTGGCGCAAGTTGCGAAACTCTCGCTTCTTCATGGCCATAGCTCCTGTTGAAACATGGGCAGTACGAAAAGCCTGCTGAAACTGGTCCCACATGACAGTGTCGACAGGGAAAGTGGCTGTGAAATTCTCCCACCATGATGCTGCGGGTCCTTCCAGCTGATGTGCGGCAAACTTCACCTTTTTCGCATCTGTGCATCCTGCCGTGGTCAACTCTCTTGCTGTCTTGCAGAGCCAATCATCTGCTACTATCGGCTCGGTGCTACTGGAAAACACCAGCGGATTCAGCCTAAGAAAACAGGCTAAGTGATCAACAGGTGGTGGTGGTGGTGGGTTGTTGTTATTGTTCCCCTGATTCTGATTCTGGACTAGCAATTGCATCAATGTGTTTTGCTGCTGGATCAACTGGGTGAGCTCCGGTGGGAAGGTAAATCCGGGGTCACGTCTCGGAGGCATCTGAGGGTTTAGAAAAGATGAGATTTAAGAATAGAGGGGGTCTAAAGAGAAAACACTACCCATATGCACATGAGGCAAAAGCAAACAATTCACTTCATTCAATCAAACAAACAAGGGCATACAATCGATCTAACTATCGCAAAAGTGCTCGAACTACTATATTTACATGGTGGACTACTACTACTGTTGGGGTGGTCTACTAGAAATATTCTTCGGTTGCAGACTCCATGATATCTGCTCCTGCTTCATCCACATAGTCATCATCGCTATCATCTGGATCCGAGTCGGTGTCGTCGATGATGATGTAGTCTTCCGGGCGAATCTCATTGGGTTCTTCGTATCCTTCTACTGGTGTAGGGCCTCCCATAAATATTCCAATCTTCTTGATCAGATCGTCATTCTTCTCCACTAATACTTCGATTTCCTCTTCATAATCTTCTTGTGTAGCCTTGAGTTCTTCCTATAGTTCCTTGATTCTTGTCCTCGCCTTCTTCAGATCTATCATGTCGGCGCACATCTGGTTCTCCTGACATCGAATGTGTTGGTTTAACTCCTGGATAAAAGCTGCAACTGATCTATCCTTCATGGTACTGATCATCTCCTAGTGCTCATCTCGGTGCCCACAAATCTGGTAGATAGTATCCTTGAGATCATTGCGGTAAACTTATCCAATGCGTCCCATGGCAATGTGAGCTGACATGCTCTTTTCTAGACTCCAAGTTGGTGCATCAAAAGAAAATTCTATGGGCTCAGTGACTGGCATGAACGTCCTTCCTGGAACTTGAACTTGAATCATCCAGCGCTCTTCTTCAGGTAGAGTGGCGTTGTATGTTCCGGTGAAGCTTAGTACTCCTATGTTCAGGTATCTAGTGACTTCCTTCAAGTGACGTCCAAAGGGTGTATCTTCATCCGGTTGCGTGAACTTGTTCCTTGCATCCGTCATCCTAAAAGAGTAGAAAAGATGAGAGGTCAGAAGGAGAAGAGTGAGTAGTGATCCAGGGCTTTAGCTTAGTGGTCGTGTCCTACAGTCAGCGTGTGCTCTGATACCATCTTGTAGCGACCAGACCTCAAACGGTCCAATCTCTATGCTCAGGTGTCATCCCTGGATCAGTAATGCTGACACCACATAGTACTTGAAGGATTTATAACAGAGTAGCAATCACACACTTATTACATCGAGTGTCTCAGAAGAGAACTTATTACAATATATATGGCTTAAGGCCATCTAATAACGATAACAGCGGAAGGCTTGGAAGATAAGTGAGTCCATCAACTCCAACGGCATCACTGAGTATAGAACCACGACCTAAGGCACCTTAATCGTCGTCTGAAAAGTCTGCAACATTAACGTTGCAGCCCGAAATGGGTCAGCACATGGAATATGCTGGCAATGTAACACATAGAGAGTAATAAAAGAATATGGCTCTTAATATCATTGAGCTCACAGGGCTACCCACTCCTGGTGAATACTATGAACCAGGTTTTCAACAACACCAGAATGCTTTGGAGAGCATTTTTCAGAAGCCAGAACCCAACATGAGCCAAATGTTGAGCATGATGAAGCCTTTGCCTCACGACGCTGACTACCCATCTGAATTCTTTGTTGAAGACCTAGAGTATCTGCCTCGCACCATTTATCATATCATCAGAAAAACTCTATGGCCCGTCAAAGGACATTCATCTGCAGCGAAGCTTGAAGGAGAAATGAAGACTTTGGTTTTCTATATCTTCAATGGCATCAGCTTCAATGCTCAAGACTTCTTCATCAGGCAGTTGGCTGCATCAGGCTCCGACATTTTTGGTCTGGAGTTTTATGCTCCATGGGTAATGCGCCTTATCAGGCGTCACTCTGCCATCAACTATCAGCCGTCTGCGCGCAATCATCTTGTCTTCTTGCCAGAGGTTGATCTGTCTGTTGAAGCTATTTACCCAGAGCCTGCTAAGGATCCCATTTATCTTCACAATGCTGATCACCAAAGCTTCACCCAGCCCATTGAAGGAGTTCGGGTAGTCTCGCGTGTTTATCCCTTGGCTGGCAACACACGTGCCCCTCGTACTCAAACTGACGCCACTGGAAGCACCATTGCGCAAAGGCCTCGAAGGCGATCTCGTGTTCTCAATGACCGAGAGCTTCTCCTTGCGCTACACCAGAAACAGGACAAGCATCACAACTGGCTCAAGCGTCAGATACAAAGCCTCTTGGTGGATGTCAACCGCATTCGCAATCTTGCCACCAAGAATGCCTTTGTTACTCATGAAACCTGTTGGAGGTCGTGGAAGAGTTTGACATTGCTTAGTACTGAAGCTGATCTGCAGGACAATGGCTTCACCGAAAGATTCAAGTTTGACTCAACTCCTCCAAGGAATGCTCACTTGCGTCGGACTCCCTCACTTGAAGACTCTGACTACTCATCCTCAGCTACGACAGTGAATGCCAGATTCATCGATGACCAAGATGATGCAACTTCACCTCCTCCAACTTCGGCACGTGTCGACACTGCACCAAGTTCTTCTGCACCACCGGACCTCAACGACGACCCTACTGCCTCGCCTGCACCTCATGGGAACAAGTAGGCACTCTATGTCTTCAAACCTTTTTGGTCCTTACTAACAAAAGGGGGAGAAGCATATGAGTTGATAGTCTTCAAGCGGGTCCATATGGGTGGTTGCTTTACCTTTTGCTACTTTTGCCAAGTTCTTACAACTCTTGCCTTTTGATGCATTTGGTTCTTTGAGTTGTAACACTTAAACTCGATGGCCGTCTGCTACTTATTTGCTATTCTGTGATGTGATGATAAATTCCGCATGTGCGATGATAACTTCCGCACTTAGGTCATTTTGCAGACGTCCATTTTTCATTATGCATGTCATTATCTTCGTTATATCAAATCATGCATGATGAATTGTCATCATAAGTTGAAGAGGATCTCCACAAGTACAATCTGCCATGTGCATTTGCATTCCAAAAGCAAATTACTTGTATGCACATCTTCAGGGGGAGCCTTTGCCACTTATGAAGACAATACACTATCCGTTACAATTTCACATATTTTATTCCCCATTGAAAACTTCGACCAGTTTGTCATCAATCACCAAAAAGGGGGAGATTGTAAGTGCATCTAGTGCCACCCCTAGTTGGTTTTAGAGTATTGACGACAAACCGGGTTGAGGGACTAATGTGTTTGTGAGAATTGCAGGATAACACAGGTAGAAGTCCCTCATTGATTCGGTTTTCCTACCAGAGATGACCCCTAAAAATGTATGAAGACATTGAAATCAAAGGTGGTATGTGAAGACATTCACATTGAAGACTATGACTGTAGTGACCCGACCCGAATGGATCAAGTCTCTGTGCTTAAGTGTCATCCCTGGATCGGTATGCTGACACACACAGTACTCGAAGGATTTATAGCAGAGGTAAATCACATGTATAAAGTAACGTAAATACTATTACCTCAATCCATATAGCGGAAGCAACAAGGTTGTGGATTCCCATCAACACCAACGGCAAGGTTGAGTGTAGAAATCGTAACCCAAACGTATCACTTACTCGTCGTAAGAAACCTACAACATGAGACGTTGCAGCCCGAAACGGGTCAGTACATGAGATGTTGATGAAGATGATTCGCACTCAAAACTCTTGATAGATCTACTCGTCACACTCCGGTCAATCTATCGTAAGCAAGCAATAGTAACCACACATAAGCAATCACTCAAAAGATCAGAAAGATCGAAGAAGACGATTCGGAAACATCAAAACCAAGCAAATAACTCTTTCAATATAAAACAATTTCTAACAGTACCAAAATTATGTGAATTTGGCCTTATTAGAATGTTTAGGTCAAGAGCTTCGATTTGCAAAAAGAATCAACTCAAACGGAGTTACGGATAAAAAGATATGATCAAAAGAAGTTTGAATTCAAATCTGATCTAATTCAAATTTTAAAATTTTCAAAAACATGTTTGGGTTGGATTACTGGATAGAGGACATCGTAACGAAGACGTGGGCGTTGGTTTCGTTGGATTTGGACTAACGAGTAAAAAGTTGTGCTCGTTTGAAGTATAGGGACTATTCTGTAAATAAAGTATTCACATCTAGGTCCCTAGCCAAAATTACAGAAAAAAGAAAAAAACTAAAAGGTGAACGTTCGTTTTCTATACCTAACCAGCGAACGTTCTCTAAATAGATCAATCTAAAAAAACTAAACTGTTTTTTTTAAACGAAAACCGAAATAAAGGAAAATAAACCGGACCGGGGCGGTTTTATACCGGTTCGGGGCGGTTCTTCGGTGAGGAACCGGCGGCGGATCTCCGACGAGGGCGGCGCGGCTCCGGCGACTACGAGCAGCGGCGACAGCGGCGGGTGGCGGCGCGGCTAGGTCGGGGAGCGGCGCGGGGCGAAGCAGCAAGCCGGCGGCAGCAGCGGGGAAGCAGCAGCGGCGGCGGCGCGCGGCACAGGGCGGCGAAGCGTGCAGCGGCGGCGGCGAAGTCCGGCGAGGCGGCGTGATTCGGCGGGGCGCGGCGAGAGGAGAGAGAGGGAAACGGGGCCGGGGCGGCGCCTTTATAGGAGGGGAGGGGAGGAGGACTTGGAGAAGGGGCGAGGAGGAGGCCGGAGGCGACACGGCGTGCATGGCGGCGGCGGCGCTCCCGTGCTGGCTCGGGAGACCGAGCGGAGGTCGGGGACGGGGCGACGCGGGCTGGGCCGCGGCCTGCTGGGCCGGCTGGCCTGGCGCGGAGAGAGAGAGAGAGAGAGAGAGAGAGAGAGAGAGAGCAGTGCTGGGCTTCGGCCTGGCACTGTTCGAAGAGTTTTTTTTAACATTTTTCACAGGCAACAAAAACAAAAAAAACAAAAATAAACTAAAATATTATATAGGCATATAATATATCAAAATTTTCAGAAAAAGATTTTCTACAACATGGACATTTTTATAAAGTCAAATAAAATCCAGAAAAATTCAAATAATTCAAAGAGTGCTTCTGCTCTAATAAAATCCAGTAAAAATCATTTTAAAAATACCAAAATGATTTCAAATTAATTTTTCTCCAATTTTCTGTTGTAGGGAATCATGTTACCCTAATTTCCATATATTTTATTTTTGGAGAAAAATAATTTGAATAAAACTCAAAAAACTCCAAATTGAAAATAAATTCAAAAGAACTTTGAATTTAATTCTTTGAAACTCCCAACTCATATTTCATATAATTTGAAGAAGTCATTTTATCTTGTCTCGTGAAAATCATTGAGTTGCTTAAAGTTTCAGAATTGAATTATTTCAAAATGAAATTCAAATATTTCCAAATACCCTTTCATTTAATTTAATGGAAGAAGTCATATCATCTTCGCTCAAGGGTTTTGTATTTGAAAAGAATTTGAATTCACAGAGATCATAAAAATGCAAAAATGAAAGTTTGGGAAAGTCCTTTTATTCCCTCTCATTTAACTTTCAAAAGTTTCGAATTTCACTCACTTTCAGTCAATCAATCAAACAATCAAATCTATCTATTTATTATAAAATTCCAAAATTTAGAATTTTGGGATGTTACAAACCTACCACCCTTAAAATGAATCCCGTCCTCGAGATTCGGAGAGGCTAGAAAGAAAAAGGTTAGGGTTTGGGGGTCTCCTCAAAATCCATCGATCTTCACAGGGGTCTGGGGTGCTACCACCCTTAGAAGCATGGTTACTGTTTCATCAAAACTCAGATACTCCATCCTTATTCTTGACAGTGTCGGTCTTCTTAGATCTTCAGGATAATTCCTTATCCGGGCTCTTCCGGTAGTGGCATAACCTTACCACAATTTTTATATCCTTTCATCTTGGTAAGGTTCTTCCGAGATTGGGTCTTCTTAGCTCACGGGTCTGGCGCCAAAACTAAACAACTATCGATATCTCATGGTGGTCAACAATTTATGGTTTCTCCTGCAGGAAATGGGTCTGGGTTGATCCTCACCGTATAACCTACGGTTGGCAAAAGCTGCCTTGTAGAAGGGAAAAATTTCTTATACCATTCTAAGGTTTGAACAAGGTTTTCATCGTCGTCTCCCTACTATAGGTAAGTCACTCAGATTTACCATCCCATATATCAAGGCGAACAATAAGAGTAAGTCGGTATGGTGATCAATCCATCCCACACCCAAATCATTACCTTGTATACGGTTTAGCGAATCTCGCATTCTAACACTCGGTCATCCTCACAAGTATTGCAGAATTTCTCTCGTCGGCGAACCAAGTTCGGAATAATCCATTGATTCTGCAAGCCAGACAAACATCTATCGTTCCTTCAAAACTCTCAGGTTTTGAGTAAACTCCTATAAAATCGTCTGTCGACAAAGGTATATCCACTTCCAGGGTTTTTCCTTCAGCAAGAATGTGCTTGCTTCTTGGCAGGTCCTGGGGCCTGTGGGTTATGGCACATCTCATCACTTGTAGTCCTTGGACTTATCATCGGGCAATATTCCAACTTCCAACTTCCTAGTATTCTTAAATCCATCCAATTGTACTGTCTTCCTTCCATCTATTGGCACCAAACTAGGACATGATTACTCAGACTCATCATGGAATTTTCCATTGATCCATATTTCCAACATCATACCTTCTTTATATCCAATAGTAATTTATCTCTTCATCCTCGTGGGATATCCCTCATACCGAGATAAAAACTTATACTTATGAAGTCCATATTCCACTTCGTGGAACATCATTATCCTTTCCGCGGTCAAGCGTCCTTACAGGGGAATATTGGCCATCTCTGCATGGCACTTCTTCAACTGGGAAACGTGAAACACATCTTGAACTCCTGACAGTCCTTCCGGTAACTCAAACTTGTAGGCCACTTCTCTCATATGCTCCAAAAATCGGTATGGTCCTACAAATCTCGGGGCTAACTGTCCCTTAACTCCAAATCGTTTAACTCCTCGCAGAGGGGTCACACGAAGACATGCTCTGTCTTCAATTTCATAGACTACCTCCTTGCGTTTTTGAGTCTGCATAACTCTTCTGCCTGGACTGAGCTACCTTCAGTCTATCTCGAATCAACTTAACATTCTCTTCTGACTCCCTGATCACATTTGGTCCAAACAACCGACGGTCTCCAACATCATCCCACCTACTCTTGGGGCATCACACATATCGAGACAAAACTCGTATTCATTTTGTCCGAAATCCACTCAGTGGAGTATCCTTATCTTTTCCAGGGGTCAACGGTTCTTACAGGGTACTACCACCCTTAAAATGCTCCAATATTCCATAGACCATATTTCTCATATCCTAGAAAATGGTCAACATCTTTCCTCATAGAGTAACTCATAAAATCCAAATCAGTACCAACACTGCTATCTTTATTGATTCTCAATTATTACAATCTCCTGTTTTTCCATTACATGCCTCAACTCAACACCTCAATATAAAAAAAATGTTCTCACTTCTACTACTCCATTTCTTTTGTTGCAAACTCAACTATTTATCACAAGTCTCCTTCTCCTTCGGACAATCTCTAGCAAAGTGCCCTGCTTCATTACAACGGAAACATATTACTTCTGGCAAGTTTCGAGGTTTCCTTGTGATTATATAGCCTACTTGGGTCCTTGGCTTCTTTTTTTGGGCAATTGCTGAGGTAGTGCCCTGACTCCTTACACTTATAACAAGTGACATGACTCAGATCCTTCCTGGAATCCAATCTACTTCTCTTTCTGGACTTTTCCATTCCCATCAGAGCTTCTATTTCCAGTGGGTCATACTCTACTTCCTTTGTCGGGAATTCTACTAAATCCCCATTCAAACAATTCTGGGAGATGTGTCCTTCTTCTCCACATGAATAGCATGACTTGGTGCAGGGTTTAATTGGCTCTTCTTTGGGTGTGTCCTCCACATCTTCCTTCATCACAGGTTCTTCTAAACTTTCCATAAGGGCTCCTCTCGTTGCTTGTTTCTTCTGCTGGATGGTTCTTTGTACCATGGGGTAAATGTGACACTGAGCAGGGTAGTGGGTAGTCCCTTCACACAAGAAACAAGTGATCTGCCTAGTTGGGCATTCTTCAGCTGGGTGACTTCCTTCACAATTAGGGCATTCATCCTTGTGTTCTTTATGGGTGTGTCCCATTTCTCCACAAGTCTTGCAGGCGCAAGGTTTCTTCATATCCTTCCCATAAGGCTTCAAATTCTGGGACACAAGCCGAGACTTTGGCAGAGTCAACTTAAATTCTTTCCAAGTGGTTACTCCTTGCCATCCATTGATGGTTTGGTACATCCTCCACCAAGTAGCAGCACCTCTTTCAAAGCATTGAAGAGCATGCTGGGCCATATCCTTTCCGGCTATAGGGTTGTTCTCCATATGATCCTCCATGTTCTGTATCCATCGTATGTCTCCAATTGACTCATTGGTCCAGAAAATACAAGCTCATCTTCATTCATCCTCTATTGGGTCCATGGGTTTGAGGTGAGATAAGAGAGATAGAGAGGGATGCACACAATACAAACAAAGTTTTGAAAAGACAGATTTTTGTTGTGGCTGTCGAAAAACATCAAACAAATGACAGCTCACAAACGTCGCATCTAACGTAGGTATATAACAGGGGTTTGGTCTTCTAAGGTCAATAAATCTTCAACGTCTCCAAACTCTTCAAGCCTTGTTCATGCCTCCAATGGCTTCTTCCGATCATGCTTGTCTTTCTCAAGTTCTTTTGCCAGATCAATCTCTGTTGACGTGAAATCTCTCGTGACATCCTTTAATATTCCAGAGTTGCATTTCAAACTTCTAGGTTTCAACATCCTTCACATGAACCATGGTCATACTGTCCTTCAGTTCTTGACAATTCTCCGGTATCTCGAGGTTGTAGCTCCTCCAGCTTGGCTAGTCTCATCTTCAGGATCCTGAGTTCCTCATGAAATACTTCCTTGTCTAATATGACTTCCTGGAGCTCCATTTTAAACTTCTTGATGTACTACTCCAGATCCTGGTGATACACCGGCTAAGGTTAAAACTTCATCTTGCTGATAGGTGCTCCATCAGCCTTCTACCATTTAATCCTTCCATGCATATGCATGCTTAGCTCAGCTCGGTGACCACAGTATCAATGGTGATGACATCACGGATAACCGTGTTTCTTCCCTTGTCATTGCCATGAGCTATCTTGCCAGTTGATATCTCCTGCCTTAGGGTTTTCTTGACAAAACTTTGAGTTCTCAACTCTCCATGTTTTGGTCTTTCTCCAATACACCTTGATCTCGGGTATTGACAACTTCCATAGTCTGCCAAGTTCCATAAGGGTAGCCTTCCTAGGTCATACAAATCTGGGAATTCTTCAGAGCCTTCCAATTCTACTTGTCTTCGGCCTTCAACCGTTGTAGTTTCCATTATTCAGATGCATGGAAAATACTCTTCATTCTGAAGTGGCCTTAGTTGTCCGATATCTCGTACTTCTTGGGGTGGTCTCATCAGTCGAATCTTCGTGTGGTCAAAAGGGGAAAGGGGTCTGGTCTCACTAAAGGGAATTTTTGAATAAGCTCAGAAGAGAAGAGAGGTAAAAGATCTTTTTGAAAGGGAAAGTTTTAGAGAAAAATCTTTGCTATGGGCTTGCCAGTTTCTAGGGTCACGTCCTATAGTCAACATGTGCTCTGATACCATCTTGTAGCGACCCGACCCGAATGGATCAAGTCTCTGTGCTTAAGTGTCATCCCTGGATCGGTATGCTGACACACACAGTACTCGAAGGATTTATAACAGAGGTAAATCACATGTACAAAGTAACGTAAATACTATTACCTCAATCCATATAGCGGAAGCAACAAGGTTGTGGATTCCCATCAACACCAATGGCAAGGTTGAGTGTAGAAATCGTAACCCTAACGTATCACTTACTCGTCGTAAGAAACCTACAACATGAGACGTTGTAGCCCGAAACGGGTCAGTACATTGAATGTACTGGCAAATTCACACCATAGAGAAAATGATGAACAATGGCTATCACTACATGCATATATGGCTGGTGGAAAAGCTCTATGGTTATAAGGTTTTTGCGTAAAGCCAATTTTTCCCTACTGCAAAGGAATAAATTTATTTAACTATCATGGTGGTTGTTGAACATTGAGAATGGTTGACAGCATGCTCAATCCCAATTAAGTAACATCATTAAAACCCAACAAAATTAATTTAGAGTAACATGTTGAGATTCACATGAAAATCCAGGTACTAGATACTCAAGATGTCCATAACCGGGGACACGACTAACCATGATTAGTTTGTTACACTCTGCAGAGGTTTGTGGACTTTTCCCCACAAGACTCGATCGCCTCCGTTTGGTTTCTCGCACTACATGGTGTTTGAGAAGACGGATGACCGAGACATAGTCTTTCAGAAGTGCTAGCACCTTACGATCGGGTAGACCGTACCACCTACATCCCCTACATCTGCTAGTCTACCACTGTAAGAGTTCGCACAACTTAGTCAACTATGCCAGAGCCCATAATGGCTTGTGGCTGCACACGGAAGTTTCTAGTATGAATAATCTCATGATCCCTTTGAGCCTGGGTGGCGGTCCAAAATAAAACAGGCAAGTCCTGGAAACCCCAAGTGCCTCAATCCACCCAGATGTGTGTTTAAGTTGCCACCTTAGATAAACCATTAATTAACAATCTCACATCTGTCATGGATTTCACTCACCCAATCCACGTCTACGAGCATAGCATGGCAATATAAGCAACGCGCAGAAGTAACTCCCAAGGGTTTGATATAACAGGGCAATAGGTACTACCTCATCTACTTCCCATCCCACAGTTTAATTAGATCCTAATCATGCAATGTGTGAAGATTGATCTAATGCAAAAAAACTGGGTATGGAAGGGGATATGATCAAAGTGTGAACTTGCCTGCGATGTTGATGAAGATGATTCGCACTCAAAACTCTTGATATATCTACTCGTCACACTCTGATCAATCTATCGTAAGCAAGCAATAGTAACCACACATAAGCAATCACTCAAAAGATATGAAAGATCGAAGAAGACGATTCGGAAACATCAAAACCAAGCAAATAACTCTTGCAACATAAAACAATTTCTAACTGTACCAAAATTATGTGAATTTGGCCTTATTAGAATGTTTAGGTCAAGAGCTTCGATTTGCAAAAAGAATCAACTCAAACGGAGTTACGGATAAAAAGATATGATCAAAAGAAGTTTGAATTCAAATCTGATCTAATTCAAATTTTAAAATTTTCAAAAACATGTTTGGGTTGGATTACTGGATAGAGGACATCGTAACGAAGACGTGGGCGTTGGTTTCGTTGGATTTGGACTAACGAGTAAAAAGTTGTGCTTGTTTGAAGTATAGGGACTATTCTGTAAATAAAGTATTCACATCTAGGTCCCTGGCCGAAATTACAGAAAAAAGAAAAAAACTAAAAGGTGAACGTTCGTTTTCTATACCTAACCAGCGAACGTTCTCTAAATAGATCAATCTAAAAAAACTAAACCATTTTTTAAACGAAAACCGAAATAAAGGAAAATAAATCGGACCGGGGCGGTTTTATACCGGTTCGGGGCGGTTCTTCGGTGAGGAACCGGCGGCGGATCTCCGACGAGGGAGGCGCGGCTCCGGCAACTGCGAGGAGCGGCGACAGCGGCGGGTGGCGGCGCGGCTAGGGCGGGGAGCGGCGCGGGGCGAAGCAGCAAGCCGGCGGCAGCAGCGGGGAAGCAGCAGCGGCGGCGGCGTGCGGCACAGGGCGGCGAAGCGTGCGGCGGCGGCGGCGAAGTCCGGCGAGGCGGCGCGATTCGGCGGGGCGCGGCGAGAGGAGAGAGAGGGAAACGGGGCCGGGGCGGCGCCCTTTATAGGAGGGGAGGGGAGGGGAGGAGGACTTGGAGAAGGGGCGAGGAGGAGGCCGGAGGCGACACGGCGTCCATGGCGGCGGCGCTCCCGTGCTGGCTCGGGAGACCGAGCGGAGGTCGGGGACGGGGCGACGCGGGCTGGGCTGCGGCCTGCTGGGCCGGCTGGCCTGGCGCGGAGAGAGAGAGAGAGCAGTGCTGGGCTTCGGCCTGGCACTGTTCGAAGAGTTTTTTGTTAACTTTTTTCACAGGCAACAAAAACAAAAATAAACTAAAATATTATATAGGCATATATTATATAAAAATTTTCAGAAAAAGATTTTCTACAACATGGACATTTTTATAAAGTCAAATAAAATCCAGAAAAATTCAAATAATTCAAAGAGTGCTTCTGCTCTAAAAAAATCCAGTAAAAATCATTTTAAAAATACCAAAATGATTTCAAATTAATTTTTCTCTAATTTTCTGTTGTAGGGAATCATGTTACCCTAATTTCCATATATTTTATTTTTGGAGAAAAATAATTTGAATAAAACTCAAAAAACTCCAAATTGAAAATAAATTCAAAAGAACTTTGAATTTAATTCTTTGAAACTCCCAACTCATATTTCATATAATTTGAAGAAGTCATTTTATCTTGTCTCGTGAAAATCATTGAGTTGCTTAAATTTCAGAATTGAATTATTTCAAAATGAAATTCAAATATTTCCAAATACCCTTTCATTTAATTTAATGGAAGAAGTCATATAATCTTCTCTCAAGGGTTTTGTATTTGAAAAGAATTTGAATTCACAGAGATCATAAAAATGCAAAAATGAAAGTTTGGGAAAGTCCTTTTATTCCCTCTCATTTAACTTTCAAAAGTTCCGAATTTCACTCACTTTCAGTCAATCAATCAAACAATCAAATCTATCTATTTATTATAACATTCCAAAATTTAGAATTTTGGGATGTTACAATGACAAGAGAAGACATCGCATGAAGACTATGGAGCATGAAGACTTAGTTGTTTCGTCGTTCTTTTTCTTCTTTGTTGAGTCATAGGATGTAGCGACCAGACCTCAAACGGTCCAATCTCTGTGCTCAGGTGTCATCCCTGCATCAGTAAAGCTGACACCACACGGTACTTGAAGGATTTATAACAGAGTAGCAATCACACACTTATTACATTGAGTGTCTCAGAAGAGAACTTATTACAATAGATATGGCTTAAGGCCATCTAATAACGATAACAGCGGAAGGCTTGGAAGATAAGTGAGTCCATCAACTCCAACGACATCACTGAGTATAGAACCACGACCTAAGGCACCTTAATCATCGTCTGAAAAGTCTGCAACATTAACGTTGCAGCCCGAAACGGGTCAGCACATGGAATATGCTGGCAATGTAACACATAGAGAGTAATAAAAGAATATGGCTATTCTATATGCATATATGGCTGGTGGAAAGCTCTATGGTTACGGTTTTTGCGTAAAGCCAATTTTTCCCTACTGCAAAGGAATAAATTTTATTTAACTATCATGGTAGGTGTTAAACATTGAGAATGGTTGACAGCATTCTCAATCCCAACTAAGCATCATCATTAAAACCCAACAAAATTAATTAGAGTAACATGATGAGATTCACATGATAATCCAGGTACTAGATACTCAAGATGTCCTTAACCGGGGACACAGCTAAACCATGATTAGTTTTTACACTCTGCAAAGGTTTGCGCACTTTTCCCCACAAGACCCGATCTCCTCCGTTGGATTTCTCGCACTACAAGGTGTTTGAGAAACGGATGACCGAGACATAATCTTTCAGAAGCGCTAGCACCTTACGAACGGGTAGACCGTACCAACCTACATCCCCTGCATCTGCTAGTCTACCACTGTAAGAGTTCGCATGACTTAGTCAACTATGCTAGAGCCCATAGTAGCTTGTGGCTGCACACGGAAGTTTCTAGCATGAATAATATCATGATTCCTTTGAGCCTGGGTGGCGGTCCAAAAGAAAACAGGCAATCGCTGGAATACCCAGGTGCCTCAATCCACCCAGATGTGTATTTAGGTTGCCACCTTAGATAAACCATTAATTAACAAATCTCACATCTATCATGGATTCACTCACCCAATCCACGTCTACTAGCATAGCATGGCAACAAGCAAACGTAGAAGTAACTCCCAAAGGTTTGATAATAAACAGGTAATAGGTTCTACCTCAACTACTTCCCAAACCCACAATTTAATTAGATCCTAATCATGCAATGTGTGAGGATTGATCTAATGCAATAAAACTTGGTAGTAGGAGATATGATCAAAGTGTTACTTGCCTTGCTGATGATCCGGGAAACCTAGCGATTCGAAGTAGCAAGCGGCGCACTCCGGGTACTCTATCGCAAACAAACAAGCATACAATAAGTACTCAACTAATGCACAGATAAAACTCGAACAAGAGATCTAACCAGAAATTTCAACTTAAGAACTCCGGTTGACAAAAAGAACCAAAACGAACGAAGCAACGAAAAACAAACGGCACAAGAAACAAGATCCGTTTAGTATTCTGCATCTAGGGCAATTTTTACTGTGGCAAAAACTTGTTTGAGTTGGTTAAATGGAAAGAGGGTTTCGAGACGAAACTCCAGGCGCTTGAATCGCCTGATTCCGATGAACGAGCGAAAAGTTAAACTAAAACAAACATTGGACCAGAGATCGTGATCAGAAAAACCGCGGATTTAATCCAGGAAAAAGAAAAATGACGAAGAGGTTAACGAACGAATGTTCGTTAACAGAAACTAAACGAAAAACATGTTCGTTAAAACGAACGGACAAGCGGGCGCTTGCTAAATAAATAAACCGGAGAAAAACAATCTATTTAAAAAATGAGAACTAGGGTTTCCAAAAAACGAAACGGCTTTTTCTCAAAAACCGGTCGGCGGCTACCTCGACAGCGGTGCTCCAGCGAGGCTCCGGCCAGGCGGCGGGTGGCGCGAGGCGGCGGGGCGGCGGCTCCGGGCGGCGCGGGGGCGGCGGCGGCTTGCGGCGGCGCGGGGTGGCATGGGACGGCGGCAGTGGCGGCTCGGGGCTCCAGGGGGGCTCCGGTGGGGTTATAAAGGGGGGGCGACCATGGCTTGGGGAAAGGGCGACGGGCGGCGGCGGCTCGGGATCGGACTCCCGAGTCTGGCGGCTGCACGAGCGGCGAAGGCGGCGGCGGCTTGGGCCGGCCTGCCTCGGCTGGGCCCTTGGCCCAGTCAGGCGCGGGGTTTTTTTTAAACAATTTTGTTGCGCCTAAAAAAATTCTAGAAAAATAAATAAAAATCTAAAAATGCCAAAACAAATTTTCTATGTCTAAATAAAATATTTAGAACAGGATGAACATTTCTTTGGCTCTAAATGCAATTTTTGAAAACGTGCAATTTTTCCTAAACTCAAATAAAATAGCAAATAAAACCTTATTTGATTTTTTATTAAATCCTCAATATTTCTTTATTTTTGCGAAAGTCATTTTATTCCCTCTCTCATGTTTGATAATAGAAATAATTGAAGATACAATAAATAAAATCAAATGATCCTATTTGCAAAATTTAAGAAAAACTCAAATATGAAAATAACGAAATCCCGAACTCTCTCCAAGGGTCCTTGAGTTGCGTAGAATTTCTAGGATCAACCAAAAGCAATAAAATATGATATGCAATGATGATCTATTTTATAACATTCCAAATTGAAACTTTGGGATGTTACATAGGAACCACCGTACTGTTAAGTGGGGTCCAAGAGAACGAGTCAGAATAACTGAAGTGATGCTTAACCAAAATCCTATGTCTTCGAGCGAAGACAATGAGAGCAAAACTTATCCAGAGCTGGATAAGTCAGCTTTGCTTGTAGCCCAAGTAAACTTGCCGTGTGTGTTTGAAATCTGACCGTTGGAACACGTGTCAGTTCCTTAGTGACTGTGACGCCCCCGATCTAATCGTACACTAATCATGCACGCAAATGTGTACGATCAAGATCAAGGACTCACGGGAAGATATCACAACACAACTCTACAAATAAAATAAGTCATACAAGCATCATATTACAAGCCAGGGGCCTCGAGGGCTCGAATACAAGAGCTCGATCATAGACGAGTCAGCGGAAACAACAATATCTGAGTACAGACATAACTTAAACACGTTCTGCCTTAAGAAGGCTAGCACAAACTGGGATACAGATCGAAAGAGGCGCAGGCCTCCTGCCTGGGACCCTCCTAAACTACTCCTGGTCGTCGTCAGCGGGCATCACGTAGTAATAGGCACCTCCCGAGTAGTAGTAGTCGTCATCAACGGTGGCGTCTGGCTCCTGGACTCTAGCATCTGGTAGCGACAACCAGGTAGAAGGGATAGGGGGAAAAGAGGGAGAAAGCAACCGTGAGTACTCATCCAAAGTACTCGCAAGCAAGGAGCTACACTACATGTGTATGCATTGGTATCAACTGGAATAAGGCTATCATATGTGGACTGAACTGCAGAATGCCGGAATAAGAGGGGGATAGCTAGTCCTTTCGAAGACTACGCTTCTGGCAGCCTCCGTCTTGCAGTATGTAGAAGAGAGTAGACTGAAGTCCTCCAAGTAGCATCGCATAGCATAACCCTAACCAATGATCCTCCCCTCGTCGCCCTGTGAGAGAGCGATCACCGGTTGTATCTGGCACTTGGAAGGGTGTGTTTTATTTAGTATCCGGTTCTAGTTGTCATAAGGTCAAAGTACAACTCCAAGTCGTCCTGTTACCGAAGATCACGGCTATTCGAATAGATTAACTTCCCTGCAGGGGTGCACCACATTCCCCAACACGCTCGATCCCATTTGGCCGGACACACTTTCCTAGGTCATGCCCGGCCTCGGAAGATCAACACGTCGCAGCCCCACCTAGGCACAACAGAGAGGTCAGCATGCCGGTCTAAACCTAAGCGCACAGGGGTCTGGGCCCATCGCCCTTAGCACACCTGCACGTTGCGAACGCGGCCGGAAGCAGAACTAGCCCCCTTAATACAAGAGCAGGCTTACGTTCCAATCCGGCGCGCGCCGCTCAGTCGCTGACGTCACGAAGGCTTCGGCTGATACCACGACGCCGGGATACCCATAACTACTCCCGCGTAGATGGTTAGTGCGTATAGACCAAATGGCCAGACTCAGATCAAATACCCAGATCTCGTTAAGCGTGTTAAGTATCTGCGAACGCCGACGAGGGCTAGGCCCACCTCTCTCCTAGGTGGTCTCAACCTGCCCTGTCGCTCTGCCTCAAAGTAACAGTCGGGGGCCGTCGGGAACCCAGGCCCACCTCTACCGGGATGGAGCCACCTGCCCCTTCAGCCCCCATCTCCGAACAGTATCACAGGTAATGTAACTGTGTAAAGTATATTGTATATGCCCGTGATCACCTCCTAAAGTGATCACGGCCCAGTAGTATAGCATGGCAGACGGACAAGAGTCTAGGGCCACTGATGGAACACTAGCATCCTATACTAAGCAGTAGGATAGCAGGTAATGGTAACAACAGTAGTAGCAAGGACAGGCTATGCATTAGGATAGGAATAACGAAAAGCAGTAACATGCTACACTACTCTAATGCAAGCAGTATAGAGAAGAGTAGGCGATATCTGGTGATCAAAGGGGGGGCTTGCCTGGTTGCTCTGGCAAGAGAGAGGGGTCGTCAACACCGTAGTCGTACTGGGTAGCAGCGGCGTCGGTCTCGGTGTCTAGCGAGAGAAGAGGGGGAAGAAACAATAAATATAATGCAAGCATATGCATAGTGATGCATGACATGACAAGTAACGGCGTTAGAGGTGCCCTAACGCGGTAGTAGGTGATACCGGTGAAGGGGGATGACATCCGGGAAAGTATCCCCGGTGTTTCGCGTTTTCGGACGGGTGAACCGGAGGGGGAAAGTTGCGTGTTCGCTATGCTAGGGATGCGTGGTGGACGAACAGGCTGCGTATCCAGATTCTTCTCGTCGTTCTGAGCAACTTTCATGTACAAAGTATTTTGATCCGAGTTACAGATTATTTTATACGATTTTTCAAAGTTTTAAAGTTTTTCTAAAATTATTTATTAATTTGAATTAAAACAGGATATACCTTTTATACCCACTGAGGGCTAGCCACAGTTAATGACATGTGGGGCCAGGGGACTAGGTTGACCCAGTCAATTGTCCAGTCAGTAGTTGACTAGTCAACTGTTGACTGGTCAAACCTGGGTAGTGGGGCCCAGCTGTCATTCTCACAGTTTTAATATTTTAGTTATTTGTGATTATTTCAAACTGAGGTTAATTAGTGCCAGTGGGGCCCGTTGTCAGTGTCTGGTTAGGGGGTTAGTTAGCGCTAAGTCAACAGGGGAGGCCGACTGGGCTCACAGGGGCACCAGGCGCCGGCGGCCACAGCCGGGCAGCTGGACGCGCACGGGAGCCAAGGGCTCCGGTGCCCACGACTAGTAGCAGCGGTGGCCAAACGGCGGGGTGCTCCAGCGGGCCACGGCCGGCCGGAGGCGGGCTACAGGCGGCGGCGTTAGCGAGTAGCAGCAGAGCAAGGCAGGAAGCGGCGGTGCAGCGGTTGGTGCGGCGTACGAGCGCGGGCAGGACAGGGCCGCGGTGAGCGCGACGAGCACGAGCGCTCGCGGGCGCGGGCGGAGGCAAGGATGCCGAGTAGGGCCACGGCAAGCGCGACGCATTCAGCAAGGGGGGAAAGAGGGAGCACGGGGGGGTGCTCACGTTCGATGCAGGGAAGGGGGGCGGCGTGGCTTGATGGCGTCCGGCAAGGAGGAGGATGGGGACGAGCGACGGAGGGGAGGAGATCCAGCGAGGCGGCTTCGGGCGACGACGAGGTTGCTCTGGTTGGCGGCGATTCCTCGGGCGCGGGCGCGCCAGGAGCAGGGGATCGAACAGGGGGCGCCCCTCCTCTACACGTCCGCATGCGTGTGTCGTGTGTGTGCGGGAGGCGGCGCTAGGGGGAGGGGAAGGAGGCCAGGGGGTGGCGCTGGTCGTCAGAGGCGAGCGACGGGGTGAGAGGTAGGAGGAGCACGGGGCTGGGCGCTGCCCTGCGCGTGCGCAAGAGTGTGGCGGCGCAAGGGGAGCGAGGGAGGAGAGACCGAGTGGGGGGGGAAGTGGTGGTTGGACTAGGTTTTGCGAGTGTAGGCCGGTGGGATATAGGGGTTAGGTGGGCCGGCCTGGCCAGTGGGCTGGCCGGCTGGGCCGATTGGCCCAGTGAGAGGGGGGGTTTCCTTTTCTTTTTATTTATTTTCTTTTACTGTTTTCTTTATTTTAGAGCATTTTAGTATTTTATAAACAAGTGTTTTATTTACTATAATTACCTATGTAATATTCGGCGCAAACCGAACATTTTTGTTTTGATGTTCGAAAACTTTTACCGCTTGACTTTATTTTTAAATTTTAATTTCGAAAGGGTTTTGAATCAACGCGAGTTTAACAACAGTAATCGAGGTGTCGTGGCATGATTAACAGGGAATTACTGTAGCTTAATTACCCGGGCGTCACAGTGACCCAGGGTCATTTCGGAAAAATCAGGTTGGGTTGCCTAGTGGCTATAAATAGCCCACCCCCTACAACCATAAACGGTTGGCTTCTCAGAGTTAGTGTACGGCTTTTGTCGTTTGAGAGCAACCAACCTCGAAGCCTTTGAGAGAGAATTCTTTGCGAGGACAAAGCCCTAAACACTCAGAGCCAAAGAGTGTTAGGCATCACCGAAGTCTTCCTATCTGTGTGATCTGAAGACTTATTACACTTGAGGACTGTGAATCCTCCATCCGGTTAGGCGTCGCGTTCTGAGCATCCAAGAGTCATTGTGGATCGCCGGTGAACGAAGTCTGCGAAGGTTTGGAAGTCTACCTTGAAGACTTACCAGAGTGATTGGGCGAGGACTAGGTGTCCTTAGCTCAAGGGGAATAAGGTGAAGACACGGTCTTCTGAGTTGAATCTCAGCCTCCCTTACCAGACGTACAGTTGTCACAACAACTGGAACTGGTCCAACAAATCATTGTCTTCAACGAGCCACTAGTTCTATCCTTCCCATCTCTTTATTTACAGTTGGTTCTTGTGAAGTCATTGCATGTTTGTAGTATCTTTTGTCTTCACTGAGTGACTGCTTGTTCTGATTGGCTTCATACTATCTTCCAACCTGATCCATACTGCCTAGTTGCTATTAGTTATTGTGCCTTCACTTCATTGAATACTTGACTATGGCTTGTCTAGTGTAGTCTACCTTCCGCTGCATGGTAATAGGTTTATTTCTATCATTTGTCTTCAAAACTTCCATGTTCTGAAGACTTTCGTAAAAATCGCCTATTCACCCCCCCCCTCTAGTCGATCACTAGCACTTTCACATTGTCATCTTTCCTGCTTCACAGGCACCGCATAAGTGATCCTTCTTGAACTTGACGCCCTCGATGCCTATGACGTGCTTCTTCTTTGCAAGAGTATGCATGTTCCTCATGCCAGCATGCCCTAGCCTCCGATGCCAGAGCTAGCATTCTGAAGCTTTTGCAAGAAGACATACGGCAAGCTGTGGTCCTGCTGAGAAATCTATCATGTACAAATCATCTTTCCGATACCCTTCAAAGACTAGAGACTTGTCAGATTTCATTAGAACAAGGCAACGATATTTTCCAAACATCACAATCATATTTAAATCGCAAAGCATTGAGACAGACATTAAGTTGAAACCAAGGGATTCAACAAGCATCACTTTATCCATGTGCTGATCCCTTGAGATTGCAACTCTACCTAGACCCAATACCTTGCTTTTACCAGTATCAGCAAATGTGATGTGACTATTGTCAGATGGACGTAAGGTTGAGTCCATGAGAAGACTTCACTTGCCAGTCATGTGATTAGTACATCCACTATCAATAATCCATTCTGAAGCAGCTGGTGTCATACCCTATAGTGCAGTTAGGGGGATAGGCCTCACGAAGAGCATTGTGAAGCATAAACATTTGACGAGCAAGAGGATTATTAAAGCTTAGATCAAGGTTAGGACTGATAGGGCAAGTAGCAAGCGACTCAGGAACAAGGTACATAATAAGACCATTTGGGCACTTGATCTTGCGCCCTACAAGATGTTTAAGGTCCTCAGCAATAGCTTCAGACGCATTTAATTTTCGGCTGGAGACCTTTCGCTGCAAAAGAGAGTTAAGCTTTCTTAGCCACCCACATCTTCAAGGGTGGCTTCGAAGCAATGAGTCTAAGTGTAGCATTTGAGAACTTTGGCTTGGGAGCCCTAACAAATAGTCTTGCAGGTGGACAATAGTACTCATAAGAATAAGCAGAGTAGTTCTGGGTCTTATGAACATGGCGGTTTGATGAAACGCGCTCATATTCATAGGCCTGAGTATGGTTTCCCTACAAAACATTTGCGTTAGTGTGACTCAGGTGAGTCCTCTGTCTGTATGAAGCCTTTGCACCATATGAAGCCTATGGTCTGGGGTTTGTCTTCTTCACTTGTGGTGTCATGACGACATACACAGGAATATTTTCCAGACACTTTTTCGGCACCCAGACTTTCTTCATAGGTGGCCCATTCCTGCAATTAGTACCAATATACCTGGAAAACACTTCACCATTCTAATTCTTAAACAGTTTATAGTTTGCATCAAAGGATTCATCAATGACAATGGGATTAGCGCAAGTCAAGCCAGATAGGGTGGATGGATCCACTGAAGGTTCCTTTGCAGCAACCCATGTGGTTTTGGGGTACTGCTCAGGTTTCCAGTAAGAGCCATTAGCATTCATTTTCCTTTCGAACCCGACACCCTCTTTCCTAGGGTTTCAGTTCAGAATCTGCCTTTTGAGGACATCACATAGAGTCTGATGCCCTTTGAGACTTTTGTACATCCCTGTTTCAAGCAATGTCTTCAACCTAGCATTTTCATCAGCAATAGCAGTGGTATCCTCAGCAGAGGGGTTAGTTACCACATCAACAATTGAAGATATTGCAACAGTAGCAGCAGTAGAACATCCAGCAACAGAAGTACCATTATCACGCTCAATGCATTTAAGACATGGTGGTTCAAATCCTTCCTGAGCGGGACTGATCTGTTTGGCGCGAAGTGACTCGTTTTCCTTTTCAAGATCTTCATGAGCTGCTCTCAATTTCTCAAGTTCTTGCTTCCTTTGAAGATAATCATAGGAAAGCTTTTCATGAGTTGTTGAGAGCGTTTCATGACAACTTTCAAGCTCCTCATACTTAACATGAAGATTTTTTATGTCTTCAATCAAGGACTGAGATCGAGTCATTTCAGCGTCTAACAGGTCATTGCTTTTTTCTAATAGTTTTTGAATATGTTCCATAGCTTTCTGTTGTTCAGTTGCAATTTTAGCAAGTGTTTTGTAGCTTGGTTTGGAACCACAATCAGAGTCATCTTCACTTGATGTTTGATAGTGAGTGGTGCGTGAGTTTACCTTGGCACCGTGTGCCATGAAGCAGTAGGTAGGAGCGGAGTTGTCCTTGTCATTAGCATCGGCGTCGGTGACGAAGTCATTGTCTCCAATATTGAAGATGGACTTGGCAACATAGGCTGTAGCCAGACTTGCAACGCCAGAATCGTACTCCTCCTCAGACTCCACCTCAGCCTCCTCAGAAGCAGACTCCTCTTCTGAATCCATTTCCTTGCCGACAAACGCACGGGCCTTTCCAGATGAGCTCTTCTTGTGTGATGAAGACTTTGAGGAAGAGTTGGAAGAAGACTTTGAGTATTTCTTCTTTTTCTTGTCGTTAGAATCATATTCCTTGCTCTTCTTCTTCTTCTTGTTCTCATTGTCCCACTGCGGACACTCAGAGATGTAGTGACCAGGTTTCTTGCACTTGTGGCATGTTCTCTTCTTGTAGTCATGAGTAGAAGCTTCATCATTCCTTGAGCTAGATCGTGAGGACTTTCTGAAGCCTTTCTTCTTGGTTAATTTCTGGAACTTCTTCACAAGCATAGCAAGCTCCTTTCCAATGTCTTCAGGATCATCAGAACTGCTGTCAGATTCTTCTTCAGATGAGGAAACAGCTTTTGCCTTCAAAGCACGAGTTCGCCCATAGTTGGGACCGTAGATGTCTCTTTTCTCAGAAAGCTGAAACTCATGTGTGTTGAGCCTTTCAAGTATGTCAGACGGATCGAGTGTCTTGAAGTCAGGGCGTTCTTGAATCATCAGGGCTAGGGTGTCAAACGAGCTGTCAAGTGATCACAGGAGTGTCTTGACGACTTCATGCTTGGTGATCTCAGTAGCGCCGAGAGCTTGAAGCTCATTTGTGATGTTAGTGAGTTGATCAAACGTGAGCTGAACATTCTCATTGTCGTTTCTCTTGAAGCGATTGAAGAGGTTGCGAAGGACACTGATTCTTTGATCTCTCTGGGTTGAGACGCCTTCGTTGACCTTGGAGAGCCAGTCCCAGACTAGCTTGGATGTTTCTAGAGCACTCACACGGCCATAATGTCCTTTGGTCAGATGACCATAGATGATATTCTTGGCAGTGGAATCCAGTTGAACGAACTTCTTGACATCAGCAGCGGTGACACCTTCACCAGCCTTGGGGACGCAATTCTTGATGACGTACTAGAGGTCGACATCAATGGCTTCCAGATGCATGCGCATCTTATTCTTCCAATAGGGATATTTAGTTCCATCGAAGACTGGGCACGCAGCGGAGACTTTGATTATCCCTGCAGTCGACATAGCTAAAACTCCAGGTGGTTAAACCGAATCACACAGAACAAGGGAGTACCTTGCTCTGATACCAATTGAAAGTGCTAGTGATCGACTAGAGGGGGGTGAATAGACGATTTTTATGGAAGTCTTCAAAACATGGAAGTTTCGAAGACAGACGATAGAAATGAACCTATTAACATGCAGCGGAAGGTAGACTACACTAGCCAAGCCATAGTCAAGTATTCAATGAAGTGAAAGCACAAAGACTAATAGCAGCTAGGCAGTATGGATCAGGATGGAAGATAGTTTGAAGCCAATCAGAACAAGCAGTCACACAATGAAGACAAATAGATAATGCAAACAGGCAATGACTTCACAAGGACCAATCTGCAAATAAAGAGATGGGAAGGATAGAACTAGTGGCTCGTTGAAGACAATGATTTGTTGGACCAGTTTCAGTTGCTGTGACAACTGTATGTCTGGTTAGGGAGGCTGAGATTCAACTCAGAAGATAGCATCTTCACCTTATTCCCCTTGAGCTAAGGACACCCAGTCCTCGCCCAATTACTCTGGTAAGTCTTCAAGGTAGACTTCCAAACCTTCACAGACTTCGTTCACTGGCGATCCACAATGACTCTTGGATGCTCAGAACGCGACGCCTAACCGGCTGGAGGATTCATAGTCCTCAAGTGTAATAAGTCTTCAGATCACACAGACAGGAAGACCTCAGTGATGCCTAACACTCTTTGGCTCTGGGTGTTTAGGGCTTTGTCCTCGCAAGGATTTCTCTCTCAAAGGCTTCAAGGTTGGTTGCTCTCAAACGACAAAAGCCGTGCACTAACTCTCAGCAGCCAACCAATTTATGGTGTGGGGGGTTGGCTATTTATAGCCACTAGGCAACCTGACCTGATTTGTCCAAAATTACCCTGGGTCACTAAGGAACTGACATGTGTTCCAATGGTCAGATTTCAAACACACACGGCAACTTTACTTGAGCTACAAGCAAAGCTGACTTATCTAGCTCTGGATAAGATTTGCTCTCATTGTCTTTGCTCGAAGACATAGGATTTTGGTTAAGCATCACTTCATTCATTCTGACTGGTTCACTTGGACCCCACTTAATAGTATGGTGGTTACTATGACTCAACAAAGAGGAAAACGAAACAACGAAACAACTAAGTCTTCGTGCTCCATAGTCTTCACATAATGTCTTCTCTTGTCATAGACTTCAATGTGAATACCTTCACATACCACCTTTGTCTCCAATGTCTTCATACATTTTTAGGGGTCATCTCCGGTAGGTAAACCGAATCAGTGAGGGACGACTACCTGTGTTATCCTGCAATTCTCACAAACACATTAGTCCCTCAACCAGGTTTGTCGTCAATACTCCAAAACCAACTAGGGGTGGCACTAGATGCACTTACAGGAGCCAAAGAATATTCATGAGTATTTGTAGCTGAGTTGTCAATTCAACCACACCTGAAAGACTTAATATCTGCAGCAAAGTTTTAGTAGCAAAGTAGTATGGAAGTAACAGTAATGGTGGCAAAAGTAACAGTAGGAGTTTTGTAGTGATTGTAACAGCAGTACCAATGGAAGTAACTTAGCAAAGATCAATATGTGAAAAGCTCGTAGGCATTGGATCGACAATGATAATTGTGTTGGATGATATTCATCATGTAGCAGTCATAACCTAGTGTGACACGGAACTAGCTCCAATTCATCAATATAATGTAGGCATGTATTCCGTATAGTCATACGTGCTTATGGAAAAGAACTTGCATGACATCTTTTGTCCTACCCTCCCGTGGCAGCGGGGTCCTAATGGAAACTAAGGGATATTAAGGCCTCCTTCTAATAGAGAACCGGAACAAAGCATTAGCACTTAGTGAATACATGATCTCCTCAAACTACGGTAATCACCGGAAAGAATCCCAATTATTGTCACCTTGGGGTATGCGGATCACAATTCATAATAGGTGTCTACAACTTGCAAGATAGGATCAAGAACACAAATATGTTCATGAAAACATAATAAGTTTAGATCTGAAATCATGGCACTCGGGCCCTAGTGACAAGCATTAAGCATAGCAAAGTCATAGCAACATCAATCTGAGAACATAATGGATACTAGGGATCAAACCCTAACAAAACTTACTCAATTATATGATAAATCTCATCCAACCCATCACTGTCCAGCAAGCCTACGATGGAATTACTCACACACAGCAGTGAGCATCATGAAATTGGTGATGGAGGAAGGTCGGTGATGATGATGGCGACAAATCCCCCTCTCCAGAGCCCCGAACGGACTCCAGATCAGCCCTCCGGATGAAGAACATGAGGCGGCGGCGGCTTCATATCGTAAAACGTGATGAATCCGTCTCTTTGATTTTTTTCTCCTCGAATAGGGTTATATAGAGTTTGAGTTAGGGTCGGAGGAGGTCCAGGGGGCCCACAAGCCCTCTAGGCACGCCCCGAGGGGTGCCCCCAGGCTTTTGCCCTCTTGGTGGACCCCCCCCTCTAGTTAATTCTTGCGCCAGTGTTTTTTTATATATTCCACAAAAATTCTCCATAAATTTTCTGGTCAATCCGAGAACTTTTATTTCCGCACAAAAATAACACCATGGCAATTCTGCTGAAAACAACGTCAGCCCGGGTTAGTTCCATTCGAATCATGCAAATTAGAGTCCAAAACAAGGGCAAAAGATTTTGGAAAAGTGGATACGATGGAGATGTATCACTCCTCCCTTGCTACGTGCACTCCTAAGAATGAAGTTTTCAATTTTAAGGAAAGGGGAGAGAGAATTTAAAAGATGCTTGGTATATGATTTGCAATGCTCATAATAGATCTATTCATAAGAAATCTACTACTATTCTTCTTCACAATTTTTATGTGTTCATTACTACTTGGTATAGATTTGTTCTTAACACTATCACTGGGGGAAATTTCTTGATCTGTCCCTCTATGGATGCTTTTAATGCTATGGGAAATTTAGTGCGATCACCACCCACCATTATCAATGAAAAGATTTTAACTCTTGAGCGTGTTATGCAAAGGCTAGATGCTATTGAAAAGAAAATGCTCATCATAGAACATATTGAAAATTTGGGAAAAAGGTCCATGATCATGCTAATTGAATTGGGTCAAGGATAGGAGATACTCTTAAATTACTAAAAGATAAAAAACTCGTAGTTAACGAAAGGGTGGAGGAGAGCTCTGCTCGGATTGATAAATTGGAAGCAAAATTTAGTAAATTGAGCTCAGATTTTTCTTCCATTAAAACTATTGAAAAAACTCCTACTAATAAGAATTGCAAGTCTACACATGTTCCTAAGAACACAGGTCCCGCTTCTAGTAGCAACAATGAAGATCTTAAAATGATTAGTATTCACCCCAACTTTGTTGAAGTGATAAAGAAACCTACTTGCAAGAGTGAATTCTTCAATTTTATTCCTAGGAGTGTGATCATAGAGAATATGCATGCTAGATCTTTAAGGAATCATGGATGTGTGATTGAGGAGTTGGAAACCGAAGATGGCAATACTTGAATCTATACATTATGCCTAGCTAAGGGCGTAAAACGATAGTGCTTGTTGCGAGGCAACCCGATAGTTATCTTTGCAATTTTTGATTTTCTTTTTGTTCTTCAATAAATATGCAATTATACTTCTATTATGATTGTGTTTTCATGTTTCGATTAGTGTGCGTGCCAAGTAAAGCCTTTAGGATGATTTGGGTGATAGTTGATTTGATCCTATTGAAAAAACAGAAACTTTTGCGTCTAGTTCTAGAATTTTGAAAATTCACAGAAACGTGTTTTTCCTCTGAATTTATTACACATGATTGATATACAAATTTTCTACATTGTCCTAATTTTTCAGAATTGTTGGTGTTACAGAAGCATGGTGGAAGTCTAGATTATGACAAACTGTTCTGTTTTTGACAGATTCTGTTTTTGTTGCATTGTGCGCTTATTTTGATGAATCTATGGATTGTATCGGGGGGTATAATCCATGGTAAAGTTAGAATATAGTAGGTATAATGCAATAATAAAATATGAATGGGTTTGCAACAATACTTATAGTGGTGATTTGCTTTATTATACTAACGAATCTGACGAAGGTTTTGTTAAGTTTTGTGTGAGTGAGTTTCAAGTTTTGGGTGAGATCACGATGGATGAAGGAATAAGGAGTGAAAAGAGCCAAGGCTTGGGGATGCCCATGTCACCCCAAGGTAATATTCAAGGAGAGCCAACCAACTAAGCTTGGGGATGCCCCGGAAGGCATCCCCTCTTTCTTCTAACGACCGTCTGTAATTTTACCTGAAACTATATTTTTATTCGTCACATATCATGAATTTTGCTTGAAGCGTCTTGTACTGTATGAGTCTTTGCTTGTTTTAATTTTTAGTTTTTCACAATCATCCTTGCTCGACACACCTATTTGAGAGAGCCATAATGATGCTATAATTTGTTAGAATTGCTCTATGTGCTTAACTTAAAAAAAGTGAGCCATGGAATTGCTCTAGTACTTCATTTATATCTTTTTGAGCATGGCGGTGATTTACTTTTGAAGAAATACTCTCATGCTTCACTTATATTATTTTGAGAGATGAATTTTTTGAATACATATTTATGCTCATGTTCTTCACTTAAATTTGTTTGAGATCTTGAAAAGTAACAATGGTGATATATGAACTTAGTCCCAAAGTGATAGATATTCAAGAGGGATAATAAAAACTATCATGAAGATCATTGGATATTAAAACTTGATTCCTTGCATTAGTTTTGCGATATGGAGATAGTAATATGTGAGTCATTTTGGTGAGTAACTATGCTTTAGTAAGAATATTGGTGTTAAGGTTTGTGATTCCCTATGCAAGCATGAAAGTCAATAGTTATGCAATGAAGTTACATCCTACTTGTGGTGAATTATTCAGTGTTAGTTGTGCTTAATGCTTGTTTATGATCGTTTTCGTTTCTTTGTTGGTTGCTTCTCAATCTATTTGCTAGCCTTTCCTTGTACTAAGCGGGAATACTTCTTGTGCATCACAAATCCTAAACTAAGTTGTGCCAAATGAGTCAACCATATATACCTATAAGGGGTATTTCCATGTCGTTGCAAGTAAATTTGTATTTGCCAACTCCAATTTTCAATTGAATTTCCTTTTTGTGTGTCTGTATCGCTCATGAATCGGCAGGGGGGTGGCTAATATTTTCCATGCTAGGTATGTTATTCTCAAGATGAGTGCTTCTTCACTTGTCATGCCACGAGAGTGTGTCCGATAATAGGGATGCCCGGTCTCGAAATGATTTTTTTACTTTATGTTGTCAAATAATAATTTCCTTGGAAAGTGTTGGTACAGAAGGCACCCGTGGATACAACTAGCCATGGATTGTGAAAGGATGATGGAAAAGGGAATACACTTTATTTAGGTTTGGGAACCGCCTATGATTTACCTAGCATGGAAGATATTATGAATTCTCCGTCATTTTCGTTGACAGGAAAAGCAAGCCTCTCAAAACAATTTTATCTCTCAATTTAACCTTTGAGCTCTGGCACCTCTACAAATATCTGATTCCCTCTGCGAAGGGCCTATCTATTTAATTTTATGCAATTATTTTTATTTGAGTCTTGATACGTCTCCAACGTATCTATAATTTTTAATTCTTCCATGTTGTTATATTAACATTATTAGATGTTTTACAATCATTTTATAGCAACTTTATATCATTTTTTGGGACTAACCTATTGACATTGTTGTTGGAAATATGCCCTAGAGGCAATAATAAAATGGTTATTATTATATTTCCTTGTTCATGATAATTGTCTATTGTTCATGCTATAATTGTATTAACCGGAAACCGTAATACATGTGTGAATACATAGACCACAACATGTCCCTAGTAAGCCTCTAGTTGACTAGCTCGTTGATCAATAGATGCTTATGGTTTCCTGACCATGGACATTGGATGTCGTTGATAACAAGATCACATCATTAGGAGAATGATGTGATGGACAAGACCCAATCCTAAGCATAGCACAAGATCGTGTACTTCGTTCGCTAGAGCTTTTCTAATGTCAAGTATCGTTTCCTTAGACCATGAGATTGTGCAACTCCTGGATACCGTAGGAATGCTTTGGGTGTATCAAACGTCACAACATGACTGGGTGACTATAAAGGTGCACTACAGGTATCTTCGAAAGTGTCTGTTGGGTTGGAACAAATCGAGACTAGGATTTGTCACTCCGTATGACGGAGAGGTATCTCTGGGCCCACTCGGTATGCATCAACATAATGAGCTCAGTTTGACTAAATAGTTAGTCATGGGATCATGCATTGCGGAATGAGTAAAGAGACTTGCCGGTAATGAGATTGAACAAGGTATGGGGATACCGACGATCGAATCTCGGGCAAGTAACATAACGATAGACAAAGGGAATTGTATACGGGATTGTTTGAATCCCCGACATCGTGGTTCATCTGATGAGATCATCGTGGAACATGTGGGAGCCAATATGGGTATCCAGATCCGCTATTGGTTATTGGTCGGAGAGGTGTCTCGATCATGTCTGCATGGTTCCCGAACCCGTAGGGTCTACACACTTAAGGTTCGGTGACGCTAGAGTTGTAACGGGAATAGTATGTGGTTACCGAAGGTAGTTCGGAGTCCCGGATGAGATCCCGGACATCACGAGGAGTTCTGAAATGTTAGGGAGGTGAAGATCGATATATTGGACGAAGGGTATTGGAGTCCGGAAGTGTTCCGGGGGTACCAGGCTATGGCCAGCATGACCGAAAGGTGTTTCGGGAGCCCCGACAAGTGTTGCAGGGCCTCATGGGCCAAGGGGAGGGGGCAAACCAGCCCACTAAGGGGATATGCGCCCCCACACCCTTTCCCACGTTGCTTGGTGAGGTGGGGCACCTCCACCTGACTTGGGAGGCAAGCCTCCACCTGGCTTGGCTTGGGGGGCAAGTCTCCCTAGAGTTTTCCTAGGGAGATCCAATCTGCCCTGGCTGCCGCCCCCTAGGGGAAACCCTAGGGCGCCTCCCCCTCCACCCTTCCCCCTATATATATTGAGGGGATGGGAGGGCAGCCGTGACCCTTCCCCTAGAGCAGCCCTCCCCCTCTCCAACTCCTCCTCCTCTTCCGCAGTGCTTGGCGAAGCCCTGCCGGAGAACCACAAGCTCCTCCATCACCATGCCTTCGTGTTGCTGGAGTTCTCCCGAACTTATCCTCTCCCCTTGCTAGATCAAGAAGGAGGAGACATCCCCGGGCTGTACGTGTGTTGAACGCGAAGGCGCCGTCCGTTCGGCGCTAGATCAGATCTTCCGCGATTTGAATCGCCGCGAGTACGACTCCATCAACCGCGTTCTTGTAACGCTTCCACTTAGCAATCTTCTAGGGTATGAAGATGCACTCCCTCTCTCTCTCTCGTTGCTAGCATATCCTAGATTGATCTTGGTGACACGTAGGAAAATTTTGAATTATCACTACGATCCCCAACAGTGGCATTAGAGCTAGGTCTAGGCATAGATTTTGTGCACGAGTAGAGCACAAAGTAGTTGTGGGCGATGATTTGGTCGATTTTCTTACCGTTACTAGTCTTATCTTGATTCGGCGGTATTGTGGGATGAAGCGGCCTAGACCGACCTTACACGTACGCTTACGTTAGACTGGTTCCACCGACAGACATGCACTTGATGCATAAGGTGGCTAGCGGTTGTCTGTCTCTCCGACTTTAGTCAGATCGGATTCGATGAAGAGGGTCCTTATGAAGGGTAAATAGCAATTGGCATATCACCGTTGTGGCTTTTGCGTAGGTAAGAAATGTTCTTGCTAGAAACCCATAGCAGCCACGTAAAACTTGCAACAACAATTAGAGGATGTCTAACTTGTTTTTGCAGGGTATGCTATGTGATGTGATATGATGAATTATATATATGTGATGTATGAGATTGATCATGTTCTTGTAATAGGATTCACGACTTGCATGTCGATGAGTATGAAAACCGGCAGGAGCCGTAGGAGTTGTCTTAATTTATTGTATGACCTACGTATCAATGAAAACGCCGTGTAATTACTTTAATTTATTGCTAACTATTAGCCATAGTAGTAGAAGTAATAGTTGTCGAGACAACTTCATGAAGACACGATGATGAAGATCATGGTGTCATGCTGGTGACGAAGGTGATCATGCCGCGCCTCGAAGATGGAGATCAAAAGGCGCAAGATGATATTGACCATATCATGTCACTTTATGATTTGCATGTGATGTTTATCATGTTTGCATCTTATTTTCTTAGAACGACGGTAGTATAAATAAGATGATCCCTCACAAAATTTCAAGGAAGTGTTTCCCCTAACTGTGCACCGTTGCAAAGGATCGTTGTTTCGAAGCACCACATGATGATCGGGTGTGATAGATTCTAACGTTCGCATACAACGGGTGTAAGCCAGATTTACACATGTGAAACACTTAGGTCGACTTGACGAGGCTAGCATGTACAGACATGGCCTCAGAACACAAGAGACTGAAAGGTCAAACATGAGTCGTATAGTAGATGCGATCAACATGGAGATGTTCACCGTTGATGACTAGTTCGTCTCACGTGATGATCAGACATGGCCTAGTCGATTCGGATCATGTATCACTTAGATGACTAGAGGGATGCCTATCTAAGTGGGAGTTCATTAATAATTTGATTAGATGAACTTAATTATCATGAACATAGTCTACATTATGTTTGCAAATTATGTTGTGGATTAATAGCTCGCGCTTTAGATCCTTGTTTTAATGCGTTCCTAGAGAAATACTAAGTTGAAAGATATTGTAAGCAATTGTGCGGACTAGGGCCGTAGTCTCAGGATTGTCCTCACTGCTACACAGAAGGCTTCTGTCCTTGATGCACCCCTCGGTGTGCCAACCCCTCTGGCGTCGTCTGTGGATGTTGTGAACATCTGGCAGACACGTTCTGATGACTACCTGATAGTTTAGTGCGCCATGCTTTACGGCTTAGAGTGAGGGCTGCAAAAGCCTTTTGAACGCCATGGAACATATGAGATGTTCCAAGAGCTGAAATTGGTATTTCAGGCTCATGCCCATGTTGAGAGGTTTGAGACCTCTGACAAGACCTTTGCCTACAAGATGGAGGAGAATAGCTCATCCAGTGAGCATCTTCTCAGAATGTCTGGGTACTTCAATCACTTGAATCAAGTGGGAGTTAATCTTCCAGATAAGAGAGTGATTGACAAAAGTTCTCCAGTCACTATCACCAAGCTGCTAGAGTTTCATGATGAACTATAACATGCAAGGGAAGATGATCCCGGAGCTGTTCGTCGTGCTTAAGGTTGTAAAGGTAGAAATCAAGAAGGATCATCAAGTGTTGATGGTTAACAAGACCACTGGTTTCAAAGAAGGGCAAGGGGAAGAAGGGAAACCTTCATGAATGGCAAGCCAGTTCCCGTTCCAGTGAAGAAACCCAAGAACCCAAACCCGAGACGAAGTGCTTCTATTAGGGGAACGGTCACTGGTAGCGGAACTGCCTCAAATACTTGGTAGATTAGAAGGCTGGCAACTTTAACAAAAGTATATTTGATATATGTGTTATTGATGTGTACCTTACTAGTACTCCTAGTAGCACCTGGGTATTAGATACAGGTTCAGTTGCTAATATTGGTAACTCGAAACAAAAGCTACAGAATAAATGGAGACTAGCTAAGGGCGAGGTGACGATGTGTGTTGGAAGTGTTTCCAAGGATGATATGATCACCATCGCACGCTCCCTCTACCTTCGGGATTAGTGTTGAACCCAGATAAATGTTGTTTGCATTGGTGTTTGCGTTGAGCATGAACATGGTTAGATCATGTTTATTGCAATACGGTTATTCATTTAAGTTAGAGAATAATAGTTATTCTATTTACATGAATAATACCTTCTATGGTCATGCACCAAAATGTGAATGGTTTATTGAATCTCGGTCATAGTGATACACATGTTCATAACATTGATGCCAAAAGATGTACAGTTGATAATGATAGTACCACTTTCTTGTGGCACTACCGCTTAGGTCATATTGGTGAAAAGCACATGAAGAACCTCCATGCTAATGGACTTTTCGAGTCACTTGATTTTGAATCACCTGACACATGTGAACCATGCCTCATAGGAAAGATGACTAAAACCCGTTTTCTGGAACAATGGAACGGGCAAGTGAGTTGTTGGAAATCACACATGCTGATGTGTGCGGTCCGATGAGTGTTGATGCACGCGGTGGATATCATTATTTTCTCACCTTCACCGATGAATTGAGTAGATATGGGTATATTTACTTAATGAAGCATAAGTCTGAAACGTTTGAAAAGTTTAAGCAATTTCAGAGTGAAGTTGAGAATCATCATAACAAGAAGATTAAGTTACTACAATCTGATCAAGGGGAGATTATCTGAGTTATGAGTTTTGCAATCACTAAAGACAAGGTGGAATCGTTTCAGAGTTGACGCCACCTAGAACACCATATGGTAATGGTGTGTTCGAACGTCGTAATCACACCCTATTGGATATGGTGCGATCTATGATGCCTCTTACCGATCTACCACTATCATTTTGGGGTTATGCATTAGAGACAACTATATTCACTTTAAATAGGGCACCATCTAAGGTCCGTGGAGACGACACTGTATGAACTATGGTTTGGCAAATAAAACTACGTTGTCGTTTCTTAAAGTTTGGGACTGCGATGCTTATGTCGAAAGGCTTCAGCCAGAAAAGCTCGAACCCAAAGCGGACAATTGTGTCTCCATAGAATACCCAAAAGAAGATGATTGGGTATACCTTCTATGTCAGATCTGAGGGCAAAGTGTTTGTCGCTAAGAACATGTCCTTTCTCGAGAAAGAGTTTCTCTCGAAAGAATTGAGTGGGAGGAAGATAGAACTTGATGAGGTTGTTCAACCTTCACTTCAACCAGAGAGTTGCGCAGCACAGAAAGATGTTTCTGTGGCACCTACGTCATTTGAAGAGAAAGCTAATGATGATGATCATGGAGCTTCAAATCAAGTTACTATCGAACCTCGTATGTCGACAAGGGTGCGTACAACTTCTGAGTGGTAACCCTGTCTTAAAGGTCATGTTGTTGGACAACGATGAACCTATGAGCTATGGAGAAGCGATGGTGGGCCCGGATTCCAACAAATGGCTAGGAGCCATGAAATCTGAGATAGGATCCATGTATGAGAACAAAGTATGGACTTTGGTGGACTTGCCCGAAGATCGGCAAGCCATTCAAAATAAATGGATCTCTAAGAAGAAGACAGACGCAGATGGTAATATCACCATTTATGAAGCTCGACTTGTCTCAAAGAAGTTTCCAACAAGTTCAAGGAGTTGACTGTTATGAGACTCTCTTAATCATAGCGATGCTAAAGTCTATTAGAATTATGTTAGCAGTTGCTGCATTTTCATTTACGAAATCTGGCAGATGGATGTCAAAACAAAGTTTCCTTGACAGTTTCCATGAGGAAAAGTTGTATGTGATACAGCTAGAATGTTTTGTCAATCCTAAGGATGCTAAAAGGTATGTAAGCTCCAGCAATCCTTCTATGGACTGGAGCAAGCATCTCAGAGTTGGAACATATGCTTTGATAACGTGATCAAAGCTTTTGGGTTTATACAAAGTTTGCAAGAAACTTGTATTTGCAAGAAAGTGAGTGGGAGCACTACAACATTTATGATAGGTATATTTGGATGACATATTATTGATCAAAAACGATGTAGAATTTCTGGAAAGCATAAAGGGTTGTTTGAATGGAGTTTTTCAAAGGAAGACCTATGTAAAACTGCTTGCATGTTGGGTATCAAGATCTATAGAGATAGATCAAGACGCCTGATAAGACTTCCACAGAGCACATACCTTGACATGATCTTGAAGGAGTTCAAGATGGATCGGTCAAAGAAGGAGTTCTTGCCTGAGTTGTAAGGTGTGAAGTTAAGACTTGAAGCTCGACCATGGCAGAAGAAAGAGAAAGGACGAAAGTCATCCCCTATGCCCTAGCCATAGGCTCTATATGATATGCCATGTACAGCGATGTACCTTGCCACGTGCCTGGCAAGGGGATGTAAGAGTGATCCAGGCGTGGATCATTGGACAGTGGTCAAAATTGTCCTTAGGAATAAGGAAATGTTTCTTGATTATGGAGGTGATGAAGAGTTCGGCGTAAAGGGTTACATCGATGCAAGCTTTAACACCTATCCGGATGACTCTGAGTAGGAAACCAGATACGTATAGTGGAGCAACCATTTGGAATAGCTCCAAGTGGAGCATGGTAGCAACATCTACAATACGACATGGAGATTTGCGAAGAACACACGGATCTGAATGTTGCAGACCCGTTGACTAAACCTCTCTCGTAAGCATAACATGATCAAACCCTAGAACTCATTGAGTGTTAATCACATGGTGATGTGAACTAGATTATTGACTCTAGTAAAATCTTGGGTGTTAATCACATGGCGATGTGAACTAGATTATTGCCTCTAGTAAACTCTTTGGGTGTTAGTCACATGGCGATGTGAACTATGAGTGTTAATCACATGGCGATGTGAACTAGATTATTGACTATAGTGCAAGTGGGAGACTGTTGGAAATATACCCTAGAGGCAATAATAAAATGGTTATTATTATATTTCCTTGTTCATGATAATTGTCTATTGTTCATGCTATAATTGTATTAACCGGAAACCGTAATACATGTGTGAATACATAGACCACAACATGTCCCTAGTAAGCCTCTAGTTGACTAGGTCGTTGATCAATAGATGGTTATGGTTTCCTGACCATGGACATTGGATGTCGTTAATAACAGGATCACATCATTAGGAGAATGATGTGATGGACAAAACCCAATCCTAAGCATATCACAAGATCGTGTAGTTCGTTCGCTGGAGCTTTTCTAATGTCAAGTATCATTTCCTTAGACCATGAGATTGTGCAATTCCCGGATACCGTAGGAATGCTTTGGGTGCATCAAACGTCACAACGTAACTGGGAGACTATAAAGGTGCACTATAGGTATCTCCAAAAGTGTCTATTGGGTTGGCACGAATCGAGACTAGGATTTTTCACTCCGTATGACGGAGAGGTATCTCTGGGCCCACTCGGTAATGCATCATCATAATGAGCTCAGTTTGACTAAAGACTTAGTCACGGGATCATGCATTGCGGAACGAGTAAATAGAATTGCCGGTAACAAGATTAAACAAGGTATGGGGATACCGACAATCGAATCTCGGGCAAGTAACATACCAATAGACAAAGGGAATTGTTTACATGATTGATTGAATCCCCGACATTGTGGTTCCTCCGATGAGATCATCGTGGAACATGTGGGAGCCAATATGGGTATCCAGATCCCTCTATTAGTTATTGGCCGGAGAGGTATCTTGGTCATGTCTGCATGGTTCCCGAACCCGTAGGGTCTACACACTTAAGATTCGGTGATGCTAGAGTTGTAACGGGAATAGTATGTGGTTAACGAAGGTAGTTCAAAGTCTCGGATGAGCTCCCGGACGTCACGAGTATTTCCGAAATGGTCCAGAGGTGAAGATCGATATATTGGACGAAGGGTATGTGAGTCCGGAAGTGTTCCGGGGGTACCAGGCTATGGCCAGCATGACCGAGAGGTGTTTCGGGAGCCCCAACAAGTGTTGCAGGGCCTCATGGGCCAAGGGGAGGGGGCAAACCAGCCCACTAAGGGGCTGTGACCCCCACACCCTTTCCCACGTTGTTTGGGGAGGTGGGGCGCCTCCACCTGACTTGGGAGGCAAGCCTCTACCTGGCTTGGCTTGGGGGGCAAGTCTCCCTAGGGTTTTCCTAGGGAGATCCAATCTGCCCTGGCCGCCGCCCCTAGGGGAAACCCTAGGGCGCCTCCCCCTCTCCCCTTCCCCCTATATATATTGAGGGGGTGGTAGGGCAGACGTGACCCTTCCCCTGGCGCATCCCTCCCCCTCTCTAACTCCTCCTCTTCCGTAGTGCTTGGCGAAGCCCTACTAGAGAACCACGAGCTCCTCCATCACCACGCCGTCGTGCTGCTGGAGTTCTCCCTCAACTTCTCCTCTCCCCTTGCTGGATCAAGAAGGAGGAGACGTCCTCGGGCTATACGTGTATTGAACGCGGAGGCACCGTCCGTTCTGGGCTAGATTGGATCTTCCGCGATTTAAATCGCCACGGGTACGACTCCATCAACCGCGTTCTTGTAACGCTTCCGCTGAGTGATCTTCAAGGGTATGAATATGGACTCCCTCTCTCTCTCTCTCATTGCTAGCATCTCCTAGATTGATCTTGGTGACACGTAGGAAAATTTTGAACCATCACTACGATCCCCAACAATAGTGCCCAATGCGAGTTGTTGTTTTTTGCTTGTTTTTTTACTTCGCAGAAAATCAATACCAAATGGAGCCGAAACACAGTGAAACATTTCGGCAATTTTTCTGGACGAAAAGACACCCATTGGGCCAAAGAAGTACCGGAGGGGGGCTCCGAGGGGAGCACAGCCCACCAGGGCACGCCTGGGGGCCCAGGCATGCCCAAGTGGGTTGTGCCCACCTCGGTGGCCTCCCGCACCGCCTCTTTGCTCTATAAATACCCCAATATTCTAGAAACCCTAGGGGAATCGACGAAAATCAATTCCAGCCGCTGCAAGTTCCAGAAACCACAGATCCAATCTAGACACCATCACAGGGGCGTTCATCATCCTCATTGGTGCCTCTCCGATGATGCGTGAGTAGTTCATTGTAGACCTACGGGTCCATAGTTAGTAGCTAGATGGCTTCCTCTCTCTCTTTTGATTCTCAATACAATGGTCTCTTGGAGATCTATTTGATGTAACTCTTTTTGCGGTGTGTTTGTTGGGATCCGATGAACTTTCAGTTTATGATCAGATCTATGTTTTTATCCATGAAATTTATTTGAGTCTTTTGATCTCTTATATGATGATTACTTATAGCCTCGTATTTCTTCTTCGAATCTTTGGTTTAGTTAGGCCGACTAGATCGATTTTTCTTGCCATGGGAAGAGGTGCTTTGTGATAGGTTTGATCTTACGGTGCTCAATCCCAGTGACAGAAGGGGAAACGACACATATGTATCATTGCTATTAAGGATAACAAGATTAGGTCTATTTCTACATAAATAGATCTTGTCTATATCATGGCATCGTTCTTATTGTATTACTCCGTTTCTCCATGAACTTAATACACTAGATGCATGTTGGATAGCGGTCGATGTGTGGAGTAATAGTAGTAGATGCCGGCAAGAGTCGGTCTACTAATCTTGGACGTGATGCCTATATAATGATCATTGCCTGGATATCATCATGATTATTTGAAGTTCTATCAATTTCCCAACAGTAATTTGTTTACCCACCATATGCATTTTTCTCGAGAGAAGCCACTATGAAATCTATGGCCCCCGGGTCTCTTCTTTATTATATTTGATTTCGAGATCTATTTTTATTCACTTTTATTTTCAGATCTATTAATCCAAAAACCCAAAAATACCTTGTAGCACTTTATTTTATTTTTGCATTTATTCGTGATCTATTTATCCAATCTATCATATTTTTATCCCATCAACTCGACAATTTCTGGCACCATTACCGGAAAGGGATTGACAACCCCTTTAACACGCCGGGTTGCAAGTATTTGTTCTTTGTCTGCAGGTACTGTCTACATAGTGTTGCGTGATTCTCCTACTGGTTTGATAACCTTGGTCTCATCACCGAGGAAAATACCTACCGTTGTAGTGCTGCATCATCCCTTCCTCTTTGGGGAAATACAGACGTAGTTCAAGCCGCAATCAAGTCTCCATCTTTTCTTATAAAGCACCAACTGGGGAACACTGTTGTCATACTTGTTCATTGGATGTATCTAATATTTGAGTTTGTTTCATGAATGGATCAATGATTGAGCATAATGGGCTAGGGATAGCTTTCTGTAGTGTTGATATTTTTTGACATGGTTGCTTGTTGATATGCTTGAGTATTGAGATCTTCATGTCAAATTATAGACTATTGCTTTGAATCCTCTAAAGTCCAAATGTCCATGCTACAAAGAAATAATATGTGATGAATATGATCGGTAGCATTTCACATGAAAAAAACTGTTTTTATCATTTACCTACCCGAGGACGAGCAGGTATTAAGCTTGGGGATGCTGATACGTCTCCAACGTATCTATAGTTTTTTATTGTCCACGCTATTAAAGTATCAATCTTGGATGTTTTATACTCATTTAGTAGCAACTTTATATCATTTTTTGGGACTAACCTATTGACATAGTGCCTAGTGCAGTTGTTGTTTTCTGCTTGTTTTTTACTTTACAAAATATCAATACCAAACAAAGTCCAAATGCCACGAAACTTTTTGGAGATTTTTTTATGGACATAAGACACCCAGTGAGACAAAGGAGGACATGGGAGGAGGCATGTGGGGCCCACTAGGCACCAGGGCGCGCCAGGAGGCCCAGGCGCGCCCTGGTGGGTAGTGGAGCCCACGGGAAGCTTCTCCACCAAGATCCACCTCTATAAATACTCTAAAATCCCAAAACTCCTAGGGAGTCGAGAAACACTTCTCCAGCCGCCACAAGTTCCAGAACCACGAGATCCAATCTAGAGGCCTTTTCCGGCACTCTCTCGAAGGGGGAAACAATCACAGAGGGGTTCTTCATCATCCTTGTTGCCCCTCCGATGATGCGTGAGTAGTTTGCCACATACCTACGGATCCGTATGTAGTAGGTAGATGGCTTATTCTTTCTTTTTGATCTTCAATACAATGTTCTCCTCCATGTTCTTGGAGATCTATTTGACGTAATGACTTTTTACAGTGTGTTTGTTGGGATCCGATGAATTGTGAGTTTAGGATCATATCTATCCATGAATATTATTTGAGTCTTTGCTAAACTCTTTTATGCATGATCTTTATAGCCTCGTATTTCTTCTATGAAACTTTGGTTTGGTTTGGCCAACTAGATTGATTCTTCTTGCCATGGGAAGAGGTGTTGTGTGATGGGTTCGATCTTGCAGTGCTCAATCTCAGTGACATAAAGAGACATGACATGCATGTATCATTGCTATTAAGGATAAAAAATATGGGGTCTATTCCTACACGAATACATCTTGTCTACATCATGTCATCGTTCTTATTGCATTACTTCGTTTTCCATGAACTTAATACACTAGATGCATGCTGGATGTCGATGTGTGGAGTAATCGTAGTAGATGCAGGCAGGAGTTGGTCTACTTATCTTGGACGTGATGCCTGTATACATGATCATTGCCCTGGACATTGTCATAATTATTTGCTTTTCTATCAATTGCCCAATAATAATTTGTTTACCCATCGTATGCTATTTTCTTGAGAGAAGCCTCTACTGAAATCTATGGCCCCCGGGTCTATTTCCTATCTTATAAAACCAAGAATACCTTGCTGTGATTTTTCTTTACTTATTTTTGTGTGTGTTTTAGTTATATATATTTATCAAATCTCATACAATTTAATCTATCTCAATACCGAGGAGGGATTGACAACCCCTCTTATGCATTGGGTTGCAAGTATTTGTTGTCTGTGTGCAGGTGTTGTTTACATAGTGTTTGAAAGATCATGGATGTTGCCTAGAGGGGGGTGAATAGGCGCTTTAAAATAATTATGGTTTAGGCTTGAAAAAATGCGGAATAAAACAAGCGTTTAATTTGTCAAGCACAAAACCTAAAACAACTAGACTCACCTATGTGCACCACCAACTTATACTAGGCAAGATAAACAACTAAGTGATAGCAAGATATATAACATGAAACACTATGGCTATCACAAACTAAAGTGCATAAGTAAAGGGCTCGGGTAAGAGATAACTGAGGCACGCAGAGATGATGATGTATCCCGAACTTCACACCCTTGCGGATGCTAATCTCCATTTGGAGCGATGTGGAGGCACAATGCTCTCCAAGAAGCCACTAGGGCCACCGTAATCTCCTCACGTCCTCGCACAATGCAAGATGCCGTGATTCCACTAAGGGACCCTTGAGGGAGGTCACCGAACCCGTACAAATGGCAACCCTTGGGGCTGTCACCGAACCCGTACACTTTGGCAACCCTTGGTGGCGGTCATCGGAACCCGTCAAATTGCTCGGGGCGATCTCCACAACCTAATTGGAGACCCTGATGCTTCCACAGAGCTTTACACCACAATGATTGAGCTCCAAGCACCACCAACCGTCTAGGGCACCAAGGCACCCAAGAGGAACAAGCTCTAGGGTGCCCAAACACCCAAGAGTAACAACCTTCTCAACTTCACTTCCACGTATCACCGTGGAGAACTCAAACCGATGCACCAAATGTAATGGCAAGGGCACACAGAGTACCCAAGTCCTTCTCTCTCAAATCCCACCAAAGCAACTAATGCTAGGGAGGAAAATGAGAGGAAGAACGAAGAACAGAACACGAAGAACTCCAAGATCTAGATCCAAGGGGCTCCCCTCACATAGAGGAGAAAGTGATTGGTGGAAACGTAGATCTAGATCTCCTCTCTCTTTCCCCCCGACAACTAGCAAGAATCCATGGAGGGATGGAGAGGTAGCAAGCTCGAAGAAGGTCAACAATGGGGGGCAAATGCGAGCTCGAAAGATAGGGTGCATTTGGGAAGAAGCCCCCCTTAAATAGGTACCCCGAATCCAACCGTTATGCCCACTGGTCGTGCACAAGCGGTGCTACCGCTTGGAGGAGCGATACTACCGCTTAGCACGGCCAAAACAGCCCAACGAGGCAGAAAACATGACTAGTAGATTTGCCAGAGAGGTAGTACCGCTCCGGGGAGCGGTACTACCGCTCTACTACCGCTTAGGGAAAACAAGCAATAGAATCATGCACAACCATTGAAACACAAGAGGTACTACCGCTCGGGGGTGCAGTACTACCTCTTAGAGAAAATAGGCAACAGAAACATGCACAAAATACTTTGCCCAAGCGGTAGTGGCAGCGGCAGTCCACAACGGAAGTACCGCAAGCAGTACTACCGCTTGGGCGCTGCAAAATAGCCCAAGCAAAACAGAAGAAACAGGTTGGACCGACACAGTCACAACATTTGCATATGAGCTCTGAATTGAGCAAACTCAAGCTTGGAATGTATGCCTAAGATATAGAGGAGAGAAACCGCCAAAAGAGAAGAACCAACATAACCTCCAACATCAAAAACATCATAGAAGATGCATGTGAACTCTATTTTCGATGAACTCGAGCTTGTCATCAAGATGAACATAAGCTCCAAGACTCACAAAGAGAACTGGAAAAAACCCCAACATCGAAAACATCATAGAAGATGCATGTGAACTCTGTTTTCGATGACCTTGAGCTTGTCATGAAAATGACCATAAGCTCCAAATCTCACAAGGAGAAGAACCAAACAAGAACCAATAAAGATGATGCAAGGATGCAATTGTTTGAGCTCTCTACAAACGATATGATCAAGCTACTCATCGAGAGGCCCCCTTGATAGTACGGCAATCGATCCTATAACCCTGTCTCCCAACTACCACCATGAGACCGATAGAATAGAAAATATATCAAGGGCAAACCTTTGCCTTGCACATAATCCACTTGAGCTAGATGATGACGATCTTGACTCCCTCAAGTTGGACCATCTTTCTTGATTGTGTTGGCTCGATGAAGACTAGTTGATTGCTCCCCCATACTCCACTATGGGTGAGCCACTCTTTGTCACATCTTCACAAGTCCAGCGACACCACAATGAACGGCAAGCTTCAAGCACTTGATCTCTTCGTGATGCTCCACTTGACATTGCATCTTGATGATGATCACCACTTGATGTCATCCTCTCCATGGGTTGTATGATATCTTCCTCTTAACGCAAGCCCATGGAAACATACCTAACCCCACATAGAACTCTCATGTAGACCATGGGTTAGTACACAAAGCATAATGGACACTGCTTACCATACCATGGGATCACTTGATCCCTCTGGGTACATCTTCTACGCTTTGTGTGTTGATCAACTTGAATCACTCTCTGTACTTAGTCCTGATCAACCTTGAATCTTTCCAACTCTCTTTATTTGGATGATGTCTTGAAGGTAAACATGAATGATCACACAATCTTCTTCTTCAAGACATGCTTGCAATAAGCTCAACACTCACATGACCAATCTTTGGATAATTCCTTAATAGCACCTTGGTCAACTCATAAACTCCTTGAAACCAACACATGGACTTCAAGAAATGCCTATGGACAAATCCTTCAAATATAACTCAATGCAACCCTTAGTCAATAGAGAATGTCATCAATTACCAAAACCACACATGGGGGCACCGCATGTTCTTTCAGTGTTGCTTGGTTCTCCTACTGGATCGATAACCTTGGTTTCATAACTAAGGGAAATAATTACGGTTGTTGTGTTGCATCATCCCCTCTTCTTCGAGGAATTACCAACACAGATACAAGCAATCAAGTTCTGGGCTAGCCAGATCGGGCTGGGTGCATGCGTGCATCTCTTGGTCTTGGATCCTAGGGCGGCAGCCCTGGAAGGTGGCGACGGGTGAAGCTCAGGCGACCCGCGGTTGCATGGCGTGGTGATGTCCCTGTCCAAGGCGGAACTTTGCCGGCAATCTAGTGGCTTTGGCTCTGGATTAGACCATGTCAGTAATAGTGATGTGCACACGTGAGATCCTTCCTGATGGCTCTCACGGTTTGGCGAGGCAGGGTGGCAGCCCTCCCCCGAACTCCAGTGGTGGCACATGCACGTAGTGGCCGGTGTGCCAAGGCTCCCATGGTGGCAGTGCTGCTACAGGTGGTCACCGAATCTGGGAGGCCAGATTTGGGGCTTTGAAGGTGGTCTGGCCGATGCACGTTATGTCGGATGGATGCTCATGGGACAAGATCTGGGTGAAAACCTTGTCTACAACTGGTGGCCGGAGCCGGTGATGGTGACACCCTTGGAGGTTTCCTTCTTGGAGGCATCAACGAGGTGAAATTCCCGCCTCCTTCTGCTACCTCTGGGGAAACCCTTGATCAGTCGATTAGATGATGGGGACACTCAGGTGTTGTTCCCCCCATGGGAAAGTCATTCTTGGAGGTGTGCATTGGCTTGAGGGACCAGTGAACACTTTCAGCGGTGGAGCGGCGTTCCATGTGACGTATCGACGACGTGGAGTCTCGGTGATGTGGTGCGGCAGGGCCTCAGTGACAGATGTGTGATGATGGACACGCGTAGGGAGGTGGCGTTATCTAGCGCCGTGGTGGCGTTGACGGCAGGCATGACAAGGTCGATACGTCAGTACCTGCTTTGAAGATGGATCAGTGGAAGACAGCGGCGGCAGCCTCTGAGAGTGCACCGGACCGGTGTGTACACCAGACCCAGCAATGCGGTTTGGTTGGGGATTCCAGCTTATGTTAGGCTTTGGTGTGAGGTCTGTTTAGTATTCAGCTCAGACTATCGATACCCTTTCATCAACTAGATAGGAGTAACGACAGATGTTTCCAAGATGGTGGCTTCAGACTTACTGTTGTATTACTTTGTAAGGTCTTTGTGAATAATTAATAAATGCTTGCATCTTTTTGAAAAGGAGGATATACCCTCGATCTCTGCATCTGGACGATGCATGCAGCCACATTATTAATTATTCACAGGGACCTTACAAAGTAATACATCAGTATGCCTGAAGCCACCATCTTAGCAACGCACCTGTCGCTACTCCTGTCCCATTGATGAAGGGGTGCCAAATGTCCGAGCCTAATACCAAATAGACATTGCACCAAATCCTAACATCTAAATCCGGATGCCCCAACCAAGCCACAATGCCGGGATTGGGTCACACACCGATCTGGTGCACTCTCAGAGGCTACCGCCGCCACCAACCACTGATTGATACGTCCATTTTGCATCGTGCTTTTATATCGATATTTATTGCATTATGGGCTGTTATTACACATTATGTCACAATACTTATGCCTATTCTCTCTTATTTTACAAGGTTTACATGAAGAGGGAGAATGCCGGCAGCTGGGATTCTGGGCTGGAAAGGGAGAAAATATTAGAGACCTATTCTGCACAGCTCCAAAAGTCCTCAAAACTTCACAGAAGTTATTTCCAAAATATAAAAAAAATACTGAGCGAAGAAAGTTCTAGAGGGGGCCCACACCCTGGCCACGAGGGTGGGGGCGCGCTCTACCCCTTGGGCGCGCCCCCCTGCCTCGTGGGCCCCTTGGTGGCCCTCCGATGCTCATCTTTGGCTATATGGAGTATTTCGTCAAGGAAAAAATCATAAGCAAGCTTTGGGGAAGAAACTCCACTGCCACGAGGTGGAACCTTGGCGGAACCAATCTAGGGCTCCGACAGAGCTGTTCTGCCGGGGAAACTTCCCTCCGGGAGGGGGAAATCATCACCATCATCATCGCCAACGATCCTCTCATCGGGAGGGGGTCAATCTCCATCAACATCTTCACCAGCACCATCTCATCTCAAACCCTAGTTCATCTCTTGTATCCAATCTTTGTATCCAAACCTCATATTGGTACCTGTGGGTTGCTAGTAGTGTTGATTACTCCTTGTAGTTGATGCTAGTTGGTTTACTTGGTGGAAGATCATATGTTCAGATCCATTATGCATATTAATACCCCTCTGATTATGAACATGAATATGCTTTGTGAGTAGTTACGTTTGGTCCTAAGGACATGGGAGAAGTCTTGCTATAAGTAGTCATGTGAATTTGGTATTCGTTCGATATTTTGATGAGATGTATGTTGCCATCCCTCTAGTGGTGTCATGTGAACGTCGACTACATGACACTTCACCATTGTTTGGGCCTAGAGGGAGGCATTGGGAAGTAATAATTAGATGATGGGTTGCTAGAGTGATAGAAGCTTAAACCCTAGTTTATGTGTTGCTTCGTAAGGGGCTGATTTGGATCCATATGTTTCATGCTATGGTTAGGTTTACGGTTTACCTTAATACTTCCGTTGTAGTTGCGAATGCTTGCAATGGGGGTTAATCATAAGTGGGATGCTTGTCCAAGTAAGGACAGTACCCAAGCACCGGTCGACCCACATATCAAATTATCAAAGTACCGAACGTGAATCATATGAACATGATGAAAACTAGCTTGACGATAATTCCCATGTGTCCTCGGGAGCGCGTTCCTTCATATAAGAGTTTGTCCAGGCTTGTCCTTCGCTACAAAAAGGATTGGGCCATATTGCTGCACCTTATTTACTTTTATTACTTGCTACTCGCTACAAATTACCTTATCACAAAACTATCTGTTACCGATAATTTCAGTGCTTGTAGAGAATACCTTACTGAAAACTGCTTATCATTTCCTTCTGTTCCTCGTTGGGTTCGACACTCTTACTTATCGAAAAGGCTACGATAGATCCCCTATACTTGTGGGTCATCACCGATCCATCTCCAAAGCAGGTCCTGACGCACCAACCTTGACAGGCCTGCCGTCGATGCCATCATGGCGTTAGACAACACCACCATCCTTCGCGTGTCCATCCACTCGCGCCCATCGCCGAAACTCCACAGCGCCATGTCGCCGTGTGATACGTCCCCAACGTATCTATAATTTTTGATTGTTCCACGTTGTTACATTATCAATCTTGGATGTTTTATAATCATTTTATAGTCATTTTATATCATTTTTTGGTACTAACCTATTGACATAGTGCCAAGTGCGAGTTCCTATTTTTCCGTGTTTTTTACATCGCAGAAAATCAATATGAGACGGAGTCCAAATGCCACGAAACTTTACGGAGATTTTTTATGGACCAGAAGGAACATGTTGGGCCCTGGTTCCACCTAGGGGGAGTCCCGAGGAGGGGACAACCCACCAGGGCACGCCAGGAGGCCCAGGCGCGCCCTGGTGGGTTGTGCCCACCTCGGGTGCCCACCGGACCGCCTCTTTGCTCTATAAATACCCCAAAAATCCCAGAACACTAGGGGAGTCGACGAAATATTCATCCAGCCGTCGCAGAGTCCAGAACCACCAGATCCAATCTAGACACCATCTTGGATGGTTTCACCACCTCCATTGGTGCCTCTCCGATGATGCGTGAGTAGTTCTTTCACTACTGGAATCAGCTACTTTGCCATCTGCCAGCTCTTTGCCATCGGCTAGCAGACGGCAAAGAAGTTCTTTGCCATCAGCTACCAAAAAGCGGACGGCAAAGAAATGGCAGATGGTAAAAGAAACTTTGCCATCAGCCGGCTCTTTGCCGTCAGCCAGCAGACGGCAAAGAAACTTTGTCGTCCGCTGGCTGACGGCAAAGAGAGAGGTGGCCCCCACCCCCCGCCCGTTTAGAAAAAACTTAACGCCCCACCTCTTTGTCGTCCGCTAGCGGACGGCAAAGGGAGATAATGGCGGACGACAAAGATAGGCGGACGACAAAGAAGGGCCTAACTAACGGCCCCATCCCCCTGCCCGTTACTCTCTGTTCTCTCCATCTCTCCTCCCCGACGCCCCGCATCCACCGCCGCCCCCGCCGCCCGGCGCCACCCCCGCCCCGCCTCCAGGCGCCGCCCCCGCACCCGCCCCGCCCCCGCCCCCCACCCCCCGCCTGGCATCGCCCCACCACCCCTCCTCCCCCACCCCACCCGCCGACGCCCCACCGCCCAGCGCCGCCCCCGCCACCGCCACCACTTGCCCTGTCGCCCCACAACCCCTCCGCCCCCACCCCACCCGCCGACACCCCGCCACCCGCCGCCCGGCGCCGCCCCCGCCACTGCTCCCGCCGCCCGGCGCCCCCTGTCACCGCCCCCGCCGACCGTCCCATTGCTCCGGTGAGGGACTACTTTTTTTTCTTCTGTTTTTTCATTTTTTTGCTATTTAATTGTTAGTGCTAGATTGTGTTAGTGTTAGTGTCAGAAAAGACTTAGAAGAAGTAGAAGTAGTAGAAGAAGTAGAAGAAGAAGAAAAGAAAAGAAGTAGAAGAAGAAGAAAGGAAGAAAAGAAAAGAAGTAGAAAAAAGATGAAAAAAGAAGAAGAAGAAAAGAAGTAGAAGAAGTAGAAGAAGAAGAAGAAGAAGAAGAAGAAGACCCCGACACGCCACCCCGACACCCCGGCACGACAGCCCGACCCCGACCCCCGACCCCCGACACCTCGACCGCGACACGCCACCCCTGACACCCGGGCCCGACACCCCGACCCCGACCCCCGACCCCCGACACCGACCTCCGACACCCCGACCCTGACACGCCACCGGACACCCCGGCCTGACACCCCGACCCCCGACACCCCGACCCCGACCCCCGACACCCCGACCCCGACACGCCACCCCGACACCCCGACCCCGACCCCCGACACCCTGACACCACACCCCGACCCCGACACGACACCCCGACACCTGACCCCCCGACCCCGACACCACACCCCGACACCCCGACCCCGACACCACACCCCTACAACCGACCCCCTGACCCCGACACCCCGACCCCGGCACGACACCCCGACCCCCCGACCCCGAAACAGCACCCCGACCCCGACACGGCACCCCGACACCGACACGGCACCCCGACCCCCGACACCTCCCGAAAAGGTGTTCTTTGGCCTTCCAGAGGCCGACGGGGTCATATAGTTGTGAATTATTAGTTAGGTCATATATTCTTCGATTTTGTTATGAAAAACATCATATATAATTGTGTTGACCGGGTAGTTTTAAATGTGCAGTTGTTTCATCGCTGCGAGGTTTGGTGTTCGACGACCTCGCCGTGCGTATGACGAGCTCTGCCCCTTCATTCGTGGGTGAGCAAAAATGACATGTCCTCCTCCCCCATTAATTATTTGCTCTATTCCGATGAAACTTGATAGCTAGCTATATATGTGTCTTAAATCATCAGTATGCGTAACCAATATGTGTCTCCCGTTCGAAAGCGTCATAGTTATAAATATGCATGCATTTGCATATTTATAACCTTGATTCTTTTGAATTGTCCAACGCTATCCATGGACAACCCGAGTATGTGTAGATTGGGTTCGTTTTCCCATATGCTTTGCTCCGGATCCGACGCATAAATTTCGTCAGTGCCTCCCCTGTTGTTCTCCGGGTACACATCCTCTCTGTTTATTGCAGAGACGTGTATCAGGAGAACAGCGGGGAGGTGCTGCCGAAATTTTGCGTCGGATCCGGAGCATAGCATGGGAAAATGAACCCAATCTACACATACACGGGTGGGATTAGGACCTGTCATTACCTATTAGAGTGTAGGTTGCATGGACGTAATAAAATTGACAAAGTAGATCAACTGATGAATATATACATGGTGAATTACATATATAATTGTTGTGTGTCCAGTAGCTCTGAAAGTCAAGATGAGTGACCGTGCGTGGATGTATACCGGTCACACTGGTCAGAACAAATGGAGCGCTGAATGGTTCACAAAAACCAAGGGGTTTGTGCAATCCGCATTTGCAAATGGCCAAAAGAAAACCTGGTGCCCCTGTTTTCGGTGCGGCAATTGGGAAAAGAAGACAGAGGCTAAAATGGGCAAACACCTGCAGAAGAGTGGTTTTACGCCTGATTATACGGTGTGGACATTTCATGGTGAGTCTGCCCAACGTGACCGAGCTGAGGTGGATCGTCGTCGCACCGACGAGCATGGTACCGGGATGGAAAACATGGTGCAAGACTATGATGATGCTCGGGATTCGGACGAGGAGATGGAGGAATCTGCAAAGGCCTTCAATGAAATGTTGGAGTCTTCAAAACGTCCGCTCCACGAGCACACTGAGCTTTGTCAGTTGGATGCCATCTCACAAGTAATGGCTCTGAAGGCTCAGTTCAACTTGGGCAGAGAATGCTATGACGCAATTATGACAGTATTTGGAAGCTTTCTACCCAAAGACCATGTAATGCCTGCAACCCTGTACCAGTCGGACAAAATCCTCCGTGCACTGAAGATGCCCTATGAGAAGATACATGCCTGTGAGAAAGGATGTGCCTTATTTAGGCTTGACTATGCGGACTTGAACTATTGTCCCATTTGCAAGTCTTCCAGGTATATTGTGGTAGACAACGGTATGGGTGAGAAGACACAGACCAAAATCCCCGTTAGTGTTCTTCGGTATATGCCAATCGTACCAAGACTTCAACGTCTTTTCATGGTCGAAGAGACGGCCAGATAGATGACATGGCACAAAATAGGCAAAAGAACCGAACTAGATGCAGATGGGAATCTGATGATGGTACACACATCGGATGGTGTTGCGTGGAAAAAGTTTGATGAATTACATGCTGACAAAGCGGCAGATCCGAGGCATCCTCGAGTCGGCATCAGCACGGATGGGTTCAGTGTGTTTGGTATGATGGCAGCCCAATACAGTTGTTGGCCCGTATTTGTCTTTCCACTCAATCTCCCCCCTGGACAGATTATGCAAAGAAAGAACATTTTCCTGACGTTGATAATTCCAGGGCCCAACTATCCGGGGAAAAATATGAATGTGTACATGAAGCCGCTTAAGGACGAATTGCAAGAAGCCTGGGATAATGGGTTCAAGACATACGACGCCTTTAGCAAACGGAACTTCATAATGCGTGTCTGGTACATGTACTCGACGCATGACTTGCCGGCGTATGCGCTATTCGTTGGCTGGTGTGTGCATGGAAGGTTCCCGTGCCCCACATGCAAGGGAGCTCTTGAGTTTCGTTGGCTTCAGGCCGGTCGCAAGTTTTCTTGCTTCGACATGCATAGACAGTTCCTGGATCCTCGCCATAAGTTCAGGAAAGACAAGAAGAACTTCATCAGGGGTAGAGTTGTCAAAAACTCTGCACCACCTACATTGACAGGCCAACAGACCCTGGATCAGTTAAACGCTCTCGAGCCAGATCCACAACGTCCAGGGTACTTCAAGGGGTATAATACTAAGCACGCGTGCACTCACAAAACATGCTTATGGGATCTGCCTTACTTCAAAGACCTCCTTTGCCCACACAACATCGACGTGATGCACACTGAGAAGAATATCGCCGAGGCACTTTTTGGTACATTGTTCGGCATAGATGGGAAGTCAAAGGATAATACTAAGGCTAGAGTTGATCTGGAGGCGCTATGTGATAGGCCGTTACAAAACATGAAAGAACCGAAAGGAAAGCAGAACTGGACGAAGCCAAAGGCATGGTTCAATCTTGGAAGGCCAGCTATGAGGCAAATTCTCTTGTGGGTGCAACAGCAGTTGATGTTCCCCGATGGGTATGCAGCGAATCTAAAGAGGGGAGCGAATCTTGATAAAGTGAAGATATTTGGTCTCAAGAGTCATGATTGGCACATATGGATTGAGCGGGTAATGCCGGTGATGTTGTGTGGCTTCATCCCTGAGGATGAATGGCTAGTACTGGCAGAACTCAGCTATTTCTTCCGTGTTCTTTGTGCGAAAGAACTATCGCCTGGCGTGCTAGAAGAAATGGAAGAGTTGGCGCCGGAGTTGATCTGCAAGTTAGAGAAGATCTTTCCATCGGGCTTCTTTAATCCAATGCAGCATTTGATTTTGCATCTCCCGACCGAGGCAAGATTGGGGGGGCCCATGCAAAATCGTTGGTGGTACCCAACTGAGAGGATGCAGAAGACGCTTCGAGAAAAATGTAAAAATAAACGTAGAATTGAAGCATCGATGGCTGAGGCATTCATCACAGAGGAGGCGGCAAACTTCGTAACAGCGCACTACGAAGCCAAAAATCGTCATTTGCATAATCCGAAGCCTCGGTACAATGCTGACGAGCCTAAAAAGGGTGGATCCAACCTCAGCCTATTCAAAGGGAATCTCGCACCAGCTAGTGTTTCACATCTAGTATCTTTGGATAACGAAGAATGGCGGACCATTTCGTTGTATATCTTCAACAGCCTGACAGAAGTGCGGCCGTACATCGAGTAAGTTCTCGGTACATTGTTTCGCAACTTCTATTTCCTTTGAACTGCTCTTATTCCTGGATATGTCATACAGCCGATACGTCGCCATATACTCGTATGGAGCGGAGATCCAAAAGGATTCCGTCGAAGAGTATGAGCTTCTCGCAAAGCAAGGAGGCGGCTATCCCGGTTTCATCTCTTGGTTCAAACAAACGGCAATTTCTATTAGACAATTTCATTTCATTCGCTAATTTGTGCATAATGCAACAATCCTTTCATATTAAACTTGTAGGCTAATTCAGAGTCTATGGACACCGAATTGAGACAAGTCGCTAATGGTTTTGACTATAAGGTCCGTTCATTTGACAAGTACGACATCAACGGGTATCGCTTTCGTACCTATGGCAAAGAGCTATCTATGGCCGACCAAAAGTCTACAAATTGTTGTGTATCTGCTATCGGCGAAGGAGGTACCGAGTATTATGGGAGAGTTGAAGCAATTTATGAACTTCTGTTCTATGGTGAAAACCCACCGAATGTCGTAGTCTTCAAATGTTATTGGTTTCAGCCAAAGGAGACTAGAAGGACTCATGAACATATAGGGCTAGTTGAAATCAACCAAAGCACCCATTTAGATGTTCCTGATGTCTATATTACGGCTCAACAGGCGACCCAAGTATTCTATCTACCGTGGGCCTGCCAAACTAATCCAAATCTGAAAGGTTGGGATGTCGTTTATGAAGTGCCGCCACGTGCTAGACTTTCTCCCCTAAAGGAAGAGGATTATGAACCTCACATTAACCCAGACACATATGAAGGAGAATTCTTCCAAGAGACACATCTTTCCAAAAAGCGTTTCAAGAACCGCTATACTTCACCCCAAAACATTGAAGTAGATAGCGGCAATGAATCCGACATCACCACAGAGGAGGAACAAGAAGAGCCGGAACAAGAAGAGGTTACTGCTGTGGATGACCTGTCAATGCTTGACCGATTACGTCAAGGTGGCCTTGCACATGTTGATGCCAATGAACCCTATGAGCCCATCATTGATTATAGTGATGATGATGATTATGCATTTATTGACGATACTGATCGGGATTATTAGTAGTGTCAGGTATTCAATTTTTTTATGTTGTACTTGATGATGATACACTTAAGTGATATACATATTCTTATTCATGTCGGTACTTTTTTATGTTGTACTAATTTCATTTATTCTTTGTCATGGCAGGTGTTGAAAGATGGTGGGCGCTGGTCGGGAGCGCGCCGAGGCCCCTTCTTCGTCGGCGCGTGGTGCGAGGTCTTCCATTCCACATGCACCTCTCCGCCGAGCATTGCTGGACAGTATGGCGACACCGCCGGGCCCTTCTTCGTCTACCGCGGTGCCCAGTGGGGGACAAGGTAAGAAGAAGAGAGGAGGTGGAGCACGTGGTCGCGGGAGAGGAGGTAGGGTGACTCTTATGGCGCCTTCCTCGCCGCCACCCCCGGCTGTTTCACCCAAGCACGTGACTGCTAGGGTGGACTTGTCCGAGGAGGAGGCTGCACGGACTCCGGTCCACGAGCCTCCGGTCCACGGGTCTTCGACCCACGAGCCTCGGGTCGACGGGCCTTCGACCCACGAGACTTGGGCCCACGAGACCCCGGAGGAGCACACGTCTGGATGGGGTACCTGGTCGGGTCAGCCTGAGGAGCCGAGTGGCCACGCTGATGATGGCGGAGAGCCGAGTGGCCATGCTGATGATGGCGGGGAGCCGACTGATGAGGAGGGGAAGGAGGGGGCAACGTCTACCAGCATGGTGCTACATGGCTCCCGTCCGTGCCGGCGACCCGCGAGCAGAGGTGGTTGATTTTCCCTGATGGGGAGAGGTAAGTGCATTTAATCTTTTTGTACCTTCTGCATTCATGTTTCTTCAAATAACTGATGTGTTGGCCTTGTCATGCTGCAGGGGTTGGGACCACCATGAAAGTGTCCGCCGTCCAAACTCCGTCCTTGGAGTTCTGATTCGGCAAAACTTCCCGGGGTTTGTCACGTTGCTTGGTGAGGGTCGGCTTCCAGAGGTTGGACTGACTTGGGAGCACTACTTGGCTGCCCCGGCCCCGCCGGGTGAGATTATTGACGATATCTTGTGCAAGACGAGGGCACACGCCGTGATCAGAAAGTTCTGGGTAATTGCTCCTTTACACAATTAAAAATCCTCAACTAGCTAGTTATTAATTGTACTAATCAATATTGTCTCATTTGATTGCAGACATTCTACAGGTGTGAGGAGGGATACGAGGAGGAGGCGGATCATGTTATCCACAAGGAGTGCAAGCGCCTACTTCAGAACTTACGGCATGAGGTTCGGGTGCAGGCTGTTCGAGACTACTACGCCGGGCGTGGTATCAAGAAGCCCAAGAAGGAGTGCCGCGATAAGTTCTTGAGTAAGGAGAAGTACATGAAGGTAATTGTTAAGGCCTTGTACTTACTTCCTTCATTTAGTAATTCATAGCTGTAGCGCTCAAGTTTCTATTTGCTAACTTAGGCCCCTCCGAGATGGTGTGCGGATCGGATGGATTGTTGGGAGGTGTTGGTCAATGCGTGGTGCTCAAAAGAATGGCTGGCCATCCACAAAGAGGCCAAGGACAAACGTGCCCAAATGGAAGGTGTGCCACACCACCAAGGCAGCTCCAACTTATTTCAGTACGGGCGGAACTTGGTATGTGGTTTGCTTCATGATTCATGCAATTCATTCATCATTCTAGCTTTAGCCCTTTAATTACTAATTTACTTTGTTTCTCTCTTTCAGGCATGCTACAATAAGGCGGATAAGGTGCCAAAGGTGTACGACCTGTATGCCATGGCCCACACTGGCCCTTACAAGAAAGTCAAGGCATTCTCTGCGTCTGACCTCGATGATCCAAAGAACTTCACCAACATCTCCGCCCACGACAAGCTCGTTCAATATAGAGATCAGGGGAAGGCGAGGAAAGGGGAGGACATTAACCCGAGCCAGGGTCCCATCGATACAGAGCTGCTGATGATATCTGGTGGCGGGAGGTCCCATGGCTCCATAGCCATGGGAGATGGACTTATCCGTTGTCCTAGCACTCTCCCGGAGATCAAGGCGCGCCAGTCGAGCTTCGCTCCTGAGATAAGGCCTCGTGAACGGCCAGTCCAACTCGCCTTCAAGGTTAGTTATACGTACTCAGCTATCTTTCTCCATTACATTTTGTGCGCTTCCATCAATGATTACAAATGGTCATGTGAGTGGTGTTGCAGGCTGCTATACAGAGTGAGAGAGATAGAACGGAGAAACTTCTGGCAGAGGCGGCGGAGAGGCAGCGGGAGTTGGAGGAGAGGACGACAAAGATGTTGGAGGAGGAGAGGGCACGGAATGACATGCAGGCAAGGGCCATGTACGAGCTCCTTGTGGTAAGTTTCTTCTGTAGATTACTTGCTAGTCTTAACATTTGAGTCTCATTACTAACTAGTATGACTCTGTTGTGAAAACCAAATGTGCAGTTTGTGTGCGAGAAGTCCGGTCAGACCGCTCCGCCGATGCCAGTGATTGCTCCTGGGAGCACGGTGAGTTTAATTTGAATGGACATTACTTGCTAGTCCTAACATTTGAGTGTCATAATGCTAACGAGACATTGGAAATGATCTTTGGTGCAGCTTAACTCCAGAAACGCATCGCACGATCCTTCTCCAGCTACCGGCGCAAGCCAGCCTGCTCCTTCTCCAGCTACCGGCGCGAGCCAGCCCGCTCCTACATCTCCGTGATCACGGTAAGTTTCTCTAGTGTTTTGCTTAACAAATGCATAAAGACCTAGACTTAGCTTTATTTCCTCCAATATGCTTACCATAATGACCTAGAGTTAGCTTCTTTTCCTCCAAAATGACTTAATAAGCTTACTGACCTCATAAACCATCCATTCTACCTAAGTTAGCTCTAAAATGACTCATTTTATGATCCAATTTATCCAAGTTAGCTCTAAAATGACCCATTTTACGTGGATTAGCTCCTAAATGATCCATTTTACCTATGTTAGCTTTAAAATGACCCATTTCACCTAGGTTAGCTCCAAAATGACCCATTTCACCTAGGTTAGCTCCAAAATGACCCATTTCACCTAAGTTAGCTCAAAAACGGTCCATTTTACCTTAGTTAGCTCATAAAAGACCCATTTCAACTAAGTTAGCTCCAAAATGATCAATTTCACCTAGGTTAGCTCATAAACGACCCATTTCACCTAGGTTACCTCATAAACGACCCATTTGACCTAGGTTAGCTCATAAATGACCCATTTCACCTAGGTTAGCTCATAAACAACCCATTTCACCTAGGTTAGCTCATAAAAGACCCATTTCACCTAAGTTAGCTCATAAACGACCCATTTCACCTAGGTTACCTCATAAACGACCCATTTGACCTAGGTTAGCTCATAAAAGACCCATTTCAACTAAGTTAGCTCCAAAATGATCAATTTCACCTAGGTTAGCTCATAAACGACCCATTTCACCTAGGTTACCTCATAAACGACCCATTTGACCTAGGTTAGCTCATAAATGACCCATTTCACCTAGGTTAGCTCATAAACAACCTATTTCACCTAGGTTAGCTCATAAACTACCCATTTCACCTAGGTTAGCTCATAAACGATACATTTCACCTAAGTTAGCTAATATATGGCATATACTTCTTCTTCTAGTCTTCTTCTTCTATTCTTTTTCTTCTAGTCTAATTCTTCTTCTAGTCTTCTTTTTCTAACTTTGTTATTTGTCATTTTGCAGGTTTCATTCACTTCACGGAAGCCAGCTTCCTATGATGGATTGCTTGCTTTTTCCTGTTTTTTTCCTTTGATGCACTTCTTGTATTCTACTCGCTTGCTATGATGAAACTTTGCATATTGTAATATGTATGGATCGATGGAACTATGTGCAACCTACTATGTATGTATGGATGGATATATATGTGCTGGATATTTATTATGTTGGATATATATGTGCTGGATATTTATGTGATGGATATTTATGTGATGGATATATATGTGCTGTGAAATATTTGTTGTGATAATTGTTGGATATAAGAAAAACAGAACAAAAAAGAGGCAGTGCAGGCTCTTTGCCGTCCGCGGCAGACGGCAAAGACCCCTTTGCCGTCGGTGGCAGACGGCAAAGGGGGCACGTGGCGCCCACCTGTGCTTCCTGGGGATGGACCATTTGGCCAATTTGCCTACCGTGGCGGACAGCAAAGCCAAGCTGATGGCAAAGACTTTGCCTTTGCGGTCCGCCGGGCGGACGGCAAAAAAGAGCGGGCGCTGACGTATAGCTGACGTCGTCTGGCGGATGGCAAAGAGGCGCTCAAATTTGCCGTCCGCTGGCGGACGGCAAAGGCCGCCGTTAGCCGCCTAACAGAGTGACGCTAGCGGACGTGCAACATTTTGCCGTCCCCCCTCTTTGCCGTCAGCTGCTATAGGCAAAGGGCTCTTTGTCGTCCGCCATGAAAAGCCGACGGCAAAGGACCTGTTTGCCGACCCTATCTTTGCCGTCACTGTTTGCCATCCGCCGCGGACGGCAAAGTGCTTTGCCGTCAGCCGTCCCTGCCTTTGCCGTCCGCCATGGCAGACGGTAAAGTACTGGATTCCTGTAGTGTTTGTAGACCTTCAGGTCCGTAGTTAGTAGCTAGATGGCTTCATCTCTCTCTCTCTCTCTCTCTCTCTCTCTCTTGATTCTCAATACAATGGTCTCTTGGAGATCCATATGATGTAACTCTTTTGCGGTGTGTTTGTTGGGATCGATGAACTTTGAGTTTATGATCAGATCTATCTTTTTATATCCATGAAAGTTATTTGAGTTTCTTTGATCTCTTATATGCATGATTGCTTATAGCCTCATATTTCTTCTCCGATATTTGGGTTTTGTTTGGCCAACTTGATCTATTTATCTTGCAATGGGAAGAGGTGCTTTGTAGTGGGTTTGATCTTACGGTGCTTGATCCCAGTGACAGAAAGGGAAACGACACGTATGTATTGTTGCTACTAAGGTTAAAACGATGGAGTCTATCTATACATAGATAGATCTTGTCTACATCATGTCATCGTTCTTATTGCATTACTCCGTTTCTCCATAAACTTAATACACTAGATGCATGCTGGATAGCGGTCGATGTGTGGAGTAATAGTAGTAGATGCATGCTGGATAGCGGTCAATGTGTGGAGTAATAGTAGTAGATGCAGGCAGGAGTCGGTCTACTAATCTTGGACGTGATGCCTATATAATGATCATTGCCTGGATATCATCATAATTATTTGAGCTTCTATCGATTGCCCAACAGTAATTTCTTTACCCACCGTTTGCTATTTTTCTTGAGAGAAGTCATTAGTGAAACCTACGGCCCCCGGGTCTTCTTTCTCATATATCTGCCTTTGCGATCTACTTTTCTCTTGCATTTATTTTCAGATCTATTAAACCAAAAATACAAAATACTTTGTTGCACTTTATTTTATTTGTGATCTATTTATTTAATCTATTACAACTTTCTCCCGTCACGCACCAATTTCTGGCACCGTTACCCGAAAGGGATTGACAACCCCTTTAAAACGTCGGGTTGCGAGGATTTGTTATCTGTGTGCAGGGGCTATTTACGTTGTGTTGCTGGGTTCTTCTGCTGGTTCGATAACCTTGGTTTCATATCTGAGGGAAATACATACCGCCGTTGTGCTGCATCATCCCTTCCACTTTGGGGAAATACCAACGTAGCTTCAAGCAACATCAAAAGGAATTTCTGGCGTCGTTGCCGGGGAGGATCTTCAACATATACCAGGTTCCTAATCACAAATCTCATCTCCTCGCAATTTACATTATTTGCCATCTGCCTCTCATTTTCCTCTCCCCCACTTTACAAAAATTTGCCGTTTTATTCGCCTCTCTTTTTCCGTTCGCCATTTTCTTACCGGATCCGTTTTTTAGTGCAATCTTGTTGTGTGGTCATCATGACTGAAGATAACATCAAGTTATGTGATTTCTCAAATACCAACAACAATGATTTTATTGGCACTCCGATTGCTCCTCCCGCCGCTAGTGCGGAGTCTTGTGATATTAATACTGCTTTGTTGAATCTTGTTATGAAAGACCAACTTTCCGGTACTCCTAATGAGGATGATGCCTCCCATCTTAATACCTTCGTAGAATTATGCAATATGCAAGAGAAAAAAGATGTGGTCAAGATGAAATTATTTCCGTTTTCTTTGCGTGATTCTGCAAAAAATTGGTTCTCTTGTTTGCCTCGCAATAGTATCAATTCTTGGAATAAGTGCAAAGATGCTTTTATCACTAAGTATTTTGCTCCCACAAAAATTATTTCCCTTAGAACCTAGATCGTGAATTTCAAGCAACTTGAACATGAGCATGTTGCACAATCTTGGGAAAGGATGAAAATGATGCTAAGGAATTGCCCAACTCATGGGTTAAATCTTTGGATGATCATACAAAAAATTTATGCGTGGATGAATTTTGTTTCTCGTAATCTTTTGGATTCTGTCGTGGGTGGTACTTTTATGGAAATTACTTTGGGTGAAGCGACCAAATTGCTTGATAATATTATGGCAAATTATTCGCAATGGCATGCCGAAAGAGCTCCTACTAGTAAAAACGTTAATTCGGTTGAAGAAATTTCTTCTTTGAGTGAAAAAGTTGATGCTCTTGTGAATTTGGTTGCTAGTAGAAGTGCTCCTATTGATCTTAATGATATGACTTTGTCTACTTTGATTGAGCAAGATAGTGATGCCATAGATGTGAATTTTATCTCTTGCAATAATTTCAACAACAATGCTTATAGAGGTAATTTTAATCCTAGGCCTTTTCCTAATAATTCCTCTAATAATTATTGTAATTCCTATTGAAATCAATCTTATAATAATAATAGAAACACCTCTGATCTTGAGAATAATATTAAAGAATTTATCAATACACAAAAAAATTCAACACTTCCATAGAAGAAAAGTTGAGTAAGATTGATGATTTGTCTAGAAGTGTTGATAGAATTGCTCATGATGTGGAAAATCTCAAGATGAAAATTTGTGTGCCTAAGGTTGATGAATCAATTAAAGCTCTTTATGTCTCTATGGATGAAAGTAAGAAAAGAACCGCTATGCTTAGAGCTAAAAGAGAATTTTTAGAAAAAGTGTTTTCTAGTCATTTCTTTCGCAAAAGTGATGAAGATCTTAAAATGATTCGTGTTTATTCTATTGATTCCTTGTTTAGTAAAGTTAATATTGATGAAAAAGGGACAGGAGAAGAGTCAACTTTAGGTAGAAGGCGTCCAATATTTCGGAGGGTGAAAATCTTGTTGAGAAAATTGATGAAAGTGGGTTTGGAGAGGTCAAAACTTTAGCTAGTGATGTACCCATGCTTTTGGATTACAAAGACTTTAGTTATGATAGTTGCTCTTTGATTGATTTTATTTCTTTGTTGCAATACATGATAGATTCACCCCATGCTTATGAACAAAATAAAACTTTTACTAAACATATTGTTGATGCTATGATGAAAGCTCTTGAAGAAAAATTGGAATTAGAAGTTTCAATTCCTAGAAAATTGCATGATGAATGGGAACCTACTATTAAAGTCAAGATTAAAAATTATGAGTGTTTTGCTTTGTGTGACTTGGGTGCTAGTGTTTCTACAATCCCGAAATCTTTATGTGATGTGTTTGGTCTTACTAATCTTGAAGAGTGTTCTTAGAATTTGCACTTCGCGGATTCTACTATTAAAAAGCCTATGGGAAGAATTAATGATGTTCTTATTCTTGAAAATAGGAATTATGTGCCCATAGATTTTATTGTTCTTGATATTAATTGCAATCCATCTTGTCCAATTATTCTTGGTAGACCATTTTTACGCACTATCGGTGCTGTGATTGATATGAAAAAAGGCAATATTAAGTTTCCTTTGAGGAAGGGTATGGAACACTTTCCTAGAACTGGAATTAATCCACCTTATGAATCAATCATGAGGGCATCTTATGGATCTCGGACCAAAGATGACAAAACTTAGATCCTTGCTTTATGCCTAGCTAAGGGCGTAAAACTATAGCGCTTGTTGGGAGGCAACCCAATGAATAAAATTTATTTTTGCTTTTTGCTTCCTGTTCTTGAGTGTTAGCACAATTATGCTACTGTTATGATTGTGTTTTTTGTGTTTTAATTAGTTTTTGTTCCAAGTAAAGCCTTTAGGATCCTCTTGGGTGATAGTTGTTTGATCTTGCTAAAAAAACAGAAACTTTTACGCTCACAAAATTAATTTTAATTTTTTACCAGAGAGCAATAAAATATCCATTTCACTTGCAGTAGATCAATATACAAATTTCTCAGGTCTTCTTAATTTTCAGAATTTTTGGAGTCATAGAAGTATTCGAAATAGTCATATTGCTACAGACTGTTCTGTTTTGACAGATTCTGTTTTCTTTGTGTTGTGTGCTTATTTTGATGGCTCTATGGTTTTCTTTGATGAGTTTTTGCCATAGGAAAGTTGGAATACAGTAGATATAATACAGAAACAAAATATGAATTGGTTTGATACAGTACTTATAGTAGTGATTTACTATTTTCTTACACTAACGCATCTCATGAAGGTTTTGTTGAGTTTTGTGTGATTGAAGTTTTCAAGTTTTGGGTTATCTTACGATTACGATGGATGAAGGAAGGATGGAAGAGCCTAAGCTTGGGGATGCCCCGGCATCCCAAGCTATTGTCCAAGAATAAGCAACCAACTAAGCTTGGGGATGCCCCCGAATGGCATCCCCGCTTTCTTCCAACGATCATCGGTATTTTACTTGAAACAATATTTTTATTCGTCACATGATATGTGTTTTTCTTGGAGGGTCTTGTATGATATGAGTCTTTGATTGTTTTATTTTGTGTTTTAAGTTATCAATCCTTGCTGGAAACACCTATTTGAGAGAGCCAAATTATGTCATGACTTGTTAGAATTGCTCTCTATGCTTCACTTAAATTTTTATGAGCAATGGACTTGCTCTAGTGCTTCACTTATATCTTTTTGAGCACGGTGTGCTTTAGTATTTTTGAAGAAATGCTCTCTTGCTTCACTTAGATTTATTTGAGAGTTATTAAAATTTTCATGAAATTCTCTCTTGCTTCACTTAAATTAATTTGAGAGGAAGAAAAATTTATGATGCTCATGATCTTCACTTATATTTGTTTGAGCTTGTCAAAAGCAATACATGAAAATTAGTCCCAAAGTGATAGATATCCAAGAAGGATATAATAAAAACTTTCATGAAGATCATTGGACAAAATAAAATTGATTCTTAGTAATAGTTTTGAGATATGATGATGTGGTATGTGAGTCATCTTGATGAGTAATTATATTTTAGTAAGAATATTGGTGTTAAGGTTTCTGATTCCCTATGCAAGTATGGAAGTCAATAGTCATGCAATGAAATTATATCCTACTTATGGTGCATTATTCGGTGTTATTTATGCTTAATGCTTGCTTATGAGATTATTCGTTTCTTAGTTGGTCTCTTCCCAATCTTTTGCTAGCCTTCATTTTGCACTAAGTATGATCACTACTTGTGCATCCAAAATCCTTTAACCCAGTTTTGCCACATGAGTCCACTATATCTACCTATATGTGGTATTCTTTGTCGTCCTAAGCAAATTTGCATGTGTCATCTCTAATTTACAAAATAAACTTCTCTTTTGTGTGTTTGTTTCGCTCGCGGAGTGGTGAGGGGTGGCTAATATTTTCCATGCTAGATGTGTTATTCTCAAGATGAGTGTTTATTCACTTGTCATTGCACGAGAGTAAGACAAAGGTATTAGGGATGCCCAGTCGCGAAATGCAAAAATGAATTTACTTTATGTTGTCAAATAATAAATTCCTTGAAAAGTGTTGGTATGGAGGGCACCCGTGGATACGGTTAGCCATGGAAAGTGAAATTTATGGTGGAAAAAGGAATGAACTTTATTTTCTGTTTGGGAACCTCCTATGATATATCTATGCATGGAAAGTATTGGGAACTCTAAGTCGTTTTCGTTGGTGGGATGGATACACCTCCCAAAATGTTTTTATCTCTAAGTTTTTCACTTTGAGCTCTGGCACCTCTACAAATCCCTACTTCCCTCTGTGAAGGGCCTTTCTTTTACTTTATGCAATTTTTATTTTGAGTCTCCATCTTCTCTTATAAAAGCACCAACTAGGAAGCAATATGATCGTACTTAGGTATTGGGTGTAGCTAATATTCGAGTGTGTTTCATGAATGGATCAATGTTTGAGCATGATGGGCTAGGGATAACTTATTTTAGTGTTGATATTTTGAAAGACATGGTTGCTTGTTGATATGCTTGAGTATCTAAATTATCATGTCAAAACTAGACTATTGCTTTGAACAACTAAAAGTCCAATTGTCCATGCTATACAAAAAAGAATATGATATGACATGATAGGCAGCATTCCACATCAAAAATTCTATTTTTATCACTTACCTACTCGAGGATGAGTAGGAGTTAAGCTTGGGGATGCTGATACGTCTCCAACGTATCTATAATTTTTTATTGTTCCATGCTGTTATATTATCAATCTTGGATGTTTTATAATCATTTTATATCATTTTTCGGTACTAACCTATTGACATAGTGCCAACTGTCAGTTCCTGTTTTTTCCGTGTTTTGTACATTGCAGAAAATCAATATCAGATGGAGGCCAAATGCCACAAAACTTTACGAAGATTTTTTATGGACCAGAAGGAACATGTTGGGCCCTGGTTGCACCTGGGGGAGTCCCGAGGAGGGGACAACCCACCAGGGTGCGCCAGGAGGCCCATGTGTGCCTTGGTGGGTTGTGCCCACCTCGGGTGCCCACCGGACCATCTCTTTGCTCTATAAATACCCCAAAAATCCCAAAACCGTAGGGGAGTCGACGAAATATTCATCCAGCCGCCGCAGAGTCCAGAACCACGAGATCTGTCGTGGGATTGTCACGGCAAATGTCCTAGCATAAGGACTTAGTCGTGGAGCCATCGCAACGAGATTAGCTTAAAGGGGTTAAACAGGACAAAGGACACAGGGAGTTCATACTGGTTCGGCCCCTTGCGGTGAAGGTAAAGGCCTAGTCCAGTTTGAGGTGGTATTGCTTATGTCTCGGTTACTAGGGAGCGAATATGCTTGACCTAGCTTTCGATCTCTTCTCTCTCATCCCAACTCTCCACCGGGTCGTCCCTTTATATACTCAGCTTGATGCCTGGTGGCTTACCGAGTCCCGATTGGCTCATAAACGTGTCCGGACCGGTGACTTAATTACAATTGCCTTATAATACAAGTCATACACATACGCCGGTTTACACCTACGGGCCTTAAGCCACCTTTGGGCCTTGGGCTCTTCATAAGTCATCCTCATGAACCGCCATCTCTGATTCCTTCATGGGCTTTGTCTTCTGAGTCGCCATGAGTATAACCCAGCCCCTCCTGGGCGGGTTAACTCAATAGTTATATCCCCAACATTAGGCCCCAGGTTGATTTGAACTTGTTCACATCAATCTTCAACACTTAGAAAAATTCCTTCTTCATTACCTTCATGAAAATTTGTAACTCGCCATGACGTCATCCTCTGGGATCACGGTAACCCGTCGTGACATCACCTGTCATTAATTTTACACAAAGCCAAAATCTTTAATGTATCTCCTCATTTTTAATGAATCTCCGAAAATCGAGGCATTTGCACTGTCACATATCCGTTTTTTGGCCTCCTCGGTTCCCGTGCTTGACGCTTATCCATTTGCGTTATAAATAGGGTCGGGAGTCTCTTTCACCCCCCCCCCCCCCCCGTGCCTCTTCGTCTTGTCTTCTTCCTCGCGACGCCCTAGCACACGAGCTTCGCCGTCGTCGTCAACCTTCGCCTCTGCTCCAACAACGGCCGCTGCATCAACTTGTTCGTACCAGATCTCATCCGTGCACCTCTGCCGCTCAACAGCCCTGGTTAGTTCTTCTTCCGCCTCTCCTCATAGATCCATTAGGGTTTCAATGAAGTTCATCGAAGGTCGTCCTTGTTCTTGGCTATAGGATCTTTAATTCGCACTTGGTACTCCTCCTACACCGTGACAATCCTAGCAATCCCTCTTATTATTTAGAATATCTCCTTCGTAGATAAAAATCGATCTGTACCCATGAACTGCTCGAGTACTAATACATTTAGGTCTGAATATTTTTGTATTTAACTGAACTGCACTAGATCTGAAATTATAGCATCAATCTGTGAAAACTGTTTTTCTTAACACTTAGCCATTTTTCTTAATCCATAGATCTGCTCTCTCATCATCGGTATAAGCGGCTTAACTCAAAAATAGTAACTCGCCAGGTATCATTAGTACCCACTTAAGCCGCCAATAGTTCCTTGGTTATCTTGTAATATCTGTTGGGGAACGTTGCAGAAAACAAAAATTTTCCTACGGTTTCACCAAGATCCATCTATGAGTTCATCTAGCAACGAGTGATCGGATTGCATCTACATACCTTTGTAGATCACGCGCGGAAGCGTTCAAAGAACGGGGATGAGGAAGTCGTACTCGACGTGATCCAAATCACCGGAGATCCTAGCGCCGAACGGACGGCACCTCCGTGTTCAACACACGTATGGTCAGCGTGACATCTCCTCCTTCTTGATCCAGCAAGGGGGAAGGAGAGGTCGATGAAGATACAGCAACACGACGGTGTGGTGGTGGATGTAGGAGTCACTGCAGCAGGGCTTCGCCGTTCTACTGCGAGAGGGAGAGGTGTAGCAGGGGAGAGGGAGGCGCCAAGAGTCAAGGGTGCGGCTGCCCCTCCTTCCCCCCCCTTTATATAGGCTCCCCAAGGGGGGTGCCAGCCCTAGGAGATGGGATCTCCTAGGGGCGGCGGCGGCCAAGGGTGGAGTGGCCCCCAAGGCAAGTGGGGCGCCCCCCCCCACCCTAGGGTTTCCAACCCTAGGCGCAGGGGGTGGGCCAAGGGGGCGCACCAGCCCACTATGGGCTGGTTCCCCTCCCCACTTCAGCCCATGGGGCCCTCCGCGATGGGTGGTCCCACCCGGTGGACCCCCGGGACCCTTCCGGTGGTCTCGGTAGAATACCGGTGACCCCCGAAACTCTCCCGATGGCCGAAACTGCACTTCCTATATATAATTCTTCACCTCCGGACCATTCTAGAACTCCTCGTGACGTCTGGATCTCATCCGGGACTCCGAACAACTTTTGGGTTACTGCATATTCATATCTCTACAACCCTAGCGTCACCGAACCTTAAGTGTGTAGACCCTACGGGTTCGGGAGACATGTAGACATGACCGAGATGGCTCTCCGGTCAATAACCAACAGCAGGATCTGGATACCCATGTTGGCTCCCACATGCTCCTCGATGATCTCATCGGATGAACCACGATTAGAGGATTCAAGAAACCCCGTATACAATTCCCTTTGTCAATCGGTACGTTACTTGCCCGAGATTCGATCGTCGATATCCCAATACCTCGTTCAATCTCGTTACCGGCAAGTCACTTTACTCATACCGTAATGCATGATCCCGTGACCAGACACTTGGTCACTTTGAGCTCATTATGATTATGCATTACCGAGTGGGCCCAGAGATACCTCTCTGTCATACGGAGTGACAAATCCCAGTCTTGATCCGTGTCAACCCAACAGACACTTTCGGAGATACCCGTAGTATACCTTTATAGTCACCCAGTTATGTTGTGACGTTTGGTACACCCAAAGTATTCCTACGGTATCCGGGAGTTACACGATCTCATGGTCTAAGGAAAAGATACTTGACATTGGAAAAACTCTAGCAAACGAACTATACGATCTTGTGCTATGTTTAGGATTGGGTCTTGTCCATCACATCATTCTCCTAATGATGTGATCTCGTTATCAATGACATCCAATGTCCATAGTCAGGAAACCATGACTATCTGTTGATCAACGAGCTAGTCAACTAGAGGCTTACTAGGGACATGTTGGTGTCTATCTATTCACACATGTATTACGATTTCCGGATAACACAATTATAGCATGAATAAAAGACAATTATCATGAACAAGGAAATATAATAATAATCCTTTTATTATTGCCTCTAGGGCATATTTCCAACAGTCTCCCACTTGCACTAGAGTCAATAATCTAGTTACATTGTGATGAATCGAACACCCATGGAATTCTGGTGTTGATCATGTTTTGCTCTAGGGAGAGGTTTAGTCAACGGATTTGCTACATTCAGCTCCGTATGTACTTTACAAATATCTATGTCTCCATCTTGAACATTTTCACGAATGGAGTTGAAGCGACGCTTGATGTGCCTGGTCTTCTTGTGAAACCTGGGCTCCTTGGCAAGTGCAATAGCTCCAGTGTTGTCACAGAAGAGTTTGATCGGCCTCGACGCATTGGGTATGACTCCTAGGTCGGTGATGAACTCCTTCACCCAAATTGCTTCATGCGCTGCCTCCGAGGCTGCCATGTACTCCGCTTCACATGTAGATCCCGCCACGACGCTCTGCTTGCAACTGCACCAGCTTACTGCCCCACCATTCAAAATATACACGTATCCGGTTTGTGACTTAGAGTCATCCAGATCTGTGTCGAAGCTAGCGTCGACGTAACCCTTTACGACGAGCTCTTCGTCACCTCCATAAACGAGAAACATTTCCTTAGTCCTTTTCAGGTACTTCAGGATATTCTTGACCGCTGTCTAGTGTTCCTTGCCGGGATTACTTTGGTACCTACCTACCAAACTTACGGCAAGGTTTACATCAGGTCTGGTACACAGCATGGCATACATAATAGAACCTATGGCTGAGGCATAGGGGATGACACTCATCTCTTCTATATCTTCTGCCATGGTCGGACATTGAGCTAAGCTCAATTTCACACCTTGCAACACAGGCAAGAACCCCTTCTTAGACTGATCCATATTGAACTTCTTCAATATCTTATCAAGGTATGTGCTTTGTGAAAGACCTATGAGGCGTCTTGATCTATCTCTATAGATCTTGATGCCTAATATATAAGCAGCTTCTCCAAGGTCCTTCATTGAAAAACTCTTATTCAAGTAGGCCTTAATGTTGTGCAAAAGCTCTATATCATTTCCCATCAAAAGTATGTCGTCTACATATAATATGAGAAATGCTACAGAGCTCCCACTCACTTTCTTGTAAACGCAGGCTTCTCCATAAGTCTGCATAAACCCAAACGCTTTGATCATCTCATCAAAGCGAATGTTCCAACTCCGAGATGCTTGCACCAGCCCATAAATCGAGCGTTGGAGCTTGCACACCTTGTCAGCATTCTTAGGATTGACAAAACCTTTCGGCTGCATCATATACAATTCTTCCTTAAGGAAACCATTAAGGAATGCCGTTTTGACGTCCATTTGCCATATCTCATAATCATAGAATGCGGCAATTGCTAACATGATTCGGACGGACTTCAGCTTCGCTACCGGTGAGAAAGTCTCATCGTAGTCAACCCCTTGAACTTGTCGATAACCCTTAGCGACAAGCCGAGCTTTATAGATGGTCACATTACCATCCGCGTCTGTCTTCTTCTTAAAGATCCATTTATTTTCTATGGCTCGCCGCTCAACGGGCAAGTCAGTCAAAGTCCATACTTCATTTTCATACATGGATCCTATCTCGGATTTCATGGCTTCCAGCCATTTGTCGGAATCCGGGCCCGCCATCGCTTCTTCATAGTTCGAAGTTTCACCGTTGTCTAACAACATGATTTCCAAGACAGGGTTGCCGTACCACTCTGGTGCGGAACGTGTCCTTGTGGACCTACGAAGTTCAGTAGCAACTTGATCTGAAGTTTCATGATCATCATCATTAACTTCCTCTCTAGTCGGTGCAGGCACCTCAGGAACATTTTCTTGAGTTGCGCCTTTTTCCGGTTCAAGAGGTAATACTTCATCAAGTTCTACTTTCCTCCCACTTACTTCTTTCGAGAGAAACTCCTTCTCTAGAAAGGATCCATTCTTGGCAACAAAGATCTTGCCTTCGGATCTGAGGTAGAAGGTATACCCAATAGTTTCTTTAGGGTATCCTATGAAGACGCATTTTTCCGACTTGGGTTCGAGCTTTTCAGGTTGAAGTTTCTTGACATAAGCATCACATCCCCAAACTTTCAGAAACGATAGCTTAGGTTTCTTCCCAAACCATAATTCATACGGTGTCGTCTCAATGGATTTCGACGGAGCCCTATTTAAAGTGAATGCGGCAGTCTCTAAAGCATAGCCCCAAAAAGATAGTGGTAAATCGGTAAGAGACATCATAGATCGCACCATATCTAATAGAGTGCGATTACGATGTTCGGACACACCATTACGCTGAGGTGTTCCAGGCGGCGTCAGTTGTGAAACTATTCCACTTTTTCTTAAGTGTGTGCCAAACTCGTGACTCAAGTATTCTCCTCCATGATCTGATCGCAAGAACTTGATTTTCCTGTCATGTTGATTCTCAACCTCACTCTGAAATTCCTTGAACTTTTCAAAGGTCTCAGACTTGTGTTTCATTAAGTAGACATACCCATATCTACTCAAGTCATCAGTGAGGGTGAGAACATAACGATAACCACCGCGAGCCTCAACACTCATTGGACCGCACACATCAGTATGTATGATTTCCAATAAGTTGGTTGTTCGCTCCATTGTTCCTGAGAACGGAGTCTTGGTCATTTTACCCATGAGGCATGGTTCGCACGTGTCAAATGATTCGTAATCAAGAGACTCTAAAAGTCCATCTGCATGGAGCTTCTTCATGCGTTTGACACCTATGTGACCAAGGCGGCAGTGCCACAAGTATGTGGGACTATCATTATCAACCTTACATCTTTTGGTACTCACACTATGAATATGTGTAGCATTACGCTCGAGATTCATTAAGAATAAACCATTCACCATCGGAGCATGACCATAAAACATATCTCTCATATAAATAGAACAACCATTATTCTCGGATTTAAATGAGTAGCCATCTCATATTAAACGAGATCCTGATACAATGTTCATGATCAAACTTGGCACTAAATAACAATTATTGAGGTTCAAAACTAATCCCGTAGGTAAATGTAGAGGTAGCGTGCCGACGGCGATCACATCGACCTTGGAACCATTCCCGACGCGCATCGTCACCTCGTCCTTCGCTAGTCTCCGCTTATTCCGCAGCTCCTGCTTTGAGTTACAAATGTGAGCAACTGCACCGGTATCAAATACCCAGGAGCTACTGGGAGTACTGGTAAGTTACACATCAATTACATGTATATCACATATACCTTTCGTTTTGCCGGCCTTCTTGTCCGCTAAGTATTTGGGGCAGTTCCGCTTCCAGTGACCACTTTCCTTGCAATAAAAGCACTCAGTCTCGGGCTTGGGTCCATGCTTTGGCTTCTTCCCGGCAGCTTGCTTGCCGAGCGTGGCAACTCCCTTGCCGTCCTTCTTGAAGTTCTTCTTACCCTTGCCTTTCTTGAACTTAGTGGTTTTATTCACCATCAACACTTGATGTTCCTTTTTGACTTCTACCTCTGCTGATTTCAGCATTGCAAATACTTCAGGAATGGTCTTTTCCATCCCCTGCATATTGAAGTTCATCACAAAGCTCTTGTAGCTCGGTGGAAGCGACTGAAGGATTCTGTCAATTACCGCGTCATCCGGGAGATTAACTCCCAGCTGAGTCAAGTGGTTATGTAACCCAGACATAGTGAGTATGTGCTCACTGACAGAACTGTTTTCCTCCATCTTACAGCTGAAGAACTTGTCGGAGACTTCATATCTCTCGACCCAGGCATGAGCTTGAAAAACCATTTTCAGCTCTTCGAACATCTCATATGCTCCGTGTCTCTCAAAACGCTTTTGGAGCCCCGGCTCTAAGCTGTAAAGCATGCCACACTGAACGAGGGAGTAATCATCGGTACGTGTCTACCAAGCGTTCATAACGTCTTGTTCTGCAGGGAGAGCAGGTGCTTCACCTAGCGGTGCTTGTAGGACATAATCTTTCTTGGCAGCTATGAGGATGATCCTCAGGTTCCGGACCCAGTCCGTATAGTTGCTGCCATCATCTTTCAGCTTGGTTTTCTCTAGGAACGCGTTGAAGTTGAGGACAACGTTGGCCATTTGATCTACAAGACATATTGTAAATATTTTAGACTAAGTTCATAATAATTAAGTTCATCTATTTAATGAACTCCCACTCAGATAGACATCCCTCCAGTCATCTAAGTATAACATGATCCGAGTTAACTAGGCCGTGTCCGATCATCACGTGAGACGGACTAGTCAACATCGGTGAACATCTTCATGTTGATCATATCTTCTATACGACTCATGCTCGACCTTTCAGTCTTCTGTGTTCCGAGGCCATGTCTGTACATGCTAGGATCGTCAAGTCAACCTAAGTGTTTGCATGTGTAAATCTGTCTTACACCCGTTGTATGTGAACGTTGGAATCTATCACACCCGATCATCACGTGGTGCTTCGAAACAATGAATTGTTGCAACGGCGCACAGTTAGGGGGAACACTTTCTTGAAATTATTATGAGGGATCATCTTATTTACTACCGTCGTTCTAAGTAAACAAGATGCAAAAACATGATAAACATCACATGCAATCAAATAATAATAGTGACATGATATGGCCAATATCACATAGCTCCTTTGATCTCCATCTTGGGGCTCCATGATCATCTTGTCACCGGCATGACACCATGATCTCCATCATCATGATCTCCATCATCGTGTCTCCGTGAAGTTGCTCGCCAACTATTACTTCTACTACTATGGCTAACACGTTTAGCAATAAAGTAAAGTAATTTACATGGCGTTTCTTAATGACACGCAGGTCATACAAAAAATAAAGACAACTCCTATGGCTCCTGCCGGTTGTCATACTCATCGACATGCAAGTCGTGATTCCTATTACAATATCATGAACATCTCATACATCACATATATATCATTCATCATTCATCACAACTTTGGCCATATCACATCACAAAACACTTGCTGCAAAAACAAGTTAGACGTCCTCTAATTGTTGTTGCAAGTTTTACGTGGCTGCAATAGGGTTCTAGCAAGAACGTTTTCTTACCTACGTGAAAGCCACAACATGATTTGTCAACTTCTATTTACCCTTCATAAGGACCCTTTTCATCGAATCCGCTCCAACTAAAGTGGGAGAGACAGAAACCCGCCAGCCACCTTATGCAACTAGTGCATGTCAGTCAGTGGAACCGGTCTCACGTAAGCGTGCGTGTAAGGTTGGTCCGGGCCGCTTCATCCCACAATACTGCTGAAGCAAAATAAGACTAGTAGCGGCAAGAAAGTTGACAACATCTACGCCCACAACAAATTGTGTTCTACCCGTGCAAAGAGAACTACGCATAGACCTAGCTCATGATGCCACTGTTGGGGAACGTTGCAGAAAACAAAAATTTTCCTACGGTTTCACCAAGATCCATCTATGAGTTCATCTAGCAACGAGTGATCGGATTGCATCTACATACCTTTGTAGATCACGCGCAGAAGCGTTCAAAGAACGGGGATGAGGAAGTCGTACTCGACGTGATCCAAATCACCGGAGATCCTAGCGCCGAACGGACGGCACCTCCGCGTTCAACACACGTACGGTCAGTGTGACGTCTCCTCCTTCTTGATCCAGCAAGGGGGAAGGAGAGGTTGATGAAGATACAGCAGCACGACGGCGTGGTGGTGGATGCAGGAGTCACCGCAGCAGGGCTTCGCCGTTCTACTCCGAGAGGGAGAGGTGTAGCAGGGGAGAGTGAGGCGCCAAGAGTCAAGGGTGCGGCTGCCCCTCCCTCCCCCCCTTTATATAGGCTCCCCAAGGGGGGGCTCCGGCCCTAGGAGATGGGATCTCCAAGGGGGGCGGCGGCCAAGCGTGGAGTGGCCCCCAAGGCAAGTGGGGCGCCCCCCCCACCCTAGGGTTTCCAACCCTAGGCGCAGGGGGTGGGCCAAGGGGGCGCACCAGCCCACTATGGGCTGGTTCCCCTCCCCACTTCAGCCCATGTGGCCCTCCGGGATGGGTGGTCCCACGCGGTGGACCCCCGGGGCCCTTCCGGTGGTCCCGGTACAATAGCGATGATCCCGAAACTCTCCCGATGGCCGAAACTGCACTTCCTATATATAATTCTTCACCTTCGGACCATTCTGGAACTCCTCGTGACGTCTGGGATCTCATCCGGGACTCCGAACAACTTTCGGGTTACTGCATATTCATATCTCTACAACCCTAGCGTCACCGAACCTTAAGTGTGTAGACCCTACGAGTTCGGGAGACATGTAGACATGACCGAGATGGCTCTCCGGTCAATAACCAACAGCGGGATCTGGATACCCATGTTGGCTCCCACATGCTCCTCGATGATCTCATCGGATGAACCACGATGTCGAGGATTCAAGCAACCCCGTATACAATTCCCTTTGTCAATCGGTACGTTACTTGCCCGAGATTCGATTGTCGGTATCCCAATACCTTGTTCAATCTCGTTACCGGCAAGTCACTTTACTCATACCGTAATGCATGATCCCGTGACCAGACACTTGGTCACTTTGAGCTCATTATGATGATGCATTACCGAGTGGGCCCAGAGATACCTCTTCGTCATACGGAGTGACAAATCCCAGTCTTGATCCGTGTCAACCCAACAGACACTTTCAGAGATACCCGTAGTATACCTTTATAGTCACCCAGTTACGTTGTGATGTTTGCTACACCCAAAGCATTCCTATGGTATCCGGGAGTTACACGATCTCATGGTCTAAGGAAAAGATACTTGACATTGGAAAAACTCTAGCAAACGAACTATACGATCTTGTGCTATGTTTAGGATTGGGTCTTGTCCATCACATCATTCTCCTAATGATGTGATCTCGTTATCAATGACATCCAATGTCCATAGTCAGGAAACCATGACTATCTGTTGATCAACGAGCTAGTCAACTAGAGGCTTACTAGGGACATGTTGGTGTCTATGTATTCACACATGTATTACGATTTCCGGATAACACAATTATAGCATGAATAAAAGACAATTATCATGAACAAGGAAATATAATAATAATCCTTTTATTATTGCCTCTAGGGCATATTTCCAACAATATCAAGCTTCGGCTTAATACCTAATCGTACTTCATTATTGTTTGTCCTTTAACCATAAGCCGGCTTAACCATGTGACCTTAAAATGGCATAATCTTTTTTCAGAAATGGCTAAGACATATACTTCTTGTAATTGGGTCAAATCCCGGATTACCGAGGAAGAACTGACCAATTGTGTCGCCACTGGCTCCTTAGCTAAAAAGGAGGATATCCACTGGAGAGCTCCTGGTGATGAAGTCCTTCCTCAACCCAAAGATGGAGAAGTAATTGTTTTTACTGATCACTTGGATCGGGGGTTCAGTCCTCCCGGCTCAAAAAAGTTTTGTGATGTGCTTCATTTCCTCCAACTGCACCCTCTAGACATCGGACCCAACTCCGTGTCTAACATTTGCAATTTTCAAGTATTCTGCGAAGCCTATCTTCAAGAAGAACCCACGGTTGATCTATTCAGGGAATTCTATTATTTAAACCGCCAAACTGATTTTGTTGATGGGCCATGCCAAGAACTTGGTGGAGTCATTATTCAGAAGAGGAAAGATGTCAGTTTTCCTCATGCCAAGCTGCATAGCCACCCCAAAGATTGGAACCAAACTTGGTTCTATGTTCGAGATACATCCCCATCTGATGAAAATCCTCTGCCAGGTTACTGCGAGCACCGTCTTAACAACAACCATCCACTTCCCCAACGTCTTGATGCAAAGGAATGGGCCAAGTATGCACCTGCCTTCTCAAAACTCAGGGCCTTTATGGCCAACGGCTTAACTGGCGTCGATTTTTTCCGGTGTTGGTTGTCTTGGAGTATCTTGCCATTAAGTCGCCGCCCCGCTTAATGTGCGAATATACTTGTGATGTTAAAGATCCTCACAGCCATTGTGATATTCAGTTATCTGAGTCAGAAGTTACTGAAGCCACCAAAAAGTTGTTGAATGAACCTGTAAAAGAGTGCAGCAAAACTAGACTTAGTCCCTTCTGCACTGTCAACAAGCCACCAGTCGTAAGAATTGCCCAACTCCTACTTAATTCACATTCTTAATATTCTCTTATAATCTTTCCAATCTTTAACAGGTTGATGATCCATTTTGGAAAACGAAACCGCAGGATAAGCCGGCCAAAGCACCTCGTGTCAAACAGAAGGCCAACAAGAAGCCTACCAAAAAGAAAACCATCGAGTCTGCCGAGTTAAACATTGATGATGACGATGATAATCATGAGTCAGAGGTAGAACTTGATTCACTTGGCTCCTTTTTCATACATCTCATTAACAATAATTGTTATCAGGACGACGCATAGGCTAGCCGGGCAGGTGACGCAGAGGTAATTATTCTTTCCTCCGGCTTAGAACCTCTGCCAACACAGAAAACCTGACAAGCAAGCCGGAAAGTAAGATTTTCTCAGTCTCTAGCTTACTTGGATCCAAACTTTCTTTTGAAGAAACAGCAACATGAAGCTCGCTGCGCAACCCAGCATAGCGGCAACATGATCACTTCCTCCGGTTTACCAAACACTCCACTTCGCGAACGCCATCCAGAGGTCTTACATATTTATGACATGCTTTACCCCAAGGCAGGTTATTTTCGACAACCTCTTAACCCGTTTGATTCAAACTATCAGGGGACTTCTCATTCCTCTTCTGGTGAGTCAACAGGAACACAAATTCCCGCTTTTAAGACTGTACCTAGGTAAAACTATTTTCAACCATTCCAATAGTTGTGCTTGATCATCACCTTGACTTCTGTTTATTTCTTGTTTTTTCATGGGCCAAGCTAAACACAGTAAGAAGGCAAAACTGAATAAGCCCGTCAACGATCCCAACTCGTCTGAGCTAGAAAATCAACCACCAGAATCTTCTCACCCAATTGCTGATAATATTGTTGATGATTTGCCACCAGAAAGCCACAACGTTGATATTAACCCGATGAATGCTAACCCGAGTGATACCAATCCGCCAAGCCCTATCAGAACAGCCAGTCCTGTTAAGCCGGCAGGAAAAGATGATGATGTTACCATTACTGGTCATGGCTTCACAACCCCGGGTCGTCCTACTGCTTTGTCCATGCACATCACCAAAGAAATTTCTGTTGAGGATAAAGGCAAGTGGAAGGTAGATTTAGAACACTATACCCATTTCAGCGCCCAAGACATCCATTCTGGCTACTTAAACCGTTTATACACCAGCTGTGATTTTGAAGCCGACTTAGTGAACTTGATGAAAGACCTCTATGAGGTAAACGCTGTCACTTCCTTTCATATAAGTATATTTCCATTAGCCGTCAAGTTTATTGGACACGACATAATGGAATGTGATGTAAACTTCAATAGTTGCATAGATGCAAACCAGTAGCCCCCAAGGGCCAATTTATATTTTGAATATGAACTAGGACTTACGATAATAGTATTTCAACTCTGCATCTATAGCCCCCAAGGGTCAGCTTAACAATTATGTTAAGCAGGGACTTATTTCGTAGGAATTGCATAATACTGTTCATAGTCTTCATAAGCCGGATTACTACCTCTTGTCCGGGTCAACCAATATGCTCATCTTTTGACAAGAGCCGCATGCATTAGCCCCCAAGTGCTAAGGACAATACTTGTATTGTGCTTGGGACTTTGCAGTATTTGAAGAAGCAATAGACATTAGCCCCCAAGTGCTAAGGACAATACTTGTATTGTGCTTGGGACTTCGCAGTATTTGAAGAAGCAATAGACATTAGCCCCCAAGTGCCAAATATAATACTTGTATTGTGGTTGGGACTTTGTATAAATTCATTGCCATCTCACAAATTGTTTATCGCTTGCAGTCTGAGATGAACAGTAAAGAATCCCAAATCGCCGACCTTCGAGAAAATATCAAGTCTCAACAAGCAGAGACCTCCAAAGCCAAGGATGAAGTAACCAATGCTTTAGCAGCGATGGAAAAATTGAAGGAAAGTTTTAAAACTAAAGAAACGGGTTGGGATACAGAGAGGTCAACCCTGCTGAAGAGAGCGAGGATGCTGAAGCTGCGCTTAAACCGGTAACTAAGGAGTTATCCGGCCTAAAGCAGCAGATTAATATTATGTCACCAGCCATCTTTGGTAAGAACATATCCCCCTTTGTACTGCAAGAATCATATTAGAAACGTCTGCCGGCTTACCCATAACTTTGTTAATGCAGGTTCTCGGAGCGCTAAGTTGGGCTCAGAGATGCGCATCCGGCTTAAGGCTGTCTACACTCTAGTAGAGCAGCTATATACTGGTGCCCAACGAACCATCGCTGCTACAATGCATAAGAAAACTCCTTCAACACTTATCCAAGACACTTTGAAGAAATTATCAGTGCTGCCCAAAAGAATTGACGACTTAAAACGGGAAGCAGCCAGAGCTGGCGCTTTAACTGCTTTAAGCTGGGCCAAAGCATGGCAGGCCGATCTTGACCCGGAAGATTTGGCCAACGGCTGCCCCAGTGTTGAAGAAGATGGATCGGACTTCAGTGCTGATGACTTCGCAAAAATAGCAAGAGCTATGCATCCGTTAGCAAGTAAACTAGCTGACGAAACCAGCTTTTCCACATACCAGTCGGCTTATGATGCTGACAACAAGAAGATTGGCACGCCAGTTCATGAGCCAACAGATCTTATTCCTCCAATTTGTAAGCACACCTTTGCCCCTGATATTGATCCATCCAATCTTATCGATGATGAAGTTGTGTTTAGAGCGTTGACTGGTATCAACTGGGCTATGCCTGACTTCTAGCCGATAGATAAACAAGGAGTTGAAGATGAAGAAGAGGTGCAGGAAGATCCCGAAGCTTTAGCCAATAATCATAAACCGGTGTACTTATCAGAATACTTTACTGTATGGATAACTTCGATGAGTGCTTAGTATCGTTGAGCCGTCAGATGCCTTGTAATAGGCTAGCTTGAACTCTTGTCTACTATGCCATCGTGCATATTTTGCTTTGCATGACACTGTTGATCCGCCAATTTAAGATCTGCCACTTGTGCTTATGTTATTATTATTTTGAATCTGTTCCTGCATACAAATAGACACAAGTGTCCTGGAGGTTTATCGCAGGACGGGTCATAATGCCCAATATAAAACTGCTGGTGACTAAAATAGTGCATAACCAGGGCCGGTTTAATCATGATTGAATATATTCAAAGAATATCATACCTGTGATGTGATAAAAAAAACTTCCGGCTTATCATGCCAATGCAGCACGGGTGATAACCCAAAACTTAGAAGACAAATAATTCCAAGTACTTAATACCATAATATGCTGTCGGGTCACCATAAACCTATGTTTGAGTTGTGCTATGCAATCAGACTCTCTTTGCCCCGTGTAACCCGGTCATTAATCCGCCAAGTAGGTCAGAGCTATGCTCATGTGAAGTTATAATACTGGCTTGGTAGGCGAAATCCCAAGGTAACCAGAGCTGTGCTCTCATGAAATTATCATATTGGCTTGGTAGCCGAATTATCAAGGTAATCAGAGCTATGCTCTCATGAAATTATCATATTGGCTTGGTAGCCGAGTTATCAAGGTAAACAGAGCTGTGCTCTTATGACTTTATCATATTGGCTTGGTAGCCAAGTTACCAGGATAACCAGAGCTGTGCTCTTATGAATTTTCATATTGGCTTGGTAGCCGAATTACCAAGATAACCAGAGTTGTGCTCTCATGACATTATCATATTGGCTTGATAGCCTAATTACCAAGATCAAGTGGGTAGTAACGCTATGTTCTCTTTGGTGAATACACTTATGTTTGAACAGGAAGCCCCCAAGTGACATATTCAATCAAGAGGGTAGTAACGCTATGGTTCGAATACGATCAGGAAGCCCCCAAGTGACCATAATCGTGGCGTGCACTGGATCAAAAAGGTAGTAACGCTATGTTCTCTTTGGTAAGTACACATATGTTTGAACATGAAGCCCCCAAGTGATCATGTTGTAAGTAACAAAGACTCGTTATTCTTGGAAATGTAACGGCAGAGGCCTGCTTTCTCAGGGATGCCGGCTTTTTAAAAAATATAATATATACATTGTCAAAAATATGTACATTGGAAGAGCCGGTGGCTCAAGTATAGTAAGACCGAAGATGAGCAATATTCCATGGCTGGCAGGTCTCCTCCTCCGACTTACGTGAATCCTTGTGTTCCCGAATGTTGATAAGGTAGTATGATCCGTTGTTCAGATTTTTATTGACCACAAAAGGTCCTTCCCAAGGTGGGGATAACTTGTGCATGTCAGTTTGATCCTGGATGAGGCGGAGCACCAAATCACCTTCTTGAAAAGTTCTAGTTTTAACCCGGAGGCTGTGGTAGCGACGTAGATCTTGCTGGTAGATCGCCGAAAGAGCCGCCGCGATGTCATGCTCCTCATCTAACAGGTCAAGTGCTTCCTGACGTGCTTTTTCATTGTCAGCTTCAACATAAGCCGCCACACGGGGCGAGTCATGACGGATGTCACTAGGGAGAACTGCCTCTGCTCCGTAAACCATGAAGAAAGGCGTGTAACCCATAGATCTGTTGGGGTGGTATTAATGCTCCATAACACGGAAGGTAACTCCTCCACCCAACAACCCGATGTCCTCTGCAGGGGAATCATAAGTCGGGACTTGATGCCTCTCAGGATCTATTGATTGGCTCTCTCGGCTTGACCATTTGATTGGGGGTGAGACACTAATGACACGTCAAGCCGGATATGCTCACGTTGACAAAATTCTTTCATAGCACCCTTGAATAGACTAATGCCATTATTAGTTATGATATTGTGGGGAAAGCCAAAACGAAAAATCACCTTTTTAATGAACTGAATCGCCGTTGCCGCGTCACATTTGCTGACCGGCTCTGCCTCAACCCACTTTGTAAATTTGTCTACTGCCATCAGGAGGTGTGTTTTTTTATCCTTGGACCTTTTGAAAGGTCCAACCATATCAAGCCCCCAGACTGCAAACGGCCAAGTAATTGGAATCATCCTCAACTTTTGAGCCGGCATATGGGCTCGTCGTGAAAATTTCTGACATCCATCACACTTACTGACCAGGTCTTCAGCATCAGCATGAGTCGTCAGCCAATAAAATCCATGACGAAAAGCTTTAGCCAGAAGAGATTTAGAACCGGCATGATGACCACAATCTCCTTCATGAATCTCTCGCAGAATCTCACGGCCTTCTTCGGGTGAAACACAACATTGAAACGCCCCTGTGACACTGCGATGATGTAGCTCTCCATTGACAATGGTCATTGCTTGGACCGTCGGGTTATCTGTCTGGCCAAAGTTTCATCCTCAGGTAACTTGCCCTGGCTCATATAAGCCAAATATGAAACTGTCCAATCAGGAATTACATGAAGAGCCGCCACCAATTGTGCTTCTAGGTCAGGAATAGCAAGGTCTTCCTCTGTAGGCAACTTGACTGAGGGGTTATGCATAATAATATCTAAAAAAGTATTGGGTGGCACCGGCTTATGTTGAGAGCCTAGCCGGCTTAACGCATCAGCCACCTCGTTCTTCCTTCGGTCGATAAGCTCAACCGGATAACCCTTGAAGTGACCCGCAATAGCATCAACCTCTCGATGATAAGCTGCCATGAGTGGATCCTTAGAATCCCAAGTACCAGAAACTTGTTGAGCTACCAAATCCGAGTCGCCAAAGCACCTCACCCGGCTTAAGTTCATCTCCTTGGCCATCTGAAGACCGTAGAGCAAGGCCTCATATCCAGCTGCATTGTTAGTGCAAGGGAACGTCAACCGGAGAACATAACAAAATTTATCACCTCGAGGGGAAGCTAGCACAACTCCAGCCCCCGAGCCTTCCAATTGCCTGGACCCATCAAAGTGAATAGTCCAATACGTGTTATCTGGCTTTTCTTCAGGAATCTGCAGTTCTGTCCAGTCATTGATGAAATTCACCAGTGCTTGAGACTTGATAGCCGTGCGAGGCATATACTTCAAACCATGAGGTCCAAGCTCAATGGCCCACTTGGCTATCCGACTTGTGGCTTCTCTATTTTGAATAATATCCCCTAAGTGAGCAGAACTAACCACAATGATGGGATGACCCAAAAAATACTGCTTAAGTTTCCGACTGGCCATGAACACCCCATATACAAGTTTCTGCTAGTGTGGATACCTCTACTTGGACTCAATGAGAACCTCATTGATGTAGTAAACCGGCCTCTGAACCGGATATTCCTTGCCTGCCTCCTTCTGTTCCACCACAATAGCTACGCTGACAGCATGAGCATTAGCAGCCACATACAACAGCAATGCCTCCTTATCCATAGGAGCAGCAAGAACGGGTGACTCATCCAACCGTCTCTTCAAGTCCTCAAATGCTTCATTAGCGGCATCACTCCAGATAAAATTATCTGTCTTCTTCATCATCTGATACAGAGGGATAGCTGAGGGAGTCTTGGATTAGGGGGTGTCCGGATGGCCAAACTATACCTTCAGTCGGACTCCTGGACTATGAAGATACAAGATTGAAGACTTCGTCCCGTGTCCGGAAGGGACTTTTCTTGGCGTGGAAGGCAAGCTTGGCGATACGGATATGTAGATCTCCTATCATTGTAACCGACTTTGTGCAATCCTAACCCTCTCCGGTGTCTATAAACCAGAGGGTTTTAGTCCGTAGGACAACATACAGAACAACAATCATACCATAGGCTAGCTTCTAGGGTTTAGCCTCTCCGATCTCGTGGTAGATCTACTCTTGTACTACCCATATCATCAATATTAATCAAGCAGGACGTAGGGTTTTACCTCCATCAAGAGGGCCCGAACCTGGGTAAAACTTCGTGTCCCCTGCCTCCTGTTACCATCCGGCCTAGACGCACAGTTCGGGACCCCCTACCCGAGATCCGCCGGTTTTGACACCGACATTGGTGCTTTCATTGAGAGTTCCTCTGTGTCGTCGTCGTTAGGCTTGATGGCTCCTATGATCATCAATAGCGATGCAGTCCAGGGTGAGACCTTCCTCCCCGGATAGATCTTCGTCTTCGGCGGCTTCGCACTGTGGGCCAATTCACTTGGCCATCTGGAGCAGATCGAAAGCTATGCCCCTGGCCGTCAGGTCAGATTTGGAAGTTTAAACTACACGTCTGACATCCGCGGGGACTTGATCTTCGACGGATTCGAGCCACTGCCAAGCGCGCCGCACTGTCACGACGAGCATGATCTAGCTCTGCCGCCGAACAGTGCCCTGGAGGCCGCAACCGCATCGGCTTCGACCCTTAATTCGGAGCCAACTGCGCCAATTGAGGTTGGGTTGTTGGACGCCGCCTCAGGGGCTGCGATCCCAACGGCGATCGAGCCGAACACCAGCCCCGCACTCCGCGAGACTCGTGACTCCAAGGATTTGGACTCCTCTCCGGACTCCGAACCCTCCGCGCCCCTGCCAATCGAATCCGATTGGGCGCTGATCATGGAGTTTACTGCCACGGACATCTTTCAGCACTCGCCTTTCGGCGATATTCTAAAGACACTAAAGTCTCTCTCTTTATCAGGAGATCCCTGGCCGGACTACGGTCAGCAAGGTTGTGATACGGACGATGAAGAAATTCAAAGCCCACCCACCACCCACTTTGTAGCCACTGTCGACGATTTAACCGACATGCTCGACTTCGACTCCGAAGACATCGACGGTATGGGCGCCGATGCAGGAGACGATGAAGAACCAGCGCCTATTGGGCCCTGGAGAGCCACCTTGTCATATGACATATACATGGTGGACACCCTAAAATAAGGAGATGGCGATGGAACAGCGGAGGATGACCCCTCCAAGAAATAGCCTAAGTGTCGGCGCCAGCGGCGCCGCTCAAAATCCCGCCAAAGAAAATACGGCGATTCCAGCACGGGAGATAATAATACTCCGGAGAGTGCCGAAGAAAACCCCCTCCAGCAAGATTCAGCACAGGAGGATGGAGAAGCCAGCCCTCATGAGAGAGCGGCAGACAGAGAGGTCGAGGACGATAATTATACGCCTCCCTCCGAAGACGAGGCAAGCCTCGACGACGACGAATTCGTCGTGCCAGAGGATCCCGTCAAGCAAGAGCGTTTTCAACGCAGGCTTATGGCCACGGCAAGAAGCCTCAAGAAAAAATAGCAACAACTTAGAGCTGATCAAGATTTGCTAGTCGACAGATGGACTGAAGTCCTTGCGGCCGAAGAGTATAAACTCGAATGCCCCTCCAAGAGCTACCCAAAGCGCAGGTTGCTACCCCGATTAGAGGAGGAAGCACTTAAACCTACATCACCAGCACTTGATACGGCCGACCGGCCACCTCGTGGCCGCGACAGAAAGGCCTCTCGGTCCTCCACTCAAGCCGCACCCCGTACCAAGGCACGAGAAAATGCGCCAGACCTGCGAGATATGTTGGAGGACAAGGCAAGGCAAACAAGATCGATCTACGGATCGCGTGGGCGCCCCATGACTCGAGACGATAACCGTCATGCCGGACATAAATCCGGTAGGGCCGAACACAGTAGACAAAGCTCATTGGAGCTACGTCGTGATATAGCCCAGTACAGAGGTGCCGCACACCCACTATGCTTCACAGACAAAGTAATGGATCATCAAATCCCCGAGGGTTTCAAACCCGTAAACATCGAATCATATGATGACACAACAGATCCTGCGGTATGGATCGAGGATTATCTCCTTCATATCCACATGGCCTGCGGCGATGATCTCCACGCCATCAAATACCTCCCACTCAAGCTTAAAGGACCAGCTCGGCATTGGTTTAACAGCTTGCCAGCAGGATCAATCAGTTTTTGGGAGGACCTGGAAGCCGCATTCCTCGACAATTTCCAGGGCACTTATGTGCGACCACCAGACGCTGATGACCTAAGCCACATAATTCAGCAGCCAGAGGAATCGGCCAGGAAATTCTGGACACGGTTCCTAACAAAGAAAAATCAAATAGTCGACAGTCCGGACGCAGAGGCCCTGGCAGCCTTCAAGCACAATATCCGTGACGAGTGGCTTGCCCGGCACCTTGGACAGGAAAAGCCGAAATCTATGGCAGCACTCACGACACTCATGACCCGCTTTTGCGCGGGAGAAGACAGCTGGCTTGCTCGTAGAAACAATATGACCAAGAACCCTGGTAATTCGGATACCAGGGACAGTAGTGGCAGGTCGCATCGCAACATGCAGAAGCGCCGCATTAACGGCGGCAATGCTGAGGATATGGCAGTTAATGCCGGATTCAGAGGCTATAAATCCAGTCAGCGGAAAAAGCCATTCAAAAGAAATCCTAGGGGCCCGTCCAGTTTGGACCGAATACTCGACCGCTTGTGCCAGATACATGGCACCCCCGAAAAGCCGGCCAATCACACCAACAGGGATTGTTGGGTGTTCAAGCAGGCAGGCAAGTTAAATGCCGAAAATATAGACAAGGGGCTGCATAGCGATTACGACGAAGCGCCCCGACTGCCGAACAACAGTGGACAGAAGGGTTTTCCCCCACAAGTGCGGACAGTGAACATGATATACGCAACCCACATCCCCAAGAGGGAGCGGAAGCGCGCGTTAAGGGACGTATACACGGTAGAGCCAGTCGCCCCAAAGTTCAACCCATGGTCCTCCTGCCCGATCACCTTTGATCGAAGGGACCATCCCACTAGCACCCGTCATGGCAGATTCGCCGCATTGGTTCTAGACCCAATTATTGACGGATTTCATCTCACTAGAGTCCTTATGGACGGCGGCAGCAGCCTGAACCTGCTTTACCAGGATACAGTGCGGAAAATGGGCATAGATCCCTCAAGGATTAAGCCCACCAAAACGACATTTAAAGGCGTAATACCAGGTGTAGAGGCCAACTGTACAGGCTCAGTCACACTTGAAGTGGTCTTCGGATCTCCGGATAATTTCCGAAGCGAGGAGTTAATCTTCGACATAGTCCCATTCCGCAGTGGCTATCACGCACTGCTCGGGCGAACCGCATTCGCCAAGTTCAATGCGGTACCGCACTACGCATACCTTAAGCTCAAGATGCCAGGCCCTCGAGGAGTAATTACGGTCCATGGAAACACCGAACGCTCCCTCCGAATGGAGGAGCACACGACGGCCCTTGCAGCGGAAGTACAAAGCAGCCTCTCCAGGCAGTTCTCCAGTCTGGCCATTAAACGTCCGGACACCGTCAAGCGCGCCCGGAGTACCCTACAACAAGACCACCTGGCACATTCCGAGCAGGCGTAGCAATGCGGCCCCAACCCCAGCCCTCGCAAAAATGCGACACCAGCGTTTCGCGTACATAACTACGCTCTAGAAATACCATGGGTACAGGGGGAGGGGCACCATCACGGCACGCCCGAAACACGGCTTAAACCGCACCAGGGGCTGTCGATTTTTTAATTTTCTCTTACTTTCAGGACTCCATTCTTCGGAAGGCCTGCTCGGCAGTTCAATTGCCGCACAAACAATGCAAGAACCAGGGAAGCAGATAAGCCATGCCACATTACGGAACTCCCAGGTGGTCTCTATCACGAGCAGTATACCTGTTTCGCATACCATTCCGCAGCCTGCCCCTGGAACGGACATGTTAAATAGTCCAACCTTTTGCTTATCGCATTATTTGTATCGTTCTGCTTTGATCGCAGCCCTTTTTAATAAACAATGCATAGCTTTTGTCTATTTTTGCATTACTCTTTTTTTTACAAATATATGTTCCTTAACGACATGTTGCACACGTACACTTTGGTACGGCCAAAATACGCCAGGGGCTTTAGTACCCCTCAATATGGTGTGAGAAGTCCGAACACTTTAACAAGTGCGGCACCCCGAACTTATAGCATTATATGCATCGGCTCCGAATCATGTCTTGGGTCAATAGTTGGGTTTGCCCGGCTCCTATGTTTTGGTGCCTTACGTTCCGCTATGTCGGCTAAGGTAGCATTAGGAGAACTACTGCGATTGTGCCCCAGTTGAGCTGGGTCGAGCACCTCAGTAGAGAAAGCTAAAACTGACTGTCATGATGAAGCGAGAGTTGGTCGATGTTTGAGAGGTTTTTCGAGTCCCTAAAGACTTATGCCGCTTAGAGCGATGAGTCGGCTCTGTCCGTCCAAGGCGTGGATAGCGCCCCGAACTCGGTCTTCCGAATACCAGGGGCTTCGCCGAAATTTAAAATTATAGAATTCTATGGCTAATTGAGAGTGTTCACGCATTATAGTCCGATTGCCTTGTTCGTTGTGCTGAGCGCCTCCCTCGAAGGACCCAAACATGGGAAAAAGAGCGCTCAGGTTTATCCCCGAACGCCCCAGCACTAGCGGCACGGGGGCAGAAGCCGACGACTCGCCATCTCTCAGAATTGATAAACAGCCGCACAGAAGGTAATATTTTAAATTCCAACAGCATTGCTTAGCGCATATGAACAAGTTTTTAGCGCACAGGACAAAACGAGCGAGTTTTACTCAAAAATTACATCCCTGGAATATTCATCCGCCATAAGGCGGGCACCCTTCAGAACATCCTTATAATAATTCTCGGGCTTGCGATGCTCTTTCCCCGCCGGTGGCCCGTCCTTCACAAGCTTCTCAGCATCCAGCTTGCCCAAGTGCACCTTAGCACGGGCAAGGGCCCTACGGGCACCTTCAATGCAGACGAAGCGCTTGATGACTTCGAGCCTTGGACAGGCCCCCACCAGCCGCCGCACCAGCCCGAAATAGCTCCCAGGCAGAGCCTCTCGAGGCCATAGCCGAACTATGAGGCCCTTCATGGCCTGTTCGGCCGCTTTGTGGAGCTCGACCAGTTGCTTCAGCTGGTCGCTCAGGGGCACGGGGTGTCCGGCCTTAGCATACTGAGACCAGAACACCTTCTCTGTTGAGCTGCCCTCCTCGGCTCGATAGAATGCGGCAGCATCGGACACGCTACGTGGAAGATCTGCGAATGCTCCTGGAGAGCTCCGGATTCGGGTAAGTAACAAGTAACTCACGTTTTTGTGTTTGCTTTGCATAAAGAATGCCTTACCCGCCGCTATCTTTTTCACCGCATCCAACTCCTGGAGGGTCTTCTGGGATTCGGCCTTGGCAGACTTGGCATTTTCAATAGCCACCGCGAGCTCGGACGCTCGCGTCTTTGAGTCAAGCTCCAAACTCTCATGTTTTTTCATGAGAGCCTGGAGCTCTTGCCGCACCTTGCCAACCTGGGCCTCATACTTCTCCCGCTCGGTGCGCTCCGTGGCCGCCCTCTTCTCAGCCTCAGACAGCGCTTGCTTAAGGGTCGCCACCTCAGACGTGGCCCCTACAATAGCCAAGATAATCCTGTCATTTTTTGCAATTGCACTTATATATATATATATATTTAAACAAGGTATTTCTTACCTTCCTTGTCCTCGAGCTGCTTCTTGGCACGCCCGAGCTCTTGCTCGGACTGCTTGAGGTTCTGCTTTAGCGTGTCCACTTCCGCAGTCAGTGCGGCGGACGCCAGCAGAGAAGCCTGCATACGCATATTGACTCCTTTTTGTTAGACTCCTGCGAATTTTACTTGATCCTCTATTCGGCTTTTCTTCCCGAACGCCAAATAGAGCATCAGGGGCTACTATCTATGCGGTAATATTATTTACACATTCTTTACTTACCTCAAATCTTGTTAAAAGGCTAGTACAAGCTTCAGTCAGTCCGCTCTTGGCGGACTGAACCCTTTGGACCACCGCACTCATAATGGTGTGGTGCTCCTCGTCGATGGAGGCGCCTTTGAGCACCTCCAACAGATTGTTCGGCGCCTCCGGTTGGACAGGGGTCACCGGCACGGTGGGCTTGCTCCTCTTGGAAGGAGGTCGCCCGCCGGACTCTAGAACCTTTGAAGGTTCCGGAGCGGTGTCCGGCCTAAGGCCGGACTTGGAGCCCTGGGGGGTTTTATCCCCTTTACTCCTGGAGTCCGGGAGGTCGCCTTGCGGCGCCTCCAGGACCACCTCCTCCTGGCTTGGAACCTGTTGGGACAACACTTCGGCGTCATCCATAGGGCGGGGGGAGGTAGCCGTCGGAAGCGAATTCACATCCGATGAGTCCAGTGAACCGCTCGACGACGCGTTGAGCCGGTCTTTGGGTGGGCTGCATAAACATATTCGACATAAGGGAAAGTTGTGCAATAAAGGAATACTATGAATTACTCTGGTATCCAGATACTTACGATTTCGCCAGGGGCTTGGCCCTGAGCAGCCACTCCTCTCCGCCGTCGTCGGCGTTGGTGGAGTAGTCCGGAGGAAGGGTTTTCCCCTTCTTGGACCCTTCGGCCTCCCCAGTGAGGGCGGCCTTCCTTTTCTTCTCCCCCCCCCCCCCCGCTGGAGGGGGAGAGGTCTCTTCTTCCTCCTCCTCGTCTTCATGGGAGGAATGCGCCCTGGAGCCGTCAGATGATGAACCCGACACCTCCTGGCGCTGGGCACTTTTTCGAGTCCTCGTGGCCTTCTTCGTGGCCTTCTTCTCCGGCACCACATAGGGTGCCGGAACCAGCAGCTTCGCCAAGCGGGCATCGGCTGGGTCTTCGGGCAAAGGAGCCGGACAGTCGATCTGTCCGGACTTCGCCTGCCAATCCTGTCAAAGGTAAGGGAGCTTAGATCCCGCATAGAGTTAAACTATGAAAAACTAATACCCTGTAAAAGGTACAAACAACTTACCGCGCTAGCGTGACGCTGCGCGCTGAATCCGCGATCCTCGGAAGCGGATGTGGGAGCCTCGGCGCCCTTGAAAAGCACCTTCTAGGCATCTTCGTATGTCGTGTCGAAGAGCCTGCTCAGAGTTCGGTGCTGCGCCGGGTTGAACTCCCACAGATTGAAGGCCCGTTGTTGACACGGGAGGATCCGGCGGATGAGCATAACCTGGACTACGTTGACAAGCTTGAGCTGCTTATTCACCAGGGTTTGGATGCATGTTTGTAGTCCAGTCACCTCTTCTTTGCTGCCCCACGACAGGCCCGTCTCTTTCTAGGACGTGAGCCGCGTTGGGGGTCCGGACCGGAACTCGGGGGTTGCGACCCACTCAGGGTCGCGCGGCTCGGTGATGTAAAACCACCCCGATTGCCACCCCTTCAGGGTCTCCACAAAGGAGCCCTCGAGCCATAAGACGTTGGGCATCTTGCCCACCATGGCGCCTCTGCACTCCGCCTGGTTGCCGCGCACCACCTTCGGCTTGACATTGAAAGTCTTGAGCCATAGGCCGAAATGGGGGCGGATGCGGAGGAAAGCCTCGCACATGACGATAAACGCCGAGATGTTGAGGATGAAGTTCGGGGCCAGATCATGGAAATCCAGGCCGTAGTAGAACATGAGTCCCCGGACGAATGGGTGGATAGGAAAGCCCAGTCCGCGGAGGAAGTGGGGAAGGAACACTACCCTCTCATGGGGCCTTGGGGTGGGGAGGAGCTGCCCCTCTTCGGGAAGCCGGTACGCGATGTCGTTAGACAAGTATCCGGCCTTCCTCAGTTTTTTGATGTGTCCCTCCATGACGGAGGAGACCATCCACTTGCCTCCCGCTCCGGACATGGCTGGAGAAGGTTGAGGTGGGGAGTGCGGACTTGGGCGCTGGAGCTCGAGTACGCGAAAATGGATAGGCGAAGGAGGAAGAAGGCGTAGGTGAAAAGGTGGATCCTTATCCCCTTATATGGGTGGACGCAACTACGTGTCCCCACCAGCCTGGTAAAACTCGCTTATCTCCAAGCGCCGTAATCAATGGCGCAGTTGGGTTACCCACGCCCGTATTGATGAGAATCCCGGAATAAGGGGACACGATCTCTGCTTCGATGAGACGTGCCAAGGAAACCGCCTCGCATGACACGCTGAGGTGGGACAATAAAACAATTCGAATAAAGGCTTGGCCGTGGTGCGATGTCACACTATGGAATACGTCAGCAGATTAGATTTGTGTAAATACTCTCTATGGCAATATGTGGAAACTTATTTTGCAGAGCCGGACACTATCTTTGTGTTCAAAATCTTCTATGAAGTACTTGGAGGAGGAACCCGCCTTGCAATGCCGAAGACAAACTGCACGCCGGACTCGTCGTCATTGAAGCCTGGTTCAGGGGCTACTGAGGGAGTCCTGGATTAGGGAGTGTCTGGATGGCCGGACTATACCTTCAGCCGGACTCCTGGACTATGAAGATACAAGATTGAAGACTTCATCCCGTGTCCGGAAGGGACTTTTCTTGGCGTGGAAGGCAAGCTTGGCGATACGGATATGTAGATCTCCTACCATTGTAACCGACTTTGTGTAACCCTAACCCTCTCCGGTGTCTATATAAACCGGAGGGTTTTAGTCCGTAGGACAACATACAGAACAACAATCATACCATAGGCTAGCTTCTAGGGTTTAGCCTCTCCGATCTCGTGGTAGATCTACTCCTGTACTACCCATATCATCAATATTAATCAAGCAGGACGTAGGGTTTTACCTCCATCAAGAGGGCCCGAACCTGGGTAAAACTTCGTGTCCCCTGCCTCCTGTTACCATCCGGCCTAGACGCACAGTTCGGGACCCCCTACCCGAGATCCGCCGGTTTTGACACCGACAATAGCCTTCTCTCCCAGCCGACTTATGAACCGGCTTAGAGCCGCAATACGACCCGCCAAGCGTTGAACATCATTGATACACGCCGGCTTAGCCAAAGAAGTGATGGATTTTATCTTCTGCGGGTTAGCTTCAATGCCTCTCTTAGAAACCAGAAAACCCAAGAGCTTGCCTGCTGGCACACCAAAAACGCACTTGGCCGGATTAAGCATCATCTTATAAACCCTGAGATTATCAAAGGTCTCCTTCAAATCATTTATCAAGGTTTTCTTATTTCTGGATTTTACCACAATATCATCCACATAAGCATGAACATTGCGCCCAATCTAATTATGAAGACAATTATGCACACATCGCTGGTAAGTCGCCTGGGCACTCTTGAGCCCAAAAGGCATAGACACATAACAGAAGGCTCCAAAGGGAGTGATAAAAGTTGTCTTCTCCTGGTCTTTAACTGCCATCTTGATCTGATGATAACCATAATAAGCATCCAAAAAACTCAAACGCTCACAACCCGCCGTAGCATCAATAATTTGATCAATACGAGGGAGAGCAAAAGTACCAGCCGGACAAGCTTTGTTTAAATCCGTGTAATCCACACACATACGCCAAGTGTCGTTCTTCTTAAGGACCAGCACCGGGTTAGCCAACCACTCAGGATGAAAAACTTCAACAATGAACCCGGCTGCCAAGAGCCGGGCCACTTCTTCACCAATGGCCTTTCGCCTCTCTTCATTAAAACGACGGAGAAAATGCTTCACCGGCTTAAACTTTGGATCAATATTAAGACTGTGCTCAACGAGTTCCGTCGGTACACCTGGCATGTGAGAAGGCTTCCATGCAAAGATGTCCCGGTTCTCACGGATGAACTCGATGAGCGCGCTTTCCTATTTTGGATCCAGATTAGCACTGATGCTGAACTGCTTAGATGAATCGCCAGGAACGAAGTCAATTAGCTTGGTATCATCTGTCAATTTAAACTTCAATACCAGGTCATGCTCCGTAGTTGGTTTTTTCAAAGATGTCATGTCAGCCGGGTCAAAATTGTCTTTGTAAAACTTCAACTCCTTCGTTGCGCAAACCGACTCAGCATAGCGCTGCATCACCTTCCTCACACTCCAAAGCTATCTTCCGGCTTCCATGTACCGTAATGGTCCCCTTGTGACCTGGCATTTTGAGTTGTAGATAAACATAACAAGGCCTTGCCATGAACTTAGCATAAGCCGGCCGTCCAAATAGAGCATGATAAGGGCTCTTGATCTTCACTACTTCAAAGGTCAATGTTTCATATCTAGAATCATGATCATCCCAAAATGCAACCTCCAGTGCTATTTTCCCAACTGGGTATGCTGACTTACCAGGCACCACACCATGAAAAACAGTGTTTGATGGCTTAAGATTTTTATCGGTTAACCCCATGCGACGGAAGGTGTCATAATAAAGGATATTGATGCTGCTACCTCCATCCATGAGTACTTTGGTGAATTTATATCCTCCAACCTGGGGTGCTACCACCAAAGCCAGGTGACCCAGATTATCAACCCGGGGCAGGTGATCCTCACGGATCCACACAATGGGTTGCTCTGACCAGCGCAAGTAACGGGGAACTGCCAGTTCAACGTCATTCACTGCCCTTTTATGAAGCTTCTGATCCCGCTTGCATAAACTTGTGGTGAAGACATGGTACTGCCCACTATTCAACTGTTTCGGGTTACTCTGATACCCAGATTGTTGCTGCTGACTCCCCGGACCAGGCTGTTGATGAAAACCTCCCTGGTGACCTTGGTTACCCTGGTGACCCTGCAAACCAGAGTTAGAGCCGCCACCACCATGACCCGGACCATAAGAACCGGAACCTGAGCCGCCACCTGGTCCATGATTGTAACAGAACAAGTCGGAATTTTTGAACTCCTTCATAATGTAGCAGTCCTTCCAAAGGTGCGTAGATGGCATGTCCCGCGAGCCATGCTTTGGATAGGGCTGATTCAACATCTGCTCCAGATTTATACCTGACCCTCCTGCCCGAGGAGGTGGCTTTACTTTACGACGCTGACCATTGTTCTACGTGTTGGTATTGGCCACAAAATCTGAATTATTATCAGCCTTACGTTTACTGTTACTGCCCTGAGTCACCGGGTTATGATGCTAGTTTCTAGTGTTGCCACTCTTCTTTCCCTTTCCCGGTTTGTCATTATCAGACACTGGGTCCTTGGTACCATCAGAGTCGACATATTTAATTAGAGCTGCCATCAGCTCCCCCATATCATTGCAGTGGCGCTTCAGCCGCCCCAACTTCTGTTTAAGAGGCACAAAACGACAGTTTTTCTCCAACATGAGGACTGCTGAGCCGGCATTGATGTTATCCGATGAGTGTAGGATGGCCTTAACCTGGCGCACCCAATGTGTCATTGACTCGCCCTCCTCTTGGGCGTAGGCATCCAAATCCACGATCGACATGGGATGCTTGCACGTATCCTTAAAATTCTGGATAAATCGGGCTTTTAACTCGGCCCATGACCCGATGGAGTTGGCAGGTAGTCCCTTTAACCAAGTACGGGCGGTCCCATCCACCATCATGGTAAAGTACTTGGCACACGCAGCATCGCTGACCTCCAACAGTTCCATGGCCATCTCGTAACTCTCAACCCACGCCTCAGGGGGTAAATCTAGACACCATCACGGATGGGGTTCACCACCTCCATTGGTGCCTCTCCGATGATGTGTGAGTAGTTCTTTGTAGACCTTTGGGTCCGTAGTTAGTAGTGAGATGGCTTCATCTCTCTTTCTCTTTCTTGATTCTCAATACAATGGTCTCTTGGAGATCCATGTGATGTAACTCTTTTGCGGTGTATTTGTTGGGATCGATGAACTTTGAGTTTATGATCCGATCTATCTTTTTATACCCATGAAAGTTATTTGAGTTTCTTTGATCTCTTATATGCATGATTGTTTATAGCCTCGTATTTCTTCTCCGCTATTTGGGTTTTGTTTGGGCAACTTGATCTATTTATCTTGCAATGGGAAGAGGTGCTTTGTACTGGATTCGATTTTACGGTGCTTGATCCCAGTGACAGAAAGGGAAACAACACGTATGTATCGTTGCTACTAAGGATGGGGTCTATCTCTAGATAGATCTTGTCTACATCATGTCATAGTTCTTATTGCATTACTCTGTTTCTTCATGAACTTAATACACTAGATGCATGCTGGATAGTGGTCAATGTGTGGAGTAATAGTAGTAGATGCAGGCAGGAGTCGGTCTACTAATCTTGGACGTGATACCTATATAATGATCATTGCCTGGATATTGTCATAATTATTTGAGGTTCTATCAATTGCCCAACAGTAATTTGTTTGCCCACCGTTTGCTATTTTTCTCGAGAGAAGCCACTGGTGAAACCTACGGCCCCCGAGTCTTCTTTCTCATATATTTGCCTTTGCAGTCTGCTTTTTTCTTGCATTTATTTTCAGGTCTATTAAACCAAAAATACAAAAATACTTTGATGCACTTTATTTTATTTGCGATCTATTTATTTAATCTCTCACAACTTTCTCCCATCACGCACCAATTTCTGGCACCGTTGCCCACAAGGGATTGATAACACCTTTAACATGTCGGGTTGCGAGGATTTGTTATCTGTGTGCAGGGGCTGTTTAAGTTGTGTTGCTTGGTTCTCCTACTGGTTCGATAACCTTGGTTTCATATCTGAGGGAAATACCAACCGCCGTTGTGCTGCATCATCCCTTCCTCTTTGGGGAAATACCGACATAGCTTCAAGCGACATCACCGTGATCCGTCGTCGGCCTTGCGGTAGATGTAACATCGCTCATCCTCTTGCCACCTCCAGCCATCAGTTGCTCCAAAACGAGGCCCCCGGTAGGGAAAGTGATACAGAGAACGCCATCATCGTCCGAACCGGGAGACCTAGATCTAGAGTTTCCCCCGGAGCATCCCAAGCCTGATGATGCAAACTGCAACGACGATGTCTCGGCAAGGAAACGACATCAAAGACGCCGCCATCGTCCGCCATGACCGTAGTCGGCATGATTTTCATCGGCACTTGCGCCATCAGGCGTGCGCCGTCGGCGTCGGTGTTCCCTTCAACGGAAGCAAACTCCAAAACGATGTCCTGAAGAGGGACTACTGTTGGGGAACGTTGCAGAAAACAAAAAATTTCCTACGGTTTCACCAAGATCCATCTATGAGTTCATCTAGCAATGAGTGATCGGATAGCATCTACATACCTTTGTAGATCACGCGCGGAAGCGTTCAAAGAACGAGGATGAGGAAGTCGTACTCGACGTGATCCAAATCACCGGAGATCCTAGCGCCGAACGGACGGCACCTCCGCGTTCAACACACGTACGGTCAGCGTGACGTCTCCTCCTTCTTGATCCAGCAAGGGGGAAGGAGAGGTTGATGAAGATCCAGCAGCACGACGGCGTGGTGGTGGATGCAGGAGTCACCGCAGCAGGGCTTCGCCGTTCTACTGCGAGAGGGAGAGGTGTAGCAGGGGAGAGGGAGGCGCCAAGAGTCAAGGGTGCGGCTGCCCCTCCCTCCCCCCCCCTTTATATAGGCTCCCCAAGGGGGGGCTCCGGCCCTAGGAGATGGGATCTCCTAGGGGGGCGGCGGCCAAGGGTGGAGTGGCCCCCAAGGAAAGTGGGGCGCCACCCCCCCCCCCACCCTAGGGTTTCCAACCCTAGGCGCAGGGGGTGGGCCAAGGGGGCGCACCAGCCCACTATGGGTTGGTTCCCCTCCCCACTTCAGCCCATGGGGCCCTCCGGGATGGGTGGTCCCACCCGGTGGACCCCCGGGACCCTTCCGGTGGTCCCGGTACAATACCGGTGACCCCCGAAACTCTCCCGATGGCCGAAACTGCACTTCCTATATATAATTCTTCACCTCTGGACCATTCCGGAACTCCTCGTGACGTCCGAGATCTCATCCGGGACTCCAAACAACTTTCGGGTTACTGCATATTCATATCTCTACAACCCTAGTGTCACCGAACCTTAAGTGTGTAGACCCTACGGGTTCGGGAGACATGTAGACATGACCGAGATGGCTCTTCGTTCAATAACCAACAGCGGGATCTGGATACCCATGTTGGCTCCCACATGCTCCTCGATGATCTCATCGGATGAACCACAATGTCGAGGATTCAAGCAACCCCGTATACAATTCCCTTTGTCAATCGGTACGTTACTTGCCCGAGATTCGATCGTCGGTATCCCAATACCTCGTTCAATCTCGTTACCGGCAAGTCACTTTACTCGTACCGTAATGCATGATCCCGTGACCAGACACTTGGTCACTTTGAGCTCATTATGATGATGCATTACCGAGTGGGCCCAGAGATACTTCTCCGTCATACGGAGTGACAAATCCCAGTCTTGATCCGTGTCAACCCAACAGACACTTTCGGAGATACCGTAGTATATCTTTATAGTCACCCAGTTACGTTGTGACGTTTGGTACACCCAAAGCATTCCTACGGTATCCGGGAGTTACACGATCTCATGGTCTAAGGAAAAGATACTTGACATTGGAAAAACTCTAGCAAACGAACTATACGATCTTGTGCTATGTTTAGGATTGGGTCTTGTCCATCACATCATTCTCCTAATGATGTGATCTCGTTATCAATGACATCCAATGTCCATAGTCAGGAAACCATGACTATCTGTTGATCAACGAGCTAGTCAACTAGAGGCTTACTAGGGACATGTTGGTGTATATGTATTCACACATGTATTACGATTTCCGGATAACACAATTATAGCATGAATAAAAGACAATTATCATCAATAAGGAAATATAATAATAATCCTTTTATTATTGCCTCTAGGGCATATTTCCAACAACTACGATGCAAAAGCACCGCCATCGCTTGATCCCAAGGAGATCTAGGGTTTCCCCACAGTTGCCCGAGTTGTCAAGGACCAAAAAAGGATGGAATCTGTAGACCCGTCTAGCTGTCGACGTGTCGCACCCGCCACCGCACCGACCGCGACCTGGAGACCAAGCCCACGCCTGGGCCCAGATCCGGCCACGCCACCGCCGTCCTTGACGACCGCGATGCCCCAGACCTTGAAGCCGCCTGTCGTGGAGGTATGGGATTGTCGGAGCGCCGCCACCCCCCCCCCCCCCCCGCCATGACGCCCGACCACACGCCACGCTCCGGCCCGGGGGCGCCAGCCCCTCACGAGTGGGAGGGCCCCGAGTCCCCGCCAAAGCTGGCGACGGCAAGGCTTCGCCTTGCCGTGCCCTCGGGTGGCGACGAGGGAGGAGGAGGAGGAGGAGAAGGGCAGGCTGGGCGACGGGATCTGGGAGCCTCCCGGCCGCCACACGGGGGCGACTTGGGAGGAGGCTGGCTCTATGCCTACATACTGGTACGGGACTCAGAAATCTCAGATTCAAAATCATAAAATGATTGCATGCATCGCGGAGATGAAGAGGACGTATGTCATCCGATTGTAAGAAAATGAAACACAGAAAAGATTAATTTGGTGCTATCACAAAGTTGTCAATTGAAACATGAAAAGACACAAATTTAAACGCAATTTGAGAAACATAACCCGGAATTCAGAAGTGGTCCCGTTGTACGTCGAGGGATATTACTAGAGGAAGACAAAGAGAGATTCCCCCGCAAGAGAGAGAGAGATTCCGGGTACAGAATAGACTGTAGGTGCTTCGTCGCTGGTTCCTGAGATGGAAGCACGTGATAAACACAGGATCCGAATAGTCTCTTCATCAAGTCAAGAGATTAAAAAGGATAAGGGGCATGGAACAAAAAACGGTGATAGAGCTTTCATCTGTTCTGTTGATGGGCATGGGCAACCGATACGACCTAGCTACTCTAGTTGATTTTGCAGACATGGCTGTGCTAGGAAACTGCCTTTCCGTCCGTATGTAGCAGATTGCAACGTGGCAAGAAGGTGATAATTATTATGGTTAGTTGTAAGCAGGCCCTGGTGCCTGCCGAAGGGAGGGTTCGGGTCATCGGGATAGAGCAGCTAGTGTTGCGCAGTATTAGGGCATCTTCAATGAATTGTATATTAGTTTTGTTGATAAAATATTTATGTCATCAACCAATAAGCTATCATATAACTACTCCAATAGATTTATCTAAGCTATTCAGTAGATGATGAGAAAATATATGTGATTGCTCTCTATTTCACCTTAGAGTTTGTGCAAAGGTTGCTGGTTATTCTACATACAACTTTGCTCTCTCTACACATTTATTAAATGCTATATCATCATCATGTCCTAGTTAACAAATTTACCAACACTTATCTTACAGCTGTTGGAGATGCCCTTACTTCTACTACCACGCACAAATGATGCAGATTTCTCTCTCTCTGTGTGTGTATGTGTGTGGAGCTAGGTTGTCATACTTGAAAAATTTCCTCTTTTTTATTTTACTGCAAACTCTAGAACAACCATTCTATGATATAAAAAATCCCATCATTCACCTGAATACTTGGCATAAGTTCACAAAGAAACAAAGGAGATTATTAATACTAAGGTGAATTTTTGCAATACTGATCATGGTTACAGTGTTAAACTAGTGGATTGCATAGTTCCTGTGTGCCGGTCTCTCGAGCAGGTTTTGAGATACTCCCTCAGTCTCATAGTATAATACCAGTGTCAAAAACGTTCTTATATTATGGGACGAAAAGAGTATTTGCTATCTATCTGATAGGATTTAGCCACTGACTTTGTGCAATATTGGAGGCTTCGACATCGTCTTCTCCTTTGAGTTACGACTTAACTACAACAATACAAGTATTCTGGGAAATTTTTTGACCTGCTTGAAAACATCTATTTTGAAATGGATGGCACATTTATCTTGTATAAACGGGTGTTCGGCCAGATATTGGTGAACTTTATTAAACTTCGCAATGAAGGACATGAAATTCATTTTTTTCCATTATCCAAATACTTTGCATTTCATTTGCAAAACCTGCTACAGCCACGCGTGAAAAGTTTATAAGTTTATTTTCTTGGTAGCTGCAATTTCTAGCATTGCATTTTTTTCTTTTTCCAAAAAGAGGGGAAGGCACTTGGTGGCATATGCATCGAGTGATGCACGCAACTCTGTTGTAGTTGTCTAGCAGGTTTATTTGAATGAGCAAACTTTTGTTAAATTTATCAGAATTTTGACAAAAAAATTGTAGATCTATGTGCCGACGGCAGCATGTGCCGACGTCTGAGTGGTCGGTGTATTGTATCGTAGCGGTATCACGGGGACGAGCACCCTTAGTCATGCCTTGGGGATTAGCTGATGTTCAATGAACCTCATTAATAAATTTTGATGTCTTGCATCGTGTGATTGCTTAGTTCTTGATAGATGGTTTGCCCCTCATATTAGTCTAACAAACTTAACACGCGAATCCGCGCTCACATGGCCAGATCCCATTTCACGTGTCGCTTAGCATATGCTTCAATTTATACCATGCTTTGATTAGTAATATGATCGGATTCTCAGATCGGACGGCATTTGAGAGCTATTGGATATGCTGGACCTAGATACTCAGTCATCTCTTTCTTCATTTTATTTTATGTCACATTATTAAAATTGACTAGTTGGCATGTATGATACCAGTAATGATACTCCCAATATAATGCACCGGTAGACAGGAAGTACCATGCTTTGATTAGTACTATGAACTCCATGAAATCATGGAAAAGCTCGTAGTCTCTTGCTAATGAGCAGTTTTAACATGGTCCCTCTTACCCCCTCTTTTCACATGAGAGGTAAGAGTATAAAATAAATCTTAGCCGTTGATCTCATCAATGAATGGCTTGATTGACTCTTACCTTCTTACCTCACATGTAAAAAAAGAAGGTAAGAGGAACCATGTTAAAATTTGCCCTTGCTAATTAACACGTTGCACCAAGGCTACCACATCGATCCGAGTAGATGTAGATCAACATAGACATATTGGATGTGGGTACAAAAAACGTACCCATCGTTCCGACTAGATGACTAAGCATTATTTTGTTTTGCAGTTCTTACTTATACCTAAATATCACGATCCGATCGAGTAGATCAAGAGGGACTGCTTGGATGGATCCGCCTCCAGTTGGCTCGTGTTGTCCAGAGGAGAGGCTAACCTCTTTCTAACAGTTTGGGAGGAAAGTTAAGCATGGGACTGGTTCAAACGATAGAGCCACATGTCAGTCAGCAGAGCAAGATACTCTCGCACAGAAAATTCAAAATTCCAAAGGGCTGGATAAGGCTGCCGTTGAAATTACCCGGTATTCTACTACTGCTCTGCATAGTAAATTGTTTTTCGGCAGTGGAGAATTCAGTGTATCTGACCACCAAAGTGCCAATGGTCAACACAATTATCCTAGTACAATCAGATTAGCTCAGTAAAAAATTGGATCTGCTTAGCAGTTTTTGTGAAAGGGACCTGCTTTGTGTGATGCCGAGCGGTTGAATATTTCAGCGCCAAACGTGCATACTTAGACGGCTAATGATAGCAGTATCACCATTTCTTAAGTGCATTTTTATTGTTATTAGTAGTACCGACCTTGCCCAGATGCTGTTGCATCCGCGAGGCTCTGACACTTGTAGCACAAGATAAAACAAAGTGTAATGATAGAGGAGGTTCTATAATATAATTGCCCAAGTAACATGGATGGATCGAGTATACAGCAACTAGCAAGACAGGATCTCTAAGTATGTATGGTTATGACGTTCCGTGTCGGTTACGAGAAGGACAAACTGAATCTTTTTGGCAATCAGAACTTGATAATTCTGCTCGACTCCCGTACAAATTTGACCTGTTGTTTTTACTGGCAAAAGCAATACTAGCACATAGGGATTTTTATTTTTCATTCAGATCTCTACTCTACCTCTACAACATACAGAGACTTGAGGCAAAGTACGATTATGACCGGTTCGTGGAACTATAGACGGACGCAGCACCAGTGTAGAGATGGCTCACTATTCGCTTTCATCCACTGATCTTTGGCAATGGCAACGCGGCATGGTGCGTTCGTCCAACGACGTACAGGACATGACACGAGGTGTCTTCTTCACTTGTGTGCCCGTTTCGCACGCGCACAGGCGCTGCGTGATGGATCGGATGGGTATCTTTGGCCACCAAATATCTCACGCCGCTCCCACTAGTTTGTCGACTCGCTTCATCTCCAAACAGACGACTACGAGAAAAAATGTATAAAAAATATGAAAACTTATGTCCACCAAGATCTATTTCAATAATGAATTTATTCAATATTATACTGGTTGTTGAGTAGTTTTTTGTGCATATTTGATCAAACTTAAATATAATAAATCAATTTTGTAACTGTATGGAGTCTTAGCATTAGAACTTTTCGACTGTCTACTACAAAAAAAATTGCGAGGCTCTGATGAGGGAGGGGCGATGATGGCGGCGAGCTTCGACTCGCTCCAGTGCTTGTAATCATCGCTAGGTGGTCTACGGACTTGAATATAGCTTTAGTTCTGATGTTTTTTGTACAATCGAGACCATTTCATCAAGCGAGCGCACGCATGATTAGGTGGGTACTCTTATGCCTATCTTCCCCATGAACCCATGTAAATTAAAGATACGGTGGTTGCAAGTTTATCCGAAGCATGATCGATGGAACAAGAGGGAGACACGTACATACGTGGATGGATTGCTGTGTTGGAAGTTGCCGCGTTACTGTGTGGATTCTGTAGGTATGTGTTGGTATGGGCTCACGGGTGTGGTGGTCCTGTTGGTTTAGCCCAAAGTGGCCAGGCCAGGATGCGTGCATCCCACGTGGAGTCATCTCCCGACACACACAGATCAGGTTTTGTTTGGTCCAGTTTTTCTGCATGGGCTCCCCAGCGAGCGCCCTCCGTGTGTGCTTGACACTTTTGCACACTGCATATATATCGAGTTTTCTTCGAGCATACGGCCGATGCCTCAAACCAGCCTCAAACGTTCGAACGATTCGTCTGGCCGTTAATCGGTCACGAAAATCTAATCAAAACGAACACCTCAAACGAGCTTCAAACTTTCGGACTGATCAGCACCCTCATACCCAGCCCATATATGGTGTGGATATGGGCGCGCCTGGTCGCGTCCGCCCCGTCAGCCCGGCCCATCGCGACCCTGCAAATATCCTCACATCCGGAGAACCCTAGACACCGGTCAATCCGAACTCCACTTCACTCCCTTCTCCGTCCACTCCATTTCCGATTCCCTCCCCTCCGATCAGATGGCCGGGGACGGAACCAATGGCGAATCCGGTTCAGAATCCGACGTGTCCAATATCGACGTGGAGGAGGTGGCCCTCCGCATTGCATTGCGAAGGTCGCTGCTCGAGCAAGGCGGCCCCAGCAGCGGTAGATCTTCCTCCTAAGCGCCCGTCGCCCATCGACGCAGCGTCGGCGACGTCGCCGACCCTTCCGCGTGCCGCGCAGCACCGGCAACTCTGCTCTGCTCCACTCCGCCAGGCACGCCGCCCACTGATACGTCCATTTGCATCATGTTTTCCTTACTGTTATTTATGATATTTTTACGCATAATAATACTTTTTGAAATAATTCTAATATCTTTTCTCTCATAATTTGCAAGGTACACACAAAGAGAGAGAATTGCGGCAGTTTGAAATCTGGACCTGGAAAAACTATGTCAGGCTACCTATTCTGCACAACTCCAAATAAGCTGAAAATTTACGGAGAATTTTTATGAAATATATGAAGAATATTGGAGCAAATAAATACCAGAGAGGGCCCATCGGGTGGGCACAACCCACTTGGGTGCGCCAAGGAGCCCAGGCGCACCCTGGTGGGTTGTGCTCATCCAAGCCCATCTTCTATGCCCATCTTCTGGTATATAAGTCATTTTGACCTAGAAAATAAATAAGGAGATGACTTTCGAGACGGAGCACCGCCGTCTCGAGGCGGAACTTGGGCAGAAGCAGTTTTGCCCTCCGGCATAGCGATTCCACCGGGGGAACTTCCCTCTCGGAGGGGAAATCATCGTCGTCATCATCACCAACAACTCTCCCATCTTGGAAAGGGCAAACAACGCCATCTCATCTCAAACCCTAGTTCATCTTTTATATTCAATCTTGTTACCGGAACTATAGATTAGTACTTGTGGATGACTAGTAGTGTTGATTACATCTTGTAGTTGATTACTATATGGTTTATTTGGTGAAAGATTATATGTTTAGATCCATTATGCTATTTAATACACCTATGATCTTGAGCATGTTTATCACTTGTGAGTACTTACTTTTGTTCTTGAGGTCACGGGAGAAATCATGTTGCAAGTAATTGATACGTCTCCGTCGTTCTATAATTTTTGATTGTTTCATGCCAATATTATGTAGGTTTTACATACTTTTGGCAATTTTTTATATGATTTATTGGACTAACCTATTGATCCAGTGCCCAGTGCCAGTTCATGTTTTCTGCATGTTTTTGTATCGCAGAGTGTCCATATCAAACGAAGTCCAAATGCAATAAAATTTTACGGAGAATTATTTTGGAATATATGTGATTTTTGGGAGTTGAAATCACTGCAAACGGAGGCCCACACAGCCCACAAGACACCAGGGCGCGCCAGAGGCCCCTGGCGCGTGGTGGTGGGTTGTGCTCACCTCGTACGTCGGTTGGAGCTCTACTTTGGGCGCAGGGAAGCTTATATCTGGAAAAAAATCATGTTAAAATCTCAGCGCAATCGGAGTTACGGATCTCCCGGAATATAAAAAATGGTTTTTGGCCAGATTTGGGGAGCGCGAAACAGAAGAGAACAGAGAGGGAGATCCAACCTCGGAGGGGCTCCTGCCCCTCCGCCACCATGGAGACCAAGGACCAGAGGGGGAACTCTCCTCCCATCTAGGGGGAGGCCAAGGATGAAGAAGAAGGAGGGGAGCTCTCCCCCCTCGCTTTCGGTGGCTCCGGAGTGCCGCCGGGGCAACAATTGGGACGACGATCTACATCAACAATCTTGCTACCGTCAACACCAACTTTCTCCCCCTCTATGCAGCGGTGTAACACCCCTTCTCCCTGCTGTAATCTCTACTTAAACATGGTACTCAACTCCATATATTATTTCTCAATGATCTATGGTTATCCTATGATGTGTGAGTAGATCGGTTTTGTCCTATGGGTTAATCGTGATCTTGGTTGGTATGATTGTATATTTTATTTATGGTGCTTTACTATGGTGCCCTCCGTTCTCACGCAAACGTGAGGGGCCCCCGTTGTAGGGTGTTGCAATATGTTCATGGTTCGCTTATGGTGGGTTGCAAGAGTGACAGAAGCTTAAACCCGAGTAGGTGGACTATGGCGTATGGGATAAAGAGGACTTGATACTCAATGCTATGGTTGGGTTTCACGACCTTAATGATCTTTAGTAGTTGCGCATGCTTGTTAGAGTTTCAATCATAAGTGCATATGATCCAAGTAGATAAAGTATGTTAGCTCATGCCTCTCCCTCATATAGAATTGCAAGAATGATTACCGGTACTTTTTATCGATTGCCTAGGGACAAATAACTTTCTTGTTGACAAAAACCCTTTTACTAAACACCTAATACTGCTAGGAAAAGGCCTACTAGTGGTGCACCTGTTTTGCCTACTAATGGCGCACTACAGGTGTGCCATTAGTATCTGGTATAATAATGGCGCACCATGCAGTGCGCCATTAGTATAGCCCACGGTGTGCCATTAGTATGCCTCCCAGGGGGGCATATTTACCCATGTGCTTTGGCATACTAATGGCGCACTAGTGGATGATGCGCCATTAGAGTCCTTTTTGCAGTGCACCACTAGTGGTGAGTGGTGCGCCACTAGTATGAATATTAGGGATTATTTTTCTTTTCTTTTCTGATATTTGCACAGGTTACAAAACATATTACTGCACATAATATAGAGAGCACAACATATAAACAGCAGATTTATCGAATACAATAGAAGATTAGTCTCCGAATACAATTCATCATATTAGTCTCCGAATTTAAAATACCGAACAAAGTTAGAACATTACAAGTCTCGAAACCGCGAGTAGCGAGTTTGTCTTCACATTACAAGTCGATATCGATCATCTAAACTACCATCACATAAAAGAGAGTTGCGGTCATCACGATGAGCATCATCGCGATGAAACTAGTCTTCATCCGGTTCCTCCAACGCTCCCTCCTCTCTCCCGCTAGATAGCGCGCGTATCTAACTTCCGCCCCCGCCCTAATGGTGTACCATTTGTAACTGTTACCGCTGAAACGGTGAACCTGTCTCCGACACTCCTCCCAGTCGTTATAGACTCCGGGAACCTTACCCTTGTACACGACATACAACGGCATCTCTATACACTAGCCAAACAAAACATTAGTAACAACTCACAGACAATACATAAGCAATATATAAGTATGCAACAAAAGGATGGGAAGAGAAAAGCAACACATTAATAGCACGATTCATGGTCCTACTAATAAATAGCATCGATTACATATAAGTTGAATGACTGTCTAAACCAAAGAGACATACAAGTTCATTAAAGTTTAATTACAACATGAGCCAATTGATGTTTCAGAACTACACATAGCATCACTACTTTCGACTCGACTCAGGGACCGGAGTATGGATGAAGCCGCCGTCTCTCGTGATGGTCATGAAATCGCGGGCGTTGTCAGCCTGCATTTGTAGCGTTGTGTCTATCTCACTGTTGGACGGTTGATATCTAAGATAGAACTGCCCCGAGGTACGAAGGACATATTGATGGATGATTTCCGCAAACTCCGACTGGATGCGAAAGAATTCTTGTCTGATGTCCGCGTCCTGGATTGCCGAGAAGTTTGTGGCCCAATCTTTGAGATTATTTGGTAGCAGAAGGTGATTATGGTCCCGTACGATCGCCCGCATGTGATGGAGGGCGTAGTAGGCATCCTTATGACCGCCAGGCGCCTGCTTGACGCAGGGGAACGTCATAGTGTGGGCGAACACGTGCTTGCCATACCTACGAACTGGCCTTGGTGAAGGTGCCTCCAGATCTGGCGTAGCCGGGGAGAACATCATCAAGAACTTTCTTAATATTTGTGTAGTCTTTCTTCGACTGACGGTCCGAGTCGAAATACGTGGCCATGGAATATTTCGGGCTTAAGAGGATGAGTGTGCAATGTGTGTCACTGCACAAAACAAGGAATGTTAGAAAAAAAGAACGATCGAAATTTAAGAAATCATATGTTACAGGGCGGAGAGGGGATGACTTACTCGGGAAAGTAAGGCACGAGGAAGTTATCCTTATCTGGGTTTGCCAGAATGACGCCTTCGAGGTAAGAACTCGCGACTTGCCGGTCCCCAGCGCTGCCCAAGATCTTGGCACGCATGTAGAAGGGGTCGGCTATCACGATGTCCAGGGTCTTGTCTCTAATATTCCGCATCTCCATACTCAGCGAAAATAGCCGAACAAAGGTGTAGTGTAACGGATGAAGGTTAAACATAGCGAAAATGTCATCAAACCGCAGGACGATCGTACCCCTGATGGCGTTATCCACAAAGCCCTTGCCCTCTGGCACCTTGGCCACGAAAACCGGGTATGCCACATCATTCTCAGAGAGACGCCGCTTCTCCAAAGAAAGAACACTGTCATGCAGAATCTGCATAGCACCGGTTGGAACATTGAGCAGATTAGTCGATAGTATCGCCCTACCCGCCACATGCACCCTCCTCGAGATATCCTTAGGTGAAGGTGGACCGTCTTGAGCACGGATCGTACTCGGTGCCGGCTGGCTGGCACCCTTGTTACTCTTTCTTTTCCGTCCCTTCTTCTTCTGCTGTAATGGGATCGAGTTCTGCTCACAGACCGCCTTCTTGAGTGTGTTGGGGCTGATAATATTTGGCACCTCGGCTATATGAGTCGGTGAAGGCGACAGCTAGAGGCATCTCCTGAGAACTGAACGCTGATACGTCTCCGTCGTATCTACTTTTCCAAACAATTTTACCCTTGTTTTGGACTCTAACTTGTATGATTCGAATGGATCTAACCCGGACTGATGCTGTTTTCAGCAGAACTGCCATGATGTTGTTTTATGCGCAGAAAATAAAAGTTTTCGGAATGACCTGAAACTCCACGGAATATCTTACAATAAATAATAAAAAATCCTCACCAAAGATGAAGACCAGGGGGCCCACACCCTGTCCACGAGGGTGGGGGCGCCCCCCCCACAAGGGCGCGCCCCCCTACCTCATGGGCCCCCTGGAGACCTCCCGACTCCAACTCCAACTCTATATATTTGCTTTCGAGGAGAAAAAATAGAAGAGAAGAATTCATCGCGTTTTACGATACAGAGCCGCCGCCAAGCCCTAAAACCTCTCAGGAGGGCTGATCTGGAGTCCGTTCGGGGCTCCGGAGAGGGGGATTCGTCGTTGTCGTCATCATCAACCATCCTCCATCACCAATTTCATCATGCCCACCGCCGTGCATGAGTAATTCCATCGTAGGCTTGCTGGACGGTGATGGGTTGGATGAGATTTTGATGAGAACGTCAATACCATTGTTACACCCACAGCCCCTGCTGCTATACATACTGGACCAATTACTAGAGCTCGCGCACGCCAATTGAATTATCAGGTACTTTCATTTCTTGGTAACGATTCTAATGCTCATGAGAATATGATGCTGCCTAAATTGGATACATTTGTTTTGCTTACAAATGAAGGGCCTAGCTTGGACAAGAAAGATGAACCTTGGAGCAAGTTCAAGCATGGAGATGATGGCATGCGCAAGGGGAACAAGAACGGAGTTACAAGTGATGATTCCAGGACTTTGAAGCCACCATAATGAGTGCATGAAGCCTTGGACGAAATATACAAGATGTCACTTCATAAATTTCGTCCAGAGGCTATTCTAGGTGCTGTGTCACCTTATTATTGGGCCAGGCCCATGTATTTTCGAAGTACTTAAGTATAGGCTATTTTTAGAGTCCGTATGTGTGGGGAAACAAGAGTTAGGGTTGGTTTCGGACCCCTCCACCAAGGGCCACGAAATTCCCCCTCTCTCCTCCATATATACAGCCCTTAGGGCATCGTTTAGACTTTGGGTTTTGTTTAGACTAAAAGTTCGCCATAGCTGCAACTTCGCGTCCTTCGTTTGTGTCCAACGACCAGACCAAGACGTCACAGAACCCCACTTTCATTAATAAAGCTTTCCTCTTTTATTTGCAATATCCATATTGCAATCTCAGTTTCTTGCTTGTTCTTCGTTTGCTCGCAGGAAATAGACCCTCGTGGTCAGGTTGATCATGCTCCGGCGTGGTCAATAACCCTCGGAAGTTGGTTTAGCGATTGCTAAGGCGCGACGTCTTCGTACGTTCATAGTCGGGTCGTCAAAGTCGACTCCCACAGAAAACGATATCTATCTCATCGAAACATCGGGACACCTTTGCCTCTATCAAGTGGTATCAGATTTCCAGGTTGCTCGGTGAGATTTTACAGTTTATCATAGTTTAGATCGAGTCTCTTCTTCATACCTATAATCCACGAAAAAGCCAAAAAAATTAGGGTTAGTTCATCCTATCCGAACCAATCTGAGCCTTTGCATAATCTTTTCTGTATTTGCTGTGTTGAATTTGCGGTTGCATCGTCGTGTCTGGTTGCTGGTCTTAGTGTCTAGTCCTTTGGAGTTTCGAGTTCTGTTCACAAGTAGTCACGCCACCGCCGCATCATCATCATCACCGCTGCCATATACCACCATCGTCATCACCGCTGCCATATACCACCATCGTCATCACCGCTGCCATATACCACCATCGTCATCACCGCTGCCATATACCACATATCCACCGCCATCACGATAATCCGAGTCCACCTCCATCACCGATTCGCCACCAGTTCGAGTTCCACCGTCATACATATATCCGCCACCAGTCTGAGTTTCCACCAGATTCATCTCCGCCACCAGTCCTAGTCCGAGTCCGGTATTTGTTGCTTTGTTTTTGAGTTCCAGAATCGCGATACTCCGAGTCGTGACAAAGTAGGACTCCCCAACTTTCGAGCCATCCGTAGAAGAAAAATAGTTCCAAACTAAAAAAAACTAAGTCTGGAAAATTCTGGCTAGGCAGTTTTTAGACCATTTGTAGACTTTTTCAAAAAAAATTGTTGCGGAGCAAAAAAAAGAGGAAAAAAATTGCAAAAAAAAGTGAAAAAAAAAATTCAGAGCATGCTCCTCCCTTGTTTACGTGCAGCGCCGTGATTTTGTTAGTGTTCTAGGCTCGCGTCTCTAGCACGGTCTAGCCTAGGACCAGCACAGTACCGTCGTTGAGCGTTTATTCAACTTTGCATCTCTGAATTGATTACTGCTGACCCTTTTTGCTACCATATTATAAGCCTTCCTAGCTCCATATACATCTACGTCGTGCATTTGACTCTCCCTAGTAATCGCTCTATCCAAGCTTTGAGAGTTTTGACTACGACGGTTGCCGGTCACCGCCTGCTACTGGGTAAGAACTGGTAAGAATTTGAGATTTGCTTGACGGATTTGTGACACTCCACCACTGCCATTTTCTAGTAGTCTGTAGGATCATATTCTTGTGTGTTTCTATTGCTGCTAACCATGGCAGGATCACAACCCGACGCGCTTGACTGGGAGAACATGACGAACAAAGAGTTACATGATAAGTTTCAGCAAATGATGAGTGGACAGGTGGAATATGTGCTAAACAGATTTGAAGAGGCCATGGAGTAGATAGATGGCATTGAGAAGGCGTTCGAAACAAAGCTCGATAACAAGTTTAATGAATTGCTCGCGCGTCTTCCACCGCCTGCTGCGCCTGTCGCACCTCTACAACAACAACAACATCGTCTTCCAAATCAAGTGGGACGAGCACAACGCGTTCCCATTGAGCCTGGTCAAACTTCTGGTGCTGCTGTACCTACTATTGGTGCTTCTGTCGCTCCTGCTACTACTGCAGAGGTGGAGGACCATTACGAGGATGAGGTTGATCAAAATCAGAACTACGTGCAACCACCAGCACCACCACCACCAGGTCGTCCTCATGCATATCATCGCAACGGTAGGACTGCACCACCACCTGAGGTACATGACCATCTTCCTAAACTAAAATTGAATATTCCACCATTTGAGGGTAGATATGTTCCTGATATATATTTTACTTGGGAGTTAGAAACTGAACAACGATTTACATGTTTACAATATCCTGAGGAGAGACGTGTTCCTGCTGCTGTTTGTGCTTTCACTAGCTTTGCATGTGTTTGGTGGTCTGAACATTGTAGATTATATCCTATTCCAGCTACTTGGGCTACTTTGAAAACTGCTATGCGTACTCGTTGGGTTCCACCATATTATCAACGTGAATTACTTCAAAAATTCCAGCGCTTAAGACAAGGAAAAAATTCTTTAGAAGAATATTATCAGGAATTACAAACTGGCATGATTAGATGTGGTATTGTTGAGGAGAATGAAGCTATGCTTGCATGTTTTATGGGTGGATTAAATAGAGAGATTCAGACCATTCTAGAGTATAAGGAGTATACTAATATCACTCGTTTATTCCATCTTGCTTGTAAAGCTGAACGTGAAGTGCAGGATCGACAGGCATTGGCGCGAACTAACTTTTCTGCAGGTCGATCTTCATCATGGACACCACGTGCATCCTCTACTTCCACTCCACCAGCACCTCCATCAGGTGCCACCTCCAGCCATGATTCAAGAAAGCAGGCACAACCACCACTATCTGCCAAGAGCACACCTGTCGGGCCTGCGCAGAGCTCTTCTTCTTCCATGGCATCAACAGGGCACACAAGTGATATTATTTGCCGTCGTTGTAAGGGAAGAGGACATTTTGCGAGAGAATTCCAATCTCAGCGTGTGATGATTGCTACTGAGGATGGTGGGTATGAGTCCGCTAGTGACTATGATGAGAAGACTTTGGCTATTATTACACGTGAAGAACACGGTGGAGATGATTCTGATCATGAGACGCAATACATGGCTCCTGAAGATGCTGACAGGTATGAATGTTTAGTTCCTCAACGTGTTTTGAGTGTGCAGGTCACACAAGCTGAGCAAAATCAGAGGCATAATTTGTTCCATACAAAGGGAGTTGTGAAGGAACGTTCTATTCGCGTCATCATAGATGGAGGGAGCTGCAACAACTTGGCTAGCATGGAGATGGTGGAGAAGCTATCTCTCACCACAAGACCACATCCACATCCTTACTACATCCAATGGTTCAACAACAGCGGCAAGGTTAAGGTAACATGTACTGTTCGTTTGTATTTTAGTATCTCTACGTATGTTGATTATGTTGATTGTGATGTGGTATCTATGCAAGCATGTTCCTTATTACTTGGTAGACCATGGCAATTTGATAAAAATTCTGTCCACCATGATAGAAACAATCAGTATACTCTTGTTCATAAGGATAAAAATATTACTTTGCTTCCTATGACTCCTGATTCCATTTTGAAAGATGATATTAATAGAGCTAATAAAGCAAAACAGGAGAAACATAAGAGTGAAAATCAGATTGTGCCAAAAGAATTTGAGCAACAAATGAAGCCTAATCATAAACCATCTAGTGTTGCTTCTGAAATTAAATTGAAAAGTGCATGTTTACTTGCCACCAAATCTGATATTGATGATCTAGATTTTAGCAAATCTTTTTGCTATGCTTTTGTGTGCAAAGAGGCATTATTTTCATTCGAGGACGTGCCTTCCTCTTTGCCTCCTGCTGTCACTAACATTTTGCAGGAGTTCGCTGACGTCTTTCCACAAGACGTGCCACCGGGATTACCACCTATTCGAGGGATTGAGCATCAAATTGACTTAATTCCCGGTGCATCATTACCCAACCGTGCGCCATATCGTACCAATCGAGAGGAGACGAAGGAGATTATGCGTCAAGTACAGGAGCTGCTCGACAAAGGTTATATACGTGAATCCCTTAGTCCTTGTGTTGTTCCTATCATTTTAGTGCCGAAAAAGGATGGTACGTCGCGTACGTGTGTTGATTGTCGAGGCATTAATAATATTGCTATTCGTTATCGTCATCCTATTCCTAGGCTAGACGACATGCTTGATGAATTGAGTGGCTCTACAATATTCTCCAAAGTTGATTTGCATAGTGGATACCATCAAATTCGTATGAAATTGGGAGATGAATGGAAAATAGCATTTAAAACTAAGTTTGGATTATATGAGTGGTTAGTCATGCCTTTTGGGTTAACTAATGCACCTAGTACTTTCATGAGGTTAATGAACGAAGTTTTACGTGCTTTCATTGGACGATTTGTGGTAGTCTATTTTGATGATATACTAATTTATACTAAATCTTTGGGGAAACATTTGGAACATTTACGTGTTGTTTTTATTGCTCTACGTGATGCACGTTTGTTGGTAACCTTGGAAAGTGCACCTTTTGCATCGACCGAGTATCTTTTCTTGGCTATGTTGTTACTCCATAGGGAATTGAAGTTGATAAAGCCAAGATTGAAGCTATTGAGAGTTGGCCGCAGCCCAAAACAGTCACACAAGTGAGGAGTTTCCTTGGTCTCGCTGATTTCTATAGGCGTTTTGTGAGAGATTTCAGCACCATTGCTGCACCTCTCAACGAGCTTACAAAGAAGGATGTGCCTTTTGTTTGGGGTACCGCACAGGAAGAAGCCTTCACGGTATTGAAAGATAAGTTAACACATGCTCCTTTACTCCAACTTCCTGATTTTAATAAGACTTTTGAGCTTGAATGTGATGCTAGTGGAATTGGATTAGGAGGTGTGTTATTACAAGATGGCAAACCTGTTGCATATTTTTCTGAAAAATTGAGTGGGCCTAGTCTGAACTATTCTACTTATGATAAAGAATTATATGCTCTTGTTCGGACCTTAGAAACATGGCAACATTATTTATGGCCCAAGGAATTTGTTATACATTCTGATCATGAATCTTTGAAACACATTAAAAGTCAAGCAAAACTGAACCGTAGACATGCTATATGGGTTGAATTCATTGAGACTTTCCCTTATGTCATTAAACACAAAAAGGGTAAAGAAAATGTTATTACTGATGCTTTGTCTCGTCGTTATACTATGCTTTCACAACTTGACTTTAAAATATTTGGTTTGGAGACCATCAAAGATCAATATATGCATGATGCTGAATTTAAAGATGTATTGTAGAATTGTAAGGAAGGGAGAACTTGGAACAAGTTCGTTCTTAACGATGGATTTGTGTTTCGTGCTAACAAGCTATGCATTCCAGCTAGCTCCGTTCGTCTTTTGTTGTTGCAGGAGGCGCATGGAGGAGGAATAATGGGACACTTTGGCGTCAAGAAGACGGAGGATATACTTGCTACACATTTATTTTGGCCAAAGATGAGACAGGATGTTGAGCGTTTTGTTGCTCGCTGCACTACATGTCAAAAAGCTAAGTCACGACTCAATCCTCATGGTTTATATATGCCTTTGCCTATACCTAGTGTTCCTTGGGAGGATATATCTATGGACTATGTTTTAGGTTTACCTCGAACAAAGAAGGGGAGGGATAACATATTTGTTGTCGTGGATAGGTTCTCGAAAATGGCACACTTTATACCATGTCATAAAAGCGATGATGCTGTTAATGTTGCCGATTTATTCTTTCGTGAAATTATTCGCTTGCATGGTGTGCCAAATACTATTGTTTCAGATCGTGATACTAAATTTCTTAGCCACTTTTGGAGATGTTTATGGGCTAAGTTGGGGACTAAACTACTTTTTAGTACTACTTGTCACCCCCAAACTGATGGACAAACTGAAGTAGTCAATAGAACATTGTCTACTATGCTTAGGGCTATTTTGAAGAATAATAAGAAAATGTGGGAAGAATGCTTGCCTCATATTGAATTTGCTTATAATCGTTCATTGCATTCTACTACTAATATGTGCCCTTTTGAAATTGTGTATGGTTTCCTACCTCGTGCACCTATTGATTTGTTGCCTCTTCCATCTTCGGAGAAGGTTAATTTTGATGCTAAAGAACGTGCTGAATTGATTTTAAAAATGCATGAGTTAACTAAGGAAAACATTGAGCGTATGAATGCTAAATATAAACTTACTGGAGATAAGGGTAGAAAACATGTTGTGTTTGCACCTGGAGATCTTGTTTGGTTACATTTGCGCAAGGATAGATTTCCTAATTTGCGCAAATCAAAGCTAATGCCATGGGCTGATGGTCCTTTTAAGGTGTTAGAGAAAATAAATGATAATGCATATAAACTTGAGCTACTTGCAGATTTCGGGGTTAGTCCCACTTTTAACATTGCAGATTTGAAGCCTTATTTGGGTGAGGAAGATGAGCTTTCGTCGTGGATGACTTCATTTCAAGAAGGGGAGGATGATGAGAACATCAATACCATTGTTACACCCAAAGCCCCTGCTGCTATACATACTGGACCAATTACTAGAGCTCGCGCACGCCAATTGAATTATCAGGTACTTTCGTTTCTTGGTAACGATTCTAATGCTCATGAGAATATGATGCTGCCTAAATTGGATACATTTGTTTTGCTTACAAATGAAGGGCCTAGCTTGGACAAGAAAGATGAACCTTGGAGCAAGTTCAAGCATGGAGATGATGGCATGCGCAAGGGGAACAAGAACGGAGTTACAAGTGATGATTCCAGGACTTTGAAGCCACCATAATGAGTGCATGAAGCCTTGGACGAAATATACAAGATGCCACTTCATAAATTTTGTCCAGAGGCTATTCTAGGTGCTGCGTCACCTTATTATTGGGCCAGGCCCATGTATTTTCGAAGTACTTAAGTATAGGCTATTTTTAGAGTCCGTATGTGTGGGGAAACAAGAGTTAGGGTTGGTTTCGGACCCCTCCACCAAGGGCCACAAAATTCCCCCTCTCTCCTCCATATATATAGCCCTTAGGGCATCGTTTAGACTTTGGGTTTTGTTTAGACTAAAAGTTCGCCATAGCTGCAACTTCGCGTCCTTCGTTTGTGTCCAATGACCAGACCAAGACGTCACAGAACCCCACCTTCATTAAAAAAGCTTTCCTCTTTTATTCGCAATATCCAGATTGCAATCTCAGTTTCTTGCTTGTTCTTTGTTTGCTCGCAGGAAATAGACCCTCGTGGTCAGGTTGATCGTGCTCCGGCGTGGTCAATAACCCTCGGAAGTTGGTTTAGCGATTGCTAAGGCGTGACGTCTTCGCACGTTCGTAGTCGGATCGTCAAAGTCGACTCCCACAGAAAACAATATCTATCTCGTCGAAACATCGGGACACCTTTGCCTCTATCAGATTTACCATGTAATCGAGTTAGTTTTGTTAGAGTTTGATCCCTAGTATCCACTATGTTCTGAGATTGATGTTGCTATGACTTTGCTATGCTTAATGCTTGTCACTAGGGCCCGAGTGCCATGATTTCAGATCTGAACCTATTATGTTTTCATCAATATATGAGAGTTCTTGATCCTATCTTGCAAGTCTATAGTCACCTATTATGTGTTATGATCCGTTAACCCTGAAGTGACAATAATCGGGATACTTACCGGTGATGACCGTAGTTTGAGGAGTTCATGTATTCACTATGTGCTAATGCTTTGTTCCGGTTCTCTATTAAAAGGAGGCCTTAATATCCCTTAGTTTCCATTAGGACCCCGCTGCCATGGGAGGGTAGGACAAAAGATGTCATGCAAGTTCTTTTCCATAAGCACGTATGACTATATTCGGAATACATGCCTTGTAGCGACCAGACCTCAAACAGTCTGATCTCTGTGCTCTGGTGTCATCCCTGGATCAGTAATGCTGACACCATACAGTACTCGAAGGATTTATAGCAGAGTAGCAATCACACACTTATTACATCGGGTGTCTCAAAAGAGAACTTATTACAATAAATATAGCTTAAGGCCATCTAATAACGATAACAGCGGAAGGCTTGGAAGATAAGTGAGTCCATCAACTCCAACGGCATCACTGAGTATAGAACCACGACCTAAAAACTCCTTAATCATCGTCTGAAAAGTCTGCAACATTAACGTTGCAGCCCGAAAACGGGTTAGCACATGGAATATGCTGGCAAGGTAACACATAGAGAGTAATGGAATGAAACAACTATACTATATGCATATTTGGCTGGTGGAAAGCTCTATGGTTACAGTTTTTGCGTAAAGCCAATTTTTCCCTACTTCAAAGAAATAAATTTAATTACTATCAAGGTGGTTGTTAAACATTGAGAATGGTTGACAGCATTCCCAATCCCAATTAAAATAACATCATTTAAAAACCCCACAAAATTAATTTAGAGTAACATGTTGAGATTCACATGAAAATCCAAGTACTAGATACTCAAGATGTCCATAACCGGGGACACGGCTAATCATGATTAGTTTATTACACTCTGCAGAGGTTTGCGCACTTTTCCCCACAAGACTCAATCGCCTCCGTTTGGTTTCTCGCACTACAGGGTGTTTGAGAAGACGGATGACCGAGACATAGTCTTTCAGAAGCGCTAGCACCTTACGATCGGGTAGACCGTACCACCTACATCCCCTACATCTGCTAGTCTACCACTGTAAGAGTTCGCACAACTTAGTCAACTATGCCAGAGCCCATAATGGCTTGTGGCTGCACACGGAAGTTTCTAGTATGAATAATCTCATGATCCCTTTGAGCCTGGGTGGCGGTCCAAAAGAAAAACAGGCAAGTCCTGGAAACCAGGTGCCTCAATCCACCCAGATGTGTGTTTAAGTTGCCACCTTAGATAAACCATTAATTATCAATCTCACATCTGTCATGGATTTCACTCACCCAATCCACGTCTACTAGCATAGCATGGCATAATAAGCAAACGTAGAAGTAACTCCCAAAGGTTTGATAATAAACAAGTAATAGGTACTACCTCATCTACTTCCCATCCCACAATTTAATTAGATCCTAATCATGCAATGTGTGAGGATTGATCTAATGCAATAAAACTGGGTTGTAGAAAAAGGTATGATCAAAGTGTTACTTGCCTTGCAGATGATCCGCGAAACCTAGAGATTCGAAGTAACAGGCGGCACACTCTGAGTATTCTATCGCAGACAAACAAACAAGCATACAATAAGTACTCATCTAATGCACAGGTAAAACTCAAATAGAATATCTAACCAGAAAGTTCAACTTAAGAACCCTGGTTTGCAAAAAGAATCAAATCGAACGAAGCAAAAGAAATCAAACGGCGAAAGAAAACAACTTCGTTCTAGTAATCTAGATCTAAGTCAAATTTTACAGTAGCAAAAACTTATTTAAGTTGATTATTCGGAAAGAGGGTTTCGAGACGAAACTCCAGGCGCTTGAATCGCCTGATTCCGATAAACGAGCGAAAAGTTATACTAAAACAAAAATCGGATCAGAAATCGCGATCAGAAAATAACCGCGGAAAATCCGACGAAAAAGAAAAATGACGAACAGATTTTTTTTTTAAAACAGCACGGATTTCGAGGGCGGCGAACCTCGGGCGACGCGCGGCTCCGGCAGATCGGCGGCGGGGCGGCGGGGGCGGCTGGGCTCTCGGGCCCCGGGGCAGCGCCTTATAAAGGCCCCGGCCAGGGGAGTCCTGGCCGAGTACGGCCCATAGTCGGTTCCGCTGTTTTTTTTTAATAATTCCGCTCGGAAGAAAAATAAAAAGAAATACTAAACGGACTCCAAAAATCCCGAAATAAATTTTCCCGGGCTTCTAAAATCAAGCCCGATAAAGTGAACATTTATTTGGGCCCTAAATGCAATTTTGAAAAACGCGCATTTTTCCTAAATTCAAATAAAAATACCGAAAAACTCTGAAATAAATCTTATTTGATTTTTTTTATTAAATCCTCAATATTTCTATATTTTTGGAAAGTCATTTTATTCCCTCTCTCATATTTTTGTAATAGAAATAATTGATGATAAAATAAATAAAATCAAATGATCCTGTTTACAAAATTTGAGAAAACTCAAATATGTAAATAACGAAATCCCCAACTCTCTCCGTGGGTCCTTGAGTTGCTTAGGATTTTCTAGGATCAAAACCAAAAGCAAAATAAAATATGATATGCATGATGATCTAATGTATAACATTCCAAATTGAAAATTTGGAATGTTACATGCCTACATTACACTGATGAATTGGAGCTAGTTCTGTGTCACCCTATGTTATGACTGTTACATGATGAAACCACATCTGGCATAATTATCCATCACTGATCCGATGCCTACGAACTTTCCATATACTGGTTTACGCTTATTTACTTTCCCGTTGCTATTGCTATCATCACTACAAAATACCAAAAACATTGCTTTTACTACTGTTACCTTTTGCTATCGTTACCACTACTATCATATTACTTTGCTACTAAATACTTTGCTGCAGATATTAAGTTTCCAGGTGTGGTTGAATTGACAACTAAGCTGCTAATACTTGAGAATATTCTTTGGCTCCCCTTGTGTCGAATCAATAAATTTGGGTTGAATACTCTACCCTCGAAAGCTATTGCGATCCCCTATACTTGTGGGTTATCAAGACTAATTTCTAGCGCCGTTGCCGGGGAGCATAGCTCTATTTTTTAAGTCACTTGGGATTTATATCTGCTGGACACTATGAAGAATTTGAAAGACGCTAAGACAACAATTTATCCCTCAACTACGAGGGAGGTAAAGAACTGCCATCTAGCTCTGCACTTGATTCACCTTTTGTTATGAGTAAGTTTGCGACACCTAAACCTGCTTCTGCTATTCGTTCTGATATGTCACATGTTATTGATGATGCTACTTCTGCTATACATGATACTTATGATGAAACTACTTCTATGCTTGATACTACTATGCCACTTGGTGATTTTCTCGAGGAACGACTTGCTAGGGCTACAGAGATTGAAAATATTGAATCTGATTATGATGATGAAAGTGATGATGAAGAATCACTTGTTATTCCTGAGGGTTATTTATTTGATCAAGAAGCTTCTTTAGCTATTTTAGCTTGCAAAGATAGATATGAACTCAAAAGGTTATTATCTAAATGGAATAAGCAATCTCTAAATGCTAGGATGAAACCTGACCCTGCTTTTGCTACATCACCTATCTGTGTTACTGATAAGGATTATGAATTCTCTGTTGATCCTGATATAATTACTTTAGTTGAATCTGATCCTTTTCATGGCTATGAATCTGAAACTGTTGTGGCACATCTTACTAAATTAAATGATATAGCCACCCTGTTCACTAATGATGAGAGATCTCGCTACTTTTATATCCATAAAATATTTCCGTTCTCATTAAAGGGTGATGCTAAGATATGGTTTAATTCTCTTGATCCTGGTTGTGTGCGTAGCCCCCAGGATATGATTTACTACTTCTCTGCTAAATATTTCCCTGCTCATAAGAAACAAGCCGCTTTAAAGGAAATATACAACTTTGTGCAAATTAAAGAACAGAGTCTCCCACAAGCTTGGGGAGGCTTCTCAAGTTACTTAATGCTTTGCCTGATCATCCTCTTAAGAAATATGAAATACTTGATATCTTTTATAATGGACTAACCGATGCTTCCAGAGATTACCTGGATAGTTGTGCTGGTTCTTTTTTCAGGGAAAGAACATCGGATGAAGCTGAAATCTTATTGAATAATATGTTGACAAATGAAAATAATTGGGCACCTCCTGAGCCAGCTCCTGCTCCAATTAATGATCCTATTCCTAAACCAACTCCGAAGAAGAAAGGTGTTCTATTTCTCAGTCCCGAAGATATGCAAGAGGCAAAGAAATCTATGAAAGAAAAAGGTATTAAAGCCGAAGATGTTAAGAATTTACCTCCTATTAAAGAAATACATGGTCTTAATTTACTGCCTGCCGAAGAAACATATGATCTTGATCCTTTACTTATTGAAGAACCTCCAGACCTCGATAACCCGACACAGGTAGTAAAGGTAAATTCTCTCTATAGATATGATAGAGCTGAAATCCCTCCTACTAAAATTGCTAGTCAATGCTTGGATGAGTTTGATAATTTTATGTTTAAGCAAGAAGACTTCAATGCTTATTTTGGTAGACAATTAAAACAAGATGCTGATATGATTAAATACTTGGGTGATTATATGGCTAATATTAGAGGTGAACTTAAACTTGTTAGCAAAGATGCTTCTATGGTTACCACTCAAGTAGAACAAGTACTTAAAGCTCAAAAGGAATTGCTCAATGAGATGAATAGTAAGAAAAATGATTATGCTGTTAAAGTGGCTACTAGAACTGGTAGAATGACTCAGGAACCTTTGTATCGTGAAGGCCACCCTAAGAGAATTGAGCAAGATTCTCAGAGAAATAATATTGATGCACCTAGTTCTTCTAAAAAGAAGAAAAAGAAAAATGATAGAACTGTGCAAACTTCTAGTGAACCTATTGCTGAACCACCTGATAATCCAAATGATATCTCTATGTCTGATGCTGAAACACAATCTGGCAATGAACATGAACCTAATGAAAATGTTAATTATGATGTTCATAATGATGCTCAACCTAGTAATGATAATGATGTAGAAATTGAACCCGTTGTTGACCTTGATAACCCACAATCAAAGAATCAACGTTATGATAAGAAAGACTTTGTTGCTAGGAAACATGGTAAAGAAAGAGAGCCTTGGATTCAGAATCCCATGCCTTTTCCTCACAAACCATCCAAGAAAAAGGATGATGAGGATTTTGAGCGCTTTGCTGAAATGATTAGACCTATCTTTTTGCGTATGCGATTGACTGATATGCTCAAAATGAATCCTTATGCTAAGTACATGAAAGATATTGTTACAAATAAAAGAAAGATACCAGAAGCTGAAATTTCCACCATGCTTGCTAATTATACTTTTAAGGGTGGAATACCAAAGAAACTTGGAGATCCAGGAGTACCTACTATACCATGCTCCATTAAAAGAAACTATCTTAAAACTGCTTTATGTGATCTTGGAGCCGGTGTTAGTGTTATGCCTCTCTCTTTATATCGTAGACTTGACTTGAATAAGTTGACACCTACTGAAATATCTTTGCAAATGGCTGATAAATCAACTGCTATACATGTCGGTATTTGTGAGGATGTGCCTATTGTGGTTGCAAACGTTACTATTTTAACGGACTTTGTTATTCTTGATATTCCCAAGGACGATAGTATGTCTATTATTCTTGGAAGACCTTTTCTTAATACTGCAGGGGCTATTATTGATTGCAACAAAGGAAATGTCACTTTTCATGTTAATGGTAATGAGCATACGGTACACTTTCTGAGGAAACAACCTCAAGTTCATAGTATCAATTCTATCGGAAAAATTCCATTGATTATATTTGGAGGTTTTGAATTTCCTCTTGCTACTATCAAGAAGAAATATGATATACTTATTATTGGGGATGTGCATATCCCCGTTGAGGTAACCAAACGTTATTCGAAATTTCTCCGGTTTCATGTTAATCGGAATGAGTTTGTTAACAAGACTTGATCAACCTTGTTAGTGAATTCCTTTTGATGAGCATGAGATGGATGAAGCTAGAAGCACAACCTTCTGTACCCTCTCTATACTTTTTGTTATTTAGTTGAAATAAAGTAAAAATAGTATTTTTTGCCTATTTCCTGATTTATCCGTGCAATATAAAAATGTCCCGAAAATAAAAGTCCTCAGAATGACATGCCAATTTAATATGGTTTTTTGGGGAATATTTGAGGATTTATGGTGCAAAAATTACCGCAGGGGGAGCTGCCACCTGGTCACGAGGGTGGAGGGCGCGCCCTACCTCCCTGGGCGTGTCCCCCTGCCTCGTGGGCCCACGGTGGCCCTCCTCCACTTATTCCTGCACCCATCCTTTTCTTCTTCCTCCCACAAACACGAAAAACCAACCCAAGCATGAGTTCCAGCCCTCTTTACTACCATTTTCGATCTCCTTTCTCAAAGCACCTCTCACAAAACTGCTTGGGGAGATTGTTCCTTGGTATGTGACTCCTCCATTGGTTCAATTAGTTTTTGTTCTAGTGCTTTACTCATTGCAAATTTTTGCTGCTTAGGTGACCCTGTTCTTGAGCTTGCATGTCAAATTTATATGGTCAAAAGTAGTTTTGATGCATGATATAGGCTCTAGGCACTTGTAGGAGTGGTTGCTATCAATATTATTGAGTTTGGTTTACTTTTATTTTGAAGTTACTAAAAAAATTCAGAATTTTTCAGAGGAAGAAAAAAATTGCTTAGGAAGATGTTCCAAGGTGGTTCTTCAAAGAAGCAAGGACCCAGGCTTGCAATGCGTGATGCTGACGAAGAGCCACCAAGAGACGCTCCAGTGCGTCCTTGTGAGTGGCCTTCTGAAAATTTTATGGATCGAGCGGGAATAAAAGAAGAATTCAACGCATATTTGCGTAACGCTGATCTTGTGAGCTTCGAGGAAGAGAAGTGCAGTCAGTATCAGAACCTCACTAGTTCCTTTGTAAGGAGGTTTCAATTTTCCACTTCACGTAATTCTCCAACTGTCTTGTTTGATCTTTATGATCAATCTTATACCATGGACTTAGAGGATTTTACCACTGCATGCAAACTTCCACAATGGGGTAGTATAAGGGATCCTCGCAAATCTAAATTTAGAGATTTTCTTGCTAATATAACTGTGGGAGAATCTAGAGATATTACACAAGCTACCATAGGGAGCATCCACTTTCCTGCTATACATTATTTTGCTCTCTTCATAGGTAGATGCATAAATGGTAAAGATGAGGCATGTCACATGTGTGTCCCTGACCTCAGTATTCTTAGGAGTGCTGTGTTAGGAGACAAATCATATAATTTGGGAGCCATTGTTGCACGTAGGTTGCATCTTAATAGACTTAATGGAGATTTCTTTGGTGGAATTTCTGCAACTCGCATAGCTAATTTTCTTGGTATAGATGTACGCGAAGATGATATTGAATTACCTCCTGCCTATCTAGATTTTAATGCTATGGTTCACCACCATTTTGTCGAGAGGAACGAATCACCTCTCCAGTACCTACTAATTTTTAACAGACGCCGTGCTGTCCGTATTACTCTCCCTGCTCCTGCTTTCTTTGATTATCAGGCAAGAGGAGGATATACTATTACCAGAGAGGAGGCAGATGAGTACGAGAGGAGGGCGGAGGCCGCTCGTCGCCACACTGCAGCGCAGGAGGCGATAGCCGCTGCATCACAGTACGACCCCAACAACTATTATTACGGATATCAGCCAGGCCAGCCGTGGCCATAGACCAACTTAGGCCAAAAGCCTAAGCTTGGGGGAGTACGTATTTCTCACCGACATTACATTTATGTTCACACACACTCATTGCTAGATCTCGGGGTTCATACTTTTTCATTGTATCATCCATGCTAGTTTAGTTCCTTTTATGCTTTCTTCTTGTGTGTTTGATAAACGTTAAGAAAAACCAAAAAAAATTAGTAGTAGTTTACTTTTCTTGCTGTAGTAATGATTAAAAAGAAAACCCAAAAATATTTCCCGTTCTTCTTTTGCTTGTTGGGAGCTTTCCCGTGTAAATAGTTTTATTTCTTTTCTTTTCTTTGGGGGTCAGTAGGAGAAGACCATGATTAAATTGTTGAAGTGGCTCTTATATGCTTTATTGTTGATTTAACCAAGAGCCCATATTGCTTTGTCTTCTCCTGTTTATTGAATGCTCGCAGATTCCAGCTTAGTCCAATGCATGTGCACTCTTATTATTATTCACATCGTTCGGTCGTGCAAGTGAAAGGCAATTATGATGATATATGATGGACTGACTGAGATGAGAAAAGCTGGTATGAACTCGACCTCTATTGTTTTTGTAAATATGATGAGTTCATCGTTCTTGATTCAGCTTGTTATGAATAAACATGTTTGCAATGACAATTAGAGATCATAGTTGCTTGTGCCATGCTTGATTAGCTATGAGTTATAATGGTTTACCTTGCGTGCCAACATGCTATTGAGATGGTTATGATGTGGTATGATGGGGTGGTATCCTCCTTTGAATGATTTAAGTGACTTGACTTGGCACATGTTCACGCATGTAGTTGAAACAAATCAATATAGCCTTCATGATATTTATGTTCATGGTGGATTATATCCTACTCATGCTTGCATCCAATGTTTATTAATTTTAATGCATGTACATGGCTGTTGTCGCTCTCTAGTTGGTCGCTTCCCAGTCTTTTGCTAGCCTTCACCTGTACTAAGCAGGAATACTGCTTGTGCATCCAATCCCTTAAACCCCAAAGTTATTCCAGATGAGTCCACTATACCTTACTATATGCGGTATCTACCTGCCGTTCCAAGTAAATTTGTATGTGCCAAACTCTAAACCTTCAAATAATCATCCTGTTTTGTATGCTCGAATAGCTCATGTATCAACTAGGGTTTTCTGTATCTTCCACTCTAGGCGGGTTATTCTCAAGAGGAGTGGACTCCGCTCCTCACTCACGAGAAAATGGTTGGTCACCGGGATGCCCAGTCCCATGCTTTATGCAAACTAAATCAAAATAATTGCAAAACAAAATTCCCCCTGGGACTATTGTTAGTTGGAGGCACTCGTTGTTTCGAGCAAGCCATGGATTGATGTTTGTTGGTGGAGGGGGAGTATAAACTTTACCATTCTGTTTGGCAACCGCCTATAATGTGTGTAGCATGGAAGATATCGCCATCTCTTGGTTGTTATGTTGACAATGAAAGTATACCGCTCAAAATATTATTCACCTCTATTTCAAAACAGAGCTCTGGCACCTCTACAAATCCCTGCTTCCCTCTGCAAAGGGCCTATCTATTTACTTTTATGTTGAGTCATCACCCTCTTATTAAAAGCACTAGCTGGAGAGCGCAGTTGTCATTTGCATTCATCATTGTTAATTTATATTAGGTTTGACTATGATTGGATCTCTTTTACCATGAATTACAATGTCTAGTCAGTCCTTGATCTTTAAAGGTGCTCTGCATTTATGTTTTGCGGTCTCAGAAAGGGCTAGCGAGATACCATCTTGTTATATCATATTATGATTGTTTTGAGAAAGTGTTGTCATCCGAGATTTATTATTATGGCTTGCTAGTTGATTATGCTATTGATATGGGTAATCATGAGACCTGAGAATTATTGCAAATATGGTTAATTATAATCTTTGCTGAAAACTTGAATGCTAGCTTGACATATTTACAACAACAAGAGCAAACATAGTTTGTAAAAGTTTTTCTTTATTTCTTTCAGTTTGTCAACTGAATTGCTTGAGGACAAGCAAGGGTTTAAGCTTGGGGGAGTTGATACGTCTCCGTCGTATCTACTTTTCCAAACACTTTTGCCCTTGTTTTGGACTCTACCTTGTATGATTTGAATGGAACTAACCCGGACTGACGCTGTTTTCAGCAGAACTGCCATGATGTTGTTTTATGCACAGAAAACAAAAGTTCTCGTAATGACCTAAAACTCCATGGAATATCTTACAATAAATAATAAAAAAATCCTCGCCAAAGATGAAGACCAGGGGGCCCACACCCTATCCACGAGGGTGGGGGGCGCCCCCCCTATGGCGCGCCCCCTACCTCGTGGGCCCCCTGGAGACCTCCCGACTCCAACTCCAACTCTATATATTTGCTTTCGGGGTGAAAAAAATAGAAGAGAAGAATTCATCGCGTTTTATGATACGGAGCCGCCGCCAAGCCCTAAAACCTCTCGGGAGGGCTGATCTGGAGTCCGTTCGGGGCTCCAGAGAGGGGGATTCGTCGCCGTCGTCATCATCAACCATCCTCCATCACCAATTTCATGATGCTTACCGCCGTGCGTGAGTAATTCCATCATAGGCTTGCTGGACGGTGATGGGTTGGATGAGATTTACCATGTAATCGAGTTAGTTTTGTTAGGGTTAGATCCCTAGTATCCACTATGTTCTGAGATTGATGTTGTTATGACTTTGCTATGCTTAATGCTTGTCACTAGGGCCCGAGTGCCATGATTTCAGATCTGAACCTATTATGTTTTCATCAATATATGAGAGTTCTTGATCCTATCTTGCAAGTCTATAGTCACCTATTATGTGTTATGATCCGTTAACCCCGAAGTGAAAATAATCGGGATACTTACCGGTGACGACCATAGTTTGAGGAGTTCATGTATTCACTATGTGCTAATGCTTTGTTTCGGTTCTCTATTAAAAGGAGGCCTTAATATCCCTTAGTTTCCATTAGGACCCCATTGCCACGGGAGGGTAGGACAAAAGATGTCATGCAAGTTCTTTTCCATAAGCACGTATGACTATATTCGGAATACATGTCCACATTACATTGATGAATTGGAGCTAGTTCTGTGTCACCCTATGTTATGACTATTACATGATGAAACCACATCCGACATAATTATCCATCACTGATCCGATGCCTACGAACTTTCCATATACTAGTTTACGCTTATTTACTTTCCCGTTGCTATTGCTATCATCACTACAAAATACCAAAAACATTGCTTTTACTACTGTTACCTTTTGCTACCGTTACCACTACTATCATATTACTTCGCTACTAATACTTTGTTGCATATATTAAGTTTCCAGGTGTGGTTGAATTGACAACTCAGTTGCTAATACTTGAGAATATTCTTTGGCTCCCCTTGTGTCGAATCAATAAATTTGGGTTGAATACTCTACCCTCGAAAGCTGTTGCGATCCCCTATACTTGTGGGTTCTCAAACGCCAGACGACGCCTGTTGCAATTTGGTTTCTCCGCAGTACCAGCATGATCGCGGTCGTCTTTTTCAGGGTTGGGTTCTTGAGAAGGAGGCCCGAAGATTTCATCACCGTACCCATGTTCGGCAAAGTACTTATCGATGTTGGTAAATGTACCATCGTCGTCGTCCGGATCATGTGCCATAGGGATGTCCGGCATGTCCGGTAGCGTTGCGGCGGTCTTGCCATGGCTTGGTGCCGGCATGACTGGCGGTGTTGTCTATGGGGTGGTGCCCCCCGCCCCCAAACGAATCTGGCTCTTCGGCCAAAGCAGGGGCCAGCTTACGCAGGCGCTGAGGGTCATCACATCATCTTCGTCGGCCCCAGCAGGTCGAATCGGAGGTAACAACTCGTCGTAGCCTGGCAGCACCCGAACCAGTTCAACCCTATACACGATGGGTGGCATCGGATTACCATGGAACACGGGGTTGCCCGGTTGAACGATTCTGCCCTTGGTGACATCGATCAACTCGCTGCCCACGAAGTGCAGGAGAGTGCATGGAACGTCGGCGGTGCCCTGCGAAAACATGTAGGGCATCAGGGATGCCCAGTCAAAGGCAAGGAGATGAAGTCATCGGCCGAGAGGCTTAATTAGTTACCGTGATGGCGTCGAGCTCGGCTAATGTCGAGGCACTGCCAACGGCGGGCGTGCAACTGACGGAGGGGTTGCTTGCTGCTGAGGTGCCGGCCGGCGTACACCCGGGTGCATTAAGCTCCAATGCCCGTGCCGGTGTCGGAGACACCAATACCGCCTCCGCCGGAGACACCAATGGCGCCGCCTGCGCGTTGTGCAAGTTGCTGGCCATGAAGCTAGGAACCGGGGGCGGCCCCTGTTGGCCGCCCGCAATCCATGCCTGCAGCCCCTCAATCAAGGTAGGCACAATGGCAGTGAGCATCGATCCCAGTTGTTGTTGCACTTGCTCTTGGACAATTTCCGGAATCCACGCCACTTGTGCCTTGAGTTCTTGAACCTCGCGCGACTGGCTTTCCGATCTGGTCTTTCTCTCCTTTCGCCCACCAGCGTTATAGTATGATAACCATTTTGTGGACAAGCCTTTGCCGGCCACACGACCAGTTGACGACGGCTTACTGAGCTTATCCTTGTTTTTCATTATGTTCAACGCCCTATTTAGAGTGCTGTCCCAAGGGGTGCTCTGAGACGACCCCGCGCTACTGCTTTCAGTCTCTTGCGAAAGGAATGTGAACCATTTATAAATTTGGCTTCATTAATTAGAATTCAACCATATGGAGCTAATTACGCGGGGGTGTATTCCTTACCAGAACACGCTCAAGCGCCCTGGTCTTCGGATTCGTGGTAAGCTCCTTTGTTACCGGGTCCTCCTTGTACCGGGCCCTGACATAGTTCCTGGTCTGCTTGTCACGGTATTTCTCGAAGCGGGGCGGTAGGCCTTGCTCGGCACGCTCCGCGTCCTCCTTGTCCCATATAGGCTCCGCCACTCTGTAACCGCCGGGACTGAGTTTGTATTCCCCTAAGTTCAACTCCCACATTTCTTTCCCCCACTGACTTGATTCGGAGGTTGCGCTGCTCTTGCACTTGATCTTGAACTCCTTGTAGTCATCTTCGTTGATCGAAGGATTTTTTGCCTTGATCTTCTCATAACTATCACCTTTGTCAATCATTCTCTTCACCACGCTTCTCTAAGTAGACAGGGTCGTGCTCATCGTTGTGAGGGCGGCACTGTTCACTTTGTTCCCTGAGAGGCGTGTGTTTGCAAAGTCAGCAGGGAACTTGTATCGTTCGTGCAGCTTTGTGAAGAGGAGGCTGCGCAAATTCCCTCGATCCTTATGCCTTAGGTTCTCGGTGTTGATCGAGACGGTGCTCCGGAGAATGCACCTGAGCTGAAGCGAGTACCCCTTGACTAATTCATTGGGCGTCGTTGGATGCCCGTCGGAGTTCACTTCAGTAAATTCCTCCTTGACGGTTGGGAGCACATTCGGGCGCCGGTCCTTCCGTTGCCTCTTCGGTTGGCTTCCATTTGTGCGTGCGCTGCCATCATCAGTGGTGGCATCCTCGGCGGCACCATCAGTGGTGTCATCCCCGACGCCACTAGGGGTTGTGTAGTCAGGATCGGCGTCTTCCGCGGCGTCCTCATAGCGGTGAGCTTCTTCCTCCATCTCCTGGGACAGCTCCCAGAATTGCTTGCCCGAACCGCCGGCCTCATCGTTGTGGGCCATGTTTCGCTCAAAATAGGAAAAAAGTTTGGTCAAAAAGTTGGTTATTGTCAAGGAACAAGATCATGGTCTCATCATTTAGGGTTTGTCGACACCGAGGCATCCTAAAAGCTAAGCTTTTATCATTTAGGGTTTGTCGACGCCGAGGCACCCTCAAAGCCTAAGCTTTCATCATTTAGGTTTTTATCGACACCGAGGCACCCTAAAAGCCAAGGTTTTATAATTTATGGTTTGTCGACACTGAGGCATCCTAAAAGCTAAGCTGGGAAGGAGAATTCTAAGTTGGGCCTAATCACTTGGCTCTATTGCCACCTATGGTTTAATGCAGCAAGAATAAAGGGGCAGTTGATCCTACTTAATTAAGTACTAAGATACCCCAGCCCATGAATTAGTCACAAGTACCCCATATGTCCTATTTTTAGCAAAGTCATGCTAAAATTCACGGAAAATTTCAGCATGAACTTTGCTGAAAATAGGACATATGGAGTACCCGAATTTGCCGGAACGGAAGTTAATCGACATTCCGGCAAACTCAAGGGCCTCTCGGGTTACCTGCAAAATCATTATCCCCGCATAATGAAGTCGCCAATGGGTCATTTCAGAAGATCACAATGAGACTACCAGCAATGACCAAGTAGCGGTGGAAATGTGAAATAACACAAAATCCTATGACTGATTCCAACTCAAGACTTTTTTCATGGGATTCCACAAGCCCACATTGGTAACAATTGTACTTCAAACATGCTGTTACCGGCCAACAACAACTCTAGAACGGAGTTAGCAGAGAAGAAAAAGCACTATAGACGTTCATCTAAAAACTCTTAAACGGCACATTGCAGAATCGTAAGCAAGATAGCAGGTGAAGCAACTACATCATACATTAGCAGCAGTTCATAGAAAAACTAGATGAATGTTTGGCCTCTTGATAAAAAACCATATATCGGCAGCATCCATACATCATACGGGATACAGCAGCAGTTCATCAGCAGCATGTTGACGACTTCTAATTTAACAAAGTATCCTATTATTTTACCCTAATGAGACTAACCAACTGTTGAGGAGTTTGGCATATCTTCATAAAAAAGATTGTACAATTTTGTTTTCCCATTTCTTTTGCTTTGAAGAGTTATATATTCTTGATTCAGATATTGTTCTCGCATGCTCTAGCAAATTATATGCATCTCCGACTAATTGTGTCAACTGCCATATATGTTGCGTCAATCGGCATCACTACTTCTCCTCACAAGTAGCAGTAGAAATGGCTGATGTAGATCCATCCACCCACTTTGAGTAAAAGGTTATAGCACCACAAATATACTTTTGCTTGCAAGGCTACATGTCTGAATTTTGACTGCATTCCAACACCAATCTAAATTTTTGTTACTGCATTCTATGGTCTGTCTGAATTTGACAGAGTTATAAATGGCGTTGAGCAACAATGTAATGTACATTTACATGTTTTGTCATACTACACAACACAACTGCACAAACTGCCGCTGATCATCCTCTATTCTGAGCAAGCTACAGCAGTAGATACATTGGCATTTAGATTAGTGTAGCCACTATCTAACGAAATTTTCCAGAACTGAATTTCAGAGTACTCTAAATGTTGTGTGCCCTAGTATAACTACGAATTTGTTCTCTGAAATACATGCTTTCTCTAGACTTTGAAGACATGAGTTGCGAAACGATGGCTCACCGTGGGCAGCCGGTGCAGAGGGGCGCGGCGGCGGCTTCCTATTGTCCCCGCTGCGACAGAGGGCAGAGGGGCAGCCTGTGCAAAGGGTCGTGGAGGACGGCTGGGCTGCGGTGGGAGTGGGTACCGGCGGCGGCGAGTATAGGGACGGCGGCGGCGAGTACAGGGACGGCGGCGGCGAGTACAGGGACGGTGGCGGCGAGTACAGGGACGGCGGCGGCGAGGTCGGCGGTGGCGCTGGAACCCTAGCGCGCGGCCATGCTCGAGGTAAGCCCAAGAAGTCAGACCAAGGGCGCGCGCAGGCACGAGCCACAGAGAAGTAAGGGGCGCGGGGGAGCGGAGGCAGGGGGCTTACTGGGGAGGGCTGGGAACGACGTGGGGTCGCCAGCTATCTCCGCGGCCGAAAGAGGAAAAAGGGGTCGGGGACGACGCTTCCGGGCTCTTCCGGTCGTGTGAGCCGTCGGGGAGGACGAGGGAGACGCGGCGGTGCTTCTGGGATCAGCGGCAGAGCGAGGGGAGCGCGGTGGCGTGGCTATGGCGTCGGGGGACGACGACCGGGCGGCGGAAGGAGGGGGCGTGAGGGTGTGGCGAGGGGGGAAGTGGATCTAGCGAGGGAGGGATGAAGGGATCGGGCGAATTAGCTAGGGGGAAGATTACTAATGGCGCACCCCCTGGCGGTGCGCCATTAGTATGTTTTTTCGATAGCAATGGCGCACCCCCGAGCGGTGCGCCATAAGTAATATTTTTTTAGATAGCAATGGCGCACCAGTCAGCGGTGCGCCATAAGTAATCTTTTTTTAGATAGCAATAGCGCACTAGCCAGCGGTGCGCCATAAGTAATTTTTTTATTTTTTGTTGCATCTAATAATTTTTTAGAAAATGAATATGAATATGAAACAGTAATAATTTTTTATAAAAATAGTAATAATTTTTTTAAAAAATATCATCAAATTTGTTATTTGAAAATATTTATGAATATAAAAAATATCATCAAATTTGTTATTTGAAAATATAACCAAATTTGTTTTTTTGGATTTTTAGTTGCATTCATTTGTGACGGTGGAGCGGGGGAAGGGTGCCGGGGGTCGGTGGCGGCGGTGGAGCGGGGGGGGGGGGTGCGGGGGGTCCTCGGTGGCGGTGGAGTGGGGGAGGGTGCGGTGGGTCGTCGACGGCGGTGGAGCGGGGGAGGGTGCGGTGGGTCGTCGGCGGCGATGGAGCGGGGGAGGGTGCGGGGGTGTCCTCGGCGGCGGTGGAGCGGGGGAGGGTGCGGTGGGTCGTCGGCGGCGGTGGAGAGGGGGAGGGTGCGGGGGGTCGGCGGCGGCGGTGGAGCGGGGGAGGGTGCGGGGGGTGCTCGGCGGCGAGGGGGATCTGGCGAGGGGGGGATAGCGATCGAGATGGAGGGGGGTCGAGATCGAGTGTCCTCATGAATATTCAATATTTTTTCATATTGAATATGAAAAAATATCATCAAATTTGAAAAAATATTCAGGAATTCAAAAAGTGCCCATGAAATTTAAAAATATTCATGAGTTCAAAAAGTGCCCATGAAATACAATCGAGAAATGAAGGCTACAATTTAAATACAATCGATCTAAGCTAGCTATCTGTTCACAATCTTCTTGCCCTTATTTTTCGTAAATGGAGTTCTTCTCTTGAACGGACGTCCTTTAGGTAGGGTGGTCCTACTTCTTCTTGTGGTGTATGCTGGTACTTCATCGTCGTCGTCATGTTCCATCTTCGGGCCGCCGTACTTGTCGAAGTCTTGCTCATTGGCGACTTCATCCATTCCGATGATCTTCCTTTTGCCTCTCCTCATGACAACACGACTGGGCTTTGACGGGTCGGTAATGAAGAAGCATTGGTCCACTTGGGAAGCCAGTACCCATGGCTCATTTTTCGCGGTGACGTTTACGCCCGCGGTCTTGGATTTGGCTTCGGGTATAACCATGGTGGTGAAATACCGGTCTTCTTTTATGACGCTCTTGGCCCATCTGACAAGGAACATCGGGACATTCTCTCCAACGTAGCTCAGCTCCCAGATCTCCTCGATCCTTCCGTAGTATCTGTCCTTGTCGTTACCGGTGTAGGATTCCATCGTTACCCCGGAGTTCTGATAACCATCGCTCTTCATGTCCTTTCCCTCGGTGTAGAATGGGTAGCCGTTGATATCGTACGCCTCATACGTCATCAGGTTGTGCTCGGCGCCCTGTGACAAGGCGAATATGAGTTGTTCTTTTGCGGAAGAATCCTCATGTAAAGGGTACGCCAGAAGCTTCTGCTTGAACCAACGCGTGAAACATGAGTTGTGCTCTTTGATTATATCTCCGTCCGTCCTCTGTTGTCCTTGGTCATTGTACGTCTTCTCAATAAAGGTTTTCTGCTCTACCACCCAAGGATCGACCATGTCTATGTGTTGTAGCACGACAAGGTTTGCTCTTTCAAAGTCGGCGAGTCGACCCTCGAAGTCGACATGCATTTCGCGGTGACCCTCACGGTGACCCCATCCAGCGAGCCTGCCGAGGTGCCTGTTGACGGGCAGACCAACGGGGTTCTCGATGCCTAGATAATTCGTGCAGTAGGAGATGCACTCTTCGGTCAGAAAGCCCCTGGCTATGCTTCCCTCTGGACGTGACATGTTGCGAACGTATCCTTTGATGACACAATTCATCCTTTCGAACGACATCATGATGTGCAGGAACGTCGGCCCGAGTTGGATGATATCCTCCACGATATGGACCAATAGATGCACTATAACGTCGAAGAATGCGGGCGGGAAGTACATCTCAAGCTCGCATAGTATCACCACGATCTCTTCCTGTAGCCTTCTGAGTTGCCTCACGCCAACCGACTTCCGAGAGATGACGTCGAAAAAGTTGCATAGGCCAAATAGCGTTTCATGGACGTGCGCGTCCATGATCCCACGGATTGCAACTGGAAGTATCTACATCATCAGCACGTGACAGTCGTGAGACTTCATCCCGCTGAACTTCTGCTCCGCTGAGTCTAGGTATCTACTTATCTTCCCCGCGTAATCGTAAGGAAGTTTTACTCCTATGAGGCAGGTGAAAAACGGATCGATCTCCTCCTGACTTAGAGTGAAGCACGCGGGAGGGAAGTCATTTCCGGTCTTCTTGGCCTTTTTTCCTTTGCGACGACTTTCCGTGTCCTGCTTCGCCTCATCATCATCATCATTAGCGTGAAGCTCCTCCCTGATGCCCATTGATTTCAAGTCTGCCCTTGCTTTCGGCCCATCTTTGGTCCTCTCTGGCATAATGAGCAGGGTACCAAGCAGACTCTCGCACACGTTCTTCGTGATATGCATGACATCAAGGCTGTGAGGCACACGGTGGATCTTCCAGTATGGCAAGTCCCAGAAAACAGACCTCGTTTTCCATACCTTCAGCAGCGGCTCTGGCGCCTTTCGCTTCTTTCCCGGCTCTGGCACCTTTTGCTTCTTTCCCGGCAGTGGGCAATCTTTCCAATTTTTCAACAGCTCATCTATTTCCTCGCCGCTCCTCGCATGCGGGCGTCTTCGGGGTTTGGTTTCACCATTGAACAGATCCTTGCGTTTTCTCCAGGGGTCACCGTCGTGAAGCCACCTTCGATGTCCCATGAACACGATTTTCGAAGACCCGGGATCTCTATCTAGCTGGTGATACGTTGTGTCATCCATGCACCTGACGCATCTAGAAAATCCGTGGACCACCTGCCCCGCGACATATCCGTAACCGAGATAGTCATGCACCGTCGTGAGTAGTGCGACTCTCATAGGGAAATATTCTTTCTCTGTGGCGTCCCATGTATTGGCTGGCGTTTTCCACAGCGTGTCTAGCTCCTCTTTCAGCAGCCCCAGATACATATTGATGTCGTTCCCTGGTTGTTTCGGCCCTTCAATTAGCATACTCATGTGAATGTACTTCCTCTTCATGCACAACCAGGGGGAAGGTTGTACATCCACACAAACACAGGCCAGGTGCTATGTGTGCTTCTCTGTCTGCCAAACGGATTGACTCCATCGGTGCTCGCACCTAGCACGATGTTCCTTGGATCCTTCCCAAATTCTGGGTGTTCGAAGTTCAACGCTTGCCACTGGCTCCCATCCTTAGGGTGACTCAGCATCTTGTCTTTTTTATTTATCTCCGGATCATTTGCGTCATCTTCTCGCTTCTTCTCCTCCCTATCCGCGTGCCAACGCAGGAGCTTTGCTACCTTAGGGTCCGCAAAATACCGCTGCAGACGAGGAGTGATCGGAAAGTACCACACCACTTTTCGAGGAGCTTCTTCCTCTTCTTGTATCGAGTGATGCCGCACACCGGACATATGGTAGACTCCGCATGCTCGTCCCGATAAATGATGCAATTGTTCATGCACACATGGTATTTCACGTGCGGTAAATCCAGAGGACACACAATTTTCTTCGCCTCCTCGAAACTGGTCGGGCACTTGTTCCCCTTGGGAAGACGTTCGTGCCAGAATGACATGTTCTCATCGAAGCATGCGTCGGTCATTTTGTGTTTCACCTTCATCTCCAGAGCCATGAGCGTTACTTTCAGGCGGGTATCATCGGGCCTGCATCCTTCATACAATAGAGTAACCGCGTCTATCTCTAGTTGATCCAGCTAGGCTTTCTCTCGGGCGGCAGCTCTTGCATTAACCGTCTGCTTGAGAAGCAGCTCTTGAATACGAGGGTCCTGCACCCATCCCATCGATGGTCCATCGTCGTCTGCTCCGGCATCTTATCTTCATGATCATGCCCTTTGTCTTGATCTTCCTCATCATCATGTCCTGCATCTTCTACATGATGACTGTGTACAGCATCACCGTCGTGATCATGTCCTGGAGATTCTTCATCTTCTCGCCCTCCCGAGCCGCGGTGGTTGTCTTGCTTCCCTTCCTCATTTCTTGCCCGGCCCCCATGGACGACTTCATAGTCATCTTCATCACCTTGCCACCGATAGCCATTCATGAAACCACGCAGGAGCAGGTGGTCCCGCACCTGTGTAACGCCCCAAGACCAGAGTTGTAGATGCCTTCCAGGGTTTCTGGGTTTCATCGTGTGATTTGTTTGGTTCATTGCATTCATCATTGCATCTGGTGCATTGCATCATGTCATCATGCCATCATGTCATTTAATTTTTCTTAACTCAACTAAACAAATGGCATGGATCTTTGATCCATTTAAACCGAGGGAATTCACATGGTGATTCTCTTTATAACATATCCTCCCGATATTAGGGAGCTATATTAAATATCCCACTAACTTGGAATCACCCATCTCACAATTGCATTACTCTTCAACTCTTCTTGTATCCGACTTAACCTCATATATTTTCCTTGTCATCTCTCTCTCAAGCCATACCCATGCATCATCCCTCTCACTTCCTTTTTTCATGTCTTTGCAAGCATCCTTATTCCTCCTCCATTAATGTTCATCTTTTCCCTATAAATCTTGCCTTTTTCCTACACCCTCTCTGTTAGATTTCATCCCATTCGAAGTTGTTTTGGTTAGGTTTAAAAATGATTGAAGTTTGAGAATAATTCAAACTCTAATTAATTTTCTACCTTCTAAAAATGCCAGAGCAATTTATTCAAACCCTACATAAATCCAGGGTTCCAGATATATTTTTATATATCTCATATTCCTAACCGAAAACCCCTGGATTTTCCCCTTTTGTTGGTTGTTTAATTATATAAACAATAAATTTAAGAAAGGGAAGATTTTGGAAAGGAGAGGGAGCCCAGCAGCCGCACCAGTTGGCCAAGGCCCAGCTGGCGCCCTTCCCACTGGGCCGGCTCCAAGGCCCAGCCGCCCCCACTAGTTCCATAACCCTAGCCCAGCATCTCCCCTCGCTACCCTCTCCCGATCGCATCCCCTCCTCGTTTCCTGCTGCCGCCAGACTCTCTCATCCTTCTCTCGATCGCATCGAGCCAGGAGAGACCTGTGCTCGATCCTTTTTCTCTCGCTCGCTGCCATCCTGCTCGACCCCCCTCATCTCCCTCGACCCCTTCTCCTTCCCGAGGCCGCCGTCGGCTTCCCAAAGCTCTCCTCTCAGCCAGCCTCCTTCCTCCATGGCGCCTCCTCGCGCCCGAAGCCCGTGGCCCAGCGCCCGCACGTCGCCCCGTCGAGCTCCGTCCATCCCTTCTTCTTCTCGAGCTCGTCTCCAGCGCCGCTTCGCCAGGGACGCTGAGCGCCACCGCGCAACCCCGCCGGCGAGCCTCTACTCCTCCCCTACCTCGGGCCATGGTGCGACGACCACGCCGGCAGGACTCCCCTCCGTTGCCCGAAGCACTCCCGCGCGCTAGTGGAGGCCAACCTCCGGAGACTCCGCTGCTGCACCTCCGGAGACTGCCGTCCAGGACGACCCGTTTCCTCCTGTGAGCTCTTGAGGTACCAGCCTCAGGAACCGCTAATCTGCATCGCTCCTCACCCGTCCGTCCCCGCGCTTCGCGCCGAGCTGCCCTGCCTTGTTAGACCACCGGAACCGTGCCAAATTGTTGCCTCTTTGCATCTGCGCTGTGTTGCCGTGGATGCATGCTACTGTGGAATCAATCCCAAGCGTCAAGTACCAGGACACTACGAAACCTGAATCTCCAGGGCCGGACCCGTCAAGTACCCCTTTGGATTCGTCAAGACCCTCATGTACAACTACACCCGATGATGTGACAAGTACCCCGACAACGTGTACATCTACGCCGCCAAGACCGGACCGACAAGTACCCCGACGTCGCGTGTACCACTACTTCCTCTACCATTGCGAGAACGTCTACTTCCACTATGTCCCATCGAACCCGAACCGTCTCGTTTGCTCACTTCGAAGGTATAACCGCCGGAACGATGCCCGTGAATGAATGCATGTTGTATGAGATGCACCCTTGTTCGATAACGTCGCCCCTCTTTTGCCTTGCCACCGACATGTGGGAACTCGGTATCCGAGAGCACCCCACCTTCTATCGCATGTCACGCTCCCGCTGTACTTTTGTTTGCACCGGGATCTCAATCGAGTTACCGGAACCGATTTGTTGCCTTGGCATCATTTTCGGATTTGTTGCCGTGGCACCCCTTTTCTTTCCACCATGGTGACAAATGCTTCATAATGCTCTTGTCAAATTTTAATAAAAAATTGCATAAACTTGCACATGTCATTCGCATCATGATAATACCATCTAAATGTTTAAAAATTGTTGTTGCACCAAATTGATAATTGCATATGGGGATTTACCGAATTTGTTGTTTGTTATTTCCGGACTCATTTAAACTTGCCTAAATGTTTAGTTTACTTATGCTTCACCTCTTGCCATGTTAACCAACATTTAAATTGTTGATTATCTAACCGAGAGAGAACTAAATATTTGATGTGGTGTGTCGTCAATATGCAACTCGTTGCATATTGAGCTCCACTTAACTTGTAGAGTTATTTGTGCTTTTTGCCATGCCATGCATATTTAAACCGGACATGCATCATTCTTGGTTGTGCATCATGCCATGTTTATGTGATGGTTGTTTACCATGTTGTTTGCTTCTTTCCGGTGTTGCTTCTTCGGGTTGGTTCTGATAACGTCGCGTTTGTGAGGAACCGTCCGACTACGTTCGTTTATCTTCTTCATGGACTCATTCTTCTTCCTTGCGGGATTTCAGGCAAGATGATCATACCCTCGAAATCACTTCTATCTTTGCTTGCTAGTTGCTCGCTCTTTTGCTTTGCCTATGCTACGATACCTAGCACTTGCTTACCATGCCTCCTATATTGTTGAACCAAGCCCCTAACCCACCTTGTCCTAGCAAACCGTTGATTGACTATGTTACCGCTTTGCTCAGCCCCTCTTATAGCGTTGTTAGTTGTAGGTGAATATTGAAGTTTGTTCCTTGTTGGAACATGGAGATGTTGTTCCTTGTTGGAACATGTTTACTTGTTGGGATATCACAATATATCTTATTTAATTAATGCATCTATATACTTGGTAAAGGTTGGAAGGCTCGGCCTTATGCCTGGTGTTTTGTTCCACTCTTGCCGCCCTAGTTTCCGTCATATCGGTGTTATGTTCCCGGATTTTGCGTTCTTACGCGGTTGGGTAATAATGGGAACCCCTTGACAGTTCGCCTTGAGTAAAACTCTTCCAGCAATGCCCAACATTGGTTTTACCATTCGCCACCCAGCCTTTTCTTTTCCCTTGGGGGTCGCGCGCCCAAGGGTCATCATTATTTTAAACCCCCGGGCCAGTGCTCCTCTGAGTGTTGGTCCAACTTGTCAGCCGCCGGTGGCCACCAGGGGCAACTCTGGGCTGGCCTACCGGAAGTTTAGACAATCCGGTGTGCCCTGAGAAAGAGATATGTGCAGCTCCTATCGGGATTTGTCGGCACATTCGGGCGGTGTTGCTGGTTTAGTTTTACCTTGTCGAAATGTCTTGTAACCGGGATTCCGAGTCTGATCGGGTCTTCCCGCTAGAAGGTCTATTCCTTCGTTGACCGTGATAGCTTGTGATGGGCTAAGTTGGGACACCCCTGCAGGGATTTGAACTTTCGAAAGCCGTGCCCGTGGTTATGGGCAGATGGGAATTTGTTAATGTCCGGTTGTAGATAACTTGAACCTTAATTTAATTAAAATGAGTCAACTGCGTGTGTAACCGTGATGGTCTCTTTCTGGCGGTGTCCAGGAAGTGAACACGGTGTTGGAGTTATGTTTGACGTAGGTTGTTCTAGGATCACTTCTTGATCATAGTTCTTCGTTCGTGCTTTGCTTTCTCTTCTCACTCTCATTTGCGTATGTTAGCCCCCATATATGCTAGTCGCTTGCTGCAGCTCCACCTCATACCTTTACCTTACCCATAAGCTTAAATAGTCTTGATCGCGAGGGTGCAAGATTGCTGAGTCCCTGTGGCTCACAGATACTTCCAAAACTAGCTTGCAGGTGCCGATGAGTTCGTGCAGATGACGCAACCAAGCTCAAGGAGGAGCTCGATGAAGATCTTGTCCTTTATGTTGTTCCGCTTCCAGTTGATCAGTAGTGGTGCCCAGTTGGGGTCGATCGGGCACCTTTGTCGCATTTGGGGTTCTTCTTTTATTTTGGTTCCGTAGTCGGACCTTGATTGTATTTGGATGTTGTAATGCTTTATTCATGTATTTGTGTGAAGTGGCGATTGTAAGCCAACTATGTATCTTTTCCCCTATTGTATTACATGGGTTGTGTGAAGATTACCTCACTTGCGACATTGCTTTCAATGCGGTTATGCCTCTAAGTCGTGCTTCGACACGTGGGAGATATAGCCGCATCGAGGGCGTTACACCTGCCCGAAATCCGGGTCTGCAATAAGGCTCTTCAGCTTGCATCTTTGACACGGACATCTTATCTCCGTCTCGTTCTTTTGAAGCATATCGGCCTTCGCGGAGCTCAAAAACCTATTCACGATGCCTTCGGTCATCATGCGGACCATGGTCGCCTGCGGGGTAGAGCAAAACGATATTTTAGAACCAAGAAAAAATTTGGCATGACTTTCCCTAAAAATAGGACCAAAAAATGCATAGTGCCAAAATTCTCGCCGAAACGGAAATGAATCAACATTCCGGCAAAATATTGGCAACTATCGCATTTCAAATACCGGTACCTGCAAACACAAACATATATGCAACACCACAAACATATGCAACACCACAAACATACATAGATCTAGCAAGGCCATAAAAAGTGCATGTGCACGTTGTTGGAGGGAGAAAAAAAGTAGATCTACAACATAAAGATAGCTTTCCCCTTACTTACCTATCAAAAAAGGTAATTTAACCACTTAATTTGGATGAATCTTGGTGCAAATGAGGTGAGGAGGAGGAGGCAGCCGAGAAAAGCTTGGAGGAGGAGGTGGAGAGAATGAAGTGGGGAAGTGAGTGTGTAGGTGTGGCTGTCCAAAATATCTAGCTGGTCCCAGGTTACTAATGGCGCACCACCCACAAATGCACCATTAGTAACCCTGGTTACTAATGGCGCACCAGCTTATGGTGCGCCATTAATAGTTTTGCAAAAAAATTATAGTAGTGGCGCACTGTGTGGCAGGTGCGCCATTACTAGTTAAAACTAGTAATGGCGCATTGTGCCCTGGTGTGCCATTAGTATTTTTGGAAAAAAAATTACTAGCGGCGCACCGTGGGTCTGGTGCGCCATTAATGTCTATCACACTAATGGCGCACCAACACATGGTGCGCCACTGCTATATAGTAGTGGCGCACCACATGTTTGGTGCGCCATTAGTGGTCATATCATCTATAGCTCTTTTCCTAGTGGTGTAACTTTTAATTGCAAAGTGCTTCTAGTTTTATTCTTGCAAAGTAGTTCTAGCATCACACCTACAAAATAGTTTCATACTTGTTTCCAGTAAAGCAAACGTCAAGTGTGCGTAGAGTTGTATCGGTGGTCGATAGAAATTGAGGGGATATTTGTTCTGCCTTTAGCTCCTCATTGGGTTCGACACTCTTATTTATCGAAGAAGGCTACAAACGATCCCCTATACTTGTGGGTTATCAAGACCTTTTTCTGGCACCGTTTCCGGGGAGCAATAGCGTGGGGTGAATATTCTTGTATGTGCTTATTTGATTTATCACTAAGTAGTTTTTATTTCCTGTTCTAAGTTATTCTCTATCTTCAGTTATGGATATGGAACACGAAATAAAAAAATAGTGGTACTTGCTACTCATGGAGATGGGGAACATCCTAAAAAATCCTCGATGCTCGTTATGTAAAAGATATTATGCACTACTTTGATAATCCTAAGAAAACCCCATTCAACTATATAATGGGAGTAACGTTGGATCAACGTGAATACTTTAGGGATTATCGCTTGACACAAAAAGGGAAACTTTTATGGGATCGAATTCATATGTTGCATTGGTATGCTTGGAATTTATTCCAGAGATATGATTATACTTGTTTCTCTAGGATGAATGCTCCACATCTTCCCTTTTCATGTGAATTTAATGAAAATGAAACCTTGGCTTCTTATGCTAATGGTATATATGATTACTATGATGTGGAATGAATAGAAGAATTTGTTGCTTTTAAGGGTGCATATGAAATTGAATCTTTGTTTGAAAAGTTTGAAGATTTTGATGATTCAGTTTATAGACCTGAAAATCTTGCTATCCATAAATATTGCTATGATAATTATAAATACAATTACGATATTGATGTATTTATTGAGAATAACTCCGCTGTCCAAGAAAATATTAATATTTTGCAGGAGTCTATGGAAGAAGAAATTGATGAAACTGCGAGCTCATTGGATGAAAAAGATGATGAGGAGAGCGAAGAACAAATGGAGGAAGAGCGGATTGATCATCCTTGCCCACCTTCTAATGAGAGTAACTCTTCAACTCATACATTGTTTAATTTCCCTTCGTTCTTACTGAAGGATGAATGCCATGATAATTGCTATGATCCCGTTGATTCATTTGAAATATCCCTTTTTGATGAACTTGATGCTTGTTATGCTTGTGGCCAAGATGCCAATGTAAATTATGATTATGGAGATGAACTTGCTATTGTTCCTTATATTAAACATGAAATTGTTCCTATTGCACCCACACATGATATTCCTATTATCTTTTGGAATTCTTCAAACTACACTATATCGGAGAAGTTTGCACTTATTAAGGATTACATTGATGGGTTGCCTCTTACCGTTGCACATGATAATTTTGATGAATATAATATGCATGTGCTTGCTGCTACTACTTGCAATTATTGTGAGAGAGGAACTACATCTCCGCCTCTTTATGTTTCCAACACGATAGAATTGCAAGAAATTGCTTATACTATGCATTGGCCTTTACTTGATGTGCATGAATTGTTCTTGTATGACATGCCGATGCATAGGAAGAGAGTTAGACTTCGTCATTGCATGATATATGTTGCTTTGTGTGCATTACTAAATGCCAAATCATTGTTAATTAAAATTGGCTTTGATATACCTTGGGATCCGGGTGGATCCACTACTTGAGCACTTTATGCCTAGCTTAATGGCTTTAAAGAAAGCACTGCCACGGAGACAACCCGGAAGTTTTAGAGAGTCATTTATTTCTGTTGAGTGCTTTTATAAAGTTTAAAAACAAAAAAATATGGAGGGGAACTTAAAAACTTTTTCACAAAAGAGAAGCGATTGGAAGTTATGCATTGGAGAAGTGAGGGTCGACCTTGAACACTCGGTTCATGCTCATGGAACAATGTAGAATTTTTCATGAATATTCTCACAAAAATAATTACCCCTTTGTATAATTCCATTGTATTATAAAAATAATGTGCCAAGATTTGCCTTTAGGATGAGTACATTGCTTGTTGGTTTGTGCGGTGCAAAACGTAAACTTTGGCTGTAGTGGATTTTACATTTTTTTTACTGGAACATCAAATGGTTCTGAAACTTTTTGTACTGTCTTTCTATACAAAATGTTTATTTTGTCCTAATTTTTCAGAATTTTTTGAGTTATAGAAGTATGGTGGATGTTCAAATCTTTACAGACTGTCCTGCTTTCACAGATTGCTGTTATAGCTTCAGTATTTGCGTGTGTTTGAATTCTTGTTGAAGCCTCCTTGACTTGGAGCCATAGAATTGTGATAGCATACAGTGTGTAATGTTTGTTTATAATTATACAATAATGTTACAGCAGTACATGATGGGATTTCATTGCCATATTCACTAACCCCGCCACTAAAAGTTCGGTTAAGTTCTGTGTGGATGAAGTGTTCAAAGATCGAGGAGGTCTCGATGTGAGGAGAAGGAGGAGAGGCAAGAGCTCAAGCTTGGGGATGCCCAAGGCATCCAAGTAAATATTCAAGGAGACTCAAGCGTCTAAGCTTTGGGATGCCCCGGAAGGCATCCCATCTTTCTTCAACAAGTATCGGTATGTTTTCGGATTTGTTTCGTTCATGTGATATGTGCAAATCTTGGAGCGTATTTTGTGTTTAGTTTTTCACTTTTCTTTTATGGACCATGCTGGTATGAGATAGTCCATGGTTGATTTATAGAATGCTCATTGCACTTCACTTATATCTTTTGAGTATGGCTTTATAGAATGCTTCGTGTGCTTCACTATATCATTTGAAGTTTGGATTGCGTGTTTCTCTTCACATAGTAAACCATTGTTTGAAGAATTCTCTCATGCTTCACTTATATCTATTTAGAGAGCCAACAGGAATTGGTCAATTGCTTGGTTAGTCATAAAATCCTACATAAAACTTATGGATCACTGAATATGATATGTTTGATTCCTTGCAATAGTTTTGCGATATAGAGATGGAATATGTGGGAGGTACTAGTAAACGGTTGTGTTTAGTAATAATATTGGTGTTAAGGTTTGTGATTCCCGAAGCATGCACGTATAGTCTCTCGTTATGCTATGAAGTTGGAGCATGCTTTATTATTGATTGTCTTCCTTATGAGTGGCGGTCGGGGACGAGCGATGGTCTTTTCCTACCAATCTATCCCCCTAGGGGCATGCATAGTAGTACTTTGCTTCGAGGGCTAATAAACTTTTGCAATAAGTATATGAGTTCTTTATGACTAATGTGAGTCCATGGATTATATGCACTCTTACCTTTCCGAAATTTGCTAGCCTTTACGGTACCGTGCATTGCCCTTTCTCACATCGAGACCTGGTGCAAACTTCGCAGGTGCATCCAAACCCCATGATATGATACACTCTATCGCACATAAGCCTTATTATATCTTCCTCAAAATAGCCACCATACCTACTTATTATGGCTTTTCCATGGCCATTCCGAGATATATTGCCATGCAACTTCCACTGCTTCCATTTGATGACTTGAGCATTCATTATCATATTGCTTTGCATGATCATATAGCTGACATAGTAGTTGTGGCTCAGCCATCGTTCATCATTTTTCATACATGTTACGCTAGATCATTGCACATCCGGGTACATGCTAGAGGCATTCATATAGAGTCATACTTTGTCATGGGTATCTGATACGTCTCCAACGTATCTATAATTTTTTGAATGTTCCATGCTATTATATTATCAACCTTGGATGTTTTATATGCATTTATATGCTATTTTATATGATTTTTGGCACTAACCTATTAACCTAGAGCCTAGTGCCAGTTTCTGTTTTTTCCTTTTAGGGTTTCGAAGAAAAGGAATATCAAACGGAGTCCAAACGGAATGAAACCTTTGGAAAGGTTATTTTTGGAAAGAAAGCAATACAGGAGACTTGGAGTTCATGTCAGGGGATCAACGAGGAAGCCACGAGGCAGGGGGCGCGCCCACCCTCTGGACACACCCTCCACCCTTGTGGGCCCCTCGTGACTCCCCTGATGTATTTCTTCCGCCTATATATATATATCCATATACCATAAAACTATCAGAGAGCACAATAGATCAGGAGTCCGCCGCCAGAAGCCTCCGTAGCCACCGAAAGCCAATATAGACCCGTTCCGACACCCTGCCAGAGGGGGGAATCCCTCTCCGGTTTCCATCTTCATCATCCCGGTGCTCTCCATGACGAGGAGGGAGTAGTTCTCCCTCGGGGCTGAGGGTATGTACCAGTAGCTATGTGTTTGATCTCTCTCTCTCTCTCTCTCGTGTTCTTGATTTGGCACGATCTTGATGTATCGCGAGCTTTGCTATTATAGTTGGATCTTATGTTTCTTCTCCCCCTCTACTCTCTTGTAATGGATTGAGTTTTCCCTTTGAAGTTATCTTATCGAATTGAGTCTTTAAAGATTTGATAACACTTGATGTATGTCTTGCCGTGCATATCTGTGGTGACAATGGGATACCACATGATTCACTTGATGTATGTTTTGGTGATCAACTTGCGGGTTCCGCCCATGAACCTATGCATAGGGGTTGGCACACGTTTTCTCGTGATTCTCCGGTAGAAACTTTGGGGCACTCTTTGAGGTTCTTTGTGTTGGTTGAATAGATGAATCTGAGATTGTGTGATGCATATCGTATAATCATACCCACGGATACTTGAGGTGGCATTGGAGTATCTAGGTGACATTAGGGTTTTGGTTGATTTGTGTCTTAAGGTGTTATTCTAGTATGAACTCTAGGGCTGTTTGTGACACTTATAGGAATAGCCCAACGGATTGATTTGAAAGAATAACTTTGAGGTGGTTTCGAACCCTACCATAATCTCGTCGTTCGTTCTCCCCTATTAGTGACTTTGGAGTGACTCTTTGTTGCATGTTGAGGGATAGTTATGTGATCCAATTATGTTATTATTGTTGAGAGGACTTGCACTAGTGAAAGTATGAACCCTAGGCCTTGTTTCAACGCATTGCAATACCGTTTATGCTCACTTTTATCATTATTTACCTTGTTGTTTTTATATTTTCAGATTACAAAAACCTTTATCTACCATCCATATACCACTTGTATCACAATCTATTCGCCGAACTAGTGCACCTATACAATTTACCATTGTATTGGGTGTGTTGGGGACACAAGAGACTGGGGGACACAAGAGACTCTTTGTTATTTGGTTGCAGGGTTGCTTGAGAGAGACCATATCCATCCTACGCCTCCTACGGATTGATAAACCTTAGGTCATCCACTTGAGGGAAATTTGCTACTGTCCTACAAACCTCTGCACTTGGAGGCCCAACAACGTCTACAAGAACAAGGTTGTGTAGTAGACATCAAGATCTTTTTTGGCGCCGTTGCCGGGGAGGTGAGTGCTTGAAGGTATATCTTTAGATCTTGCAATCGAATCTTTTTGTTTCTTGTTTTAGCACTAGTCTAGTTCATAAAGGAAAACTACGAAAAAATGGAATTAAGGGTACCTCATATGCTTCATCTTTCTAATATCTATCTTGAAAATAAGGATTCTGATAATTGTGCTCAAGTGCTAGAAGAAGAATGCATTAGAATGTTTGGCACTAAATATTTGAATGATGAGCATGATTGCAATGTTGTTATTATGAATTCCTTGAATATATATGATGCTAATGATATGCAAAGCCACAAGCTTGGGGAAGCTATGTTTAATGAAGATGATATTTTTTGTCCCCCAAGCTTTGATGAGCAAATTTACTATGATGAAAGCATGCCTCCTATCTATGATGATTATTGTGATGACACGTATGCTTTAAAGAATAATGATAACCATGAAACTTGTCATCTTGATCTTAATTTTCAATCACATGATAGTTATTTTGTTGAGTTTGCTCCCACTATTATTCATGAGAAGAAATTTGCTTATGTGGAGAGTAGTAAATTTTCTATGCTTGTAGATCATGAAAAGAATGCTTTCGGTGTTGGTTATATTGTTGAATTCATTCATGATGCTACTGAAAATTATTATGAGGGGGAACTTATGCTTGTAGGAATTGAAATAATATCAAATTTCCTCTCTATGTGCTTAAAGTTTTGAAGTTATGCTTGTTTTACCTTCCTATGCAAGTTGATTCTTGTTCCCACAAGTTGTTTGCTCAAAAAATCCCTATGCATAGGAAGTGGGTTAGACTTAAATGTGCTAGTCATATTCTTCATGATGCTCTCTTTATGTTTCAATTCTTATCTTTTATGTGAGCATCATTGAAACCATCATGCCTAGCTAGGGGCGTTAAACGATAGCGCTTGTTGGGAGGCAACCCAACTTTCTTTTTGTTCCTTGATTTTTTCTCTTGTTTAGTAATAAATAATTCATATATCCTATGTTTAGATGTGGTTTTATGCTTTTAATTAGTGTTTGTGCCAAATAGAACCTTTGGGAAGACTTGGGGAAAGTCTTGTTGATCATGCTGTAAAAAACAGAAACTTTAGCGCTCACGAGAATTGCTGCCATTTTTTATTGGAGAGTGATATTTAGTTAATTATTTTTTAGGATGATTAATAGATAAATTCCTCACGTCCATAAATTTATTTTAGAATTTTTGGGGTTCCAGAAGTTTGCGTTAGTTACAGATTACTACAGACTGTTCTGTTTTTGACAGATTCTGTTTTTCGTGTGTTGTTTGCTTATTTTGATGAATCTATGGCTAGTAAAAGAGTTTATAAACCATAGATAAGTTGGAATACAGTAGGTTTAACACCAATATAAATAAATAATGAGTTCATTACAGTACCTTGAAGTGGTGTTTTGTTTTGTTTCGCTAACGGGGCTTACGAGTTTTCTGTTAAGTTTTGTGTTGTGAAGTTTTCAAGTTTTGGGTAAAGATTCGATGGACTATGGAATAAGGAGTGGCAAGAGCCTAAGCTTGGGGATGCCCAAGGCACCCCAAGGTAAAATCCAAGGACAACCAAAAGCCTAAGCTTGGGGATGCCCCGGAAGGCATCCCCTCTTTCGTCTTCGTTCATCGGTAACTTTACTTGGAGCTATATTTTTATTCGCCACATGTTATGTGTTTTGCTTGGAGTGTCATTTTATTTTCTTTTCTTTTGCTTGATGTTTGAATAAAATACCAAGATCTGAAATTCTTAAATGTTAAAGAGTCTTCACATAGTTGCATAATTATTCGACTACTCATTGAGCTTCGCTTATATCTTTCGGAGTAGTTTGTTGTTGCTCTAGTGCTTCACTTATATATTTTTAGAGCACGGTGGTGGTTTTATTTTGCAGAAATAGATGAACTCTCATGCTTCACTTATATTATTTTGAGTCTTTAGAACAGCATGGTAATTTGCTTTGGTTATGAAACTAGTCCTAATATGATGGGCATCCAGGAGGGATATAATAAAAACTTTCATATAGAGTGCATTGAATACTAAGAGAAGTTTGATGCTTGATGATTGTTTTGAGATATGGAGGTAATAATATCAAAGTCGTGCTAGTTGATTAGTTATGAATTTGAGAAATGCTTGTGTTGAAGTTTGCAAGTCCCGTAGCATGCACGTATGGTGAACGTTGTGTAACAAATTTGAAACATGAGGTGTTATTTGATTGTCTTCCTTATGAGTGGCGGTCGGGGACGAGCGATGGTCTTTTCCTACCAATCTATCCCCCTAGGAGCATGTGCATAGTGCTGAGGTTTTTGATGACTTGTGGATTTTTGCAATAAGTATGTGAGTTCTTTATGACTAATGTTGAGTCCATGGATTATACGCACTCTCACCCTTCCATCATTGCTAGCCTCTTCGGTACCGTGCATTGCCCTTTCTCACATTGAGAGTTGGTGCAAACTTCGCCGGTGCATCCAAACCCCGTGATATGATACACTCTGTCACACATAAACCTCCTTATATCTTCCTCAAAACAGCCACCATACCTACCTATTATGGCATTTCCATAGCCATTCCGAGATATATTGCCATGCAACTTTCCACCATTCCGTTTATCATGACACATTCATCATTGTCATATTGCTTAGCATGATCATGTAGTTGACATAGTCTTTGTGGCAAAGCCACCGTTCATAATTTTTCATACATGTCGCTCTTGATTCATTGCAATCCCGGTACACCGCTAGAGGCATTCATATAGAGTCATATCTTGTTCTAGTATTGAGTTGTAATCATTGAGTTGTAAATAAATAGAAGTGTGATGATCATCATTAATAGAGCATTCCCCCCCCCCCCCCCCCCGCAAGAAAGGGGAGAAAGGCCAAAAAAAAGAAGAGGCCAAAAAAGGCAAAAAAAGGCCAAATAAAAAAAATAAAATAAATGGGACAATGCTACTATCCTTTTTCTACACTTGTGCTTCAAACTAGCACCATGATCTTTATGATAGAGAGTCTCTTGTTTTGTCACTTTCATATAGTAGTGGGAAATTTTCATTATAGAACATGGCTTGTATATTCCAACAATGGGCCTCCTCAAGTGCCCTAGGTCTTCGTGAGCAAGCAAGTTGGATGCACACCCACTTAGTTTCTTTTGTTGAGCTTTCATACATTTATAGCTCTAGTGCATCCGTTGCATAGCAATCCCTACTCCTTGCATTAACATCAATCGACGGGCATCTCCATAGCTCATTGATTAGCCTCGTTAATGTGAGACTTTCTCCTTTTTGTCTTCTCCACATAACCCCCATCATCATATTCTATTCCACCCATAGTGCTATATCCATGGCTCGCGCTCATGTATTGCGTGAAGGTTTATGAGTTTGAGATTACTAAAGTATGAAACAATTGCTTGGCTTGTCATCGAGGTTGTGCATGATGAGAGCATTCTTGTGTGACGAAAATGGAGCATCACCAAACTATATGATTTTGTAGGGATGAACTTTCTTTGGCCATGTTATTTTGAGAAGACATGATTGCTTAGTTAGTATGCTTGAAGTATTATTATTTTTATGTCAATATGAACTTTTATCTTGAATCTTATGGATCTGAATATTCTTGCTACAATAAAGAGAAATACATGATGAATATGTTAGGTAGCATTCCACATCGAAATTTCTGTTTTTATCATTTACCTACTTGAGGACGGGCATGAATTAAGCTTGGGGATGCTGATACGTCTCCAATGTATCTATAATTTTTTATTGTTCCATGCTATTATATTATCAACCTTGGATGTTTTATATGCATTTATATGCTATTTTATATGATTTTTGGGACTAACCTATTAACCTAGAGCACAATAGATCGGGAGTTCCGCCGCCAGAAGCCTCCGCAGCCACCGAAAGCCAATCTAGAACCGTTCCGGCACCCTGCCGGAGGGGGAATCCCTCTCCGGTGGCCATCTTCATCATCCCGGTGCTCTCCATGATGAGGAGGGAGTAGTTCTCCCTCGGGGCTGAGGGTATGTACCAGTAGCTATGTGTTTGATCTCACTCTCTCGTGTTCTTGATTTGGCACAATCTTGATGTATCGCGAGCTTTGCTATTATAGTTGGATCTTATGTTTCTTCTCCCCCTCTACTCTCTTGTAATGGATTGAGTTTTCCCTTTGAAGTTATCTTATCGGATTGAGAATTTAAAGATTTGAGAACACTTGATGTATGTCTTGCCGTGCGTATCTGTGGTGACAATGGGATACCATGTGATTCACTTGATGTATGTTTTGCTGATCAACTTGCGGGTTCCGCCCATGAACCTATGCATAGGGGTTGGCACACATTTTCGTCGTGATTCTCCAGTAGAAACTTTGGGGCACTCTTTGAGGTTCTTTGTGTTGGTTGAATAGATGAATCTGAGATTGTGTGATGCATATCGTATAATCATACCCACGGATACTTGAGGTGACATTGGAGTATCTAGGTGACATTAGGGTTTTGGTTGATTTGTGTCTTAAGGTGTTATTCTAGTACGAACTCTAGGGCTGTTTGTGACACTTATAGGAATAGCCCAACTGATTGATTGGAAAGAATAACTTTCAGGTGGTTTCGTACCCTACCATAATCTCCTCGTTCATTCTCCGCTATTAGTGACTTTGGAGTGACTCTTTGTTGCATGTTGAGGGATAGTTATGTGATCCAATTATGTTATTATTGTTGAGAGGACTTGCACTAGTGAAAGTATGAACCCTAGGCCTTGTTTCAACGCATTGCAATACCGTTTACGCTCACTTTTATCATTAGTTACCTTGCTGTTTTTATATTTTCAGATTACAAAAACCTTTATCTACCATCCATATACCACTTGTATCACAATCTCTTCGCCGAACTAGTGCACCTACATAATTTACCATTGTATTGGGTGTGTTGGGGACACAAGAGACTCTTTGTTATTTGGTTGCAGGGTTGCTTGAGAGAGACCATCTTCATCCTACGCCTCCTACGGATTGATAAACCTTAGGTCATCCACTTGAGGGAAATTTGCTACTGTCCTACAAACCTCTGCACTTGGAGGCCCAACAACGTCTACAAGAAGAAGGTTGTGTAGTAGACATCAGTATTGAGTTGTAATTTTTATTTCTTTTGAGTTATAAGTAAATAGAAGTGTGATGATCATCATTATTCATTTTTAGAGCAGTGCCACGGTGAGAAAAGGATGATGGAGACTATGATTCCCCCACAAGTCGGGATGAGACTCCGGACAATGAGAGAAAAAGAAAAATAAAAAAATAAAAAGAAAAGAAAAAGAAGAAAAAAAGAGAAAAAAAGAAGAAGAAAAGGAAAAAAGGGGAAAAGGAAAAATAAATAAACAAAGAGAGAAGGGGCATTGTTAGTATCCTTTACCACACTTGTGCTTCAAAGTAGCACCATGTTTTTCATATGGAGAGTCTCCTATGTTCTCACTTTCATATACTAGTGGGAATTTTTCATTATAGGATTAGATGCACACCCACTTAGTTTTCATATTGAGCTTTCATACACTTATAGCTCTTAGTGCATTCTTTGCATGGCAATCCCTACTCCTCGCATTGATATCGATTGGTGGGCATCTCCATAGCCCGTTGGTTAGCCGCGTCGATGTGAGACTTTCTTACTTTTTGTCTTCCCTATATTTACCCCTATCATCATACTCTATTCCACCCGTAGTGCTATATCCATGGCTTGCGCTCATGTATTGCGCGAGGGTTGAAAAAGCTGAAGCGTTAAAAATTATGAACCAATTGCTCGGCTTGTCATCGGGGTTGTGCATGATAAATACTTTGTGTTAAGAAGACAGAGCATGAGAAGATATATGATTTTGTAGGGATAGCTTTCTTTAGCATTGATATTTTGAAAGACATGATTGTTTGTGGGATGCTTGAGTATTGATGTCTTTATGTCAAATTATAGACTATTGCTTTGAATCACTTATGTCTTAGACCATGTTTGGTTCATAAGTCCTAGGACCTTTTCTAGTCCCAACTAAAAAGTCCCTAGTCCTTAAAAAGTCCCTCCCTGTTTGTTTCCAGGGACTAAAAAGTCCCTAGTCCCTCCCTAGAGGTTATTAAATGACCATGTTACCCCTAGTATATAGAAAAATAACAACCAAACAACATCATGGGGTGGCGGTCCAATGGGTGCATGGAGGGGCATTGTTGGAAAAGTCTCAAAAAGTCCCAAAAAAGACTCTCCTTGAGAGTCTTCTTCATTTAGTCCCAAAAAGCAACTTTTAGTCCCTAGTAGTCCCTCCTGTTTGGTTAAAAAGTCTCTAAGAGGGACTTTTTCTAGTCCCTACACCAAAAAGTCCCTGAAAACAAACACCCCCTTAATATTCATACCATGACTAGATATATGATCAAGTTTATGCTAGGTAGCATTCCACATCAAAAATTATCTTTTTTATCATTTACCCACTTGAGGACAAGCAGGAATTAATATTGGGGATGCTGATACGTCTCCGTCGTATCTATAATTTTTTATTGTTTCATGCCAATATTATACAACTTTTACATACTTTTGGCAACTTTTTATATGATTTATTGGAAAAACCTATTGATCCAGTGCCCAGTGACAGTTCCTGTTTTATGCATGTCTTTTGTATCGTAGAGTATCCATATCAAACGAAGTCCAAATGCAATAAAATTTTACGGAGAATTATTTTGGAATATATGTGATTTTTGGGAGTTGGAATCACCACAAACGGAGGACCACACAGCCCACAAGACACCAGGGCACGCCAGAGGCCCCTGACGTGTGGTGGCGGGTTGTGCTCACCTTGTACGTCGGTTGGAGCTCTACTTCGGACGCAAGGAAGCTTGTATGCAGAAAAAAATCTTGTTAAAATCTCAGCGCAATCGGAGTTACGGATCTCCCGAAATATAAGAAACGGTTTTCGGCCAAATCTGGGGAGCGCGAAACAGAAGAGAACAGAGAGGGGGATCCAATCTCGGAGGGGCTCCCGCCCCTCCACCGCCATGGAGACCAAGGACCAGAGGGGGAACTCTCCTCCCATCTAGGGGGAGGCCAAGGAAGAAGAATAAGGAGGGGGGCTCTCTCCCCCTCGCTTTCGATGGCTCCGGAGTGCCGCCGGGGCAACGATCAGGACGACGATCTACATCAACAATCTTGCTACCGCCAACACCAACTTTCTCCCCCTATATGCAGTGGTGTAACACCCCTTCTCCCCGCTGTAATCTCTACTTAAACATGGTGCTCAACTCCATATATTATTTCCCAATGATCTATGGTTATCCTATGATGTTTGAGTAGATCCGTTTTGTCCTATGGGTTAATCATGATCTTGGTTGGTATGATTGTATATTTTATTTATGGTGCTGTCCTACAGTGGCCTCCATTCTCGCGCAAACGTGAGGGCCCCCCCCCCCCGCTGTATGGTGTTGCAATATGTCCATGGTTCGCTTATGGTGGGTTACGAGTGTGACAGAAGCTTAAACCCGAGTAGGTGGGCTATGGCGTATGGGATAAACAGGACTTGATACTCAATGCCATGGTTGGGTTTCACAACCTTAATGATCTTTAGTAGTTGCGGACGCTTGCTAGAGTTCCAATCATAATTTCATATGATCCAAGTAGAGAAAGTATGTTAGCTGATGCCTCTCCCTCATATAGAATTGCAAGAATGATTACCGGTACTTGTTATCGATTGCCTAGGGACAAATAACTTTCTTGTTGACAAAAACCCTTTTACTAAACACCTAACTTTTATTATCTTGCAAAGTACTTCTAGTTTTATTCTTGCAAAGTAGTTCTAGCATCACACCTACAACATAGTTTCATACTTATTTCCGGTAAAGCAAAAGTCAAGTGTGCGTAGAGTTGTATCGGTGGTCGATAGAACTTGAGGGAATATTTGTTCTGCCTTTAGCTCCTCGTTGGGTTCGACACTCTTATTTATCAAAGAAGGCTACAAACGATCCCCTGTACTTGTGGGTTATCCGTAATCATGTGAACTTGATATGTGTTTGATATTTTGATAGTATGTATGTTGTGATTCCCTTAGTGTTGTCATGTGAACGTCGACTACATGACACTTCATCATATTTGGGATTAAGGGAATGCATTGTGGAGTAGTTATTAGATGATGGGTTGCGAGAGTGACAGAATCTTAAACCCTAGTTTATACACTATTCCATAAGGGACCGATTGGATCCAAAAGTTTAATGCTATGGTTAGGATTTATCCTTAATACTTTTCTCGTAGTTGCGGATGCATGAGAAGGGGTTAATCATAAGTAGGAGGTTTGTTCAAGTAAGAACAACACCTAAGCACCGGTCCACTGATGGCTACTACACAACCTTCTTCTTGTAGACATTGTTTGGCCTCCAAGTGCAGAGGTTTGTAGGACAGTAGCAAATTTCCCTCAAGTGGATGACCTAATGTTTATCAATCCGTGGGAGGCGTAGGATGAAGATGGTCTCTCTCAAACAACCCTCCAACCAAATAGCAAAGATTCTCTTGTGTCCCCAACACACCCAATACAATGGTAAATTGTATAGGTGCACTAGTTCGGCGAAGAGATGGTGATACAAGTGCAATATGGATGCTAGATATAGGTTTTTGTAATATGAAAATATAAAAAAGCAAGGTAGCAAGTGGTAAAAGTGAGAGAAAACGGTATTGCAATGCGTTGAAACAAGGCCCAGGGTTCATACTTTCACTAATGCAAGTTCTCTCAACAATAATAACAACATTGGATCATATAACAATCCCTCAACATGCAACAAAGAGTCACTCCAAAGTCACTTAGCAGAGAACAAACGAATAGATTACTGTAGGGTACGAAACCACCTCAAAGTTATTCTTTCTGATCGATCTATTCAAGAGTGTAGTAAAATAACATGAAGCTATTCTTTCCGTTTGATCTATCCTAAGAGTTCGTACTAGAATAACACCTTAAGACACAAATCAACCAAAACCCTAATGTCACCTAGATACTCCAATGTCACCTCAAGTATCTGTGGGTATGATTATACGATATGCATCACACAACCTCAGATTCATCTATTCAACCAACACAAAGAACTCAAAAGAGTGCCCCAAAGTTTCTACCGGAGAGTCAAGACGAAAACGTGTGCCAACCCCTATGCATAAGTTCATGAGGTCATGGAACTCGCAAGTTGATCACCAAAACATACATCAAGTGGATCACGTGAATATCCCATTGTCACCACAGATAAGCACATGCAAGACATACATCAAGTGTTCTCAAATCCTTAAAGACTCAATCTGATAAGATAACTTCAAAGGAAAAACTCAATCCATTACAAGAGAGTAGAGGAGGAGAAACATCATAAGATCCAACTATAATAGCAAAGCTCACGATACATCAAGATCGTGTGAATCAAGAACACGAGAGAGAGAGAGAGATCAAACACATAGATACTAGTACATACCCTCAGCCCAAGGGTGAACTACTCCCTCCTCGTCACGGAGAGTGCCGGGATGATGAAGATGGCCACCGGAGAGGGATTCCCCCCTCCGGCAGGGTGCCGGAACGGGTCTAGATTGGTTTTCGGTGGCAACAGAGGCTTGCGGCGACGGAACTCCCGATCTAGGTTATTTTCTGGAGGTTTATGTATTTATAGGAATTTTTGGCGCCGGGAACAAGTCAGGGGGGTCCCCGACTCGTCCACGAGATAGGCGGCGCGCCCGGGGGGTAGGGCGCGCCCCCACCCTCGTGGACGGCTCGGGACTCTTCTGGACCAACTCTTTTACTCCGCGGGCTTATTTTGGTCCATAAAAAATTGGCACGTCAATTGGACTTCGTTTGGTATTCCTTTTCTGTAAAACTCAAAAACAAGGAAAAACAGAAACTGGCACTGGTCTCTAGGTTAATAGGTTAGTCCCAAAAATCATATAAAATAGCATATAAATGCATATAAAACATCCTAGATGGATAATATAATAGCATGGAACAATAAAAAATTATAGATACATTGGAGACGTATCAGGCATCCCTGTGACGCCCCGAGACCGTTGCGCCAGGTGTCTTCCATTTATTCGCTTTTGTTGCCTTGTCATTTGTTTGCGTGTTGCATCTTGCCATGTCATCATCCGCATTGCATCATCATGTTTTCGAAACTTGCGTCCGTCCGGGTTCCCCCAGTTCCGCCCGTTGTCCGTTCTGAGCCCACACACACTTGCACACACGCCCACGGCACCTCCGAAATATTATTTTATAACTGGCCAGAAAATGTTCTCGGATTGGGGTGAAAGTTGGCATGCGGTGTTGTTATAGTGTTAGTAGGTCGCCTGCCAAGTTTCATCGCATTCGGAGTTCATTTGATAGCCCAACCGTTAAACTATAGAGGCCGTATAGCCGGTCTATCGTCGGACGTTTTTGGTCTCCGGAAATAGTCGTCGGGTCTCTCTCTCTCTTCTCTCCTCTCACCCCAAGCCTCTCTACACTTTTCACTACCTACCGCCAGGCCCAACATAACCTCTCTCATCAGCCCGCGGCCCTCCTCGCGCGCGCGCCCGAAAGCTGTCCCGGACCCGACTCGGACTGTCGCTACCGTTGTGTCCGGATCATCCCCGAACATCTACAAAACGTCTCTGTTTTCTTAATTGGACCCCCTAACCCATTTATTCGCAACCACTCGATTACGATCGAAGGGAAGAGGTAGCCCCTACCCAAATATCCACATGCTATATATATATCAGTCCAAAACCCTAGATTTTAGGAGAGTTGTCCCATCTTTCCGTTTCGGCCGCCGCCACTCTCTCATCGGGATCCTTCCCGATCCACCCACCTCCTCTAAATTGAATTCCCATCGGGCCAACCCCAGCCTTTCCTGAGCGCAGCCACGCCCGAGGCCCCAAGCAACTCCAACCTCGATCCCTGCTCATCCCGAGCGCCACCGCCGGAGCTGATCCATCCGCCGCCCGAACCTACCAAGACCAGCACCCAGGCCGTCCCTCTCCTTCCTCCCGTGCATCTTCCCTTCCCTGTTGCTCTTTCTCATATCTCTCTCTGTCCCTGTACTTGCTGTAGCAGGAGATCGCCATGGCCGTTGTTGTCCTCGTCGCCGCGCCGTACGCTACCAAGACCGGCCGAATCCGTGCCCTGCCTCCATTCTCAAGCCGTTCCCGCCGTATCCCTGCCGCGTCACCATTCCTTCGCCAAGTCCCCTTGCCAGCAGGAGCAACAGCAACAGCACAGCGCCCAAGCGCTCCCTCTCCTCGCGACTCGCCGCCCCGGCGAACCTCGCTGCCGGCGACTACCTCCCGCAGGAGCTCCAACCCCTGCGCATGGACACCCATGCTTCCCCAGCGCCTTGCACGTCCACGCCGCCGACGACAACAGCAGCAACAGGGAAAACCGCCGCCGTATCCGCCTCCATCGGCCTCTCTTCGGCGCGGCACCGCCGGGATCTGCTCGCCACCTCGCCGACCTGCCACTCCCCGCGCCTGCCGGTCCCACCGGCAAGCCGCCGCGCCAAGTCCTCCTGCCGTCGCCCCTGCTTCCTCTGCATCGGTCTGCTGCACGAGGGAGGCGAGCGCTCGACCACGCGTTGATCATGCACGCATGGACCATGAGGCCTCAATCGCCTCCACCCAAGCGGCCTCTCCCAGGCCCAGCTCAAGCCTACCCTCTCACCCGAACTGGGCCTTGGCCCATGGTGAGACGCCCCCCCCAGCAGCGTCCCTTTTGTTTTTTTTTTCAGTTGGCCCAAACTTGCACCAGATTCGGCTCGAGGTGTCTTTTTTTCCTGCTGCGAATTTGTTTAATTTCCAGAGAAAGACAGTTTTACAGAAAAGCCCATGTTCTTCATGCGTATCATAACTCACCAACCGTGCATTGGATGTAAATAAGTTATATATGAAACTTGTCTAAACTTTTGTCTACTTTAATAATATCCAACTTTCATCTATGTTTAAAATGTTGTTTGGTTAAATTTGCTCCTATGCCATGTTAAAATGTTTTAATTCATAACTATTTAACCGTAACTCGGTTTGTAACAAACTTTATATGTAAATGGGGTAGAATTTTGCCTAGTTTAACATGGTGGCATCTCTTTGCATGTTTAACAACTATAAAATATGGTATAGGGCAGAACAGTACCATAACCAAAATATGCATATGGGGATTTACCGGAATTGTTGCTCGTTGTTCCGGCCTCATTTAAATTTGCCTAGATAGGTAGTTTTCATTTGCTTCACCCTCTTGCCATGTTTAACAACTTTTAATATTGTTGGGTACATAAACAAGATCGAACTAAATAAGTCACGTGGTGTTTCGTCTTGCATATTGAGCTCCACTTAATTTGTAGGGTTGTTTGTGCACTTTGCCATACCATGCCTCATTAAACCGGACATGCATCATACTTGATTGTGCATCATGCCATGTTCATGTGTTGGTTTTTTACTATGTTGTTTGCTTCTTCCCGGTGTTGCTTCTTCGGGTTGGTTCCGATAACGTTGCGTTTGCGAGGATCCGTTCGACTACGTCTGTTTGTCTTCTTCATGGACTCGTTCTTCTTCCTTGCGGGATCTCAGGCAAGATGACCATACCCTCGAAATCACTTCTATCTTTGCTTGCTAGATGCTCGCTCTATTGATATGCCTATGCTATGATACCTACCACTTGCTTATCGTGCCTCCCATATTGCCATGTCCAGCCTCTAACCCACCTTTCCTAGCAAACTGTTGTTTGGCTATGTTACCGCTTTGCTCAGCCCCTCTTATAGCGTTGTTAGTTGTAGGTGAAGATTGGAGTTTGTTCCTTGTTGGAACATGTTTATTGTTGGGATATCACAATATCTCTTATTTAATTAATGCATCTATATGCTTGGTAAAGGGTGGAAGGCTCGGCCTTATGCCTGGTGTTTTGTTCCACTCTTGCCGCCCTAGTTTCCGTCATATCGGTGTTATGTCCCCGGATTTTGCGTTCCTTACACGGTTGGGTTATAATGGGAACCCCTTGACAGTTCGCCTTGAATAAAACTCCTCCAGCAAGGCCCAACATTGGTTTTACCATTTGCCACCTAGCCTTTTCTTTCCCTTGGGTCGGCCGGCTCAAGGGTCATCTTTATTTTAACCCCCTCGGGCCAGTGCTTCTCTAAGTGTTGGTCCAACTGAGCGATGTCCGGGGCTACCAGGGGCAACTTTGGGCTGGCCTACCTGACGTCTTGCTCATCCGGTGTGCCCTGAGAACGAGATATGTGCAGCTCCTATCGGGATTTGTCGGCACATCTGGGTGGCTTTGCTGGTCTTGTTTTACCATTGTTGAAATGTCTTGTAACCGGGATTCCAGCCTGATCGGGTCTTCCTGGGAGAAGGAATATCCTTCGTTGACCGTGAGAGCTTGTGATGGGCTAAGTTGGGACACCCCTGCATGGATTTGAACTTTCGAAAGCCGTGCCCGCGGTTATGGGCAGATGGGAATTTGTTAATGTCCGGTTGTAGAAAACCTGAAGTTTATCTTAATTAAAATACATCAACCGCGTGTGTAACCGTGATGGTCTCTTCTCAGCGGAGTCCGGGAAGTGAACACGGTGTTGGAGTTATGCTTGACGTAGGTTGTTCTAGGATCACTTCTTGATCATAGTTTCTTGAATGTGCTTTGCCTTCTCTTCTCGCTCTCATTTGCGTATGTTAGCCACCATATATGCTAGTCGCTTGCTGCAGCTCCACCTCTTACCTTTTACCCTACCTATAAGCTTAAATAGTCTTGATTGTGAGGGTGTGAGATTGCTGAGTCCCCGTGACTCACAGATTACTTCCAAAACTAGTTTGTAGGTGCCGATGAAACCGTGCAGGTGACGCAACCGAGCTCAAGGAGGAGCTCGTTGAAGATCTCGTTCATTGTGTTGTTTCGTTTCAGTTGATCAGTAGTGGAGCCCAGTTGGGACGATCGGGGATCTGTGTAGCATTTGGGGTAGTCTTGTTTTATTTTGGTTCCGTAGTCGGACCTTGAGTGTATCTGGATGAATGTAATGTGTTATTCATGTATTTGTGTGAAGTGGCGATTGTAAGCCAACTATGTATATCTTTCCCTTATGTATTACATGGGTTGTGTGAAGATTACCTCACTTGCGACATTGCTTTCAATGCGGCTATGCCTCTAATTCGTGCTTCGACACGTGGGAGATATAGCCGCATTGAGGGCGTTACAAGTTGGTAATCAGAGCCTTCCCCGACTTAGGAGCCCCCTGCTTGATCGAATCGTTGGCGTTGTTGAGTCTAGAAAAATGTTTTGAGTCTTATAGGATTATATTTATCGGAGAGTAGGATTTCTCTTTACTCCTCGGTCCCTTCGTCGCTCTGGTGAGGCATCCTGACGTACAGTTTTGACTCTTCTCTTCTCAAATTTCACTAAAAAAATTTAGGATCACGCGGGTATCTTGGAATCGTTTCGATGGTTTTGTGACGAGAACATTGTTCTTGGTGCCTCCTGACATTTAGGGGTTGTGGCAGTGTCCCGGGGAGTTGAGCTCCGACGTGTTGTCGTCACAATTTTAACATTGCAATTCTGGAATACCTGAGTTTTGCCGACATCAAAAATCTCTTTTATGCAGTTGTTAGTGAGATAACCTCGACGCCACTCAATATTGGGGTGGGAGTTCGGGAGTATTGCCATAACTCGTATAACGGATGCTTTTCGAAGGTTGGGGTAAATGATTTCCGAAGGTTTCTTGGTTATGTGTTGAAGGATGGATACAACTGGATGTAGGATTTGTGTAGTTTTGGGTGAGATATTATGCTTCCCCTGTATCCCCAACACCTGATTGCATAACCGGAAAGTTTCGGGAGTTTATAAGTGGGAATTCAAGTAGCTCTTAGGATATCTTTCCGACAGATTTATGATATGAAATTGGGGTTCGACGTCTAGTGGTCCGCCTATCCACGGTTGGTTTTACAGTGGTCTCGTTGTGTCTTAAAGAGTCCTTGGCTATGCTAACTCGGGGACGCTTCGTATGTCATGTGCACTGCCTTGTACATGATGGTGTTGTACGATCGAGCCCATGTAGGCCCCACCACAAAAACTTCGGACGAAATTTCTATCATATGCTTGTTCCAGCTTATTCTGCAAGCCAATCCTTTGTTTTGTTTTCAGTTGTGGTATTCGAGTTGCTTCAAAGTCAAGTGTTGATTCCATACCTTTTCTAAGTGGTGTTCTCATATTTCTATGTGAATACCAATCCTTCATGATAATCGAGATTGTCATGTCAATCCTTCTCAACCGGTGTGCTCCTCTTCAAGTGGATTCGATCATTTCAACATCAGCAAGATCAATTATTAGTTCTTCTCAACGTTATTTGTTACATCCGTCCCAAATTGCCTTTGTTTTCCCGCCCTCCCACCCTTTTTCTTCAGGGACTCAAATTTTTTTAATTCGTTATCCATTTTATGGATGTGAAGTCTCTCCATTCTTTTCAATCAACGTTCTTACCCGATGATTCTCATGAAGATGCTCCACAAGTTCATTATTCTACATTCTTTTCTTCTCCGATGGATTCAAGTCAAGCTTTGTTTGATCACATTTTCCCTTGTTTCAAATGTTTTCTCGTGCCGGTGCACCTCTTAATCATCCACTTCTCGCTATTCATTTGTTCCGGAGTGCTGAAGATATCTCGGAGATTCATGTTTCCACTCTGCTTTCATTCAAACTCTTTCGAGGTTGTTATCTCATTCAAGCCTTTTAAATCAACCAGTGCAATCTCTCTTCTAAATCGTTCTACGGTGTTTCTTTTGAGCGGGCCCTAACCCACAGTTCTTTTCCCAGGATCTTACCTAACTCTTCTACTTTTCTTGGAGCTATTCTCAAATCTTCTAAAGTTTGACGTAAGAATGAGTTGTCATCAGTCAAATGTCTTTCTCCAAGATCTTTCAAATTCTTTTCATCATTGGTTCAACCTGTCTAATTTTCTTTCCATAGTATCTCAACAATTCATGGTGGTGTTTCTCATCGTCACTCTCAGATTGGAAGACCGAAGAAGAGTTTCTCGTAAATCTTGCTCCATTCTCTCCAAGATTCGTGATTCTAGCTTGTTGCCATCCTCTCATAATTGTATTCAATTGTGGGAATTCTTTTCAACCATCCGAAGCAATTCAAGAGTCTTCTCAGTTTGTTATCCGAAGTCCATCAATTCAGGTTTATTCATTCTCAGCTTTCAGTTATCATTCTCCAATCTTACCGGTGCATCATTCAAGTATATTCTCTAATCAGTTCATGATCTCTTCGTTCTCTTGTATCTAAACTCTCTCATGTATCTTCGTTCATTTGCTAATTCTTACCGGTGATTCACCCCTTTTACTTCGTTTGTTTTCAATTCTTATGATGGTTCGTTCAAGATCTCTCTTCCTTGGTTATCATATCAATTCATTCATTCTTTCCAATCCTACCGGTGGTTCGTGGAAGACTTTTCTCAAGTTTGCGCCATATCTCTCTTAATCCTTTCTATGAGAATAAGTAGTGTGCCAAACCCATTGCTTGACATCAATTTAATTGGTGAAGGATAAGCATAATGTAATTCTTATTCTTGTTTCATCGAGTAAATTCAATTCCTTATTCCGGAGGCTCGTCAAATTCTCGGTTTCACTTAATTCAACTTTATTTTCCTGGAGATCCAAGCTCTCTCAATTATTTCATCGCGAAGACCCATCTAATCAGTACAAGGATTCACCTGGTGTTTTCAACTTCTCCTTCCTTTCCTTTGATCATTCTTTTATTACCGGAGTTCTTCATGAAGGTTCTACATGATGGTTCATCAAGAATTTAAGTCATTCTCGAAGTGTTCATTGAGATTCTTTTCAGAGGAGCTCAAGCATTCTTCATCTTGCATAATGAAGTCCAGTTCGTCCTATCTTATCTTTGAGGCGGTGTTATGTCATTCGTGATAATTTCCCGTCGTGCTCTGTGATTCACAAGTTATCAAGAATGAGATATTTTAAATCCATCAATCTCTTCGTTGGAGTTTATCTTGGGTTATATTTCACCAAAAGCCTTCCCTAAGGATTGTTGTTATTATGGTGCTTATAAATTACTCAAGTTCTTTTATCCTCCCAGTGAAATAGTTTCTCGTCTCCTTCAGTGGCAGAATTTCAACTCAGTTTTGAGATGTTTTCCATAAGTCCATATCAAGCTTATCCTTTTCGTTGGTGGTTTTTTTTCCAACAACTCCGGGTGACCCTCCTCTTTAAGATGCTTTTCAAGCTCATCGGAGGTAGAAGATGTTGTTTTCTTCTCCGTTCTTTTGTTCCGTCAATTCAACTTCTATTCTTTCATTCCGGAGGCATTGTGATATTGCTTTCTTCAACCATCATCTCGTTTTATCAAAGATCATGTTCTTTCCTGCGCTTATCCATCTAACCAGAGTGTTGTGCCCTCTGTTCAAGTTCTTTTCATCTTATCAAGTTTTATCTCCCTTCTCAACCGGAGTGTTGTCTGAGATCTTTCTTGCCCATTGTGCCTTTCTTTCAATAGTTCCGGAGGCAGTGTGTTGTGATTTCATCAAGTATCCTCTCATCTTGTCAAGTTCTTATTAATTCCTTCCATTTTCAGTCGGAGTGCTGTCCAAATTATATCATTCTTATTCCTTCTCTATCTTGTTTAACCGGAGTGTTGTCATAATTGATCTTTATCGTTCTTTGTACATCTCGTTTCAATCGGAGTGCTTGCATGTACCTATTGTGCATTGTAACATTTTTCTTATGTCTTTCAACCTACAAAGGTCTAGTAAGGTTCCTTGTTCCTCTTCTCTAACGGAGTGTTTGCAACTATGTTCATCTTCATTGTTTTCTTTCTTTCGATTTGTTCAACCTCACAAGGTTCTTTGGTTTCACTCAATTGTCAAAGAAGCAACTTAGCTTTTACTGCTTATCTTCCTTTTCCGTTGTCCCTCCTGTGCCATTCTAGATCTTGAGACGAGATTCTCTCGTAGTGGTGGAGTGTTGTGACGCCCCGAGACCGTTGCGCCAGGTGTCTTCCATTTATTCGCTTTTGTTGCCTTGTCATTTGTTTGCGTGTTGCATCTTGCCATGTCATCATCTACATTGCATCATCATGTTTTCGAAACTTGCATCCGTCCAGGTTCCCCCAGTTCCGCCCATTGTCCGTTCTGAGCCCACACACACTTGCACGCGCCCGCGGCACCTCCGAAATATTATTTTATAAGTGGCCGGAAAATGTTCTCGGATTGGGGTGAAAGTTGGCATGCGGTGTTGTTATAGTGTTAGTAGGTCGCCTGCCAAGTTTCATCGCATTCGGAGTTCGTTTGATAGCCCAACCGTTAAACTATAGCGGCAGTATAGCCGGTCTACTGTCGGACGTTTTCGGTCTCCGGAAATAGTCGTCGGGTCTCTCTCTCTCTTCTCTCCTCTCACCCCAAGCCTCTCTACACTTTTCACTACCTTTCACTACCTACTGCCAGGCCCAACATAACCTCTCTCATCAGCCCGCGGCCCTCCTCGCGCGCGCGCCCGAAAGCTGTCCCGGACCCGACTCGGACTGTCGCTACCGTTGTGTCCGGATCATCCCCGAACATCTACAAAATGTCTTCGTTTTCTTAGTTGGGCCCCCTAACCCATTTAATCGCAACCACTCGATTACGATCGGAGGGACGAGGTAGCCCCTACCCAAATATCCACATGCTATATATATATCAGTCCAAAACCCTAGATTTTAGGAGAGTTGTCCCATCTTTCCGTTTCGGCCGCCGCCACTCTCTCATCGGGATACTCCCCGATCCACCCACCTCCTCTCCCTTGAATTCCCCATCGGGCCAGCCTTTCCCGAGCGCAGCCACGCCCGAGGCCCCAAGCAACTCCAACCTCGATCCCTGCTCATCCCGAGCGCCACCGCCAGTGCTGATCCATCCGCCGCCCGAACCTGCCAAGACCAGCACCCAGGCCGTCCCTCTCCTTCCTCCCGTGCATCTTCCCTTCCCTGTTGCTCTTTCTCATATCTCTCTCTGTCCATGTACTTGCTATAGCAGGAGATCGCCATGGCCGCTGTTGTCCTCGTCGCCGCGCCGTACACTACCAAGACCGGCCGAATCCATGCCCTGCCTCCATTCTCGCGCCGTTCCCGCCGTATCCCTGCTGCGTCACCGTTCCTTCGCCAAGTCCCCTTGCCAGCCGGAGCTCACCTTCGCCGCCAGCAGGAGCAGCAACAACAGCACAGCGCCCAAGCGCTCCCTCTCCTCGCGACCCGCCGCCCCGGCGAACCTCGCTGCTGGCGACTACCTCCCGCAGGAGCTCCAACCCCTAGTCATGGACACCCATGCTTCCCCGGCGCCTTGCACGTCCACGCCGCCGACGACAACAGTAGCAGCAGGGAAAACCGCCGCCGGATCCGCCTCCATCGGCCTCTGTTCGGCGCGGCACCGCCGGGATCTGCTCGCCACCTTGCCGACCTACCGCTCCCAGCGCCTCCCGGTCCCACCGGCAAGCCGCCGCGCCAAGTCCTCCTGTCGTCGCCCCTGGTTCCTCTGCATCGGTCTGCTGCGCGAGGGAGGCGAGCGCTCGACCGCGCATCGACCGCGCACGCGTGGACCATGAGGCCTCGATCGCCGCCACCCAAGCGTCCTCTCCCAGGCCCAGCTCAAGCCCGCCCTCTCACCTGAACTAGGCCTTGGCCCATGGTGAGACGCCCCCCAGCAGCGTCCCTTTTGTTTTTTTTAGTTGGCACAAACTTGCACCAGATTCGGCCCAAGGTGTCTTTTTTTTCTTGCTGCGAATTTGTTTAATTTCCATAGAAAGACAGTTTTACAGAAAGGCCCATGTTCTTCATGCGTATCATAACTCACCAACCGTGCATTGGATGTAAATAAGTTATATATGAAACTTGTCTAAAATTTTGTCTAGTTTAATAATATCCAACTTTCATCTATGTTAAAAATGTTGTTTGGTTAAATTTGCTCCTATGCCATGTTAAAATGTTTTAATTCATAACTATTTAACCGTAACTCGGTTTGTAACAAACTTTATATGTAAATGGGGTAGAATTTTGCCTAGTTTAACACGGTGGCATCTCTTTGCATGTTTAACAAATATAAAATATGGTTTAGGGCAGAACAGTACCATAACCAAAATATGCATATGGGGATTTACCGGAATTGTTGCTTGTTGTTCTGGCCTCATTTAAACTTGCCTAGATAGCTAGTTTTCATTTGCTTCACCCTCTTGCCATGTTTAACAACTTTTAATATTGTTGGGTATATAAAAAAGATCGAACTAAATAAGTCACGTGGTGTTTCGTCTTGCATATTGAGCTCCACTTAATTTGTAGGGTTGTTTGTGCACTTTGCCATGCCATGCCTCATTAAACCGGACATGCATCATACTTGATTGTGCATCATGCCATGTTCATGTGTTGGTTGTTTACTATGTTGTTTGCTTCTTTCCGGTGTTGCTTCTTCGGGTTGGTTCCGATACGTTGCGTTTGTGAGGATCCGTTTGACTATGTCCGTTTGTCTTCTTCATGGACTCGTTCTTCTTCCTTGCGGGATCTCAGGCAAGATGACCATACCCTCGAAATCACTTCTATCTTTGCTTGCTAGATGCTCGCTCTATTGCTATGCCTATGCTACGATACCTACCACTTGCTTATCGTGCCTCCCATATTGCCATGTCTAGCCTCTAACCCACCTTTCCTAGCAAATCGTTGTTTGGCTATGTTAATGCTTTGCTCAGACCCTCTTATAGCGTTGTTAGTTGTAGGTGAAGATTGGAGTTTGTTCCTTGTTGGAACATGTTTATTGTTGGGATATCACAATATCTCTTATTTAATTAATGCATCTATATACTTGGTAAAGGGTGGAAGGCCGGCCTTATGCCTGGTGTTTTGTTCCACTCTTGTTGCCCTAGTTTCCGTCATATCGGTGTTATGTTCCCGGATTTTGCGTTCCTTACACGGTTGGGTTATAATGGGAACCCCTTGACAGTTCGCCTTGAATAAAACTCCTCCAGCAAGGCCCAACATTGGTTTTACCATTTGCCACCTAGCCTTTTCTTTCCCTTGGGTTGGCCGGCTCAAGGGTCATCTTTATTTTAACCCCCCCCCCCCCGGGCTAGTGCTTCTCTAAGTGTTGGTCCAACTAAGCGATGTCCGAGGCTACCAGGGGCAACTCTGGGCTGGCCTACCCGACGTCTTGCTCATCCGGTGTGCCCTGAGAACGAGATATGTGCAGCTCCTATCGAGATTTGTCGGCACATCTCGGTGGCTTTGCTGGTCTTGTTTTACCATTGTTGAAATGTCTTGTAACCGGGATTCCGAGCCTGATCGGGTCTTCCTGGGAGAAGGAATATCCTTCGTTGACCATGAGAGCTTGTGATGGGCTAAGTTGGGACACCCCTGCAGGGATTTGAACTTTGGAAAGCCGTGCCGCGGTTATGGGAAGATGGGAATTTGTCAATGTCCGGTTGTAGAAAACCTGAAGTTTATCTTAATTAAAATACATCAACCGCGTGTGTAACCGTGATGGTCTCTTCTCGGCGGAGTCCGGGAAGTGAACACGGTGTTGGTGTTATGCTTGACGTAGGTTGTTCTAGGATCACTTCTTGATCATAGTTTCTCGAACGTGCTTTGCCTTCTCTTCTCGCTCTCATTTGCGTATGTTAGCCACCATATATGCTAGTCGCTTGCTGCAGCTCCACCTCTTACCTTTTACCCTACCTATAAGCTTAAATAGTCTTGATCGCGAGGGTGTGAGATTGTTGAGTCCCTGTGACTCATAGATTACTTCCAAAACCAGTTTGCAGGTGCCGATGAAACCGTGCAGGTGACGCAACCGAGCTCAAGGAGGAGCCCAATGAAGATCTCGTTCATTGTGTTGTTTCATTTCAGTTGATCAGTAGTGGAGCCCAGTTGGGACGATCGGGGATCTGTGTAGCATTTGGGGTAGTCTTCTTTTATTTTGGTTCCGTAGTCAGACCTTGAGTGTATCTGGATGAATGTAATGTGTTATTCATGTATTTGTGTGAAGTGGCGATTGTAAGCCAACTATGTATCTCTTTCCCTTATGTATTACATGGGTTGTGTGAAGATTACCTCACTTGCGACATTGCTTTCAATGCGGCTATGCCTCTAAGTCATGCTTCGACACGTGGGAGATATAGCCGCATCGAGGGCGTTACAATCCCCAAGCTTAATTCCTGCTTGTCCTCGAGTATGTAAATGATAAAAATTGAGTTTTTGATGTGGAATGCTACCTAACATAATTTTTAATGTAATTTTGTTTATTATGGAATGAATATTCAGATACGAAAGATTCAAGACAAAAGTTTAATATTGACATAAAAACAATAATACTTCAAGCATACTAACCAAGCAATTATGTCTTCTCAAAATAACATAGCCAAAGAAAGCTCATCCCTACATAATCATATAGTTTGTCCATGCTTCATTTTTGTCACACAAAATGCTCCCATCATGCACAACCCCGGTGACAAGCCAAGCAATTGTTTCATACTTTAGTATTCTCATACTTTTTCAACTTTCATGTAATACATGAGCACGAGCCATGGACATAGCACTATGGGTGGAATAGAATATGATGATGGAGGTTGTGTGGAGAAGACAAAAAAGGATAAGGTCTCACATCGACGCGGCTAATCAACGGGCTATGGAGATGCCCATCAATTGATGTCAATGCGAGGAGTAGGGATTGCCATGCAACGGATGCACTAGAGCTATAAATGTATGAAAGCTCAACAAAAGAAACTAAGTGGATGTGCATCCAACTTGCTTGCTCATGAAGACCTAGGGCATTTTGAGGAAGCCCATCGTTGGAATATACAAGCCAAGTTCTATAATGAAAACTTCCCACTAGTATAGAAAGTGACAACATAGGAGACTCTCTATCATGAAGATCATGGTGCTACTTTGAAGCACAAGTGTGGTAAAAGGATAGTAGCATTGCCCCTTCTCTATTTTTCTTTCACTTTTTTTGTTTTTTGGGTCTTCTCTTTTTTTGGCCTTTCTCTCTCTTTTTTTTATTTCCTCACACGGGACAATGCTCTAATAATGATGATCATCACACTTCTATTTATTTACATCTCAAAAATTACAACTTGATACTAGAACAAAATATGACTCTATATGAATGCCTCCGGCGGTGTATCGGGATGTGCAATGATTCAAGAGTGACATGTATAAAAATTATGAGCGGTGACTTTGCCACAAATACGATGTCAACTACATGATCATGCAAGGCAATATGACAATGATGAAGCATGTCATAATAAACGGAACGGTGGAAAGTTGCATGGCAATATATCTCGGAATGGCTATGGAAATGCCATAATAGGTAGGTATGGTGGCTGTTTTGAGGAAGATATAAGGAGGCTTATGTGTGATAGATCGTATCATATCGGGGGGTTTGGATGCACCGGCGAAGTTTGCGCCAACTCTCGAGGTGAGAAAGGGCGATGCACGGTACCGAAGAGGCTAGCAACGATGGAAGGGTGAGAGTGCGTATAATCCATGGACTTAACATTAGTCATAAAGAACTCACATACTTATTGCAAAAATCTACAAGTCATCAAAACCAAGCACTACGTGCATGGTCCTAGGGGGATAGATTGGTAGGAAAAGACCATCGCTCATCCCCGACCGCCACTCGTAAGGAAGGCAATCAAAGAAACACCCAATGCTTCAAATCTGTCACACAACGGTTACCATACGTGCATGCTACGAGACTTGCAAACCTCAACACAAGTATTTCTCAATTTCACAATTACTCAACTAGCACGGCTCTAATATCATCATATTTATATCTCAAAACAATTATCAAGTGTCAAACTTCTCATAGTATTCAATGCACTCTATATGAAAGTTTTTATTATACCCCTCTTTGATGCCCATCATATTAGGACTAATTTTATAACCAAAGGAAATTACCATGCTGTTCTAAAAGACTCTCAAAATAATATAAGTGAAGCATGAGAGTTCATCTATTCCTTCAAAATAAAACCACTATCATGCTCCAGAAAGATATAAGTGAAGCACTAGAGCAAACGACAAACTACTCCGAAAGATATAAGTGAAGATCAATGAGTAGTTGAATAATTATATAACTATGTGAAGACTCTATAACATTTAGGAATTTCAGATCTTGGGATATTATTCAAATAGCAAGCAAAACAAAATAAAATAAAATGACGCTCCAAGCAAAACACATATCATGTGGTGAATAAAAATATAGCTCCAAGTAAAGTTACCGATGAACGAAGACGAAAGAGGCGATGCCATTTGGGGCATCCCCAAGCTTAGGCTCTTGGTTGTCACTGAATATTACCTTGGGGTGCCTTGGGCATCTCCAAGCTTAGGCTCTTGCCACTCCTTATTCTATAGTCCATCGAATCTTTACCCAAAACTTGAAAACTTCACAAGACAAAACTTAACAGAGAACTTGTAAGCTCCGTTAGTATAAGAAAATAAATCACCACTTAGGTACTGCTGTGAACTCATTCTAAATTAATATTGATGTAATATCTACTGTATTCCAACTTCTCTATGGTTCATGCCCTTCGATACTACTCATAGATTCATCAAAATAAGCAAACAACACAATGAAAACAGAATCTGTCAGAAACAGAACAATCTGTAGCAATCTGGAGGTTTCGAATACTTTTGTAACTCCAAAAATTCTGAAAAATTAGGACGACTAGGATAATTTGTATATTTATCTACTTCGATTGGAATGGGTATTTTATCACTCTGTGGTAAAAAATGATAATTATTTTTGTGAGCGCAAACTTTCTGTTTTTTACAACAAGATCAAACAACTATTGCCCAAGATGATCTTAAAGGCTTTACTTGGCACAAACACTAATTAAAACATAAAAAACACAATCGTAACAGAGGCTAGATAAATTATTTATTAATAAATAGGAACAAAAATAAAGTTGGGTTGCCTCCCAATAAGCGCTATCGTTTAACGCCCCTAGCTAGGCATGATGATTTCAATGATGCTCACATAAAAAATAAGAATTAAAACATAAAGAGAGCATCATGAAGAATATGACTAGAACATTTAAGTCTAACCCACTTCCTATGCATAGGGATTTTTTGAGCAAACAACTTGTGGGAACAAGAATCAACTTGCATAGGAAGGTAAAACAAGCATAACTTCAAAACTTTAAGCACATAGAGAGGAAATTTGATATTATTTCAATTCCTACAAGCATAAGTTCCCCCTCATAATAATTTTCAGTAGCATCATGAATGAATTCAACAATATAACCAGCGTTGGGAACAAGTTAAGGGGGTCCCCGAGTCGTCCACAAGATAGGGCGGCGCGCCCGGGGGTAGGGTGCGCCCCCCAGCCCCGTGGACGGCCCGAGACTCTTGTGGCCCAACTCTTTTACTCCGGGGGCTTCTTTTGGTCCATAAAAAATCATCAAAAATTGGCACGTCAATTGGACTCCGTTTGGTATTCCTTTTCTGTAAAACTCAAAAACAAGGAAACAACAGAAACCGGCACTGGGCTCTAGGTTAATAGGTTAGTCCCAAAAATCATATAAAATAACATATAAATGCATATAAAACATCCTAGATGGATAATATAATAGCATGGAACAATAAAAAAATATAGATACATTGGAGACGTATCATCCACCCACATATCAAATTATCAAAGTAGCGAACACAAATCGAATCAACATGATGAAAGTGACTAGATGAAATTCCCATGTACCCTCAAGAACGCTTTGCTTACTATAAGAGACCGTTTTGGCCTGTCCTTTGCCTCAAAAGGATTGGGCTACCTTGCTGCACTTTTGTTACTATTATCATTACTTGCTCGTTACAAAATATCTTGCTATCAAACTACTCTGTTACTTACAATTTCAGCACTTGCAGACATTGAAGGAAATATGCCCTAGAGGCAATAATAAAGTTGTTGTTTTATATTTCCTTATATCATGATAAATGTTTATTATTCATGCTACAATTGTATTAACCAGAAACTTGATACATGTGTGGATACATAGACAAAACATCGTGTCCCTAGTAAGCCTCTACTAGACTAGCTCGTTAATCAAAGATGGTTAAGTTTCGTAACCATAGACATATGTTGTCATTTGATGAACGGGATCACATCATTAGAAGAATGATGTGATGGACAAGACCCATCCGTTAGCTTAGCATATTGATCGTTCAGTTTTATTCCTATTGCTTTCTTCATGTCATGTACATATTCCTTTGACTATGAGATTATGCAACTCCCGGATACCGGAGGAATACCTTGTGTGCTATCAAACATCACAACGTAACTGGGTGATTATAAAGATGCTCTACTGGTATGTCCAAAGGTGTTTGTTAGGTTGGCATAGATCGAGATTAGGATTTGTCACTCCGAGTATCGGGGAGGTATCTCTGGGCCCTCTTGGTAATACACATCATGATAAGCCTTGCAAGAAATGTGACTAATGAGTTAGTTATGGTATGATGTATCACAGAACGAGTAAAGAAACTTGTCGGCAACAAGATTGAACTAGGTATGAAGATACCGACGATCGAATCTCGGGCAAGTAACATACCGATGACAAAGGGAATAATGTATATTGTCATTATGGTACGACTGATAAAGATCTTCGTAGAATATGCGGGAACCAATATGAGCATCCAGGTTCCGCTATTGGTTATTGACCGGAGAGGTGTCTCGGTCATGTCTACATAGTTCTCGAACCCGCAGGGTCCGCACGCTTAACGTTTGATGACGATTTTGTATTATATGAGTTATGTGATTTGGTGACTGAATGTTGTTTGGAGTCCCGGATGAGATCACGGACATGACAAGGAGTCTCGAAATGGTTGATAGGTAAATATTCATATATTGGACGATGCTATTCGGACACCGGAAGTATTCCGGGGGTACCGGGTGCATATCGGGTCATCGGAACGGGTTCCGGGCATCCCCCCGGCAACTACATGGCCCTTAATGGGCCAAGAGGGGGATAGACCAGCACCTAAGGAGCTGGTGCGCCCCATGTAGGCCAAAATAAGGGGGAAGGAAAGAGGAGAAGGGAGAAAGGAAGGGGACGGATTCCCCCCCCCCTTCCTTCCCTCCTCCCTCCTCCTTCCTTCCCCCTCCGGATGGATATGGAAGGGGGAGGCTGAATTGGGAGGCGCCCAAGTAGGATTCCTCCTACTTGGGGCGCCCCCTTGGCTGCCTCTCCTCTCCTCCAACCTATATATATGAGGGGGGCACCGCTAGAACACACATCAACAGTTGTTAGCCGTGTGCGGAGCCCCCCTCCACAGTTTACGCCTCCGGTCATATACACGTAGTGCTTAAGCGAAGCCTTGCGCGGATGACTTCACCATCACCGTCACCACACTGTCGTGCTAACGGAACTCTCCCTCGACACTTTGCTGGATCAAGAGTTCGAGGGACATCATCGAGCTGAACGTGTGCAGAACTCGGAGGTGTCGTACGTTCGGTGCTTGATCGGTCGAAACGAGAAGAAGTTCGACTACATCAACCGTGTTGTCAAAAGCTTCCGCTTTCGGTCTACGAGGGTACATGGACACACTCTCCCCCTCTCGTTGCTCTGCATCTCCTAGATAGATCTTGCGTGAGCATAGGATTTTTTTTGAAATTGCATGCTACGTTCCCCAACAAACATTACCTTGCTGAAAACCACTTGTCATTTTCTTCTGCTCCTCGTTGGGTTCGACACCCTTACTTATCGAAAAGAGCTACAATTGATCCCCTATACTTGTGGTCATCACCCACATCCACCATCCTCTGGTCCATACGTGGTACCCGGCCATCGCTGGGTCCTCGTGCCCGTGTCGGGGCCGACACGCACCCAGACGCCCGAGTCCGAGACACGTGGATCTCGATGCAAGCGGCAGCGGGCGAGGGAGAGGGGAAGGCGATGTCGGCCCGCCGTTCACCCTCGAGCGCACCAGTGGATCCTGAGGCCACGCTCCTCGCTTTGGTCCTCCGCCGATCTCTGACGACGGCGAAGACGGATGCACGACGCCTCCATCAAAAGAATTCGATGACACTCCCACTCGCCATCGAGATATCGGAGTGCGATGCAACCAAGGAGGCGGCGGCGAAGGCGGTACGCCAAGCAAAGGAGCAGGACCGCCTGATCCGCAGGCTGTCGGGCATGAGTTGTGGCTCCGAGTCAGACCTGACGGGTGGCTCTACCTCCAGATCCGACAACAACGCACCTCCGCACACCGATGCCTACACGGAGGAGGGGCACAACCATGCGGACGACCGGATGGGGAAGGGCTCGGCGTGGAAATGGTGATATCCTCCGCCCTTCCATGTTATGTTTATATTTTAACTATGTTTTAAATTTGTAGTATGGATTTGTCATTGAACTCTGATGAACTATGCTTCTTTTGTCCAGCGATGGAAAGTTGATCCGATGAACTGCGTGTTGTTAACTGTGTTTACGTAGTGTTGCATGGTTTGTATAGTTTTGAGGGTTCGGATATGAGGGACGCGGGTTTGAAAGCCACCAAATGAGGCGTGCCCAGTCAGTGCCCGTAGACATGCCTGGGCGCGTCTGCAGGGGTTTGAGGGCCTGGGTTTGCAACCTGCGGCTGTAGATGTTCTTATGGCATCTCCAATGGCAACCCACAAATTTCCTCCCGCATTTGTCCACGGACAGGGGATCCTACCGCGGACACGGTTGTGAAAGGACGTCATTTAACGTTGCCCGCATACTTTTTTTGAGAAAACTTTTGATCTATTTATCAACTGTCAAGATAGTACAAAGGACACCAGAAATACAATTACATCCAGGTCCATAGACCACCTAGCGACGATTACAAGCCCTGGAGTGAGCCAAAGACGTGCTGCCTTCATCGCCCTTCCCTCATGTAAGTTGGGCAAACATTGTTGTAGTAGACAGTCGAGAAGTCGTCGTGCTAAGGCCCCATATGAATGACGCACCGGAACAACAAACGTTGCCTATGAAGAGAAACGTGGATCAGAAGGATCCAAACTACAAGCACACGTACATCGACGAATGAAGACCGGATCCAAATGGATCCACCGAAGACAGATGCTGACCGGATCCCATGAGATCCGCCAGAGACACACCTCCACACGCCCTCCGACGACGCTAGAAGCTCCACCGGGATGGGGCTAGGCGAGGAGGACCTTATTCCACCTTCAAGAAGCTACCACCGCCTCGTCTTCCTGAGCATGTCACAAACCCAAAAAAAACTTTAAAACACACCTACAAACAGAGCCCTCCCGCTGGCAAGGGCCGGGATCCACCGCGCCTCCATGATCCAAGAACCATAGGAGACGAGGCAGACCGCCGGCGGCGCCGGCGAGAGGCAAGGAAACCCTACGCCTTGGTCAAAGACGTCTAGGGCGAAGGGGTACATGGGTTTTAAGAAAGCGATTCGTTTTTCTGGTCGACTAGCCTGAGGCCGAGCTCCGCCCGCATACATTTCAACTTGTATTTTAACTAATCAGATGAAATTCATGCAAACTGGCCGATATTCATCAAAGTTCAGATAGAAAATAGCACAAATCATCCATACATAGCATGCAAATTAAGTCTAGTACAACAATGTCCCAAATTCGACTAGATTAACCGGATGTCCAACAAGTTTTTTATCAACGGATCATGCCCTCACACATATACTCCCCCTTCTGCTTCATCCAACATTGTGTGTATGTAAATGGCCGTCCCTATGTCCTGTGGTACATCACGGTAGCGTGTGCGGGCTACATAATGTGTAGACCAACATAGAGTGAACGAATCAATCAACAAGTTGAGCAAGAGGAAGCAAAACTTATGATCTCGTTCTCTGCTTTGTGCAATGGCCACCTTGCCTCGAGCTGACGAACCACGTTACAAGACTTGGTGATGCTGATCTAGATAGCGTACCAGCGATACGATAACAACCTCATATTGTGGTCTTGAATGATGTAAGTGTCATTGGGTGCAATGTGCTCGAGCGAGAAACAATTCATGCACTTGCCGCCAGAAGGCCCCCCCCCCTCTGCTCCTGCCTGTGAAATCGGTGGATACGGCCAACCACGCATCGCACAACAACTCATCCTCCATAGTCGAGTAACTCGCCATCCTTCGTACTCTAAAAAATGACATAGCATTCAAAAATAAATCTCAATGGCATTTGACCGAACACCTGTCGAGCATGGTGTCCAGTAGGAGGTCGTAGACAGGGGGCGGAGTGTACCTGGGTACAAACGGCTCCACGGCGAACAATGTCATCGTAGAGGCGAGCGGGAGTGTTAGTGCTGGTTGTGGACGTTCGACAATGCCTATGTGGTGGCCGGATATGTACAACGACAATGGAGGTGTAGGGTGCAGATGCAAAGCAAGGGGAGAAGGAGCAGAGTGGAAGGAAATGGGACTGGGAGGGTAGATAGGGTGGGCCGAGGGTGACAGAGTCCTACGTGTCCGCTGTCCTGATTCCCGCAAAGCCCCCCTCCTTTGTCTCCAATTTATAGGAGAAAACACGTTCGAGCAGCTCGGCGGACCCACACAAGCCCACATTGGATGGCTTCCGGGGTCTGGACCGCGTCTTCCGGACGTATGCGGGCGATTTGAGGGTCGACATTGGAGATGCCCTTAATAGCGAATTCCTGCTGCTAAAAAAAGTTATAGGTCTGAAATCGACAACCTTGATACAATATGCATCTGCCATGGTTTGGATAAGATTTCTAGATCAAAATTTATTCACAACTAGAGAAACAAAAACAAATACAAATCTAGTTATGAATAGGACTACAATGCAAATCTAGTGTGAACTGTATTTTTTGGGGGTAAAAGGTAAAACCAAATCATTTCAGTAAAAAATAACTTTGATTCAAGATTCTTTTACCGTGGCCTAATTCCATTTTAAAACTTGTTCCATAGCTCAATAAAAAACGACCACATTGCAAATATACAGTTAAAAAATGAAGTATAAATCGTTACAACTAAGGATATTGCTTCATAAATGGGGTGCCCTTGGCTAGGTGTCCTCCTACATTCTAACTTGGGAACCATCCCTAACCTACAAAGTGTCAAATTGAAAGAAAAACAATTCATGTATCTTCATTATCATACCAAAAATAGGAATCACCGGGATATCAATAAAGTTGAGAAATGATTTTGGGACCTATATATTTAACCCCCACCCCACCACCACACACACATCACATTCTTACTGAAGAGTTTGTATATCCATTTACTAAGAATGACAATGCTTTTAGTCTCTATTAGAACCCCTGACTTTTGGGCTGACACAGAAAGTTTCACCTAGCTAGCCAACATTTCTTTGTTTTATTATCACACAACTAGAAGAACTTGGATATAAGGTACTCTAGTCTCTGTAGTACCCCCTTCGATAAGTGGGAGAAAGAGAACTTGTATAAAACCATGACTAAATACTTGAATGTGACAGAATGGGAGGAGAGATCGGTGGTTGCGTTATCATGACAATTTATATGTGAGCAGAGGAGGACTAGAACAAGCCTTACCCATAGCTCTACAAAAGGTTCCCACAAAAATGTGAAACTGAAATTTTAACCAGGGAGGGCCCCAAGCTTATGTGCACCTAAATAAACATTAAAAAAACTGGTTATTTTGTTGTAAACATGTTTCAGAAATACAATGTGTGATTTTCACACAGATAGTGAGTGCTTATTCAATTAATGAAAGTTAATGTCTAGGCTACTCAATACCTTTTTGAAAAGGACTCGCATCAATTATAAAGATTCATCAGAAGTAAAAAAATGCCTGAAATATAATAAAATACGTCAAGATCCCTAAACCATTGAACGACCAATGCCCCCACCAGAACGAGTCGTTATCGTCGCTCACATGCCAGAGCTGAACTGGCCTTGTCGATGATAGTCGGGAAGTCTTCATGCATCCTAAAGAATAGTGCACTAGAGCCGCTGTCGCCACCAATGAAACCTTGAATTGATCCAAAGAACTCAACATCAATTCTAACCGCCGCATACACTCGAAGAGAAACTCTAACCTCACCGCCCAAGGAGCTGGTAGGAATCTATGTCAGAGCTCTATCTAGTCTATCATGACAAACAAACTTGAGAAGGGTCGAAGCCTGAAAGACGGACTTGAATAAGAAATGCCGCCATCTATCTGAATGGGCCCCTGCGAGGACTAAACTGCAATGTATATACTAGCTGAAGCCGAGGCACCAGGATTCTTCTCCCTCTCACCGTTCATCGAAGCGACAAACATAGGGGTGGAAAATTCACAAGCTCACCGACGAAGATCGAGGGAGAAATGCTTTCCCCTAGCCGCCTTGCAAGAGGGGAGGAAAAAGTTACCCAATACTTATACATTAAAAAACTAAAATGTTTTCTTGCTAAGTTTTCTGCTTGAAACATATTTTTTTATAAACTTTGCTAAAATAGGATCACCTCTGGCCCTGTCCAAACTAACATTTCCCAGGGGTGGCCAAGCAATTGCAGCGATGGAGGTTGGTATTAAAAAATTCAGCTATTTTTTCAACCTATTGGGCATATCTACTACCCCTATAAAAGCACCACATACGGCAGACACTTTACATATCATCCATCTAATCAAACAATCTAACATCAAAATCCTTCTGATGTTGAGCATCAAGCCATTAGGTGTATGCCTCTGTATTTAGCGCTAAAGACAGTTACCTAGATCCTATCTGCCTCACCCATGACTGACCACAACTTGCCTCACCCGGCCCCAAACCCTTGCCGCTGCCGTCTCTCGCCTCCCACGCTACCCCAACGGCCTCACTGCCACCCGTCGCTCCGGCTCGGCCGTCGCCAGCACCGACCGCCCTCACATCCTCACTTATGCACTGCCACATGTCCGGATTCACCTTGCCACGGCCGCTGCCTGACACGCCTGATTACCTCAACTCCGCGTCGTTGCAGCATGTCGCGCCCCCACGTCAACTTCATGATGTCACTGCACAACCACGATTTTATTTGAAGCCATCTTAAGAACTACATCAAAGATGCCCATGAGTTCCGCCTCCTAGAGGTCTGGATTGACGCCAACAAGCCCCTCTGGGAACCAAGCCCCCTCCCCACTCAGAGTCCTCCGCCACCGATGCAATTGTATGTGCATGAGTTGTAGCGGTTAAGGCAGGGGTTGGCGAGTACTCGGAGTAAGCGAGATCATAAATTAATTTTGCGAGATAAGCATCCGACACTCAAAGCGTCACAACAATCTAATTATGGTAATTGATTGATGTACCTTTCCATTGAATCATCCTCCGAAGCATCCTCTCATCTTGAAAGCAAGAAGCAACTTATGTGTGATATTGTTTTCCTATCGGTAATGAATAGACATGATCAGACATAATAAGATAAATGTAGATCCCATCTTTTGATTCCCTTCATGCATGCTCATTATATTTGTAGCTTTAATACACAATGGTGAATATCAGTCAATTTTGCAACAAATACATATTTCTAGATGAATACTCAGGGTGGTGTTGTGGCTGCATTCGCCTATTACTATTTTGCAAGATGCTTTTGTTACAATGAAAGGACTAAAAATCAATCAGGATAATCAGTTCATCAACTTTGTAGTAGTAATGATCATTCTTAACCTTGTTTGGTGATTATAGTAGAAATTCTCGCGACAGTGCAAAGTTGTACAACTTCAACGTTTAATCGTAATGGTTGTGCTCAATTGCGACACTATTTCTCGGACTACTACTTGAACACGCCCTTCCAAGTTCCAACATTATTATTTCTATCCATGGAATGTAGAATAACTTATGAGTTTTCTCTGTAGGTAACCAAACTGAAACATGCTTCTCTCTGAATCCCTGTCAAGGTAACTACGTTCTTCGTTCTCTTTCACTGATTCAAGTAGGAGTAAAAGGCCTTCTTACCCTTTAGTATTTACACAGATTTGTTGTTTTTGGGAACCAGGTGGTAGTATCCTCCAATAGTAGTGCCCTTATAGTTCCAATCTTACTCACACTATCCTATTTCCATGGGAACTAATTTACCATCTTGAATATTTGGTGTATGCAGGAAGCATATCCGCCACATACTCTTGTTTTCATTTGAAAATCCTACCAGAAAGAAGCTCTCTTCTGGATGAAGAAAATAAATCCTAGCTTGAGTGCCTACACTATTACAAACAATATGTAACTTCATGTGTTACTTAAGAATTTGATAATGGTTGGTGCTCATAACTTTTTTTAACTTTTCAGCAGAAACCATCAGTCTACATTAATGTTTTCTCTGGTAACATGACAACCAAGTTTCCAATTTCAAGTTAGATGACATGAGGAGTGAGAATTTTATGATGTATATGCCATGTGTGTTGTACCCGAGAGATCTAAAAATTCGTTCAAGTACAAAAGGATTTTCCCTAGATAGGGGTCTTGATCTCCATGGGAGAGGTGGTAGATGAGCAAAGCTCTCTCACAAATCTGAGTTGTTGCTTTGCTAACCCTAACAAGAGGAGGGGGTGGTCTATTTATAGTCTAGGTGAAGCAAGGGTCAGGGAGAGAGGTTACATGGACACTTGGTCGTGGATGCGCCGCAGGAGCCGGATGTTTGGGGGGCATGCCAAATGTCCGGCCATTTGTTAGCCTTTGCTGTTGTACTCTTTGGGACAGAAATCCGGGTAGGGGCCGGATGTACGAGGGTGGCCGGATGTCCGACCGCTGAAGCTCTTCAGCCACCTGTTGGCGCAGCTCATTCCTCTTCTGCACAGGTGTCGGATGTCCGGCCGCTGTAACTTCAGCAACTCCGTCTTCTTCCATCATCGCTTCCATGATCACCTCATGGACGGTGTAGTTGTTCCCTGGTGTTTGAACTCCTCCTCATCATCCATGAAGCTCCGACAATACCTATGCATGCACACGGGAGAAGTGTCAAGTAGTATACCATCCTTGAAGGGCCAAGTGAGCATGTGTAAAGGAGATGATTCATCTTTATGTATGTGAAGTGGATGTCGCACGTGTCACTTGCCAAACAGACTTTTGACATGGTGATGTCCGTAGAATGCTCCGCATCAGAAAATACTCAGGATGCTTTGTAAACATTGATGTCTTGTCTTGACCACTGTGCAGTTAATAATCTTGCAATATATTTTATTGAATTTTTATATTAGTCGGGGCATGCATTGTTGAGGTTAAGTCGCTGAAGTGCTAATTTTCCCATTGTGATCACTACAATATTACTTCAAACTTTTCATGTGTGTACCTCTTTCCTACAATCTGAAATGTAGATATTGAAATTGGAAGTTGGCACAATCGCGCAACAAGACGGGACAACATGATATAGATGATTATGCACAAAAAATTTATCTCTACAACATGCATATTGGTTTTGCATCTTTTGGCGCTATTGTTGTCTTAGAACTTTCATATGAACCTCTGATTATTCCACCCAGTTGTCTGCTTGAGTCATGCCAATTCATCCAACTGTTCACGCCCAACTGTGTGTTGCATTGCAATTAACCTTGCTTCGACAAAAGGGAATTGGGTGATGGGCGTAGATGCTATCAGGCTATGTTACACTTGAACTAGCCGACCGATTACTTAAAACTCCGTTCAATGCCTTGTGCATTAGGAGCCTCTAACTGAATTGAGCTAAGGCATTATGAGTTTATGACACCATTATCCATCTATGAATCATCATTAATTGATTGATGTTATAACAATGTATTCAAGTCCTAAATTTCAGCATATCCAGTATCTTTCAATTTTGTTTGTTTCACAACATGATTTTGCAAGCCATGAGGATAATAGGGGAATGTCCTCGAATGACCCAAAGCCTCATTAGAAATAAAACAAATTCAACTCACACCTGACTCAAAGAAAGAAGTAATTAATGCCTGATGCCCGAGTTCCGAATGGGTGACCTCCGGCCCGAAATTCCAGCAGCGGAGCAAGTCATATCGACAAGAGAAACCCTAAAGGAAGTTGTGGAAGAAATTGCACCACCATCCCCTTCTTCTATCATCCGCCTTCGACCTTCAGGCCAGTTTCAGTAGTGTTTATCCTGATCACCACTGCCGCAACAAGAACACAAGCAATACGAGAGAAAAGCCAAGATATGGTTTATTCCCAAAGGAAACACCTATACATATGGCGCAAGATCCATAACCCCCTACCACTCATGTATGATCCAACATCTAAAGAGTCAGGAGTAATGTGTCATTATCAAATAGCTAAACTTTCACAGGAACACTTTTTTTTGCTTGTATATTTTTCCGCGAGCACTTTTGTTAAAGAAAAATAACAACATTCTGTATCAATTCCAACTAAAAATAATAATGTGTACCAATTTTATTCCTATGAATTTTTCGTAGTCAAAGTTTGAGATGTGCATTGCAACAAGTAACACATATTACAACTTACCCCTGGTTAGAATGGCGAAATCTGGATGCAACTAATGGGGGATGATAGCACGAGATACATATAAGTTTGGATGGCGGTCAATAGTAGGCTATTTGTAGGCATATATTCTAATTTTCGCCGATTGTGGCTACTTTTATACGATGTTCTTTTTGTATACTCCGATGCTGGAGCTAGTCACTCGAGCATTAATAATGTATGGTTGTGTGCATCGTAATTATGTAGTGGTCAGAAATATTTCCCTTTTTCTAGAAAAAATACCATTAGAATAGGGACTGTCTATTTGACATTCGACTATTTTTCAATTTGACAACATTCAAATTTCGTAGCAAATAAACAGATGACACATGTATGTCCCAAAAAACCCTCCCACCAGCCACTTTATTTTCTGTATTTCAGCAAAAACGGGTCGGGTAAAACCCTGACCCGGTTTCCAGCAATCTAGCCCCACCAAACCCTCGGTGGACTACAACTAACAACTGGCCACAACTTCCCTGCTTGCCATCAACTTGTTACGCATGGAAAAGGAAGGGAAACCCCTCTCCACCCCTCCTACATAACATCATAAATCTCACCAAACACACAGCACATAGAAACAAAATTAGGGCTGGCAGCCATGGAAGAAGGGAAGGGAGAAGAATAAATTGCAGATCAAAGTCATGCCAGGAAGGCAGCCATGGGAGAGGGGTGTGAACCTGGAGAAGAAGTTGTACCTGAAGAGCAACAAGGACGTACAACATCCACACAATTTTGGAAATCCCAGGACGATCAACGGGTCGGAAACAAATCTATTGCTACCCCCTTGTATTTCATTTCTTCACCAGCTTCACCTCTCTTACAAGGAAATATCTGCCAAAAACGAACCTGTTGGTTGCGTGCCTTATCAGAGAAACTAGATACCAGGATAAGAAACAACAACAGTAGAGCAAACTTAATACTCTGCAAATAGTTGATCAGTAGCAGTAGAAAAAACTTGCATAGATGAAGAAATTACACGGCAACAACACATTATGCCTGAAATGACAATAGACAGGCCAGTAGCAAAACCATGCCAACTTACACTAAAAAACTGGGTACTGACTAAAATGGTAACAAACCTAGAGTGTAACTACCAATGAAATACAGTGAAAATTATCAACTTACACTGAAACTACCTATGGAATAAATTGCAATACAACAATAATTACAGTGTAAATCCCGTAGCAATTATAGTAATTGGCAGTGTTAAAGTGTACAGGGTAAAAATTCAAAACGAATTACAATGTAAAACTGCCAATGAATTACAGAGGGAAATGGGGAAATGGAATGTAACACAATTTTTACACTAGCAGAAACTTTCCGAATTATACTGTAATTCATCGATAGATGGGGAAATCCCCCTAGAATTACAGTGTAAATTCTTTGGACTGTACTAGAGATTACAGGAATTACACTGTAATTCCTTTGGACTATACATATGTTTGCTGTACTAACACACATTTCTTTTCCAAAAAATGCAGATGGGGACATGACAAGGACAATAACAGAAGACGAACTACTGTCAATGTCATAGGAAGATCTTATCCTAAATGTAAGTACCACTAGATGTCAAAAACTTAAAAGAGAATGCCAAGTACATGAAAAACAAAATCTGACACACACAAAAACTGCAGGAATCATTTTCTTTTACTGCGCTCCTACAACCAGACATTATATACAAGGTAAGAAAAATATTCTTATGAAAACAGTACTACTTTTACAGCTTCTTGGAAAAGAGATGGGTTTCATTTGTTGTGATAATACAACAATAACTATATTTTATGAGCATGTTTCTTACAGGTACATTCAGCAAATGGAGGTGCACCGAGTAACAGAACTCATAACAGTAAGTGACAAAAATTTGGATAAACTATCATGATATGACAAGAATAAGAGAGCTACTTACAGCTTTAGTACTATTCTGCAGACATTCGACGAAATGGAAACTGAAACTACATCAACCGAAGAAGGTGCAACAGAACAAAACCCCTGGCATGCAGACCTTTTTGGCACCATGAATCTGGAACAGGTAAAAGACCAAAATTCAGTAACAAATATACATACCATAGAAGTTAAAACTAGTAAGAAATAAAATACTGAAGCAAATTGCTAAGAATGCAGGTGGCTGAAGATGATGACCCCAGTTCAGCAGCAACAAGAGAAAACAACAGTTGCCAGAACAATGAAGAAACGGAAATACCAGGATCAGAGCACTCACATGAACAAGATGACAATGAATACCTCGACGAATAAGACATTGAGAGATTCCTGCAAAATGAGCAAGAGGCTGCATCAGAGGGCAATCTAATGAACACTAGCAGCAACTTCAGGCCACACATAGGCATGCAGTTCAAAACAAAGGAAGAAGGCCAGGAATATATCAATTTCTACTCCAAAGTTGCTGGATTCTCAGTGGCTACAGTAGCAGCATCAAGAACAACAAGCAAAAAAGGAACAATGAGGTGACAAGAATAACTATGAAGTGCAACAAGTGGGGCAAGAGGAAGGAAGCGGACAAAGATTGCATAGTCCCTATGAGAAAGACAACAGTCATTGCAAAGACAGATTGTAAAGTGGTGATGGTCATGAGTGAAAAAGGAGGGACAAGTAGGGAAATCAGTAGACCGCCTCTGCCTCTACCACAAATAAAAAGGAAACAGATATCAAATAAGTGCACTCAAAAAAGTAAATAATAAGATGAACAAGCTAATACTGAACGAGAGCATCATGGCAAGAGGAAAAGGACTAACCACATTTCTTCTACCAGCAGATGATAACTTCCTCTTCGGTGATTTTACTTTCTGAAAAAACATAAAGACAAAAGTCACCTCAACAAGAGAAAATAACCAACAACATAAAACAACAAAGAACAAGAAAAAGAAAATAGATAACCAACTTGATTAACATAGAACTTGAAAAGAGCTTTGTCAAAGGCTCCTTCATCACCAGAAAGTTCCTGAAAAAAGGAAAAAGACAACAAGCCAAAATAAATAAACTGATTACATAAACTCAAAAAGAAAATATAACTAGAAAAAAAATAACAGAAATATAACTACCGTAGACATTGGATATGATCCATCTTCCGCAAAGTCATTAGACACGAATGGTTCACGGATAGGATATGCACTCTCAAAAGATGACACTAACGAAACGTCCTGGTGAGCGACTTTCTGAAGCTAAAAAAACGGAAAATTACAGAGCTAAAGCATGAACATTACACTAAAAAATAGGTAAATCGGGGCATAATTACACTGTAAATCTGGGCATACTAGACAGTGATTCTAGTGCATATGCACTGTAAATCTGGGCATATACAGTGTAAAATACATGAGTAGTTGGGCTAAATTACTGTGTAACTGCTAGGACAAATTACACAGTGATTCTATGGCATGAATACACTGAAAAAACTTGCATATCTCAGCACATTGTAATCAGGATTTACACTGGAATCAGAGAGAAAATTACACAACACTGATACGACAAATTACACTGTAATTGGATGATAAATTACACAGTAATTCTAGGAGGAAAGTTACATTGTAATTCTGGCAGTATTTGGAAGTACTACACTGTAAATTACACAATACTACTAGGACAGATTACACAGTAATTACGAACATGGGAGAATTATGAGAATTACACTGTAAATATGGGAGTATAACACTGTAAATTACACAATCATACTACTAGTAACATATTACACAGTAATTACAAAAAAAATATGGGAGAATTACATTGTAAAATGGGAGTATCACACTGTGAAAGCAGGGACCATAAGGTTCTGGAAACATATTACAGTAGTTACACTGAAATGGGTAAGATCCACAGTAATTTGAGCTACAATACAGAGAGATCCACTTACATGACTAACTAACCACATGCTGAAATCACTAGGATTGCAGTGTAAAATTAACCTGAAATTACACTGTGATTTACAGTGTAAGTACACTGATACTACAGTGTAATTACATAGTTAGTACACTGATATGTAAATGCACTGATATTAGACTATAAATACACTGATATTACCGAATAATTACATAGTTACAAGGTAAGTACATTGATAATAGACTACAAAATACACTAAAAATATAAAGGAAACTGAAATTCGACTGGAAATTTCAGTGGAAAACACCAGTCGGGGGGGGGGGGGATTCTTGAAACACACATTCAGACACACCTCAGCTGCCGGCGGGGGGGGGGGGGAGTCATGATCAGCCACCTACAACTATCATCTAACAGCAAGGGGACAGACACCACTGCAACTACCAGTACGTGTACCTCCACCACAACACAAAATAAAACAAAAACTAAAGCCTAACACACCTACAATCAGGGGAGAAAAACAACCACAAAGCTCCTAGAATCCGCAACTACAACCTCCTACACAACTACAGACCTAGAACCCACAACTACAAGCTCCTACACAACTCAGGCGAGCAGAATGGAGTGGGGAAATTGGACGGACTAGAACAACATGGCAGCACCTACCACAGATCCACGAACAACAGCAAACATACGATCCACAAACCACGACCACGAAACTCACCTAGATCTGGAACTACAGGACGGGAAACGCGAGAGACAAGGGGAACCAACATTGGCAGCTGAGGAGCGAAGAGAAAAGGGGGGGGAGATCAAAATCCAACAGTGGAATAGCTCGGAATCACCATGAATCGCCTCCTCTCCGCCGCCCCTCGAGCTATTCCTCGCCTCCTCTCCGCCGCCGCTCGAGGTTTCTCCTTCGCCTTATCGAAACAGAATGACCAAACGAAAGGGGAACGACACCCACTCTAAAATTCAACAGGACAAAAACCAATAGGACGGGCGCCGTCACGGGTTGAGACAAAGAAAAACCGAACCCGGTAAAAGAAAACAAACCGGAGTAAACAGGGCACCAACACGAAGAAAAAAAGGAAAACCAGCGCAAATCTCCGCGCAAGAATGGACGGACACAAATTTGAATGTTGACGAATTGAAAAACACTTGATTGTTAAATAGCAAACCCGTTAGAAGAAGTTAGGATTGTGGCTACGTGTCTCTCCTAGTAAATGGAAAAAATAATAAGATTCCATTTTGCCGTTTTGCCACGGCTTTGTTGTCGAGCATCCGACTTTGTTTCAGGGGTAGATAGACCAGCCAACCAATGCGGTCTCGAATTTATTCGGTGATATATATATCACTCTCCATATATTTCCTCCGTTCCTAAATATAAGTCTTTTTAGAGACTAGCTATTTGCCCGTGCTGCAACGGGGCTATATATATTCCAGTAATATAACATCAAGCTCAACGTAAACAATTCTAGCAGAAACTCACGATTTCTGGTAGGTATGAAGCACATCTGGATAACACCACAATTGATTATTTGGTTTTCGCAAATTTATAACTTTGCCATACGTGAATTGATTGATTACCATAATTGCCACATATGAGATTTTCGTGAGTTTATGGCCTTACCATATGTGAATTGATTGATTGCCGTAATTACCATACTACATTTGAGATACACTGGGATTTCACGGGCATGACAAGCAGAGGAATAAACTACTAATAGAGAAAAAAAACCCGGTGGAATGGGGAGGAAAATCAGTGGAAGGCGAAGGAAAATCGGTGGGGGTGGGGGTTCTCGGAAGTGCATGTGCATCATAGGTGTAATCCACTGTAGAATATATCCTGGTATGCCGATGAAAGCAATTGTTTTTCTTAGCTGAAGATTTTGTATCCTGCCCATGAGCTGCATAATATGGATGGAGGACGAACCTTGTAAAACACATTAATATTTCAAAATGTAAAAGCACTTAACACACAGCATGGATTACAAACTCTGATTTGGTAAATAAGTACTAAAACTTCCTTCTATGAGGAAAAGTCATTGGTGATCAAGTGCTAACTCCACCCTGATATAATGAAACTACTGTCAAGTTGAGAGGATACTGAAACTGAGTTTCAGGCATTAAAAAATGAAAAACAAAGCATACTATTGTTTGGAAAATTGTACAGTCTGATCACACGACAGTAAACTTTTCCGCTGATGTGAAATACATCAAGGCCCTTTCAGAGGAAATATTACACAATTGTCATGGATCAATGTAAGTTATTCACAGCAACACACCCAGATTACAGATCACCAGAATGCATGAACTAAACACGTGAAAGAAGCCTGGAATTTTGACTTCAGGTTCCCTTCATGCTTTCATGGTTCCTGTGAATCCGAATGGCAAGCAAAAATCATTAATGAAACAAGCTAACAAAAGCTATATTGCATGGAGGCCAACCACGATCTACTCTGGAAGGAGGGTCCAATGGTTAAGTGATATTTTCAGATAACAAGTTTGGCAGTGGAAATTCCAATATCTACATAAAATATCGTATCAAAGGATTTCATATGGAGGGAGGATTCTGAATATTGGCCTCAGGGGAAATAGAGGTGTGAGGTTGTGTTCAACGTGGATGAAATGGTAGGACGAATAGAAGCGCAGCAGCGTAGCGGCAAAATTGCATATCTTACGCAGGTCTCCCCTGATCGTCACTGTTGGAACGCATCTTCAGGAGCAGCTTCAACGGTCTGCACACGATTGCCTACCTAGTCTCCAGGGTTGTTAGCTAGAGTTTAGCTTTAGTGGTTAGTGGACAACGGCATGACTGCCTCCTGTATATGTACACTGTCAAAGGATGAATAAAAAGTTAAAAACACTGTCAGTTCTTCCATTCTTCTCCTTCAGTTACCATCGTCGTGTCGCTCCGTCGATGCCGCATCTACTCATCTCCTTCCCAGATCGAGCGCTACACCCCTATTCCCTCCCCTCCCTGCCGCCTTGGTACGAGCAAAAGTGCGTACGTGCATCGGCGCCGCAACGCACACCAGCGCGTGGTCAAGCACCTTGGCTGCATCGCTCTACGAAGAGCTGCCGGATCTCTACCTCGGCCAGCGACCTTCCTCCCGCGTCCTCTTCTTCCCCCTACGGCGACCTGCCTCCCGCATCCTCTCCTTCCCTCAACGGCGACCTCTCCTCTACTCGAGGCGGCCCCCTCTCTATCTCCCCACCATGATTGACTTAATGCACCCATGACGGATCTAGTCAAGCAAGGCGAGAGAGGGGGGCTAGGCATCTAGCGGCTCGCGGCTGGGAGGAGTGAATAAAGGAAAGGATCGAGGGAGCCAAGGTAGAGGGAAACTGAACAGTTAAAAGGAAGGAATAGGAGAGATGACGTCCGTGATTGATCTTTATTGATTGTGTTATATATGCATTACCAAATAAGGTATTAATTGCCATCTGTAATTCATTGAATTACCAAATATTGACAGGGAGGAGAGGGAAATCGCTGTCGGTTGGGAGAGGATGGACGAAGGGGTGGGAGGATGCAAGAGGGGAGACGGAACCTTACGGTTCTTTTAGGTAGTAGAGATTCTACTACAAACTACATACGGATGTATATAGACATATTTTAAAGTGTAGATTCACTTATTTTGCTCCGTATGTAGTTCATAGTAGAATCTTTAGAAAAACTTATATTTAGAAACGGAGAGAGTAATATATCTTGTAATTGATGTCGGGTCGGTTCTCTTTGTTTCCTTTAATTATCCATCTCTATGCTATCAGATTGGCCTTTTAATGTGCAAATACTTATAAACAAATGGGTGGTTGGGAAGTGAACAGCCTTTTCCGTACAACCAAGGGACACATCTCTTTGTTTCCCTTAATTTTAGCTTTATTCTCTTTGTCTCCCTTAATTATTCATCTTGGTAGTACTTTCTTCCTTTCAAAATTCTTGTCTTAAATTTATCTAAATATAGATGTATTAAGTCACATTTTAATATTAGATACATCCGTATCTAGACGAATCTAAGACAAAAATTTTACAACGGAGGGATTATATGTCACCGCCTTGTCCGTACAACCAAGGGACACATGGATGCTAGTCTAGTGACCTAGGATGATTAGCTATCCGTTGTTATGCAAGAGCATACAGCTAACCTACAACGACATAGTACTAGTTTCAAATTAAAGACCGGGCAGATAATGGGATTAGACAACCGCATCATCATTAATTAAAACTTTAAGTAGGAGCATGTACAATCTCAGGCTGGTATTTTCATTTAAAAAGTACGTCATACTATCATATTTATATGTGAGATATTCGAATGTTATACAACATGCTAAACGCCATAATTGGTGATTTCATATAGATTTCCCAGGAGTTGAAAATATTTGAGGCGAAATTCCATATTTCAGCCTCTCTGACCATATCATTAATTCAATTATTGAGACAAAGTTAGTGGTTGGAACTTGCAATCTCTAGCACTGTGGAGGTACATGACTTCCCGTTGGTTACTTGTTGTACGTGCAACAGTACAAGGGATATTCGCTTGCATCTCCTCTGAATTTAGACTTTGCTGCTGCAAATTTCAGCATCTAAACTTGGATATGAAAGAGAAAGAACGAAAACAAGTCAAGAATTGCAACCGATCCTCCACCATGGTTGACTTGACCAAGTAGTTATTGTTATTTTTGCCAATTATTGCTAATTTTCGGTAAATATATAATGCTTGTATGTCCATGACACTTTTTTTTCAAAAAGAGGGAAAGATCCATAGGACTTTGCATCAAGGAATGCACACAATCGTTTTATTGCTTATTCGAGCACAAGTCAGGCCCAAGTGAAATGAGGTCCACAAAAATAAATTACACGCGTCCGCCTTCATAGACAAAAGATGCATAAAATGAGAAAATATTACCCCCTTCGATCCACATTGATTGTCGCTGATTTAGTAAAAAATTGACAAAAAAATTAACTAATTTTGCATGCATTCTCCATGTTCAATAATCTATTATATTTAGATTTTTATTATGGTAAGGATGTAGGGTAGCTAGCTTTTATAGGCATGTGGCGTCGAGTATTATCAGCATGTCAAATGAGAACTCGCTTGGAAGACTAAACCCAAGAACTACCAGTAATCTAGTAGTTGTATTGGATGTAGATGACTTATTATGTCAACCATCAAAGGCCACTAGCATTCACCTAAATGACAATTATTTCGTTTTTATATGCCCGTCAACTTTGCGAAGTGTATTACTTGAATTATGTTACAGTTTTAATCAAAGCAACGTGCTTTAGGGGCTGTTCTTTTTGTGGTCTTTTCGGGCTTGTAGAATAAGCTACCCCTACCCAGCTTATTCTAGAAACGCAACCAAAAATATTTTTTAGAAGCCTATTAGTTAAGTCTTAATTAGTAGGCTTCTAAAAGGATAAATTTGGTTGGATTTTTAAAATAAATTAGGTAAGGGACAGCTTATCTCAATTTATTCTAGAAGCTAGCAAAAAGAACTGCCTCTCATTCTTGTGTTATAAACATAACATTGAAAAACCTATGACTTCTTTTTTGCGAAAAAACTTCATATCTATTCATCTGCATTCATGGCAGTACAACGGACACCAGAAATAATGAGAAAATGCATCCAGATTCATAGACCGCCTAGCGACGTCTATAAGAACTGGAGCGAGCCGAAGGTGCGTCGCCATCATCGCCACTCCCTCGTCGGAGCCGGACAAAACTTGTTGTAATAGACAATCGGAAAGTCATCGTGCTAAGGCCTCATAGAACCAACGCATCAACATAGCAACCGTCGTCGATGAAGAGTAGCTTAAATCGGAAGGATTCAACCTGAAAACACACAAACGTAAACAAGCGAAGAACAAATCCGAGCAGATCCACGATAGATAGATCCGCCGGAGGCACATCTCCACACGTCCGCCGACGGCGGTAGATGCACCATCGAAACATGGGCTAGGTGGGGAGAACCTTATCCATCTTCAGGAAGCCGTCACCCTCGCGCCTTCTTGAACAGGACAGAAACCCTAACAAAACTCAAAGTAACATCTAAAAATAAAACCTTCCCATCATCAATGGTCGGGATCCACCGCGTCTCCATGGCTCGGAGGCCACTGGAGATGAGGCGGAAAAACCTCTGACTTGGTTGAATAAACTATTAGTAGTTGTTAGTTGGTTTACCCAATAATTCGTGCATCATATCTATCGGTCGCTCCCTTCATATAAAATTGATTTCTGATTTTCAAAAAACTCTCAATATACAATACAATAATAAAAGATCATCCTTACATTGTGTACGACTTATTAACACCTACTTGTACACGCGAATTCACCTTCAAGGGGAACGTTGCGGTGTTTTGACTTATTTTCTTTCTCCTTTTTTTGAAGTACTATACTTGTTATGTTTACCGAATCTTTTTTAAGTCCGCGTGTCGTTGCACGGGTCAAACTTAGGGGAGATTGGATCTCCCCTCCCGCATTGACTCGGGTCAGTGGGCATATGAGCCGACATTTTTCTCCACGCCGCCCGGTTCTTCTCGCCATCCCATTAGTTGTCTATTGGTTGTGGTTGCACCACTGTTCTAGTTTGCGGTGAGCTCTCCGGCGTCTTCATCCTGGTTTCACTGTAGTGGTGCCCTGCTCGATATTGCTCTGCTCTGCAGTTCTTCACCGTGAGCGAGCTCCACGTGTTATCTTTCGGTTTTATCTTCAAGCTTTTGCCTTTGTAGTCAGCACCATTGTACCCTAGCCAATTGATGGTTTTATTAATTTGAAGTCGGGCTTTCTGCCTTTTCTCTAAAAAAACGTTCACTTAGTTATTAGTCTCTATTGATATATCAATTCACGAAGCTGTTGAGTAGTTCTTCTTCTCCAGTGGGATAGATCAACTTAAACACACATTTCACTAGTAGTATCAATAGTTGGGCACCATCATGAAGAGGTGTAAGAGCATCTACAACCGGGCGCCCCAAATCCGCCTCATAAGCCCGGGCGGCCGCCCGGTTACTGCCCAGTCACAAAATTTCGACTCAGACGGGCACCTCAAACGCCCGGGCTGACCGACACCCCTCATATCCAGCTCAAATATGGAGCGGATATGGAGGGCATGTCCGTCACGTCGGACCCAATCCACACTGGCCCACCCGACTCTACATATATTGCTTCCCATCCGCTCGCCGGACCAAAGCCTAGCCACTTCACTCCACTCCCCTCCGTCACCCAAGCTCACCTCCGGCGTCCTCGGCCGTCTACGGCATGGCGGACAGTGGATCCGAGTCTTTCACCTCCAGATCCGTCGACCCCGAGCTCATCTCACGCGGCCCCGAGGAGGAGATGGTCGTCCTTGCACTCTGCCGCTCCCGGGAGGAGATTCGTGCACGGCAACGCTTGTACTCCTTCCATTGGGAATCCATTGCGGCCATCCAAATGGCGCATGGATCCGACGCAAGGTGTGCTGTCGCTGCCTCACGGGAGGCGGTGCCGTTCGTCTGGCGTCTGAACGTAGTGGTGAGCGCGCAACCCCTCAGTTGGTGCACCGAGCAGCGGGGCGCACCATGGGCGTCGTTCGACGAAAACATGGCCCGCCGTGCCCGCCGTGCGCCCCGTATGGTGCAACAGTCCGGGCGCCGCAACCGTGTCATGGTGGATGTCGCTGGCTCATCCGAGGACAAATCAATCACCGATCTGACATCCACCGGCACCCAACAGGTTCCGAGCTCTGACGAGGAAGATTAGGGCATGGGAGACGGGGGCACCTTGAGCCCCATGACCCGGCTCGTGTCTCATACCCTACTCTACCTTGCCGGCGACCGAAACAACACTCTGGGGAGCACAGCCGGCCGCCAGACATGGGCACAGCGGAGCCAGACGAGCTTCGCTAAAAGATCATTTTACGTTTCATGTAATAATATGGATTTGAGATTTCTAATTTAAGGTATTCGGGTGCGGAATGCATTATTCAAGGCGTAACCAGTCATTGTCCATGGACGCGTCCACAGGCGTTTGAGGGGTCGAATTTGTCAAGTTCGGCTGTGCTCTAAGTTGAACGTATACCGGAAGGCATGAACTGCGTACAAGTTTTAGAATACTACTCGTACTACTGATTAAGTCATTAAGATATGAATAAAACAAAAACCATGGCTTGGAAATTCAACAGTGGCCCCATGCAATGTTTCTAGAGAGGAAGAAACAGATGACAAGAAACAAAGGGCAACGTACTCCTTGGTGTGCTTCGTCGTTGGCTCCCCTTAGATGGAAGCACGTGATCAACACAAGAAGGAGAACAAGAACAAGAAGGACATGTCTCTGTCGGTCGATTGAATTAAGCATGTACTATATATGCATGCATGCATGAAGCCAAAGAATGCACGTAGCCTTCACCCGTATCTTCTTGTGTGATCGATGGGCATGGGCAACCGATCGGTGCGATGAACCCAACTCAACCAAGCTAAGCTAGACTAGCTGGCACTACTTGATTTTGCAGCAATAATTGTACTAAGAAATTATTAGCTACTAGGAGGATTCGTTGTAAGCAAAGGGGGCCTAGTGGGTGCAGCAGAGCATTCTACAGCCACAGATCATGCAGACAGGGTATGGAGGAGAGCAGGATCTCTGGTGCTCGCATCATATGCTGGGTTGTTCTAGATACAGACAATAATCCATTAATCAGTACTTCCATCGTAAAGAAACATAAGAGCATTTGGATCACGAGTTACAAAGAGAGTAGCAGTATGAACCGGCGGAGATGAGAAGATTAACAATTGCTTACCACTGTTTACTTGTACTAATGATATACTACTTGTTCTTGTCAAAAAAAAGCTTGTTGAGTACAAATATAAGATTTTCCCCAAAAAGAAACATATATACTGACGTATAATTAATACTTACGCATGAGTGTACGTATCATCTATTATCTATTAACGAATATTAACGAAGGAAAGGAGAGAATAGCCCCTCCGCCGTTTTACAAGATATGACTACATGAGACTCACACCTTGCTCCACCCTCTAAGCTAGGAGAGTACTCGCCCTGTGGCCACCCTAATGCCAACACAAGGAGGCCGTCCAGATCATCCTCGTCTTTCAGCAGTCCTGCTTGCTTCCATATTTCACACTTGCTGGCTATCTTGCGCAGCACGTGACACAGGCATGGAGTTTTGCCGTCAAACACAATGTCATTGCGGTGTTTTCATAGTTCCCATATGGCCAGCAGGCAAACAGCGTGCACCATCCTTGCTCTTCTCCTCGGTAGGTGGTCGTGGCCGTGCCTTGCGCACCATTCTTCCCCATGCGCGGTTCGGCGTGTCTCATGCCCAACGCGGGCAGCGTGTCCCATTATAAGATGTATAATTATAATCCCAGTAATGCAACTGGATTTATGTACAGTACTAAACTGATACAGAGTAGGGTATTAGTGTTGGGTAACCACAAACACGTGCGTGCATGTTGGGTGGTTATTTGTGCGAATGCAACTCTCCAACGTCTGACGTGTGGCCAGTTTATTCCCACCATCTAGTCTAGAAAAAGAAGAAGGAAAAAAGCAGCGCCAAGATGGCTTCAAAACAGCGGTAAGAAAACATGAGTCCAATTCCAAAGCAACCCGAGAGTTTATTCCCTTCTTCTTTTTTTTACAGCTGAAGAGTGTATTCCCTTCAACTTGAAGTTTTCTTAAAGTGACAAGTCTCATTGTGTGAACAATTGAAAAGACAATCTTGCAAAGATGTAATCTCAAACTGGGAGTTGACAGCCGCTCATCCACTGAGATTTGTTTGACTTGCGAGAAATACCAGTCATTGGCTCCCACGGCCACTGAAAAGTAGAATAACCCTTTCACGTTTCACTTGCTAGCTGTCCGGCTTTAGGTTGGTGTAAAAGCCAAGGCATGAAGTTGTTGCTCGTGGAATAGAATGGAATGGAATCCACATCTTCAATCACCAATAAACTCTCCGACATAAGTGGTCATACATATGTCTATCTTTTTATGAGTGATCTCCTTGACATAAGTGGTCATACATATGTCTATCTTTTTATGAGTGATCTCCTTGCTTATGCCATGATGTGAATAAAGCACCTAATACATGAATGTTTTTTCTTTTGTCTTATTAAGGCATCTCCAAGGCGAACTCTCAAACTGCCTGCATACGTCCGGACCGTGCAGTCCGAAAACAGTTTGCGGAACAACATGGGCCTATATCGGTCTGCCAAGTAGTCCGAACGTATTTTTTCAGCAAACTTGAGTCAGACGTGCGTGGCTTTGCGGAAACCTGGACAACATACACGTAGGACTCTGACACCCCACCCCATCCAAAAAAACCCTTTCCGGACCCGCGCCTCCATCCTCCTCATTCTCTCTCCTTCATTATTTCTCTCTTGCCTTCGCCGCCGTTCCACCATCCCGGACGCCACACCACACCCCTGCCGGAACTCCACGTCTTCGTCACCTCCAGCGTTCCAACCAGCCTCCACCTCGCTTCTCCTCCGTCGCCATTCAACCCCTCTCCTCCGACCACCCCGCCAGGTACCATCTGCTAGTGATGTACTCTATGTATCTATTTGAATGTGTTGACTATAAAAAATAATAGGGTGGCCGGATGTATCCGGGCAACGTTGGATCCCCCATCCGCGGATGGATGCGAAAGACAATTTACGGGTCACCGTTGAAGATGCCCTCAGCGTAGCTAATTTTTATAAGTACATGTGCTTAAAACTCTTGCATGTTTTATTGCTCCTTTTGTCTCAAAATAAATGTTTTAATTTTAATTAGAAAAAGGAGGGAAGTTCTCACTTGGCATATGGCCCTACTCCCATTTCTCGTGTCACCTAGCATATGCTGCAGTTTATACCTTGCTTTGGTTAGTTACTATGTGAAGTTGGCAGAAAAATGAATATCGCACTGGTGCAAGTGCTATCCTACTAGTACAGCAACACAGACTGATTAATCGGATGTCTCCAGCTCGAGGTGCGTTATCTTAAGTTGTTAACGATACGAAATACGCCAATGAACAAAGTAATTAACTGTCTTGGTTTCAAAGCCACGTGTCAGTAAGCAAGGCATCGTCAACTCAGGCCGTGCTTGTCCTCGGTATATTCTGCCGTTGTGCCTACTAGGCGAGGTGTGTAAATAGTAGTAGTAGTATATTATGGTAAAATTACTAGCGTATTTTCTCTGTTCCTAAATATAATTTTTTTTAAAAATTACAATACAAACTATATACAAAATGTATATAGACATATTTTAAAGTGTAGATTCATTTTTTTTTTGCTTCGTGCATAGTTCATAGTGGAATGAAATCTCTAAAAAGACTTATACTCCCTCCGTCCGAAAATACTTGTCATCAAAATGGATGAAAGGGGATGTATCTAGATGTATTTTAGTTCTAAATACATCTCTTTTTATCTATTTTGATGACAAGTATTTTCGAACGAAGAGAGTATTAGGAACGGAAGGAGTACTTTTCAGAGAATCAAGGAGCAGCGAATCATGAGTTAAAAATGAAGTGCTACTCTAGTATTTTCTTTATCCGAAAATATTTGTCATCAAAATGAATAAAATGAGATGTATTTAGATGTATTTTAATTCTAGATACATCTTTTTTTATTTATTTTAAGGACAAGTATTTCTGGACGAAGAGAGTAACGGTGAATGGTCAGGCTGCCTTATCCTAGTACTAGTACTCCTAGATTGGGCTCCTTTTCCTCCCGTAAGCAAAACGATTTGTTTAACAGTTGCGATTTGTTTAGAGAGCAGTTGAACAATCATGCACCCTACTCGTACGTATTTTAGTGAGAAGGATTCCAGCTTCATTTTAAAGTGCATTATTACAGTCAGTACCGACCTCCCCCAGATACTATTGCTGGTGCAATCTGCAATGCAAGTAGGCCTTGACACTTGGAGGCGTGAAGGCCATAAAATAACATGGAATAATTGAGAAGTTTTACTATATATAATTGGAGTATGCAGCTGCGGTTGTCAAAATGGCATGCATCTACTTCTCATGCTGCAGCGCAGCGGAAAGACGATTGGGCCGGCCGACAACAGGAGGTGTCGATCTATTTTGCACATTTTCGTTTCTAAATATTTGTCTTTTTAAAGATTTCAATAAATAATTACATACAGAGCAAAATAAATAAATCTACACTCTAAAATATGTCTACATGCATTTGTATGTTGTGTCTATTTGAAATGTCTGGAAAGACAAATATTTAGGAACGGAGGGAGTAGTACTGTACATACTCCCTCTCTTCCTAAATATAAGTTTTTTTAGACATTTTAAATGGACTACCACATACGGATACATGTAGACATATTTTAGAGCGTAGATTCATTCATTCTGCTTCGTATGTAGTCACATGTTGAAATCTCTAAAAAGCCTCATATTTAGAAACATAGGGAGTACATGCGAGCAATACATGTGCTGTGCTCCGTCCGCGGGAGGGGGATAGGTAGCCACTGCAACTACACTACACTTGATACGATCATCCTCTTTCTCTTTTCCTCTTCCACTTCCCCACGACGGCGCAATGCAACGACGGAGTTGTCTGACAATTGTGTACATGTAAAGCCATTGTAGAAGTTTTGCAAAAAAAGAAGAAGAGAGAGAAGAGCCATTGTAGTTGTAGTAGCAACAATATCCACAACCCCTGCAAATAAAAAAAACAACAATATCCACAAGGTAAATTTTTTTTTTGCGAAAGATCCACAACTCATCCAAGTAGTAGTCCAATTATTCAACTAGATACACCTAGCTAGTACGTTACGTGGACTGATATATGCTCGTTGACACCTAAACACGCTTGGCCTTTAACCATGCATGTTCAAGTCGTTGATATTTATTTATTCAAAATAGATGAACTGTTTTTTCCAAATTTGTGAACTTTTTCGAGGATTGGTGAACTTTTTAAAAAATTGATGAAAAATTTCTGAATTTGTGAACTCTTTCTGAAAATCGATGAACTTTTTTAAAAGTCGATGGACATTTTTTCGAATTTGTAATTTTTTTTAGAATCTGTGAACCTTTTTTCAAAATCAATGAACTTTTTTTTAAATCTGTGAACCTTTTTCAAAATCGATGAACTTTTTTTCAGCATCAATGAACTCTTTTTAAAAATTGGTGAATTCTTTTGAGCGCATGAAATTTTTCTAATTCATGATTTTCTTAAATATGTGAACTTTCAAATTTCGTGCACATCTTTTTCAAAAAAGATCATGTTTTCCTAATAAGGTTGTGCAGTAAATAGCGCGCTACAGTTGTTCTTAAACTTCCCGCGCTGAATCGTTTCACAAGTGCCTCGGAGCCGTAATGGTTATGCGAGCTGCATATGAGCTAAACGGCGCAAGCTAGATTCCTGGCGGGAGAAACTTTTTTGAGCGTTTTTCGCTCAATAACTTCATTTTTCGCTGCATTTCGTGGTTTTGGGCCGGCCCATCAGGTGTGGCTGCGAGCGCCAATACTCTGAACGGGCGCTTAAAGCACGTATAGGAGCATCTTTGTGGCTCCAAACAAAAGGATTCATCTCCTGGCAGACGGATCATCTCTTGTTTGGCTGAGTTTTAGGCAAATCATATTCTGCGCCCAAGACTTGGATCATCCAAGGCACATTAGCATGGCAGGCCGGAGCGACCGTTTACAGAAAACACATGTATTCGCAAGATCGCCAGACCATGTATGGGCTGATGCCTGACGGGCGCGTCTATGTGCCGCGTGCGAGCTGTAAATTCAGCTCACATACAACATTGTACTAAATGGGCCAGCCCAAGAAACATAGCTTCTTCATTTTTTCAATGTCCTTTCTTTCTTATTTCCAAAAAAAATATTTTGAAATATCCTAACATGTAATTATCTGTATTTAAATTGTTAATAACATTAGGAAAATAATCACATGTTTGAAAAAAAATCAGTTTGTGACATTTGAAAAATGGTTTATACAATGTGACAAAATGTTTGCATAATTCAAAAAAGATATTCCATACCATTCAAAATATTGTACATCCCATTTTTAAAAAAATCACATGATTAATAAAGACATGTTTGTGATATTTTTGAAAAATATTTAGGCAATTTTTAGAAATTTCACGTAGTTCAAAAAATATTTATACAATTTTTGTGAAATTTGTAAAACAAATATACAATGTAAAAATGATCTCATGGTTAAAAACTAATTATTGCCATTAAAAATGTACAATCGTCTATTTGGAAAGTGTTACCATTAAAAACTTACAATTGTCATCAAAAGAATATTGTGTTTTCATAATTCAAAAAAGTGCAAGTGACATTGTTTAAAAGATTGACCTTATTAAAAAACATGGTCGTGATATTTTTGAAAAATATTTATGCAATGTTAAAAAAATCATGTAGGTAAACAATCTTTTTACAATGCTTCTAGAATTTTGAAACATGTTTATACCATATATAAAAAATGTTATTGTAGTGGAAAAATAATTATTGCCATTTAAAAATTGTACACCATCTATTTGGAAAGTGTTACCACTAGAAGATGATTATCTCTACTACTTAAAAAGAATGTAAGGTTCCCATTTCACCTTTCTTCACACCATCCCTTCGTCCAACCTTCCATGCATATGATAATCAATCACCTTAATTTACTTACCTTCTGAACCGACACTTTAATTTACTTACCAAATTTCTAATCAAAATATAAGGTAATTCATAGTTAGAATTTGATGAACATTTATTTACACAATTGCATTATTATTGACATGTAAATCACAAGCTAACATACTAGAATATTTACATCCCATTGCAACACACGGGCATTGTTCTAGTTTGCTAAAAAGGACACAGCAGGCAAAATAGGCTTTTTTAGCAAGAGCACTCCAAATAGGTGTTCCTCCTATTCACGGCGGATTCTATTTACGCTTAAGCAGCCGTTCGCAAACGGGTGACTGACGCGCTCCCAAGCTGGGCCGGCACAATAGAGTGTTCTTTCTTCTCTGTTTTAATCAGAAGAAAAGACGCGCACTAATCGTGATTCAAACCAGCATCCTCCCTCAACTAGTACCGCAGGTATAACCACCACACCACCACAAGGGATCTGCTAAGATTAAACTTGTCTTTCTTTTCCCTATTCCCTTTTCCGTTTTTCCTTTCACCTTTTTTTTTCTTTTTTATGCTTTTTATTTTTTTCTTCTTCCTAGTTCGATGAATTATTTGAAAATACATGAACTTTTCTTTAAGTTGATGAACTTTTTTTGAAATTCGATGAACATTTTTTAAAATAGATGAACTTTTTCAGATTTGTGAACATCTTTTTCAAATTTGATGAGCTTTTTTCATATTTGATGAACTTTTTGCAAAAAAAATCAATGAACTCTTTTCAAATCTGATGATTTTTTTTTCAAAATTGATGAATTTTTTCAAATTTGATGACCTTTTTTTCAAATTGATGAACTTTTTTCAACTTCCGTGCACCTTTTTTGAAAGTTTTGTGAAGTTTTTCAAAATCCACAAATATTTTTGAATTCGTAATATTATTTTGTTTTTTGCAAACTTTCTGTTTTTTTATGTTAATCAACATGAACAAAGTTGACTATATGTTAATGCTTGTACGAAAAGAGGGGTCAAATGGTATTATTTCCTACTAACAGGCAACAAATTGAGCTAGATCTAGTGGTGAAGGCTCGAAGCTATTGACTTTGACATGCAGAGATTGATTCCCACTGTGCCCGAATAGGAGCTCCCTTCACCCCCGTCATCCTGCAAGCTACAAATAGACACCGCAACCCCCAATGTAAGTGGAGTTGGGTAGTCCAAAGTTAGATTTTTTTTCTTGCTGTTTTCTGTTCGTTGTTCTACAATAGTTTTTTCTGATAGTTTTTTTTAAATTTTTTGTTTCCCACTTTTTTATTTTATTTTTCTTTCTGTTCTTATTTTTGTTTTAATTTTCTTAATACACTGTGAAAAATTCTGTAACATGTGATGAATATTTTTCAAATACACATTATTAATTTTGTAATATACATTGATTCTTTTAATATACAATAAATGTTTCTAAGTATAATGAAAGTTTTTAATTATATGATGAACATTCTTTAATACACACTACACTGAATATTTTTTAACATATGATGATTTTTTCAATACACTGTGAATGTTTTTTAATACACACTGAATCTTTTTAAAACACATATTAATAATTTCTAAAATATATTTTGATTTCTAAAAGTACTAACAAATAAGAGAAAAAAAACAACAACTTGCGACAGAGTGGGTTGGACTATTTGTCCCGGCTTTCAAGCGAGCCTCTCCATCATGCCAACGAGCTTCGAGTAGGAGGTCTCCTTCCCACCCGCTATGTTGGTATACTAATTAGGTCACTTGGATCCTTTGTTTCTCGATTCCTGTGAGAGCTTCTATTCCGCATGTTATGCAAGAATAGTTTTTTTAACAAATGCAAGAATAGCTGAGAATCAAGGGGTACCCCATGCTGGAGCCTCACAAGGGTCACTTTTGATGGTAGCGCGCCCTCAGCCGCCGTCACGTGTCGCGTGCTAGGCGCTCTCTTGATTTTTTTTCCTATACGCGTTTTGGGTTTTTGATGGTTTGTCTTTCAGTTTTTTTGGCTTTTCGGTTTTAGCCCGGTTTTCTTTAGATTTTGGACAAAAAAATGTGGGTGAAAACTTTTTTTTTGTGCGAGGCGCATATATGCTTCTCTTGGAGGCACAAATTTGCTTTCTGGAGGCACAACTGTGTATGTCTATCGAGGAAGCAAATTTGTGCCTCCACGAGAGTCACAGATTTACTTCTTGTGGAGGCACATGTTTGCTTTTGCGAGAAGCATACTTGTGCCTCTCAGAAAAGGAAGGAAACATGTTTTCTATTTTTTTCACGATAGGCACATATTTGCTTCTCGTGAATGCACAAGTTTGCCTCTCAAAAAATAAAAATACATGATTTTTTGCTTCCATGAGTGTCACAGATTTGCTTCTCGTGGAGGCACAAGTTCACTTCCGCGAGAGGCACAAATGTGCCTTTCGAAAAGGAAAAAAACACGTTTTATTGCTTCCACAAAAGGCACAAATTTGCATTTCGTGGAGGCACAGATTTGCTTCATGAGAGAACAATTGTGCCTCTTTGAAAAGAGAAAGAAAATGGGGGCAAAACCGTGCTTCCGACTCAATATTTGTTTGTTTGTTTTTTCGGGTTTTTTATAGAAAAAATATAAAAATCTATTAACATGAGATGTAGTTTCAAAGTTCTCGGTGCGAGAAATCAAATGATGAAAACGGTTCAGAATTTGAGCGCATATCTTCTCTGTTGCCGCAACATGTTCCTCTTCTGCTTGTGTGTGCAATCCTCTCATCCTTGCTGGGTTTTGTGTGCTTTTTCGTGTGTGTGCTCAGGGGGCTCTAGTTCTCGCTCTGCTCCTCACAAGACCAAGAAGAGGGCACGAAGGACCTTGCGCCTGGTTGTGTCTGATGATGAAGAAGAAGTTGTGATTCCCACCAAGCCCACTCACCATGAAAAGTCTGCAGCTGCTAAGCAACGTGTGGTTATGTCGTTGCATCGTTGGAAAGCCAAGGATTGGGAAGCCTTCCGATCAAAGAATCCGTATGAGGTTCCCATTGCTCCTCGTTGGACCACCATTCAGTTCCGAAATGAGATGCAAGTGCGGATTGTTCATGAACTCTTTGAGCACAACAAGAACAGATATGCCAAGCAGTGGACAATTGATCTTGACCATTGGAGGAACAACATGGAGTATTTTAGTGAGGCGCTGGCTCTCTGCGAGGAGTTTGATCTTGTCAAGCTCATGTCAGTCAACTGTGACTTTGATGTTCAACTCATCCATCAGTTCTATGCCACGGTTCATTTTGGGAAAGATGATGCGCGCACTCTCACCTTTATGCGTCGTGATGAATTGTTTCACGTTCCCTGGAGGGCATTTTGCAATGCTATTGGGTACGAGGATACCGGTCTGGAAGGAAGGGGTGGCATTCATCCTCATGACTTTCCTGAGTCCATGCTTAAGGAGAAGCTTGCCCCTCTGTACATTCGGGGCCGTGGGATTATTGGAGAATCCAAGGATTTGGAGAAGGTCTATGACATCATGCACCGAGTGTTCCGCAATGTGCTCTTGCCCAAGGTGGGCAATCAAGATGAGATTCATGGTTATCTGGTTGATTTGATGATTGCTATGAAGACCATGGTGGGGACAGGGACAACGTTTAATGTGTCCAATTGGATGTGGCATGAGATGTACAACATGGTAATCTACCGTAAAGTCCCAATCTATGCTCCGTTTGTCATGTGCTTTCTGAACTCTGTGTGGGCTATTCGTCATCCTGGAGAGCTCCTCACTTCTCCAGACAACCTCACTGTTCATGAGGTCAAACTCCTTAAGAAGAAGAAGCATGCCGAGTCTCGCTTCCCTGCCAATGCTCCTGAGGATGTCTATCTACTTCTGACGATGAGGACTTTGAACTGGAGCCAGGGGCCAAGCCTTCGTGGGTGGCCAAACTCACTGCCAAGGTGAAGAAGACCTTTTGTCTCGAGGCTGACATCCAGAAGAGGATGTATGAGGCACATGTCAATGAGAAGCTTGCACGACGTCGCCAAATTGCAATGATGAAGCACCTCAACATGCCGGTTTAGAGTGGCTCTGAGAAGAGCATCACCCCGGAGGAGCGTTGGATATCTACCCATAGCACCTGGACTGATGATGAAGCCCCTCCCCAGCCATCCTCCTCGTTTGCAGCAGCTGACAATGCCATGGAAGAATCTGATCACGACGACGATGACGACTCTGATGATGAGGATCTAGATGTGACCGAGGAGTCAGAGGAGGACGCCTGAGCTTTGGGACGCTAGCTTCGCTCTTTTACTTTTTGGTGTCTTGATGCCAAAGGGGGAGAGGGTACTATAGGTCTCGGGGATTTGCATGGGTTTTTCTTTTTCTCGTTTTCTCGTGTTGGTCTTTGTTCGTGGACTTGTTTCGTTCCTTGCTGTTTGTGAGACTTGTTACTCCTGTTACCTTTTCGTTCATCGGTCATTATCGTTATTATTTCACTCTAAGCATTATATTGTCAGAGTGGTGAGTCTATAAAATCTAGGGGGAGTCTAGTCTTGAAAGTGTGCCCATGCTTTCTAACAGCTAGTTCCTATTGGGGCACATATTCAGGGCGAGTTCCGTCTAGATTTCATTGACTTATCTCTTGCAAATCATGTTGTTGTCACCATCCACCAAAAAGGGGGAGATTGAAAGGGCATTTCCCTACTTTATGTTTTGGATGATGATGACAACCCTTTGTTGGTCTAATCGTGTGCTATACGTTTCAGGTTCTCGATGCTTAGGCTTACATCGGATTGCCATTGCCTCTCGTAGGAAAAGATCGAAGACGTGTCCTCTACGCTTTTATTTTCTTTGGTCGTAGGGAACCCGTACTATCAAGAGGGAATCCTCATTAGAAAGTACTGGGGGAATCTTTTCACGTACACGTTCATCACCCCTCCTTTGTCTTCCTCAGGTGTGTGTGAGAGAGAGAGAGTTTTTCCTTGTTTCTTCCCCTATCCTTCCTGCTCACTGTTTCTGCCCAGCGGTTGTACCGTTCTCTGGAGCGGTTGTACCGCTGGGTCTTGTCGCTCACCAGCTTTGCTCGAGTGGTTGTACCGCTGCCTCCGGGCGGTGGTACCGCCACCATGCTCTGCAAATGCTGGGGCGGTGATTCCGTTCATGCACCGCTCAAGTACCGCTCGCGCTTCTGTTTTGATGCGGTTCTTGGGCGGTAGTGGCCCGGTTGGTCCGGTCGTTCTACGATGACCGGTACCACCGGTGGTCCGAGCGGTTCTTCCGCTCAGAACTTAGCCGCCCAAGAGATCAAGGCCATGCAGTTGTTCCGGCCAGGCACCGCCCAAGAACCGGTCAAGCTCCTGTTTTGATGCGGTGGTTGTGCGGTGACCAGGCGGTTAGTCCGGTTATTTTTCTTAGCCGGTACTACCGCCCGCCTGTCCGGTTGTACCGCTTGGTAGGGTTCTGCAGATACACCGTGAGTCCCGGTTGTACTGGGACGATGACCGGTTGTACCGCTGCAGTGCAAAAAACGCAGTAACGGTTGGAATCGAGGGTTACTATATAAGTGAGCTTCTCCCACCTACCACTCTTACCTTTGACCTCTCTCACTCCACCATTAATGCACTTCAAGCTCTCTTGCCCGATCTCTCTCTCTAGCCACTCAAACTTGTTGATTTGCTAGGGATTGAAGGAGGAGACCTAGATCTACACTTCCACCAAAGCATATTTGCTTTCTCCATACTTTCTTGTGTGGATTTTGTTACTCTTGGGTGTTTGAGCACCCTAGACGGTTGAGGTCACCTCGGAGCCATATTCCATTGTGGTGAAGCTTCGTGGTTTCGTTGGGAGCCTCCAATTAAGTTGTGGAGAGAGCCCCAACCTTGTTTGTAAAGGTTCGGTCGCCGCCTTCAAGGGCATCAATAGTGGAATCACGGCATCTCGCATTGTGTGAGGGCGTGAGGAGAATACGGTGGCCCTAGTGGCTTCTTGGAGAGCATTGTGCCTCCACACCGCTCCAACGGAGACGTACTTCCTCTCAAAGGGAAGGAATTTCGGCAACACATCCTCGTCTCCACCGTCTCCACTCTTGGTTATCTCGTGCCTTTACTTGTGTAAGCTTATTTGTTTCATATCACTTGCTTGTTTGTGTTCCTATCCTTGTTGCATCATATAGGTTGCTCACCTAGTTGCATATCTAGACAACCTACTTTGATGCAAAGTTTAAATTGCTAAAGAAAATCTAAAAATTGTTAGTTGTCTATTCACCCCCCTCTAGTCAACCATATCGATCCTTTCACTCGCAATTAATTAAGATATTAAATTTAGAATTAGGTCATCCGATTTTGAACGGGTCAACAATTTATCAAGCTCCCATTCAACTCTTTTAATTCACTATGTTCACTATTTTGAAACTCTTTCATTCAATTGAGATATTCAACTTTGATTTTGGTTTACGACTTTGGCCGGGCCTATGATTTTTCAAATCAATCAGCAGCAACTGTCTTATAATAACATATCGATTTCGCGCACCCTCCCACTGCCTAGAAAAAAGATGAGTCACCATGTGATATTATAGCACCAATATAGTATATGCAACTATCAACACAAAAAATTTCCTACATAAATATAGATAGGTTAGCGGAAAATACAGAATCATACCACGAAAGGCCCACCAAATCAATACATTATAAACAAAAATAAAAGACACTCTATCGTCTCCCCCACCCGCGAAACTAAATATTCCATCAGTTCCAAAATATGAAGGGTACTGGTATTTTAGAAGGTCAAACTTCCTTAACTTTGACAAAGTTTAGACAAAAAATATAGATATCCACAATATTAAACAAAAAAAGTATGGAAATTCATTTCATGATGAATCTAAAAATACCGATTTGATATTATGGATTTTGATATATTTTTCTACAAGTTTGATCAAACTTAAAAGGTTTGCCTTTAAAAAAAATAATACACCTTATATTTTGAAACAGAGTGTTTTTTAAGAAATCCAACAACACCAATGGCTTAGCAAAGCGCGCTCAACTCTTCTAGTAAATACACTATGCTCGCTAATTTTTAGGGCCTTACAATCAAGTGAGGTCTTTAATTTGAAATTGGGCGGTCCGATTTTGACCACGTAAAAAATTCTTGAGAAGCTATCTCATTCAATTCTCTCAATTCGCTGTGTTCCTTGATTTTTGAAGCTTTTCCATTTGACTAAGATATCCAATTTGATTTTAGTTCATGATTTTCACCGGGTCAACAAATTTTCAAATCAATTGGCAACGACCGATCTACATAAAATATCAATTTTGCACACCTTCTCACCACCTAGAAAAAAAGAATCGCCAACTTGTGATATAGTAGCACCAATATAATACATGCAGCCATCGACGCAGAAAATTTTCTCACATGAGTATGGGTTGATTAGCAGATAACACATAATCTCACCGCGAAAGACCCACCAAAATACTGCATTATAAACAAAAGAAAACACACTCCATCATCTTCCCACTCTCGAAACAAAATAGTCCACCAGTTCGAAAATATAAAGTGTATTTTTTAAAGTCAAATTTCTTTAACTTTGACCAATTTCAGAGCTAAAAATACCAAAATCCACAGTACTAAATAAATAAGATATGAAAATCCATTTCATCATAAATCTAATGATACCGATTTGATATTATGGATATTTGATATATTTCTCTATAAATTTTGGTTAAACTTAAAGAGATTTGACTTCTAAAAAAACTTATACACCTTATATTTTAAAACAGACAGAGAAAAAAATTATGAAAACCCGACAACATCAACGGAGCAGCAAAGCGCGCACAACTCTTCTAGTAAATAGACTATGCTCCCTATTTTTTAAGGCCTCACAATCAATTGAGATCTCCAATTTAGATACTAAATAAATAAGATATGAAAATCCATTTCATCATAAATCTAATGCTCCCTATTTTTTAAGGCCTCACAATCAATTGAGATCTCCAATTTAGATACTAAATAAATAAGATATGAAAATCCATTTCATCATAAATCTAATGATACCGATTTAATATTATGGATATTTGATATATTTCTCTATAAATTTTGGTTAAACTTAAAGAGATTTGACTTCTAAAAAAACTAATACACCTTATATTTTAAAACAGAGGGAGAAAAAAATTATGAAAACCCGACAACATCAACGGAGCAGCAAAGCGCGCACAACTCTTCTAGTAAATAGACTATGCTCCCTATTTTTTAAGGCCTCATAATCAATTGAGATCTCCAATTTAGAATTGGGTCATTTGATTTTGGCCAAGTCAATAGTTTCTCAGGAAGCTCTTCCATTTGATTCTTTTAATTCATTAGTCCTTTAATTTGGAGCCATTTCATTCAATTGGGATATTCAATTTAAAATTGGTTCATGATTTGGACCGTGTCAATGATTTTAAGAATCAATCTGAAGCAACCGGTCTATAAAAACATATCAATCCCGCACATTATCTCATCATCTAGAAAAAAAAAGTGCCCGCAAAGAAAACATGTGATATTGTAGGACCAAGATAGTACATGCAGACACCGATATAGAACATTTCACCACATATTGATTAGCAGATAACACAGAATCAGACTATGAAATGCCCATCAAAACACCGCATTATACATAAAATGAAAAACACAATCCATCATCTCGCCCACTCGCCAAACGAGTAAGCACGTTCGTTCTGCTTAATTTGAACATGTGCAGTTGGGCTTGTACAAGCTGATGCTGATGTGCATACAAGCCGATTATGCTTTTTTGCAACTTTGCTCTGTCACTTGAGGTGCTCCTTTGGACCACCCTCTGATCATTCACGCCCCTTATTTGATCCACACACACGCTTAACTCTCCTTGGCCATGACCGGACTCTAACCTGCGCAGTGCGGACGTGACGATGGTGAGCGGAGTAGCGGCGACATGAAAGCAACTTCAAAGGGCCAATCTATTTTGTCCGCCTGCGTCCGTTTAGGTCGGCATAGACAAAAATGATGGCCCAACGCGCCGACCCAAGTTCAAATCACGTTCACGTCACATCCGCGTCGACGCATTTGTGGCTCAAATTTGCACCTCAAATGCGTCGGCGCGGACACCGAACGGACGCTTCGCGCGTCTTTCCGCTGTCCGTCGCGTCCCCACATGGCGGCCGTCCAACTACCCGCTGCCCATGCGGCCAGCTTAATTTATGACGACCGGCCCACGCGTCAGCGACGACGCTCGTCCTTTTTTAAGCCGACCGTGCGGCGGGGCCGTCCTCATCCAAACTCGCCGTCCACATCTGCCATCCTTTGCCCCCTCGTCGCCGGCAAACCCTAACCACCACAACCACAGCAGAGATGAGCCTATTCTCCGGCGCCAGCGGCAACAAGGCCAAGGGCAAGTCCCCCGCCACCCTTTCCTCCCGCCTCCGCCGGCGTCTCGCCGGCAGAGGCAGCGCGTGAACGTGCTGGTGCATCAGGCGGAGTGGCACTGGCAGCACCGCCAGCCTCTGCAGGCGCCGACGCTCATGACCTCACGGACCCCAAGGACGACGACGAGGACGCCTAGGGCAGCGCGCCGCCTCGTAGTTTAGGCTGTTTTTTTAAATGCAAATATGAACGCGTGGACTCTCGCGGGCCTTCGTGGCCGGCTTTAATATTTAATTAATGCTGTTTTTCTTTTTTAATATGCATGCATTTATTTTTTTGCGTCATCAAAAATAGGTTCAGGCCAGCGTTGAGCGCACGTGCCGACCAAAATGCAGAAGCGGACATCTGTGTCCGTCTGACAGACCCAAATGAATAAAAAGGAACAAAATTGCCGTCTGTTTGGGAGTTGCTCTGCCGGCGACATTGCGGAGTCGCAGAACAGCAGCGCACGCGACGGCGGCTGGTCGTTGTAGAGCTGGAGGCAGCTGGTGCCCAGGCCCAGAGCGAGCAGCTGCTGCTGCCTCCTCTTCCTGTACTCCGCCACTGCTCTGTACACCAGCGGTATCAGCCCCTCCATTGCTGCCCAAAACGCTTCGCAACGAGTGACCGACCGTGCCCCATCCACCAGCGGTATAAAAAGGGCGCAAGGCAACTCGAAAGCAAAAAAGCAAGGCCATGGACTCGATGAGAGTGTGTGCTGCTTTGCTTTTCACACGTATACGTCTCACCAAATCCAAGTGATTTTCTCAAGTGCCATCGGCTGCCTCATACCACTAGACACTAGTGCTCCTATCTTGTCAGTGTCACAGCCTTGATCATCAGCATCATCGGGGAGGTTTAAATCTTTCGCAGTACTGAACTTGAGCGATCAAATCACAATTGCATCATGGACTGGACTTGTAGGAGGGGTTTGCTTCGGTAGACCCCTCCTCCCCCAACAAAACGTAGAAGGGCAGAATGGTCATACGGAAGAAATGTATGGCCATCTTGTATTGTACAGCTGTCCCGGGTGTACGTATATCGTGCGCATGTACTGCCAGTGCCCGATCTACTCGCTCGCACCATCTTCTCGCCCGCCCCATCTGGTCGCCCGCGCGGCGATCACAATACTTCCAAGTGGCCGATCGCCGCCGTCGCAGATCGCCGCCGTCCGAACCCCATCCGGCGCTGCCCTTGCCGTCCGAACGTCGTCCATCGCCGCATCTCACCGTCGTCGTCCGACGCCGCGGAAGTGAAGGGCCCGACGTTCGCCGCCGCCTCCGCACCACTGTCGCCCCCCCTCCCGCTGCCGCGGATCCTGCCAACCATCCGGCCGGTTGCTCGTCGTGCACGTCGTCACCTGAAGGCCGTCGTCAAACGCCGGTGGCATCTACACCGCGGGCCAAGGTTTGTCATCTTAAACCTAGCGGGCATGGGGCAGCCATGATGGATAGAAGTGAGGGCTAGTTCGTGCTTGTATTGATTTAGGGTTTAGGGTTCATCAAAACCTCCCGCCGCAGCGCCGCCTCTACGGACTACCGCGTGATCTAGAGAACTAGCGTTGCTTTGGGCATGATGCAGTGTACTAAACCTAACACATGATGTTTTGCAGTTCTGTGAGTTAGCATATTGACATGGATGAAGAAACGACATTCGGGAGGGATGAGAATGATACTGATAAGGTGACTAAGACTGATAACGATAATTTGAACGAAGATGATGACATCAGCGACAATGATTCTGTCTCGTCATATGATATCTTACCTCCGGAGGATTTTGATAATAATGAACATGGCACAAATAGTGAAAACGTAAGTGGCGTATATTTTGATTTTATCTTTGAATTTGCAAAGTATGGTATGGCTATCTATTTATCTATGTTTATAAATTTGCAGGAAGATGTGGATGTTGACAATGTGCAAAATAGTTGGTAGGAATCATTCGCAGATAACTTGAGCCAGGTTAGTTGATAGATGTTGCACATCGATCAATAGTATGAATTTAAAGATAGTAATTGACATATATATATATATTTTCAAATGAATTTTATAGGAGGAGTCAGATGGTCCTAGCGGTGATCACGATGAGGGAGATATCGACATTGAGGAGGCTCGAAGGCAGCAGCAGATGCTGGAAACACATTGGAAGGTCATGGCTATGACCTTTCGGTTGTAAGGGGATGCATACATATTCTATAACAATCATGCCAAAGAGCATGGCTATGAACTTGCTCTGCCTTCTCCCTGCTTTTTGCTCCAGGGCAGGGAGAAGGCAGAGCAAGTTCATAACCATGGAGGGCCACAAGCGCAGGCTTAGACCGGAGACTCGTTGCGACTGCGGTGCACATATGGTGGTGAAGCTGGATAGAGAACGTGGAGTTTGGTTCGTCGCATCATTCGTTGATGATCACAACCATGCGATGGCTCGGTCCGACGAGGTTTGATTTTTACGGTCACATAGACGGATTGGAGATGGCATGAGGGCCGAGATATTGGCGATGGAAGCGGCCGGGATAAGAAAGCATATAATAATATATGGAAAACTTCATCAGCAGATACGGTTCGTACGGTAAGTGCGGGCTTATCAGGAGGGACATTTACAATCTTTATTGTAGAGAAAAAATGAAGCTCCTTGCAAAGGGTGACGCTGAGACGACAATTGGCATTATGAGGAGTACGAAGGAGAAGGACACTGAGTTTTTTGAGTATGTGCTTGACAAGGAAGGGCGACTGAAGAGTATGTTCTGATGCGATGCACAGTCGCGGAGGGACTATCAGGACTATGGAGATGTGGTCGTGTTTGATAGCACGTATAATATGAAAAGATATGGTATGCCGTTTGTCCCCTTTGTCAGAGTTAACAACCATCGTTGCACCACAGTGTTTGGTTGTGCCATCATTGCTGATGAAACGGAAGGGACATACGTGTGGCTGCTGCAGACATTTATGAAGGCAAACTGTCAGGTGAAGCCAAAGTCAATAATCACAGACGGTGACGCTGCAATGATCCGGGCTATTCAGACTGTCCTTTCAGATGTGTTCCATCGTCTTTGCTCCTGGCATATCGAGAAAAATATGCAGAGGCACCTGCATTACAAGTCAGTGGATGAGTTTAGATCGCTCTTGTACTATGCCACCTCTCACGCGAACTTTGAGCAGAGATGGACCGCCTTCTATGATAAGTGGAAGACGGATAGAACTAAAGATTGGCTTGACAGGATGTGCAGGAAGAGGGGACTTTGGGCAGCTCCATATCTTTCTGATGGTTTTTTTTCTTGGTATGCGAAGTAACCAGAGGAGCGAAAGCCTCAACTCCTGCCTTCACCTTCACACTATGGTATGACAATAGTTGATTTGGTAGTGCATTATGAGAACTGTATAGTTCGCCTGCGTGAGAACGAGGCGTACGATGACTATGAGGCGCACTAGAAAGAACCACCGTCGGTTACTGAATATAAGGCCCTTGAGGAGCATGCTGCTAAAGTATTCAGACCTGCTAATTTCTACATCCTGCAAGAAGATTTGCATAAGATGGGTCAGCTGGAGATATTTGAGACGCTCATGGGAATTGAGCGTCATACATTCATGGTGACATGGAAGGATAACCACAAGTTCAGGTACAATGTTGTTTATGAACCAGGTAACTCAGAAGAAGCTATTACATGCAGTTGTCTTAGGATGGTTCGGAAAGGGCTGCCATGCAAACACATTCTCTTTGTCCTTCATCGGTTGTCCAAACATGCGAGAGATGGGTTGCCTGTGCAGCGGAAAAGTGATATGTTTGGATGGGGTTGGTCAGGGCCACTGAAGAGAGAACGGTATAGTGCAAAAACCATTAAAACTGCAGAAGCTGCTCATGTTGCAGCAAATGATCCCTTATTGTACTATGAGTTGCACTACAAAAAAGACACTTCCGTGATGATACGTGTTTGTCACAGTAGGTCACGTTTTCTGTCATGCATGTACATCCATGGCAAATTTATGACACAATCAAGATAGTCATACCTGTGCTGTCGTAGAAGTGTTCCATGACATTACCAAAATTATCATCACGGAAGTGTCCACTTCCATGACGATAAATCACGCGTCATGGAAGTGCTTTCGTCAAGGGTGACCGACACGTGGCATCCATCGTAACGGAACGCCGTTAAGATATCGGGTCTAGTTTTGGATCCGATAACCCGCTAACAGCCCGGACCAATGAGGATTTTCCACGTGTAAAATTCTCATTAGCCAGAGGAAACACGTGTTGGTTCATCGTTGGGATAGATGTCATATATTCATTGGACAGGAGACGCCTATGATACGTCGACACATGGCACGGCCGAACAGAGGCCCATTCCGGTGAAAAGGCCGGCCCGTTTGACTTGGTCAAAAGGTAACGGGTCAGCCCACAGAAAGCCTGTTCCTATATAGTCCATTTACGGCCCGTTAACTCACAGCCCGTTACAGCCTATCGGAATTAAGCCCAGTAGCTTCATCTGGACCGTCCAATATGATTCTAGCCCGTTGTAACTTCTCGCCCATGTATGGCCCATGATGTCTTTCGGCCCATACGAGGCCATCTGTAACTCTTGGCCCATTAACGACCCGTGGTGAATCTGGCCCGCAATGAACAGTGTACTACTTTATACACATTAACGGCCCATTATTCATTTGGGCCATTTCCAACCTGTGTTATCGTTCGGCCTTCTCAAGGCCCATTTATTCTTGGGCTCATTTCCAGCATTCGGTTACTTACGACCCGTTATTGGCCTTTTTGCTTGTGGGCCAAATTCAGTCCGCGGTTACAATCGGCCCGTTTGCAGCCCATTAATCCGTTGGGCCGTTTTCATAGCATCGTCCAATACGGCCGATTAACGACGACCCGTTATTGTCGGCCCATGAACGGACGATTCAGAATCTAGCCCGTTTACGGCCCATAATGCGGTCTGTTATTGGCCCATGTTTGGCCTATCGACCATACGGCACGTAGAAGGCCCATTGATGCTACGGCCCGTAGAAGGCCCATTGTTTCTACGGCCCGTAGGAGGCCCATGGTAACTACAGTAAATATGTAGCCCATGGTTATTGTAGCCTAGTTTTAAAAAATAGGTTATTGCGGCCACTAGCAAACCGCGGAAAAAGAACTGCACTGACTAGAAGCAAACAAATAAACAAGACAACAAGGAACTAAATAAGCAAGCAACTTACGCTAGGCTATCACGACTATTACACATATTACATCCACTGGACATCAAAGTTTGCTACCAGTGTAAATATAGGGAACAAAGCAGCATATCACATACACTGGTCGTCAAAGTTGGCGACCAGTGCAAATAAACGCCGCAGCAAAACAAGTCCAGAACTGAAACCACTTCAGAAGAGCTCAAGAAACAATATCCTGGGTACCCATAATGCTGGCAAGATGCTTAGCAAGCTTATTATCTTTCTCTTGTTTAGAGCATAAATCCTCCAGCGCTTGCTGTTGCACAAGAAAGTATGCATCTGAATTCTGCAGGGACTTCCTCAGTCCTTCGGCTTCTAGCCACAGCACAGCTGCCTGATGCCTTTCAGCTTGTAGCTTAGATTGAAGAAGCCGAAGTGATCCAGGTAGCGAGGTCGAAGAGCTTGTGCTAGCGGTACTGGCCAGTAACTCGAACACTACATCAACGCAGGACTGTGGGGTTTTTCCACTGTCCACAAGATCGTTTTTATCACCTTTCTTGGAGACCAACAGGGTTGTCTCACTATCTTGAACCTTATCTGCATTACTTTCTCTACCATTGCATAGTGCGGTGCTCTTCTCCAATATTCTGTTCGCATACTACAAGAGAAACAAGCAGACACATCACAGATTTAGCATGTAGTATACCAAACTCATTTTGGTAAACCGGTTCAGTAGTAAGGTGGACAGGATAACAGCATGAAACAAACATATATCTATGTACTATGGTCACCGTATTGTCCATATCATTCTATTTTATGTTGCCAAATCAAGATATAGACACAGTTCAACTCATATATTTTGAAGACACAACAACATAGACAGAATATAAGTGTGAGAAACTACACAACATTGGCAGCACTTGTAATGTGCATCACATAAGAACATAACTGTTTATACAACTGAAACTGAAATCAACATAGAGCAAGAAGTCAGAACAGAAATCCAGTTACAGAAATAGGTTTAAAACATACCTGTTGCGCCATTGGAGTTTCATCTGGATCCTTCATATTCGAAAGTAGTTGGTATGAGTAAATACAATGATGTAACAGCAAAGGATTATGGACCATAGCTACGGAATCTGACATGAGAACCGTTGCTCTTCTGCTTTAAACGTGGAGTTTGGGTTCGCTGTGGTGGTCTTCGTGCTTTGGGCACTGCGGTTGCTTTACAAACTACTCGTGTGGGGGTACTCTGTGGTGGACATGGTGCTTTGTCAACTAGAAGTGGGTTACTATTCGCTGGGGTTGGGGTTAGATGGGTTGTAGCTGGTTCTCTGCCCAACGGTCTAAGTGTGCAATCTGGAAGAGTCTTGATTATGTGTGGTGGGGCAAGTTTGTGGGCCAGTATAACCATGGTTCTATCTGCATCGACGGGTAGCACTGTCTTTTGTGAAGAACGGGTTTTTGCTCTCTTAGATACTGCCATCATCCCCTCCAATTCAAATGGCTGATAAACAAGAAAATAAATTGAATGTACAGACATTGTATGATAGACAAATGTAGTAATTCACATATATGTTGTCTAAGCAAACAGGATAGCATGACAAAATTTCACATATATGATGCCTAATGCTACCTCTTGAGCACTGCGTTGGTTTTCCCTTGAAGAGGAAAGGGTGATGCAGTAAAGTAGCGTAAGTATTTCCATCAGTTTTTGAGAACCAAGGTATCAATCCAGTAGGAGATCATGCTCGAGTCCCACGCACCTACACAAACAAATAAGAACCTCGCAACCAACGTGATAAAGAGGTTGTCAATCCCTTCACGGTCACTTACGAGAGTGAGATCTGATAGATATGATAAGATAATATTTTTGGTATTTTTATGATAAAGAGAAATAAAAATGCAAACTTAAATAAACGACAATAGAAATAACTAAGTGTTGGAAGATTAATATGATGGAAGATAGACCCGGGGACCATAGGTTTCACTAGTGGCTTCTCTCAAGAGCATAAGTATTACGGTGGGTAAACGAATTACTGTCGAGCAATTGATAGAATTGGGCATAGTTATGAGAATATCTAGGCATGGTCATGTATATAGGCATCACGTCCGTGACAAGTAGACTGAAACGATTCTGCATCTACTACTATTACTCCACACATCGACCGCTATCCAGCATGCATCTAGAGTATTAAGTTCATAAGAACAAAGTAATGCTTTAAGTAAGATGACATGATGTAGAGGGATAAACTCATGCAATATGATATAAACCTCGTCTTTTTATCCTCGATGGCAACAATACAATATGTGTCGTTTCCCTTTCTGTCACTGGGATCGAGCACCGCAAGATTGAACCCAAAGCTAAGCACTTCTCCCATTGCAAGAAAGATCAATCTAGTAGGCCAAACCAAACTGATAATTCGAAGAGACTTGCAAAGATAAACTGTAAGACGCCGGATGTAACTTTCCCAATTTGTACTCCAACTCTTGCCGTTTCGGCGTTAAGTTATATTTATTTCCTCGGGTTCGGGTCTTTGTCTCGTGTGTGTTGTTGTCGTTGTCATGCATCTCATATCATGTCATCATGTGCATTGCATTTGCATACGTGTTCGTCTCATGCATTCGAGCATTTTCCCCGTTGTCCGTTTTGCATTCCGGCGCTTCGTTCTCCTCCGGTGGTCATTTCTAGCTTTCTTTCGTGTGTGGGAATTAAACATTTCCGTATTGGACCGAGACTTGCCAAGAGGCCTTGGTTTACTACCGGTAGACCGCCTGTCAAGTTTCGTATCATTTGGACTTCGTTTGATACTCCAACGGTTAACCGAGGGACCGAAAAGGCCTCGTGTGTGTTGCAGCCCAACACCCCTCCATTTTGGCTCAAAACCCACCCAAGTCTTCTCCATCATCTAGAGCGTTCGATCACGATCGCGTGGCCGAAAACCGCACCTCATTTGGACTCTCCTAGCTCCCTCTATGGCTATAAATAGACCCCTCTCGAAAAATCCGGATCCTCCCCCGTCCAAACCCTAAAAATCAACCATGCCGCGCCGGACACGTCCGGTCCGGGCGGAAGAAGCCGCCGCCGCCCCGCGCCAATAGCGCGCCGCCACATGGCACCCGGCGCCCGCCGCCGTCGCGGCCCGCACGGGCCCGAGGCCGGCCCTCCCGGCCCACGCGCCGCCGCCGCCCGGCTCCCTCGCCCGCCGCGCCCCGCCGCCGTTGCTCCTCCCGGCCCGCGCCACCGCGCCGCCCGCGCGCGCCCTCGCCGGCGGCCGCCTCGCCCCTCGCTGGCGACGACCGCGGCCGCGTCGCCCCGCGCCTCCCGGCCCGGATCCGGCCGCCCCTCGCCACGCCTCCCCGCGCCGCTCCGGCCGGCCCCAACTCCGGCAGCCGCCGCCCCCTCCTCCGCCGGAATCTCCAAGTCCGGCGACCCCCTCCAACTCCGGCGAACAGTGCATCTACGGCGATCCTCGATCCGCGTGCGATCCAGATCTGGGATATTTTCGTCTCGGTTGACTTTTCCCTCAGAAACCCTAGCCCATGTTGCATACTTTGACCTGCCGTATCTTTGCATCCGTAGCTCCGATTCATGCATATAGCATATCAAAATGTTCATCTCAAAGAGTACATCATTTCATTCCATTGCATTATTTTCATTTGAGTTCATCTTGATGCCCGAAATGCTGTTAGAAGAGGGCTACTTGAGATATTTGTCAGATCTGCTACTCCATTTAGGTTTTTGTCATTTTTGCCATGATTAATGTGTGCATGATATGCCCTTGAGTTCTACATATGTTTTGTTAAGGGTTTTGTCATCTTTCCAGAGGTGCAACCCATGTATTTTTGTGATGTGTGTGGTGACTAGTGCAAGCTTGCAGAGTGGTGCACTTGCTAATTCTGTTTTCAGGGACTTAGCAATTCCACTAAGTCCTTGAGCTGTTTATCTCATATTGCCATATGTTCATGTTGTTTCCTAGTGATCCGTGCCTCTTTTGAGGATGATCAGTAATGATGTTTTGTTAATATTATAGTGCTCTATCCATCCATGTCTTTGTTTGTAATAATGGAGCACCTAGCTTGAGTCAATCGAGCTCTACTTTTGCTATTTCGTGAATCTGGGCAGATTGTCAACTTGTTTGCAATTTTTCCGATGATGTTGTAGTTGATCCGTGCATGCTATGCTATTATTCTTGCCATTTCTAGCTTGCATTTTGTGCCTTATTGATGGGTGTATGCTTGTCTTGCCATGACTTGCACCATAGTGAGTGCATCGAGCTCGTAAACATGCCTACTTGAGTTATATTTCAGCATGTGTCAGTTTTTCACTAAGTCTAAAAACTGATTATGTTTTTGCTATGTTCACATGCTTGCAATTGTATTTTCTGATCCTTTTGTCTCAAGGTCACTAAGGGACTTTTGTTAAGCTCTTTGAGTAGCTCCATGCCATGCTTTACTTTGCCATGTTCAGATCCTGTAGCATGTAGTTTTGGTACTCCGAAGAGTGCTACCTGATCTGAAATTCCACACAAGTGTTAATTTCACTAAGTCTGAGATCCGTTTGCCATTTGCATTTTTGCCATGATTGTTGGAAGCTGTTAATGGATGATTTGGCCGTAGCTTAGTGCTAGACTTTTGTTAAGCATCTTGTGTGCATCCCTGCCATGTATTTTGTTGTCATGTTTGGGTGCTGTAGCATGTTCATCTCATTGCATTTAGTTGGCTACTTGCTGTAAATCGCAGACCGGTGTCATATTCGAATCGCTTGCCATTTCCAAACCGTAACTCCGATTCCGGCGTTCTTTATATCGTTTTCAAGCGATTTCATCTCATCTTTCCAATGGCACACTTGGTTTTCCAAGTTGAGTCCAGGTTCATACTTTTCCTGTCATATCATGCATTTTGCATCCCGCATCACATCCCGCATAGCATATCATCTTTGCATTGTGTTGTTTGAGTTTGCACGTGGTTGATTGTATCCTTGTTGCTTGGTTGTCTTGTTTGGGTAGAGCTGGGAGACGAGTTCGCTAACGAGGAGCCCGTTGAGTTTGCTTTCGAGGATCCAGTCAACTCTGACAACTGTGCAGGCAAGATGATCATACCCTCGAAATCACAACTATCTTTGCTATGCTAGTTTGCTCGCTCTTTTGCTATGCCATTGCTACGATGCCTACCACTTGATTTCAAGCCTCCCAAATTGCCATGTCAAACCTCTAATCCACCATGTCCTAGCAAACCGTTGATTGGCTATGTTACCGCTTTGCTCAGCCCCTCTTATAGCGTTGCTAGTTGCAGGTGAAGATTGAAGGCCGTTCCTTGTGGGAACATTTATTTACTTGTTGGGATATCATTATATTGCTATGTTATCTTAATGCATCTATATACTTGGTAAAGGGTGGAAGGCTCGGCCTCTCGCCTAGTGTTTTGTTCCACTCTTGCCGCCCTAGTTTCCGTCATATCGGTGTTATGTTCCCGGATTTTTGCGTTCCTTATGTGGTTGGGTTATAATGGGAACCCCTTGATAGTTCGACTTGATTAAAGCTTTTCCAGCAATGCCCAACATTGGTTTTACCATTCGCCACCTACCCTTTTCTTTCCCTTGGGTTCTGTAGACTCAAGGGTCATCTTATTTTAACCCCCCGGGCCAGTGCTCCTCTGAGTGTTGGTCCAACCGAGCGATGTCCGGGGCTACCAGGGGCAACTCTGGGCTGGCCTACTCGACGTCTGGCTCGTCTGAGTGTGCCCTGAGAACGAGATATGTGCAGCTCCTATCGGGATTTGTCGGCACATTCGGGCGGTGTTGCTGGTCTTGTTTTAACCTGTCTAAGTGTCTTGAATTACCGAGATACCGAGTCTGATCGGAACGTCTTGGGAGGAGGTCTATTCCTTCGTTGACCGTGAGAGCTTGTCATGGGCTAAGTTGGGACTCCCCTGCAGGGATTTGAACTTTCGAAAGCCGTGCCCGCGGTTATGGGCAGATGGGAATTTGTTAATGTCCAGTTGTAGATAACTTGAACCTTAATTTAATTAAAATGAATCAATTGAGTGTGTTACCGTGATGGCCTCTTCTCGGCGGAGTCCGGGAAGTGGACACGGTGTTGGAGTAATGTTTGCGCAGGTTGCTCTCTAGTTTCTTGCTCGCGCTTTGCCTCCTCTTCTCGCTCTCTTTTGCGAACAAGTTAGCCACCATATTTTCTAGTCGCTTGCTGCAGCTCCACATATATTTACCTTGCCATTCCTATAAGCTTAAATAGTCTTGATCGCGAGGGTGCGAGATTGCTGAGTCCCTGTGGCTCACAGATTACTATTACACCAGATGCAGGGCCTGATGATTCCGCTCCAGGAGACGCGTTTGAGCTCAAGTGGGAGTTCGACGAAGACTCTCAACGTTACTATGTTTCCTTTCCCGATGATCAGTAGTGGTGCCTAGTTGGGGGTGAACGGGACCGTTGTCGCATGTTGGGTTCTCTTTTATTTTGGCGCCGTAGTCGGGCCATGAGTGTTTGGATGATGTAATGTTATTTATGTACTTGATTGACGTGGCGAGTGTAAGCCAACTATGTTATCTTCCCTTTATGAATTATATTACATGGGATGTTGTGAAGATTGCCTAACTTGCGACATATGCCTTCAATGCGATTACGCCTCTAAGTCGTGCCTCGACACGTGGGAGATATAGTCGCATCGAGGGTGTTACAAGTTGGTAATCAGAGCCTTCCCCGACCTTAGGAGCCCCTTTGCTTGATCGTTATTAGCGGCCGAGTTGTGTCTAGAAAAATGTTTTGAGTCTTCTAGGAATTATGTATCGGAGAGATTAGGAATTCTTTTTACTTCCCAGTCTCCTCATCGCTCTGGTAAGGCATCCTGACGTAGAGTTTTGACGCTTCTCTTCTCAAATTTCACAAAAAAAAAATTTAGGATCACGCGGGTATCTTGGAATCGTTCCGATGGTTTTATGATGAGAACATTGTCTTGGTGCCTCCTGTCACGGGTTTAGTGGAAGTGTCCCGGGGAGTTGAGCTCTGAGGTGTTGTCATCATAATTTTATCGTTGCAGTTCTGGAATACCTGAGTTTAGTACGCCGACATCGAAAATCTCTTTTATGCAGTTCGTTGGTGAGATAACCTCGACGCCACCCAGTACTGGGGCGGGAGTTCGGGAGTATCGCCATAATTTGTATAATGGATGCTTTTCGAAGGTTGAGGTAGATGGTTTCCGAAGGTTTCTTGGTTATGTGTTGAAGGATGGATACAGCTGGATGTAGGATTTGCTAATTTGGGTGAGATATTATGCTTCCCCTGTATCCCCAACACCTAATTGCATAACCGGAAAGGTTCGGAGTTTCATAGGTGGGAATTCTAGTAGCTCTAGTTCTTCTTCCACGGATATTGGTTTGAGATTGGGATTTCTTACCGATTATTCGTTCTTGATCCGTACCTTGTTGATTTATTTCTCTACCTTAATTCTACGTGGCTTCTCAATTTATGGATATGTGACCATTTCAAGAGGAATGCATTCGTCCATTTTGTTCGGATGTGAAGACTATATGTTGCAATTTTCATTTCGTTGGATTCAGCTTCAATATTTATCTGTCAATGTGCTAATGGATGTCAACCTCTTCAGGATGGCTCCTCCAACGCGCACAACTCCGAATCCTGATCCGCCACCACCTCCACCTCCTCCGGAGGCATGGCAAGCTGTGATGGCCGCAACCAATGCAAACACACAGTTGATCATGCAAATTCTTCAAGAGCGCAATCAAGGCAACCAAGGGAATCAAGGCAGCAATCAGAATCACTTTGCTTCACTCAACCAATTCCTTGCTAACGGGCCAAAGACTTTCAGCAATTGTGTTGAGGCAACCGATGCTGACGATTGGCTAGTGGATCTGTGCAAGCATTTCGAGTGCAGTAACGTCAGGCCTGAGGACTTTGTTAAGTTTGCTTCCTTCCAACTCAAAGATCAAGCTGCAGAATGGTTCCAATAGTACAAGGACTCCAGAGGTGGACGTGTTATCACTTGGGATGATTTCCGTCGAGATTTCCGAGCTCATCATATTCCTCAAAGCGTGGTTGAAAGCAAGCGTGAGGAATTCCGCAATCTGAAGCAAGGCTCTTTGTCTGTCTATGACTACAACAAGTTGTTCCAGAAGCTCGCCCGCTTTGCCAAGCAGGACATCCTTGATGAGAAGAGCATGATATATCAGTTTAGGGGTGGTCTCAGAGAAGAAATTCAGTTAGCTCTTGTTCTCTTTGAGCCCTTGAGATACGATGAGTTCTACAACATGGCACTGAAGCAAGAGGCTGCTCAGTTGAGGTGTGATGCTTCCAAGAAGCGAGCCAGAGATGTTACTCCTTCTTCCTCTACTCAAGTGGCCAAGCAGCAGAAGTTTTGGCTTCCTCCTCCTCCGTTCCGTCAGCCGTGTCAGCAGAAGAGCAAAGGTGGCAGTGGTTCTTCCCACCCACCCAACCCTGGCTTTCAGAACAAGACTTTGTCTCAAGCTCCAAGATCGAGTGCTCCGTATCACCGTCCGCTTTCAGAGGTCACGTGCAACAAGTGCCAACAGAAGGGTCACTATGCCAACAAGTGTTTCAACCAGAGGCGTCTTCCTCCCCCTCCTCCTGTCAGATCGGCAAGTACAGCTGTGGTCAAGCATAACCCCAAGTCCGCCAAGGTCAACTGATGAATGCAGCTCAGGCAGAGGACTCATCAGATGTGATATGGGTAACCTTCCTGTTAATGATATTCCTGCAAAAGTTCTTTTTGACATGGGTGCATCGCATTGTTTCATCTCGAGACCATTTGTTTCTAAGCATGAGTTGCCTTTGCAAGATTTGCCTAGACAGTTATCTGTTGTTTCTCCGGGTAAATACATGAATGCAAGCGCTATTGCCCCAGATGTTTCTATCACATTGGGCGATTACAAGTTTCTCTCTTCTCCGGTGGTTCTTGATAACTCGGATATTGATCTTATTCTCGGGATGGATTGGCTTTCTAAGCACAAGGCACATCTTGATTGTGCTGCCAGGCAGATTCAATTGACTCATTCGTCTGAGGATGTAATTGTCTTTGCCGCTCGAGATAATACCATCCATCTGTTTTCTCTCAATGAGAAGGGTGAACTCGATGCCATCTCTAAAATTCTAGTCGTTTGCGAATATCAAGACGTCTTTCCAGAAGAGCTTCCAGGAATGCCTCCGCACCGGCCAGTTGAATTCGTTATTGATCTTGAGCCAGGCACGGAACCTGTGTGCAAACGTCCTTACAAGCTCGGACCTAAAGAGTTGAAGGAGCTGAAGAAGCAACTCGATATTCAAGAGAAAATGGGTCTCATCCGGCCTAGTTCTTCTTCGTGGGGTTGTGGTGTTCTTTTTGTGAAGAAGAAGGATGGAACGGACCGACTTTGTGTTGATTACCGTCCAGTGAACAAGAAGACCATCAAGAACAAATACCCACTTCCCAACATCAATGAGCTGTTCAAACAACTCAAAGGTGCCCAAGTATTCTCCAAGCTTGATCTCCGTATGGGTTATCATCAGATTCGAATCCGTGAGCAAGATATTCCCAAGACGGCTTTCAGGACAAGCTTTGGTTCATATGAATACACTGTGATGTCTTTTGGTCTCGTTAACGCTCCTCCGACGTTCTCTCGCATGATGAATTTCATCTTCAACGCCTACACCAATGACTTCGTTTTGGTCTATCTCGATGACATTCTGGTTTTCTCGAAGAACAAGGAAGATCATGCCAAGCACTTGCGTTTGATTCTTGATAAGTTGAGGGAACACAAGTTCTACGCCAAGTTCTCCAAGTGTGAATTTTGGCTCGATGAGGTTCTTTATCTTGGTCATATCATCTCTGCCAAGGGCATTGCGGTGAATCCTGAGAAGGTGTCTACAATTGTGAATTGGGAACCTCCTCAGAACGTGAAGCAACTCCGCAGTTTTCTCGGTCTCGCAAGCTATTGCTGAAGATTCGTTGAAAACTTTTCTAAGATCGCGAAACCTCTCTCAAATCTTCTCCAGAAGCACGTCAAGTACGTTTGGTCTCCGGAGTGTGACATTGCTTTCAACACTTTGAAAGAGAAATTGATCACTGCTCCAGTTCTGACTCCGCCTGATGAATCCAAGCCGTACGAGGTCTTTGTGATGCCTCTCTCCAAGGTCTTGGCGCAGTTTTGATGCAAGAGAAGAAAGTTGTTGCTTATACCTCTCGCCAGTTGAAGCCTAATGAGAAGAACTACCCCACTCATGATCTCGAGTTGACGGCAGTTGTGCATGCTCTTTTGACTTGGAGACTGTTGGAAATATGCCCTAGAGGCTAATAAATAAGTTATTATTATATTTCCTTGTTCATGATAATCGTTTATTATCCATGCTATAATTGTATTGATAGGAAACTCAGATACATGTGTGGATACATAGACAACACCATGTCCCTAGTAAGCCTCTAGTTGACTAGCTCGTTGATCAATAGATGGTTACGGTTTCCTGACCATGGACATTGGATGTCATTGATAACGGGATCACATCATTAGGAGAATGATGTGATGGACAAGACCCAATCCTAAGCCTAGCACAAAGATCGTGTAGTTCGTATGCTAAAGCTTTTCTAATGTCAAGTATCATTTCCTTAGACCATGAGATTGTGCAACTCCCGGATACCGTAGGAATGCTTTGGGTGTATCAAACGTCACAACGTAACTGGGTGACTATAAAGGTGCACTACAAGTATCTCCGAAAGTGTCTGTTGGGTTGGCACGAATCGAGACTGGGATTTGTCACTCCGTGTAAGCGGAGAGGTATCTCTGGGCCCACTCGGTAGGACATCATCATATGCGCAATGTGACCAAGGAGTTGATCACGGGATGATGTGTTACGGAACGAGTAAAGAGACTTGCCGGTAACGAGATTGAACAAAGGTATAGGGATACCGACGATCGAATCTCGGGCAAGTACAATACCGCTAGACAAAGGGAATTGTATACGGGATTGATTGAGTCCTTGACATCATGGTTCATCCGATGAGATCATCGTGGAACATGTGGGAGCCAACATGGGTATCCAGATCCCGCTGTTGGTTATTGACCGGAGAACGTCTCGGTCATGTCTGCATGTCTCCCGAACCCGTAGGGTCTACACACTTAAGGTTCGATGATGCTAGAGTTATAAAGGAAGCTTGTTTGTGGTTACCAAATGTTGTTCGGAGTCCCGGATGAGATCCCGGACGTCATGAGGAGTTCCGGAATGGTCCGGAGGTAAAGATTTATATATAGGAAGTCCTATTTCGGCCATCGGGGCAAGTTTCGGGGTCATCGGTATTGTACCGGGACCACCGGAAGGGTCCCGGGGGCCCACCGGGTGGGGCCACCTATCCCGGAGGGTCCCATGGGCTGAAGTGAGAAGGGATCCAGCCCAAAGTGGGCTGGGGCGCCACTCCCCCTAGGGCCCATGCGCCTAGGGTGAAAGGGGAACCCTAAGGAAGAGTCCCAAGGAGGGAAGGCACCTCCTAGGTGCCTTGGGGGGGGGGAGGGAAACCTCCCCTGGACGCCGCCCCCTTGGAGATTGGATCTCCTAGGGGCTGGCGCACCCCCCCCTTGGGATCCCTATATATAGTGGGGTAGGAGGGCCTCTCATACACACCTTTTGCCTTTGGTGCAGCCCCTCCCTCTCTCCCAAGTTCTTCTCCTCTTCTGCGGTGCTTGGCGAAGCCCTGCAGGATTGCCACGCTCCTCCATCACCACCACGCCGTTGTGCTGCTGCTGGATGGAGTCTTCCTTAACCTCTCCCTCTCTCCTTGCTGGATCAAGGCGTGGGAGACGTCACCGGGCTGTACGTGTGTTGAACGCGGAGGTGCCGTCCGTTCGGCACTAGGATCATCGGTGATCTGAATCACGACGAGTACGACTCCATCAACCCCGTTCACTTGAACGCTTCCGCTTAGCGATCTACAAGGGTATGTAGATGCACTCTCCTTCCCCTCGTTGCTGGTCTCTCCATAGATAGATCTTGGTGACACGTAGGAATTTTTTTGAATTTCTGCTACGTTCCCCAACAGTGGCATCATGAGCTAGGTCTATTGCGTAGATTCTATGCACGAGTAGAACACAAAGTAGTTGTGGGCGTTGATTTTGTTCAATATGCTTGCCGTTACTAGTCTTATCTTGATTCGGCGGCATCGTGGGATGAAGCGGCCCGGACCAACCTTACACGTACTCTTACGTGAGACTGGTTCCACCGACTGACATGCACTAGTTGCATAAGGTGGCTAGCGGGTGTCTGTCTCTCCCACTTTAGTCGGATCGGATTCGATGAAAAGGGTCCTTATGAAGGGTAAATAGCAATTGGCATATCACGTTGTGGTCTTTGCGTAGGTAAGAAACGTTCTTGCTAGAAACCCATAGCAGCCACGTAAAACATGAAAACAACAATTAGAGGACGTCTAACTTGTTTTTGCAGGGTATGCTATGTGATGTGATATGGCCAAAGGATGTGATGAATGATATATGTGATGTATGAGATTGATCATGTTCTTGTCAAGGGAATCACGACTTGCATGTCGATGACGAGACAACTTCAAGAAGACACGATGATGGAGATCATGATGATGGAGATCATGGTGTCATACCGGTGACAAGATGATCATGGAGCCCCAAGATGGAGATCAAAGGAGCTATATGATATTGGCCATATCATGTCACTATTATTTGATTGCATATGATGTTTATCATATTTATACATCTTATTTGCTTAGAACGACGGTAGTAAATAAGATGATCCCTCATAACAATTTCAATAAGTGTTCTCCCCTAACTGTGCACCGTTGCTAAAGTTCGTCGTTTCGAAGCACGCCGTGATGATCGGGTGTGATAGATCCTTATGTTCACATACAACGGGTGTAAGACAGTTTTACACATGCAAAACACTTAGGGTTAACTTGACGAGCCTAGAATGTACAGACATGGCCTCGGAACACAGAAGACCGAAAGGTCGAGCATGAGTCGTATGGCAGATACGATCAACATGAAGATGTTCACCGACGTTGACTAGTCCGTCTCACGTGATGATCGGACACGGCCTAGTTGACTCGAATCATGTAATCACTTAGATGACTAGAGGGATGTCTATCTAAGTGGGAGTTCATAAGATGAACTTAATTATCTTGAACATAGTCAAAAGGATTTTGCAAATTATGTCGTAGCTCGCGCTTTAGTTCTACTATTTAGTTATGTTCCTAGAGAAAAATTAGTTGAAAGTTGATAGTAGCAATTATGCGGACTAGGTCCGTAAACTGAGGATTGTCCTCATTGCTTCTTAGAAGGCTTATGTCCTTAATGCACCGCTCAGTGTGCTAAACCTCGAACATTGTGTGTGGATGTTGCGAACATCTGACATACACGTTTTGATAACTACATGATAGTTCAGTTAAACGGTTTAGAGTTGAGGCACCAAAGACGTTTTTGAAACGCCACGAAACATATGAGATGTTTTGAGGGCTGAAATTGGAATTTCAGGCTCGTGCCCACGTCAAGAGGTATAAGACCTCCGACGATTTTCTTAACCTGCAAACTAAGGAGAAAAGCTCAATTGTTGAGCTTGTGCTCGGATTGTCTGAGTACAACAATCATTTGAATCAAGTGGGAGTTGATCTTCCAGATAAGATAGTGATGTTTCTCCGAAGTCATTACCACCAAGCTGCTAGAGCTTCGTGATGAACTATAATATATCAGGGACATGTATGATGATCCTTGAGATGTTCGTGATGTTTGACACCACAAAAGTAGAAATCAAGAAGGAGCATCAATTGTTGATGGTTGGTGAAACCACTAGTTTCAAGAAGGGCAAGGGCACGAAGGGATACTTCATAAAACGGCAATTCAGCTGCTGCTCTAGTGAAGAAACCCAAGGTTGAACCCAAACCCGAGACTGAGTGCTTCTGTAATAAGGGGAACAGCCACTGGAACAGAATTACCCTAGATACTTGGTAGATGAGAAGGCTGGCAAGGTCGATAGAAGTATATTGGATATACATTGTGTTGATGTGTACTTTACTAGTACTCCTAGTAGCACCAGGGTATTAGATACCGGTTCGGTTGCTAAGTGTTAGTAACTCGAAATAAAAGCTACGGAATAAACGGAGACTAGCTAAAGGTGAGCTGACGATATGTGTTGGAAATGTTTCCAATGTGGATATAATCAAATATCGTACGCTCCTTCTACCATCGAGATTGGTGTTTGTGTTGAGCATAGACATGATTGGATTATGTCTATCGCAACACGGTTATTCATTTAAGGAGAATAATGGTTACTCTGTTTATTTGAATAATACCTTTAATGGTCTTACACCTAAAATGAATGGTTTATTGAATCTCGATCGTAGTGATACACATGTTCATGCCAAAAGATGGTAATGATAGTACCACCTACTTGTGGCACAGCCACGTAAGTCATATCAGTATAAAACGCATGAAGAAGCTCCATGTTGATGGATCTTTGGACTCACTCATTTTTGAAAAGTTTGAGACATGCGAACCATGTCTATTGGTGTGTATGCATGAAGAAACTCCATGCAAATGGACCGTTTGGACTCACTTGATTTTGTATCACTTGAGGCATGCAAATCATACCACATGGGCAAGATGACTGAAAGCCTCGGTTTCAGTAAAATGGAACTAGAAAGCAAATTGTTGGAAGTAATACATTTTTGATGTGTGCAGTCCAATGAGTGCTGAGGCATGTAGTGGATATCGTTATGTTCTTACTTCACAGATGATTTGAGTACATATTGAGTATATTTACTTGATGAATCACGAGTCTGAATTATTGAAAGGTTCAAGTAATTTCAGGGTGAAGTTGAAAGATCGTCGTGACAAGAGGATAAAATATCTATGATATGATCATAGAGATGAATATCTGAATTACGAGTTTGGCACAGAATTAAGACATTGTGGAAATTGTTTCACAACTGATACAGCCTGGAACACCATAGTGTGATGGTGTGTCCGAACATCATAACTGCACCCTATTGGATATGATGCATACCATGATGTCTCTTATCAAACTACCACAATAGTTTATGGGTTAGGCATTAGAGACAACCACATTCACTTTAAATAGGGCACCACGTAATTCCGATGAGATGACACCGTATGAACTATGGTTTAGAGAAACCTAAGCTGTCATTTCTTAAAAGTTTGGGACTGCGACGCTTATGTGAAAAAGTTTCAGGCTGATAAGCTCGAACCTAAAGCGGATAAATGCATCTTCATAGGACACCCGAAACAGTTGGGTATACCTCCTGTCTCAGATTCGAAAGCAATAAGGGATTGTTTCTAGAATCAGGTCCTTTCTCGAGGAAAAGTTTCTCTCGAAAGAATTGAGTGGGAGGATGGTGGAGACTTGATGAGGTTATTGAACCGTTACTTCAACTAGTGTATAGCAGGGCACAAAGAGTTGTTCCTGTGGCACCTACACCAATTGAAGTGGAAGCTTATGATATTGATCATGAGACTTCAGATCAAGTCACTACCAAACATCGTAGGATGACAAGGATGCGCACTACTTCAGAGTGGTACGTAACCCTGTCTTGGAAGTCATGTTGCTAGACAACAATGAACCTACGAGCTATGGAGAAGCGATGGTGGGCCCGGATTCCGATAAATGGCTCGAGGCCATAAAATCCGAGAGAGGATCCATATATGAAAACAAAGTGTAGACTTTGGAAGAACTACTTGATGGTCGTAAGGCTGTTGGGTACAGATGGATTTTAAAAGGAAGACGGACAATGATGGTATATGTCACCATTAAGAAAGCTCGACTTGTCGTTAAGTTCTTTCCGACAAGTTCAAGGAGTTGACTATGATGAGACTTTTCTCACTCGTAGCGATGCTAAGAGTCTGTTGGAATTATATTAGCGATTACTGCATTATTTATGAAATCTTGCAGATAGGATGTCAAAACATTGTTTCCTCGACGATTTTCTTGAGAAAAGGTTGTATGTGATACAACCGGAAGGTTTTGTCAATCCTCAAAGATGCTAATAAGTATGCAAAGCTCCAGCAATCCTTCTGAGGACTGGAGTAAGCATCTCAGAGTTGGAATGTATGCTTTGATGAGATGATCAAAGATTTTGGGTGTATACAAAGTTTATGAGAAACTGGTATTTCCAAAGAAGTGAGTGGGAGCACTATAGAATTTCTGATGAGTATATGTTGTTAACATATTTTTAATCAGAAATGACGTAGAATTTCTGGAAAGCATATAGGGATATTTGGAAAGTGTTTTTCAATGAAAACCTGGATTAAGCTATTTGAACATTGAGCATCAAGATCTATAAGGATAGATCAAAACGCTTAATGGTACTTTCAAATGAGCACATACCTTGACATGATCTTGAAGGTGTTCAAGATGGATCAGTCAAAGAAGGAGTTCTTGCCTGAGTTATAAGGTATGAAGTTAAGACTTAAAGCTCGACCACGGCAGAATAGAGAGAAAAAGACGAAGGTCGTCCCCTATGCTTAAGACGTAGGCTCTACAGTATGCTATGCTGTGTACCGCACCTGAAGTGTGCCTTGCCATGAGTCAGTCAAGGGGTACAAGAGTGATCCATGAATGGATCACAGTACAGCGGTCAAAGTTATCCTTAGTAACTAGTGGACTAAGGAATTTTTCTCGATTATGGAGGTGGTAAAAGAGTTCGTCGTAAAGGGTTACGTCGATGCAAGCTTAACACCTATCCGGATAGCTCTGAGTAGAGATACCGGATACGTATAATGGAGCAACAATTTAGAATAGCTCCAAGTAGAACAGTTATTTGGAATAGCTCCAAATAGAACGTGGTGGCTACATCTAGGAGATGACATAGAGATTTGTAAAAGCACACACGGATCTGAAAGGTTCGGACCCGTTGACTAAAACCTCTCTCACAAGAAACATGATCAAACCCAGAACTCATTGAGTGCTAATCACATAGTGATGTGAACTAGATTGTTGACTCTAGTAAACTCTTTGGATGTTGGTCACATGGCGATGTGACCTGTGAGTGTTAATCACATGGCGATGTGAACTAGATTATTGACTCTAGTGCAAGTGGGAGACTATTGGAAATATGCCCTAGAGGCAATAATAAATAAGTTATTATTATATTTCCTTGTTCATGATAATCGTTTATTATCCATGCTATAATTGTATTGATAGGAAACTTAGATACATGTGTGGATACATAGACAACACCATGTCCCTAGTAAGCCTCTAGTTGACTAGCTCGTTGATCAATAGATGGTTACGGTTTCCTGACCATGGACATTGGATGTCATTGATAACGGGATCACATCATTAGGAGAATGATGTGATGGACAAGACCCAATCCTAAGCCTAGCACAAAGATCGTGTAGTTCGTATGCTAAAGCTTTTCTAATGTCAAGTATCATTTCCTTAGACCATGAGATTGTGCAACTCCCGGATACCGTAGGAATGCTTTGGGTATATCAAACGTCACAACGTAACTGGGTGACTATAAAGGTGCACTACAGGTATCTCCAAAAGTGTCTGTTGGGTTGGCACGAATCGAGACTGGGATTTGTCACTCCGTGTAAGCGGAGAGGTATCTCTGGGCCCACTCGGTAGGACATCATCATATGCGCAATGTGACCAAGGAGTTGATCACGGGATGATGTGTTACGGAACGAGTAAAGAGACTTGCCGGTAACGAGATTGAACAAAGGTATAGGGATACCGACGATCGAATCTCGGGCAAGTACAATACCGCTAGACAAAGGGAATTGTATACGGGATTGATTGAGTCCTTGACATTGTGGTTCATCCGATGAGATCATCGTGGAACATGTGGGAGCCAACATGGGTATCCAGATCCCGCTGTTGGTTATTGACCGGAGAACGTCTCGGTCATGTCTGCATGTCTCCCGAACCCGTAGGGTCTACACACTTAAGGTTCGATGACGCTAGGGTTATAAAGGAAGCTTGTTTGTGGTTACCAAATGTTGTTAGGAGTCCCGGATGAGATCCCGGACGTCATGAGGAGTTCCGGAATGGTCCGGAGGTAAAGATTTATATATAGGAAGTCCTATTTCGGCCATCGGGGCAAGTTTCGGGGTCATCGATATTGTACCGGGACCACCGGAAGGGTCCCGGGGGCCCACCGGGTGGGGCCACCTATCCCGGAGGGTCCCATGGGCTGAAGTGAGAAGGGATCCAGCCCAAAGTGGGCTGGGGCGCCACTCCCCCTAGGGCCCATGCGCCTAGGGTGAAAGGGGAACCCTAAGGAAGAGTCCCAAGGAGGGAAGGCACCTCCTAGGTGCCTTGGGGGGGGAGGGAAACCTCCCCTGGCCGCCGCCCCCTTGGAGATTGGATCTCCTAGGGGCTGGCGCACCCCCCCTTGGGATCCCTATATATAGTGGGGTAGGAGGGCCTCTCATACACACCTTTTGCCTTTGGTGCAGCCCCTCCCTCTCTCCCAAGTTCTTCTCCTCTTCTGCGGTGCTTGGCGAAGCCCTGCAGGATTGCCACGCTCCTCCATCACCACCACGCCGTTGTACTGCTGCTGGATGGAGTCTTCCTTAACCTCTCCCTCTCTCCTTGCTGGATCAAGGAGTGGGAGACGTCACCGGGCTGTACGTGTGTTGAACGCGGAGGTGCCGTCCGTTCGGCACTAGGATCATCGGTGATCTGAATCACGACGAGTACGACTCCATCAACCCCGTTCACTTGAACGCTTCCGCTTAGCGATCTACAAGGGTATGTAGATGCACTCTCCTTCCCCTCGTTGCTGGTCTCTCCATAGATAGATCTTGGTGACACGTAGGAAATTTTTTGAATTTCTGCTACGTTCCCCAACAGAGACATCTTCTATTGGGAAGAAAAGTGGACATTTTCACTGATCACAAGAGTCTCAAGTACATCTTCACTCAGCCTAATCTCAACCTCAGGCAAACTCGATGGGTCGAAATGATTCAAGAGTATAATCCGAGTATTGAGTACACTCCAGGCAAGGCTAATGTGATTGCTGATGCATTGAGCAGGAAAGCTTACTGCAACAGTCTTATTCTCAAGCCTTATCAACCCGAGCTTTGTGAAGCTTTCCGCAAACTTAACCTGCAAGTTGTTCCTTAAGGATTCCTCGCCAACCTTCAAGTCTCTCCTACCTTGGAAGACCAGATTCGCCAAGCCCAGCTTCTTGATGCTATGGTGAAAAAGGTGAAGATTGGGATTGCCAAGAGTCAACCCAAGTACAAGTGCTACCGCCTTGATGACAAGGACACTCTCTTCTTCGAGGATCGTATTGTTGTACCCAAAGGTGACCTCCGTAAAGTGATCATGAACGAGGCTCACAATTCTCTCCTCTCCATCCACCCTGGGAGCACGAAGATGTATCAGGACCTCAAGCAAGCTTATTGGTGGACTCGAATGAAGCGCGAGATCGCTCAATTCGTGAATGAATGTGATGTCTGCAGAAGAGTGAAGGCAGAACACCAAAGGCCAACTAGTCTCCTCCAACCTCTTGCCATTCCAGAGTGGAAGTTTGACCATATTGAAATGGACTTCGTGACTGGGTTTCCAAAGTCCAAGCGTGGCAATGATGCTATATTCGCTGTCATCGACAAACTCACCAAAGTGGCTCACTTTCTGCCTATCAAAGAGTCGATCACTGCAGCTCAATTGGCGGAACTCTATACCTCTCGAATTGTCTCTCTGCACGGTATTCCTCAAGTGATCTCTTCAGATCGTGGCAGCATCTTTACATCCAAGTTTTGGGATTCTTTTCAGAAGGCCATGGGCACGAACATCCGCTTCAGCACATCTTTCCATCCTCAAACTAGCGGTCAAGTCGAGCGTGTCAACCAGATTCTTGAAGATATGCTCAGGGCTTGTGTGATCTCCTTCGGCATGAAGTGGGAGGATTGTCTTCCTTATGCTCAATTCTCCTACAACAACAGTTTTCAAGAAAGTTCGGGCAAGGCCCCATTTGAAATTTTGTATGGCAGGAAGTGGCGTACCCCTCTCAACTGGTCTGAAACCAGTGAACGTCAGCTTTTGGGTAATGACTTAATCACAGAGGCAGAGGAAATGTGCAAAGTCATTCGTGATAACCTCAAAGCAGCCCAATCCCGCCAGAAGAGCTACTATGATAATAAGCACCGCGATTTGGCTTTCGAGATCGGAGATCATGTTTACCTCCGTGTCTCTCCTATGAAAGGTACTCGTCACTTCGGTATCAAAGGGAAGCTTGCCCCCAGATACGTGGGACCTTTCAAGATTGTCAGCAAGAGAGGCGACCTCGCCTATCAACTCGATCTTCCTTCAAACTTTGCAAATGTTCATGATGTGTTCCATGTCTCTCAGCTTCGGAAGTGCTTCAAGACTCCTGACCGCACCGTCAACTTCGAGGACATTAAGCTCCAAGAAGATCTCTCTTATCGTGAGCACCCAGTTGCTATTCTTGAAGAGATTGAACGCAAGACTCGCAACAAGTCAATCAAATTTCTCAAAGTCAAGTGATCACACCATTCCGACCATGAAGCTACCTGAGAACGCGAGGATCACCTCCGTTCTGAGTAACCGACGTTCTTTCAGTCCTAGATCTCGGGACGAGATCTTTTCGTAGTGGTGGAGTGTTGTAACACCCCGGATGTAACTTTCCCAATTTGTACTCCAACTCTTGCCGTTCGGCATTAAGTTATATTTATTTCCTCGGGTTCGGGTCTTTGTCTCGTGTGTGTTGTTGTCGTTGTCATGCATCTCATATCATGTCATCATGTGCATTGCATTTGCATACGTGTTCATCTCATGCATTCCAGCATTTTCCCCGTTGTCCGTTTTGCATTCTGGCACTTCGTTCTCCTCCGATGGTCATTTCTAGCTTTCTTTCATGTGTGGGAATTAAACATTTCTGTATTGGACCGAGACTTGCCAAGCGGCCTTGGTTTACTACTGGTAGACCGCCTGTCAAGTTTCGTATCATTTGGACATCGTTTGATAATCCAACGGTTAACCGAGGGACCGAAAAGGCCTCGTGTGTGTTGCAGCCCAACACCCCTCCATTTTGGCCCAAAACCCACCTAAGTCTTCTCCATCATCTAGAGCGTTCGATCACGATCGCGTGGCCAAAAACCGCACCTCATTTGGACTCTCCTAGCTCCCTATATGGCTATAAATAGACCCCTCTCGAAAAATCCGGATCCTCCCCCGTCCAAACCCTAAAAATCCACCGCGCCACGCCGGACACGTCTGGTCCGGGCGGACGAAGCTGCCGCCGCCGCCCCACGCCAATAGCGCGCCACCACGTGGCACCCGGCGCCCGCCGCCGCGGCGGCCCGCACGGGCCCGAGGCCGGCCCTCCCGGCCCACGCGCCGCCGCCGCCCGGCTCCCTCGCCCGCCGCGCCCCGCCGCCGTTGCTCCTCCCGGCCCGCGCCACCGCGCCGCCCGCGCGCGCCCTTGCCGGCGGCCGCCTCGCCCCTCGCCGGCGACGACCGCGGCCGCGTCGCCCCGCGCCTCCCGGCCCGGATCCGGCCGCCCCTCGTCGCGCCACCCCGCGCCGCTCCGGCCGGCCCCAGCTCCGGCAGCCGCCGCCCCCTCCCCCGCCGGAATCTCCAAGTCCGGCGACCCCCTCCAACTCCGGCGAACAGTGCATCTACGGCGATCCTCGATCCGCGTGCGATCCAGATCTGGGATATTTTCGTCTCGGTTGACTTTTCCCTCAGAAACCCTAGCCCATGTTGCATACTTTGACCTGCCGTATCTTTGCATCCGTAGCTCCGATTCGTGCATATAGCATATCAAAATGTTCATCTCAGAGAGTACATCATTTCATTCCATTGCACCATTTTCATTTGAGTTCATCTTGATGCCCGAAATGCTGTTAGAAGAGGGCTACTTGAGATATTTGTCAGATCTGCTACTCCATTTAGGTTTTTGTCATTTTTGCCATGATTAATGTGTGCATGATATGCCCTTGAGTTCTACATATGTTTTGTTAAGGGTTTTGTTATCTTTATAGAGGTGCAACCCATGTATTTTTGTGATGTGTGTGGTGACTAGTGCAAGCTTGCAAAGTGGTGCACTTGCTAATTCTGTTTTCAGGGACTTAGCAATTCCACTAAGTCCTTGAGCTGTTTATCTCATATTGCCATATGTTCATGTTGTTTCCTAGTGATCCGTGCCTCTTTTGAGGATGATCAGTAATGATGTTTTGTTAATATTATAGTGCTCTATTCATCCATGTCTTTGTTTGCAATTATGGAGCACCCTAGCTTGAGTCAATCGAGCTCTACTTTTGCTACTTCGTGAATCTGGGCAGATGTCAACTTGTTTGCAATTTTGCCGATGATGTTGTAGTTGATCCGTGCATGCTATGCTATTGTTCTTGCCATGTCTAGCTTGCATTTTGTGCCTTCTTGATGGGTGTATTCTTGTCTTGCCATGACTTGCACCGTAGTGAGTGCATCGAGCTCGTAAACATGCCTACTTGAGTTATATTTCAGCATGTGTCAGTTTTTCACTAAGTCTAAAAACTGATTATGTTTTTGCTATGTTCACATGCTTGCAATTGTATTTTCTGATCCCTTTTGTCTCAAGGTCACTAAGGGACTTTTGTTAAGCTCTTTGAGTAGCTCCATGCCATGCTTTACTTTTCCATGTTCAGATCCTGTAGCATGTAGTTTTGGTGCTCCGAAGAGTGCTACCTGATCTGAAATTCCAGACAAGTGTTAATTTCACTAAGTCTGAGATCTGTTTGCCATTTGCATTTTTGCCATGATTGTTGGAACCTGTTAATGGATGATTTGGCCATAGCTCAGTGCTAGACTTTTGTTAAGCATCTTGTGTGCATTCTTGACATGTATTTTGTTGTCATGTTTGGGTGCTGTAGCATGTTCATCTCATTGCATTTAGTTGGCTACTTGCTGTAAATCGCAGACCGGTGTCATATTCGAATCGCTTGCCATTTCCAAACCGTAACTCCGATTCCGGCGTTCTTTATATCGTTTTCAAGCGATTTCATCTCATCTTTACAGTGGCACACTTGGTTTTCCATGTTGAGGCCAGGTTCATGCTTTTCCTGTCATATCATGCATTTTGCATCCCGCATCGCATCCCGCATAGCATATCATCTTTGCATTGTGTTGTTTGAGTTTGCACGTGGTTGATTGTATCCTTGTTGCTTGGTTGTCTTGTTTGGGTAGAGCTGGGAGACGAGTTCTCTAACGAGGAGCCCATTGAGTTTGCTTTCGAGGATCCAGTCAACTCTGACAACTGTGCAGGCAAGATGATCATACCCTCGAAATCACAACTATCTTTGCTATGCTAGTTTGCTCGCTCTTTTGCTATGCCATTGCTACGATGCCTACCACTTGCTTTCAAGCCTCCCAAATTGCCATGTCAAACCTCTAATCCACCATGTCCTAGCAAACCGTTGATTGGCTATGTTACCGCTTTGCTCAGCCCCTCTTATAGCGTTGCTAGTTGCAGGTGAAGATTGAAGGCCGTTCCTTGTGGAAACATTTATTTACTTGTTGGGATATCATTATATTGCTATGTTATCTTAATGCATCTATATACTTGGTAAAGGGTGGAAGGCTCGGCCTCTCGCCTAGTGTTTTGTTCCACTCTTGCCGCCCTAATTTCCGTCATATTGGTGTTATGTTCCCGGATTTTTGCGTTCCTTACGCGGTTGGGTTATAATGGGAACCCCTTGATAGTTCGACTTGATTAAAGCTTTTCCAGCAATGCCCAACATTGGTTTTACCATTCGCCACCTACCCTTTTCTTTCCCTTGGGTTCTGCAGACTCAAGGGTCATCTTATTTTAACCCTCCGGGCCAGTGCTCCTCTGAGTGTTGGTCCAACCGAGCGATGTCCGGGGCTACCAGGGGCAACTCTGGGCTGGCCTACCCGACGTTTGGCTCGTCTGAGTGTGCCCTAAGAACGAGATATGTGCAGCTCCTATCGGGATTTGTCGGCACATTTGGGTGGTGTTGCTGGTCTTGTTTTAACCCGTCGAAGTGTCTTGAATTACCGAGATACCGAGTCTGATCGGAACGTCTTGGGAGGAGGTCTATTCCTTCATTGACCGTGAGAGCTTGTCATGGGCTAAGTTGGGACTCCCCTGCAGGGATTTGAACTTTCGAAAGCCGTGCCCGCGGTTATGGGCAGATGGGAATTTGTTAATGTCCGGTTGTAGATAACGTGAACCTTAATTTAATTAAAATGAATCAACTGAGTGTGTTACCGTGATGGCCTCTTCTCGGCGGAGTCCGGGAAGTGGACACGGTGTTGGAGTAATGTTTGCGCAGGTTGCTCTCTAGTTTCTTGCTCGCGCTTTGCCTCCTCTTCTCGCTCTCTTTTGCGAACAAGTTAGCCACCATATTTGCTAGTCGCTTGCTGCAGCTCCACATATATTTACCTTGCCATTCCTATAAGCTTAAATAGTCTTGATCGCGAGGGTGCGAGATTGCTGAGTCCCTGTGGCTCACAGATTACTATTACACCAGATGCAGGGCCTGATGATTCCGCTCCAGGAGACGCGTTTGAGCTCAAGTGGGAGTTCGACGAAGACTCTCAACGTTACTATGTTTCCTTTCCCGATGATCAGTAGTGGTGCCCAGTTGGGGGTGAACGGGACCGTTGTCGCATGTTGGGTTCTCTTTTATTTTGGCGCCGTAGTCGGGCCATGAGTGTTTGGATGATGTAATGTTATTTATGTACTTGATTGACGTGGCGAGTGTAAGCCAACTATGTTATCTCCCCTTTATGATTTATATTAGATGGGATGTTGTGAAGATTGCCTAACTTGCGACATATGCCTTCAATGCGATTATGCCTCTAAGTCGTGCCTCGACACGTGGGAGATATAGTCGCATCGAGGGTGTTACATAAACCAATCATACATAAAAGAATTCAGAGGAGATTCAAATATTGTTCATAGATAAATTGGATCATAAACCCACAATTCATCGAATCTCGACAAACACACCGCAAAAGAAGATTACATCGAATAGATCTTCAAGAGAATCGAGGAGAACTTTGTATTGAGATCCAAAGAGAGAGAAGAAGCCATCTAGCTAATAACTATGGACCCGAAGGTCTGAAGTAAACTACTCACACATCACCGGAGAGGCCATGGAGTTGATGTAGAGGCCCTCCGTGATCAATGCCCCCTCCGGCGGAGCTCCGGAAAAGGCCCCAAGATGGGATCTCTCGGGTACAGAAGGTTACAGCGGTGGAATTAGGTTTTCGTGGTGCTCCTGGACGTTTGGGGGGTACGTGGATATATATAGGAGGATGAGATAGGTCGGTGGAGCAACGAGGGGCCCACGAGGGTGGAGGGCGCGCCCAGGGGGGTAGGCGCGCCCCCTGCCTCGTGGCCTCCTCGATTGTTTCTTGACGCCCACTCCAAGTCTCCTGGATCAAGTTTGTTGAGAAAATCACGTTCTCGAAGGTTTCACTCAGTTTGGACTCCGTTTGATATTCCTTTTATGTGAAGCACTGAAATAGGCAAAAAACGACAATTTGGGCTGGGCCTCCGGTTAATAGGTTGGTCCCAAAAATGATATAAAAGTGTAAAATAAAGCCCATTAGCATGGATCAATCAAAAATTATAGATACATTGGAGAAACTGCGTCGTCGTCGTGTTCATGGGGAGGCAACGGAATGCGTCGTGTTCATCGGGAGGCAACGAAACGCGTGTTGTTCATCGGGAGCCAACCGGCTTGGACGGAATAGGCGATGGAAACGAGGTCTGGCGTACCCCAGAACGGAGGAAACGACCTTGTGTTCGACCGACCACGGTGGAAGTGGGATCCTGTTCATCGGGAGGGGTCTGGCGTATCGCAAAATGGAGGAAACAGACCTCCCACGGTCGAAACGGGGTCCTATTGATCGGGAGCGGTGTGGCGTACCACAAAACAGGGGAAACAGACTTGTGTTGGAGCACTATGGTCGAAACGGGGGTCCTGTTCATTGGGAGGAGTGTGGCATACTGCAAAAGGGGACTCCACGAGATACTGTTCATCTCCACCATCGACTGCCTCCACGGGCTACTGTTCATCCACCGTCGACCTCCTCCAGCCTCCACTTGCGACTATTCATCCACGGGCTCCTGTTCATCCAGTCTCCACCGCGTGCTCCTCCACCGGCTACCACCCCTCCACGGGCTACTGTTCATCCAGCCCTCCACCGGCTACTGTTCAACCAGCCCTCCACCGGCTACTGTTCAACCAGCCCTCCATGGGGTCATGTTCATCCAGCCCTCCACGGGGTCCTGTTCATCCACCGACTTGATCGATGGGGGTACTGTTCATCCAGCGGCAACGACCTCTACTACCACGGGTTCCTGTTCATCCAACCCCCCACTGAGAACTGTTCATCCAAATCCTCTCAACAGTGCTCACTGTTCATCTAGGGAAGGAGGCATCAGTGTTCGATCAGCTTCAGTTAGCAGCAGTAGCGAAGGAATCACTCGGGTTCAGTTAACAGCAAGGGATCGATCGATCGCTCAGGTTCGGTAACGCATAGCCTGCAGTGCAATCGCTCGGGTTCAGTTAGATCCAACGTCTCGCTCGGGTTCAGTTAGAGCGCAACGCCTCGCACACACGCGCATACGTATGAGAGAAACGTGCATCGCTCGGCCCCCGACCACCACCGTAACCGGGAACTCCCCCGATATTTTCCTCGCCCTCGCTTCTACGATGGTTTTCTCCGTCATGGACAACCCAAAGAATGTCATGCAGTTGCGTCTCCGGCCCGCCCAAGACGAAAAGCCCATTTTCTGTCATGATTTTTTGTCATAGAAGTAGGATCCCACCACATCTATGAGGATACCGGGTTTTGTCACAATTATCGTCATAGAAGTGTCATAAGTATGACCAAAAAAATTCGTTCCGCCCAAAATGTCACGGATGTGTCTTTTTTTAGTGTTGATGATGTGTCTGGACAACATAATAACGCAGAAAAAGATTTCAGAGTAGGAACTTATAGGAAGTAGAAGGTATGCTATGCTTCAGAATGAGGCAAGTCAAGCGCAACAAGTTGAGCCTGGTATTGGTGATCCTCAGAAAGTTTCGACGTTGGGTGCACCTAAGAAGGGGCGGTCGAAGGGGGTCCCCGACGTTACAAAGAATGGTAGGCCAAAAGATTTTACAGAGAAGAAAAGTTGTCCTTTGTGCAGTTTGTGTAGTCTCCCAGGTCATAACAAGGCTTCATGTAGTCGGAACGAGAAGTGAGTTGCAACCTTCTTATTTTATTATGTTGCCAATTTGATTTCACCGACTATATTTTCTCACCCATTTTGTTCATATTTTGTTCAAGAATTAGGCATAGAGAAGCAGCTTGGTAGGTTGGAAGAATAAAAATGGTCCCATGAGTCTTGTCTGAATAACCTATTTCTATTTTTTATTCATACGTGTGTGCCAAAAAACTTGATAAGTGATTTTTTTTTGTTTCCTCAAAATATTTATGTAATAAATTTGTATTTTGTACTATCATATGTGCAATAGTCTATAGTTTCAAAATTCTGTTTATTTTGTTTGTTGTCGTTTCATGATGGTGATGCCATTGTATGTGTTATACTACCTGGGCTGACCGCCGTGGCGAAAAAACGCACCCGACCGTGTTATTGTCTCGTGCCATGTTTTTCACATACATGCCGCCACAAACCCGCGCATGCACAGAAGATCCTACCCACCGAATCGCACCTACCTCGGATCCCAGCTGGCCAACCAGCGCCTCTCTCGGATCCCACCACCACGGACCCACCTCGCCATGCACCACCCACATGTGTCGCGGCTCGCCCGACCCGTCTGGTCCACCCAATCGCACCTACCTCGGATCCCAGCTGGCCAACCAGCGCCTTCCTCGGATCCCGCCACCACAGACCCACCTCGCCATGCACCATCCACATGTCTCACGGCTCGCCCACCCCGTCTGGTCCACCCAATCGCCTCACCCCGATCCCTCCGCGTCTGCCAGCTCCAGTGCGACCGGATCAGCCTCGCTCCCCACGCCCAGCGACTCTGCCCCGCCTGACGCTAGCCCCACCGCTTCCTCCTTGATCTCCCCGCCCCCATGCATGCCTCCACCACGTCTCTCGCAACGTGTTCTGCCCATTCAGCCCCCACACAATGCACACACAAAAAATTAGCCCGACCGCAATACTAGACCGGCGACGACTCGGGACGGCAACACACGGACTATGAGATTTCAGAGGAGTTCAATGGCTACCGCACGCCCGGCTATTTAAGCCGCTCCTGACTCGCCCCCGCTTCTGAGGTGGGACTAAACACTAAGTGTTGCCCCACGTGGGCGAGGGAAGGGGGCCGTGGGTCGTGGGAGGGGGTGAGTGGAGGCCTGCCTCTATTGGGCCAAACTAGGTTGGCCGGTGACAGCGCAGAATACGGCCTCGTGATCCCTGCGGCGGCCGCGTGCACTGCGGTGCGCGATGCAGCGTGGTCTTTAGTCCCACCCCGGAAGCGAAGGGGCGCAAGGAGCGACTTAACTAGCTGCCTCTGCCCCCTCTTTCAAACTCCTCTGCTATTACTCCCCACTGCCTCGTTGGACCCCGTTCCTGGGCCCATTAGTGGGCTCAATCAGCCGCCCGAGTCGCCTTTGGGCTTGATTTGGGTACGTACTGTAAGCTACTATGAGCCCAGCATCGGTGGTTGGGCATTTTTCTAAGTAACTTAACTTTTTTACAGAAAGGAGCAGCCGGCCGGCCTCATTTCATCATAGTAGAAAATAGAAAACATTACAAAATAGTAGCGCCGGCCGGCCACGGTGGTGTAATCATCATAGCATGTACATCATAAAAAACTGCGAATATAACATTTTGAAAAATCATCACCCACAGTGATGCAAATAAGAGTGGCATTAAAAAATAGATATTGTAGCAAATACCGACCACGACACATTTATTTAGTTGCGAAACATGCAAAACCATGCCGCATTACAATAAAGAGATGTCTTAATATGAAAATTGTATCAACTACCGACAACGACACGTTTATTTAGTGGAGATAATAGCCAACACCCCATCCTCTGACTCATTTCTTCTACATGATCTTGAGGATCTTCTCTTTCACTACTTTCATCGTGTTGCATTTTGAAAAAAGTATTTCAGCTAGAATGCGTCCCCTTGAAGCATTAACCTCAGCTTGATCAAAGTCAAATATCCAATCATCTCCATTCCAGTCTTGAATGCATTTCACCACAAAAAGACCGCAAGAGATTCTGCAAGAAACCGCGAGTCAGGCTTTGTTAGATCAGAGAAGTGCATACAAATTCAACTTTTGAACATACCCATCGTCTTGTAACTGCATTTTATACTCCCTTATTGGCCAGGAAGATACGTTAGGATGTTCCGTATGTATAAGGGAGTTCACCTCCGTCGTATCTTTAGCTATTTCTGCCCTCTCAAATAAAAATGTGAAATTCATATGAAGTATGTTTCGAATAACTATATCTTGTTTTATGTAATGTTGTAATCTTACCAGCTTAGTAATCTTTGCAAGAACTCTGTTGCTGCATTTACCAGTAGAATTTAAAACTTGAAACTCTTTTTTCTTGTTGTGCATGAGAACTGTTATCCAATGATTTTCTTCCACATGAAAAGGAAAGTATGCCTACAACAAAGTTTATTCATGTTGGTGTACACACACATATTTATGTAGTACGATGGATCATACTAAACAGAAGTACCTTATCTTTGATGAAATACTCTTCAGTAACTCTAGACACCATTTTAGTTTGGTTTGTGAAATGTTCCATAAAATGCTTCTTAGACTTCTTAACCTTTCCATCAGCACGAAGAATTTGCCAGTGGGACACCCAAGATGTTAATATGTGACGGTCAACACGAGGATTATGGGTCTGCACATGGTTGCAATAATTATTGATGACCTGAAAATAACATAACAACAATACGCCTATTAGAAAATTAATATAAATGACATGGAAAACTTAATAAATTAATGCTAATACTTACAGTGCCATGCAACCACTTTTTGGAAATGATGGCTTCAAGCATATCAGGTGTACATGTTTCCCCACCAATTCCCTTCATGTGCACAACATTTTTCCTACAAAGCTTCTCCGAGCCCGCTAGTGTCTGGATATAAATCGTTGCGGCCTCTATGTATTCCTCATTAATGTAATTGGTACTAATCATATCGGCTCTTATACCAAACAGATCTAAAATAGTAACAAACATTGAGTTAATAAAGTGCGCATGGAAGGACAGAAATATCTTACAAGAATAAATTACCTAGCACTTACTTTTCTTTGGACGTTTACGTCCACCGTTCTGCTCGTAAGGTGAACGACAGTGTTTTGACTATTTCTTCTTGTGTTTCCCATCATTCTCCTTAGTGCCACTTTCTTTCGCATTTTTAATACGAGTGTTCAGACTATCCATACTAATCTCCTCAGATTTATCGGTGCTAGACCCGTCTGACATTGTATTTATATTTTTGGGGGTTGCAGTAATAGCTGGAAAGTCATTTGTGTCTACCGTTGCTAGAGATGGGTCGGGTGAATTACCATTCTCCTCAATAACGAAGGGGTCGCCTTCATCTCCTGTATCGGGTGTGTTGTGATGCACACCTTTCTCACGCGCCAACTTCTTCCCGTTCCCAATGGTGAAGGTTGCCTCCATCGTGTTATCCATGTCTTCTTTTGTAGGAGTTGATTTTACATATGTCCAATATTTTGGTGGACCATACTTCCCCACCCAGTCTTCACTATGCTCCACAAACTCAACATCATCACAAAACCCCGTGTTTGCCTTGAAGACAAGACTTTTCTTCTCCAGCTTCTCCACTACTATCTGCAATAACACATCAAAAGCATTAATTGCATGCAAACATTATGAGTAACCCCATGTAAATTGAAGTACACATCACTCATTACCTCAGCACATTTTTCACGGAGAAGTCTAATATCTTTTTGCATATCTTTGATGCATTTCATGACTTGATCTAATATACTGTCCCTGCTTGACGAAGCCTCGTCTGTATTATCTTTCCTTTTTTGGCCACGACCTGTTCGATCTTCTGGCTCAAATTCTTCCTTCGCCTTTCTTCCTTGTTGAGCAATTAATATCTGTCTGTACTTCTCACTTATCAAGTCATCAATCTGTGACACGTTAAATCAATTTATATTTCTCAACATATAAATAATAACATAAGTGCATGCAGTACGAACCATTAAAACTTACTGTACCATCACCACGGCCGTATGATGTGTCGTATGCGTCACGCTTCTTAGCCTCATCTTCTGACCAATTAAGCATCAACGGATATTCATGAGCCAGTGGATCAAATGCCTCATCATCCAGTGGCTGCACTTTCTCCCAAAACAAGTACTGCATGAACATGAAGTATATTAGCAAACTTTCTTTCACAAACATTAGTTAGAAAGAAACAAATATAACGTAAGATTTACCTATATGAGGGCAAGGTTTCCGACCGGCCAAGTAAATTTTGTAAGATCTGATATGGTCTTTGTGATGCCTTCAACGCAAACGCAAGAACCGTGCTTAGAAGAACCAGAACAGTTCTACGGAGAAAATCATCATTGTACGTGCCACTGGCAACGATGTTCTCAATCAGCTTGTCTATCATCATTTCACCCGTACTGGAATCTAGAAAATGACTAGGCACCTTCACCTTCTCCTTTAACCCCCCTTTACCTAGTGCTTTTATGGCATCTTTGCCCTTGTTCTGTAGCTCGAAAATGTCAAACACATCTTCAGTGCGCAATGATATCGCACCGTTTTTTGGTGGCATGATGAACCTTTTTTGTCCAATGCATATGATTCAGCAAACACTTTCGCATGAGCACACTAGGAATCATCAACATTTTTTCAAGTCTAGTGCTTGCAAAACGCTTTTTCTGCCTAGAGTTTAGTTTGCTGACCAACAGACACCACTTCTCAACCGAACAATAAATCTGTCCGTAGTTGTCCATCACTAGGAATAGGAGCAAAAATAATATTAGCTACTTTATAGGGTACATGATAAACATGACGAATGCATAGTACCTCGTGCCATCGGATCGGGGCCGGCCCTGGGGACGACTGTGCGGTGGCAATACCAAATCAACTAGATAAAGTCTAAGTAGACAGTGTACTGACCTAGGGACAAAAAATTCAAAGATCAAGGTTATGCTTCGGGGGCACATGATAAAGCACAACCTATGCAAAACCATGATAAAGCACATGAAACGTACTATGCAACGTACTATGCTGCTCTACGAACTAGCCGGTAGTTTCTGTGTTCACCTCGGGGGCGTTGGCGTCAGATCGCGTCGGGGGCAGGGTCCGGGCATCGGCTCGAAGGTGGCGTCGGGGGCGTCGGCATCTGGGGCGTCGGCATGAGGTGTCGTCGGGGCCGTTGGGGGCGTCGGCCGCAGATGACGTCGGGGGCGGCGGGCGCAGATGGCTAGGGTTGGGTGCCGTGTAGTGGCAATCCTGGAGGCGGCGTGGACTGGCGATCGTGGAGGCGGCGTCCACTTGGGCTTTGACCCCCGATGGAGATGCATATATACGCGGGGCCCATCCATTAATTGCGTTTGTTTTAAAAAAACATTATTGAAAATACGTTGATTGATAAATGCGGTTTTTTTACTCCGCGAAATGGAACGAAACTTTTTCCACACGTTGGCATCACCGTCGACAGCACCCATGCCAATTTGCATATTTTTCCGACCCTCGATGCATTTCCTAAGATTTTCCTGGTGAAAATGCCCTAAAACACTGGCCAGACGTGAAGCAACATTAGTTTTGTGTCCGTTTTCGTTCCAACCTTGCCCCGGGCACTACGTCGGCCATGCTCACATGTATACACACTTTGGTGCAATTGCATGCATGCGATCACGTAGACCTTGTGCAACCAGCTCCGGTTCGTTCTGCTAGAGGGGGGGGGGTTCCCAACTACGTTTTTTTTTCACTCCGCCAAATGGCATGAAACTTTTTCCACACGTTGGCATCACCGTCGACAGCACCGACGCCAATTTTCATATTTTTCCGACCCTCGATGCATTTCCTAGGATTTTCCCGGTGAAATGCCCTAAAACACTGGTCGGACGTGACGCAATGTTCATTTTGTGTCCGTTTTCATTCCAACCTTGCCACGGGCCCTACATCGGCCATGTTCACATGTATGCACACTTTGGTGCAATTGCATGCATGCGATCACGTAGACCTTGTGCAACCAGCTCCGGTTCGTTCTACCGGAGGGGGGGGGGGTTCCCAACTACTTTTTTTTTCACTCTGCCAAATGGCACGAAACTTTTTCCACGCGTTGGCATCACCGTCGATAGCACCCACGTCAATTTATATATTTTTCCGACCCTCGATGCATTTCCTAGGATTTTCTCGGTGAAAATGCCCTAAAACACTAGCCGGACGTGACACAATGTTTGTTTTGTGTCCGTTTTCATTCCAACCTTGCCCCAGGCCCTACCTCGGCCATGCCCACATGTATTCACACTTTTGTGCAATTGCATGCATGCAATCACGTAGACCTTGTGCAACCAACTCCGGTTTGTTCTGCCGGAGGGGGGGGGGTTCCAACTATGTTTTTTTCACTCCGCCAAATGGCACGAAACTTTTTGCACATGTTGGCATCACTGTCGACAGCACCCATGCCAATTTGCATATTTTTCCGACCCTCGATGCATTTCCTAGGATTTTCCCGGTGAAAATGCCCTAAAACACTGGCCAGACGTGATGCAACGTTCGTTTTGTGTCCATTTTCGTTCCAACTTTGCGTGGGGTCCTACATGGGCCGTGCACACATGTATGCACACTTTGGTGCAATTGCATGCATGCGATCACGTAGACCTTGTGCAACCTGTTCCGTTTCGGTCTGCCGGAGGGGGGTTCTCAAATACTTTTTTTACTACGTCAAATGGCCCTAAACTTCTTCCACACGTTGGCATCACCGTCGACAGCACGCACGCCAATTTGCATATTTTTCCAACTCTCGATGGATTTCCTAGGATTTTCTCGGTGAAAATGCCCTAAAACATTGTCCGAACGTGACGCAGCGTTCATTTTGTGTCCGTTTTTGTTCCAACCTTGCGTGGGGGCCTACGTTGGCCGTGCACATATGTATGCACACTTTCATGCAATTGCATGCATGCGGTCACGTAGACCTTGTGCAACCTGTTCCGTTTCGGTCTGCGGGAGGGGGGTTCCCAACAACTTTTTTACTCCGCGAAATGTCCCGAAACTTTTTCCACACGTTGGCATCACCGTCTACAGCACTCACGCCAATTTGCATATTTTTCGGACGCTCGATGAATTTCCTAGGATTTTCCAGGTGAAAAAGCCCTAAAAACACTGGTCAGACGTGACGCGACGTTCGTTTTGTGTCAGTTTTTGTTCAAACCTTGCTTTGGGGCCTAAGTTTGGCTTGCACACACCCTCGCAAAAATTCATTTCATTTCGTGCATGCGATCACGTAGACCTAATGCAACCGGACTGTTCGAGTGTGCCGGTAGGGCTACTCTCCAAGGCGGTTTTTTTCACCTCCGCCGAATGACACAAAACTTTTTCCACGTGGTCCATGGACCATGGACCATGCAAAGCACGCATGATAATTTTCGGTATTATTCGATGTCCGATGCATTTTCTAGGCTTTTCCAAGTGAAAAAAACCCGAAAACGCTGGCCGGACGTGACGCAACATGCATTTGGTATCTGATTTCGTTCAAATCCTGCATGGAGGCCTACATTGGCCATGCCCACATCCTTGCAAAATTTTGTTTCGTTTCATGCAAGCAATCACGTACACCTAGTGCAACCGGCATTGTTCGGCTGTATCGGTAGGGCTACTCTCCAAGGCGTTTTTTTTTCACCTCCACGGAATGACACAAAACTTTTTCCACTTGGTCCATGGACCGTGCGGAGCACACACGACAATTTTCGGTATTTTTCAATGTCCTATGCATTTTCTCCCATTTTTCGGAGGGGGGCTCCCGAAAACGCTCCCCAAACGTGACGCAACATGCGTTCGGTGTCCGATTTCGTTCAAACTTTGCGTGGGGGACTACATTGGGCATGCACACACCCTCACAAAAATTTGTTTCGTTTCATGCACGCGATCACGTAGATCTAGTGCAACCGGAGCCGTTCGGGTGTGGCGTTATTTTATGTGTTTGTTCAATGCTTTTTTCAAGTCAATCTAATAACCCCTAACTTAAAACAGGTTTGGGCGTTCAACGAGCTCGCCATATTTTATGTACGCCATATCCTATGTTTTATTTTTAATTTTTTTCTATTGGGCGTTGAAGAGGTTATCGTCTCAACTATTCATGCCATATTTTCTAAGTTTTTCTCGACTTAGCACATATTCGTGTCTAGATGCATCATCGAATCAAATACACGAAACATTTCCAAATTAGGTAAAACATTTCATATTCCACTCATATTTGAAGATAGCTAGATATTTTACATAGTTCGAACGGAATTAAAATTACAACCATAATTTAAACCTAATCTACTACTCCTCGTCGTCGTCGCTGACGGCAAGGTCGACGACCATCGGCATGTCACTGCCGTCGTCATCGTCTTCGCTATCGCCCCAGTCCACCTCGTCGTCCACGTCCTCCGGCTCAAGCTCCCCGGCCTGTTGTGCCTCGACGGCCGCCAATGCTGCCGTGTGATCTGCAGCCTCCTGCGCCGCCGCCGACGCCGCCAGCAGCCCGGGGGAATCCTCTGGGTCGCCGTCCTGCAGAAGCGCCGCCTGCTCCGACGGGATTGGGACCTCCGTCGGGACAGGTGGGGCAGGGGCGGGGGCCGGTGCGGCTACGGGTGCCGCGGGGGGGGGGGGGGGGGGGGGGAGGGCACAGCGGCGGCGGGACAGCCCGGCTTCCCAGGTAATGTTGCCGACGGGGAGGCCTTGGGCGATGCGCTTGAACGCGCCTATGACATCGTCGAAGCGCTTGCTGTCCCAGAAACGACGGCGGCCTTTCTGTTGTACTGGACGCCGATGTGCCGGGGGAGTTCCTCATTCGTCGCCGCCGGGCTGAGGGTCGGGTATCCGTCCGCCGAGATCTTCCATGGCCGCGGCAGCTTGGCGGCCGGCGGCACGTAGAACCCGTACCGGGCCAGATCCTCGGTCTGGCCGACGGTCAGGCTGGACGGCCAGATGCCCCCCGACGCCGCGCCGTCGGAGTCGGAATCACTGCTGGACATGGCGGGGGATGAGGTAGAGGCCTTCGGCGTCGAGAGGGAGGGAGAGGGAGAGTGACGAAGAGGGGTGAGACGGGAGGGCCGGCGGGGGAGTTTATATAGCAAGGCAGGGGCAGGTGAGGCATCGGGTCATTAAGACGGGGAGGTATAGGCCGCGGGGCCGTCGACCGGCATGCATGGCGGCGGTGGCGTGCGGCAGGCGGCGGGCGACAACGATGTGACGTGGCGGCGTGCGCATCCGCGCTGGTTTGACTCCTCGGGCGGCGGGGGAGGCCGGGCGACGGGGCTGTCGGCCGGCAGGCGAGCTCGCGGCAGTGTCGGGCGGCAGCGGCGCCCGATGGGACGGGGGCGGTGCCCGGCAGCCGAATCCCATGCAGCCGCGTTGACTGGGGGCTGGCGCGGTGAACGTGGGCGGGTAGGAAAACTTCCCTGCATGCGCGCCATGATCACACCGACAAATATCAGCGGGCGGGCGGGATAACTGAAAGAAATTGTATTTGTATACGTATACGCTCCGGCGGGCGAGTGGGCGAGCGGCCTCTTTTTTTAAAAATATGCCCATCCTGTCCTTTGTTATGAAGAGGTATCGGACAATCTCGGCCGTCCTTGTGTTGAGGGGGGTCTACCGAAGTGATAATAGCCAAGTTACAGTTGAATGGTGGCACTAATAAGAGTGCCAACTTGACAAGTACTTTCTCGGTCTCAAAATAAGTGTTTTTGATTTACTTCAACTTTGTATAAAGTTGTACCAAATGAAAGACACTTATTTTGTGACGGAGTTAGCTCTAAGTGTGCCAAATTAGAACCTATCGCTCGGGACAGTTGTACAATACAAGATGGCCATATGTTTCTTCTGTATGACCATTCTGCCCTTCTATTGTTTGGGGAGAGGGGGGAGGGTCTACCGAAGCAAGCCCCTTCTATAAGTCTAATCCATGATGCAGTTGTGATTTGATCGCTCGTACTGCGAAAGATTTGAACCTCCCCGATAGTGCTGATGATCAAGGCTGTGACACTGACAAGATAGGAGCACTAGTGTCTAGTGGTATGAGGCAGCCGATGGCACTTGAGAAAATCACTTGGATTTGATGAGACGTATACGTGTGAAAAGCAAAGCAGCACACACTCTCATCGAGTCCATGGCCTTGCTTTTTTGCTTTCGAGTTGCCTTGCGCCCTTTTTATACCGCTGGTGGATGGGGCACGGTCGGTCACTCGTTGCGAAGCGTTGTGGGCAGTAATGGAGGAGCTGATTTTTTTAAAAAGGGGCGCTTTATTACTTAAAAGATTTTTTTGTAGGATATTATTTAAAAAATTTAAGCATTGCACACGGCCTTTGCATAATTAAGAAGCACACAGTCAAATAAAATTCTCTCATACAAAATAAAAATAGAAAGACGAATTACAACGAAACATGTAGAGTCCGTATAACGCCTAATATGAAGGGGGGCCAATCCTTAGATCATGCTGCCGTCCATGTTGGGTAAAAGTATCCCTTGCCGTAGTCTTCAATCGTGTACACACCTCCGTAAACAGGTCTCGATTCTCCACGCGTTGTAGAGAGGACCATGAACGAAGAGTCCCGGTACATCTGTAGATAACCTGCAACAGAGAAGTACTTTTATCGTTAAAAACCTTATCATTTCTACATAGCCAAAGCGACCAAATAATGGCAAGCGCTCCCATCCTGAGAAGAGTTCTAAACCTGTGATTAATCCCATGTAACCAGTTGCCAAATACATTAGCAACACTACAGGGAGGATACAAGCCAAAAGCTATTTGGATGATTGACCATATAAAACGAGCCAATTTGCATTGAAAGAATAAATGTTTTATTGTCTTCTCATGGTGACAAAATACACATTGCGGGCTTCCATGCTAATTCCTCTTAATAAGGTTATCTTTAGTAAAAATGACTCCGCAATGAAGATATCATGCAAAGATTTTATTCTTAATAGGTATTTTCATCTCCAGATCTTCTTGTTATTAACAACTGGTACATCGGACTGAATTAACGCTCTATATATAGAATCCACTGAGAATTGTCCATTCCCATGGAGGTTCCATCGGAATACATCAGACCCATGTGACAATTGCACCATGGACAACTGTTGGAGCAGGATATTCCACGATTGGAATCTGGATCCAATTAAGTCTCTTCTAAACGTCACATTTGACGAAAATGATTCCATTACCGTGGCGATACTATCACCTTTGTGGCGTACAATGTTGTATAGAACCGGATATTGTTCCCGTAGCAATGGAGGGGCTGATACCACTGTTGTACAGAGCAATGCGGAGTACAGGAAGAGGAGGCAGCAGCAGCTGCTCGCTCTAGGCCTGGGCAGCAGCTGCCTCCAGCTCTACAACGACAAACCGCCGTCGCGTGCGCTGCTGTTCTGCGACTCCGCAACGTCGCCGGCAAGGGCACTCATGTCGCCGCTACTCCACTCACCATCGTCACGTCCGCACTGCGCAGGTTAGAGTCCGGTCATGGCCAAGGAGAGTTAAGAGCGTGTGTGTGTGGATCAAATAAGGGGCGTGAATGATCAGAGGGTGGTCCAAAGGAGCACCTCAAGTGACAGAGCAAAGTTGCAAGAACGCATGATCGGCTTGTATGCGCATCAGCATCAACTTGTACAAGCCCAACTGCACATGTTCAAATTAAGCAGAACGAACGTGCTTACTCGTTTGGCGAGTGGGCGAGATGATGGATTGTGCTTTTCATTTTATGTATAATGCGGTGTTTTGATGGGCATTTCACGGTCTGATTCTGTGTTATCTGCTAATCAATATGTGGTGAAATGTTCTACATCAGTGTCTGCATGTACTATTTTGGTCCTACAATATCACATCTTTTCTTTGGGGCATTTCTTTTTTTTCTAGATGGTGAGACAATGTGCGGGATTGATATGTTTTTATAGGTCGGTTACTCCAGATTGATTCTTAAAATCATTGACACGGTCAAAATCATGAACCAATTTCAAATGGAATACCCCAATCGAATGAAATGGCTCCAAATTGAAGGACTAGTGAATTAAAAGAATCGAATGGAAGAGCTTCTTGAGAAACTATTGACTTGGCCAAAATCAAATGACCCAATTCTAAATTGGAGATCTCAATTGATTGTGAGACCTTAATAAATAGGGAGCATAGTCTATTTACTAGAAGAGTTGTGCGCGCTTTGCTGCTCCCTTGATGTTGTCGGGTTTTCTTAATTTTTTTCTTCGCCTGTTTTAAAATATAAGATGTATTAGTTTTTTTACAAGTCAAATCTCTTTAAGTTTAACCAAAATTTATAGAGAAATATATCAAATATCCATAATATCAAATCGGTATCATTAGATTTATGATGAAATGGATTTTCATATCTTATTTATTTAGTACTGCAGATATTTGTATTTTTAGCTCTAAAATTGGTCAAAGTTAAAGAAATTTGACTTTTAAAAAATACACTTTATATTTTCGAACTGGTGGGCTATTTTGTTTCAAGAGTGGGAAGATGATGGAGTGTGTTTTCTTTTGTTTATAATGCAGTATTTTGGTGGGTCTTTCGTAGTGTGATTATGCGTTACCTGCTAATCAACCCATACTTATGTGAGAAAATTTTCTACGTTGATAGATGCATGTACTATATTGATGCTACAATATCACATGGTGACGCATCTTTTTTCTAGGTGGTGAGAAGGTGTGCAAAATTGATATGTTATTATAGGATAGTTGCTGCTGATTGATTTGAAAAATCGTAAACCCGACCAAAGTCGTCAACCAAAATCAAAGTTGAATACCTCAATTGAATGAAAGAGTTTCAAAATAGTGAACATAGTGAATTAAAAGAGTTGAACGGGAGAGCTTGATAAATTGTTGACCCCTTCAAAATCGGATGACCTAATTCTAAATTTAATACCTCAATTAATTGCGAGGCCTTATAAATTAGGAAGCATAGTGTATAGTATAAATGAATTGAATGAGAGAGCTTTCAGAAATTGTTGATCCGGTCAAAATCAGGTGGCTCAATTCTAATTGGAGACCACAATTGAACGTGGGCTCTTTACAATTAGAAAGCTTAGTGTCACAGAGGATAGATAGATAGATTGTAAAACACGGAAATAGAATTAAACTTTAGGAATCTCCATAGGTTGACGGTACAGAACATAGGATTACAAAACTCAGATTAACTATGAGCATAGTTGTTCGGTTGTAACATAGGAAAACATTCAAATATCTCCTCAATTGATTCCTAAAGAAAGATTTGGCTAACATTTTTTATTCTTTATATTATATTCAAACATTCATACACATTTAAGAACAAACATAACTTCTATAAAATTGATATTTAGCAAATTTTGGTAGACATTTTTATAATTCATGAACATCCTTAAAATTTTGTCAACATTTTTTACATTCATGTTTTTTAAAAACGACAAACTTATTAAAATTAGTGATTGTTTTTCATATATTTGAAGATTTTTTTTATAAAATCTGAACATTTATGAAAATTAGCTAGTTTTGGTAAGTCCAATATTTTTTTTTGAAATTTTCATATACATGAAAATTAAAAAAACTATGAATATTTTTAGAATATATGGAATTTTTGAAAAAGCATGAAATATAATAATAGAAAATAAAAGTAGAAAAATCATTCACATTCAGTGTTAATAATAAAAGACCAGTTCAAAATAGAGCATGGTCCCGCTATGGCATTTCGTATTTGACACATCAAATAGTCACATCAACGCATGCAAGCGCTGGCTCTCGGGCTGGCTGTGCGCTCCAATTTTATCTTTCATTTTAGTTTTTCAAGTTTTCAATGGTTTTGTCATTCTCCTTTTTATTTTATCCCCGTTCCTTGGGGTTTTCGGTGTTTTTTTCTTCGAAAACACTTCAAAACAACCAACGAATTGTTGACTCGCTTAGACCTAATTTTATTGAACAAGGTGCAACTGAAGGAAATATGCCCCATGGGCAATAATAAAGTTATTATTTATTTCCTTATTTCATGATAAATGTTTATTATTCATGTTAGAATTGTATTAACCGGAAACATAATACATGTGTGAATACATAGACAAACAAAGTGTCACTAGTATGCCTCTACTTTACTAGCTCGTTAATCTAAGATGGTTATGTTTCCTAACCATAGACAAAGAGTTGTTATTTGATTAACGGGATCACATCATTAGGAGAATGATGTGATTGACTTGACCCATTCCGTTAGCTTAGCACTCGATCGTTTAATATGTTGCTATTGCTTTCTTCATGACTTATACATGTTCCTATGACTATGAGATTATGCAACTCCCGTTTGCCGGAGGAACACTTTGTGTGCTACCAAACGTCACAACGTAACTGGGTGATTATAAAGGTGCTCTACAGGTGTCTCCAAAGGTACATGTTGGGTTGGCGTATTTCGAGATTAGGATTTGTCACTCCGATTGTCAGAGAAGTATCTCTGGGCCCTCTCGGTAATGCACATCACATAAGCCTTGCAAGCATTGCAACTAATGAGTTAGTTGCGAGATGATGTATTACGAAACGAGTAAAGAGACTTGCCGGTAACGAGATTGAACTAGGTATTGAGATACCGACGATCGAATCTCGGGCAAGTAACATACCGATGACAAAGGGAACAACGTATGTTGTTATGCGGTCTGGCCGATAAAGATCTTCGTAGAATATGTGGGAGCCAATATGAGCATCCAGGTTCCGCTATTGGTTATTGACCGGAGACGTGTCTCGGTCATGTCTACATTGTTCTCGAACCCGTAGGGTCCGCACGCTTAAGGTTTCGATGATAGTTATATTATGAGTTTATGAGTTTTGATGTACCGAAGGAGTTCGGAGTCCCGGATGAGATCGGGGACATGACGAGGAGTCTCGAAATAGTCGAGACGTAAAGATCGATATATTGGACGACTATATTCGGACATCGGAAAGGTTCTGAGTGGTTCGGGTATTTTTCGGAGTACAGGGGAGTTACGGGAATACAGGAGAAGAAGTATATGGGCCTTATTGGGCTTTAGGGGAGAGGGAGAGGCAGGCCGCATGCCCCCCCAAGGCCTAGTCCGAATTGGACTAGGGGAGGGGCTGCGCCCCCTCCTTCCTTCTCTTCCCTCTTCCCCTTCCTTGTCTCCTACTCCTACTACATGGAAGGACTCCTAGTTGGACTAGGAAAGGGGGAATCCTACTCCCAGTGGGAGTAGGACTCCCCTAGGGCGCGCCATAGAGAGGGCCGGCCCTCCCCTCCTCCACTCCTTTATATATGGGGGCAGGGGCACCCCATAGACACACAAGTTGATCCACGTGATCATATTCTTAGCCGTGTGCGGTGCCCCCTTTCACCATAATCCTTGATAATATTGTAGCGGTGCTTAGGCGAAGCCCTGCGACGGTAGTACATCAAGATCGTCACCACGCCGTCGTGCTGACGGAACTCTTCCCCGACACTTTGCTGGATCGGAGTCCGGGGATCGTCATCGAGCTGAACGTGTGCTAGACCTCGGAGGTGCCGTAACTTCGGTGCTTGATCGGTCGGGCCGTGAAGACGTACGACTACATCAACCACGTTGTGCTAACACTTCCGCTGTCGGTCTACAAGGGTACATAGATCACACTCTTCCCTCTCATTGCTATGCATCACCATGATCTTGCGTGTGCGTAGGAATTTTTTTGAAATTACTACGTTTCCCAACAGTGGCATCCGAGCCTAGGTTTTATGTGTTGATGTTATATGCACGAGTAGAACACAAGTGAGTTGTGGGCGATATAAGTCATACTGCTTACCAACATGTCATACTTTGGTTCGGCGGTATTGTTGGACGAAGCGGCCCGGACCGACATTACGCGTACGCTTACGCGAGACCGGTTCTCCCGACGTGCTTTGCACAAAGGTGGCTAGCGGGTGATAGTTTCTCCAACTTTAGTTGAACCGAGTGTGGCTACGCCCGGTCCTTGCGAAGGTTAAAACAGCACTAACTTGACAAACTATCGTTGTGGTTTTGATGCGTAGGTAAGATTGGTTCTTGCTTAAACCCGTAGCAGCCACGTAAAACTTGCAACAACAAAGTAGAGGACGTCTAACTTGTTTTTGCAGGGCATGTTGTGATGTGATATGGTCAAGACATGATGCTAAATTTTATTGTATGAGATGATCATGTTTTGTAACCGAGTTATCGGCAAATGGCAGGAGCCATATGGTTGTCGCTTTATTGTATGCAATGCAATCGCGTTGTAATGCTTTACTTTATCACTAAGCGGTAGCGATAGTCGTGGAAGCATGAGATTGGCGAGACGACAACGATGCTACGATGGAGATCAAGGTGTCGCGCCGGTGACGATGGTGATCACGACGGTGCTTCGAGGATGGAGATCACAAGCACAAGATGATGATGGCCATATCATATCACTTATATTGATTGCATGTGATGTTTTTCTTTTATGCATCTTATCTTGCTTTGATTGACGGTAGCATTATAAGATGATCTCTCACTAATTATCAAGAAGTGTTCTCCCTGAGTATGCACCGTTGCGAAAGTTCTTCGTGCTGAGACACCACGTGATGATCGGGTGTGATAGGCTCTACGTTCAAATACAACAGGTGCAAAATAGTTGCACACGCGGAATACTCAGGTTATACTTGACGAGCCAAGCATATACAGATATGGCCTCGGAACACGGAGACCGAAAGGTCGAGCGTGAATCATATAGTAGATATGATCAACATAGCGATGTTCACCAATGAAACTACTCCATCTAACGTGATGTTCGTACATGGTTTAGTTGATTTGGATCACGTAATCACTTAGAGGATTAGAGGGATGTCTATCTAAGTGGGAGTTCTTAAGTAATATGATTAAATTGAACTTAACTTTATCATGAACTTAGTCCTGGTAGTATTTTGCAAATTATGTTATAGATCAATAGCTCGCGTTGTTGCTCCCCTGTGTTTATTTTGATATGTTCCTAGAGAAAATTGTGTTGAAAGATGTTAGTAGCAATGATGCGGATTGGATCCGTGATATGAGGTTTATCCTCATTGCTGCACAGAAGAATTATGTCCTTGATGCACCGCTAGGTGACAGACCTATTGCAGGAGCAGATGCAGACGTTATGAACGTTTGGCTAGCTCAATATGATGACTACTTGATAGTTTAGTGCACCATGCTTAACGGCTTAGAATCGGGACTTCAAAGACGTTTTGAACGTCATGGACCATATGAGATGTTCCAGGAGTTGAAGTTAATATTTCAAGCAAATACCCGAGTTGAGAGATATGAAGTCTCCAACAAGTTCTATAGCTAAAAGATGGAGGAGAATCGCTCAACTAGTGAGCATGTGCTCAGATTGTCTGGGTACTACAATCGCTTGAATCAAGTGGGAGTTAATCTTCCAGATAAAATAGTGATTGACAGAATTCTCTAGTCACCATCACCAAGTTAGTAGAACTTCGTGATGAACTATAGTATGCAAGGGATGACGAAAACGACTCCCGAGCTTTTCATGATGATGAAATCAATGAAGGTAGAAATTGAGAAAAACATCAAGTGTTGATGGTTGACAAGATCAGTAGTTTCAAGAAAAGGGCAAAGGAAAAAAGGGGAACTTCAAGAAAAACAGCAAGCAAGTTGCTGCTCAAGTGAAGAAGCCCAAGTCTGGTCCTAAGCCTGAGACTAAGTGCTTCTACTGCAAAGGGACTGGTCACTGGAAGCGGAACTACCCCAAGTGATTGGCGGATAAGAAGGATGGCAAAGTGAACATAAGTATATTTGATATACATGTTATTGATGTGTACTTTACTAGTGTTTATAGCAACCCCTCAGTATTTGATACTAGTTCAGTTGCTAAGATTAGTAACTCGAAACGGGAGTTGCAGAATAAACAGAGACTAGTTAAGGGTGAAGTGACGATGTGTGTTGGAAGTGGTTTCAAGATTTATATGATCATCATCGCACACTCCCTATACTTTCGGGATTAGTGTTGAACCTAAATAAGTGGTATTTGGTGTTTGCGTTGAGCATGAATATGATTTGATCATGTTTATTATAATACGGTTATTCATTTAAGTAAGAGAATAAATTGTTGTTCTGTTTACATGAATAAAACCTTATATGGTCATACACCCAATGTAAATGGTTTATTGAATCTCAATCGTAGTGATACACATATTCATAATATTGATGCCAAAAGATGTAAAGTTGATAATGATAGTGCAACATATTTGTGGCACTGCCGTTTAGGTCATATTGGTGTAAAGCGCATGAAGAAACTCTATATGGATGGATATTTGGAATCACTTGATTATGAATCATTTGATACTTGTGAACCAAGCCTCATGGGAAGATGACTAAAACTCCGTTCTCCGGAACAATGGAGCGAGCCACTGACTTATTGGAAATAATACATACTGATGTATGCGATCCGATGAGTGTTGAAGCTCGCGGTGGGTATCGTTATTTTCTGACCTTCACATATGATTTGAGCAGATATGGGTATATCTACTTGATGAAACATAAGTCTGAAACATTTGAAAAGTTCAAAGAATTTCAGAGTGAAGTGGAAAATCATCGTAACAAGAAAATAAGGTTTCTACGATCTGATCGCGGAGACAAATATTTGAGTTACGAGTTTGGTCTTCAATTAAAACTATGTGGAATAGTTTCACAAATTCATGCCACCTGGAACACCATAGCATAATGGTGTGTTCGAACGTCATAAACGTACTTTATTAGATATGGTGCGACCTATAATGTCTCTTACCGATCTACCACTATCGTTTTGGGGTTATGCATTAAAGACAGCTGCATTCACGTTTAAAAGGGCACCATCTAAGTTCGTTGAGACGACACAATCTGAACTGTGGTTTGGCAAGAAACCAAATTTGTTGGAAATCATACATACTGATGTATGTGGTCCGATGAATATTGAGACTCGTGACAGGTATCATTATTTTCTGATCTTCACAGATGATTTGAGCAGATATGAGTATATCTACTTGATGAAACATAAGTCTGAAACATTTGAAAAGTTGAAAGAATTTCAGAGTGAAGTGGAAAATCATCGTAACAAGAAAATAAAGTTTCTACGATCTGATCATGGAGAAGAGTATTTGAGTTATGAGTTTGGTCTTCAGTTAAAACAATGTGAAATAGTTTCACTACTCACGCCACCTGGAACACCACAACATAATGGTGTGTCCGAACGTCATAACCGTACTTTATTAGATATGGTGCGACCTATAATGTCTCTTACCGATCTACCACTATCGTTTTGGGGTTATGCATTAAAGACAGCTGCATTCACGTTTAAAAGGGCACCATCTAAGTCCGTTGAGACGACACAATCTGAACTGTGGTTTGGCAAGAAACCAAAGTTGTCGTTTCTTAAAGTTTGGGATTGTGATGCTTATATGAAAAAGTTTCATCCTGATAAGCTCAAACCCAAATCGGAGAAATATGTCTTCATAGGATACCCAAAGGAGACTATTGGGTACACCTTCTATCACAGATCTGAAGGTAAGACATTCGTTGCTAAGAATGGATCCTTTCCAGAGAAGGAGTTTCTCTCGAAAGAAGTGAGTGGGAGGAAAGTAGAAAACTTGATAAGGTAATTGTACCATCTCCCTTATTGGAAAGTAGTTCATCACAGAAATCTATTCTTGTGACTACTACACCAATTAGTGAGGAAGCTAATGATGATGATCATGTAACTTCAGATCAAGTTACTACCGAATCTCGTAGGTAAACCAGAGTGAGATCCGCACCAGAGTGGTACGGTAATCCTGTTCTGGAAGTCATGTTACTAGACCATGACGAACTTGCGAACTATGAAGAAGCGATGGTGAGCCCAGATTCCGCAAAATGGCTTGAGGCCATGAAATCTGATATGGGATCCATGTATGAGCACAAAGTATGGACTTTGGTTGACTTGCCCGATGATCGGCAAGCCATAGAAAATAAATGGATCTTCAAGAGGAAGACGGACACTGATAGTAGTGTTACTATCTACAAAGCTAGACTTGTCGAAAAAGGTTTTTGACAAAGTTCAAGGTGTTGACTACGATGAAATTTTGTCACTCGTAGCGATGCTTAAGTCTGTCCAAATCATGTTAGCAATTGCCGCATTTTTATGAAATCTGGCAAATGGATAAACAAAACTATATTCCTTAATGGATTTAAAGAAGAGTTGTATATGATGCAACCAGAAGGTTTTGTCAATCCTAAAGGTGCTAACAAAATATGCAAGCTCCAGCGATCCATCTATGGACTGGTGCAAGCATCTCGGAGTTGGAATATACGCTTTGATAAGTTGATCAAAGCATATAGTTTTATACAGACTTGCGGTGAAGCCTGTATTTACAAGAAAGTGAGTGGGAGCACTACAACATTTCTGATAAGTGTATGTGTATGACATATTGTTGATCAGAAATAATGTAGAATTATTCTACAAGGCATAAAGGAGTGTTTGAAAGGATTTTTTTCAAAGAAACCTCGGTGAAGCTTCTTACATATTGAGCATCCAGATCTATAGAGATAGATCAAGACGCTTGATAAGTTTTTTTTTCAATGAGTACATATCTTGACAAGATTTTGAAGTAGTTCAAAATGAAACAGTCATAGAAAGGGTTCTTACCTGTGTTACAAGGTATGAAATTGAGTAAGACTCAAAGCCCGACCACGGCAGAAGATAGAAAGAGAATGAAAGTCATTCCCTATGCCTCAGCCATAGGTTCTATAAAGTATGCCATGCTGTGTACCAGATCTATTGTATACCCTACACTGATTTTGGCAAGGGAGTACAATAGTGATCTAGGAGTAGATCACTGGACAGCGGTCAAAATTATCCTTAGTGGAATAAGGATATGTTTCTCGATTATGGAGGTGACAAAAGGTTTGTCGTAAAGAGTTACATCGATGCAAGTTTTGACACTGATCTAGATAACTTTAAGTCTCAATCTGGATACATATTGAAAGTGGGAGCAATTAGTTAGAGTAGCTCCGTGCAGAGCATTGTTGACATAGATATTTGCAAAAATACATACGGATCTGAATATGGCAGACCCGTTGACTAAAATTCTCTCACAAGCAAAACATGATCACACCTTAGTACTCTTTGGGTGTTAATCACATAGCGATGTGAAATAGATTACTGAATATAGTAAACCCTTTGGGTGTTGGTCACATGGCGATGTGAACTATGAGTGTTAATCACATGATGATGTGAACTATCGATGTTAATCACATGGTGATGTGATCTAGATTATTGACTCTAGTGCAAGTGGGAGACTGAAGGAAATATGCCCTAGAGGCAATAATAAAGTTATTATTTATTTCCTTATTTCATGATAAATGTTTATTATTCATGGTAGAATTGTATTAACCGGAAACATAATACATGTGTGAATACATAGACAAACAAAGTGTCACTAGTATGCCTCTACTTTACTAGCTCGTTAATCAAAGATGGTTATGTTTCCTAACCATAGATAAAGAGTTGTTATTTGATTAACGGGATCACATCATTAGGAGAATGATGTGATTGACTTGACCCATTCCGTTAGCTTAGCACTCGATCGTTTAATATGTTGCTATTGCTTTCTTCATGACTTATACATGTTCCTGTGACTATGAGATTATGCAACTCCCGTTTGCCGGAGGAACACTTTGTGTGCTACCAAATGTCACAACGTAACTGGGTGATTATAACGGTGCTCTACAGGTGTCTCCAAAGGTACATGTTGGGTTGGCGTATTTCGAGATTAGGATTTGTCACTCCGATTGTCGGAGAGGTATCTCTGGACCCTCTCGGTAATGCACATCACATAAGCCTTGCAAGCATTGCAACTAATGAGTTAGTTGCGAGATGGTGTATTATGAAACGAGTAAAGAGACTTGCCGATAACGAGATTGAACTAGGTATTGAGATACCGACGATCGAATCTCGGGCAAGTAACATACCGATGACAAAGGGAACAACGTATGTTGTTATGCGGTCTGGTCGATAAAGATCTTCGTAGAATATGTGGGAGCCAATATGAGCATCCAGGTTCCTCTATTGGTTATTGACCGGAGACGTGTCTCGGTCATGTCTACATTGTTCTCGAACCCGTAGGGTCCGCACGCTTAAGGTTTCGATGACAGTTATATTATGAGTTTATGAGTTTTGATGTAACAAAGGAGTTCGGAGTCCCGGATGAGATCGGGGACATGACGAGGAGTCTCGAAATGGTCGAGACGTAAAGATCGATATATTGGACGACTATATTCAGACATCGGAAAGGTTTCGAGTGGTTCGGGTATTTTTCGGAGTACCGGGGAGTTACGGGAATACGGGAGAAGAAGTATATGGACCTTATTGGGCTTTAGGGGAGAGGGAGAGGCAGGCCGCACGCCCCCCAAGGCCTAGTCCGAATTGGACTAGGGGGAGGGGCTGCGCCCCCTCCTTCCTTCTCTTCCCTCTTCCCCTTCCTTGTCTCCTACTCCTACTACATGGAAGGACTCCTAGTTGGACTAGGAAAGGGGGAATCCTACTCCCGGTGGGAGTAGGATTCCCCTAGGGCGCGCCATAGAGAGGGCCAGCCCTCCCCTCCTCCACTCCTTTATATACGGGGGCAGGGGGCACCCCATAGACACACAAGTTGATCCACGTGATCATATTCTTAGCCGTGTGCGGTGCCCCCTTCCACCATAATCCTCGATAATATTGTAGCGGTGCTTAGGCGAAGCCCTGCGACGGTAGTACATCAAGATCGTCACCACGCCGTTGTGCTGACGGAACTCTTCCCCGACACTTTGCTGGATCGGAGTCCGGGGATCGTCATCGAGCTGAACGTGTGCTAGAACTCGGAGGTGCCGTAGCTACGGTGCTTGATTGGTCGGGCCGTGAAGACGTACGACTACATCAACCGCGTTGTGCTAATGCTTCCGCTGTCGGTCTACAAGGGTACGTAGATCACACTCTCCCCTCTCGTTGCTATGCATCACCATGATCTTGCGTGTGCGTAGGAATTTTTTTGAAATTAATACGTTCTCCAACAGCAACATGCACACACACGCATGATATGCACAGGGACTTGCAACATGACACAAGTTGGGGTGACAACACGGCTCATGTTGCAACCTGCATTAGCCCGACAAACACGCATGACAGCCAAGGACTTGCAACAAGGCCTAAGTTGAGTTGCCAGCCCGACTCACGTTGCAACATGTACCAACTTCCATGCTTCACTGTGATTACCAATTGCAGTGACAACACGATCCATGTTGCAATGGTTTTGGACAAGATCAGATGGCTGACGCGCGCTGAATCCAACGACTTTGGAGGCGGCTGATCCAATCTGCATGTCAGCCGACTAACTAGTCGCAACCTGTGAGTTTTTTTATTTTTATCTCTTAAAACATGCGCTCAAATTCTGAACCGTTTTCATCGTTTGATTTCTCGCATCGAGAACTTTAAATCTACATCTCATGTTAATTGATTTTGATATTTTTTCTATAAAAAACCCGAAAAACAAACGAACAAATATTCAGCCGGAAGCACGGTTTTGCCCCATTTTCTTTCTCTTTAAAAATAGGCACAATTGTTCTCTCATGAAGCAAATATGTGCCTCCATGAAATGCAAATTTGTGCCTTTCGCGGAAGCAATAAAACGTGTTTTCCCCTTTTTGAAAGGCACAGTTGTGCCTCTCGCGGAAGTAAACTTGTGCCTCCATGAGAAGCAAATCAGTGGCACTCATGGAAGCAAAAAATCATGTATTTTTATTTTTTGAGAGGCAAACTTGTGCATTCACGAGAAGAAAATATGTGCCTATCATGAAAAAAAATAGAAAACATGTTTCCTTCCTTTTCTGAGAGGCACAACTATGCTTCTCGCAAAAGCAAACCTGTGCCTTCACGAGAAGTAAATCTGTGACTCTCGTGGAGGCACAAATTTGCTTCCTTGAGAGGCATACACAGCTGTGCCTCCAGGAAGCAAATTTGTGCCTCCAAGAGAAGTACATATGTGCCTCGCACGAAAAAAAGAAGTTTTTCACCCTATTTTTGGTCCAAAATCTAAATAAAACCGGGTTAAAACCGAAAAGCCAAAAAAAATGAAATACAAACCATCAAAAACCCAAAACGCGTATAGGAAAAAAAATCCGAGAGAGCGCCTAGCACGCAACACGTGACGGCGGCTGAGGGCGCGCTACCACCAAAAGTGACCCTTATGAGGCTCCAGCATGGGATACCCCTTGATTCTCAGCTGTTCTTGCATTTGTTAAAAAAACTATTCTTGCATAACGTGCGGAATAGAAGCTCTCACAGGAATCGAGAAACAAAAGATCCAAGTGACCTGATCCGTATACCAACATAGCGGGTGGGAAGGAGACCTCCTACTCGAAGCTCGTTGGCATGATGGAGAGGCTCGCTTGAAAGCCGGGGCAAATAGTCCTACCCACTCTGTCGCAAGTTGTTGTTTTTTTCTCTTATTTGTTAGTACTTTTAGAAATCAAAATATATTTTAGAAATTATTAATATGTGTTTTAAAAAGATTCAGTGTGTATTAAAAAACTTTCACAGTGTATTGAAAAAATAATCATATATTAAAAAATATTCAGTGTAGTGTGTATTAAAAAATGTTCATCATATAATTAAAAACTTTTATTATACTTAGAAACATTTATTGTATATTAAAAGAATCAGTGTATATTACAAAAATAATAATGTGTATTTGAAAAATATTCATCATGTTACATAATTTTTCGTAGTGTGTTAAGAAAACTAAAACAAAGACAAGAACAGAAAGACAAATAAAATAAAAAAGCGGGAAAACAAAAAATAAAAAAAACAATTAGAAAAATTATTGCAGAACAATGAACAGAAAGCGGGAAGAAAATAATAATCTAACTTTGAACTAGCCAACTCCACTTACATTGGGCGTTGCGGTGTCTATTTGTAGCTTGCAGGATGACGGGGGTGAAGGGAGCTCCTATTCGGGCACAATGAACGGAACTCTTTTTGGAGTCTGTTTAGTATTTTTTTAATGGTTTTTTTACGCGTCGAAATATTTTTTTGAAGTGCGAACCGACTTACCGGGCCGTGTCCGGCTAGGACACTTAGCCCGGGGCTTTATAAGCCGCGCCCCCGAGACCCGAGGCCCAAGTCGCCCCAGCCCCGAAACCCTAGTGATACGTCTCCAGCGTATCTATAATTTTTGATTGCTCCATGCTATATTATCTACTGTTTTGGACTATATTGGGCTTTATTATCCACTTTTATATTATCTTTGGGACTAACCTATTAACCGAAGGCCCAGCCCAGAATTGCTGTTTTTTGCCTATTTCAGTGTTTCGGAGAAACATAATATCAAACGGAGTCCAAATGGAATAAAACCTTCGGGAACGTGATTTTCGCACCAAACGTGATCCAGGAGACTTGGACCCTACTCCAAGGAGTCAAAGAGCAGGTCACGAGAGTGGGGGGCGCGCCCCCTGCCTCGTGGGCCCCTCGGTGCTCCACCGACGTACTCCTTCCTCCTATATACCTACGTACCCCAAACGATCAGAACAGGAGCCAAAAAACATAATTCCACCACCGCAACTTTCTGTATCCACGAGATCTCATCTTGGGGCCTATTCTGGAGCTCCGCCGGAAGAGGGTCGTCATCACGGAGGGCTTCTACATCATCCTAGCCCCTCCGATGAAGTGTGAGTAGTTTACCTCAGACCTTCGGGTCCATAGTTAGTAGCTAGATGGCTTCTTCTCTCTCTTTGAATCTCAATACAAAGTTCTCCCCCTCTCTTGTGGAGATCTATTCGATGTAATCTTATTTTTGCGGTGTGTTTGTTGAGACCAATGAATTGTGGATTTATGATCAAGTCTATCTATGAATAATATTTGAATCTTCTATGAATTCTTTTATGTACGATTGGTTATCTTTGCAAGTCTCTTCGAATTATCCTTTTGGTTTGGCCAACTAGATTGGTAGTTCTTTCCATGGGAGAAATGCTTAGCTTTGGGTTCGATCTTGCGGTGTCCTTTCCCAGTGATAGAAGGGGAAGCAAGGCACGTATTGTATCGTTGCCATCGAGGATAACAAGATGGGGTTTATTTCATATTGCATGAATTTATCTCTCTACATCACGAGGTTCGATAGTAACTTGATCTAAAGTTACATGATCATCATCATTAGCTTCCTTACTAATCGGTGTAGTAGTCACAGGAACAGATTTCTGTGATGAACTACTTTCCAATAAGGGAGCAGGTACAGTTACCTCATCAAGTTCTACTTTCCTCCCACTCACTTCTTTCGAGAGAAACTCCTTCTCTAGAAAGGATCCATTCTCAGTAATGAATAACTTGCCTTCGGATCTGTGATAGAAGGTTTACCCAACATTTTCTTTTGGGTATCCTATGAAGATTTACTTCTCTGATTTGGGTTCGAGCTTATCATGTTGAAACTTTTTCACATAAGCATTGCAGTCCCAAACTTTAAGAAACGACAACTTTGGTTTCTTGCCAAACCACAGTTCAGATTGTGTCGTCTCAACGGACTTAGATGGTGCCCTTTTAAACGTGAATGCAGCTGTCTTTAATGCATAACCCCAAAACGATGTTGGTAAATCTGTAAGAAACATCATAGATTGCACTATATCCAATAAAGTACGTTTATGACGTTCGAACACACCATTATGCTATGGTGTTCCAGGTGGCATGAATTTGTGAAACTATTCCACATAGTTTTAATTGAAGACCAAACTCGTAACTCAAATATTTGTCTCCGCGATCAGATCGTAGAAACCTTATTTTCTTGTTACGATGATTTTCCACTTCACTCTGAAATTCTTTGAACTTTTCAAATGTTTCAGACTTATGTTTCATCAAGTAGATATACCCATATCTGCTCAAATCATATGTGAAGGTCAGAAAATAACGATACCCACCGCGAGCTTCAACACTCATCGGATCGCATACATCAGTATGTATTATTTCCAGTAAGTCAGTGGCTCGCTCCATTGTTCCGGAGAACGGAGTTTTAGTCATCTTCCCATGAGGCTTGGTTCACAAGTATCAAATGATTCATAATCAAGTGATTCCAAATATCCATCCATATAGAGTTTCTTCATGCGCTTTACACCAATATGACCTAAACGGCAGTGCCACAAATATGTTGCACTATCATTATCAACTTTACATCTTTTGGCATCAATATTATGAATATGTGTATCACTACGATTGAGATTCAATAAACCATTTACATTGGGTGTATGACCATATAAGGTTTTATTCATGTAAACAGAACAACAATTTATTCTCTTACTTAAATGAATAACCGTATTATAATAAACATGATCAAATCATATTCATGCTCAACGCAAACACCAAATACCACTTATTTAGGTTCAACACTAATCCCGAAAGTATAGGGAGTGTGCGATGATGATCATATAAATCTTGAAACCACTTCCAACACACATCGTCACTTCACCCTTAACTAGTCTCTGTTTATTCTGCAACTCCCGTTTCGAGTTACTAATCTTAGCAACTGAACTAGTATCAAATACTGAGGGGTTGCTATAAACACTAGTAAAGTACACATCAATAACATGTATATCAAATATACTTATGTTCACTTTGCCATCCTTCTTATCCGCCAATCACTTGGGGTAGTTCCGCTTCCAGTGACCAGTCCCTTTGCAGTAGAAGCACTTAGTCTCAGGCTTAGGACCAGACTTGGGCTTCTTCACTTGAGCAACAACTTGCTTGCTGTTTTTCTTGAAGTTCCCCTTTTTTCCTTTGCCCTTTTCTTGAAACTACTGATCTTGTCAACCATCAACACTTGATGTTTTTCTCAATTTCTACCTTCATTGATTTCATCATCATGAAAAGCTCGGGAGTCGTTTTCGTCATCCCTTGCATACTATAGTTCATCACGAAGTTCTACTAACTTGGTGATGGTGACTAGAGAATTCTGTCAATCACTATTTTATCTGGAAGATTAACTCCCACTTGATTCAAGCGATTGTAGTACCCAGACAATCTGAGCACATGCTCACTAGTTGAGCGATTCTCCTCCATCTTTTAGCTATAGAACTTGTTGGAGACTTCATATCTCTCAACTCGGGTATTTGCTTGAAATATTAACTTCAACTCCTGGAACATCTCATATGGTCCATGACATTCAAAACGTCTTTGAAGTCCCGATTCTAAGCCGTTAAGCATGGTGCACTAAACTATCAAGTAGTCATCATATTGAGCTAGCCAAACGTTCATAACGTCTGCATCTGCTCCTGCAATAGGTCTGTCACCTAGCGGTGCATCAAGGACATAATTCTTCTGTGCAGCAATGAGGATAAACCTCATATCACGGATCCAATCCACATCATTGCTACTAACATCTTTCAACACAATTTTCTCTAGGAACATATCAAAATAAACACAGGGAAGCAACAACTCGAGCTATTGATCTACAACATGATTTGCAAAATACTACCAGGACGAAGTTCATGATAAATTTAAGTTCAATTAATCATATTACTTAAGAACTCCCACTTAGACAGACATCTCTCTAGTCATCTAAGTGATCACGTGATCCAAATCAACTAAACCATGTCCGATCATCATGTGAGATGGAGTAGTTTTCAATGGTGAACATCACTATGTTGATCATATCTACTATATGATTCACGTTCGACCTTTCGGTCTCTGTGTTCCGAGGCCATATCTGTATATGCTAGGCTCGTCAAGTTTAACCTGAGTATTCCACGTGTGCAACTGTTTTGCACCCGTTGTATTTGAATGTAGAGCCTATCACACCCGATCATCACGTGGTGTCTCAGCACGAAGAACTTTCGCAATGGTGCATACTCAGGGAGAACACTTCTTGATAATTAGTGAGAGATCATCTTAAAATGCTACCATCAAACTAAGCAAAATAAGATGTATAAAAAGATAAACATCATATGCAATCAAAATATGTGACATGATATGGCCATCATCATCTTGCGCCTTTGATCTCCATCTCCAAAGTATTTTCATGATCTCTATCGTCACCGGCATGACACCATGATCTTCATCATCTTGATCTATATCAATGTGTCGTCACGTGGACGTCTCGCCAACTATTGCTCTTGCAACTATTGCTATCGCATAGTGATAAAGTAAAGCAATTATTTGGCGCTTGCATCTTATGCAATAAAGAGACGACCATAAGGCTTTTGCCAGTTGCCGATAACTTCAACAAAACATGATCATCATATACAAAAACTTATAACTCATCACGTCTTGACCATATCACATCACAACATGCCCTGCAAAAACAAGTTAGACATCCTCTACTTTGTTGTTGCAAATTTTATGTGGCTGCTACGGGCTTAGCAAGAACCGTTCTTACCTACGCATCAAAACCACAACGATAGTTTGTCAAGTTGGTGCTATTTTAACCTTCGCAAGGACCGGGCATAGCCACACTCGGTTCAACTAAAGTTGGAGAAACTGACACCCGCCAGCCACCTGTGTGCAAAGCACGTCGGTAGAACCAGTCTCGCGTAAGCGTACGCGTAATGTCGGTCCGGGCCGCTTCATCCAACAATACCGCCGAACCAAAGTGTGACATGCTGGTAAGCAGTATGACTTATATCGCCCACAACTCACTTGTGTTCTACTCGTGCACAACATCAACGCATAAAACCTAGGCTCGGATGCCACTGTTGGGGAATGTAGTAATTTCAAAAAATTTCCTACGCACACGCAAGATCATGGTGATGCATAGCAACGAGAGGGGAGAGTGTAGTCTACGTATCCTCGTAGACTGACAGCGGAAGCGTTATGACAATCCGGTTGATGTAGTCGTACGTCTTCATGGCCCGACCGATCAAGCACCGAAACTACGGCGCCTCCGAGTTCTAGCACACGTTCAGCTCCATGACGATCCCCGGACTCCGATCCAACAAAGTGTCGGGGAAGAGTTCCGTCAGCATGACGGTGTGGTGACGATCTTGATGTTCTACTCTCGCAGGGCTTCGCCTAAGCACCACTACAATATTATCGAGGACTATGGTGGAGGGGGGCACCACACACGGCTAAGAGAACGATCTTGAAGATCAACTTGTGTGTCTAGAGGTGCCCCCCTGCCCCCGTATATAAAGGAGCAAGGGGGGAGGCCGGCCGGCCCTTGGGCGCGCCAAGGAGGAGGAGCCCTCCTCCTAGTAGGAGTAGGACTCCCCTCTTTCCTACTCCTACTAGGAGGGGGAAAGGAAGGGGGAGAGGGAGAAGGAAAGGGGGGCGCCCCCCCTCTCCTAGTCCAATTCAGACCAGAGGGGGAGGGGGTGCGCGACCCACCCTGGCTGCCCCTCTCTCTCCACTAGGGCCCATAAGGCCCATTACTTCTCCCGGGGGGGGGGGGGTTCCGGTAACCCTCCGGCACTTCGGTTTTCTCCGAAATCACGCGGAACACTTCCGGTGTCCGAATATAGCCGTCCAATATATCAATATTTATGTCTCGACCATTTTGAGACTCCTCGTCATGTCCGTGATCACATCCTGGACTCCGAACAAACTTCGGTACATCAAAATGTATAAACTCATAATGAAACTGTCATCGTAATGTTAAGCGTGCGGACCCTACGGGTTCGAGAACAATGTAGAAATGACCGAGACATGTCTCCGGTCAATAACCAATAGCAGAACCTGGATGCTCATATTGGCTCCCACATATTCTACGAAGATCTTTATCGGTCAGACTGCATAACAACATACGTTGTTCCCTTTGTCATCGGTATGTTACTTGCCCGAGATTCGATCGTCGGTATCTCAATACCTAGTTCAATCTCGTTACCGGCAAGTCTGTTTACTCGTTTCGTAATACATCATCTCGCAACTAACTCATTAGTTGCAATGCTTGCAAGGCTTATGTGATGTGCATTACCGAGAGGGCCCAGAGATACCTCTCCGACAATCGGAGTGACAAATCCTAATCTCGAAATACGCCAACCCAACATGTACCTTTGGAGACACCTGTAGAGCTCCTTTATAATCACCCAGTTATGTTGTGACGTTTGGTAGCACACAAAGTGTTCCTCCGGCAAATGGGAGTTGCATAATCTCATAGTCATAGGAACATGTATAAGTCATGAAGAAAGCAATAGCAACATACTAAACGATCGAGTGCTAAGCTAACGGAATGGGTCAAGTCAATCACATTATTCTCCTAATGATGTGATCCCGTTAATCAAATGACAACTCATGTCTATGGTTAGGAAACATAACCATCTTTGATCAATGAGCTAGTCAAGTAGAGGCATACTAGTGACACTCTGTTTGTCTACGTATTCACACATGTATTATGTTTCCGGTTAATACAATTCTAGCATGAATAATAAACATTTATCATGATATAAGGAAATAAATAATAGCTTTATTATTGCCTCTAGGGCATATTTCCTTCAATTATATCTATCAGATCTCACTCTCTTAAGTGACCGTGAAGGGATTGACAACCCCTAATCGCGTTGGTTGCGAGTAGCTATCGTTTTGTGCAGGTACGAGGGACTTGAGCGTGGCCTCCTACTGGATTGATACCTTGGTTCTCAACAACTGAGGGAAATACTTACGCTACTCTGCCGCATCATCCCTTCCTCTTCAGGGAAAACCAACGCAAGCTCAAGACGTAGCAGGCACTCAGTGGCATAATGTCCAGTCTTCCCGCACTTGAAACAAGTAACGTGGCTTAGGTCCCTCTTGGCGGGTGTGGCTGGATTGGAACGGTTCTTATTGCTACTTGCTCCATTCCCATTCCCATTCCTTGGGCCATTATGATTATGGGAACTTCCTCCATTGTGAGTGTGGCCTCCATGGTTATGGGTAAGCCCTCCCGAGTTTGGGGTAAAGCGAGGCTTCTGCTGAGCTCCTGAATTGTACTTCCCTTATCCATATTTCCTCTTGCGGCTCTCTATCTGCTGCTGCTTCCCTTCGATCATGAGAGCTTTATCTACCAACTCCTGGTAGTTGTTAAATGTTGCCACCATTAACTGCATACTCATCTCATCATTCAGCCCTTCCATAAACTTCTCCTGCTTCGCGGCATCTGTGGCCACATCATCTGGAGCATAGCGGGATAACTTACTAAACTCCTCCACGTACTAGCCTATAGTACGGTTCCATTGGCGTAAGTTGCGAAACTCACGCTTCTTCATGCTCATAGCTCCAGTGGATACGTGGGCTGTGCGGAATGCTTGCTGAAACTGCTCCCAGGTGACATTGGCTATAGGAAAAGTGGCTGTGTAATTCTCCCACCATGCGGCTGCGGGTCCATCCAATTGGTGTGCGGCAAAACGCACCTTCTCAGCATCTGTCCATCTGGCAGTGGTTAACTCCCTTCCAATCCTACGTAGCCAATCATCAGCAACTATTGCCTCGGTGCTACTGGAAAACACCGGCGACTGCAACCTCGGAAAGCGGGCTAAGTTGTCAACTGGGGGTGGTGGTGGTGGGTTGTTATTGTTGCCTTGGTTCTGAACTAACAACTGCATCAAGGCATTCTGCTGCTGAATCAACTGAGTGAGCTCCGGTGGGAAAGCAAAGCCGGGGTCACGTCTCGGAGGCATCGGATGGGTTTAGAGGGAAGAGATTAGAATAGAATGAGGTCTAATGGGAAAACACTACCCATATGCACATGAGACAAACACAATCATATCATATCACTCAATCAATCAAGCAAGGGCATACAATCGGTCTAACTATCGTTACAGTGCTCGGACTACTAATATTTACATAGGGGGGTTGTACTACTAATAGTATGGTGGTCTACTAGAAATTTTGATCGGTGGAATACTCCATGATGTCTACTCCAGCTTCATCTTCATAGTCATCATCACTACTATCCGGGTCGGAGTCGGTGTCATTGATGATGATGTAGTCTTCAGAACGAATCTCCTTGGGTTCGTCGTCCCCTCCTCCTGGCGCGGGGTCTCCCATAAAAACTCCTAGCTTCCTGGTCATGTCATCATTCCTCTCCACAAGTATCATCATTTCCTCCTCATATCCATCGCGTGTAGACTTAATCTCCTCTTCTAGCTCCGTGATCCTGATCATCGCCTTCTTCAAATCTATCATGCTTGCGCACATCTGGTTCCCCTGGCGACGAATGTGATGGTTTAATTCCTGGATGAATGCTGCAATGGACCTATCCTTCCTGGTGTTGATCATCTCCCATGCTCATCTCGGCGCCCACATATCTGGTAGATAATGTCCTTAAGCTCCTTGTGGTAAACTTCGCCGATGCATCCCATATCAATGTGGGTTGCCATACTCTTGTCTAGACTCCAAGTTGGTGCATCAAAGGAAAACTCTATGGGTTTAGTGGCTGGCGAGAACGTCCTTCCTGGAACTTGAACTCGAATCATCCAGCGCTCCTCTTCTGGTAAAGTGACGGTATAGGTCCCGGTGAAGCTTGGTATTCCAATGTTCAGGTACTTAGTGACTTCCTTCAAGTGTCATCCAAAAGGTGTGTCTTCATCCGGTTGTTCAAACTTGTTCCTCAAGTCCGCCATCCTAAAGAGTAGAAAATGGAGAGGAGTCGGAAATACGTAGAGAAGAGTGGCCTATGGCTTTTCTTACTGGTCGTGTCCTACATTCAAGGTGTGCTCTAATACCATCTTGTAGCGACCCCACCTCAAACGGTCAAGTCTCTGTGCTTCAGTGTCATCCCCGGATCGGTAATGCCGACATACACAGTACTCGAAGGATTTATAATAGAGTGGCAATCACACACTTATTACATCGAATGTCTCAAGAGAGAACTTATTGCAATAAATACGGCTTAAGTCCATCTAATAAGATAACAGTGTAAGGCTTGGAAGATAAAGTGAGTCCATCAAATCCAATGGCATAGCTGAGTGCATGACAAACGACCTATCACATCTTACTCCTCGTCTGAAAAGTCTGCAACATGATATGTTGCAGCCCGAAAACGGGTCAGCACATGGAATATGCTGGCAATGTAACTTAGGAGAGTAATGAACAGATAAATGCTATCACTACATGCATATATGGCTGGTGGAGGCTGTATGGTTAATATGTTTTGCGAAAAGCAAATTTTTCTCTACAACAAAGGAATATATTTTATTTAACTATCACGGTAGTTGAACAATATTGAGAAGGTACCTCCAACTCAATCCCAATTAAAAGTAATTATCAACCCAACAAAATTTATTTAGGGTGATGAGATCCATATGATAATCCAAGAACCAGATACTCAAGATGTCCATAACCGGGGACACTCTAACCATGATTAGTTTATACACTCTGCAGAGGTTTGCGCACTTTCCCCACAAAACTCGATCTCCTCCGTTGGATTTCTCGCACTACATGGTGTTTGAGAAACGGATGACCGAGACACAATCTTTCAGAAGCATTTGCTCTCTACTCCGGGCGGACCGGTACACCGACAATCCCCTACATCTGCTAGTCCACCTCTTCAAGAGCTCACGCAACTTACTCAACTATGCCAGAGACCATAATGGCTTGTGGCTGCACACGGAGGTTTCTAGCATGAATAGTCTTATGATCCCTTGAGCCTGGGTGGCGGACCGTAGGATGATCACACGGGTACTCCGGGATATCCTAGGACAACACTGGATTCTCCAGGTTCCCACAAGCAATCCACCCAGATGTGTATTAAAGTTGCCACCTTAAGTTGAACCATTAATTAACAACTCACATATGTCATGGATACACTCAAATCCAATCCACGTCTACGAGCATATTATGGCAATGTAAGCATAACGTAGAAGTAACTCCCAAGGGTTTGATAATAAAACAGGTAATAAGTTCTACCTCATCATCTACCCAGACCCACATGTTAGAAGATCCTACTCATGCAATGTGTGAAGGTTGAGACTAATGCATAAAAATTGGGTGATAAAGGGGGTATGATCAAAGTGTTACTTGCCTTGCTGACGATCTGCAAATCCTAAAGACTCGTAGTAGCACGCTTCGCACTCCGGGTGTTCTATCGTAAACAAACAATAGCATACATAAGCAATCAAGCAAAGATGCACGGGTAAAACTCAAAATAAGAAGATGTAACCAGAAAGTTCAACTAAAGAACTCCGGTTTGCAAAAAGAATCAAATCAAAAGGAGCAACGAAACTCAAACTGCGAAAGAAACAAGATCTGATTACTAATCTGGACTAAAGTCAAATTTTACAGTACCAAAATCTTGTTCAAGTTGGTTAAACAGAAATATGGCTTCAAGATGAAGATCCAGGCGCTTGAATCGCCTGATTCCGACTAACGAGCGAAAAGATAAACTAAATTTAAGATCCGGGTAGAAATCGCGGTCGAAAATAATTGTGGAAAACCCTGGAAAAAGAAAAATTGACGAACAGGCTAACGAACGAACATTCGCTATCTGTGACTAACGGATGAACGGCGTTCGTTAAAACGAAGGCCCGCAAAAAAATAAACCGACGAAAAAACCGATCTAATAGAAAAAAACGAGATCTAGGGTTTCGAAAGAAAACCGAACGGTTTTCTCGCGAAAACCGGCGGCGGCGACGGCTACCTCCGGTGGTGGACGACGAGGCGTCGGTCAGACGGCGGTGCGGCGGCGACGCGGCTCCGGCGTGTCGGGCGCGGGGCGGCAAGGCAGCGCGGCGGCGGGCGGCACTAGAGTTTCGGGGCTGGCGCGACTTGGGCCTGGGGCCTCGGGGGCGCGGCTTATAAAGCCCCGGGCTAAGTGTCCTAGCCGGACACGGCCCGGTAAGTCGGTTCACACTTTTTTTAAAAAATATTCTGACGCGCAGAAAAACGATTAAAAAAATACTAAACAGACTCCAAAAATCCTGAAATAATTTTTTCCCCGTCCTCTAAAAATATAGCGGACAAAGTGAACATTTATTTGGGCCTCTAATGCAATTTTGAAAAACACATATTTTTCTTAATCCAAATAAAATAGCGATAAAACCCAAATAAAAATACAAATTGATTTTAATATTTTTCCTCCAACATTTCATTTATTTTGGAGAAGTCATATTATCTCCTCTCATATAATTTTAGTATGAAATATATTCGGGGAGAAAAATAATTAAAACCAAAGTGATCCTTGTTTCAATATTTGAGAAAAGTTCAAATATGAGAACTAGGAAAATCCCCAACTCTCTCCGAGGGTCCTTGAGTTGCTTAGGATTTCGAGGATCGCAAAATGAAATGCAATAAAATATTATATGCATGAATGACCTATGTATAACATTCCAAATTGAAAATTCGGGATGTTACAAAAATTGACATCACAAGGTGCCGTACTAAAATATCCATGATACCGTCCGTACGGGAGTGTAGGCATTTATACATGGAAACATTGTTTCTATACACATTTAATATTTTTAAAATACTTGATTAACATCTTCCAAATACTTAATTAACATTTTCAAATGCTTGATTAACATTTTAAAATATATGATCAATTTTTTTCATACACATTGTATATTTTTGTATACATGAGAAACATTTTTTCTATATGCATTTAAAATTTCAAATGCTTGATTAACATTTTTTAAATACATGATATAGTTTTTTCATACACATGTATAATTTTTTTATATACATTTTCATATACATGAGGAACATTTATCAATTTTCAAATGCTTGATTAACATTTTTCAAATGTTTTATATAAAGTGGTTTTGTAATATTTATATAATTTACCTATATATATTTATATTATAATATTTGGAAGTATAAAAAAATTAAAAAGGTAAAGCAAAAAACAAAAAGAAAACACGTGAAAAAACAGAAAAAACGAGGCTGTGTCCTGTGCCCTCCTATGACCGGCCCAGTTTTGGGCTCGCCCGGGCGAGGCTATGCTACATTTCGCTATAAGCGAGACATAAGACGCCCTATTGTTGTGGGGCTTTCATCTCATAGGATTCACATGGATATGGAAGAAAAATATATTGGCAAGAATGTATTAAGAAATTAACAAATGTTGTCGGTTATAGATATAACATCACATATTAAAAAAAATCATGACATATTATAAAATGTACGTGCACACAAAAAATTATGTTCATATAATTCAAAAGGCTAACCTAATTCTCTTAAGAAAGGTTGTGGACTATTGGAAAAAACGCACGCACACAGACATACATACATAGTATGTTGATCACAATGTTTTGAAAATAATGTAGAGATACATGAAATATTATATTCATGTATTCAAAAATTACGTAGTTTTGGATTAGAAAAGGAAAAAAGTACAAACAGAACAAAAAAATTATTGAATAAAATTATATAAATGGAAGGAAAATAAAAGTCTGGATACCAAAAGAAACCTGAACATAACTATTGACAAAAGATGTTTTTTTTTGAAAAATCTAGTGAAACCAGGGGAATGCAGCAGGCCAAGGAGCGCATGCAACAAGAGATTGCTTCACTATTCCGCAAACTAGGGGCAAAATGGGATTTGCAAACATAATATGCCTTTTATTATGTGCAATAAGTCGTATATCGCATACACACCTTTTATACATAGCCCGACCCTTGTATCTTTCTTTAATAATCCTTTTGTGATGTACTTTTATCATTAATTTTTTATATTACTTTTCTTTCCCAAATTTATTACTCTAGTGTAAAAACACTCTTACAGTATGGGACGGAGAGAGTATTTGTTTATTTACCCATTAATTTATGTTTTTACATATTAAACAACATCAGGAGCAACAATGACACAAACCACTTTGCCTCGAGCAAGTTAAGGTAGGCTACAGAATAACGCAATAGAGACATGTGAACACCGAAAAGAGAATGGAGAAATTAAAATTTAACAAGGTAAGAAAGCAAATTAAGATTCTCGCACATGTATTGCCAATTTCTATGCGGTCCTATCAAGAGCAAATCCCTAGGTACATTCCAATCCTTCAATTCTCCTTACCGACTCCTGACGTGTTAAGTTTGTTCACCCTACCGCTTCTAGTATGTTCACTCCTCCTTATATTATTATAAGGGTGCCTGGAACCTCCGTTAAATATCTCCAAACAAAGTTAGTTGGTGTTGCACAAGCTTCTTATCACTTGTTATGTCATTCATAATTCAATCAGTATTCTATGGTTACACGCCCATTTTAGCATGCGCATCTCAGTGACACTCAGTTGTTAGATTCATTGCTTCTTATTGGACCAACACTTTGCTCCATATATCACCTCATGTTTGATTGTCATCCGATACTACCTCCTTCTTGGTTTATAAAGCTTGCACGTACCTCTAGGTTGAGAAATACAACAATGAATACAAGTTATATATCACAAAAACATATCATTAGAAACTTCAGATCGTTTACTTTCTAATGGTATAATTTTTTGACTATACAATTTATATTATGTTGGTCAAATTATAGATCTAGGGATAAAGCTTTATAAATGGGGAAGGAGGTAGTAGAACTTATCTTTTTTGCTTTTAATGGACCTTCTTGTGGTAGAGGATGCCAAATGATTGCCTCCACTTTGTCTACCTTGCTTTAATTCCTTGTCTAACATCCTCATAGACACCACTTTTCTTTACAGCTTTGATCCCAAGTATGAGATGTCTTCCTCTTAGGCACTATATGTGCTAAACTAATCAATCCCCCCTCATACCGAACATCACTAAAGTCACACATTATATGCTCAGTCATGATCCTCTTAAGTCTAAACCCTTGGACTATAAAGCCGATCTCCATAACTTTAGTTTTCTATTGACGCAGAACCTACCATTGTCAACTAGCACCACATCACCAGCAAAGAGCATACACTAAGAAGTATCTCCATGCATATCCTTCGTGACCTCATCCATCACCATGGCCAAGATATATGGCCTCAAGGTTGATCCTTAATGTAGGGCCAATTCTTTTGGTGGCTTTTTTGGGCTTCTAGAATAAGCTGCCCCTACCCAGCTTGAAGCCCAATCAAAAAAATAGAAGCCTACTAGCCAAGTCTTAATTAGTTGGGTTCAAAAAAGTAAATTCGGTTGGGCTTCTAGAATGAGTTGGGTAGGGGCCAGCTTATTCCAGCTTATTCTAGAAGCTGACAAAAGAACTGGCCCATAGTCCTATCATAATTGGGAAGGTATCCATATTGTTGAGTTATAGATGGGCTTTAGGCCATATTGTGACGCCCCCGATTTAATCGTACACTAATCATACACGCAAACGTGTACGATCAAGATCAGAGACTCACGGGAAGATATCACAACACAACTCTACAAATAAAATAAGTCATACAAGCATCATATTTACAAGTCAGGGGCCTCGAGGGCTCGAATACAAGAGCTCGATCATAGACGAGTCAGCGGAAGCAACAATATCTGAGTACAGACATAAGTTAAACAAGTTTGCCTTAAGAAGGCTAGCACAAACTGGGATACATATCGAAAGAGGCGCAGGCCTCCTACCTGGGATCCTCCTAAATACTCCTGGTCGTCGTCAGCGGGCATCACGTAGTAGTAGGCACCTCCGGTGTAGTAGGAGTCGTCGTCGAAGGTGGTGTCTGGCTCCTGGGCTCCAACATCTGGTTGCGACAACCAGATAGAAGGGATAGGTGGAAAAGAGGGAGAAGGCAACCGTGAGTACTCATCCAAAGTACTCGCAAGCAAGGAACTACACTACATATGCATGGGTAAATGTGTAAAGGGCCATATCGGTGGACTGAACTGCAGAAAGCCGGAATAAGGGGGGATAGCTAGTCATTTCGAAGACTACGCTTCTGGCAGCCTCCGTCTTGCAGCATGTAGAAGAGAGTAGACTGAAGTCCTCCAAGTAGCATCACATAGCATAATCCTAACCGATGATCCTCCCCTCGTCACCCTGTGAGAGAGCGACCACCGGTTGTATCTGGCACTTGGAAGGGTGTGTTTTATTAAGTATCCGGTTCTAGTTGTCATAAGGTCAAGGTACAACTCCAAGTCGTCCTGTTACCGAAGATCACGGCTATTCGAATAGATTAACTTCCCTGCAGGGGTGCACCACATAACCCAACACGCTCGATCCCATTTGGCCGGACACACTTTCCTGGGTCATGCCCGGCCTCGGAAGATCAACACGTCGCAGCCCCACCTAGACCAACAGAGAGGTCAGCACGCCGGTCTAAACCTAAGCGCCCAGGGGTCTGGGCCCATCGCCCTTAGCACACCTGCACGTTGCGTGGGCGGCCGGAAGCAGACCTAGCCTAGTAGGCGTTCCAGTCCAATCCAGCGCGCGCCGCTCCGTTGCTGACGTCACGAAGGCTTCGGCTGATACCACGACGTCGAGTGCCCATAACTGTCCCCGCGTAGATGGTTAGTGCGTATAGGCCAGTAGCCAGACTCAGATCAAATACCAAGATCTCGTTAAGCGTGTTATTTTGAAATAACCGCGAACGCCGTCCAGGGCCAGGCCCACCTCTCTCCTAGGTGGTCTCAACCTGCCCTGTCGCTTCACCACAAAGATCCACACAGAGGGCCGTTGGGACAAAGGTCCTTTTAGCCCCCAATCCATGAATCACTCGCGGGTGCTCCACAAGCCGACCCGTCTTTAGTCACCACATGTATCCTGTAGAAAGTATATAGTATATACCCGTGATCACCTCCCGAGTGATCACGGCCCAGTAGTATAGCATGGCAGACGGACAAGAGTGTAGGGCCACTGATAGAACACTAGCATTCCATACTAAGCAGTAGGATAGCAGGTAATGGTAACAACAGTAGTAACAAGGACATGCTATGCATCAGGATAGGAATAACGGAAAGTAGTAACATGCTACACTACTCTAATGCAAGCATTATAGAGGAGAGTAGGCGATATCTGGTGATCAAGGGGGGGGGCTTGCCTGGTTGCTCTGGCAAGAGAGAGGGGTCGTCAACTCCGTAGTCGTACTGGGTAGCAGCGGCGTCGGTCTCGGTGTCTAGCGAGAGAAGAGGGGGAAGAAACAATAAATACTTAAGCAAATAGATGCATAGCGATGCATGACATGACAAGTATCGGTGCTAGGGATGTCCTAACGCGGTATGAGGTGATACCGGTGAAAGGGGGAAACATCCGGGAAAGTATGCCCGGTGTTTCGCGTTTTCAGGCAGAGGAGCCGGAGGGGAAAGTTGCGAGTTTGATATGTTAGGGGTGTGTGGCGCACGAACGGGTTGCGTATCCAGAATCGTCTCGTCGTTCTGAGCAACTTTCATGTTGAAAATAATTTAATCCGAGTTACGAATTAAAAGATATGATTTTCTAAATATTTTATTAATTTCTAGAATTTAATTAATTATTTAATTTAATTTTGAAAATGGAATTATGACATCAGCATGATGTCATGCTGACGTCAGTAGTCAACAGGGGTTGACTGGTCAACCTGACCTGACCAGTGGGCCCCACTGGTCAGTGACACATTTTAATTAAACAGATTAATTAAACTAATCAAAATTAATTAGGGAGGTGGGCCCCACTGTCATACTAATTAATTAACTAATTAACAGTAGTTAATTAGGTTAATTAATCATTGGGTTAATTAACCTTAATTAGTTAATTTAATCAGAATTAAATAAGTTAACTAATTAGTTAATTAATTAATTAATTAATTATTTTTATCATTAATTATTTATTTATTTATGTATTTTTTTATTCCTTTGTTTTTTTAATTCGTTTTGGAGGCGAGGCCCTCCTGTCATTGGCCCAGAGGGGCTTTGCGGGTTTCGGGCGCATGGGCGCGTGGGCGCGGGGGGGGGGGGGGGCTACGGGGCGCCCTTTAGCGGGCGGAGCCCATGACCTGGTGCAGCAGGGCGTCGGCCAGGGGAGACGCCGGTCGCGGCGGCCGGAGCGGCCGAAGACGGGGCGTCGACGGAGAGGGGTGGCCGCGGGCGCGGGCCAGCAGCGCGATTGGGGCAGCGGAGCCGTGGCAGCACGGCACGAGGAGTGCCGCGGGTCGGATGGCCGCCGGAGGTGCAGCGGGAGGCGCCGCCAGAGTGGGGGTGCAGGGGGGGGGAGGCCAGGACGGGGCAGGCCTCGTGGCCAGGGAGCAACGGGCGGCCGACCACGACGCGGGCGCACGGGGCACGACCCGGACATGCCGTAGGAGAGGGGGGTTCAGGGCGCGGTGACCGCGGGTGGGGCGTGGTGGCTGCGACGCACGGGCGCACACGCGGCCACGTGAGTGCGTGCACAGGCACGGGACGGCGCCGGCGGCGCGTAGGCAGGGCAAGTGGGAGCAGCGGCGGGGGTCCTCACCGGAGTTCGTGGGGTCTAGGCAACGGGGGTTGAGGAGGAAGATGGCGACGACGACGTAGAGGAGGTAGGCCGGCGAGGTGGCGTCTTGGTGCGGGACGGGGTCGGCGAGCTCCGAGGCACCCGCGTGCGGTCGTCGCGGCGAGCGAGGGTGACGGGGTCGGAGACGGGTGGCGCCGGCTTCAGGTGGGGGGTCGCGCGAGGAGAGGGGGGCGAGAAGGCAACGGCGACGGTGATCCGAGGCGGTGGCGTCGCGAGGTGGGGGGAGGGAGCGGGCTCGTCCCTGATCCAGATTGGATCGGGAAGGGGAGAGGAGAGGCGTGGGGAGTGGGGGTGACGGGGTGAAGTTAGGGTTCGGTCGTGGGGAAAAGGGGGTGGCCGGTTGGGCCGGTTCAACGGGCCGGCGGAAGTGGCCAGCTGGGCCGGTTGGCCCAGTCGGGCCAGGGGCACTTTTCCTTTTCTTTGTTTTTTTTGTTTTCCCCTTTTGTATTTTCTTTTATTATTTCTTTTCTGTTTAATTCACTTAAAAGTATTTAGGCACTTTATAAAAATGTGTTTACTTCCATAATTACCGATGCAATAATAGACATAGCCCGAACATTTTATTTTAATATTTGAAAACTTTTGTCGTTTGACTTATTTAGGATTTAAATTTGAAACGGTTTTGAATTAGCCCGAGATTAATTACAGTGACAGAGGTGACGTGTCACCATTAACGTAAGATCACTGTAGCGTGATTATCCGAGCGTTACACATATAAACAATAATTCCTAGAAAATCTCAAAAGGACATGTGGGGTTTCATGATATGTGGAAAGTATAGCATCACCCCAAAAAGTGGAGGAGAGTTGAGACCAACATACAAGGGATTCTCCTCCACATCATATTGGAGCTTGCTACTTCATTTACCTTGTTCTAGAAACATCAGCATGCTGGTTCTGTGTTAGTCTTTTAAACCCAACAATTGAGAGTAGTGGGATTCTTGGTACACAATAGCATGCTTATTCATTTAATGTGTTCTCGAGACATTAGGTTGCTCTCCCTACAAAACATGCCATTGCGTCCTAGGCTTGTTGCAGCTTAAGTTGAGTACGTGTTGAGCATTCCAATGGATGGGGATTACACTTATCTCTCTTTAGTATGAAAATGGCTCCTAGTACATCAACCGCACAACCACATCGCCTTAAAATAACATACCTCGAATTTACTAAAGGGAGCACCTAAAATCGGAACACATGCACTGCCGATGTGTTGTGTCCTTTGGACCAAAAGCGTGACCGCGTGAGTGCAGTTGTCTAACAACATGGTAGTCCAATTGGACGGATGGCTCTTCATACGAAGCAACACCCTTCAAGAAGATATAAATAGGGTTGGTGATTCTTGAAAATTAGTCATCGTGATTGTACATTACCGTGTGTGGCCGTAAACAACAATATTCCCTCCGTCCACACGCATAGGGAACATAATGGAAATAAGATATTCCAAGAGTATTAGCTGAAATTGTAATTAACATTCCTGGTAACCACACATCCCCTCATGTGACTTCCCCATGCAGCCCCCTTTAACTTCTCAGCACCCCCTCCATGCATGTGTTGGAAATATGCCCTAGAGTATTGTATTATTATATTTCCATGTTCACAATTAAGAGTTTATATTCTATGCTATAACTGCTATGATCCTGAAATGTGCAACTCAGTGGAAAGCTCATATGCATGTGTGGAATGATAAACGATAAAATAAGATTCCTAGTCTACCTCTAAGAATAGCTCAAGTGTTGTTGATGATCATGTTTTTTTGATCTTAGGATATCGTTAAGTGTAAAGATAGTTCTAAAACAACTTTGAGAATACGATGTTACAAGAACGATCGTATTGAATGGACCCAATCTTGTTTGTTATACTTTGAGATGCAATCGTCGATAGTCAATTGTTATAACACGGAGTGTTAACACACGATTTAGTTTCTTAGACCATGAGAGTATCATAGTCACTTCTTGTCACAATCCAAAATTTTCCCTAAATTTTCGTTGTGAATGTAGAAGCATATGCATCCATGATTTCCTTGCACATTTGGTTTTGAGGTCAACAAGCCCAACATTTGAATTCAAACTACAATTTGAATTTAAGTGGAAGCCATGAAGGTTTCTCCCAAAAATGTTTTTCTGAAAAAACTTGCATAAGGGCATGAAAGAATTTTCCTAAGATAATATTTGCCCTATTTATTTTGAGTGGACCAGGGTTTAAAAATAGTTTAGTTTGGATGGTAAAACTATACGTAAAATTTTGGATAAGTAAATAAAATAGATACTAAAACAATCTTGCAAATGGGCCCATTTAGTTTTTAACAAAATATAGTTTGTCAAAACCCAGGGAGGAAAAGTTCATCTAGTCAAAAATATTACCAAGGTATTTTTAGGAACAATTCCTCTTTTGAAGTAAATTCAGATTCGAACTTGAAATTGAAAACAAAGAGCAGAAATAGAAAACAGAAATGAAAGAAAAGAGAAGGCCCATACATCCAACTAGCCCGACCGGCCCAGCTAGCCAGCCAGCCACGCATCACTCTCTCTCTTTCTCACACACACTCTCTCTCACTCTCTCTCTCCTTTCACTGACGCATGAGACCCACACGTCAGGATCATCCCCCACCTCCTGCAACCATCACCCGAGTCACGCACCCATGACCTCGCCACACACGCGTCCATGATCTCCCACACACGCACTCCGGTCGCGCCTGCCCACGTCTCCATGTCCTATAAATAGCCCTTGCCTTGCTCTGCAAAAGCCCCAAGATCGCCGCATCCATCACCGCAAGGCTGCTCCGCCACGAGATCACCGTTGCCGCACTGGCCGCAAACTTAGCCGCTCGATTCCGGCCACTGTAGCCACCCGGAGGCCAGCCATTGCTACCACTACACTGGCAATCACCTTGTGCACCCGTTGGACATCTACAGCAAGCCCGAGGCCCTCTGCAGCCCCGAGCTCTGAAGGAAATATGCCCTAGAGGCAATAATAAAGTTATTATTTATTTCCTTATATCATGATAAATGTTTATTATTCATGCTAGAATTGTATTAACAGGAAACTTAGTACATGTGTGAATACATAGACAAACAGAGTGTCACTAGTATGACTCTACTTGACTAGCTCGTTGAATCGAAGATGGTTAAGTTTCCTAGCCATAGACATGAGTTGTCATTTGATTAACGGGGTCACATCATTAGAGAATAATGTGATTGACTTGACCCATTCCGTTAGCTTAGCACGATGATCGTTTAGTTTGTTGCTATTGCTTTCTTCATGACTTATACATGTTCCTCTGACTATGGATTATGCAACTCCCAAATACCGGAGGAACACTTTGTGTGCTACCAAATGTCACAACGTAACTGGGTGATTATAAAGGTGCTCTACAGGTGCCTCTGATGGTGCTTGTTGAGTTGGCATAGATCGAGATTAGGATTTGTCACTCCGATTGTTGGAGAGGTATCTCTGGACCCTCTCGGTAATGCACATCACTATAAACCTTGCAAGCATTGTGAATAATGAGTTAGTTGCGGGATAATGAATTACGGAATGAGTAAAGAGACTTGCCGGTAACGAGATTGAACTAGGTATTGAGATACCGACGATCGAATCTCGGGAAAGTAACATACCGATGACAGAGGGAACAACGTATGTTGTTATGCGGTTTGACCGATAAAGATCTTCATAGAATATGTAGGAACCAATATGAGCATCCAGGTTCCGCTATTGGTTATTGACCGGAGACGAGTCTCGTTCATGTCTACATAGTTCTCAAACCCATAGGGTCCGCACGCTTAAAGTTCGGTGACGATCGGTATTATGATTTTGATGTACCGAAGGTTGTTCGGAGTCCCGGATGCGATCACAGACACGATGAGGAGTCTTGAAATGGTCGAGACGTAAAGATTGATATATTAGACGGCTATATTCGGACACCGGAAGTGTTCCGGATGATTTCGGAGAAAACCGGAGTGCCAGAGGGGTTACCGAAACCCCCCGGGGAAGTATTGGGCCTTAGTGGGCCTGAGGGGAGAGAGAGGGCAGCATCCCAGGAGGTGGAGCGCCCATCCCATAAGGAGTCCGAATTGGACTAGGGGAGGGGGCGCGGCCTGATACATCTCCAACGTATCTATATTTTTTGATTGCTCCATGCTATTATATTATCTATTTTGGATGTTAATGGGCTTATTTTTACACTTTTATTATATTTTTGGGACTAACCTATTAACCGGAGGCCCAGCCCAAATTGCTGTTTTTTGCCTATTTTAGTGTTTCGCCGAAAAGGGATATCAAACGGAGTCCAAACGGAATGAAACCTTCGGGAGCGTTATTATTGGAACAAACATGATCCAGGAGACTTGGAGTGGGCGTCAAGAAACAATCGACGAGGCCACGAGGCAGTGGGGCACGCCCACCCCCTGGGCGCGCCCTCCACCCTCATGGGCCCCTCGTTGCTCCACCGACGTACTTCTTCCTCCTATATATATCCATATACCCCGAGAACATCCAGGAGCACCACGAAACCCTATTTCCACCGCCGCAACCTTATATACCCAAGAGATCCCATCTTGGGGCCTTTTCCGGAGCTCCGCCGGAGGGGGCATCGATCACGGAGGGCCTCTACATCAACTCCATGGCCCCTCCGATGATGTGTGAGTAGTTTACTTCAGACCTTCGGGTCCATAGCTAGAAGCTAGATGGCTTCTTCTCTCTCTTTGGATCTCAATACAAAGTTCTAGGTTCTCTTGGAGATCTATTCGATGTAATCTTCTTTTGAGGTGTGTTTGTCGAGATCCGATGAATTGTGGGTTTATGATCAAGTTTAACTATGAACAATATTTGAATCTCCTATGAATTCTTTTATGTATGATTGGTTTATCTTTGCAAGTCTGTTTGAATTAACAGTTTGGTTTGGCCTACTAGATTGATCTTTCTTGCAATGGGAGAAGTTCTTAGCTTTGGATTCAATCTTGTGGTGCTCGATCCCAGTGACAGAAAGGGAACCGACACGTATTGTATTGTTGCCATCGAGGATAAAAAGATGGGGTTTATATCATATTGTATGAGTTTATCCCTCTACATCATGTCATCTTGCTTAAGGCATTACTCTGTCCTTATGAACTTAATACTCTAGATGCATGCTGGATAGCGGTCGATGTGTGGAGTAATAGTGGTACATGCAGAATCGTTTTGGTCTACTTGTCACGGACGTGATGCCTATATACATGATCATGCCTAGATATTCTCATAATTATTCGGTTTTCTATCAATTGCTCGACAGTAATTTGTTCACCCACCGTAATACTTATGCTATCTTGAGAGAAGCCACTAGTGAAACCTATGGCCCCCGGGTCTATTCTCCATCATATAAGTTTCCCATCTACTTTATTTTGCAATCTTTACTTTCAATCTATATCATAAAAATACCAAAAATATTTATCTTATTATTATTATCTCTATCAGATCTCACTCTTGCAAGTGGCCGTGAAGGGATTGACAACCCCTTTATCGCGTTGGTTGCGAGGTTCTTATTTGTGTGTGTAGGTACAAGGTGACTCGCACGTGGTCTCCTACTGGATTAATACCTTGGTTCTCAAAAGCTAAGGGAAATACTTACGTTGCTTTACTACATCACCCTTTCCTCTTCAAGGGAAAACCAACGCAGTGCTCAAGAGGTAGCAAGAAGGATTTCTAGCGCCGTTGCCGGGGAGATCTACGCCAATTCAAGACATACCAAGTACCCATCACAACCCTTATCCTTCGCATTATATTATTTGTCATTTGCCTCTCATTTCCTCTCCCTCACTTCACCCTTGCCGTTTTATTCGCCCTCTTTTTCTGTTCCCCTTCTCTTTTTCTATTTGCCTCTTTTGCCCGTTTCTTGTTTGCTTGTGTGTTGAATTGCTTGCTTGTCACGATGGCTCAAGATAATACTAAATTGTGTGACTTTACCAATACCAACAATAATGATTTTATTAGCACTCCGGTTGCTCGTCTTACCGATGCTGAATCATGTGAGATTAATACTGCCTTGCTGAATCTTGTCATGAAAGTTCCGTTTTCTGGCCTTCCTAGTGAAGATGCTGCTACCCATCTAAACAACTTTGTTGATTTGTGTGATATGAAAAAGAAGAAAGATGTGGATAATGATATTGTTAAGCTTAAGCTATTCCCGTTTTCGCTTAGAGATCATGCTAAAGCTTGGTTTTCGTCTTTGCCTAAAAATAGTATTGATTCATGGAATAAGTCAAAGATGCTTTTATCTCTAAGTATTTTCCTCCCGCTAAGATCATCTCTCTTAGAAACGATATTATGAATTTTAAGCAACTTGATCATGAGCATGTTGCACAAACTTGGGAGAGGATGAAATTAATGATACGTAATTTCCCTACACATGGTTTGAATCTTTGGATGATTATACAAAAATTTTATGCCGGATTGAACTTTGCTTCTAGAAATCTTTTAGATTCGGCCGCGGGAGGAACTTTTATGGAAATAACTTTTGGAGAAGCTACCAAACTCCTAGATAATATTATGGTTAATTATTCTCAATGGCACACGGAAAGATCTACTAGTAAAAAGGTGCATGCAATTGAAGAGATTACTGTTTTGAGTGGAAAGATGGATGAACTTATGAAATTGTTTGCTAATAAGAGTGCTCCTACTGATCCTAATGATATGCCTTTGTATACTTTGATTGAGAATAATAATGAATCTATGGATGTGCATTTTATTGGTAGGAACAATTTTGGTAACAACGTGTATAGAGGTAATGTTAATCCTAGGCCGTTTCCTAGTAATTCCTCTAATAATTATGGTAATTCCTACAACAATTCTTATGGAAACTATAATAAGATGCCCTCTGATTTTGTATCTAGTATTGAATAATTTATTACTTCCAAAAGAGTTTCAATGCTTTGATTGAAAAAAAATTGCTTAAGATTGATGAGTTGGCTAGGAACGTGGATAGAATTTCTCTTGATATTAATTCTTTGAATCTTAGATCTATTCCACCTAAGCATGATATCAATGAGTCTCTCAAAGCCATGAGAATTTCCATTGATGAGTGTAAAGAAAGAACCGCTAGGATGCGTGCCAGGAGAGATTGCTTTGTGAAAGCGTGTTCTTCTAGTTTTCATGATAATAAGGATGAAGATCTAAAGGTAATTGATGTGTCCCCTATTAAATCTTTGTTTTGCAATACGAATCTTGATAATGATGGGAATGGAGATGAGTCAACTTTAGTTAGAAGGCGTCCCAATGATTCGGAGTTTTTAGATCTTGATGCAAAAATTGTTAAAAGTGGGATTGAAGAGGTTAAAACTTTAAATATCAATGACCCACTATCTTGGATTTCATGGAATTTAATTATAATAATTTCTCTTTGATAGATTGTATTTCCTTGTTGCAATCCGTACTAAATTCTCCTCATGCTTATAGTCAAAATAAAGCTTTTACTAAACATATCATTGATGCTTTGATGCAATCTTATGAAGAAAAACTTGAGTTGGAAGTTTCTATCCCTAGAAAACTTTATGATGAGTGGGAACCTACAATTAAAGTTAAAATTAAAGATCATGAATGCTATGCTTTGTGTGATTTGGGTGCTAGTGTTTCCACGATCCCAAAAACTTTGTGTGATTTGCTAGGTTTCCGTGAATTTGATGATTGCTCTTTAAACTTGCACCTTGCGGATTCCACTATTAAGAAACCTATGGGAAAGATTAATGATGTTATTATTGTTGCAAATAGGAATTATGTGCCCATAGATTTCATTGTTCTTGATATAGATTGCAATCCTTCATGTCCTATTATTCTTGGTAGACCTTTCCTTAGAACGATTGGTGCAATTATTGATAGGAAGGAAGGGAATATTAAATTCCAATTTCCGTTAAGGAAAGGCATGGAACACTTCCCTAGAAAGAAATTTAAATTATCATATGAATCTATTATGAGAGCCACTTATGGATTGCCTACCAAAGATGGCAATACCTACATCTATCTTCGCTTTTATGCCTAGCTAGGGGCGTTAAACGATAGCGCTTGTTGGGAGGCAACCCAATTTTATTTTTATTCCTTGATTTTTTCTCCTTTTTAGTAATAAATAATTTATCTAGCCTCTATTTTCGTTGTGTTTTTTGTGTTTAATTAGTGTTTGTGCCAAGTAGAACCGTTGGGAAGACTTGGGGAAAGTCTTTTTGATCTTGCTGTAAAAAATAGAAACTTTAGCGTTCACGAGAATTTCTGCCATTTTTATTGGTGAGTGCTATTTAGTTAATTATTTTTTGCATATGATTAATAGATAAATTTCTCACGTCCAGCAATTTATTTTAGAATTTTTTGGGTTCCATAAGTTTGCGTTAGTTACAGATTACTACAGACTGTTCTGTTTTTGACAGATTCTGTTTTTCGTGTGTTGTTTGCTTATTTTGATGAATCTATGTCTAGTAAAAGAGTTTATAAACCATATAGAAGTTCAAATAAAGTAGGTTTAACAGCAATATAAATAAATAATGAGTTCATTACAATACGTTGAAGTGGTGTTTTGTTTTCTTTCGCTAACGGAGCTCATGAGATTTTTCTGTTAAGTTTTGCGTTGTGAAGTTTTCAAGTTTTGGGTAAAGATTTGATGGATTATGGAACAAAGAGTGGCAAGAGCCTAAGCTTGGGGATGCCCATGGCACCCCAAGGTAAAATACAAGGACACCAAAAGGCCTAAGCTTGGGGATGCCCCGGAAGGCATCCCCTCTTTTGTCTTCGTTCATCGGTAACTTTACTTGGAGCTATATTTTTATTCGCCACATGATTTGTGTTTTGCTTGGAGCATCTTGCATGATTTGAGTCTTTGCTTTTTATTTTAACACAATCATCCTTTCTGTACACACCTTTTGAGAGAGACACACATGAATTGGAATTTATTAGAATACTCTATGTGCTTCACTTATATCTTTTGAGCTATATAGTTTTTGCTCTAGTGCTTCACTTATATCTTTTAGAGCACGGTGGTGGTTTTATTTTATAGAAATAATTGATCTCTCATGATTCACTTATATTATTTTGAGAGTCCTTTAGAACAACATGGAAATTTGCTTTTAGGCATAATAAAAACTTTCATACAAGTGCATTGAATACTAAGAGAAGTTTGATACTTGATGATTGTTTTGAGATATGGAGATGGTGATATTAGAGTCATGCTAGTTGAGTAGTTGTGAATTTTAGAAATACTTGTGTTGAATTTTGTGATTCCCGTAGCATGCACGTATGGTGAACCGTTATGTGATGAAGTTGGAGCATGATTTATTTATTGATTGCCTTCCTTATGAGTGGCGGTCGGGGACGAGCGATGGTCTTTTCCTACCAATCTATCCCCCTAGGAGCATGCACGTAGTACTTTGTTTTGATAACTAATAGATTTTTGCAATAAGTATGTGAGCTCTTTATGACTAATATTGAGTCCATGGATTATACGCACCCTCACCCTTCCACATTTGCTAGCCTCTCTAGTACCGCGCAACTTTCGCCGGTACCATAAATCCACCATATACCTTCCTCAAAACAACCACCATACCTACCTATTATGGCATTTCCATAGCCATTTCGAGATATATTGCCATGCAACTTTCCACCGTTCCATTATTATGACACGCTTCATCATTGTCATATTGCTTTGGATGATCATGTAGTTGACATCGTATTTTTGGCAAAGCCACCATTCATATTTTTTTCATACATGTCACTCTTGATTCATTGCATATCCCGGTACACTGCTGGAGGCATTCACATAGAGTCATATTTTGTTCTAAGTATTGAGTTGTAATTCTTGAGTTGTAAGTAAAAAGAAGTGTGATGATCATCATTATTAGAGCATTGTCCCAGTGAGGAAAGGATGATGGAGACTATGATTCCCCCACAAGTTGGGTTGAGACTTCAGACGAAAAAAGATACCAAAAGAAAAAAAGAAAAAAGAAAAAAGGCCCAAATAAAAAAATGAGAGAAAAAGAGAGAAGGGACAATGTTACTATCATTTTCCACACTTGTGCTTCAAAGTAGCACCATGATCTTCATGATAGAGAGTCTCCTATGTTGTCACTTTCATAAACTAGTGGGAATTTTACATTATAGAACTTGGCTTGTATATTCCAATGATGGGCTTCCTCAAATTGCCCTAGGTCTTCGTGAGCAAGCAAGTTGGATGCACACCCACTTAGTTTCTTTTGTTGAGCTTTCATACACTTATAGCTCTAGTGCATCCGTTGCATTGCAATCCCTACTCACTCACATTGATATCTATTAATGGGCATCTACATAGCCCATTGATACGCCTAGTTGATGTGAGATTATCTTCTCCTTTTTGTCTTCTCCACAACCACCATTCTATTCCACCATAGTGCATATCCATGGCTCACACTCATATATTGCGTGAAGATTGAAAAACATTGAGAACATGAAAAGTATGAAACAATTGCTTGGCTTGTTATCGGGGTTGTGCATGATTTAATACTTTGTGTGATGAAGATAGAGCATAGCCAGACTATATGATTTTGTAGGGATAACTTTCTTCGGCCATGTTATTTTGAGAAGACATGATTGCTTAGTTAGTATGCTTGAAGTATTATTATTTCTATGTCAATATTAAACTTTTATCTTGAATCTTTCGGATCTTAACATTCATGCCACAATAAAGAAAAATTACATTGAGAAATATGTTAGGAAGCATTCCACATCAAAAATTCTGTTTTTATCATTTACCTACTCGAGGACGAGCAGGAATTAAGCTCGGGGATGCTTGATACGTCTCCAACGTATCTATAATTTTTGATTGCTCCATGCTATTATATTATCTATTTTGGATGTTAATGGGCTTATTTTTACACTTTTATTATATTTTTGGGACTAACCTATTAATCGGAGGACCAACCCAAATTGCTGTTTTTTTTTGCCTATTTTAGTGTTTAGCCGAAAAGGAATATCAAACGGAGTCCAAACGGAATGAAACCTTCAGCAGCGTTATTTTTGGAACAAATGTGATCCAGGAGACTTGGAGTGGGCGTCAAGAAACAATCGAGGAGGCCACGAGGAAGGGGGGCGCGCCCACCCCCCTCGGCGCGCCCTCCACCCTCGTGGGCCCCTCGTTGCTCCATCGATGTACTTCTTCCTCCTATATATATATATCCATATACCCCGAGAACATCCAGGAGCACCACGAAACCCTATTTCCATCGCCGCAACCTTCTGTACCCAAGAGATCCCATCTTGGGGCCTTTTCCGGAGCTCCGCCGGAGGGCCATTGATCATGGAAGGCCTCTATATCAACTCCATGGCCCCTCCGATGATGTGTGAGTAGTTTACTTCAGACCTTCGGGTCCATAGCTAGTAGCTAGATGGCTTCTTCTCTCTCTTTGGATCTCAATACAAAGTTCTCCTCGATTCTCTTGGAGATCTATTCGATGTAATCTTCTTTTGCGGTGTGTTTGTAGAGATCCGATGAATTGTGGGTTTATGATCAAGTTTATCTATGAACAATATTTGAATCTCCTCTGAATTCTTTTATGTATGATTGGTTTATGTTTGCAAGTCTCTTCGAATTATCAGTTTGGTTTGGCCTACTAGATTGATCTTTCTTGCAATGGGAGAAGTGCTTAGCTTTGGGTTCAATCTTGCGGTGCTCGATCCCAGTGACAGAAAGGGAACCGACACGTATTGTATTGTTGCCATCGAGGATAAAAAGATGGGGTTTATATCATATTGCATGAGTTTATCCCTCTACATCATGTCATCTTGCTTAAGGCGTTACTCTGTTCTTATGAACTTAATACTCTAGATGCATGCTGGATAGCGGTCGATGTGTGGAGTAATAGTAGTAGATGAAGAATCGTTTCGGTCTACTTGTCACGGACGTGATGCCTATATAGATGATCATGCCTAGATATTCTCATAATTATTCACTTTTCTATCAATTGCTCGACAGTAATTTGTTCACCCACCGTAATACTTATGCTATCTTGAGAGAAGCCACTAGTGAAACCTATGGCCCCCGGGTCTATTCTCCATTATATAAGTTTCCCATCTACTTTATTTTGCAATCTTTACTTTCAATCTATATCATAAAAATACCAAAAATATTTATCTTATTATTATTATCTCTATCAGATCTCACTCTTGCAAGTGGCCGTGAAGGGATTGACAACCCCTTTATCGCGTTGGTTGCGAGGTTCTTATTTGTGTGTGTAGGTACGAGGTGACTCGCGCGTGGTCTCCTACTGGATTGATACCTTGGTTCTCAAAAACTAAGGGAAATACTTATGCTGCTTTAGTGTATCACCCTTTCCTCTTCAAGGGAAAACCAACGCAGTGCTCAAGAGGTAGCATTGCCCCTCTTTCCCTCTCTTTCCTTCCCCCTTTCCCTCTTCCTAGTTGGACTAGGAAAAGATGAATCCTCTTCCTAGTAGGAAGAGGATTCCTCCTCTCCTTGGGGCGCACCAAGGCTGGCCGGCCTCCCCCTTGCTCCTTTATATACGGGGGCACCCTAGAACACACAAGTTGATCAGTTGATCTTTTAGCCATGTGCGGAGCCCCTTCCACCATAATCCACCTCGGTCATATTGTAGCGATGCTTAGGCGAAGCCCTGCGTCGGTTGCATCATCATCACCGTCATCACGCCGTCGTGCTGACAGAACTCTCCCTCGAAGCTCTGCTGGATCGGAATTCGTGGGACGTCACCGAGCTAAACGTGTGCTGAACTCGGAGGTGCCATACGTTCGGTACTTGGATCGGTCGGATCGTGAAGTCATACGACTACATCAACCACATTCTCATAACACTTCCGCTTACGGTCTATGAGGGTACGTGGACGACACTCTCCCCTCTCGTTGCTATGCATCACCATGATCTTGCACGTGTGTAGGATTTTTTTTTGAAATTACTGTGTTCCCCAACAGTGGCATCCGAGCCAGGTTTATGCGTAGATGTTATATGCACGAGTAGAACACAAAGGAGTTGTGGGCGTGGGTATATACATATTGCTTGCCGTCACTAGTTGATTATTGATTCAGCGGCATTGCTGGATGAAGCGGCCCAGTCCGACATTGCGCGTACGCTTACGCGAGACTGGTTCTACCGACGAGCTTCGCACACATGTGGCTAGTGGGTGTCTATTTATCCAGCTATAGTTGAATCAGATTCAATGAACAGGGTTCTTTCTGAAGATCAAAAAGCAATCACTATACCGCGTTGTGGTTTTTGATGCGTAGGTAAGAACGGTTCTTGCTCAGCCCATAGCAGCCACATAAAACTTGCAACAACAAAGTAGAGGATGTCTAACTTGTTTTTGCAGGGCATGTTGTGATGTGATATGGTCAAGACATGATGCTAAATCTTATTGTATGAGATGATCATGTTTTGTAACACAGTTATCGGCAACTGGCAGGAGCCATATGGTTGTCGCTTTATTGTATGAAATGCAATCGCCATGTAATTGCTTTACTTTATCACTAAGCGGTAGCGATAGTCATGGAGGTAATAGTTGGCGTGAAGACAACGATGCTTCGATAGAGATCAAGGTGTCAAGCCGGTGACGATAGTGATCATGACGATGCTTTGGAGATGGAGATCACAGGCACAAGATGATGATGGCCATATCATATCACTTATATTGATTGCATGTGATGTTTATGCTTTATGCATCTTATTTTGCTTAGTTCGACGGTAGCATTATAAGATGATCTCTCACTAAATTTCAAGGTATAAGTGTTCTCCCTGAGTATGCACCGTTGCGACAGTTCTTCGTGTTGAGACACCACGTGATGATCAGGTGTGATAAGCTCTACGTTCACATACAACGGGTGCAAAGCCAGTTTTGCACACGCAGAATACTCGGGTTAAACTTGACGAGCCTAGCATATGCAGATATGGCCTCGGAACACTGGAGACCGAAAGGTCGAGCGTGAATCATATAGTAGATATGATCAACATAGTGATGTTCACCATTGAAAACTACTCCATCTCACGTGATGATCGAACATGGTTTAGTTGATTTGGATCACGTGATCATTTAGATGAATAGAGGGATGTCTATCTAAGTGGGAGTTCCTAAGTAATATGATTAAATTGAACTTTAATTTATCATGAACTTAGTCTTGATAGTATTTGCATATCTATGTTGTAGATCAATAGCTTGCGATGTAGCTCCCCATTTATTTTTGATATGTTCCTAGAGAAAATAAAGTTGAAAGATGTTAGTAGCAATGATGCAGATTGGATCCATGATCTGAGGATTATCCTTATTGCTGCATAGAAGAATTATGTCCTTGATGCACTGCTAGGTGACAGACCTATTGCAGGAGCAGATGCACACGTTATGAACGTTTGACAAAGCTCGGTATGGTGACTGCTTAATAGTTTAGTGCACCATGCTTTACGGCTTAGAACCGGGACTTCAAAAATGTTTTGAGATGTCATGGAGCATATGAGATGTTCCAACAGCTGAAATTGGTATTTCAGACTCATGCCCGAGTCGGGAGGTATGAGACCTCTAACAAGTACTTTGCCTACAAGATGGAGGAGAATAGCTCGGCTAGTGAGCATGTGCTCAGAATGTCTGAGTACTACAATCACTTGAATCAAGTGGGAGTTAATCTTCCAGATAAGATAGTGATTGACAGATTTCTCTAGTCACTATCACCAAGTTTCTAGAACTTCGTGATGAACTATAATATGCAAGGGATAACGGAAACAATTCCCAAGCTCTTCGTGATGCTGAAATCGACGAAGGTAGAAATCAAGAAAAACATCAAGTGTTGATGGTTGACAAGACCACTAGTTTCAAGAAAAGGGCAAAGGGAAGAAGGGGAACTTCAAGAAAAATGGCAAGCAAGTTGCTGCTCAAGTGAAGAAGCCCAAGTCTAGACCTAAGCCTGAGACTAAGTGCTTCTAGTGCAAAAGGACTGGTCACTGGAAGCAGAACTGCCCCTAGTGTTTGGCGGATAAGAAGGATGGCAAAGTGAACAAAGGTATATTTGATATACATGTTATTGATGTGTACTTTACTAGTATTTATAGCAACCCCTCAGTATTTGATACTAGTTCAGTTGCTCAGATTAGTAACTCGAAACGGGAGTTGCAGAATGAACAGAGACTAGTTAAGGGTGAAGTGACGATGAGTGTTGGAACTGGTTCCAAGATTGATATGATCATCATCGCACACTCCCTATACTTTTGAGATTAGTGTTGAACCTAAATAAATGTTATTTGGTGTTTGTGTTAAGCATGGATATGATTTGATCATGTTTATTGCAATATGGTTATTCATTTAAAGTCAGAGAATAATTGTTGTCTTTTTACATGAATAAACTCTTCAATGTTCATACACCCAAGGTGAATGGTTTATTGAATCTCAATCGTAGTGATACACATATTCATAATATTGAAGCCAAAAGATGCAAAGTTAATAATGATAGTGCAACTTATTTGTGGCACAACCGTTTAGGTCATATTGGTTTAAAGCGCATGAAGAAAATCCATGCTGATGGGCTTTTGGAATCACTTGATTATGAATTAGTTGATGCTTGCGAACCATGCCTCATGTGCAAGATGACTAAGACTCCGTTCTCTAGAACAATAGAGCGAGCAACAGACTTGTTGGAAATAATACATACTGATGTATGCAGTCCGATGAGTGTTGAGGCTCGCAGTGGGTATCATTATATTTTGACCTTCACATATGATTTGAGCAGATATGGGTATATCTACTTGATGAAAGATAAGTCTGAAACATTTGAAAAGTTGAAAGAATTTTAGAGTAAAGTGGAAAATCATCATAACAAGAAAATAAAGTTTCTACGATCTGATCGCGGAGACGAATATTTGAGTTACGAGTTTGGTCTTCAACTAAAACAATGTGGAATAGTTTCACAAATTCATGCTACCTGGAACATCACAATATATGGTGTGTCTGAACGTCATAACCGTACTTTATTGGATATAGTGCAATCTATGATGTCTCTTATCGATTTGCCACTATCGTTTTGGGGTTATGCATTAGAGACAACTACATTCACATTAAATAGGGCACCGCCTAATCCGTTGAGTGATACATCCATTTTGCATCATGCTTTTATATCGATATTTATTGCATTATGGGCTGTTATTACACATTATGTCACAATACTTATGCCTATTCTCTCTTATTTTACAAGGTTTACATAAAGAGGGAGAATGCCAGCAGCTGTGATTCTGGGCTGGAAAAGGAACAAATATTAGAGACCTATTCTGCACAGCTCCAAAAGTCCTGAAACTTCACGGAAGTCATTTTCAGAATATATAAAAAATACTGAGCGCAAGAAGTTCCAAAGGGCGGCCACACCCTGGCCACGAGGGTGGGGGCGCGCCCTACCCCCCTGGGCGCGCCCCCTGCCTCGTGGGCCCCCCTGGTGGCCCTCCGATGCCCATCTTCTGCTATATGGAGTCTTTCGTTGAGGAAAAAAATCATAAGCAAGCTTTCGGGACGAGACTCCGCCGCCACGAGGCGGAACCTTGGCGGAACCAATCTAGGGCTCTGGCGGAGCTGTTCTGCCGGGGAAACTTCCCTCCGGGAGGGGGAAATCATCACCATCGTCATCACCAACGCTCCTCTCATCGGGAGGGGGCCAATCTCCATCAACATATTCACCAGCACCATCTCCTCTCAAACCCTAGTTCATCTCTTGTAAATTCTTGTCTCTAAGTCCGGGATTGGTACCTGTGGGTTCCTAGTAGTGTTAATTACTCCTTGTAGTTGATGCTAGTTGGTTTATTTGGTGGAAGAACATATGTTCAGATCCTATATGCATATTAATACTCCTTTGATTATGAACATGAATATGCTTTGTGAGTAGTTATGTTTGTTCCTGAGGACATGGGAGAATTCTTGCTATTAGTAGTCATGTGAATTTGGTATTCGTTCAATATTTTGTTGAGATGTATGTTGTCTCTCCTCTAGTGGTGTTATGTGAACGTCGACTACGTGACACTTCACCATTATTTGGGCCTAGAGGAAGGCATTTGGAAGTAATAAGTAGATGATGGGTTGCTAGAGTGACAGAAGCTTAAACCCTAGTTTATGCGTTGCTTCGTAAGGGGCTAATTTGGATCCACATGTTTCATGCTATGGTTAGGTTTACCCTAATACTTTTGTTGTACTTGCGGATGCTTGCAATAGAGGTTAATCATAAGTGGGATGCTTGTCCAAGTAAGGACAACACCCAAGCACCGGTCCACCCACATACCAAATTATCAAAGTACCGAACGCGAATCATATGATCGTGATGAAACCTAGCTTGACGATAATTCCCATGTGTCCTCGGGAGCGCTTTTCTCTATATAAGAGTTTGTCCAGGCTTGTCCTTTGCTACAAAAAGGATTGGGCCACCTTGGTGCAATATATTTACTTTTGTTACTTGTTGCTCGTTACAAATTATCTTATCACAAAACTATCTATTACCTATAATTTCAGTGCTTTCACAGAATACCTTGCTCAAACCCGCTTATCATTTCCTTCTGCTCCTTGTTGGGTTCGACACTCTTACTTATCGAAAGGACTACGATAGATCCCCTATACTTGTGGGTCATCATTGAGACGACACCGTATGAACTATGGTTTGGCTAGAAACCTAAAGCTGTCGTTTCTTAAAGTTTAGGGTTGTGATGCTTATGTGAAAAAGTTTCAGCCAGATAACCAAAAACCTAAATCGGAAAAGTGCGTCTTCATAGGATACCCAAAAGAAACTGTTGGGTACACCTTCTATCACAGATCCGAAAGGCAATATCTTTGTTGCTAAGAGTGGATCCTTTCTAGAGAAGAAGTTTCTCTCGAAAGAAGTGAGTGGGAGGAATGTAGAACTTGATAAAGTAATTGTACCTTCTCCCGAATTGGAAAGTACTTCATCATAGAAATCAGTTCTAGTGATCTCTACACCAATTAGTGAGGAAGCTAATGATGATGATCATGAAACTTCAGATCAAGTTACCACCGAACCTCATAGGACAACCAGAGTATGGTCCACACCAGAGTGGTACGGTAATCCTTTTTGGAAGTCATGTTACTAGACCATGACGAACCTACGAACTATGAGGAAGCGATGATGAGCCCAGATTCCGCAAAATGGCTTGAGGCCATGAAATCTGAGATGGGATCCATGTATGAGAACAAAGTATGGACTTTAATTGACTTGCCCGTTGATCGGTGAGTCATTGAGAATAAATGGATCTTCAAGAGGAAGACGGACGCTGATAGTAGAGTTACTATCTACAAAGCTCAAATTGTCGCAAAAGGTTTTCGACAAGTTCAAGATGTTGACTACGATGAGATTTTCTCACTCGTAGCGATGCTTAAGTCTGTCCGAATCATGTTAGCAATTGCCACATTTTATGAAATCTGGTAAATGGATGTCAAAACTGCATTCCTTAATGGATTTCTTAAAGAAGAGTTGTATATGATGCAACAAGAAGGTTCTATCAATCCTAAAAGTGCTAACAAAGTGTGCAAGCTCCAGCGATCCATCTATGGACTGGTGCAAGCATCTCGGAGTTGGAATATATACTTTGATGAAGTGATCAAAGCATATGGTTTTATACAGACTTGTGGTGAAGCCTGTATTTACAAGAAACTGAGTGGGAGCACTACAACATTTTTGATAAGTATATGTGAATGACATATTGTTAATCGGAAATAATGTAGAATTTTCTGGAAAGCATAAAGGAGTGTTTGAAAAGAGTTTTTCAAAGAAATATCTCGATGAAGCTACTTACATATTGAGCATCAAGATCTATAGAGATAGATCAAGACGCTTGATATATTTTCAATGAGTACATACCTTGAAAAGATTTTGAAGTAGTTCAAAATGGAAACGTCAAAGAAGGAGCGCTTGCCTGTGTTGCAAGGTGTGAAGTTGAGTAAAGACTCAAAACCCGACCACGGTAGAAAATAGAAAGAGAATGAAAAGTCATTCCCTATGCCTCAGTCATAGGTTCTATAAAGTATTCTATGCTGTGTACCAGACCTATTGTGTACCTCACCATAATTTTGGCAAGAGGGTACAATAGTGACCCAGGAGTGGATCATTGGACAGCGGTCAAAAATATCCTTAGTGGAATAAGAAAATGTTTCTCGGTTATGGAGGTGACAAAGTGTTCATCGTAAAGAGTTACGTCGATGCAAGCTTTGGCACCAATCTAGATGACTCTAAGTCTCGAACTAGATACATATTGAAAGTGGGAGCAATTAGCTAGAGTAGCTCCTTGCAAAGCATTGTAGACATAGAAATTTGCGAGATACATACGGATCTGAATGTTGCAGACCCGTAGACTAAACTTCTCTCACAAGCAAAACATGATCACTCTTTGGGTGTTAATCACATAGCGATGTGAACTAGATTATTGACTCTAGTAAACCCTTTGGGTATTAGTCACATGGAGATGTGAACTAATCACATAAAGATGTGAACTAGATTATTGACTCTAGTGCAAGTGGGAGACAGAAGGAAATATGCCCTAGTGGCAATAACAAAGTTATTATTTATTTCCTTATATCATGATAAATGTTTATTATTCATGCTAGAATTGTATTAACCGGAAACTTAGTACATGTGTGAATACATAGACAAACAGAGTGCCACTAGTATGCCTCTACTTGACTAGCTTGTTGAATCAAAGATGGTTAAGTTTCCTAGCCATAGACATGAGTTGTCATTTGATTAATGGGGTCACATCATTAGAGAATAATGTGATTGACTTGACCCATTCCGTTAGCTTAGCACGATGATCGTTTAGTTTGTTGCTACTGCTTTCTTCATGACTTATACATGTTCCTTTGACTATGAGATTATGCAACTCCCGAATACTGGAGGAACACTTTGTGTGCTACCAAACGTCACAACATAACTGGGTGATTATAAAGGTGATCTACAGGTGTCTCCGATGGTGCTTGTTGAGTTGGCATAGATCGAGATTAGGATTTGTCACTCCGATTGTCAGAGAGGTATCTCTGGGCCCTCTCGGTAATGCACATCACTATAAGCCTTGCAAGCATTGTGACTAATGAGTTAGTTGCGGGACAATGCATTATGGAATGGGTAAAGAGATTTTCCGGTAACGAGATTAAACTAGGTATTGAGATACCGACGATCGAATCTCGGGCAAGTAACATACCGATGACAAAGGGAACAATGTATGTTGTTATGCGGTTTGACCGATAAAGATATTTGTAGAATATGTAGGAACCAATATGAGCATCCAGGTTCCGCTATTGGATATTGGCCGGAGACGAGTCTCAGTCATGTCTACATAGTTCTCGAACCCATAGGGTCCGCACGCTTAAAGTTCGGTGATGATCGGTATTATGAGTTTATGTGATTTGATGTACCAAAGGTAGTTCGGAGTCCCGGATGTGATCACAGACATGAAGAGGAGTCTTGAAATGGTTGAGACGTAAAGATTGATATATTGGACGGCTATATTCAGACACTAGAAGTGTTCCGGATGATTTCGGAGAAAACCGGAGTGCCAGAGGGGTTACCGGAACCCCCCGGGGAAGTATTGGGCCTTAGTGGGCCTGAGGGGAGAGAGAGGGCAGCAGCCCAGGAGGTGGCGCACCCCCTCCCATAAGGAGTCTGAATTGGACTAGGGGAGGGGGGCGCGGCCCCTCTTTCCCTCTCCCTCTCCCTCTCTTTCCCTCCCCCTTTCCCTCTTCCTAGTTGCACTAGGAAAGGATGAATCCTCTTCCTAGTAGGAAGAGGATTCCTCCACTCCTTGGGGCGCACCAAGGCTGGCCAGCCTCCCCTTGCTCCTTTATATACGGGGGCACACTAGAAGACACCAGTTGATTAGTTGATCTTTTAGCCGTGTGCGGTGCCCCCTTCCACCATAATCCACCTCAGTCATATTGTAGCGGTGCTTAAGCGAAGCCCTGTGTCAGTAGCATCAGCATCACCATCATCACGCCGTCATGCTGATGGAACTCTCCCTCGAAGCTCTGCTGGATCGGAGTTCGTGGGACATCACCGAGCTGAACGTGTGCTGAACTCGGAGGTGCCGTACGTTCGGTACTTGGATCGGTCGGATCATGAAGACGTACGACTACATCAACTGCGTTCTCATAACGCTTCCGCTTACGGTCTACGAGGGTACGTGGACGACACTCTCCCCTCTCCTTGCTATGCATCACCATGATCTTGCGTGTGCGTAGGAATTTTTTTGAAATTACTACGTTCCCCAACAAGCTCATCAACATCCGAACCTCACCGCCGCCCCGCCATTGATTCTAGTAAGGTAAGGCTGTGTCCGAGCCGCGCACCTTGTCCATCGTACTCACCACGATCTCGTGCATCTTCCTGGCCCAGTCATTCATCTCCAGTCACACAGAAATTAGCACCGTGACCACACCCGAAGCTCTCCACCGTCTGCACCACTCCGGTGAGCCTCCACATCATTGTCTCCATCCCCGAAGCCAACCGAGGCCACCATCATCTTTGCCGTCATCTGCCACGTCGAATCGTGCCCCTCATGCAACCTAGAACCTCCTGGAACGCCGACAACCTCGATACCTGAGCGCCGCGCCACCACCCCCATGTTTTTCGGCAACTCTCCGGCGAGGAGCTCCATTGAGCTCAAAACCCTAACCCCTCTATTTAATCTCAGCATTAGATTAAGATTAGACCGCCCACATTACTTAAACGAATCGATATGGGCCAACCATAACACGCCACGTGGCCAACCTTATCTAGAAGAACTTTGTTTAATTAAAAGAAAAGGTAGTTTTGCAAAAAACCCATGGAACTTCAAGCTACCATAGCTAATTATCTAGTGGTCCAAATTGAATGATTATTTTTGCAAACGGAACCTTAGGAAATGTACTTTCAGAATAATTTTTGAAAAGTTAAATTTGAAAACTTGAAATTCGAATTTCAAATAGAATGGTTTAAATATCAAATAGGTCATAACTTTTAAACTACAAATCCAAATTAGGTGATTCTTTTTGCATTTTGGAGCTAGTGACATGTAGTTTAAATGTGTCTACTATTGGTTAAAGTATATTAATATATAAAATATTTTCTGGACAGAAACTTAGAAACCCTAGTTCCACATTTATTGAATTCATTTAATGGATTTTTTAAATAGTCCAAATTCAATTAGAATAAATACTATACTTAACTGCGACATGAGAAAACATTAAACAAAATATTTTTAGAATAATTTGATGTTGGAAATATGCCCTAGAGGCAATAATATTGTATTATTATATCCGTTATTCATAATTAAGAGTTTATATTTCATGCTATAATTGCTATCGGTCATTGAACAAAGGGGTTTCGTTCATGTCTATGGTTTACTGAACCCATGGGGTCACAAGCTTAAGGTAATCACAATCTACTGAGTGTTAGTAGCATGGGAGTGATGAGAATATATTTGTGGAATTGTTTCATTAATATCCAGAATAGTCCTGAGAGGTTCCTGAAGCGTTTCGGGGTCATCGGAAAGGTTTCGGTGAATACTTGGTAATACTGGGTATTACCGATTAATACTATATAGGTGGAAAATGTTTCCGGGGATGTTAAATTATATATATATATATAATGCTCTCATAATTTTTAGAACATTTTATATTTAATTTGAATATCAATGGGCCTTAAAAGGCTAAGAGGTGGAAGGTAACTTGGGGCACAAGGGCCCAAGTAGGAAGGTGCCCACTTTCCTTGTGGGGGGGAATTGGACTAGGGGAGGGAGTCCTACTCCCTCTCCCTAGGCCGGCTCCCCAAGGGAGACTTCCCCCCTTGGTGGCTGCCCTATCCCTCCCCTCTAACCTATATATACTAGAGGATTTCCACCCTATGGATACACAAGTTTTGGAGCCTTCTCTAGTTGATCTAGTGCACGTTCTAGTTGGTCCTAGTTAACTAATTAGAGTGAGCCCTAGCCACCTCTAATCCTCATAATTAGAAGTCATGTGTGGTTATAATCCCCTCCCTCTAATTCTCCAGCGATGATTAGCTCTGGATGCGAAGCGCTGCCGGATCGTGAAGACCGTACGCTTGCAACCAAGTAGAGAGGCCGTGCTTTCGGTCTTCCTTTCGAGGGATTGTTCATGGGTGGTTCACGGGATCGACATCAACGTTCAAGGGACTTCAAGTATGTTCTACAACGACTCGTCTACTCCCGCTGCACTCCCAGAGTCGGTAACGATCGTTGATCACAACCCGTGATGCATCTTCATATTATACCTGGGTGATCGTACGGCGATTTTTTTGTTTTCTACTACGTTTCCCAACATTTGAATCATAGTTTGAATTAAAATAAATTTAATTATAAACCCTAATTATTTTATAAAAGAAAATGGTAGAACAATTAATGGTTTATTCAGATTTGATAATCAAATCACAATGACCTGAAATAAATGAACTTCAAATATGAAAGTCAAACTTAGGTCAAATATTTTCAAGAATGCAAGTCAAATGTCAAATTCAAACCAAGTTGCATTAATTAATAGTGTCTAAATCATCTAGGGTTCAAACTATTAAACTAAGTTGTTAAGTTGAACTTATTAGAATTTGAACCAAGGTAGATGACCCTAGTTGAATATTGTAATGAAGTCAATTAATCAACTAAACCCTAACCACAAATTGGAATACCAAGTTGAATGAAACCAAACCCAACAATCCAACACTTGATGTGTGATTTGTGCTTTCGCATTCATGCAATTCTTACCTTTGCATGAATTGTGTGCTTCTGATTGCTATTTTGTATCGTTTTGACAACGTCAGATTACAGGGAGTGCCACCCCTATGACTGTGAGGAGTGCACCAGGGTCAACAACACCTGAGGAAAGTTACACTTTGATCATGTTACACAATATTTTATTTGCATCGTAGGTTTGCCATGTTAGGTGTGTGAGTTTAGGATGCTAAATTCTTTACAACCCAGTAGTTAACAACTTAGGTCCAAACTTACCCTAACCTTGTAACCATCGAGTAGATGCTTAGCTGCTATAACCTGGATTGGGAAACATCAATTATTATTCCACCATACAACCTCATTCTCGATTATTTAACTACTACTTAATTAATGAATCGATCTGGGAGGACTGACTTTGATTGGGACATCGGAGTGTAATATTTGGTGGGGAATGCACCCAGGTATCAATGGGATTGCACGATTTTAACAGTGAGTGGCTATCGTGTGTAACTATGATATAATATGGGCTTTGTCTGGACCAAGTAGGTTGTGGGAACCCTCATGGGTAGACCACTAGATGTAGGTGTGTAGGTTGGACAAGGTCCGCCTTTTCTAAGAGGGATACCACTTCCAAAAGTCTAGTGTTGATCTACCTTGCTACTTCACAAATGAAGTTTAGTGGCATAAGGGTGTGACCGGGAATCAAAGGCAGAGTCACAAACCTCCATAGAGTGTATAAAACCGATCATGACAGCCGTGTCCCCGGTTACGGACAAACTTCAGCAACTCATCTAAGAATTATCAGCTTGATCTCATCACCTCTTCTCTAATAAAATCAATGGGTTGAACCAACGGGGAGTGCGGAGCTGTCTCAGAGGATTGGGGGTACCAGGGTCTCTAGAGAAAGGCTTGGGGCAACCGTGCAATGTGGAAGCCCACATACTCAAGTTGCATCTATGGGTGATCTCATGATGCGATCTGCCCAGGACTACTATGCGATGCGGTATGTCTAGCTATTAGAGTAGACCACTACTAAAATAATAGGGCAAAACTATATTTTCTGCAAAGAGCCTTGAACACCAGCTAAAGTGCATGTAGGTGAATAGGTTTCCAATAAACTTTGGACATGCCAATACATTCCAAATATTGAGCCTAGTGGCTGCCACGTATCATGTTGTAGGTAATTACTATGAGGAGTGATTCACGTAGGGTTTTGTGCCTCCACTTGACACGCTTCCCGGTGGTGTTGATGGAGCTTATCAAGACATCTACCATAGATTTTCTTTTATTTCAGCTTGTTATGAACTCTGTTTGCTTATAGTAAGACTATGTATTTGACTAGCCCATGGCTAGAGTCAGTAAGACTATTTGTTTTCTGGATCATGCGATGTAATAAAGGACGCATTTGTGTATGATACAACATTGTTATCGTGTATGCCGACTATTCGATCTAGGGGCAGGCTTAGAAACGCATGGAGACCGTATGCCTGAAAAGGTTGGTCGTGACACTTCTTACCGTACGGTGGACTTTGGGGTTGCTCAAACATTATCTTTAACATGGTGATCATAACGACAACTTACAGGTTCATTAGAAAATTTAACAAGGGACTAGGTAGCTGAAGAGTGGGTGTCGGTGTCAAAACCGGCGGATCTCGGGTAGGGGGTCCCGAACTGTGCGTCTAGGTCGGATGGTAATAGGAGGTAGGGGACATGAAGTTTTACCCAGGTTCAGGCCCTCTTGATGGAGGTAAAACCCTACGTCCTGCTTGATTAATATTGATGATATGGGTAGTACAAGAGTAGATCTACCACGAGATCAGAGAGGCTAAACCCTAGAAGCTAGCCTATGGTATCATTGTTGTTCGTCCTACGGACTAAAACTCCCCGGTTTATATAGACACCAGAGAGGGCTAGGGTTACACAGAGTCGGTTACAATGGTAGGAGATCTACATATCCGTATTGCCAAGCTTGCCTTCCACGCCAAGGAAAGTCCCTTCCGGACACGGTACGAAGTCTTCAATCTTGTATCTTCATAGTCCAGGAGTCCGGCCGAAGGCATAGTCCGGCCATCCGGACACCCCCTAATCCATGACTCCCTCAGTAGCCCCTGAACCAGGCTTCAATGACGACGAGTCCGGCGCGCAGATTGTCTTCGGCATTGCAAGGCGGGTTCCTCCTCAAGTACTTCATAGAAGATTTTGAACACAAAGGTAGTGTCCGGCTCTGCAAAATAAGTTTCCACATATTGCCATAGAGAGAATAATATTTACACAAATCTAATCTACTGACGTATTCCGTAGCGTGACATCACACCACGACCAAGTCTTTATTTGAATCGTTTTATTGTCCCACCTTAGCGCGTTTAGCGAGGCGGTTTCCTTGGCACGTCTTGTTAAAGCAGAGATCCTGTCCCCTTATTCCGGGATTCTCATCAACACGGGCGTGGGTAACCCAACCGTACCCGTTGGTATATTTTCTCGATCAAAGGCGAGTCCCAAACGGCACGGGGAAGGCCCTTGGTATTCAACCTCTTATAAAGAGACCAAGGCCTTACTCCTTTCTTTCAATCTCAAATGAGTCCGCCCTTCGCCTCGAGTTCCAACACCCAAGGCTCCAGATTTCAGGCGCTTCGGACCTTCGACAATGTCCGGTTCCAACCTTCGAGGCCGATGGATGCCTTCCTCCATCACGGAGGAGGACGTGCTAAAGTTGAGAGAGGCCAGGTTCTTGACCGGCGAAATCTCGCACAGGCTGCCTGCTCAAGTGCAGGTCATTCCCACTCCCAAGCCCCGTGAGAGTGTGGTGTTCATGTCTCACTTCCTTCGGGGGCTAGGCTTCCCAACGGATCCCTTCGTGAGGGGGCTCATGTATTATTATGGGCTGGAATTTCACGACTTAGCCCCGGAGTCCATCCTCCATATTTCCTCATTCATCGTCATGTGTGAAGCCTTCCTCCGTATCACTCCTCACTTTGGACTATGGCTCAAGACCTTCAAAGTAGAGCCGAAGATGATCGAGGGACGGCATGCGGAGTGCGGAGGTGATTTTATAAGCAAGAATGCTGGTACTCCATGGCCCGAGGGCTCTTTTCAAGAGGAGTCCAGCTTATGGCAGCGAGAGTGGTTTTATATTACCGCTCCCAGGGCCCCTAAGTGGGTGGCGCCACCTGCCTTTCGCTCGGGTCCCCCGCCACGACTGGCATCCTGGGTCAATACGGGGCTGGACTAGGGGCCGGTAAAGGACGTGCCCCTGTTGCAGGGCCACATCTGAGATCTCCTAGAAAGAGACATCAATCTGGTCATGGTGACGCAGGTTATGTTAATTCGCCGAGTTCTGCCCTGCAAACGTCGCCCCCTCCGCCTGTGGGAGTTCAACCCGGAGGGACCACGAGTTCTCCAACATTTTCTTGGCATGACGCCCGTGGAGATGTACAAATTGTTCTTCGGACCACAAGTAGTGTGTCCGGATTCTACGGAGGACGCAGGTCAAAGCTGCAATTGCCCGGATACTCAAGTAAGTAGCCTTGTGCCCGGACTCGCTATCCATATATTTATCATAAAATTTCCCCTAAAAGAGCTATCCTTTAAACAGGAGTGGATAGCGAAAGCAAAGCTAATTAGGTGTCTGGCCCCCCTCCCCGAGACCATGCTGGGTCCCGTGCTAGTCAGGATGTTGGAGGTTGTGCATTCAAAGGGAAGCGAGGGAGGGGACAAGGGAGCTACAGCCTCCTCAAAGGAGGTTGTCCGGAAGGGAGGAATCGAAAATTCCTCTCCTCAGGGGAAGAAGACGACCGCCTCTGAAGACCCAGAGACCATGGCCTTAAAGCGGGGGAAGAAATCTTCGCCAGAGGGTCCTGTGCTGGAGGATACTTCGGCCGAATTATGCCCTCAAGGGGATCAGCCCTCCACCGAGCCGTAAGTAGAGAGGAGTTTTCTTTTTAAGAAACGAGAGAAATCCCTGCTTTATATCTGAGAAAAGTAATCAAAAATTTACCTTGTAGCTCGGACCTTAGCCCTTCTCAGCAGAGCTCGTCTTCGGGGGATCTTCTTCCGGAGATGATGGAGAGCGGATCGCCTCCCCCTGCCGTACCGCCTTGCGAGGCGGGCGACCCTGAGGTATCGTCGCGGAGGGTTTCTCCGAATCCGGCGGGGCCGGAAGGTAGTCATATGCCCCCCAAAGCCCTCCGCGTCCGGCCTTTGAAAAGGGCCATCGGACGAGTCTGGCGCCGTCTGGTGCGCGGTCGGAGGAGCTGAAGGATCTGCTAGGGCGAGCATCTATCTCAGAGGAGCACCGTGCATTGATGGGTACGGTGATTGAGAGGATTTCATCCATGGAGAGCGGATTGCAAGAGGCCGTCATGAGTTTACTGACAGGTTTTGAGGTACGCGAAATAATGTACCCTTTTTGGACAGTTGCGCATAAATAAGATGTGCCCTGTGTAGATAGTAGCCCCTGAGACTCTGTGTGTTGTCAAAAGTGACGGCGCACAGAGGATCATAATCCCAGGTCTAATATGCTGCCTTTATACGTAGGTGGCGAAGTGTCCGGTGGCTAGCCGGACTGATGGATTTGCCGAGCTAAAGCGGCAACTTGACGTGGCAGATGCCGACATCGCGCTTGTCAACAAGCGGCTTGACGAGGCACAAGGTATGTAATTCCTTCGGTGGCGCCTGGTAAGAGGAGCTTTATGCCAGTATCTTACAATGTGTGCGCTTGATGCAGATGGTGCTGCTGCCATGGAGAATCTTCGGGCAGAACTTGCCCGAGCCAAGGAGCAAGCCAGGAAAAGTGATGCGGCTGTCGTAAAGGCAATTGAAGAGCTGAAAGCCGAAAAGGCTGCTTACTGCCGAAGCAAGAAGGAAATGACTGAGATGGCCGTGAAGCTGGAGAACGCTGCTGACCGTTGCAAGCTTCTTGAAAAAGAAGATCGGGCAGAACAGACGGACCTGAAGAAGGCCGTTGCCGATGCCAAGGATGCGCGCTCTGCGATGAGAGATGTGAAGGAGGAGCTGCGTCAGGCCGGAGAAATCGCGGGTGGAAAGCCCTTTATGCTGCGGAGGAAGTTCTTTGATCCTAAACATGCTCCGTTAGACCAGATGTGGAGTACGGCGGACACCTATCTGGATTTAGCAGCGAGTGCCGCAGATGCGGCCGAGCACTTCCGAGATCAAGAAGATCGCGAAGCGAAAAAGCTCTTCTGGTTGCAGTTCCACAATCCAGAGCATCCACTGTCATTAGCCGATCGTTTGGCCGAATGGGCCGAGCTAAATAGGTTGTCCGGACTCACCATGAAGTATGTCGTGAGTCATCTGTGGCCAGAGAGACCAGAGCCGAAAAGTTATTTCAACTTGGTGTAGCAGTTCCTTGGTGCGGCGCCGCATATCAATGCAATGAAGAGGTCAGCGTGCATAGAGGGTGCGCGGATGGCTCTTGCCCGTGTCAAGACATACTGGGCGGAAATGGAAGCCACCGCTGTTGCATCCCCAGACTCGGATGGAAGCCGAGTACCTGCCGAGCGCTATTTTTAGGAAGTTCTCCAAGGCGCTCGTTTAATAGAGACGCAGTGCTCGAAGGATACTATATTCGAATAGCATGTATTATTGTAAAACAATATTTTGATAAATTGTAGAAGCTTTTTATACTTGTGCCTGCAAGTATTATGATACCTCCTGTGCGGCCGTTTAACATATATGTATATATAATCTGAAAGACGGCAGTCGTCGGCTTCAGCCCCCACGCACATAATGCGGGGGTGTTCGTAGAAGGCGCATTTTCACACTTGATCCAACGTCTTGGTCCTACAAAGGAGGTGATAGCGCAGCGAACTAGGAAATCGGACTATGGTGCTTTATCACTTTCACTTAGCCATAGGAGTTTGACATTGATGCTACTTATATAGCCCCTTGTGGCGCCTGTGCTCGCCCGAACTCGGGGCGCATATGTGCCTGGCCGGGAAACGGCCCTTCTTTAATGCGGAGGAATCCTAAAGATTCCAGTATGTCATCAAGTGGTTGACCAGTCTCACGCTATATCATGACAGTCAGTTTTCGGCTTTCTCTACTCAGGTGCTCGCCTGGCCGAACCGGGGCACAATCGCAGTAGTTCTCCTGGTGCCGCCTTAGCCGATAGAGCGGAACGTAAGGCAGCAAAACACAGGAGCCGGGCAAACCCAACATTTGACCAAAGACATGATTCGGAGCTGATGCATATAAGGCCAAACTCGCGACACCGAACACTCCCTAAGGTATTCGGTCTTTATGAGGGCGGGCGGGATAACGCCCTTAGTAATAAGCCCCTAATGTCCAGGTACGTGCAAAACTTTGACGTGGCCACATGCCAAAACGCCAGCCTCCTCCTTGGTTATACCAAGAAACCAGGGGATGTGTATCAACAAGAGACAGTAAAAAAGGTTTATGCAGGGTCTTAATCTGAAAAGAATCCTTGGAACGGGTCCCTGCTGCACGTCTGCGCCTGTGTCTCCGTTGTGCCGTATCCTGGACGGGCGTAGCACGGTGTTCATCTGTAAAAGAGAGGAACTTAGTTAAAGAAAGATCGTGCCGAACATGAGTTATACTAAATAAACAAAGTATGAATCGAAATGGGTAAAATTGAGCTTTATTGTCTCTTGTTTTATATGCGCGGAGCCCCTAGTACAGGGGTATACGGCTATTAAGCCCATATCAATTGTATGTTTATGCCGGACTCGTCTAGCCGTGTTCGTGGTCTTGATGACCTGTTTAGATGGTTTGGCTGGTGAAGCCGCTTTATTGTGGGGCTGTCGAGGCAGCCGCACTGTTTTCCGCGCGGGAGGAACACTCAATGTTTTCCCTTTAATGAGATGATGCCTCGTGGTCCGGGCATCTTAAGCGTAAGAGATGCATAATGCGGTATTGCGTTAAAGCGGGCGAAAGCTTCGCGTCACAGCAGTGCTTGATAGCTACTTGAGAATGGGGCGATGTGGAAAGTTAGCTGTTCGCAACGAAAGTTATCGGGGGAGCCGAACCTAACTTCTAGCCGGAGAGAACCCATGCAACGGGCATCCGGGCCTGGCGTTACCCCTTGAAAGGAGGTTTTGCTATGGCGAATTTTTGTTGGGTCTATCCCCATGTTGCGGATTGTGTCCTGGTATAACAGGTTTAGACCACTACCGCCGTCCATCAGGACATCTGTAAAATGGAGCCCGCCGATTATTGGATCTAATACCAAGGTAGTACAGCCTGCGTTCCGGATACTTCTAGAGTAATCCTGATGGTCGAAGGTGATTGTTTTTAACAACCATTGGCGAGACTCCTTTGGGATAGGCCGTGTGGCGCGTATCTCTTGTGGCGCTGTTCTGTTCGTCACGTGAAGTAAGTTTACTATTTTGACTTCTTGTGGGAAGTCCTTTTGTTTCCTGGTGCTCTGCTTGTGGGGTTCGTCGTCGTCCTCACTTAGTGTGTCGAGCCCCTTGTGTTCGGCATTGAGCTTGCCGGCTTGCTTGAAAACCCAACAATCTCTGTGGGTATGGTTCGCAGGCTTCCGGGGAGTACTGTGTATTTGACATATCTTGTCCAAGATTTTGTTTAAGTTGGATAGCTCATCCCTGTTATCCTTGAGGGGCGGCTTTCTCTGATTCTGCCACGAGATTTTGAATCCGGTGTTGACCGCCGTGCTCTTCGGGCTGTTTCCCTTATTCCGGCGCTGGTCCTTGCTGTGTCGGGGTTTTCCGTTTCCATCCCTAACTTCGGATGTACTTGGGTCGCTGGTGCTGCATCTTGCCAACCAGCTGTCCTCTCTTGCGCAAAAGCGGGTCATGAGCCTTGTCAATGCGGCCATTGTTCTTGGCTTTTCTTGGCCAAGGTGTCTGGCGAGCCATTCGCCTCGAACGTTGTGCTTAAAAGCTGCTAGGGCTTCGGTGTCCGGACAGTCGACTATCTGATTCTTTTTAGTAAGAAATCTGTTCCAGAATTTTTGGGCTGACTCTCCGGGCTATTGAGTTATGTGACTGAGATCGTCTGCATCCGGAGGGCGGACATAGGTCCCTTGAAAATTTGCCCATAAAGCATCCTCAAGCTCTTCCCAACTTCCAATCGTGTTTTCGGGAAGGCTTTTGAGCCAATGCCTGGCTGGCCCTTTAAGCTTGAGGGGTAAGTATTTTATGGCGTGGAGGTCATCTCCTCTGGCCATGTGTATGTGGAGGATATAATCCTCGATCCAGACCCCAGGGTCTGTTGTTCCGTCGTATGCCTCTATGTTTACGGGCTTGAATCCCGACGGAAATTCATGGTCCATCACCTCATCGGTGAAACATAGGGGGTGTGCGGCACCCCTGTATTTGGGTGTGCCATGATGTTCGGATATTTGTTGTGTTGCATTGCTTGCTAGAGCTTGCTTTCTTGGCCCGTATATAGATCTGGTTGGGCCGTCTTTTTGATGCGGATCCTTTGGTGGATCGCGTGCCGGCTTGTGTGCGGCGCCGCTTGCCGCTCCATGCTGGCCATGCGGTCGTCCATCCGACCGGATGGCTTTCCTATTTTTTGACTGCGGGGGCTCTAAGGCCTCCTCGTCAAATTCAGGCAGTAGCTTTTTCTTTGGATAGCTTTTTGTGCGGCGACTGCCGGCATATTTGTCTGCGGTGTTGCGTACTTTGCTCCATCTGATTCTGAGTGCATCTTCTGCAGTTTTGAGCTTCCGCTTCTGCTTTTTCAGGCTATGCGCAGTGGCGACGAGCCTTTTGTGGAGATTCTTCTGCTCCATGAGTTTATCCGGCGTAAGGTTGTCCGGACTGTTGTTTTCGCCGGGGACGAGGTGTTCGGTTTGTTTATCCAAGTTTCCCTGTTCGGACGCTTGCTCGAAGGCATGTTCGTCGTCCGCTGGCTCATCCTGCTCTATGGCTGGGTCTATATGACTGCTCTCTCTGTTGAGGCGGGGCTTGGAGCGGCGCTTACGTCGCCGCTTTGATTGCTTTTCAAGTGAATGATCCCTCGTTGCATCCCTGTGTTCCTCGTCGTCGCTTCCTTTGGGTGTGTCCACCATGTATACATGATGAGATGAGGTGGCTGTCCAGTGCCTTATAGGCGTTGGTTCGTGTTCATCTCCTACATCGTCGTCCATACCGTTGATGTCTTCGGAGTCGATGTCGAGCACGTCGTTTAAATTATCGACATTGGCTACGAAGTGGGTGGTGGGTGGGCTTTGAATTTCTTCATCATCCGCATCCCAACCTTGTTGACCATAGTCCGGCCAGGGCTCTCCTGATAAAGAGAGAGACTTTAGTGAATTCAGAATATCGCTGAAGGGCGAGTGCTGAAAGATATCCGCGGCGGTGAACTCCATGATCGGCGCCCAATCGGGTTCGATTGGTCGGGGCGCGGAGGGCTCGGAGTCTGGAGAGGAGTTCGGCTCCTTGGAGTCACGGGTTTTATAGAGAATAGGGCAGGTGTTCGGCTCGATCGCCGTAGAGATTGCAGCCCCCGAGGCGGTGTCTAACCACCCATCCTCGATTGGTGTGATCGGCTCTGAGCTAGGGGTCGGAGCGGACACAGGTGCGGCCTCCAGGGCACTGTTCGGCGGTAGAGCTAAATCATGCCCATCGTGACAGTGCGGCGCGCTCGGCTATGGCTCGAATCCATCGAAGATCGAGTCTCCGCGGATGTCGGCCGTGTAGTTCAAACTTCCAAATCTGACCTGATGGCCAGGGGCGTAGCTTTCGATCTGCTCTAGATGGCCAAGCGAATTGACCCGCAGTGCAAAGCCGCCGAATACGAAGATCTGTCCGGGGAGAAAAGTCTCACCCTGGATCGCATCGCTGTTGATGATTGGAGAAGCCATCGGGCCTAAAAGTGACGACACAGAGGAACTCTCAATGAAAGCACCAATGTCGGTGTCAAAACCAGCGAATCTCGGGTAGGGGGTCCCGAACTGTGCGTCTAGGTCGGATGGTAACAGGAGGCAGGGGACACGAAGTTTTACCCAGGTTCGGGCCCTCTTGATGGAGGTAAAACCCTACGTCCTGCTTGATTAATATTGATGATATGGGTAGTACAAGAGTAGATCTACCACGAGATCAGAGAGGCTAAACCCTAGAAGCTGGCCTATGGTATCATTGTTGTTCGTCCTACGGACTAAAACTCCCCGGTTTATATAGACACCGGAGAGGGCTAGGTTACACAGAGTCGGTTACAATGGTCGGAGATCTACATATCCGTATCGCCAAGCTTGCCTTCCACGCCAAGGAAAGTCCCTTCCGGACACGGGACGAAGTCTTCAATCTTGTATCTTCATAGTCCAGGAGTGCGGCCGAAGGTATAGTCCGGCCATCCGGACACCCCCTAATCCAGGACTCCCTTAGTGGGATTTGCTCCTCCAACGATGGACAGATATTCTTAGGGCCCTCTCAGTGTGACGGCATCCATCATCATCTGGCCATACATGGGTGACAATGTCACGGGGATGCCAGCACATGTCAACGAGAAAGAAGAACAAAAGTGGGAATGAGGAGACCGGTATAGTGAGCATGTGTGTGACTCAAGAGGATACCAATACATCTCACCTAGGGTTTTGTGAAGTATCGTGAAGTAAAGGTAATAGCAAATGATAACCAAAGGTTCAATCAAATGTCATTCACGTACTCATAGGGATCGACATGGACATCCACGGTTCCTCTATCGGTCATTAAACAAAGACATTTGGTTGATGTCTATGTTTTACCGAACCTATAGGGTCACAAGCTTAAGGTAACCACAATACACTGAGTGTTAGTAGGACGGGGATAACAAGGGCATATTTGTGAAATTGTTTTCTTAATATTCCAAATAGTTGCGAGAGGAAGCGGAAGCATTTTGGGGTCATGGCAAGGGTTTTGGAGTTTATCGGGCAATATCGGGTATTACCGATAAATAATATATAGGTGGAAATACTTATGCAGATGTTAAATTAATAATAAAAAGTTGTAATAATATTTAGGAGGATTTTATATTAATTTAAATATCAACGAGCCTTAAAATGCCAAGTGGTGGAAAGAGATTGCGCCACATGCGCCCAATAGGTGGAGGCGCCCCCTTCTTCCTTGTAGAAGGAAGGGGGCGAATTGGAGGGGATTCCTCCCTCCTTGGCCGACCAAAGGGGAGAGTTTCCTTCCCCTTGTGGAACCCCTATCTCCTCCCTCCAACCTATATATACTTGAGGACCTTGGCCCTTTGGACACACAAGTTTTGGAGCCTCCTCTAGTTATCTAGTTCTAGTTGGTCCTCGTTGATCAAGTAGAGCTAGACCTAGATCCTCAAATCATCATAATTAGAAGCCCAATGTGTTTCTAATATCCTCCCTCTAATTCTCCAGTGATGATTAGCTCTGGACGGCAAAGCGCTGCCAGATCTTGAAGACCGTACACTTGCAACTCATATAGAGCTCGTGTTTTCAGTCTTTCGTTCGAGGGACTGGTCGTGTGCGACTTGCAGGATCGTTCATCTATGGTTCGAGGGACTTCACGTATGATCTACACCAACTTGTCTTATTCTGCTGCAACTCAGAGTTAGTAACGATCTGATCCAAACCGTTTTATCGCATCTTCTTAGGGTTTCGTGGGTGATCATAGGGCAATTTTTTTTGTTTTCTACTACATTTCCCAATAGTGGCATCATGAGTGGTTCTATGAGTAGATGCAGATTTGGATCTAGACCACATGTGGATGTGAGGGTTTGATGTTCGTGCTACGCTTCCCTCGAGTGTTGCTTCGGTTCAGCTCACTAACGGCATGATGTAGCTCTGCACAAAGTTCTCACAAGCGACCGGGTCTGGCTGTCAACGATCCACAAACAGTTCTTTGAGCTTCATCATAGTCAAGAATAGTGAGCTATCGCAAACACAAGAGGGCGATGAAGATGAACGATCTTCTATGGGTTCACATGTATTGACAAAGTTTAATGTGGGCCCAAGATTTTTAATTAAGTTTCTTCCCTCACACACCCCGAAAGTTAATCTAGCAACAAGAATTATTGCCTTAATGGTGGACATAGGTAGCTAGCGTTATCCGGAAACCCTAGAAGCCATGTAATTAAAATTTGCCAAACTGATTAGAGGACTTCTAACTTGGTTTTGCAGGTTGCATGTGATGTGGTATAGCCTTCATCTTGATAATGAGTTTATGTATGAGATGGTTATATGTTATAATGTTAAGTAGCCCGCACATCACAGTACGGCATGATGGATGGAGCCATGGGATTGTCACTTTAATGTAATAGATATAGATATAGCCTACATGTTATGGGTGATGGTGACATGCATGCTTGCACGAAGGACCCCGACATGACGCAGCTGTACCCGGCGCATAAAGGAGGGGTCGATAATTTTTTCTGCCTCGGTAGCATTTTCTGAAATTGGTGCCATGGCAACATGTTTGAAATGGTCGCCACAACAACAAATTCTGAAATTGCTACCATGGCAAGGTTTTTGAAACGGCTGCGACGACAATACATTTTCTACTACCACGACAACGTTTCAACAAAAAATTCAGGAAGACCATGAAGACTTCCTGACACTTCTACTTGTGAGCTACATTGGGATTTTCCTCGAAGACGAAGGGTGAAGCAATATAATACCGGATAGTATTTCCCTCGGTAAAGAACCAAAGTTATTGAACCAATAGGGATTCACACAAACAACCGTCGATAGTACCTACACACACAAGAGCAAATATATACTTGCACCCAACGCGTGCAAGAGGGTTGTCAATCCCCTTGTACTTGTTAATTGCATGGATCAAATTGGATAGTAGTAGATAGATGAATTGCAAAGTAAATAAAAGTAAATAAATTGCAGCAAGGCATTTTTGGTTTTAGCAATATGATTAAAATAGAACCGGGGCCATAGTTTTCACTAGATGCATCTCTCTCAAGAACATAGCATATGGTGGGTAGACAAATCACTAGATGTGCTCTTGTTTTATGCCCCTAGCTCATAGTTTCAAGTATTACCATCCTTGAAAGTAATTCCATAGGTAACTGCTACCTCTTGAGCTTGCATTGGTTTTCCCCGAAGAGGAAGGGATGATGCAGTAGAGTAGCATAAGTATTTCCCTCAGTTTTTGAGAACCAAGGTATCAATCCAGTAGGAGGCCACGCTCAAGTCCCTCGTACCTGCACAAAACGATAGCTACTCGCAACCAAAGCGGTTAGGGGTTTTCAATCCCTTCACGGTCACTTACGAGAGTGAGATCTAATAGATATGATATTTTTGGTATTTTTGTTATAGAGATACAAAGTAAAACGCAAAACAAGATTAAAGTGATGGATATTGATATGATGAGAATAGACCCGGGGCCATAGGTTTCACTAGTGGCTTCTCTCAAGAGCATAAGTATTCTATGGTGGGTGAACAAATTACTGTTGAGCAATTGACGAAATTGAGCATAGTTATGAGAATATCTAGGCATGATCATGTATATAGGCATCACGTCCGTGACAAGTAGACCGAAACGATTCTGCATCTACTAGTATTACTCCACTCATCGACCGCTATCCAGCATGCATCTAGAGTATTAAGTTAAAAGCAGAGTAACGTTTTAAGCAAGATGAAATGATGTAGAGAGATAAATTCGTGCAATATGAAATAAACCCCATCTTGTAATCCTCGATGGCAACGATACAATACGTGCCTTATTGCGCCTTCTGTCACTGGGAAAGGACACCGCAAGATCGAACCCAAAGCTAAGCACTTCTCCCATGGCAAGAACTACCAATCTAGTTGGCCAAACCAAATGGATAATTCGAAGAGACTTGCAAAGATAACCAATCATACATAAAAGAATTCAGAGAAGATTCAAATATTATTCATAGATAGACTTGATCATAAACCCACAATTCATCGATCTCAACAAACACACCGCAAAAAGAAGAAGATTACATCGAATAGATCTCCATGAGAGAGGGGGAGAACTTTGTATTGAGATCCAAAAAGAGAGAAGAAGCCATCTAGATACTAACTATGGACCCGAAGGTCTGAGGTAAACTACTCACACTTCATCGGAGGGGCTATGATGATGTAGAAGCCCTCCGTGATGACGGCCCTCTCTGGCGGAGCTTCGGAACAGGCCCCAAGATGGGATCTCGTGGATACAGAAAGTTGCGGTGGTGGAATTAGGTTTTTGGCTCCTCCTCTGATCGTTTGGGGGTACGTAGGTATATATAGGAGGAAGGAGTACGTCGGTGGAGCACCGAGGGGCTCACGAGGCAGGGGGCGCGCCCTAGGGGGGGCGCCCCCACCCTCGTGACCGCCTCTCTGATGCCTTGGTGTAGGGTCTAAGTCTCCTGGATCACGTTCGGTGAGAAAATCACGTTCCCGAAGGTTTCATTCCGTTTGGGCTCCGTTTGATATTCCGTTTCTTCGAAACACTGAAATAGGCAAAAACAACAATTCTGGGCTAGGCCTCCGGTTAATAGGTTAGTCCCAAAAATAATATAAAATTCGAAAATAAAGCCCAATATAGTCCAAAACGGTAGATAATATAGCATGGAGCAATCAAAATTTATAGATACATTGGAGACGTATCAGGCATCCCCAAGCTTAATTCCCGCTCGTCCTCGAGTAGGTAAATGATAAAAAGAGAATTTTTGATGCGGAGTGCTACTTGGCATAATTTCAATGCAAATCTTCTTAATTGTGGTATGAATATTCAGATTAGGAAGATTCAAGACAAAAGTTCATATTGACATAAAGAATAATAATACTTCAAGAAAACCAACAAAGCAATTATGTTTTCTTAAAGTAACATGGCCAAAGAAAGTTCATCCCTACAAAATCATATAGTTTAGTCATACTCCATTTTCGTCACACAAGAATGCTCTCATCATGAACAACCCCGATGACAAGCCAAGCAATTGTTTCATACCTTAATAATTTCAAACTCATAAACTTTCACGCAATAAATGAGCGTGAGCCATGGATATAGCACTATGGGTGGAATAGAATATAATGGTGGGGGTTATGTGGAGAAGACAAAAAAGGAGAAAGTCTCACATCAACGAGGCTAATCAATGGGCTATGGAGATGCCCATCAATTGATGTTAATGCAAGGAGTGGGGACTGCCATGCAACGGATGCACTAGAGCTATAAATGTATGAAAGCTCAACAAAAGAAACTAAGTGGGTGTGCATCCAACTTGCTTGCTCACGAAGACCTAGGGCACTTGAGGAGGCCCATTGTTGGAATATACAAGCCAAGTTCTATAATGAAAATTCCCACTAGTATATGAAAGTGATAACTCAAGAGACTCTCTATATGAAGAACATGGTGCTACTTTCAAGCACAAGTGTGGAAAAAGGAATAGTAGCATTGCCCCTTTTTATTTATTTTCTCTTTTTTGGGCCTTTTTTTCTTTGGCCTTTTTTGGGACAATGCTCTATTAAATGATGATCATCACACTTTTATTTATTTACAACTCAATGATTACAACTCGATACTAGAACAAAGTATGACTCTATATGGATTCCTCCGGCGGTGTACCGGGATATGCAATGAATCAAGAGTGACAAGTATGAAAAAATTATGAACGGTGGATTTGCCACAAATACTATGTCAACTACATGATCATGCTAAGCAATATGACAATGATGGATGTGTCATGATAAACTGGATGGTGGAAAGTTGCATGGCAATATATCTCGGAATGGCTAGGGAAATGCCATAATAGGTAGGTATGGTGGCTGTTTTGAGGAAGATATAGGGAGGTTTATGTGTGAAAGAGCGTATCATATCACGGGGTTTGGATGCACCAGCGAAGTTTGCACAACTCTCGATGTGAGAAAGGGCAATGCACGGTACCGTAGAGGCTAGCAATGATGGAAGGGTGAGAGTGTGTATAATCCATGGACTCAACATTAGTCATAAAGAACTCATATACTTATTGCAAAAATCTACAAGCCATCAAAAACCAAAGTATTACGCGCATGCTCCTAGGGGGATAGATTGGTAGGAAAAGACCATCGCTCGTCCCCGACCACCACTCATAAGGAGGACAATCAAATAACACCTCATGTTTCAAATTTGTTGCATAACGTTTACCATACGTGCATGCTACGGGACTTGCAAACTTTAACTCAAGCACTTCTCAAATTCACAATTACTCTACTAGCATGACTTTTATATTACTACCTCCATATCTCAAAACAATTATCAAGCATCCAACTTTTCTTAGTATTCAACACACTCAAAAGAAAGTTCCACAAATCTTGAATACCAAGCATGTTATTATTAAGCAAATTACCATGCTATTAAGACTCTCAAAATAATTTAAGTGAAGCATGAGAGATCAATAGTTTCTTTAAAACAAATCCACCACCGTGCTCAAAAAAAATCTAAGTGAAGCACATAGAGCAAAATTACATAGCTCAAAAGATATAAGTGAAGCACATAGAGCAAAACTACATAGCTTAAAAGATATAAGTGAAGCACATAGAGTATTCTATCAAATTTTAATTCATGTATGGCTATCTCAAAAGGTGTGTACAGCAAGGATGATTGTGGCATACTAAAACACAAAGACAAAAAAATACAAGACGCCCCAAGCAAAACACATATCATGTTGGTGAATAAAAATATAGCTCCAAGTAAATTACCGATGGAAGTGGACGAAAGAGGGGATGCCTTTCGGGGCATCCCCAAGCTTTGACTTTTTGGTCTCCTTGGATTATCTTGGGGGTGACATGGGAATCCCCAAGCTTAGGCTCTTGCCACTCCTTGTTCCATAATCCATCAAAAGAATTCACCCGAAACTTGAAAACTTCACAACACAAAACTTAAAGTAGAAAACTCGTGAGCTCCGTTAGCGAAAGAAAACAAAATACCACTTCAAGGTACTGTAATGAACTCATTATTTATTTATATTTGTGTTAAACCTACTGTATTCCAACTTCTCTATGGATTATAAACTATTTTACTAGCCATAGATTCATCAAAATAAGCAAACAACACACGAAAAACAGAATCTGTCAAAAACAGAACAGTCTGTAGTAATCTGTAGCTAGCGCAAGATCTGGAACCCCAAAAATTCTAAAATAAATTGCTGGACGTGAGGAATTTATCTAATAATCATCTGAAAAAATAATTAACGAAATATCACTCTTCAAATAAAAATGACAGCAGTTCTCGTGAGCGCTAAAGTTTCTGTTTTTTACAGCAAGTTCAACAAGACTTTCCCCAAGTCTTCCCAACGGTTCTACTTGGCACAAACACTAATTAAACACAAAAAACACAACCAAAACAGAGGCTAGATAATTTATTTATTACTAAACAGGAGCAAAAAGCAATGAATAAAAATAAAATTGGGTTGCCTCCCAACAAGCGCTATCATTTAACGCCCCTAGCTATGCATAAAAGCGAGGATAGATCTAGGTATTGCCATCTTTGGTAGGCAATCCATAAGTGGCTCTCATGATAGTTTCATATGGAAATTTTATTTTCTTTCTAGGAAAGTGTTCTATGCCCTTTTTTAATGGAAATTGAAATCTAATATTCCCTTCCTTCATATCAATAATCACACCAACCGTTCTAAGGAAAGGTCTACCAAGAATAATAGGGCAAGAAGGATTGCAATCTATATCAAGAACAATGGAATCTACGGGCACATAATTCCTATTTGCAACAATAAGAACATCATTAATCCTTCCCATAGGTTTCTTAATAGTAGAGTCTGCAAGATGCAAGTTTAGAGAGCAATCATCAAAATTACGGAAATCTAGAAAATCACACAAAGTCTTGGGAATAGTAGAGACACTAGCACCCAAATCACACAAAGTATAAAACTCATGATCTTTAATTTTAATTTTAATAGTTGGTTCCCATTCATCATATAGTTTTCTAGGGATAGAAACTTTCAACTCAAGTTTTTCTTCATAAGATTGCATCAAGGCATCAACAATATGTTCGGTGAAGGCTTTATGTTGACTATAAGCATGTGGAGAATTTAGCACGGATTGTAACAAGGAAATACAATCAATTAAAGAGCAACTTTCATAATTAAATTCCTTGAAATCCAATATAGTGGGTTTAGCAACATCTAGATTTTTATTTCTTTCAATCCCAGTTTCATCAATTTCATCATAAAGATCTAAATACTCCGAATTTTTAGAACGCCTTCTAGGTAAAGGAAGATCATATTCAGTTTCATCAAGATTCATATTACAAAACAAAGATTTAATAGGTGACACATCAATAACTTTTAGAACTTCATCTTGATTTTCATAGGAATTGGAAGAACACGCTTTAATAAAGGCATCTTTGGAAGCACACATTCTAGCGGTTCTTTCCTTGCACTCATCAATGGAAATTCTCATGGCTTTGAGAGACTCATTGATATCATGTGTAGGAGGAATAGATCTATGCTTTAAAGAATCAACCTCAAGAGAAATTCTATCAACGTTCCTAGCCAAATCATCAACTTTAAGCAATTTCTCTTCAAGCAAAGCATTACAATTCTTTTGTGAATTCATAAACTCTTTAACACTATTCTCAAATTCAGAGGGCATCTTATTATAATTTCCATAAGAGTTGTTGTAGGAATTCCCATAATTATTAGAAGGATTACTAGGATATGGCCTAGGATTAAAGTTCCCACTATAAGCATTGTTACCAAAATTATTCCTACCAACAAAATTCACATCCATAGATTCATTGTTATTCTCAATCAAAGTAGACAAAGACATATCATTAGGATCAGAAGAAACACTCTTAGTAGCAAATAATTTCATAAATTCATCCATATTTCCACTCAAAACATTGATTTCTTCTATCGCATGCACTTTTTTATTAGAAGATCTTTCAGTATGCCATTGAGAATAATTAACCATAATATTATCTAGGAGTTTAGTAGCATCTCCTAAAGTGATTTCCATAAAAGTGCCTCCCGCGGCCGAATCTAAAAGATTTCTAGAAGCAAAATTCAATCTGGCATAAATTTTTTGTATAATCATCCACAAATTCAAACCATGAGTAGGGCAATTATGTATCATTAATTTCATTCTCTCCCACGCTTGTGCAACATGTTCATGATCAAGTTGCTTAAAATTCATAATATCGTTTCTAAGAGAGATGATCTTAGCGGGAGGGAAATACTTAGAGATAAAAGCATCTTTACACTTGTTCCAAGAATCAATACTATTTTTAGGCGAAGACGAAAACCAAGCTTTAGCACGATCTCTAAGCAAAAAAGGAAATAGCTTCAATTTAACGACATCATTATCGACATCTTTTTTCTTTTGCATATCACATAAATCAACGAAGCTATTCAGATGAGTAGCGGCATCTTCACTAGGAAGGCCGGCGAATTGATCTTTCATAACAAGATTCAACAAAGCAGTATTGATTTCACAAGATTCAGTATTGGCAAGAGGAGCAATCGGAGTGCTAAGGAAATCATTATTATTGGTATTGTTGAAGTCACACAATTTGGTAGTATCTTGAGCCATCGCGACAAACAAGCAATCACACGGGCAAACAAAAGGCAAGCGGGAAAAAAGAGGAAAATAGAGAGGGAGGATAGAGAGAGAGAGGGTGAATAAAACGGCAAGGGTGAAGTGGGGGAGAGGAAAACGAGAGGCAAATGGAAAATAATGTAATGCAAGAGATAGGGATTGTGATGGGTACTTGGTATGTTGACTTTTTGCGTAGACTCCCCGGCAACGGCGCCAGAAATCCTTCTTGCGGCCTCTTGAGCTTGCGTTGGTTTTCCCCGAAGAGGAAGGGATGATGCAGCAGAGTAGCGTAAGTATTTCCCTCAGTTTTTGAGAACCAAGGTATCAATCCAGTAGGAGGCCACGCTCAAGTCCCTCGTACCTGCACAAAACAATAGCTACTCGCAACCAACGCGACTAGGGGTTGTCAATCCCTTCACGGTCACTTACGAGAGTGAGATCTGATAGATATAATATTTTTGGTATTTTTGTTATAGAGATGCAAAGTAAAAAGTAAAAGGCAAAGTAAAAATCAAAACAAGATTAAAGTGATGGAGATTGATATGATGAGAATAGACCCGGGGGCCATAGGTTTCACTAGTGGCTTCTCTCAAGAGCATAAGTATTCTACGGTGGGTGAACAAACTACTGTTGAGCAATTGACGAAATTGAGCATAGTTATGAGAATATCTAGGCATGATCATGTATATAGGCATCACGTCCGTGACAAGTAGACCGAAATGATTCTACATCTACTACTATTACTCCACTCATCGACCGCTATCCAACATGCATCTAGAGTATTAAGTTAAAAGCAAAGTAACACTTTAAGCAAGATGACATGATGTAGAGAGATAAATTCATGCAATATGAAATAAACCCCATCTTGTTATCCTCGATGGCAATGATACAATACGTGCCTTGCTGCCCCTTCTGTCACTGGGAAAGGACACCGCAAGATCGAACGCAAAGCTAAGCACTTCTCCCATGGCAAGAACTACCAATCTAGTTGGCCAAACCAAATGGATAATTCGAAGAGACTTGCAAAGATAACCAATCATACATAAAAGAATTCAGAGAAGATTCAAATATTATTCATAGATAGACTTGATCATAAACCCACAATTCATCGGTCTCAACAAACACACCGCAAAAAGAAGAAGATTACATCGAATAGATCTCCACGAGAGAGGGGGAGAACTTTGTATTGAGATCCAAAAAGAGAGAAGAAGCCATCTAGCTACTAACTGTGGACCCGAAGGTCTGAGGTAAACTACTCACACTTCATCGGAGGGGCTATGAAGATGTAGAAGCCCTCCGTGATGACAGCCCTCTCCGGCGGAGCTCCGGAACAGGCCCCAAGATGGGATCTCGTGGATATAGAAAGTTGCGGTGGTGGAATTAGGTTTTTGGCTCCTCCTCTGATCGTTTGGGGGTACGTAGGTATATATAGGAGGAAGGAGTACGTCGGTGGAGCACCGAGGGGCCCACGAGGCAGGGGGCACGCCCTAGGGGGGGCGCCCCCGACCCTCGTGACTGCCTCTCTGATGCCTTGGCGTAGGGTCCAAGTCTCCTGGATCACGTTCGGTGAGAAAATCACGTTCCCGAAGGTTTCATTCCGTTTGGACTCCATTTGATATTCTGTTTCTTCGAAACACTGAAATAGGCAAAAAAAACAGCAATTTTGGGCTGGGCCTCCGGTTAATAGGTTAGTCCCAAAAATAATATAAAAGTGGAAAATAAAGCCCAATATAGTCCAAAACAGTAGATAATATAGCATGGAGCAATAAAAAATTATAGATACGTTGGAGACGTATCAGTAGCTCTTGTAATAGATTCTTGTGGTGGTTTAATCCTCTTCCTTGGGAAGTGTTCCATCCCTTTCTTTAATGGAAATTGGAACCTTATATTTCCTTCTTGCATGTCAATAATTGCACCTATGGTTCGTAGGAAAGGTCTACCAAGTACTGTAGGACAAGATAGATTGCATTCAATATCAAGTATAATGAAATCCACTGGTATATAGTTTCTATTAGCAAGTACGAGACATCATTAGTCCTACTCAATGGTTTCTTAATAGTGTGGCGACCTGACCCGAATGGATCAAGTCTACTGTGCTCCGGTGTCATCCCTGGATCAGTAATGCTGACACCACACAGTACATCGAAGGATTTATAGCAGAGTGGCAATCACACACTTATTACATCGTTGTCTCAAAGAGAACTTATTACAATAAATATGGCTTAAGGCCATCTAATAACGATAACAGCGGAAGACTCAGAAGATAAATGGGTCCATCAACTCCAGCGGCATCACTAAGTATAGAACCACGACCTAAAAGCACCTTAGTCGTCGTCTGAAAAGTCTGCAACATGAAAGTTGCAGCCCGAAAACGGGTCAGCACATGGAATATGCTGGCAAGGTAACACATAGAGAGTAATGGAGTGAAACAACTATACTATATGCATATATGGCTGGTGGAAAGCTCTATGGTTACAGTTTTGCGTAAAGCCAGTTTTTCCCTACTGCAAAGGAATAAATTTATTTAACTATCATGGTGGTTGTGAAACATCGAGAATGGTTGACAGCATTCCGATCCCAATTAAGTGAACAATTAAAACCCAACAACATTAATTAGAGTAACATGATGAGATTCACATGATATTCAAGTACTAGATACTCAAGTTGTCCATAACCGGGGACACGGCTAATCATGATTAGTTTGTACACTCTGCAGAGGTTTGCGCACTTTTCCCCACAAGACTCGATCGCCTCCGTTGGATTTCTCGCACTACATGGTGTTTGAGAAACGGATGACCGAGACATAGTATTTCAGAAGCGCTAGCACCTTACGATTGGGTAGACCGGTGCACCTACATCCCCTACATCTGCTAGTCTACCACTGTAAGAGTTCACATAACTTAGTCAACTATGCCAGAGCCCATAATGGCTTGTGGCTGCACACGGAAGTTTCTAGCATGAAAGATCTTATGATCCCTTTGAGCCTGGGTGGCGGTCCAAAATAAAACAGGCAAGTCCTGATAGACATCAGGTGCCTCAATCCACCCAGATGTGTGTTTAAGTTGCCACCTTAGATAAACCATTAATTAACAATACTCACATTTGTCATGGATATCACTCACCCAATCCACGTCTACTAGCATAGCATGGCATAATAAGCAAACGTAGAAGTAACTCCCAAAGGTTTCATAGTAATACAGGTGATAGGTACTACCTCATCTACTTCCCATCCGACAATTTAATTAGATCCTAATCATGCAATGTGAGAGGATTGATCTAATGCAATAAAACATGGGTTGTAGAAAAGGTATGATCAAAGTGTTACTTGCCTTGCTGATGATCCGCGAGACCTAGGGTTTCGAAGTAACAAGCGGCGCAATCCGGGTGATCTATCACAGACAAACAACAAGCATACAATAAGTACTCGTCTAATGCACAGGTAAAACTCGAACAAGAGAACGAACCAGGGAGTTCGACTTAAGAACTCCGGTTGCAAAGAAAGAACGAACCGAACAAAGAAACGGAAAAACAAACGGCGGAAGAAAACAACTCGGTTCTAGCAAGTTGAATCTAGGTCAAATTTTACTGTAGCAAAGACTTGTTCAAGTTGATTAGACGGAACGGCGGTTTCGAGATGAAACTCCAGGCGCTTGAACCACCTGATTCTGGTAAACGAGCGAGAAGAAAGACTAGAACGAAGATCGGATCTGAGATCGCGATCGCGGAAAAAAAAGGCGCGGAATAAATCCGACGAAAAGAAAACGAAGAACGGTTAAACGAACGGACGTTCGTTAACCGGGAAAATTCGGTGATCACGTTCGTTGGGACGAACGGTCCGAAAGAAGAAAACCGATCTAGGGTTTCGGAAGAAAACCGAAACAAAGAACCGGAAAAGAAAACGGAAAAGAAACGGAACAGTTCTTTTTAAGAAAAACCGAACTGAGGCGAGGGAAAAAGAGAGGCGCGGCGCGGCTACCTCGAGGAGGCTCCGGCGAGGGGCTCCGGCCGTGGCGGGGTGCAAATGCGGCGGCGGCGGCTAGGCGGCGGCGGCGCTAGGGCGGCGGCGGCAGCTAGGCGGCGGCGGCGGCAGCTAGGCGGCGACGGCGGCTAGGGCGGCGGCGGCGGCAGCTAGGCGGCGGCTAGGCAGCGGCGACGGCGGCGCGGCGGCGGCTGCTGCTTGCTGCGGGGCGGCGGGCTGGTGTGGGGAGGAGAGGGGGGGGCTTGGGTATATATACTAGGAGGGGGGTGTTGCTTGGGGAGGGGGCAAGAAAGAGGGCGGCGGCGGCTTGGAGTCCTTCCAGGACTCGGCCTGGCGGCGGGGCTGGCTGGCGCGCGGGGCGGCTGGGCCTGCGGGAGCTGCTTTTTTTTAAAATCGGTAACGCACGCAGAAAAACACAGAAAAAGAAAACTAAACGAACTCCGAAAAATCTAAAGTAAATTTTCTCCGACTCCTAAAAATGAGCCGAACAAAATGAACTTTACTCCGGGCCTAGAATGCAATTTTTGAAAACACGCATTTTTCCCTATCCAAATAAAATGCAAATAAACTCCGAAAAAAAATCCAAAATTTGATTTATTTATTAAATCTTCATTTTTCCTAAATTTGGGAAAGTCATATTATTCCCTCTCTCATATTTTTGATATTGGAAAAATAATTGAAGATGAAATAAAATAAATCAAATGATCCTCTTTTCAAAATTTGAGAAAAACTCAAATATGAAAATAACGAAATCTCCAACTCTCTCCGAGGGTCCTTGAGTTGCGTGAAATTTCTAGGATCAACCAAAATGCATGAAAATATGATATGCATGATGATCTAGTGTATAACATTCCAAATTGAAAATTTGGGATGTTACAAACCGACCCCCCTTAAGATGAATCTCGCCCTTGAGATTCGGGTTGGCTAGAAAATAGGTGAGGGTGGTCCTTGAGCAAATCTTCTTCTCTTTCCCCGGTGGCTTCATCCTCTGAGTGGTGGTTCCACTGAACTTTGCAAAACTTGATAACCTTGCTGCGGGTAACTCTGCTGGCATAATCGAGAATCTTGACTGGCTTCTCCTCATATGTTAAGTCATCCTTTAACTGAATTGCTTCAAGTGGCACGGTATCTCTTAGCGGTACCTCCGCCATCTCGGCATGACATTTCTTCAGCTGAGAAACATGGAATACATCATGAACTCCTGACAGTCCCTCTGGTAATTCCAACTTATAAGCGACTTCTCCCATACGTTGCAAGATCTTATACGGTCCAACGAAACGCGGTGCTAATTTTCCCTTAACTCCAAAGCGCTTAATTCCATGAAGTGGGGATACTCGGAGATAAACTCTGTCTCCGGTTTCGTAGACTGTCTCCTTGCGTTTAGAATCTGCGTAGCTCTTCTGCCTGGAGTGGGCTACCTTGAGCCTATCGCGAATCAACTTAACTTTCGTTCAGACTCCTTAATCAAATCTGGTCCAAAGAACTGACGGTCTCCAACTTCGTCCCATGACAACGGTGTCCTGCACCTCCTTTCGTATAAAGCTTCGAAAGGTGCCATCTTCAAACTGGTTTGGTAACTGTTGTTATAAGAAAACTCCGCATATGGCAAGTTATCGTCCCAGCTAGATCCATAATCTAGTGCACAAGCTCTCAGCATATCTTCCAAAATCTGATTGACTCTCTCGGTCTGTCCATCCGTCTGTGGGTGAAAAGCTGTGCTGAACTCTAGTCTGGTTCCTAAAGTTTCATGCAACTGATTCCAAAACTTGGAGGTAAATTGGGTTCCTCTATCTGATACAATACTCCTCGGAACTCCATGCAAACAAATGATCCTAGTCATGTATATCTTCGCCAACTTAGCACTGGTGTAAGTGGTCTTAACTGGAATAAAATGTGCTACCTTTGTCAAACGATCAACTACTACCCATATCGAGTCATAGCCTGATTTTGTCCTGGGTAGTCCTGTGATAAAATCCATGCCTACCTTATCCCACTTCCATTCGGGTATCAGCAATGGTTGTAACAATCCTGCTGGCTTCTGATGCTCTGCCTTTACTCTCTGACATACGTCACAAACTGCAACACAAGCTGCAATATCCTTCTTCATTCCGGTCCACCAGAATGTTTCCTTCAAATCCAAATACATCTTGGTATTCCCTGGGTGAATCGAATACGGTGAATCATGTGCCTCGTGCAAAATCAACTTCCTGATCTTCGGGTCATTTGGCACATAAACACGGTCCTCAAACCATAAGGTATCGTGCTCATCCTCACGAAATCCCTTTGCTTTTCCTTCGCTCAATTTCTCTTTTATAGCAGCAATCTCCTTGTCAGATTTCTGAGCTTCTCTGATCTTATCCATCAATGTTGACTGAATCTCCAATGTTGCTACATAGCCTCTCGGAACTATTTCCAAACATAGCTCACGAAGGTTTTCTGCTAACTCCTTGGGTATTTTCCCCGTCACTAGGGTGTTGACATGGCTCTTACGGCTCAATGCGTCAGCTACCACATTAGCTTTTCCGGGATGGTAATGCAACCTCATGTCATAATCCTTGATGAGCTCCAACCATCTCCTTTGTCTAAGATTCAACTCCTTCTGTGTGAAAATGTACTTCAAACTCTTGTGATCCGTGTACACCTCACAATGATTTCCAATGAGGAAATGTCTCCACGTCTTCAATGCATGCACTACGGCTGCTAACTCCAAATCATGTGTGGCATAATTCAACTCATGAGGTTTCAGTTGCCGTGAAGCATATGAAACAACTCTTCCTTCCTGCATAAGCACTGCTCCAAGTCCTCGACGTGAAGCGTCACAATACACCTCATAATCCTTGGTCTGATCTGGCAAAATCAATACTGGTGAGGTGACCAAATGTTTCTTCAACTCCTGGAAACTAGCCTCACACTCCTTAGTCCATTTGAACTTAGTATCCTTCTTCAACAACTCCGTCATAGGCTTTGCAATCTTTGAAAAGTTCTCAATGAATCTCCGGTAGTATCCTGCGAGTCCAAGAAAACTCCGGATCTCTCCAACGGTCGTTGGTGCTTCCCATTCGGTTACGGTCTCAACCTTTGTGGGGTCAACTGCTATACCTTCTCCAGATATAACGTGTCCGAGGAATCCAACTTCCTTCAACCAAAACTCACATTTGCTGAATTTGGCGTATAACTGATGTTCCCTTAGTTTCTCCAAAACCAAACGCAAATGTTCCTTATGCTCTTCTTCATTCCTTGAATAAACCAGGATGTCATCAATGAACACTACGACAAACTTATCCAAAAACTCCATAAACACTTTGTTCATCAGGTTCATAAAATAGGCAGGTGCGTTAGTCAGTCCAAATGACATAACGGTATACTCATACAGTCCATATCTCGTGGTGAATGCTGTCTTAGGTATGTCCTGCTCCCGAATCTTCAATTGATGGTACCCTGATCGCAAATCGATCTTGGAAAACACTTTAGCTCCTTACAACCGATTAAACAGATCATTGATCATTGGCAGTGGGTACTTGTTCTTGATTTAATTCATTCAATCCCTGATAATCTACAACCATCCTTAATGATCCATCCTTCTTTTCCACTAGAAGTACGGGTGATCCCCAAGGCGAAGAACTTGGGCAAATGTAACCTTTCTCCAGTAACTCCTTAATCTGATTCTTAATTTCCACCAAATCCTTTGCTGGCATCCGGTACGGTCGCTTCGATATTGGGCCTGTACCTGGCAATAACTCAATCAAAAACTCAATATCTCTATCCGGTGGCATGCCTGGTAATTCCTCAGGAAATACATCAGGAAAATCCTTTACCACTGGTACTTCTTCTTGCACAACTCCTGTTAGGCAGTTTACTTGTGTCCTGTTTGGCACATGCCGGGATACATACTTGATCCTTCTTCCTTCTGGGGTGGTAAGCAAAATTGTCTTACTGGCGCAATCGATGTTTCCTCCATACATCGACAGCCAATCCATACCAAGAATCACATCCAGACCTTGGGATTCCAGAATAATTAAATCTGTTGGGAAAACATGCCTTCCTATACTTAATGGCACTTGGAAACATCCTTGTCTGGCCATGTACTCTGCTCCTGGCGAGCTTACTAGCATAGGCGTTTTAAGAATCCTAGTGGGCAGGCTATACTTTTCCACAAATCCCCTTGATATGTATGAATGCGATGCACCAGTATCGAAAAGAACGAGTGCGGTAAATGACTTAACCAAAAACTTACCGATTACTGCATCAGGCTGATCTTCAACCTCCTCCACATTAACGTGGTTCACCTGTCCCCTATTGAAAGGGTTCGGCTTCTTCCCAGAGCTTCCATTGCCATTTCCATTCTGGCCTTCGGGACATTCATTGGCATAATTTCCGGTCTTGGAACACTTGAAACAGGTGACTTGACTCAGGTCTCTCTTGGTTGGGGTCGATGGGGTGGTACGGTTCTGGCCGTTGCTTCCTCCATTCCCATTACCATTCTTGTGGCCATTATGGTTGTGCGAGCTACCCCTCCATGGGTATGCTGAAACTGAAATCCCGGTTTAGGGGTAAAACGGGGCTTCTGCTGGGCTCCAGAGTTATACTTCCCCTGTCCATACTTCCTCTTACGGTTCTCAATCTGCTGTTGCTTTCCTTCAATCATGATGGCACGATCTACCAACTCCTGGTAGTTGTTGAAACTTGCTACCATCAATTTCATGCTTAGCTCATCATTCAGTCCTTCCAGAAACTTCTCCTGCTTAGCTGCATCCGTAGCAACGTCATCTGGGGCATAACGTGCTAACTTGCTGAAATCGTCAACGTACTGGCCAACTGTCCTTCCTCCTTGGCGTAAGTTGCGAAACTCACGCTTCTTCATGGCCATAGCTCCTGCTGAAACATGGGCAGTGTGGAAAGCTTGCTGAAACTGATCCCATGTGACAGTGTCAACTGGGTAAGTGGCTGTGAAATTCTCCCACCATGCTGCCGCGGGTCCGTCAAGCTGGTGAGCGGCAAACTTCACTTTCTCACCATCCGTGCATCCTGCAGTGGTCAACTCCCTTCCTATCTTACGGAGCCAATCGTCTGCTACTATTGGCTCGGTGCTACTGGAAAACACCGGTGGATTCAGCCTAAGGAAACGGGCTAAGTGGTCAACAGGTGGTGGTGCTGGTGGTGGGTTGTTGTTGTTGTTCTGCTGGTTCTGGACTAACATCTGCATCAATTGATTCTGCTGCTGGATCAACTGAGTGAGCTCCGGTGGGAATCCATTGTCACGTCTCGGAGGCATCTGAGGGGTTTAGAAAAGACGAGAATTAAGAATAGAGTGAGGTCTAAAGGGAAAACACTACCCCAATGCACATGAGCAAATGCACACAAAATCACTTCATTCAATCAAACAAGGGCTTACAATCGGTCTAACTATCGCAAAAGTGCTTGACTAATGTTTACATGGGGGGGGGGAATACTACTACTATTTGGTGGTCATCTAGAAATTTGAACCGATGGAAGACTCCATGATATCTGCTCCAGCTTCGTCTTCAAAGTCGGGTTCACTTGGATCCGAATCGGTGTCGTCGATGATGATGTAGTTGTCCGGACATGCGACGTACTCGTCTTCCTTCCTGGATGCTAACTTCCCCTTGAGTTCTTCAATCTCCTGCTTAATATCTCCATTGTGTCTTGCTAGAGCTACGATTTCGTCCATGCAGTCCTTGCGTGTAGACTTCAGTTCTCCTTCTAGCTCGATGATCCTTGCCTTTGCATTCTTCAACTCTATCATATCATTGCACATCTGGTTCTCGTGGCGTCGAATGTGCTGGTTTAACTCCTGGATGAAAGATGCAATGGATCTCTCCTTCTTGGTGCTGACTAACTCCCATTGTTCATCTCGGCGTCCGCAAATCTGGTAGATAGTGTCCTTGGGGTCTTCTTGGTAAACTTCTCCAATGCGTCCTATGGTGATATGAGCTGCCATGCTCCTTCCCAGACTCCAGGTTGGTGCATTGAAAACACTATCTATAGGCTTCGTGATTGGCGCGAATGTCCTTCCCGGAACGTGAGCTTAAATCTTCCAGCGCTCCTCTTCAGGCAGAGTGGCATTGAAGGTTCCCGTGAAGCTTGGTAATCCAATGTTCAGGTACTTGGTGACTTCCTTCAGGTGAAATCCAAATGGTGTGCCTTCATCCAGTTGAGCGTACTTAATCTTCGCATTCGTCATCCTAAAAGAGTAGAAAAGATGAGGAGTTAGAAAATGAGAAGAGAATAGTGATCTATGGCTTTAACTTAGTGGTCGTGTCCTACAGTCAGTGTGTGCTCTGATACCATCTCTGTGGCGACCCGACCCGAATGGATCAAGTCTACTGTGCTCCGGTGTCATCCCTGGATCAGTAATGCTGACACCACACAGTATATCGAAGGATTTATAGCAGAGTGGCAATCACACACTTATTACATCGTTGTCTCAAAGAGAACTTATTACAATAAATATGGCTTAAGGCCATCTAATAACGATAACAGCGGAAGACTCGGAAGATAAATGGGTCCATCAACTCCAGCGGCATCACTGAGTATAGAACCACGACCTAAAAGCACCTTACTCATCGTCTGAAAAGTCTGCAACATGAAAGTTGCAGCCCGAAAACGGGTCAGCACATGGAATATGCTGGCAAGGTAACACATAGAGAGTAATGGAATGAAACAGCTATACTATATGCATATATGGCTGGTGGAAAGCTCTATGGTTACAGTTTTGCGTAAAGCCAGTTTTTCCTACTGCAAAGGAATAAATTTATTTAACTATCATGGTGGTTGTGAAACATCGAGAATGGTTGACAGCATTCCGATCCCAATTAAGTGAACAATTAAAACCCAACAACATTAATTAGAGTAACATGATGAGATTCACATGATATTCAAGTACTAGATACTCAAGTTGTCCATAACCGGGGACACAACTAATCTTGATTAGTTTGTACACTCTGCAGAGGTTTGCGCACTTTTCCCCACAAGACTCGATCGCCTCCGTTGGATTTCTCGCACTACATGGTGTTTGAGAAACGGATGACCGAGACATAGTCTTTCAGAAGCGCTAGCACCTTACGATCGGGTAGACCGGTACACCTACATCCCCTACATCTGCTAGTCTACCACTGTAAGAGTTCACACAACTTAGTCAACTATGCCAGAGCCCATAATGGCTTGTGGCTGCACACGGAAGTTTCTAGCATGAAAGATCTTATGATCCCTTTGAGCCTGGGTGGCGGTCCAAAATAAAACAGGCAAGTCCTGATAGACATCAGGTGCCTCAATCCACCCAGATGTGTGTTTAAGTTGCCACCTTAGATAAACCATTAATTAACAATACTCACATATGTCATGGATATCACTCACCCAATCCACGTCTACTAGCATAGCATGGCATAATAAGCAAACGTAGAAGTAACTCCCAAAGGTTTCATAGTAATACAGGTGATAGGTACTACCTCATCTACTTCCCATCCCACAATTTAATTAGATCCTCATCATGCAATGTGAGATGATTGATCTAATGCAATAAAACATGGGTTGTAGAAAAGGTATGATCAAAGTGTTACTTGCCTTGCTGATGATCCGCGAGACCTAGGGTTTTGATGTAACAAGCGGCGCAATCCGGGTGATCTATCGCAGACAAACAATAAGCATACAATAAGTACTCGTCTAATGCACAGGTAAAACTCGAACAAGAGAACGAACCAGGGAGTTCAACTTAAGAACTCCGGTTGCAAAGAAAGAACGAACCGAACAAAGAAACGGAAAAACAAACGGCGGAAGAAAACAACTCGGTTCTAGCAAGTTGAATCTAGGTCAAATTTTACTGTAGCAAAGACTTGTTCAAGTTGATTAGACGGAACGGCGGTTTCGATACGAAACTCCAGGCGCTTGAATCACCTGATTCCGGTAAACGAGCGAGAAGAAAGACTAGAACGAAGATCGGATCTGAGATCGCGATCGCGGAAAAAAAAGGCGCGGAATAAATCCGACGAAAAGAAAACGAAGAACGGTTAAACGAACGGACGTTCGTTAACCGGGAAAATTCGGTGATCACGTTCGTTGGGACGAACGGTCCGAAAGAAGAAAACCGATCTAGGGTTTCGGAAGAAAACCGAAACAAAGAACCGGAAAAGAAAACGGAAAAGAAACGGAACAGTTCTTTTTAAGAAAAACCGAACCGAGGCGAGGGAAAAAGAGAGGCACGGCGTGGCTACCTCGACGAGGCTCCGGCGAGGGGCTCCGGCGGCGGCGGGGTGCAAATGCGGCGGCGGCGGCGGCAGTAGCTAGGCGGCGGCGGCTAGGGCGGCGGCGGCGACGGCTGCTGCTGCTACTGCTTGCTGCGGGGCGGCGGGCTGGTGTGGGGAGGAGAGGGGGGGGCTTGGGTATTTATACTAGGAGGGGGGTGTTGCTTGGGGAGGGGGCAAGAAAGAGGACAGCGGCAGCTTGGAGTCCTTCCAGGACTCGGCCTGGCGGCGGGGCTGGCTGGCGCGCGGGGCGGCTGGGCCGGCCGGCTGGCCCAGGCGGCTGGGCCTGCGGGAGCTGCTTTTTTCTTAAATCGGTTACGCGCGCAGAAAAACACAGAAAAAGAAAACTAAACGAACTCCGAAAAATCTAAAGTAAATTTTCTCTGACTCCTAAAAATGAGCCGAACAAAATGAACTTTACTCTGGGCCTAGAATGCAATTTTTGAAAACACGCATTTTTCCCTATCCAAATAAAATGCAAATAAACTCCGGAAAAATCCAAAATTTGATTTATTTATTAAATCTTCATTTTTCCTAAATTTGGGAAATTCATATTATTCCCTCTCTCATATTTTTGATATTGGAAAAATAATTGAAGATGAAATAAAATAAATCAAATGATCCTCTTTTCAAAATTTGAGAAAACTCAAATATGAAAATAACGAAATCTCCAACTCTCTCCGAGGGTCCTTGAGTTGCGTGAAATTTCTAGGATCAACCAAAATGCATGAAAATATGATATGCATGATGATCTAGTGTATAACATTCCAAATTGAAAATTTGGGATGTTACAAATAGTTGACGCTAAATTCAAGTTGAGGGAACATTCACCCATATCGGTCAGACCTAGAACGTCACATAAAGATTTTCGTATAGTAGAGACGCTAGGACCTATATCACACAAAGCATTACATTAATAATCTTTAATCATAAATTAAATAGTAAGTTCTCATTCATCATGTAATTTCCTTGGTATATATACTTCCAATTCTAGTTTTTCTTCATGAGCTTTAGTCATCGCTTCTACAATGTGTTTAGGCTCTATTTTGTTTGTAAGCATTGGGCGAATTTATCATGGATTGTAACAAGGAAATACATTCAATCAAAGATCAATTATCATAGTCCTTGTAATCCAAAGTAGTGGGTACATCACTCTCTAAAGTTTTGACCTCTTCAAACCCACTTTTGTCGTTTTCATCATTAAGATCATCATCCTCCAAACAGTTGGGAAGCCTTCTAGCTAAAGTTGACTCATATCCAGTCCCATTATCATCAAGTTTTACATTACTAAACAAATATATAGTGGAGACTCCTATAGTTTTAACATCCTGATCTTCACTAGCTAGGAAATGTGATTCTGGTTTAGCAGCCATTTTATTCACTAGTGTTGTTTGTTTGTCAGAAATCTTTCCTATCGTATTTTTGATTTGAGCAAGTTTTAGTTGAAGTTTGGATACTTCTTGATTGCCTTCATTAAGTCGTTTACTAACGGAATCCAACATGGTAGAATTTTCTTTGATTTATTTAGCAAATAGTTCATTTTGCTCATACTGTGAATGCATAAAATTCTTAGTAGCCCTTTCGATTTCAAACAACCTTTTACTATAATGGTCATGGAGTTCATTATTATTAGAGGGATTACTGGGATACGGTTTAGGATTGAAATTCCCTCTATAAGCATGGTCATTGAAATTATTTCTAGTTAGAAAATTCACATCAATAGCATTATTATTTTGCTCAATCAAAGTACATAATGGAATATCATTTCGATCAACATGAGCATTTTTCTAGAGATCATATTCATAAAAGCATCCATTTTATGACTCAAAGTAGAAACTTCCTCGACAGAGTTTACCTTCTTACCAGTTGGAGCTTGCTCGGTGTGCCATTGAGAATAATTTTTTATAATATTACCGAGAAGATTCGTGGCTTCTCCTAATGTAATTACCAAAAAACCACCACCTGCAGCAGAGTCCAGAAGATTTGTCGACAAAATGTTTAGTCCTGCATAAAAGTTTTGTATTACCATCCATAAGCTTAATCCATGAGTGGGACAAATTTTAATCATCAATTTCATTATCTACCAAGATTGTGCAACATGTTCTTGCTCATGTTGTTTAAAGTTAATGATTTGATTTCTAAGAGATATTATCTTTGCAGGAGGAAAGTACTCCCTTTGTCCCATAATGTAGGACATTTTTTGACACTAGTGTAGTGTCAAAAAACGTCTTACATTATGGGACGGAGGGAGTAGTTAGCAATAAAAGCATCCATACATTTTTCCCAAGAATCAATACTATTGCGAGGTAAGAATGAAAACACAGTTTTAACATGGTCTCTTAGTGAGAAGGGAAATAATTTCAACTTAACAATATCATTATCCACATCTTTTTTCTTTTGCATATCACATAATTCAACGAAGGTATTAAGATGGGATGCAACATCTTCATTAGGATTTCCAGCAAATTGTTATTTCATGATAAGATTAGCAATGCAACATTAATATCATATGACTGCGCACTAGTGGCGGGAGGAGCAATTGTAGTGCTAATAAAATTATTGTTATTTGTATTCGAGAAGTCACACAACTTAGTGTTTTCTTGAGACATAATGGCAACTTAAGCAAGCAAGAAAAATTAAATATTTTTGTGTCCTCTATTTCTTTAACTAGACTAATAAGATCAAACAAAAAGTAGAACAAGTAAATGATAATGTGTATGAAGTGACCTTGAGTTGTTTGATGATATCACCCGGGCAACGGCACCAGAAATTCCTTGTGCTACTTGTAAGTTGCGTTGGGATTTCCCCCGAAGAGGAAGGGTGAAGCAATATAGTAGCGGATAGTATTTGCATTAGTAGATAACCAAGGTCACCAAACGAATAGGAGATTCACACAAACAACTGTCGGTAGTACCTACAAATACAAGAGCAAATACTTGCACCCGACGCGGGCAAGAGGTTGTCAATCCCCTTGTACTTGTTAATTGCAAGGATCAAATCTGATAGTAGTAGATAGATAAAATTACAAAGTAAGATAAAAGTAAATAAATAGTAGAATTTTTTTTGGCTTTAGGAATTTGATTAAAATAGACCCGAGGTCCATAGTTTTCACTAGAGGCATCTCCCTCATAAAAATAGCATACTGTAGGTCGACAAATTACTGTTGAGTAATTCATAGAAAAGCGCTTAGTTATGACGATAGTCATGGCATGATCATTTATATAGGCATGATACGTCTCCGCCGTATCTACTTTTCCTAATGCTTTTCCTCTTGTTTTGGAATCTAATTTGCATGATTTGAATGAAACTAACCCGGACTGACGTTGTTTTCAGCAGAACTACCATGGTGTTGTTTTTGTGTAGAAATAAAAGTTCTCGGAATGGGACGAAACTTTGCGTGGATTTTTTATATAATAAAAGAGAATTTCTGGAGCTGAGAATCACTGGAGGGGGGCACCTGGGTGGGCACAACTCACCAGGGCGCGCCCCCCTCCAAGCGCGCCCAGGTGGGTTGTCCCTACCTGATGGCCCCACAGACCCCAAACCTACGCTATAAAATCCTATTTTTCCAAAAAAAATTAGGGAGAAAGACTTATCGCGTCCCAGGAGACGGAGCCACCGTCACCTCCTATTCTTCATCGGGAGGCCAGATCCGAAGTCCGTTTAGGGCTCCGGAGAGGGGGATCTTCGATCTTTGTCATCACCAACCCTTCTCCATCAGCAATTTCATGATGCTCCCCATCGAGAGTGAGTAATTCCTTCGTAGGCTCATTGGTCGGTGAGGAGTTGGATGAGATTCGTCATGTAATCTAGTTAGTTTTGTTAGGGTTGATCCCTAGTATCCACTATGTTCTGAGATTGATGTTACTATGACTTTGCCATGCTTAATGCTTGTCACTTTGGGCCTGGGTGCCATGATTTCAGGTCTGAACGGTTTATTTTATCACCATTATATCTATGTTCTAGATCCGATCTTACAAGTTATAGTCACCACTACATGTTATGATCTGGCAACCCCGGAGTGACAATAGTCAGGACCACTCCCGGTGATGACCGTAGTTTGAGGAGTTAATGTATTCATCGTGCGTTAATGCTTTGTTCCGGTTCTCTATTAAAAGGAGGCATTAATATCCCTTTGTGACACCACTGATTTGACCGTACACTAATCATACACGCAAATGTGTACGATCAAGATCAGAGACTCACGGGAAGATATCACAACACAACTCTAGACACAAATAAAATAATACAAGCTTCATTTTACAAGCCAGTGGCCTTGAGGGCTCGAATACAAGCTCGATACTCAAGCGTCAGCGGAAGCAACAATATCTGAGTACATACATAAGTTAAACAAGAATGCCTTAAGAAGGCAAACACAAAAGCAACAACGATCGAAGAGGCAAGGCCTCCTGCTTGGGACCTCCTAACTACTCCTGGTCGTCGGCGGTCTCCACGTAGTATTATCCATCGGCGGTGGCATCTGGCTCAAGGGATCCATCAAATGGTTGCAACAACCGGAAAGAAGAAAGAAGGGGAAAGGGGGGGTAGCAAAGCAACCGTGAGTACTCATCCAAAGTACTCGCAAGCATCAGATCTATACTAAGTATGCATTGGTATCAAAGGAAGGTATTGTATTTGTGGACTGAAATGCAGAATGCAAGAATAGAGGGGAAGGCCTAGCCCATCGAAGACTAGCATCTTCAAGCAGCTCCAAGCATCTTGCAACATGTATAAGAGTAAAGAATAGCGGTTTAATAACAAGCATGTTGTAGCATTAATGCCTAGAGATCCTTCCTCGACTCCCTGCGAGAGAGCAATCCCGGAGCCACATATCTCAGGTATCCATTTCTAGTTGTAAAAGATCAGGATATAAGTCTGAATGTCCATTACCGTGGACATGACTATTAATAGATAATCTTCCCTACAGGGGTGCACCACGTTTTCCAACACGCTTGATTACTCTGGCCAGACACACTTTTCTGGGTCAATGCCCGGCCATGGAAGATTAACACGTCGTAGCCCTACCTAGGCTTAGTAGAGAGGTCCCCGCCAGTCTACATCCTAAGTTCTCTGGGGTCTGGGCCCATCGCCCGTTGCACTCCGGGTCGTTGCACGCAGGGCGGGTCCAGGCTCCACCACTACAGGATGGTGCCGGCCCAGCCGTGCTGCAATGCTGAACTGGGCGTATGACAATGCTTCGGATGATACTACATCGTTGAGGCCCATACCTATTTTCGCGTGGTGGTTAGTGCGTAAAGGCCAAAGGCCAACTCACAACAAATACCCAGACCATAGTGTATTATTAGCTTATGGAGACGAGCAGAGATTCACGATCGAGGTGACCCCATCACCCCGTCTCGTGGACTTACGGCAAGGGCCCATAATGCCCGGCAGTGCCACGTAATTATCTTGCGGATGCTCTCCGGGCCCGCCCGACTTTCACAAAGGTCTCAAGTAAAGTCAAGGTAACCGTGTGTCCAAACGTCAAGGGGAAAACACGAGGAATCACCCTCAATGGATTCCACTCGATGTAATTATCAAGGTGAACGTAACAGGAACCACCCTCGAGATTCACACTTGAGGGGGTGCACGACAGAGTCATATCGGAAGTGGTTAAGGAGGAATCACCCTCTATGACCACGACCGAATAGCTACACTACAGAGATCTCATCAGGAGTGATGTGTGAGGTATCACCCTTGACACTCGATGGTAACTCTGCAGAGTCGAGCAACAAAAGGGGCGTGATGTGATGTGAGGTGCCGGGTCTGGTCATCGATCACATTGATCGAGTCGTCGATGATGAAGCAGGGGCAACAAGGACAAGGTGGGGGTCACTGATGGATCATTAACCAACCTATACTAAGCAATTTAGGATAAGCATGTAGGTAACAATAAGCAGGTTACAAAAGTAGGCTATGCATCAGAATAGGAGCAATCAATTATAGTAGATAAATCTAATGCAAGCATGAGAGAATGGAATGGGCGATATCGGGATGATACAAAGGGGGGCTTACCTGGAAGCTCCGTTGAAAGGGAAGAAGAGTCGTTGGTGATGTAGTCAATCACAGTGGCATCAGCAACGGTCTCAGGGTCTGCCGAGAGAAGAGTGGGGAAGAAACAGTAAATACAGAGCAAACAGATACATGACAATCAATAAGCAACGCTAGGGGTGTTCTAGCGCAGTACTACGCGATACCGGCAAAGGGGGAAATCATCCCGGAATGTTTCCTTAGTGTTAGGCATTTTCGGACAGACAAACCGGAGGGGGACAGTTGTAGGTTCACTATGCTAGGGACATGTGGCAGACGAATGGACTGCGTATTCGGATTCGTCTCGTCCTTCTGAGCAACTTTCATGTAGAAAACTTTTACATCTGACTTACGATTTATTTTATACGATTTTCTAAAGTTTTAACAATATTTTGGAAATTAAATTAATTCGTAAAAACAGGTTAAATGCTAGGTGTACCCAGCACAGGATATACAGAAGTGCACCCAGTGGCTGACAGGTAGGCCAGGGGGTCCCAGTTGACCAGTCAACATTTGACTGGTCAACAGGGTGTGGGCCCGCTGTCATTGACCGATATGTTAACATTTTTTTAAAATAGATTAATTTAGCAGCGGACCCACTTTGTCATAGACTAACTGGTAGCTAATTTACTTAAGTTATATTATCCCTAATTAAACAAATGGGCAGGCCCGCAGCAGTAGAAGCAGGAAGCAGTGGCGGCTTCAGCATGAAGCAGCAGCGACAGCAACACAAGCCGCAGCGGCAGCGGCGCTGGAGGCAGTAGGCAAGGAGCAGCCGTAGGGGAGCGCGGCAGTGGTCGTCGGAAGCCACACGCGGTGTAGGGGGCGTGTGTTGGAAATATGCCCTAGAGGCAATAATAAAATGATTATTATTGTATTTCCTTGTTCATGATAATTATCTATTATTCATGCTATAATTGTGTTATCCGGAAATCATAATACATGTGTGAATACATAGACCATAACATGTCCCTAGTGAGCCTCTAGTTAACTAGCTCGTTGATCAATAGATAGTCATGGTTTCCTGACTATGGACATTGGATGTCATTGATAACGGGATCACATCATTAGGAGAATGATGTGATGGACAAGACCCAATCCTAAGCATAGCACAAGATCGTGTAGTTCGTTTGCTAGAGCTTTTCTAATGTCAAGTATCATTTCCTTAGACCATGAGATCGTGTAACTCCCGGATGCCGTAGGAGTGCTTTGGGTGTACCAAACGTCACAACGTAACTGGGTGACTATAAAGGTATACTACAGGTATCCCCGAAAGTATCTGTTGGATTGACACGGATCGAGACTGGGGTTTGTCACTCCGTATGACGGAGAGGTATCTCTAGGCACACTCGGTAATGCATCATCATAATGAGCTCAATGTGACCAAGTGTTTGGTCATAGGATCATGCATTATGATACGAGTAAAGTGACTTGCCGGGAACGAGATTGAACGAGGTATTGGGATACCGACGATCGAATCTCGGCCAAGTAACGTACCGATTTACAAAGGGAATTGTATACGGGATTACTTGAATCCTCGACATCGTGGTTCATCCGATGAGATCATCGAGGAGCATGTGGGAGCCAACATGGGTATCCAGATCCCGATGTTGGTTATTGACCGGAGAGTCGTCTTGGTCATGTCTGCGTGTCTCCCGAACCCGTAGGGTCTACACACTTAAGGTTCGGTGACGCTAGGGTTGTAGAGATATTAGTATGTGGTAACCCGAAAGTTGTTCGGAGTCCCGGATGAGATCTCGGACGTCACGAGGAGTTCCGAAATGGTCCGGAGGTGAAGATTTATATATAGGAAGTCCAATTTCGGCCATCGGGAAAGTTTCGGGGGTAATCGGTATTGTACCGGGACCACCGGAAGGGTCCCGGGGGTCCACCGGGTGGGGCCACCTATCCCAGAGGGCCCCATGGGCTGAAGTGGGAGGGGAACCAGCCCTTGGTGGGCTGGTGCGCCGCCCATGGGCCTCCCCCTGCGCCTAGGGTTGGAAACCCTAGGGGTGGGGGGCGCCCGACCTGACTTGGGGGGCAAGTCCCCCCTTGGCCACCGCCCCCCTTGGAGATTGGATCTCCTAGGGCCGGCGCCCCCCTAGGGGCCCTATATATAGTGGGGGGGGGGAGGGAGGGCAGCCGCACCCAAGTCCCCGGCGCCTCCCTCTCCCCTCGTAACATCTCTCCCTCTCGTTGGAGCTTGGCGAAGCCCTGCCGAGATCACCGCTGCTTCCACCACCACGCCGTCGTGCTGCTGGATCTCCATCAACCTCTCCTTCCCCTTGCTGGATCAAGAAGGAGGAGACGTCTTCCCCAACTGTACGTGTGTTGAACGCGGTGGTGCCATTCGGTCGGCGCTCGGTCATCGGTGATTTGGATCACGACGAGTACGACTCCATCAACCCCGTTCTCTTGAACGCTTCCGCTCGCGATCTACAAGGGTATGTAGATGCACTCCCCTCTCCCTCATTGCTAGATGACTCCATAGATTGATCTTGGTGATGCGTAGAAAATTTTAAAATTCTGCTATGTTCCCCAACAGTGGTATCAGAGCCAGGTTTATGCGTAGTTTCTATGCACGAGTAGAACACAAGTTGTTGTGGGCGTCGATTTTGTCAATTTACCTGTCGTTACTAGTCTTATCTTGATTCGGCGGCATCATGGGATGAAGCGGCCCGGACCGACCTTACACATACGCTTATGTGAGACTGGTTCCACCGACTGACATGCACTAGTTGCATAATGTGGCTAGCGGGTGTCTGTCTCTCCCACTTTAGTCGGATGGGATTCGATGAAAAGGGTCCTTATGAAGGGTAAATAGAAATTGGCATATCACATTGTGGTTTTGGCGTAGGTAAGAAATGTTCTTGCTAGAAACCTTTAGCAGCCACGTAAAAAACTTGCAACAACAATTAGAGGACGTCTAACTTGTTTTTGCAGCATGTGCCATGTGATGTGATATGGCCAAAAGGATGTGATGAATGATATATGTGATGTATGAGATTGATCATGTTCTTGTAATAGGAATAACGACTTGCATGTTGATGAGTATGACAACCGGCAGGAGCCATAGGAGTTGTCTTAATTTATTCATGACCTGCGTGTCAACATAAACGTCATGTAATTACTTTACTTTATCGCTAACCGATAGCCATAACAGTAGAAGTAATAGTTGACGAGACAACTTCATGAAGACACGATGATGGAGATCATGATGATGGAGATCATGGTGTCATGCCGGTGACGACGATGATCATGGCACCCCGAAGATGGAGATCAAAAGGAGCAAAATGATATTGGCCATATCATGTCACTATTTGATTGCATGTGATGTTTATCATGTTTTACATCTTATTTGCTTAGAACGACGGTAGCTTAAATAAGATGATCCCTCGCAATAATTTCAAGAAAGTGTCCCCCCTAACTGTGCACCGTTGCGAAGGTTCGTTGTTCCGAAGCACCATGTGATGATCGGGTGTGATAGATTCTAACATTCGAATACAACGGGTGTAAGCCAGATTTACACACGCAATACACTTAGGTTGACTTGACGAGCCTAGCATGTACAGACATGGCCTCGGAACACGGAAGACCGAAAGGTCGAACATGAGTCGTATAGAAGATACGATCAACATGAAGATGTTCACCGATGATGACTAGTCCGTCTCACGTGATGATCGGACATGGCCGAGTTGACTCGGATCATGTATCACTTAGATGACTAGAGGGATGTCTGTCTGAGTGGGAGTTCATTAAATAATTTGATTAGATGAACTTAATTATCATGAACTTAATCTAAAAACCTTTGCAAAATGTCTTGTAGATCAAATGGCCAACGCTCATGTCAACCTCAACTTCAACGCGTTCCTAGAGAAAACCAAGCTGAAAGATGATGGCAGCAACTATACGGACTGGGTCCGGAACCTGAGGATCATCCTCATAGCTGCCAGGAAAGCATATGTCCTAGAAGCACCACTAGGTGAAGCACCCATCCCAGAGAACCAAGACGTAATGAACACTTGGCAGTCACGTGCTGATGATTACTCCCTCGTTCAGTGCGGCATGCTTTATAGCTTAGAACCGGGGCTCCAAAAGCGTTTTGAGCAACCCGGAGCATATGAGATGTTCGAAGAGCTGAAAATGGTTTTCCAAGCTCATGCCCGGGTCGAGAGATATGAAGTCTCTGACAAGTTCTACAGTTGTAAGATGGAGGAAAATAGTTCTGTCAGTGAGCACATACTCAAAATGTCTGGGTTGCACAACCGCTTATCCCAGCTGGACATTAACCTCCCGGACGAGGCGGTCATTGACAGAATCCTTCAGTCGCTCCCACCTAGCTACAAGAGCTTTGTGATGAACTACAATATGCAGGGGATGGTGAAAACTATTCCTGAAGTATTTTCAATGCTGAAATCAGCGGAGGTGGAAATCAATAAGGAACATCAAGTGTTGATGGTCAATAAAACCACTAGTTTCAAGAAAGGCAGGGGTAAGAAGAACTTCAAGAAGGACGGCAAGGGAGTTGCCGCGGCCGGTAAATCAGTTGCCGGGAAGAAGCCAAAGAATGGATCCAAACTTGAGACTGAGTGCTTTTATTGCAAGGGAAAGGGACACTGGAAGTGGAACTGCCCCAAATACTTAGCAGACAAGAAGGCCGGCAACACTAAAGGTATATGTGATATACATGTAATTGATGTGTACCTTACCAGTACTCGTAGTAGCTCCTGGGTATTTGATACCGGTGCGGTTGCTCATATTTGTAACTCAAAACAGGAGCTGCGGAATAAGCGCAGAGTGGCGAAGGACGAGGTGACGATGCGCGTCGGGAATGGTTCCAAGGTCGATGTGATTGCCGTCGGCACGCTACCTCTACATTTACCTACGGGATTAGTTTTAAACCTCAATAATTGTTATTTAGTGCCAGCTTTGAGCATGAACATTGTATCTGGATCTCGTTTAATACGAGATGGCTACTCATTTAAATCCGAGAATAATGGTTGTTCTATTTATATGAGAGATATGTTTTATGGTTATGCCCCGCTGGTCAATGGTTTATTCTTAATGAATCTTGAACGTGATGTTACACATATTCATAGTGTGAATACCAAAAGATGTAAGATTGATAATGATAGTCCCACATGTCTGTGGCACTGCTGCCTTGGTCACATCGGTGTCAAACGCATGAAGAAGCTCCATACAGATGGACTTTTGGAGTCTCTTGATTTCGAATCATTTGACACGTGCGAACCATGCCTCATGGGTAAAATGACCAAGACTCCGTTCTCCGGAACAATGGAGCGAGCAACCAACTTGTTGGAAATTATACATACTGATGTGTGCGGTCCAATGAGCGTTGAGGCTCGCGGTGGCTATCGTTATGTTCTCACTCTCACTGATGACTTAAGTAGATATGGGTATGTCTATTTGATGAAACACAAGTCTGAGACCTTTGAAAAGTTCAAGGAATTTCAGAATGAGGTAGAGAATCAACGTGACTGAAAGATAAAATTCTTACGATCAGATCGTGGGGGAGAATATTTAAGTCACGAATTTGGTACGCACTTAAGGAAATGTGGAATCGTTTCACAACTCATGCCGCCTGGAACACCTCAGCGTAACGGTGTGTCTGAACGTCGTAATCGCACTCTATTGGATATGATGCGATCTATGATGTCACTCACTGATTTACCACTATCATTTTGGGGATACGCCCTAGAGACAGCTACATTCACTTTAAATAGGGCACCGTCTAAATCCTTGAGATGACACCGTATGAATTATGGTTTGGGAAGAAACCTAAGCTGTCATTTCTAAAAGTTTGGGGATGCGATGCTTATGTCAAGAAACTTCAACCTAAAAAGCTCGAACCTAAGTCAGAAAAATGCGTCTTCATAGGATACCCTAAGGAAACCATTGGGTATACCTTCTACCTCAGATCCGAAGGCAAGATCTTTGTTGCCAAGAATGGGTCCTTTTTGGAGAAAGAGTTTCTCTCGAGAGAAGTAAGTGGGAGGAAAGTAGAAATCGATGAAGTACTGCCTCTTGAACCAGAAAGTAGCGCAGCTCAGGAAGATGTTCATGCGGTGCCTGCACCGACTAGAGAGGAAGTTAATGATAATGATCAAGGTACTTCGGATCAAGTTGCTACTGAACTTCGAATGTCCACAAGGACACGTTCCACACCAGAATGGTATGGCAACCCTGTCCTGGAAATCATGTTGTTAGACAACGGTGAACCTTCGAACTATGAAGAAGCCATGGCGGGCCCAGATTCCAACAAATGGCTTGAAGCCATGCAATCCAAGATAGGATCCATGTATGAAAACAAAGTATGGACTTTGACAGACTTGCCCGATGATCGACGAGCGATAGAGAATAAATGGATCTTTAAGAAGAAGACGGACGCGGATGGTAATGTTACCATCTATAAGGCTTGACTTGTCGCTAAGGGTTATCGACAAGTTCAAGGGGTTGACTACGATGAGACCTTCTCACCCGTAGCAAAGCTGAAGTCCGTCCGAATCATGTTAGCAATTGCCGCATACTATGATTATGAGATATGGCAAATGGACGTCAAAACGGCATTCCTTAACGGCTTTCTTAAGGAAGAATTTATATGATGCAGCCGGAAGGTTTTGTCGATCCTAAGAATGCTAACAAGGTATGCAAGCTCCAGCGCTCCATCTATGGGCTGGTGCAAGCATCTCGGAGTTGGAACATTCGCTTTAATGAAATGATCAAAGCGTTTGGGTTTATGCAGACTTATGGAGAAGCCTGCGTTTACAAGAAAGTGAGTGGAAGCTCTGTAGCATTTCTCATATTATATGTGGATGACATACTTTTGATGGGAAATGATATAGAAATTTTGGACAGTATTAAGGCCTACTTGAATAAGTGTTTTCCAATGAAGGACCTTGGAGAAGCTGCTTACATATTAGGCATCCAGATATATAGAGATAGATCGAGACGCCTCATAGGTCTTTCACAAAGCACATACCTTGATAAGATATTGAAGAAGTTCAATATGGATCAGTCCAAGAAGGGGTTCTTGCCTGTGTTGCAAGGTGTGAAATTGAGCTCAGCTCAATGTCCGACCACGATAGAAGATAGAGAAAAGATGAGTGTCGTCCCCTATGCCTCAGCCATAGGGTCTATCATGTATGCCATGCTGTGTACCAGACCTGATGTAAACCTGGCCGTAAGTTTGGTAGGAAGGTACCAAAGTAATCCCGGCATGGAACACTGGACAGCAGTCAAGAACATCCTGAAGTACCTGAAAAGGACTAAGGATATGTTTCTCGTATATGGAGGTGATGAGGAGCTCGTCGTAAAGGGTTACATCGACGCTAGCTTCGACACAGATCTGGATGACTCTAAGTCACAAACCGGATACGTGTATATTTTGAATGGTGGGTCAGTAAGCTGGTGCAGTTGCAAGCAAAGCGTCGTGGCGGGATCTACATGTGAAGCGGAGTACATGGCAGCCTCGGAGGCAGCGCATGAAGCAATCTGGATGAAGAAGTTCATCACCGACCTAGGACTCATACCCAATGCGTCAGGGCCGATCACTCTCTTCTGTGACAACACTGGAGAAGACCAGGCACATCAAGTGTCGCTTCAACTCCATTCGTGAAAATGTTCAAGATGGAGACATAGATATTTGCAAAGTACATACGGATCTGAATGTCGCAGATCCGTTGACTAAACCTCTTCCGCGAGCAAAACATGATCAACACCAGAACTCTACGGGTGTCCGATTCATCACAATGTAACTAGATTATTGACTCTAGTGGAAGTGGGAGACTGTTGGAAATATGCCCTAGAGGCAATAATAAAATGATTATTATTATATTTCCTTGTTCATGATAATTGTCTATTATTCATGCTATAGTTGTGTTATCCGGAAATCATAATACATGTGTGAATACATAGACCACAACATGTCCCTAGTGAGCCTCTAGTTAACTAGCTCGTTGATCAATAGATAGTCATGGTTTCCTGACTATGGACATTGGATGTCATTGATAACGGGATCACATCATTAGGAGAATGATGTGATGGACAAGACCCAATCCTAAGCATAGCACAAGATCGTGTAGTTCGTTTGCTAGAGCTTTTCCAATGTCAAGTATCATTTCCTTAGACCATGAGATCGTGTAACTCCTGGATGCCGTAGGAGTGCTTTGGGTGTACCAAACATCACAACGTAACTGGGTGACTATAAAGGTATACTACAGGTATCCCCGAAAGTATCTGTTGGGTTGACACGGATCGAGACTAGGATTTGTCACTCCGTATGACGGAGAGGTATCTCTGGGCCCACTCGGTAATGCATCATCATAATGAGCTCAATGTGACCAAGTGTTTGGTCACGGGATCATGCATTACAGTACGAGTAAAGTGACTTGCCGGGAACGAGATTGAACGAGGTATTGGGATACCGATGATCGAATCTCGGGCATGTAACGTACCGATTGACAAAGGGAATTGTATACGGGATTACTTGAATCCTCAACATCGTGGTTCATCCGATGAGATCATCGAGGAGCATGTGGGCGCCAACATGGGTATCCATATCCCGCTGTTGGTTATTGACCGGAGAGTCATCTCGGTCATGTCTGCGTGTCTCCCGAACCCGTAGGGTCTACACACTTAAGGTTCGATGATGCTAGGGTTGTAGAGATATTAGTATGCGGTAACCCGAAAGTTGTTCGGAGTCCCGGATGAGATCCCGGACGTCACGAGGAGTTCCGGAATGGTCCGGAGGTGAAGATTTATATATATGAAGTCCAGTTTCGGCCATCGGGAAAGTTTCAGGGGTAATCGGTACTGTACCGGGACCACCGGAAGGGTCCCGGGGGTCCACCGGGTGGGGCCACCTATCCCGGAGGGCCCATGGGCTGAAGTGGGAGTGGAACCAGCCCCTGGTGGGCTGGTGCGCCCCCCATGGGCCTCCCCCTACGCCTAGGGTTGGAAACCCTAGGGGTGGGGGCGCCCCACCTGACTTGGGGGGCAAGTCCCCCCCTTGGCCGCCGCCCCCCTTGGAGATTGGATCTCCTAGGGCCGGCGCCCCCCTAGGGGCCCTATATATAGTGGGGGAAGGGAGGGAAGCCGCACCCAAGTCCCTGGCGCCTCCCTCTCCCCTCGTAACACCTCTCCCTCTCGTTGGAGCTTGGCGAAGCCCTGCCGAGATCACCGCTGCTTCCACCACCACGCCGTCGTGCTGCTGGATCTCCATCAACCTCTCCTTCCCCTTGCTAGATCAAGAAGGAGGAGACGTCTTCCCCAACCATACGTGTGTTGAACGCGGAGGTGCCGTCCGTTCGGCACTTGGTCATCGGTGATTTGGATCACGACGAGTACGACTCCATCAACCCCGTTCTCTTGAACGCTTCCGCTCGCGATCTACAAGGGTATGTAGATGCACTCCCCTCTCCCTCATCGCTAGATGACTCCATAGATTGATCTTGGTGATGTGTAAAAAAATTTAAAATTCTTCTACGTTCCCCAACAGCGTGGGCGGACAAGGTGGCAGGCGCAACAACAGTACGCTGCGGCAGCGGCAGCGGTCGAGGCAACGACAATGGTCGGGCTTTTGCCGGAGCTGGTCGTCGGCGAGCTATGCCGGCGGAGGGTGTCGAGGCCACGGCGAGCGAGGGGGAATGAGCGGGAAGCAGGGCAGGGGGCCGCGGGTGGACGAGCGGGGGTGCAGGGGCGGTTCTAGAGCAGTAGCAACGCGGGCACACATGGGAGCTCGAGCTCCGGCCATGGCGATTGAGCATGGGGACGGCCTATTCAGCGATGGATCTGATGGGGGAGAGGGAACGACGGGAGGAGTTCACCGCATGGCTGTAGGCATGGTCAGGGAGGTGCGGTGGTGTCCGAAGTCAATGAGTCGACACGGCAGAGCTTGGTGGCCGAGGCGAAGAAGACGGCGATGGCGATCGCACGAGCCGCCCCGGCTTGAGCTGATGCCCGAGACGGACGAAGTAGGCTGATACGTCTCCAACGTATCTATAATTTTTTATTGTTCCATGCTATTATATTATCTGTATTGGATGTTTAATGGGCTTTATTATGCACTTTTATATTATTTTTGGGACTAACCTATTAACCGAAGGCCCAGTGCAAATTGCCGCTTTTTTGCCTATTTCAGTGTTTCGTAGAAAAGGAATATCAAACGGAATCCAAACGGAATGACACCTTCACGAGGATCGTTTTTGGAACAAACGTGATCCATGAGACTTGGAGTGGACGTCAAGAAAGAAGCAAGGAGGCCACGAGGCAGAAGGGCGCGCCCTGGGGGTGGGCGCGCCCCCACCCTCGTGGACCCCTCGCAGCTCCACCGACCTACATCTTGCTCCTATATATACCCTTATACTAATAGATTTTTGCAATAAGTATGTGAGTTCTTTATGACTAATGTTGAGTCCATGGATCATACACACTCTCACCCTTCCACCATTGCTAGTCTCTCTAGTACACGCAACTTTCGCCGGTACCATAAACCCACCATATATCTTCCTCAAAATAGCCACCATACCTAGCTATTATGGCATTTCCATAGCCATTCCGAGATATATTACCATGCAACTTTCCACTGTTCCTTTTATTATGACACGCTTCATCATTGTCATATTGCCTTGCATGATCATGTAGTTGACATTGCATTTGTGGAAAAGCCACCGTTCATAATTTTTCATACACGTCACTCTTGATTCATTGCACATCCCGGTACACTACCGGAGGCATTCATATAGAGTCATATTTTTGTTCTAGTATCGAGTTGTAATTCTTGAGTTGTAAGTAAATAAAAGTGTGATGATCATCATTATTAGAGTATTGTCCTAGTGAGGAAAGGATGATGGAGACTATGATTCCCCCACAAGTCGGGATGAGACTCCAGACGAAAAAGAAAAAAAAAGAGGCCATAAAAAAGGCCCAAAAAATAAATAAAAATGAGAGTAAAAGAGAGAAGGGGCAATGCTACTATCCTTTTACCACACTTGTGCTTCAAAGTAGCACCATGGTCTTCATGATAGAGAGTCTCCTATGTTGTCACTTTCATATACTAGTGGGAATCTTTCATTATAGAACTTGGCTTGTATATTCCAATGATGGGCTTCCTCAAAATGCCCTAGGTCTTCGTGAGCAAGCAAGTTGGATGCACACCCACTTAGTTTCTTTTTGAGCTTTCATACACTTATAGCTCTAGTGCATCCGTTGCATGGCAATCCCTACTCACTCACACTAATATCTGTTGATGGGCATCTCCATAGCCCGTTGATACGCCTAGTTGATGTGAGACTATATTCTCCTTTTTGTCTTCTCCACAACCACCATTCTATTCCACATATAGTGCTATATCCATGGTTCACGCTCATGTATTGTGTGAAGATTGAAAAAGTTTGAGAACGTCAAAAGTATGAAACAATTGCTTGGCTTGTCATCGGGGTTATGCATGATTTAAATATTTTGTGTGGTGAATATAGAGCATAGCCAGACTATATGATTTTGTAGGGATAACTTTCTTTGGCCATGATATTTTGAGAAGACATAATTGCTTAGTTAGTATGCTTGAAGTATTATTATTTTTATATCAATATTAAACTTTTATCTTGAATCTTTCGGATCTGAACATTCATGCCACAATAAAGAGAATTACTTTGAAAATTATGTTAGGAAGCTTTCCACATCGAAAATTCTGTTTTTATCATTTACCTACTCGAGGACGAGCAGGAATTAAGCTTGGGGATGCTTGATACGTCTCCTATCTATAATTTTTGATTGTTCCATGCTATTATATTATCTGTTTTGGATGTTTAATGGGCTTTATTATGCACTTTTATATTATTTTTGGAACTAACCTATTAACCGAAGGCTCTGTGCAAATTGTTATTTTTTGCCTATTTCAGTGTTTCACAGAAAAGTAATATCAAACGGAATCCAAACGGAATGAAACCTTCACGAGGATCATTCTTGGAACAAACGTGATCCAGGAGACTTGGAGTGGACGTCAAGAAAGAAGCGAGGATACCACGAGGCAAGAGGGCGCGCCCCGGGGGGTGGGCGCGCCCCCACCCTCTTGGGCCCGTCGTAGCTCCACCGACCTACTTCTTCCTCCTATATATATACCCTTATACCCTGAAAACGTCCAGGAGCACCACGAAACCCTATTTCCACTGCCGCAACCTTCTGTACCCGTGAGATCCCATCTTGGGGCCTTTTCCGGCGCTCCGCTAGAGGGGGAATCGATCACGGAGGGCTTCTACATCAACACCATAGCCTCTCCGATGATGTGTGATTAGTTTACCACAGACCTTCGGGTCCATATATAGTTATTAGCTAGATGGCTTCTTCTCTCTCTTTGGATCTCAATACAAAGTTCTCCTCGATTCTCTTGGATATCTATTCGATGTAATTCTTTTTGCCGTGTGTTTGCCAAGATCCAATGAATTGTGGGTTTATGATCAAGATTATCTATGAACAATATTTGATTCTTCTCTAAATTCTTTTATGCATGATTTAAATATCTTTGCAAGTCTCTTCGAATTATCACTTTGGTTTGGCCTACTAGATTGATCTTTCTTGCAATGGGAGAAGTGCTTAGCTTTGGGTTCAATCTTGCGGTGTCCTTTCACAGTGACAACATGGGAAGCAAGGCACGTATTGTATTGTTGCGATTGAGGATAAAAAGATGGGGGTTATATCATATTGCTTGAGTTTATCCCTCTACATCATGTCATCTTGCCTAATGCGTTACTCTATTCTTATGAACTTAATACTGTAGATGCATGCTGGATAGTGGTCGATGTGTGGAGTAATAGTAGTAGATGCAGAATCGTTCCGGTCTACTTGTCATGTACGTGATGCCTATATACATGATCATGCCTAGATATTCTCATAACTATTCACTTTTCTATCAATTGCTTGACAATAATTTGTTCACCCACCGTAGATTATGCTGTCTTGAGAGAAGCCACTAGTGAAACCTATGGCCCCCGGATCTATTCTCCATTATATTATTTCCCGTCAACTAGCTATTTCTGTCACCATTTATTTTGAAATCTTTACTTTGTAATCTATACAACAAAAATACGAAAAATATTTATCTTATTATCTTTATCAGATCTCACTTTTGCAAGTGGGCGTGAAGGGATTGACAACCCCTTTATCGCGTTGGTTGCAAGGTTCTTGATTGTTTGTGCAGGTACGAGGGACTTGCATGTAGTATCCTACTAGATTGATGCCTTGGTTCACAAAAACCAAGGGAAATACTTACGCTGCTTTGCTGCATCACCCTTTCCTCTTCAAGGGAAAACCAACGCATGCTCAAGAGGTAGCACCGTCCGCCGCAGACCTCTTGTATGTCCTCCAGCGCGAAGGCGACGATGGTGGCCGCGACGGCGACGATGGCGCGACGATGATAGCTTCGGGTGTGTGCAAGGGAGCGAACAACAACGTTAGGGAGGAAGAACTAGTGGCTAGGGTTCGACCAGGCGAGAGGTGAGGGGCTTGAGGTGGCCTTGTACTCATCGGGGAGGCGGGGGATGGCCGCCACGCACGGCATGGCCGACGGATGGGCACCACGGTTCCCCGTCTCTTTGTAGCAGGTTGAAGGAGAGGGGAGGCGGGATGGGCCGGTAGAATATGCCCTCCTATTTTCCCCCTTTCTTATTTTCTATTTGTTTATTTCCTCTCTATTTTCCATTTAATTCCTGCACTAAATGACTTTTTGCAAAAAGTGCTATTGGCCAGAATAAATACTAGGCGATATCTAGCACTGCAGTAATATGGTTGGGGTAATATTTGAAATCATTAGATATTTGATCAAATGCAAATGGATTAAAGTGGTTGTTTTAGTCACTGTTTTTGGGTGACAGCCTTTAAATAAGCAAACAAGTGACCTAGTTTACTCCACCCTAATTAACTATGGATTATTTGCCATCACATGAACGTTTTAGTTTTTCTTATTTGTGAATTTAATTTTTTTCACTTGAAATTGTAATTTGAATTTGGCTTGGATCCTTATCAAGGGAATTTTGACTTAGTCAAACTTGATGACATGTCACCATTAACGGAGGATTTCTGTAGCTTAATTATCCGGGCGTCACAATTCTCCTCCACTACAAGAAATCTCGTCCCGAGATTTAAGGGGTGGAGTAAGGGGGAAAGACTCGGGAAGGACGAAGCTTAGCACAAGATAGGTACCTCGGGGCTATCTCATTAAACGTGCCATAGAGGCATCTCTCAAGTTGATATTCGAGAAAGTCATCGAGAGCAAGGTAAGAAGGTGCAATAAGAAGCTTCAAGTGGCTAGGCAATCGTTCGATGTCTGAAACAAAGTGTGAAAGGGGCCAGAGCAACGAGAATAAGTATTGCGTCTGATATCAGAAATAGATCACTAGGTAGGTGTCCCATGAATTAGATACGAAGCCAAGCGCGAGGAACAACTTTGGAACAGCGGTGTACATGAGAGTCAGGTTTCGATCATGTGGAACTATGGGTTATTGGCCCACCATGTGGGTTAAAAGTAGGAAGGGTGCTGCTAGAGAGGCATGTCAAAGCGTAGACCGTCAATTATGTTGGCAACAACGTTGGTACCAAGGGCGAGGGACGAAGAGATCCATTTTCCTGCTCGTTAAAACAAGGCGGACCAATAGGCTAAGTTCTCGTGCATCAGTGGTTACCGGAATGTCATCAACAATAGTAACAAGGTCTTACTGACAGAGTTTATACACCGAGGTGTTTACATTGGCAGGGAATTATCATTGCTCAGATATGTTAGGTTACAGGAAAGGTTAAACGAAACAATGAAAAGGAAAGTGTAGACTCGAATCAGTTATCGGTGTTCACGAGTGTCTAACAGCTCGGAACCCGTGGAAAATTGGAATCAGCGAGAAATAATAGTTGATGACGAACTCATAAGAAGCTATGTAGTTCCATGATATTCTTGAGATACCAGAGGGTAATACTCGAAGGTAGAACACGATAAAGGTTGGATAGGCAAAAAGATTTGTAGAGGACAAGTACTTTAACTTGTCCGAGAAATGGAATCAAAGGAGAACAATCATTGTCAGAACCACGGTTGCAAATGACCAAATTTAGATACAAGATGAACTTCTCACAAGGGGATTATTATAATAATAAGAAGCTTCCATGATAAGTTCCACATCGGGTCGATGGGCATGAACACAAAGGTTCAAGGTCAACTCCCACTTCATCAATGCATAACCTTCCATTTACTTCTCATCTTTGACGAAGTTGTAGAGTCAAACTTCACGAGTAAATAACTCAACCTGGGAGTAGAGCATGATTGAGGAAGCAGAAGATACAATTTACCAAAGGCATTATGTATCCGAGGAAAAGCTCACAAGGTTACTGTATATGTAGGACATTGTCGGATAGAACCCCACAGAGGATCTGGTGGTTCATAAGGGATCTGATGTGAGCATCAGTACTCAACCAAAAGAATAAAGAATGCAAGGATATCAGATTATAGAAACAAGTGACTAATTCTAAGCTCGAATGCAAAGGGGATTATGATATCCAAAACAGGGGACCTAAAGCAGAGGATCTGATCAAAGACAATTAAGTAGAATAGACATAGATCAACAATCAATCAAGGTTTGATTTGCCGAGCACCAGCTCATGTCCAGGGTGACGTCTGAGCCGAAAGGAAGAATTCTAATTGTGATTGATGATTTCAAGCATATAAAACATATCGAATAAAATGTTCAAAATGATGATGACAAAGGATACTACTGAATATTGCCAGGCATATGGAAAGTATCCATAAGGCAAGAAGACAAGTATTTGCAGAGCAATAGTTGGAGAGGCTTATCGGAAGATGGATACTATTTCAAAGTATCTTGTGAATCACTTGATCAACTAGGAATGAACAAATCCTCGCTAAGTGTGAGGAATTATTCATAGATGTAAACATGTGGCGAAGAATCGCAAGGCAGTGACACAGTGGATTCTTAAAAGTCGGAGAATAATTCGATGTATCTTGTAATAACAAGATCAACAAGGAATGATTGTATGAATGATGAGTGTATGAAGTTATCCATAAGGATATATTAGAGGTAGGGAATTGCCAAAGCGATGAGCACAAAAGTCTCGGGAAAATACTGAAGGGTATCTTCGAATACTTCTGGTGAAGTAGATCATCATCTGGAATGAAGGGGATCTCCGGGAGAAAGTATTCATGAGAACCTAGAGTAGCCTTAGCAAAACCATTTAACCCGAATATAAGAGAGATCAGAATCCCAGAGTATAGACGAGGAGTAAAAGATCCTAATACCACCCAATGGCGAGGAGGGCCCGTAAGCCACACAACCATGTTAGTAAAAATAGTTTTTCAAGAACTAGACTTAACTTCGGCCAAGGAGTTGAAAGGGGGTTCCTACAGGCAATCGGCTCTGATACCAACTTGTGATGCCCCTGACTCGACCGTACACTTATCATACACGCAAATGTGTACGATCAAGACCAGGGACTCATGGGAAGATATCACAACTCAACTCTAGACACAAATAAAATAATACAAGCTTCATATTACAAGCCAGTGGCCTCGAGGGCTTGAATACAAGCTCGATACACAAGCGTCAACGGAAGAAACAATATCTGAGTACAGACATAAGTTAAACAAGAATGCCTTAAGAAGGAAAACACAAAAGCAACAATAATTGAAGAGGCAAGGCCTCCTGCCCAGGACCTCCTAACTACTCCTGGTCATCGGTGGTCTCCACGTAGTAGTATCCATCGGCGGTCTCCATGTAGTAGTATCCGTCGGCGGTGGCATCTGGCTCCAGGGATCCACCAATTGGTTGCAACAACCGGAAAGAAGAAAGAAGGGGCAAAAGGGGGTAGCAAAGCAACCATGAGTACTCATCCAAAGTACTCGCAAGCATCAGATCTATACTAAGTATGCATTGGTATCAAAGGAATGTATAGTATCTATGGACTGAACTGCAGAATGCAAGAATAGAGGGGAAGGCCTAGCCAATCAAAGACTAGCATCTTCAAGCAGCTCCAAGCATCTTGCAGCATGTAGAAGAGTAAAGAATAGCAGTTTAATAACAAACATGTTTTTTAGGGGTCAAAGACAGTAGGAAAGGATCCTACTGACACATATATTATATTACTTTGTCAATTTGTTAGCTTACATGATTACAAGGGGGGTCAGTCCTACTTTGGAGGTGTGTAAGCACCTCATAGATGGGGGTAGGGTGGAGGGTTACAAGTTTGCTTCTAAGAAAGAAGAGATGAATTCAGCTAGGGGGGCTTGACCCTATGGCATAATAACTCCAAGTCAACTCAAAGTATAGCCCTCCATGAAGCATAGGTGTGGGGAATTCTCTGGAAGATGATCCCATTGCGTTCTTTCTAGATACTCCAGGCGGATAACATGAATATTTCCATGAACAATGGTGAGTGCCAATGAAGTTTCCCACCCCGGATAAGCTGCAGTCTGTTCTGGCCAGGAGATACCAATTCCATTCCAGCATCTTTGGCTAAAGGGGCAGTTGAAGAAAAGGTGCTTCACAGTTTCCTCCTCATTGATGTTATAGAGTGCACTGTGTATATTGTCTCCCACATTGTAGTGCCTTCTCTTCAACATATTTCTCGTGTTTACTCTATCTGCGAGGAGCAGCCATGCAGACACTTTGATCTTGGTCGTGCATTTTGAATCCCAGATCTAGGAGAAGGCCTGATCCGTCATTACATTTCTGAAGAAAAAATTGTAATATTTGGCCGAAGTATATTTAGCTCCCCAGGAATAGGTCCATTGGTCAGGTGAGTTATTGTCGGGGATCGTGTTAGCAGTTTGCGCTTGCAGTTATTGCAGTTCTTGTCATGCCAGTGGTGTCAGAGGGAGGTGGAAACTAGTGTGTATATTGGTTATCGCCAGAAAATATGCAACCGAAGCATCCTCAAGTTTGGTGAATGAAAATGCCCGGGGTAAAGCTTCTTCATTCAACTGCTCATTCCAGAGGTCTTTCCAAAACAACACAGTGTCACCTTCGCCAATCTGGACCGTAGTGATCCCTCGATAGATATCACTCAAGCTCATGACATCTTTCCACCAAAAAGAGCCACAAGCATCCGTGGCATGGGGCACCTTGTTGTTGTAGTAATCATTCCATATCAGGTGCACCCAGGGAATATCTTGCTTGTTATAAAAGCTGTGCAAAAACTTGAGGAGGAGAGCTGTGTTTTGGGTTTTGATATTGAGAATCCCTGAGCCTCCGTGGTTTTTGGGGCAACAAACTAGGTCCCATGCAGCGAGGGAGTTGGCTTTTGCCCCTTGGTCGGTTTTCTTATGCCACAAGCATCGTCTTCAGATTTTGTCAAGATGTTCAATCAACTTGGGAGGGAATTTCAACGTGCACATCGGGTATATCAACATGGATGCAATGAGCGAGTTGAGGAGCGTCAGTTTACTACCATGGTCTAGCATACATAGTGAGGATGATAATCGTCACTCAGTTCGTTCAACTAGTGGCATCAGATCCGTCATACTCGGTTTGGTGGTACCCATTGACAGTCCAAGATACGTGAAGGGCATTTTGCCGATAATGCATTCCCAAAGTTGAGCTAGTTGTTTCACCATGTCATCATCGACGTTGATTGGTATGAGCAGTAATTTTGGAAGTTTAGTTTGAGTCCAATGGAATCGGCATAATCCATTAACAGTTGCTTCATGAATTTGACTTCTTCTTGGCAGGCAGGCATCAGCAGGATGGTATCGTGTGTGTATTGGACCACAGGATAATCAGTTGGTTGAGTGCTTGGGATTGGGAGCTGGATTTTGTGTTGTCTATATGCATCATTGATTGCCGCTTGCAGGAGGTCAGCAGCAAGGACAAAGATTAGAGGGGAGAGTGGGTCTCCCTGTCGAACTCCACGACGGTAGTGAAATTGTCGGCCCGGGACGCCATTGAGCAATACTGAAGAAGTGCCTGACTCAAAGATCCTTTTGATCCATTGCAGCCACTTATCATCAAATCCCATTTGTTTCATGATTGCGAGCATGGCAGGGTGTTCGATGGTGTCAAATGCCTTTGCGAAATCAAGCTTGAGTAGAATGGTTGGAGCACCGGCTTGTTTGCACTGGTATATATACTTGAAGGCCCAAGAGAGGAAATCTTATATGGTTCGGGTGCGAAGAAAGCCGTATTGGTTTCTGTGTACAATTTTCTACAGTCTATTGGCCAGGATCTTTGTTATGATTTTTAGGCAGCAGTTGAGGAGCGTGATTGGTCTGAAACCATTTGCTGTCTCGGGGGAGCTGATTTTTGGGATGAGGGTGATGAAGCCCGAGTTAATGCTGGTGAGGTTTAAATTGCCACTGTAAAATTCCTCACAAAGCTTATAGAAGTCCGTTTTGATGATATGCCGGCAAGATTTCAAGAATTGCCCATTGAAACACTCGGGTCCAGGAGTTCTGTCATTGGGCATGGTTCGCGCAACATCATCGATCTCCTTGTGTGTATAAGGGGTTGATAAAGTATCAAGTCCTTCAATTCTCTTGATGATGCTAGGTAGATCGAATTTCATTTCAGGTGGAGAAGATTCACCCAATCTTTGCTTGTAAGTTTTGAATAGAAGCACTTCTTTGGATGTGTGGTCACCGATTGTCACTCCATCAGGTGTTTTCAATGTGGCTATGGAATTTTTTCGGTACCGTTCCGTGGCTAGTACATGAAACAGTTTAGTGTTCTCAGTTCTAAACTTTATATACCTAATAGTGCATCTCTTTTTCCAATACTGGTTCTGAAAGTGTAATAGTTTCAACAAATGGACTTTAATAATGTGTCTGAAATTAGCTTCGGGGTGGGAGAGAGGTCGCTGGTCTTCAAGTCCATCAAGCTCATGTAGGTCCTGGTTGCAGTTTTGGATGAGAATAGAAAGTTTGGAAATGCCTTTGCTCCATGATTTCAGATCATATCGAACCGTTCTTCATTTTTTACAAATGGTAGCAGCAGCATTGGTGTCATAGCAAGGTTTGCTCCAAGATGTGGCCACTACTTTTAGGAAGTTTGAGTGGTTGGTCCAATACTTTTCAAATCTAAAAATCTTGCTTTTGGGTATGCTCGTTTCAATATGTACCACGCAGTGTGTGTGATCAGAGATTGGTTTCCCCAGGGTTGTTACTACTGTGTTTGGGAAGGTTTGAGTCCAGTGGCAATATGAGAAGAACCAATCAAGTTGTTCAAGGAGCGGGTCATCCTGCATATTGCTCCATGTGTAAGAGCGGCCTTTGAGGGGTATTTCAACTAGGGCTTGTGCCCGGATTATGTCATTGAACATTAGAATGTCGTTTAAATCCCCCTGCCTTATTTCTATTCTCAGAGGACTGTATAAAGTTATAATCACCCACGAGCAACCAATCTTCAGAGTCCAGGATATCCAGATCATATAACCAATTAGTGAAAAGAACACGGTCATTGCCTTGGCATGGCCCATAGATGTTATATAATGACTAGACATTCCCAGATACTTTGGAAGTAAAAGAAACCCCAAGAACATGGGCATCAGAATAACAAGCATGTTGTAGCATTAATGCCCAGAGATCCTTCATCGACTCCCTGTGAGAGAGCAATCCCGGAGCCACATATCTCAAGTATCCATTTCTAGTTGTAAAAGATTAGGATATATGTCTGAACGTCCATTACCGTGGACACGGCTATTAATATATAATCTTCCCTGTAGGGGTGCACCATGTTTTCCAACATGCTTGATTACTCTGGCCGTACACACTTTTCTGGGTCAATGCCTGGCCTCGGAAGATCAACACGTCGTAGCCCTACCTAGGCTTAGCAGAGAGGTCCTCGCCGGTCTACATCCTAAGCACTCCGGGGTTTGGGCCCATTGCCCGTTGCACTCCGGGTCATTGCACGCAAGGCGGGTCCAGGCTCCACCACAACAGGATGGTGCTGGCCCAGCCGTGCCGCAATGCTGACCTGGACGTCTGACAAAGCTTTGGCTGATACTACGTCGTCAAAGCCCATAACTATTCTCACGTGGTGGTTAGTGCGTAAAGGCCAAAGGCCAACTCAGAAAAAATACCCAAACCATAGTGCATTATTAGCTTGCAGAGACGAGCAGAGAATCATGATCGATGTGACCCCGTCGCCCCGTCTCATGGACTTACGGCAAGGGCCCAGAATGCCCGGCCGTGCTACGTAATTATCTTGCGGGTCCTCTCCGGGCCCGCCCGACTTTCACAAAGGTCTCAAGTAAAGTCAAGGTAACCATGTGTCCAAACGTCAAGGGGAAAACCCGAGGAATCACCCTCGGTGGATTCCACTCGATGTAATCATCAAGGTGAACGTAAGAGGAACCACCCTAGAGATTCACACTTGAGTGGTTGCATGAGAGAGTCATATTGGAAGTGGTTAAGGAGGAATCACCTTCGATGACCTCGACCGAATAGCTACACTACAGAGATTTCACCAAGAGTGATGTGCGAGGTATCACCCTCGACACTCGATGGTAACTCTGCAGAGTCAAGCAACAAAAGGGGCGTGATGTGACGTTAGGTGTCGGGTTTGGTCGTCGATCACGTTGACCGAGTCGTCGATGATGAAGCAGGGGCAACAAGGACATGGTGGGGGTCACTGATGGATCACTAACCAACCTATACTAAGCAATTTAGGATAAGAAGGTAGGTAACAATAAGCAAGTCACAAAAGTAGGCTATGCATCAGAATAGGAGCAATCAATTATAGTAGCAAAATCTAATGCAAGCATGAGAGAATGGAATGGGCGATATCGGGATGATCAAAGGGGGGCTTGCCTGGAAGCTCCGCTGAAAGGGAAGAAGAGTCATTGGTGATGTAGTCGATCACAGTGGCATCAACAGCGGCCTCGGGGTCTACCGGGTGAGAAGAGGGGGAAGAAATAGTAAACACAGAGAAAACAGATACATGACAAGCAATAAGCAGCGCTAGGGGTGTTCTAACACAGTACTACGCGATACCGGCGTAGGGGGAAATCATCTCGGAATGTTTCCCCAGTGTTAGGCATTTTCGGACATACGAACCGAAGGGGGACGGTTGCAGGTTCGCTATGCTAGGGACGTGTGGCATACAAACGGGTTGCGTATTCGGATTCATCTCGTCCTTCTGAGCAACTTTCATGTAGAAAACTTTTTCATCTGACTTACGGTTCATTTTATACGATTTTTTAAAGTTTTAACAATATTCTGGAAATTAAATTAATTCAAAAAAACAGGTTAAATGCTAGGTGTACCCAGCACATGATGCACAGAAGTGCACCTAGTGGTTGACAGGTGGGCCAGGGGGTCCTAGTTGACCAGTCAACATTGGACTGGTCAATAGGGTGTGGGCCCCTTATTATTGACCGATATGTTAACAGTTTTTTTAAATAGATTAATTTAGCAGTGGACCCACTTTGTCATAGACGAACTGCTAGCCAATTTACTTAAGTTATATTATCCCTAATTAAACAAATGGGCAGGCCCGCAGCAGTAGAAGCAGGAACCAGCGGCGGCTTCAGCACGAAGCAGCGACGACAGCAACACGAGCCGCAGCCGCAGCGGCGCTGGAGGCAGTAGGCGAGGAGCAGCCGCAGGGGAGCGCGACAGTGGTCGGCGGCGGCCACGCGCGGTGCAGGGTGCGTGATGTCTACTACACAACTTTCTTCTTGTAGACATTGTTGGGCCTCCAAGTGCAGAGGTTTGTAGGACAGTAGCACATTTCGCTCAAGTGGATGACCTAAGGTTTATCAATACGTGGGAGGTGTAGGATGAAGATGGTCTCTCTCAAACAACCCTGCAACCAAATAGCAAAGAGTCTCTTGTATCCCCAACACACCCAATACAATGGTAAATTGTATAGGTGCACTAGTTCGGCAAAGAGATGGTGATACAAGTGCAATAGGGATGGTAGATATAGGTTTTTGTAATCTTAAAATATAAAAACAGCAAGGTAACTAATGATAAAAGTGAGCGCAAACGGTATTGCAATGCTCCGAAACAAGGCCTAGGGTTCATACTTTCACTAGTGCAAGTTCTCCCAACAAGGATAACATAATTAGATCATATAACTATCCCTCAACATGCAACAAAGAGTCACTCCAAAGTCACTAATAGCGGAGAATAAACAAAGAGATTATTGTTGGGTACGAAACCACCTCAAAGTTATTCTTTCTGATCAATCCATTGGGCTATTCCTATAAGTGTCACAAACAGCCCTAGAGTTCATAGTAAAATAACACCTTAAGACACAAATCAACCAAAACCCTAATGTCACCTAGATACTCCAATGTCACCTCAAGTATCCGCGGGTATGATTATAATATATGCATCACACAATCTCAGATTCATCTATTCAACCAACACAAAGAACTTCAAAGACTGCCCCAAAGTTTCTACCGGAGAGTCAAGACGAAAACATGTGCCAACCCCTATGCATATATTCCCAAGGTCACAGAACCCGCAAGTTGATCACCAAAACATACATCAAGTGAATCAATAGAATTCCCCATTGTCACCGCGGGTATCCCATGCAAGACATACATCAAGCGTTCTCAAATCCTTAAAGACTCGATCTGATGAGATAACTTCAAAGGGAAAACTCAATCCATTACAAGAAGGTAGAGGGGTAGAAACTTTATAAGATCCAACTATAGTAGCAAAGCTCGCGGTACATCAAGATAGTTCCAAATCAAGAAAACAAGAGAGAGAGAGAGAGGGAGAGATCAAACACATAGCTACAGGTACATACCCTCAGCCCCGAGGGTGAACTACTCCCTCCTCATCATGGAGAGCGCCGGGATGATGAAGATGGCCACCGGTGATGATTCCCCCCTCCGGCAGGGTGCCGGACCAGGGTCCCGATTGGTTTTTGGTGGCTACAGAGACTTGCGGTGGTGGAACTCGCAATCTAGTTTTCTTTTCGGGGGTTTCTGTATTTATAGGAATTTTTGGTGTCGGTCTCACATCAGGGGGGGTGGGGGTCTTCGAGTCATCCACGAGGCAGGGGGCGCGCCCACCACCCTAGTGGATGGCTCGGGACTCTTCTGGCCTAACTATTTTACTCCGGGGGCTTCTTTTGGTCCATAAAAAATCATCAAAAATTGGCACGTCAATTGGACTCCGTTTGGTATTCCTTTTCTGTAAAACTCAAAAACAAGGAAAAAAATAGAAACTGGCACTAGGCTTTAGGCTAATAGGTTAGTCCCAAAAATCATATAAAATAGCATATAAATGCATATAAAACATCCAAGATGGATAATATAATAGCATGGGACAATCAAAATTTATAGATACTTTGGAGACGTATCAGTACATGGGCAGACAAGGTGGTAGGCGCAGCAACAGCAGTACGGGGCGACAGTGGCAGTGGTCGGGGCAACGACGACGGTCGGGCTTTTGCCGGAGCGGGTCGTCGGTGCGCTGCACCGGCGGAGGGTGTCGAGGCCACGACGAGCGAGGGGGAGCGAGCGGGGAGCAGGGCAGGGGGGCCGCGGGTGGACGAGCGAGGTGTAAGGGCGGTTCTAGAGCAGCAGCAACGCGGGCACGCACGGGAGCTCGAGCTCCGGCCATGGCGATCGAGCACGGGGACGACCTATTCAGCGATGAATCCGAGGGGGAGAGGGAACGAGGGGATAAGTTCACTGTACGGCTATAGGCGTGGTCGGGGAGGTGTAGTGGTGGCCGGAGTCGATGAATCGACGCGGCGGAGCTCGGTGGCCGAGGCGAAGAAGACAATGATGGCGAGCGTATGAGCGGCCCCGGCTTGAGCTGATGCCCAGGACGGACGAAGCCGCCCGCCGCAGACCTCCTGGATTTCCTCCCGCGCCAAGGCGACGAAGGTGGCCGCGATGGTGACGATGGCACAGCGACGATAGCTTCGGGTGTGTGCAGGGGAGCGAGCAACAGCGTGAGGGAGGAAGAAGTGGTGGCTAGGGTTCGACCGAGGGAGAGAGGAGGGGCTTGAGGTGACCTTGTTGTCATCGGGGAGGCGGGGGATGGCCGCCACAGACGGCATGGCCGACGGATGGGCACCACGATCCCCCTGTCTCTTTGTAGCAGGTTGAAGGAGAGGGGAGGTGGGCTGGGCCGGCCATTTGGCTAGTTGGGCCAAAGTGCCCAATAGAATACGCCCTCCTCTTTTTCCCCTTTCTTATTTTCTGTTTTTTATTTCCTCTCTATTTTCCATTTAATTCTTGCACTAAATGACTTTTTGCAAAAAGTGCTATTGGTGAGAATAAATACTAGGCGATATCTAGCAGTGCTATAATATGGTTGGGGTAATATTTGAAATCATTAGGTATTTGATCAAATGCAAATGGATTAAAGTGGTTGTTTTAGTCACTGTTTTTGGGTGACAACCTTTAAATAAGCAAACAAGTGACCTAGTTTTACTCCACCCTAATTAACTATGGACTATTTGCCATCACATGAACTTTTTAGTTTTTCTTATTTGTGAATTTAAATTTTTCACTTGAAATTGGAATTTGAATTTGGCTTGGATCCTTATCAATGGCAATTTGACTTAGTCAAACTTGATGACATGTCACCATTAAGGGAGGATTACTGTAGCTTAATTATCCGGGCGTCACACCCTTAGTTTCTAATAGGACCCCGCTGCCATGGGAGGGTAGGGCAAAAGATGTCATGCAAGTTCTTTCCATAAGCATGTATGACTATTTATGAAATACATGCCTACATTATATTTATGAACTGGAGCTAGTGCCGTATCGCCCTAGGTTATGTCTGTCACATGATGAATATCATCTAACAAAGCATCGATCCAACGCCTACGAATTTCTCTTATATTGTTCTTGCCAAGTTACCATTGCTATCATTACTGTCGCACTTGCTACCAAATTACTACCATCACTGTTACCTTTGCTATTTCTATTGCTACTACTACCAAAACTATCATATTACTGTGCTACTGATCACTTTGCTGCAGATAATTAATCTCCTGGTGTGACTGAATTGACAACTCAGTTGCTTGTAACACCCATGATGCGGCTATATCTCCCACCTGTCGAGGCACGACTTAGAGGCATAACCGCATTTTGGTATGATCACAAGAAGGGTCATCTTCACACAATCCCATGTAATAGAACAAGAAAGTACATAGTTGGCTTACAATCACCACGTCACACAATGATCAAATTATTCATACATTAATCAGAGTACACACAAGGTCCGACTACGGACGAATCCAAAAGAAAAGAAGACAACCCCCATGCTAAATCCTGATCGCGTCCCTACCCGGCACCACTACTGATCATCCGGAAAGGAAACATAGTAACGGCCAAGGTCTTCATCGAACTCCGACTTGAGCTCGGTGGCATCACCTGCGTTGGTATCATCGGCACCTGCAACTGTTTTTGTAGTATCTGTGAGTCACGAAGACTCAGCAATCCCAAAACCTGCGAGATTAAGACTATTTAATCTTAGAGGTAGGATGTGGTTATAAGGTGGAGTTGCAACAGGCACTAAGCAAATATGGTGGCTATCATACGAGTACAAGAGTAAGATGAGAAACTATGCAACGGTCGTAAATTAGAAGTGATCAAGAAGTGATCCTGACTACTTACGTTCAAGCATAACCCCACCGTGTTCTCTTCCCCACCTCGTCGAAAAGAGACCATCGCGGTTACACACGCAGTTGGTGTATTTTAATTAACTCAAGTGTCAAGTTCTCTACAACTGGATATTAACAAATTCCCATTTGCCACATAACCACGGGCACGGCTCTCGAAAGTTTAAACCCTGCAGGGGTGTCCCAACTTAGCCAATGACAAGCTCACGATCCACGAAGACAAACCTCCATAGAGGGACCCTCCGATCAGACTCGGAATGCCGGTGCACAAGATATTTCGACAATGGTAAAACTAGTCTAGCAAGACATCCCGGGCGTGCCGTCACCCTGATAATAGCCATGCGTATCTCGTCTCAGGCTACATCTGGATGGGTCAGCCTACAGGTATATACCAAATACCGCGGGTTTCCCCGAGGCGGCCCCGCAGTCTGCCCGGTTTGGACCAACACTCATGAGGAGCACTGGCCCAGGTTGTTGATTAAGTCCACGGGGTCTGAAAGTCCCTATGCAAGTTTTTAGTTGTTATTAGGCAAATGGTAAACCAATGTTGGGCCTTGCTGGAGGAGTTTTATTCAAAGCGAACTATCAAGAGGGGCCCATGAACCGTCACCATGTTAGGGACGCAAAATCAAGGAACATAACACCGGTATGACGGAAACTAGGGCAGCAAGAGTGGAACAAAACACCAAGCAAAAGGCCAAGCCTTCCACCCTTTACCAACTATATAGATGCATTAATTAAATAAGAGATATTGTGATATCACAACATAACCATGTTCCAACATGGAACAACCTACACTGCACCTACAACTAGCAACGCTATAAGAGGGGCTGAGCAAAAGCGATAACATAGACAAACAATGGTTTGCTAGGAAGGTGGGTGTCGGTGTCAAAACCGGCGGATCTCGGGTAGGGGGTCCCGAACTGTGCGTCTAGACCGGATGGTAACAGGAGGCAAGGGACACAAAGTTTTACCCAGGTTCGGGCCCTCTTGATGGAGGTAAAACCCTACGTCCTGCTTGATTAATATTGATGATATGGGTAGTACAAGAGTAGATCTACCACGAGATCGGAGAGGCTAAACCCTAGAAGCTAGCCTATGGTATGATTGTTGTTCTGTATGTTGTCCTACGGAATAAAACCCTCCGGTTTATATAGACACCGGAGAGGGTTAGGGTTACATAGAGTCGGTTACAATGGTAGGAGATCTACATATCCGTATCGCCAAGCTTGCCTTCCACGCCAAGGAAAGTCCCTTCTAGACACGGGACGAAGTCTTCAATCTTGTATCTTCATAGTCCAGGAGTCCGGCTGAAGGTATAGTCCGACTATCCGAACACCCCCTAATCCAGGACTCCCTCAGTAGCCCCCGAACCAGGCTTCAATGACGATGAGTCCGGCGCGCAGATTGTCTTCGGCATTGCAAGGCGGGTTCTCCTCCAAATTCCGTGTACCTGTTGAATAATGGCCATCTCCCACGTGTCAAACGAATATGAAAAGTCTGAGTGTTTTTACATCCACACCCCTAGCCGCGTAAATGAGCCGCCCATTTAAGGGGACGATGATTTAGATCCAAACCACACCTTCTCCCCTTCGCGAGTGTTCATCAGAGCGCATCCGACAAAGGTCCATTCCACCATGGCTAGCCGTCGCAACTCCTCCTTTCGCCCTTCCAGCCCTCAGCCTGGATATTGGGAGAGATGCTCCATCCCACATAGCGAGCTAGTGACGCTCCAGACCAAGGGATTTCTCCCCCCGGCCTATATGGTCCCGGTTCGAGTCGGTCTTGCCATCTATAATGGCGGAGAGCAAGCGGAGAGTGCCTCTAATCCCTCCAAAGGAGAGCGGGTATGCCTTGTCCCTTATTTAATAAGAGGGCTCGGATTTCCAATCCATCCGTTTCTCCGGGGGCTCCTGGAGTTCTATGGCCTCCAGCTACACAATCTTACGCCTGCCTCCGTATTGCATATCGCGGGCTTCGTAGCCCTCTACGAGCTGTTTTTGGGTGTTGAGGCTCATTTCGGGCTGTGGAAAGAGCTATTCTGCCTTGTGCCCCGTTCTCAGAAGGGGTCAATATATCAAGTGGGTGGAGCCGAAGTGTGGCGCATCGCCGGGACTGGATATCTCTCCGGAACCCCAAAGAAGGCGTCCGAGGACTGGCCTTCGGAATGGTTCTACATAGAGGACGTCCCGCTGCCGGATCCTGTTCAGATTGGCCTCCCTGAGTTCGACAGTGCTCCACTAAAGAAGCGCCTAAGTTGGCGTCCACAGAGCCCTCAGAGGGAAAGTGACAAGGACGTTCTTTACCTGATGGGCCGGATAAGATTGTTAGCTCATTCCGGACTGACCATGATCGGGGTCATGGCCGCATGCATCATGCGAGGGGTGCAGCCGCTACAGTATAGAGGCCACCCCATGTGGGATTTCAACGGGGAGGACGACGCCACCCGCTACGGCCATAAGGGGCCGGATTCAGCTGCGGCTCTAACAAAGACCTTGTCCGCTTTGTACAAGGGACATGTCGACCCACAGGGTGGATTTTCTATGTACAATCCCCCAAGCTGGGTAAGTGGTCACATTTACTTGCCCATCCATTTTATATTCCTATTGTTAAATATTCAGTCTAACGACTTCAACACAGGAACTGCGCCAGGCTGTTAAAGAAATAAACAACCCTCCTCCACAACCCGAGGACCCAGGACGGTCCCTCGACCCAGCCTCTCAAGAGGATCCGGACTTATCTTTGGAGCTGATTGATGGAGTGTTCCATCAATTGAGCAAGGACAACGCCTTGGTAGCCATTACGGCTGATTACCCAGGGCTAATCCCGGCCTCCCAGGTAACTGAGATCGAAGTCCCAGTGCCCCGAATAGGGGTCCGCCCTCTCGTGTTTTCAGTTTCCTGATTACAACCAAGCTTTGCAGGGGAGGTTTTTGAGATGGGAGGCCGAACCTGCGGCGACAAGCCAACGAGGGGCCGTAGGGCCCCGTGGGCAGAAAAGAGGTGCAGTCCGGACCGAGGCGTCAGCGCAAAGGTATGGCGCGCCCCCTTATCCCAGGTGTTATACCTTCAAGGCATATTAACACTCGTGCTCTCTTCAGGACAAAGAGACCTCGCCGGACTATATCCGGAGAGGCTGCCAATCGCGCCTCCACCAGCCAAGCTCCAAAGCCTGGTCCGGAGGCGGAGGCGAACACAAGGCGCGCACCGGATGCTCCTCCGACGGAGGATGTGGATAGGTTGTCTGCCACCAACTCTGAGGTGGAGAGTGCCATGAACCACATGCGTCGCCGGACAATTCTTCGCGACGCTTGTTTCTCCCAAGAGGCATTAGATGCCTTCAATTCGGGAGATGCGTACCTCCGTGCCGCTCAAAATGGTCTAGCCAGAGCCACGGAGCAATATGTAAAAGACATACGGGTAAGAAAATTTTGGTAATTATAAATATATACCAGTAGCCCCCGAGACTTGAAACAGTTAGAATAACTGATTTAAGGATCATTTGTTATGCAGGTTCTTACAGAAAAGAATTCCCTACTGTCCCAGGAGCTGGAAGAGTGCAAAGCCCAACTTGAGGCCGCACTAGCCACGGCAGGGGAGCCCAAGGAGACCCCCTCTGGTAATATACACTTCGAAAGATAAGTATTTTGCGAAGCACTGCATGGGTGTGAATCTGACAAATGAAATTGCAGATGGCGCCGGATTGAACCCGGAAAGGCAACAACTCCTGCGCCAGCTGAAGGCTGGTGAGAAGGTGCTGACAAAGGTGAGGCGGGAGAAGAACGATCTCCAAGATGCCAACACCAAGTTGGGCGTCGACCTGAAAGATGTTTGTGCCCAGCTGTCAGACTCCGTTAAGGAGAATCAGCGGCTTCGGCGCAGCATATTTAGTAAGTTCTTGAATGAACCTTTGAAAAAAGTTTCGACGGGGAAGTCGACTAACAGAGTAATGTCTGTAGGTGTGCTAACAGGTCGTCCTGCAAAGGAGATGCCCGGTTCTACGGGTGACCTTCTTCCTGAGCTCTCGCAACTGCTCGAGAGAGTTCGGCAGGCGATGCAAGGTGTCGCCCAGGCCTTGTGGCCATCCATCTCCATGCCCGAAGGTCTTGGAGAGCTTGCGGAGAAGCTAAAGGGAGCACAGCGGCGCTTCCGATTGTGGAAGATATCGGCCTGCCATCAAGGCGCTAGGGAGGCCTAGGCCATGGTGAAGACGCAGTACACAAAGGCTGACCCCAACCACATGGCCGAGGTCGGTCCTGTGGGGCCCGATGGGAAGGAGATCCCTGTAAGCTTAGTATACGGCCAAGTAGAATTGGCCGCAAAGTATTCCCAGTAGGACTGTAAATTAGACAGCATGTTAGATGGTATTGAAGAGGAATACAATCAGTCATAATGACTACGTAATTTAATTGATATTTATAATGCCTTCTAGCCGGATTGTAGATCATTTGTCATGGCCGACCTTTTCGCTTCAGCCTCGGGACCTGATGGTCCGGAGTGTGTCCGAATTCCCATGCGGTTATATAAGAACCGGGCAATGCATGGAGACCAGGCGCAGGGGTCATTAGTGCGTGAACAGACAAGTGCCCGACTAGTTATGTTATATTACATGGTTAGTAAGAAACATCTTCCAGGGAGAATAGTTCCGTTAGGGGTTCCTTTCCTTGGGAGGCATGCCCTAAAGTGCATGCCCATTCTGCGAAAAAGACGCGGGAAAAAGCATCTGGGGGCGCATAAATAAATAAGTGAAAAGATCATCTTTTAGGTCACCGACCGAATATTCCCTTAAGAACGCTAGCTTTCGGCTTCACCCAGTCTGAGGTACACATCCGGCTGATCCGGCAGTAACAATCGCAGAGGTGCTCCCTTTACCGCCTAGCCGAATAATCGGGAACGTAGGGGTAAGCACAGGAGCCAGGCAACCCAGCTTGGCCAAAACTTAAGTCATATCGATGCATATAATGGTGAAATAAAAGGTACATGCGGAAGTGTAACACGTGTGTTGGGCATGAATCCCGTATAAATAAGCTTCTGTTAAAAGAAGCCCCCAGGTTTAATGAGTGCGAATAGAACATCATTTGATGAGCCTTTAAAGGCTATAAGAGAAAGAAAGGGGAGAAGGAGAGAAATGTAAGACAGACAGTATATAAAAAATGGACAGAGGAAGGAGACGAACACAGAGTCCAGCGCTAGGCATAGAATCTTCGGAGACGGGCTACGTTCCATGGGTTCGGCTCGAGTCGGTTATCCGATGCATCTCGCAGGCGGTACGCTCCACCAGTTAGGACTTGGTCAATTATGAAGGGACCTTCCCACTTGGGCTTGAGTTTGTCCTTTTTCTTGTCCGGCAGGCGTAGAACTAATTCGCCAACATTGTAATTTTTGGCCCGTACTTCTCTACTTTGGTATCTTCGAGCCTGTTGTTGATAGAATGCGGAACAGGCTTTTGCCACGTCACGCTCCTCCTCCAATGCGTCCAAACTTTCCTGCCGATCGAGCTCGGCTTCTCTTTCTTCATACATGCGCACTGGAGGTGAGTCATGAATTATGTCGCAAGGCAAAACTGCCTCTGCGCCGTACACCATAAAGAATGGTGTGTATCCGGTGGTGCGATACGGCATGGTCCGCAGCCCCCAGAGTACGGAGTTGAGCTCCTCTACCCAGTGCGTGTTAGATTCCTTGAGGGACCGCACTAATCTGGGCTTGATGCCGCTCATGATAAGACCATTTGCACGTTCGACCTGGCCGTTAGTTTGTGGGTGATAGACGGAAGCAAAATCGAGCTTGATGCCCATGTTTTTGCACCAGAGTTTTACCTCGTCGGCCGTAAAGTTCATGCCGATATCAGTGATGATGCTGTGGGGGACGCCGTAACGGTGTACAACCCCGGATATAAAGTCTATCACTGGTCCGGATTCGGCCGTCTTAACAGGCTTGGCTTCTATCCATTTGGTGAACTTATCCACCATGACCAGTAAGTATTTTTGCTTGTGGGTTCCGCCTTTAAGGGGTCCAACCATGTCAAGCCCCCAAACCGCGAAGGGCCAAGTGATGGGGATAGTTTGGAGGGTGGTGGGTGGCATATGGCTTTGGTTTGCAAAGAGCTGGCAACCGACACATCGTTGGACTAAGTCCTGGGCGTCTGCCCGGGCCGTCGGCCAATAAAAGCCTGTACGGAAGGCCTTGCTTACAAGGGACCGAGCTGCAGCATGATGACCGCCGAGTCCGACATGAATTTCAGCCAGGAGGTTCCGCCCTTCCTCTTCGGAGATGCACCTTTGAAGGACTCCGGTAGTGCTTTTCTTATAAAGCTCTCCCTCGTGGACTTTTTAGGCTTTGGATCGCCGCACTATGCAGCGTTCCTCATTTTGGTCCTCGGGGAGTTCCTGCCTAGTAAGGTAGGCGAGGAATGGTTCTGTCCACGGGGCGATGACGGCCATTATTATGTGGGCTGAAGGTGTTATTTCATTGGCAGAGCCTCCGATTGTGTCAGAATGTTCGGTGTCGGGCAGTGCGGTTGGGTCCGGGCTGTTATTGTTCGGCTCCCCTTCCCATACTACCGATGGCTTGAATAGCCTTTCCAAGAAGATGTTGGGGGGACTACATCGCGCTTTGCGCCGATGCGTGCCAGGACATCTGTCGCCTGATTATCTTCCCGGGCTATATGGTGAAATTCAAGCCCTTCGAACCGAGCTGACATTTTTAGGATGGCGTTGCGGTAAGCTGCCATTTTTGGATCCTTGGCATCAAAGTCTCCATTTATTTGGGATATTGCGAGGGTCGAGTCCCCACGCACCTCTAGGCGTTGAATGCCCATGGATACTGCCATCCGAAGACGATGTAAAAGGGCCTCATATTCGGCTGCATTGTTGGAGCCTGTGTACATAATCTGGAGTGCGTATTGAACTGTGTCTCCTGTGGGGGACGTCAAAACGACGCCAGCCCCTAGTCCGGCCAACATCTTGGAGCCGTCGAAATGCATGATCCAATTTGAATATGTGCCGTACTCTTTAGGGAGTTCGGCCTCCGTCCATTCTGCGACCAAGTCGGCCAAAACTTGCGACTTGATGGCTCGCCATGGCTTATAAGTTATGTCAAACGGGAGGAGCTCAATGGCCCATTTTGCAATCCGGCCCATTGCGTCACGGTTATTTATAATATGGTTAAGTGGTACTTCCGAGGCTACTGTTATTGAACACTCTTGAAAGTAGTGTCGTAGCTTCCGGGATGCCATGAATACCACGTACGCAATCTTTTGATAATGCGGGTACCGTGATTTGCACGGAGTGAGGACAGTGGACACATAATAGACCGGCTTTTGAAGGGGGAATTTGTGTCCGTCCGTTTCTCGTTCGACGACGAGCACTGCGCTTACAACCTGATGTGTTGCTGCAATGTACAATAGCATTGGTTCCCCAATGTTTGGCGCGGCCAGGACTGGGTTTGTTGCCAATATGGCTTTTATTTCGTTGAGTCCGGCCGTGGCTGCATCCGTCCATTCGAAGTGTTCGGTGCGCCGAAGGAGGCGGTAAAGGGGTAGGGCCTTTTCTCCCAAGCGGGAGATAAAGCGGCTTAGAGCCGCCACGCATCCGGTTAACTTTTGTATTTGTTTGAGGTCCTTTGGGATATCCAATTGTGACAGAGCTCGGATCTTGGCTGGATTTGCTTCAATTCCTCTACCGGATACAATGAAGCCCAAGAGCTTTCCGGCTGGAACGCCGAAAACGCATTTTTCCGGGTCGAGCTTGATGTCGTATGTTCGGAGGTTATAAAATGTGAGCCTCAAGTCGTCTACTAGAGATTCGACATGTCTTGTTTTGACGACCACATCATCTACATATGCCTCCACTGTTTTGCCGATCTGGTTTGCCAGATATGTCTGAATCATGCGCTGATATGTTGCGCTGGCGTTTTTGAGCCCGAAGGGCATTGTGTTGAAGCAGAATGGGCCGTATGGTGTGATAAATGCCGTTGTGGCTTGGTATGATTTTGCCATCTTGATTTGATGGTAGCTGGAATATGCGTCGAGGAAACACAACGAAACGTGTCCTGCGGTAGCGTCGACAATTTGATCGATGCGGGGGAGGGGAAGGGATCCTTTGGGCAAGCCTTGTTAAGGTCTTTAAAATCAACGCACAGGCGCCAGGATTTGTCCTTCTTTGGTACCGTCACCAGGTTTGCTAGCCAGTCTGGATGTTTATATCTCTAATGAATCCGGCCTCCAATAGCTTTGCTAGCTCCTCTCCCATGGCCTGTCTCTTAGGTTCGGAAAAACGCCGAAGAGCTTGTTTGACAGGTTTGAATACTTTTAGGATATTTAAGCTGTGCTCGGCCAGCCTGCGTGGGATTCCTGGCATGTCTGAAGGGTGCCAGGCAAAAATGTCCCAGTTCTCTCGTAGGAACTCTCGCAGTGCGGCGTCTACATCAGGGTTTAACTGTGCCCCGATGGAAGCTGTTTTATTGGGGTCCGTTGGATGGAACTGGAATTTTACTATTTCGTCCGCCGGTTTAAAGGAGGTGGACTTGGATCTTTTGTCGAGTACCACATCGTCCCTATTCACCGTGGAGCGCAGCGCAGTCAGTTCCTCAGCCGCTAGGGCTTCGGATAGTGCCTCGAGGGCCAGTGCGGCTGTCTTGTTTTCGGCGCGGAGTGCTATGTCCGGATCACTAGCGAGAGTGATGATCCCGTTAGGCCCGGGCATCTTGAGCTTCATGTACCCGTAATGGGGTATTGCTTGGAAGATTGTAAACGCTTCCCGCCCTAGCAGAGCGTGATAACCGCTGCTGAATGGAGCCACATGGAACGTGACCTCTTCGGACTTGTAATTATCCGGCATGCCGAACACCACATCTGGTGTGATTTTTCCTGTACAGCGCGCTTCCCGACTGGGGATTATTCCTCTAAAGGTTGTGCTGCTTTGCTCAATGCGGTTCCAGTCTATTTCCATTTTTTGAAGGGTTTCCTCATAAATGAGGTTCAATCCGTTGCCGCCGTCCATGAGTACCTTGGTAAGACGAAAGCCATCCACTATTGGACTGAGGACCAATGCGGCTGGTGCTCGGGCTGTTCGGAATTTAGGTTCATCACTGGCGTTAAAGGTAATAGCCGTTTCACTCCATGGGTTTATTGTTGCTACTTGGTAGACTTCGGCAAGGCTATGGAGTGTCCTTTTTCGCATATTATTTGATGCGAAAGTCTCGAAGGCTGTTAATACCATATTGGTGTCTCTCGGGTGGCTTTCTGTGGCCTCCGGAATTAGGAGATCTTCGCCAATTTTGGCCACCTGCCGGAGTATCCAACATGCTCTAAGGCTGTGAGTTGGTGTGGCGTCCTCTGTACTATGAATTTTACAGGGTCCATTAAGCCATCCTTCCAGTACGGTTCCATGCCCTGTAGAGGGTTTTTGCTTTTTGGTGTTTGACCCGGGTGTCTGGCGATGATGCACCCTTTTATTTCGGACTGAGTTTGTATTCAGGGCCGGATCGTCCCAAAATTTTATTTCGGTTTTCCAGGCGCTTTCCATTGCACAGTACTTTCGTACAATGGACGCCAAGTCAGCGAAGCGTGTAATATCACGGCGACTTATGGCGTTGAGGATTCCCTTGTCCATGCAATTATTGCAGAAGATTGAGATTGCGTCTTCCTCGCGGCAGTCCCTTATCCTGTTCCTAACCAGGAGGAATCTGGCCCAGTAATGATGTACTGTTTCTCCGGGCTCTTGCCTGATTTGGGATAGATCGCTTATGTTCGGGTGGGTGGGTGGAATTAAATCCAAAGCCTCATCCAATCTGAGGCTCAGAGGCCGAGGAATTTCCGAACTAAAAAATATGGATTCCTGGATGTTGTCCAATGAATCCAGCCCGTCGCCTGACTCTAAGTTCAGGTCTTGAGTGATATCCTCCCCTCCGCAGGTATCCGGCTTGGAGGGATCGGGAATCCGGACGTGGCTAGTCCTTAAGATAGATGAAGGGTCGCCGCACTGTCCCTCTACCACGGCAACGTGATGGGTGACTTGGGGAGAGTTAATCTCTCTCAGATCGGGTTTAGGCCCAATCTGGTCGTAATCCGTAGCGACTCCCAGGGCAGCGATGCGATCCAAGAGCTCGTTTATGGAGGAGAGCTCCATTGGATCTAACTGCTCGGCGAGTTCCGAGCTGACATGAAGATTGTTTTCGATGGCTCGAGACGTCATCATCGGCGCAGAAGCTGAACAGGCGGTCATAAGAAAACCACCTAGCCGGAGGGTTTGGCCGACAGCCAAAGCTCTCTTAGCAACGGTGCCGTCTTTAAAGACGGGGCGAGGCATCCTTCCTGATGGAAACAACACAAAGGAACTCTCAATAAAAGCACCAATGTCGGTGTCAAAACCGGCGGATCTCGGGTAGGGGGTCCCGAACTGTGCGTCTAGGCCGGATGGTAACAGGAGGCAAGGGACACGAAGTTTTACCCACGTTCGGGCCCTCTTGATGGAGGTAAAACCCTACGTCCTGCTTGATTAATATTGATGATATGGGTAGTACAAGAGTAGATCTACCACAAGATCGGAGAGGCTAAACCCTAGAAGCTAGCCTATGGTATGATTGTTGTTCTGTATGTTGTCCTATGGACTAAAACCCTTCGGTTTATATAGACACTGGAGAGGGTTAGGGTTACATAGAGTTGGTTACAAAGGTAGGAGATCTACATATCTGCATCGCCAAGCTTGCCTTCCACACCAAGGAAAGTCCCTTCCGGACACGGGACGAAGTCTTCAATCTTGTATCTTCATAGTCCAGGAGTCCAGCTGAAGGTATATTCCGGCTATCCGAACACCCCCTAATCTAGGACTCCCTCGGTGGGTTAGAGGCTTGACATAGCAATATGGGAGGCTTGATAAACAAGTGCTAGGTAGCGCGACATAGCGATAGAACGAACAACTAGCAAGCAAAGATAGAAGTGATATCGGGGGTAATGATCATCTTACCTGCAAAGTTCTTAGGGTTGTCGAAAGCTTGCTCCTCGTAAACGTGCTCGACAAGATCCTCGTTCATGAACTCGTCTCTCGGCTCTACCCAAAGCAAGAACACAAGAAATGGAACAACAATCAATTACGGTGCAATGTGCAAGCAACATGATGCAAGACATGGCATGGGATGCAAGATATGATGTGCAATGCATGTGGGTACTCCAGAAGGGAAAATATGATCATGGCATCAACTTGGCAAACCAAACATGCCACTGGAAAGATTGAGAGATTTCGGTTGAATTCGATATAAAGATCACCGGAAACGTATGCACGGTTTGCAAATGATGAGCAAAACAAGAACAATGCAAAACTGCGCTTAACAACATCATAGCACTTAATATGCATCATGAAAATATGCTACAACACTCCAACATAGAAGCAAAACACATGGCAGTGAAGTACTGGTGAAGCTCTACAAATCATGAACACTGAGCTCCTGCTAGAACTCACCAGAACAAGTCTAAAACAGCACGGCAAAAATGCAAATGACAACAGTTTACAGACTTAGCAGCTTTTCACTGATCTTGATAGAAACAACATCAGGTAGCAATGTTTAGAGCTAGTAAATTACATGCTATAGGAACATATCATCGCAAACAAGGGCATGGCATGCTAGTACTAAAGGCAATGAACAAAACTCCCTTACTGAATTTGAGCCAAAGGTGCACAGAAAAGATGGCAGCATCAATGCAAACATGGCAAGTGATATGAAACAAGTTTCAGAGAGGAAAATCACACATGGCAGAAACAGATTCGTGAGAGCAACTTTGCAAGCTTGTGCCACTCACCATAAAGCATTTCATGGCATAATGAAGCAATCAACAGTAAGAAAACACAATTATGAAGCTAAACATGGAAAGAGCATGGTCATAGGGTGCATGGATCACTAGCAAAACACATGGCAAAAATGCACTTCCTGTTAACAGACTGACAACAATAATATTTAGCAAAAGGAGAGCATGGTAATGACAAGCTATAGTACCCCATAATTACCAACAAAGGCATGAATGGATAGAGCATAACCATATCTTCGAAACACCCTTACTGAACTTCATCAAAATATGCAAGGATCTACTTGTGGCAACAAGTTAACAAGTCATCCTAATGTAACAGGAAAAGACTTGGCAGAAAAACTAAGTGGCTGAAATCAACAAGATCAAGTGGCCTACTTGGCATGCTTGTGCTAGTCACCACAAGGCACCTAAAAACACAAGGAATGCACCACTGTAAAGATGGCATCAAGATGTTCCTAAACCATGTAGACATGATGCTCAAAAGATGAACACACAAAATGCTATGAAGAAGACAAAACAACAAGTTATGACAATTTCCTGCAGATAACATCATTTAGCACTTTTGTAACGAAGATTAGGGCATCAATATGGACAATAACATGCATGCAAATGACACTAGCATGTAGAGCATCATGAGATGAACATTTCAGTATAAAATGCACGCAAAACGGAGCTACAAGCACGGAGTTATGACATGGCAAAGATGGTCACATGAGATGAAATATTTCGGGGACTTGCGGAAAATTTCAACCTTCGGATATAGGGTTCGTCAGTTGCGCGTGAACCGAGGTCGGACGAGCTCGCTGGAGACGGGCGAGGAGATGGCCAGAGGATTGCGGGAGGGCGGTGCCGGCACGGATTCGGCCGGAGTCAGCGGCGGCGAGCGGCGTGGACGTCGAGGTGGAGGAGGGGGCGCGGGGCTGCTCCGGGCGCCGAAGGCGAGGCGGCGCAACGACGACGGGGTCGGGGCGACGCGAGGAGGCGGGCGGATGACGCCAGGCGGCGGCGCGAGGGCTCGCGTCGGCCGCGCGGTGGTGGGAGGCGATGGTGACAGGTGGCATCTCTGGATTTGCGGTGGGGTGGCGACTGACGTGTCCGGCGCGCAAAGGAAGGGGAATGATCTAGGGTTTTGCCGGAATTTCGGGGGAGAGGGCCTATTTATAGATTGTGGGAGCTAGGAGAGGGCTATTGAGGTGCGGTTTTCGCCCACACGATCGTGATCCAATGATGGAGAGCATGGAGGGGGTTTAGATGGGCTAGTGGGCTATTGTGGAGGGGTGTTGGGCTGCAAAGAGAGAGGGGTTTCGGCAGTTACACGGTTAACCGTTGGGGTATCAAACAACCTCCAAATGGAACGACATTTGACAAGCGGCCTACCGGTGATGTACCAAGGCCACTCGACAAATCTCGGCCCATTTCAAGTATGTTTTTCTCCTGCTCGCGAAACAAGATCTGAGAGGTGCAACGGGTGCATGTGTGAGTGTCGGATTCCGAAACGGACAACGGGGAAAATGACAGGAGGCATGCGACGAACACGAATGCAAATGAGATGCACATGATGACATGATATGAAAGGCAAGACATGAACAAAATGCAAAATGAGGACAAAACCCAACCATGGAGGATATAACATATCACATTGCCGGAAATGGCAAGAGTGGGAGTTACAATTATGGAATGTTACACCCGGGATGTTAGACTAATACTTACAAATATTCTTTGGCTCCCTGACGGTGTCCTGGACTAGGGGGTACTCACCACGTCGTCTCCCGGTCTATTAGATTGGGCCGAGGCCCCCCATGGCCGTATACTCATGGGCCAGTTCGGACAGCTGCCGCATACAAGGAAGGTTCCACAAAGACTTGGCGATCAAGACAAGGACTTCTTCCCACCGGCGTATTCGGCTAGGACTCTTGTTAACCTAGGCCTCTGGTGCATTATATAAACCAGGGCCAGGCTAGTCGATAGAATATGCAACATACAATCATACCATAGGCTAGCTTCTAGGGTTTAGCCTCTCTGATCTCGTGGTAGATCTACTCTTGTACTACCCATATCATGAATATTAATCAAGCAGGACGTAGGGTTTTACCTCCATCAAGAGGGCCTGAACCTGGGTAAAACATCGTGTTCCCTGCCTCCTGTTACCATCCGCCTAGACGCACAGTTCGGGACCCCCTACCCGAGATCCGCCAGTTTTGACACCGACATTGGTGCTTTCATTGAGAGTTCCGCTGTGTGATCGACAAAAGGATCGATGGCTCGCCTGGAGATCAACTGCGAATTCGGCGTCTTCGTCACCAGTTCGACTGGTCACCTTGGTTCGACCAACAATTGCGCCCCGTGTTCGGATCACCATGTTCGGACGAGGGCCTTCATCAAACATCAACTCCGATCTCTATCAAGATCATGGAGGAATCATCTATGGAGCTCGGGGGCTCAAGGTCAACATTGCCCTCAAGCGACCGTGCTGTTTTTTTTGGACAGAAACTCGTATCTGCCATCACCACCTCCTCGAGTATCGCTTTGACGATCGCTTTGGTGGAATTGTGCGTAATTGAGTCTATAACAACCCTAGAAAATTTCGTCGAGTTCCGATGGAGGAATCTCTGGCAATCCACGATATACTAGAGCCCTGTCAAATCTGGATGGGAATTTGGATGAGTTTAGGGCGTGGTGTCCAGCTTCTAGCTCGGACGTCCTTTGGAAGATCCAACCGTTGATCGGCTGCGGAATTCCTATATCTACCACCTCTTAAAATTTCAGCTCGATCCAATCGTACAAACTCCGGGAACCTTCCGATTAGTTCATCACTTTTCGGATCTGTTTTCTGCGCGAAAACGAATCCGACCCGAGTTCATCTTTTTTATGAACGGGATTTCGGACATCCCTTTTGAAGAAAGTTTTGTATGGGGTATCGTGTTTTTATTCCCGAACACATCCCACTAACTTTAAGATCTTTTGAACATGATCTTCAACATCATGCTGGTGTCAAACCTGTCCGGCAATATTACTCCACAGCTGCCGACCTGCGCTAGACACGTCGTCACTTTAGCCGAGCTCAACTTCTTCGGATAATCATCTCGGCAAGCCGAACAAGAGTCCGGCATCGCGAAGGATAAATCATCATCAACATCGCCTCCCCACGGATTACACGGAGCGGGCATGCCGACATCGCCGCACGGTCGCTTCATCAAGCCACCATCGACCACGTCACGACCTGCATCGACAGGGCCGCACTATTGCTTCTTCAAGCTGGTGTCCATCACGCCGACCTACTTCGACTCAACGGCTGACGTCGAGGCTTCGACATCTTGGCTGGACCGGGGGCTTCGCCATCTCTTCATCAACCTACTCCAGACACTTCAGCGTCACTAGCCGACCAGCTCCGTCACGTTAGCTGGGCCGAGGGCTTTGCCTCGGCGAGTCAACCTTTACCAGCATTGACATGCCGTCGTTTTATCGCCCATTAGGCAATGGGTGTGCGGAGCGAGTCCCAGTTTTGGGAATCACCTTCCTTCGGATTGCTACTACAAATAAACCAGGTGCTATTAATCCCAGTATTTTTTGCTTGTTTGGGTTCATTTTTCCCAAGGAATTATTACTCTGATTTGTCCATGATATGTACACAGGTCTATCAAATGGTGAACGCATTAACGAAGGTCGCGTGGTGGTTCGATCAGTTTCCGTACATAGTCCGGCGAACGCCGCATCCGGAGCTCGGACCGACTTGTGAATTCAGGCTTTGCCACGCCTTTACTACATCACGCCGATGCCCCACATCGACATTGACTTCGGCGCCAGGCCGTATTTCTTCTATTCCTCACTTTGCATAAATTATTTATTATGCAACATTTTTTTAATTATCATTATTACTATTATCTCCGGTTTGCGCTATTTTTTGTGCACAGGAAAATGATCCGGGGACTTTGGCGTCACTCTGCTGGTCTGCATTGACCGTGCTATGTCACCACTTCGGTGTGTCGAGCTCTCCGCTCCGCCACCTCGGGACCAGCTTGGGGGATGGAACCTTGCCCTGAATCAAGCTCGGACCGCGTCATCAATACCGAACACATTAACCAGCTAAGTCGCTTTCATGCTCAAAGTTTTAATTTTTAACTTGTGTTCGGTTCGACCAAGCATTATACTTTTTTGGAAAAAAGTTGCTTGTAAAAAATTTCCTTGTCCAAACTTTGTTTGTGACACACATATTCAAATACCCCGTTTATTTGGGGGCTTCCTTTATGAAGCTTTTGCTCTTGCATATGATTATACTTGTACGGCTTCGTTCCTTGTTCGTGTATTACCCCACAATATGCACCATATTGACTTAAGCGATTTGCAAGCTGGGTTGCCTGGCTCCTGTGCTTACCCCTACGTTCCCGATTGTTCGGCTAGGGAGTAAAGGGAGCACCTCTGCGATTGTCACGATCGGGTCGCCCGAGCCGGACCTCAGACTGGGTGAAGCCGAAAGCTAGCGCTCTTATAGTTTTCAATGATGGTCGGCACACAACGGAACTCATGAGTACAAAAAATCTATTGCACAAGTCTCATAATAACAATGAGCACTGAAGAAAGGTATCGGTGGGGGTACTATTTTCTTCGAAGATGCTTCTTACACTTCACGGTAATATAGCATAAGTTCCCTGAGCGCGCTTTGTCTGTTACAGCCTTATGGCCTGATTGACTGGTTATTGGAAACACCGTTGATATTCTCGACCGATGGAGTACATAACACTTTTCGGTCCTTCACCAAAGAGGGAGAAGCTGACGGTCGGTTAAGACGCGTTTAAAGTTCGGTTGAACATAGATATGATATAAGTACTTCGGTACATGCAATCATTCTTCTACCCAAGTCATTTGGGGGCTCTTAAGTTTATTTGAGCCGTTTTATAATAAGTGTTCTTCTTCTTAGTCATTGCAAAGTTTTATTATTATTATTTATCACTCCTTTTTTCGACATGAGTGTGCGGTCACTAGCCGGGGAGCCTAATTTCTCTCTCAAAGCCGCTAGAGTTTAGTTTGCTAAACTGGCCTGATGAGAAGTACTCCGCCCTTGGGATAGGAGGTTGAACTCGTAGGCTGACTTGCTCGAAGTCTTGAGATAGGATGTATCATGTTAAAGCACGACAGAAGCACTTCTTTTTTCTAAGACCAACTTTCGGATTGGCACCGAACACTTGATATTGTTCGGACGTCATGTTTTTACTGACGTTTCTTGGTTTTCCAAGCTTTTTGGCACTTTTAAACTATTTGTGCTTTTCCAGCATTAGTCTCGCAGTGCAACGCCGGACACCTTTAGGGATTCGGCAAAAACATTCTCAGATATTGCTATATATGCATCGGTTTCGAATTGTGTCTTCGGTCAATAGTTGGGTTGCCCGGCTCCTGCACTTGCTTCCTACGTTCCGTTTTGTTCGGCTAGGCGTGCAAAGGGAGAACCACCGCGATTGTGCTTCCAGCTCACATGGTTAAGCACCTCAGTGGAGAAAGCCGAAAACTGACTTTCACAATAAGCGTAAACTGGTCAGCGATCCGATGACTATGTTAAATGATGGGTCATTCATAACATTGGCCGAAGTGTTTACGGCTTGACCCCGACTGTCGCCAAACACTACCGGGGGCTATTAACTGGCCTCCCAAACTAAATCCTCAATATTTTGCTCTTACATTAGAGCTGAGGTTTAATGATCATGCTTAGCATGACAACCCAAAGAAAGGAACTGATAGCGGGACTATTTTCTTTGGAAGACATTTCTTCTGTTAAACAGTAATATAACTCTCTGCGTACCTTTGTTTATAAAACCGTATGGCCAGATTGCCTTGTTTGTTGTAAATCTTTGCCCTCATAAAGGCTTTATAAAGTAGGACAAACACTCCTTGGCTACTGGCCGAGGAGGTGGAAGCCGATGGTCGGTCAACAAAGTTTTGTACAATGCGGATCCGAGCAGTAATGACGTAAAGTACTTGGATACATAGAGTCATTACACATAATTTGTGATTTTACTATGGATATTGATCCTTAATTCGTCCACCCGTGCCCGCATTAAGGCTCGGGGGCTACTGGGCTTCGGGCTTATTATTTACAAATATTAAAGGGGCACATTGATCCCCTGATCTGGTGTTACCACCCGACCAGTGTCTCGGGGGCTACTGCATTGCTTGTCCAATGCAGAAAATTTTATGTGAAATATAGTTTCCGAGGATATTTTGATCCTCAGGTTGGTCGGCCGCACCCAACCTGAGTCTCGAGGACTGAGCATGCCGCTTTTAGTGTCCCGAAGTATTCTGCCGAGCATGGACTTGATCCTCAGGCCAATTTTCCAAATCAACCTGAGTCTCAACGGGTACTGGGATCCGCGGTCTTACGTCATCCTTTAGGTGCATCTCAGATTTTAGACCGATACACACCTTGAGGGCTACTAGCTATATATCTCGACAGAGAATAAATTGCACCAATAAAAAATATTCACAAAAATCAGCCCACATTCGGGGTGGTGCACCACCTCAGAAGCATCCTGGCATAAAGCTCGGGCGCTAGTGGCTGGCTCCATAGAGGGCATTTCCGGCATTAAGCTCAGCTAAACTCCTTCAAACTTCTTTGAACCAAGGTGATTTACGACACCTCGGATATAGTCCGGCGTTGGAGCTCAGATACAGTCCGGCATTGGAGCTCGGATATACAGTCCGGCGTTGGAGCTCGGATACATAGTCCGGCGTTGGAGCTCGGATACATTCCAGCGTTAGAGCTGGGAAGCGGTCCGGCGTTGGTGCTCGGTTGCAAAAGATACCTCGAATACAGTCCGGCGTTGGAGCTCGGACGCAAGAGGACGCTGCCGCCCGGGAACAACTTCAAACATGAGGTGTGGCATAAAAATAACAAGGCATTGGTAAAGGCCGGAAACTTAAAGGGGCTCCTCGGATACCCGACGTGTAAACTCGTCGAATGCATTTCAGCGATCCTCAAGATCGAGGATAAAGAAGATTTGTTGAACCAGTTTTCAAGACCGACGACCGAAGATGAAGAACAGTTCGGAAGAATCGAGGAGCATCCCTAACTTGAAGACCGGTTTAGGGGGCTACTGACGGTGTCCTGGACTAGGGGGTACTCACCACGTCGTCTCCCGATCTATTAGATTGGGCCGAGGCCCCCCATGGTCGTATACTCATGGGCCAGTTCGGACAGCTGCCGCATACAAGGAAGATTCCACAAAGACTTGGTGATCAAGACAAGGACTTCTCCCCACCGGCGTATTCGGCTAGGACTCTTGTTAACCTAGGCCTATGGTGCATTATATAAACCAGGGCCAGGCTACTCGATAGAATATGCAACATACAATCATACCATAGGCTAGCTTCTAGGGTTTAGCCTCTCTGATCTCGTGGTAGATCTACTCTTGTACTACCCATATAATCAATATTAATCAAGCAGGACGTAGGGTTTTACCTCCATCAAGAGGGCCCGAACCTAGGTAAAACATCGTGTTCCCTGCCTCCTGTTACCATCCGCCTAGACGCATAGTTCGGGACCCCCTACCCGAGATCCGCCGGTTTTGACACCGACACTCCCCCTTGTGTCGAATCTATAAATTTGGGTTTAGTACTCTACCCTTGAGAACTGTTGCGATCCCCTATACTTGTGGGTTATCAAGACCTTTTTCTAGCGCCGTTGCCGGGGAGCATAGCTATATTTGTTCAGTCACTTGGGATTATTATCAATTTATCACTATGAAGAATCTGAAGGATGCTAAGACTAAGATTTTCCCTCTATGACGAGGGGAGGTAAGGATCTGCCATCTAGCTCTGCTTTAGATTCACCTTCTGTTATAAGTAAACTTGCAACACGACCACATGCTATTAATTCTGATATGCCGCAAGTTATTGATGATCCTACTTCTACTATGAATGCTACTCATGATGATGCTAGTACCTTGCTTGATAATAATGTGCCACTAGGTGAATTTCTTGATGAACAAATTTCTAGAGTAAGACAGCATGATATTGTTGAAACTTATGATGAGCTTGAAACTGAAAATCTTGAAACACCTACTAGAACTAGCCCTCCTAGATATGAATTGCCAAAGGTACCGGAAGGTTATTTTACGGGTGAAGAGGCAACTAGAGATATTCTTGCTTGTAAGGATTGAGATGATCTAGAGAAATTATTATGCAAGTATAAAGAAAAATCTTTTAAGGTTAGAATGAAATGTGATCCTAAGTTTGCTACTTCACCTATCTTTATTGATGATTGATACGTCCATTTTGCATCATGTTTTCATACTGTTATTCATGATGCTTTTATACATAATAATTCTTTTTGGAGTAATTATAATGCCTTTTCTCTCATAATTTGAAAGGTACACACAAAGAGGGAGAATTCCGGCAGCTGGAAATCTGGACCTGGAAAAGCTACGTCAGACTACCTATTCTGCACACCTCCAAACAGACTGAAACTTCACAGAGAAATTTTATGGAATATATGATGAATATTGGAGCAAATAAGTACCAGAGGAGGCCCACCAGGTGGGCACAACCCACCTAGGTGCGCTAGGGAGCCCAGGTGCGCCCTGGTGGGTTGTGCTCACCCAGGCCCACCTCCGGTGCCCATCTTTTGGTATAGAAGTCATTTTGACCTAGAGAAAATAATGAGAGGACTTTCGGGACGGAGTGCCACCATCTCGAGGCGGAACTTCGGCAGGAGCACTTTTGCCCTCCGGTGGAGTGATTACGCCGGGGGGAAGTTCCCTCCCGGAGGGGGAAATCATCATCATCATCACCAACAACTCTCCCATCTTGGGCAGGGCAATCTCCATCAACATCTTCAATAGAACCATCTCATCTCAAACCCTAGTTCATCTCTTGTCTTCGATCTTGTTACCAGAACTATAGATTGGTGTTTGTGGGTGACTAGTAGTGTTGATTACATCTTGTAGTTGATTACTATATGGTTTATTTGGTGGAAGATTATATGTTCAGATCCAATATGTTATTTCATACCCCTCTAATCATGAGCATGTTTATCACTTGTAAGTAGTTACTTTTGTTCTTGAGGTCACGGGAGAAATCATGTTGCAAGTAATCATGTGAACTTGATATGTGTTCGATATTTTGATAGTATGTATGTTGTGATTACCTTAGTGGTGTCATGTGAACGTCGACTACATGACACTTCACCATATTTGGGCCTAAGGTAATGCATTGTGGAGTAGGAATTATATGATCGGTTGCGATAGTGACAGAATCTTAAACCCCAGTTTATGCGCTATTTCGTAAGGGACTGATTGGATCCAAAAGTTTAATGCTATGGTTAGGATTTATTCTTAATACTTTTCTCGTAGTTGGGGATGCTTGCGGGAGGGTTAATCATAAGTTGGAGGTTTGTTAAAGTAAGAACAACACCTAAGCACCGGTCCACCCACGTATCAAATTATCAAAGTGGCGAACACAAATCAAATCAACATGATGAAAGTGACTAGATGAAATTCCTGTGTACCCTCAAGAACGATTTGCCTATTATAAGAGACCATTTTGGCCTGTCCTTTGCCTCAAAGGGATTGGGCAACCTTGCTGCACTTTTGTTACTACTATCATTACTTGCTCATTACAAATTATATTGCTATCAAACTACTCTGGTACTTACAATTTCAGCACTTGCAGACATTACCTTGCTGAAAACCACTTGTCATTTCCTTATGCTCCTTGTTGGGTTCGACACTCTTACTTATTGAAAAGAGCTACTGTCGTGGATTTGTCACGGCAGATGTCCTTAGTGTCAGGACTTAGTCGTGAGGCCAACACATCTATGTGATAGCTTGAAGGGGTTGGTCGGAACCGAGAGATGCGAGGTTTTACCCAGGTTCGGCCCCTCATGGTGGAGGTAAAAGCCTACATCCTGCTTCATTGATATTGATGATGATCAAGATTACAAGGGTGCTCTATCTTGACAGCTATTGATTTGTCTATCTAAACCTAACTTGTAAAACTTGTCCCTCTTGGGGTGCCTTGTCCCTCCTTATATAAGTTGGAGGGGCGGGTTACATGTGGAGTCCTAATAGGACTAGGACTATTCTATTACAAGTGGAGTCCTATTCTTGCTTCCTTTGTAAGGGAATATTCCTTATGCCTTTCGTCTTAAACCGGCCCACCATAACACGAGTCGGCCTTCCATGAACGGCCTTCGGGGCCTCCGGGTCTTGTCGCTCCTCTGACCCGCCTGTCGGGTTACCAATAAGTGACCAGGCCCCACCGGGTCATTAGTGAGTGGAGAGATCCGGGTGGGTCACTTCGTGAGTCGCCAAGTTAAGGCGGGTCATTAGTGAGTCGCCAAGTCCGGCCAGGTCATACTTCCGGCCGGGTCATACCGCGGGGTATATCCCCGACATTAGCCCCCAGTTTAATTTGTATTTATCCATGTTAAACTGATCCTGCAAAATAAACACAAGAACAAATTTGACAGGTTGTGCTATGGGTTAAAAATTCTTGTAAGCCGGCACCTAATCATCCCTAAGTCCTTGTCATTTCCTTCTTCTGGAATGTCCGTGTCAATAGGCCAGCTTCATAATCAATTTGCTGACATTGGTTTCTCATAGAAAATATTGTGAAGAATAATTCATTTGATTCAGGTCCCAATGCTTAACAAAAAATATTGGTCTTGAAATACTCATCTGATTTTCAGCCAGCTTGAAAGTTGTAGAACTTGCCGGTTTATTATTGCCAAAATTGCTGATTTGTAAATATTGATAGCACTGGGTCATAAATGTTGCTAACATCAAGCTTGAAAATGTACCTGTCTTATATGCATATCACTTGTAGCCCCCAGTCTTAAGAAGGGAGCGTAGCAACAGCTTAAGACTTGCTTCAATATAAATGTCGTAACCTTGAAGAAATCTGGGTTGTTCATCTTAGTCATTAGTCATAAACTGAATATTCCACATATGTAGTCCCCAAGTGCCGGGTTGTCATGCTTGCAGCAACCTGAGACCTGTAATTGCCTTAAGCTCATAAAAAACTTCAACCAATGTAGCCCCCAAGGGCCGGGTCATTATGAAATACTGAGTAGGGACTCTATAGATATGATCATGTAGAGTTGAGCAGAAACGTGTAGACCCCAAGGGCTGGCTTAGTAAGAAAATACTGAGGTGGGACTTTATATATACTTCATTGAAAATAACATCATATGATGTAACCCCCACCATGGGGCTCGAACCCACGTCCACAAGGTTAAGAGCTTTGTGCTTTACCAACTGAGCAATGGACCCTTCAATATAGTGGATTTAACTTACGTACCTTGAATTTTTAACAGGAGCAATTGGTAGCCCCCAAGGGCCAGCTCGTTACCATGTGATGAGTCGGGTCTTCAATAAGGTGAGTAAAAAAATGACCTTGCATTAGCCCCCAAGTGCCATGGTACATGCTGGCAGTGACATGGGACTTGCATATTTGATGTAATCTCAACTTGAATAATGCAGCCCCCAAGTGTCGGGTCGTAAGCCTGCAGCGACTCGGGACTATTCCTTCCATTGTATATAAAATATCCATTAATAAAATAATAGCCATTGCGCTGAAGCGACTTTGAAAACCTCAATCATAATACCGGTTATTGATAACCATAATAAAAATCAAGCCATGTTGGCTATTAAAGATTTGAATAATATAACCCGGTTTGAAAACCGGTTCCTGCACACAAACAGATCATAAGTGCCCTGGCGGTTTACCGCAGGGCGGGTCATGATGCCCAGTATAAGTCCGCTGGTAACCATAGAAGTCCATAACCAGGGTAGGGGTAATATCCCAAATATGAGATACAACCAGGGCTGCTTGGCCCGACTTGTAAAAAATCATATGGTAAGAAAAAAAAGGATGATATAAAGCCAAAATAAAAAATCAAAAAATTTGAGGCTTTTGCAGGCCGCCAAGCCAAAGTTTCTTCTTGAATGAAACTAGCCTGATGGCCACTGGAAGGTATGCGCTTTCCGTGAGCCGGCTCTCACATGACCCAATCGACATTTGAACCCAGATAAGTTCAGGTCTTATTAAAAGATAGACTTATCAGGAGTACGCGGGGGCGGACTAGCATAGTGCATCACCTGCCGATTTATCCAAGTTTCAGGGAAGGCGGCTTATAAGTTTGGATCTATCTTGACTATCTGTAAGCCGTGCTCTCACATGACAAACCGGTGTTTTAACCTTAACAAGCTCAGGATCTTTGGTGAATACACCATAAAAGATTGATTGTTAAGAGTTCGGTGGGTCAATCAGGATTACCTGATGAAGAAGCAGCTACTATACAGGTAGGATGACCCAGAAAGGTCATGTTATCTTTGGTGAATACACCTGTGTTTGAACAAAATAACCTGGTCAAGAGGGTAGTAATGCTATGTTCTCTTTGGTGAATACACCTATCTTTGAACAGGAAGCCCCAAGTGACATATTTATGAGTTGTGCTCGTCGGGAGCTATGTTTGAGCTGTGCTGTGCATCCAACTCTCTTTGGTCCTTGTAATTTGGGCATCAAGCCTCCAAGTGATTTGTAGTAAGGTTTGTAAGCCGGACCGGATACCCATGTTTGAACAGTGCATCATGGCAACGAGTTCTCTTTGGCAACCTTTATTTTTTTCTGAGAACTCCAACTTTGCCAGAGATAATATTCTTCTTGAGCCGGTTATTGAGAGCTTCAGAGCTTTGTGGGAGACAGATTTTCCTTGAACCGGATTTTGAACCGGAATCCTTCTTTTTAAGCCAGAAATTTTCTAACGGCCTTTAAACTTTCATAAATATAGCAGCAGCCTCCGGGACCGGGTTATCTTCCCCTTCAACGTTCTGGGGTTCTTGGAATTGCTGAAACTGGCAAGACTTTGGTGGGTCATAACATCGTAGCCCCAGAGTCTTAAGACGACTCGAGGAGTTTTCTTGAGATTCTCCATATTTGACCGTGATATAAACTGGTATGCATCATTCAACAGCTCAGTGATATAACTTGTCCTGCATTGGAGAACTTGCAAGCCATAGTAATTGCTCTTTTAAAGAAAGGAATATATAATAATAAAATACTGGATGGATTTCACCGGATATGTTAAGCCAGAAATTATCCACCGCTGAGTTGATGATCACCATGGTGAAGCTGAAATCAATCACGGCCGAGTCAGCTGTGGGAGCAGACAGATAAGTCGGCCGCGACGTTATAAGCCGGTGCGGACGGGGAGAATCGGCAGCGGCATTATAAGCCGGTGCAGTTGAGAGAGCCGGCCGCGGCGTTGGAAAAGGAACGGACGCAGGTAAGTCGGCCATAGGCACGGACAATGAGTCAGTCATGTGTGTTGATGTAGCGGGGGTGGCAACTTGCGCGGACGAGCGGTAGTGCAAAAATAATATTTGCCCATGCCCCTTTTGCGACACCTTTTTGTAAGGAATAATGGTCCTGCGAAAAAATATCATAGACTAAGTAATTGTTTTTTGATGAAAACAATATGTATTAATAAAAAAGCAGACTTAGATGGATATCACCTGGTATTTTTATGTGATGTCAAGCCCGTCTTCATAATAAGGCAACCAAAAAGATGAGTTGGCAATTATGGTGAACCGGCCGAGAAGAAATTCTTGATGAGTATCACCGGTCGGCCGGTCCATTGCTTCCTTCATTAGATTTGCCTGCTCGTGGCAGATTCCTCTCCTCAATTGGGCTCTGATTGTCAGTTCCATGTTGATCTCCTTAATAAGAAATTTTCAAACCATGATGTACCCATCAGCAGGTGATTCGTGGTGAAGACGAACAATAAGCAGCTCAGAGGCGTCCTGACAATAGGCAACTCGCAGTGGCAGCGGACGAGAAAAACAGACGAGGCGTCTTGGCGGTTCAGACTGGGTGTTTTGTTGGCAAGAAGTGTCTGTTGGTTTTGAACCTTAAATCAAATCCTCCAGGAGCTCCACGTACTTGCAAAGCTAGCCAGCTTCTGAAGTAGTGACAATAGGACAGATGGATCTTCTCCTAATGGGAACTCTTGGTGTGTTGGCGAAACAAGAGGTAGCTGAGACGTAGCTAGACGGAGGGAGGCAAGCTCACGGGGGATGCGCAGCGCCCAAAGCTGCAGCCGCTGCTCGAACTTGCTCTCGTCCAGCTTCTCCATTGCAGCCCACCCAGGCACACACCCTTCTTTCCTTGAGGTTTCTAAGGCTTTGGACGCGGGGTGCACGGACGCGCAGAGGATCGGGGAGCCGGCGCAACACAATCAGTTTGGGCGAGGTGGCGAACCAAGGTGCGGCAGCGCGGGTCACAGCCATCGCAGATGGGGTGACGCAGCGCGCGGGCCCAGCCGGAGCTCATGAGGCGAGGCAGTGCGGCTGCATGTGTGCGGGGGCGACTTGGTACGTCAGCGACGGTGATTTGGCTTTAACCGGCTGAAACATGTCATGCATTCAGTTGACGCAGGTAGTGGCCCTCGGACGGAGGCGGGCGGCGACTTGACACAACAGCGTCTGCTCGGAGGTGGTGGCTTGCAGCTCAGGACGGAGTCAACTCGGAGGCGGCCGGCCGTCGGAGGCGTTTCGGACGGCTGAGACGAGGCCAGCGTGATAGCGGCTTGCAACCGAGGCGGGCGGCTCAGCGCTGGAGGTGGCGCAGGGGCGGCTTGAGCAGGTCGCGGAGACGGCGACTCGAAGCGGCGAAGGCCGCGGGAGCGGCCGACGGCTTAACCGGGGTTGCGGCGAATCACCGCACGGCCGGTGGAGGGAGAGGCGGAGGCGAGGCAGGACTGCAGCGCCGGAGCCTGTGTCCAATGTCCACCCCCTCTTACGAGTCATGGCCAAATATGATTCCATCAGGTCGACTGTTCGTCGACTGTCTTTTTTTTTTCAGACCAGGATCACCTTAACCGCGCACCTGGTAGTATCGTTGGGTTGATACGCTTGAGCAGGATCAGCTTCGGTCCTTGTGATGACGTGGATTAGCTTCTGGCGTGTGTTTCGCACGCGAAGGTAGCATGTAGCGGATCGATGAGTAACCCACGGACACGAATCTTCTCGGGACTTGAAACCTGACAGCGTGGGGAAGCCGTGGAACTCGGCGGATTAGATCGCGGCCTCGGATGACTTACGCGTGCACTGAACTCCCATCGGTCTCGGCGTACTGTTGTAGTACGATCGCTGCAGTGGAAAATCCAGTCGTTGTAGGTCAACCGGCGGCGGCGCAATGACGGGCAACTCTAATCCTCTAGTCTCAATCCTCTCACTGATACTGCTGCTGAAACTTTTCTTCACTCTTGACAGGTCAACCAGGCGTCGACATCGATCCCTCCAGGTCGACTCTTGTTCAGCCAGAAAATTGTGAAATTCTTGATCCCTGCGAGAGATCCCTTCAAAAACTCAACACCACCATCCGCAGGTTCCACGGTGGGCGCCATCTGTCATGGATTTTGTCACGACAGATGTCCTTAGTGTCAGGACTTAGTCGTGAGGCCAACGCATCTATGTGATAGCTTGAAGGGGTTGGTCGGAACCGAGAGACGTGAGGTTTTACCCAGATTCGGCCCCTCATGGTGGAGGTAAAAGCCTACATCATGCTTCATTGATATTGATGATGAGCAAGATTACAAGGGTGCTCTATCTCGAGAGCTATTGATTTGTCTGTCTAAACCTAACTTGTAAAACTTGTCCCTCTTGGGGTGTCCTGTCCCTCCTTATATAAGTTGGATGGGCAGGTTACATGTGGAGTCCTAATAGGACTAGGACTATTCTATTACAAGTGGAGTCCTATTCTTGCTTCCTTTGTAAGGGAATATTACTTATGCCTTTCATCTTAAATCGGCCCACCATAACATGAGTCAGCCTTCCATGAACCGCCTTCGGGGCCTTCGGGTCTTGTCACTCCTCTAACCCGCCTGCCGGGTTACCAATAACTGACCAGACCCCGCCGAGTCATCAGTGAGTGGAGAGATCCGGGCGGGTCACTTCGTGAGTCGCCAAGTTAAGGTAGGTCATTAGTGAGTCTCCAAGTCCGGCCGGGTCATACTTCCGGCCGGGTAATACTGCGGGGTATATCCCTGACAGCTACAATTGATCCCCTATACTTGTGGGTCATCAATGATAAGGATTATGAATTCTCTATCGACCTAAAGTTAATTACTTTGGTTGAATCTGATTCTTTCCATGGTTATGAAACTGAAACTTTTGTGGCACATCTTACTAAGTTGAATGACATAGCCACCCTTTTTGCTCATGATGAGAAAATTCACTATTACTATATCCTCAAATTATTTTCATTCTCATTAAAGGGTGATGCGAAAGCTTGGTACAATACTCTTGATCCTCGTTGTGTGTGTAGTCCACAGGATATGATTTATTACTTCTCTGAAAAATATTTCCCTGCTCATAAGAAACAAGCTGCCTTGCAGGAAATTTTTAACTTTATGCAAATTGAAGAAGAGAGTCTCCCACAAGATTGGGGGAGGCTTCTCCAATTGCTTAATGCTTTGCCTGATCATCCTCTTAATAAAAATAAAATACTTGATATCTTCTATAATGGACTAACCGATGCTTCTAGGGATTTCCTAGATAGTTGTGCTGGTTGTGTTTTCAGGGAACATATTAAAAAATTATGATGATTGGACTCTTCCCGAACCACCGCTTAAACCCACTCCGAAGAACAGGGGTATCTTATATCTCAGTCCTGAAAATATGCAAGAGGCAAAGAAATATATGAAGAAAAAATGTATTAAAGCTGAGGATGTCAAAAAGTTGCCTCCTATTGAAGAAATACATGGGCTTGATACACCACCATTGCCTAAGGTTGTAGAGGTAAATTCTCTAATGAAATTCAATGATAATGATAACCCTCACAATATGCACCCTAACCAATGCCTTTATGAGTTTGAAAATTAGATTAGAAAGCAAGATCACTTCAATGCAAATGTTATGAAATAGTTGAAATACAACTCTTATATGATTGCTCGCTTGAGTGACTTGTTATTTAGAATCTCAAATGATGTTAGAGGTGTGGGGAAGCATGCTTCTATGGTTCAAACCCAGTTAGAACAAGTTGCTGAATCTCAAAGAGAGTTGTTAGATGAAATGAATAATAATATCAATGACTTTGCTGTTAGAGTAGCCACTAGAGGAGGTAAAATGACTCAGGAACCACTTTATCCTGAGGGACACCCAAAAAGAATTGAATAAGACTCTCAAATATTTAACACTCATGCACGTAGTCCTTCTAAAAATAAAAAGAAGAAGAAAAATGATAGGACTTTGCATGCCTCTAGTGAACTTGAAGTAGAAAAACCTCCTGATAATGAAGTCTCTATCTCTGATGCTGAAACTCAACCTGGTACTGAACACTTACCTTCTGATAATGAAAAAGGTAATGATGAGGTTCATGATGACACTCAAACACATAATAAAGAACCAGACAATGATGTTGAGATAGAACCAGCAGTTGATCTTGATAACCCACAATCCAAGAATAAAAGATATGATAAAAGATACTTTGTTACTAGAAAACATGGTAAGGAAAGAGAACCATGGGTTCAAAAACCTATGCCCTTTCCACCTAAGTCAACTAAAAAGAAAGATGATGAAGAATTTGAATGCTTTGCTTAAATGTTGAGGCCAGTCTTTTTGCGTACTCGCTTAACTGATATCCTTAAAATGCCTCCTTATGCAAAGTATATGAAAGACATCATCACCAATAAGAGAAAAATACTGGAAGCTGAAATCTCCACCATGCTTGCTAATTATACTTTTAAAGATGAAGTACCTAAGAAACTTGGAGATCCTGGAATACCAACTATACCTTACTCCATCAAAAGAAATTATGTGAAAAATAATTTATGTGATTTAGGAGCTAGTGTTAGTGTTATGTCTTTATCTTCATATAAAAGACTTGATTTGAATAAACCCACACCTACTGAAATATCTTTGCAAATGGCTGACAAATCTACTGCCATACCTGTCGGTATTTGTGAGGATGTGCCTGTTGTTGTTGCTAATGTTATTATTTTGACTGACTTTGTTATAATTGAGATGCCCAAGGATGACAACATGTCGATTATCCTTGGTAGACCCTTCTAAAATACTACAGGGGCTGTTATTGATTGCAATAAAAGCAAGGTCACTTTTCATATCAATGGTAATGAGCATACGGTGCATTTTCCAAGGAAACAATTCCAAGTGAATGGTATTAATGTTATTGAATAATCTCCAACAATCACTATTGGAAGTTTTCAACTACCTCTGCCTACCGTTAAATAGAAATATGAAAGGCTTATTATTGGAGACATGCAAATCCCCATTGAGGTAACTTAGTGATTTACGAAAGTTCTTCTGTTTCATGCTAATCGAAAGGGGTTGTTAATAAGATTTGATCAACCTTATTAATGGATCATTTTTTAGATGTATGAAGTTGATGAATTTAGTGAGCACTACCTTCGGTCCCTACCTTTTATTTTCTGTTTTTATTAGTTAAATAAAATAAAATGCCATATTTTGTCTGTTTTCTGAATTTCCCATCCAATAAAAAATGACCGCAAAATAAAAGTTGTCAGAATGCTTTGAAATTTTAATACGATTTTTTCTGAATATTTAAGAATTTTTGGTGCAAATAATATCAGAGGGAGGTGCATCAGGTGGGCACAACCCACCTGGGCGCGCCAGGAACCCCAGGCGTGCCCTGGTGGGTTCTGGTCCCCACGTGGCCCCCCTCACTTATCTCTTCATACCACATCACCACCTACCTCCAGAAAAAGGTCACCATTGCTCTCTCTCCCTCCCTCCCTCTCTCTCTCTCTCTCTCTCTCTCGTGGTCTTGCTCTCAAACCCGCGGATTTTGATCACTTTGCTAGAAGCTCCGTTTCTGAAACTGTTTCAGGGAATTGTTGCTTGGTATGTGACTCCTTCGTTTGTCCAATTAGTTTTTGCTTTAGTGGTTTATATTTTGAATAATTAGCTACTCTTGGTGCTGCTGTAGATGAGCTTGCATGTTGAATTCTTAGAGTTTGGAGTAGTTTGAATGCTTGCTATGGCCTCTATGCATCCCTATGAGTAGTTGCTACCAATCTTGTAAAGTTTTGTTGAGAAAATTTTGTGGATTAAAAATTTCAGAATTTTTGTTCATAGAAAAACATGAGTATCTATAGGAAGTTTGCTTCCAAAAAGAACTCCAAGGGAGTCATTGGGGAGTCATCTAACAGTGATCTCCATACCCGCTGAATGGCGGAGGTATGGCCATGCGAATGGCCACATAACCGTTCATGGAAGGGGCCGGAATCCTTCAAGAGTTTACGCAATATGCTGCTAATGTCGGCCTCACCGACTTCATCGCAGCTGAATGTGAAAGTATCATCTCCTCAAAAATTCCTTTCTGCAAAGTTTTCATTTTCTTCCTAGGAATAATCCCCCTGCGGTGGAGTTTAATTTATATGCTGAAACCCATCAAATACCACTTAGTGAATTTTGTGACATATGCATGATCCCTTCTGACGGGAGTTTAATTGAGCCTAGACTTGCGGAGTTTGATGGTTTTTACCACACTCTGACAGTGGGGGATGAGAGAGGGGTGTCGGGTGTTACCGCCACTAGCATACACTTTCCTCCTATGCATTATTTTGCTTTATTCATTGCGAAGTGTTTGCTTGCTAGAGAGAAAGTAGGTGCACTCAGTGCACCATACTTTGCTGTTTTGCTTCGTGCACTTCACGGCAACAACACTTATAGCTTAAGAGCTATGGTGGCACGTCGCCTCCACGTTAACGGATCCAAGGGCAAAATACATGGTGGTATTTATGCTACTCTCTTGGCGACTCACTTTAACATTCAGATATGCCAGCATGACTATCGTTTGCCCAAGGTTTACCTAGATCGTGTGGCCATGGAACATCACCAGTTTATTGCAGCCAATTATCCTAACATTCCTATTCCTTATAACCTAGTTTTTAGTGAAAACACTCATGATATTATTCCATTGCCTGCACCTGCTTTGTTTGATCCTTTTGCCAGGGTGGATACAGGATTATGCCTGAGGACATCGTCGCCTACCGGAACAACCTAGTTGCAGCAAAGGAGGAGCCTCGGTAGTGGGATCCTCAGGTGCCAGCTCCTCGGCATTTGAACATAGGACCCCATGGTTTCTTCGAGTGGCCCTAGACCAAGTTAGGCCAAAAGCCTAAGCTTGGGGGAGTACGTATTTCCACCGACTTTACATTCATGTTCACACATTTCATCGGTCGGTGGCCACACTTTTTCATTGTGTTATCCATGCTAAATTTATATTCTCGCTTCTTGTGTGTTTAAAAACCTTGAGAAAATCCAAAAATATTTCCTGCTTCTTTTTTTTTCTAGAGTAGTTAGCTGTAGCACTAAAAAGAAAACCCAAAAAAATTTCCTTGTTCTTCTTTTGCTTGTTGGGAGCTTTCCCGTGTAAATAGTTTTTTCTCATTTTTGCTTTTCCCTTTTATTTGCTTGTTCAAGAAAACCAAAAACTCCAAAAATATTTCGGTGTGTTTCTCGGAATTTCTTTTCTTCTTATCTAGTCAAACAGAGAAGACCAGGAGGAAAATGTTGAGTGGCTCTCATATGCATTATTGTTGATCTAACAAAGAGCCCATTTTACCTTGTCTTCTCCTGTTGAATAAAATGTTTGCATATTCCAGTTTAGTCCATGGCACTCTTGCACTATTATTATTTTCATATCGTTCGGTCATGCAAGTGAAAGGCAATAATGACGATATTTGATGAACTGGCCGTGGCAGAGAGAAACGGGTATGAACTCGACTTGTTTTGTTGTTGTAAATATGTTTAACCTAGTGCTACCTCTTGAGCACTGCGTTCATTTTCCCTTGAAGAGGAAAGGGTGATGTAGTAAAGCAGCGTAAGTATTTCCCTCAGTTTTGAGAACCAAGGTATCAATCCAGTAGGAGACCACGCGCGAGTCACCTCGTACCTACACAAACAAATAAGAACCTCGCAACCAACGCGATAAAGGAGTTGTCAATCCCTTCACGGCCACTTGCAAGAGTGAGATCGGATACAGATGATAATAATAAGATAAATATTTTTGTTATTTTTATGATATAGATTGAAAGTAAAGATTGCAAAATAAAATTGATTGGAAACTTGTAAGATGGAGAATAGACCCGGGGGCCATAGGTTTCACTAGTGGCTTCTCTCAAGATAGCATAAGTATTACGGTGGGTGAACAAATTACTATTGAGCAATTTATAGAAAAGCGAATAATTATGAGAATATCTAGGTATGATCATGTATATAGGCATCACGTCCGTGAAAAGTAGACCGAAACGGTTCTGCATCTACTACTATTACTCCACACATCGACCGCTATCCAGCATGCATCTAGAGTATTAAGTTCATAAGAATAGAGTAACGCCTTAAGCAACATGACATGATGTAGAGGGATAAACTCATGCAATATGATTTAAACCCCATCTTTTTATCCTCGATGGCAACGATACAATACGTGTCATTTCCCTTTCAGTCACTGGGATCGAGCACCACAAGATTGAACCCAAAGCTGAGCACTTCTCCCATTGCAAGAAAGATCAATCTAGTAGGCCAAACCAAACTGATAATTCGAAGAGACTTGCAAAGATCAACAAATCATACATAAAAGAATTCAGAGAAGATTCAAATATTGTTCATAGATAAACTTGATCAAACCCACAATTCATCGGATCTCAACAAACAAACCACAAAAACAAGATTACATCGAATAGATCTACAAGAGAATCGAGGAGAACTTTGTATTGAGATCCAGAGAGAAGAAGACATCTAGCTACTAGCTATGGACCCGAAGGTCCGAAGTAAACAACTCACACATCATCGGACAAGCCATGGAGTTGATGTAGAGGCCCTCCGTGATCAATGCCCCCTCCGGCGGAGCTCCGGAAAAGGCCCCAAGATGAGATCTCTTGGGTACAGAAGGTTGCGGTGGTGGAAATAGGGTTTCGTGGTGCTCCTGGATGTTTGCGGGGTATATGGATATATATATAGGAGGAAGAAGTAGGCCGGTGGAGCAACGAGGGGCCCATGAGGGTGGAGGGCGCGCCCAGGGGGGTGGGCGCCCCCCTGCCTCGTGGCCTCCTCGATTGTTTCTTGACGTCCACTCCAAGTCTCGTGGATCATGTTTGTTCCAAAAATAATGCTCCCGGAGGTTTCATTCCGTTTGGACTCCGTTCGATATTCCTTTTCGGCGAAACAATAAAATAGGCAAAAAAATAGCCATTTGGGCTGGGCCTCCGGTTAATAGGTTAGTCCCCAAAATAATATAAAAGAGTAAAAATAAGCCCATTAACATCCAAAGTAGATAATATAATGGCATGGAACAATCAAAAATTATAGATATGTTGGAGACGTATCAAGCATACCCAAGCTTAATTCCTGCTCGTCCTCGAGTAGGTAAATGATAAAAACAGAATTTTTGATGTGGAATGCTTCCTAAAATATTTCTCAATGTAATTTTTCTTTATTGTGGCATGAATGTTCAGATCCAAAAGATTCAAGATAAAAGTTTAATATTGACATAGAAATAATAATACTTCAAGCATACTAACTAAGCAATCAGGTCTTCTCAAAATAACATGGCCAAATAAAGTTATCCCTACAAAATCATATAGTCTGGCTATGCTCTATCTTCATCACACAAAATATTAAATCATGCACAACCCCAATGACAAGCCAAGCTATTGTTTCATACTTTTGATGTTCTCAAACTTCTTCAATCTTCACGCAATATATGAGCGTGAGCCATGTATATATCACTATGGTGGAATAGAATGGTGGTTGTGGAGAAGACAAAAAAGGAGAAGATAGTCTCACATCAACTAGGCATATCAACGGGCTATGGAGATGCCCATTAATAGATATCAATGTGAGTGAGTAGGGATTGCCATGCAACGGATGCACTAGAGCTATAAGTGTATGAAAGCTCAACAAAAGAAACTAAGTGGGTGTTCATCCAACTTGCTTGCTCGCGAAGACCTAGGGCAATTTGAGGAAGCCCATCATTGTAATATACAAGCCAAGTTCTATAATGTAAAATTCCCACTAGTTTATGAAAGTGACAACATAGGAGACTCTCTATCATGAAGATCATGGTGCTACTTTGAAGCACAACTGTGGAAAAAGGATAGTAACATTGTCCCTTCTCTCTTTTTCTCTCATTTTTTTGGGCTTCTTTTTTGGGACTCTTTTCTCTTTTTATTTATTTTTCGTCCGGAGTCTCATCCCGACTTGTGGGGGAATCATAATCTCCATCATCCTTTCCTCACTGCGACAATGCTCTAATAATGATGATCATCACACTTATTTTTACTTACAACTCAAGAATTACAACTCCATACTTAGAACAAAATATGACTCTATGTGAATGCCTCCGGTTGTGTACCGGGACATGCAATGAATCAAGAGTGACATGTATGAAAAAATTATGAATGGTGGCTTTGCCACAAATACAATGTCAACTACATGATCATGCAAAGCAATATGACAATGATGATGCGTGTCATAATAACGGAACGGTGAAAAGTTGCATGGCAATATATCTCGGAATGGCTATGGAAATGCCATAATAGGCAGGTATCGTGGCTGTTTTGCGGAAGGTATATGGTGGGTTTATGGTACCGGCGAAAGTTGTGCGGTACTAGAGAGGCTAGCAATGGTGGAAGGGTGAGGGTGTGTATAATCCATGGACTCAACATTAGTCATAAAGAACTCACATACTTATTGCAAAAATCTATTAGTTATCGAAACAAAGTACTTCGCGCATGCTCCTAGGGGGATAGATTGGTAGGAAAAGACCATCGCTCGTCCCCGACCGCCACTCATAAGGAAGGAAATCAATAAATAAATCATGCTCTGACTTCATCACATAACGGTTCACCATACGTGCATGCTACGGGAATCACAAACTTCAACACAAGTATTTCTTAAATTCACAACTACTCAACTAGCATGACTCTAATATCACCATCTCCATATCTCAAAACAATCATCAAGTAACAAACTTCTCTTAGTATTCAATGCACTTATATGAAAGTTTTTATAATGCCTAAAAGAAAATTGCCATGTTGTTCTAAAGGACTCCCAAAATAATATAAGTGAAGCATGAGAGATAAATTATTTCTATAAAATATAACCACCACCATGCCCTAAAATATATAAGTGAAGCACTAGAGCAAAAACTATATAGCTCAAAAGATATAGGTGAAGCACATAGAGTATTCTAATAAATTCCAATTCATGTGTGTCTCTATCAAAACATGTGTACAGCAAAGATGATTGTGGTAAACTAAAAAGCAAAGACTCAAATCATACAAGACGCTCCAAGCAAAACACATATCATGTGGTGAATAAAAATATAGCTCCAAGTAAAGTTACCGATGAACGAAGACAAAAGAGGGCATGCCTTCCGGGGCATCCCCAAGCTTAGGCTTTTTGGTGTCCTTGGATTTACCTTGGGGTTCCTTGGGCATCCCCAAGATTAGGCTCTTGCCACTCCTTGTTCCATAATCCATCAAATCTTTACCCAAAACTTGAAAACTTCACAACACAAAACTTAACAGAAAATCTCGTGAGCTCCGTTAGCGAAAGAAAACAAAACACCACTTCAATGTACTGTAATGAACTCATTCTTTATTTATATTGGTGTTAAACCTACTGTATTCCAACTTCTCTATGGTTTATAAACTCTATTACCAGCCATAGATTCATCAAAATAAGCAAACAACACACGAAAAACAGAATCTGTCAAAAACAGAACTGTCTGTGGTAGTCTGTAACTAACACAAACTTCTGTAACCCCAAAAATTCTAAAATAAATTTATGGACGTGAAGAATTTATCTAATAATCATCTGAAAAAAGAATTAACTAGATATCACTCTCCAATAAAATATGGCAGCAATTCTCGTGAGCGCTAAAGTTTCTGTTTTTTACAGCAAGATCAAAAAGACTTTCCCCATGTCTTCCCAACTGTTCTACTTGGCACAAACGCTAATTAAACACAAAAAACACAACCAAAACAGAGGCTAGATAAATTATTTATTACTAAACAGGAGCAAAAATCAAGGAATAAAAATAAAATTGGGTTCCCTCCCAACAAGCGCTATCGTTTAACGCCCCTAGCTAGGCATAAAAGCGAAGATAGATCTAGGTATTGCCATCTTTGGTAGGCAATCCATAAGTGGCTCTCATAATAGATCATATAGTAGTTTAATTTTCTTTCTAGGGAAGTGTTCCATGCCTTTCCTTAACGGAAATTGGAATTTAATATTCCCTTCCTTCATATCAATAATTGCACCAATCGTTCTAAGGAAAGGTCTACCAAGAATAATAGGACATGAAGGATTGCAATCTATATCAAGAACAATGAAATCTAAGGGCACATAATTCCTATTTGCAACAAAAATAACATCATTAATCTTTCCCATAGGTTTCTTAATAGTGGAATCTGCAAGGTGCAAGTTTAAAGAACAATCATCAAATTCACGGAAACCTAGCAAATCACACAAAGTTTTTGGGATCATGGAAACACTAGCACCCAAATCACACAAAGCATAGCATTCATGATCTTTAATTTTAATTTTAGTTGTAGGTTCCCACTCATCATAAATTTTTCTAGGGATAGAAACTTCCAACTCAAGTTTTTCTTCATAAGATTGCATCAAAGCATCAACGATATGTTTAGTAGAAGCTTTATTTTGACTATAAGCATGAGGAGAATTTAGCACGGATTGCAACAAGGAAATACAATCTATCAAAGACAAATTATCATAATTAAATTCCTTGAAACCCAAGATAGTGGGTTCATTGCTATTTAAAGTTTTAACCTCTTCAATCCCACTTTTATCAATTTTTGCATGAAGATCTAAAAACTCTGAAATTTTGGGACGCCTTCTAACTAAAGTTGACTCATCTCCAGTCCCATCATTATCAAGATTCATATTGCAAAATAAATATTTAATAGGGGACACATCAATCACTTTTAGATCTTCATCTTTATTATCATGAAAACTAGAAGAACACGCTCTCACAAAGCAATCTTTCTTAGCACACATCCTAGCGGTTCTTTCTTTGCACTCATCAATGGAAATTCTCATGGCTTTGAGAGACTCATTGATATCATGCTTAGGTGGAATAGATCTAAGTTTCAAAGAATCAACATCAAGAGTAATTCTATCCACGTTCCTAGCCAACTCATCAATCTTAAGCAATTTTTCTTCAATCAAAGCATTGAAACTCTTTTGCGAACTAATAAATTCTTTAATATTAGATTCAAAATCAGAGGGCATCTTATTATAATTTCCATAAGAATTGTTGTAGGAATTACCATAATTATTAGAGGAATAACTAGGAAACGGCCTAGAATTAAAATTACCTCTATACGCGTTGTTACCAAAATTGTTCCTACCAAAAAAATTCACATCCCTAGATCCATTATTATTCTCAATCAAAGTAGACAAAGGCATATCATTAGGATCAGTAGGAGCACTCTTATTAGCAAAAAAATTCATAAGTTCATCCATCTTTCCACTCAAAACATTAATCTCTTCAATTGCATGCACCTTTTTACTAGTAGATCTTTCCGTGTGCCATGAGAATAATTAACCATAATATTATCTAGGTGTTTGGCAGCTTCTCCTAAAGTGATTTCAATAAAAGTGCCTCCCGCGGCCGAATCTAAAAGATTTCTAGAAGAAAAATTCAATCCGGCATAATTTTTTGTATAATCATCCATAAATTCAAACCATGTGTAGGGCAATTACGTATCATTAATTTCATCCTCTCCCAAGATTGTGCAACATGTTCATGATCAAGTTGCTTAAAATTCATAATATCGTTTCTAAGAGAGATGATCTTAGTGGGAGGAAAATACCTTGAGATAAAAGCATCTTTGCACTTATTCCATGAATCAATACTATTTTTAGGCAAAGACGAAAACCAAGCTTTAGCACGATCTCTAAGAGAAAACGGAAATAGTTTAAGTTTAACAATATCATTATCCACATCTTTCATCTTTTGCATATCACACAAATCAACAAAGTTGTTTAGATGGGTAGTGGCATCTTCACTAGGAAGGCAAGAAAATGGATCTTGCATGACAAGATTCAACAAAGCAGTATTAATCTCACAAGATTCAGCATCGGTAAGAGGAGCAATCGGAGTGCTAATAAAATCATTATTGTTGGTATTGGAAAAATCACAAAATTTAGTATTATCTTGAGCCATCGTGACAAGCAAGCAATCCAACACACAAGCAAACAAGAAACAAGCAAAAAGAGATGAACTAGAAAAGAGAAGGGGAACGGAAAAAGAGGGCGAATAAAACAGCAAGGGTGAAGTGGGGGAGAGGAAAACGAGAGGCAAATGGCAAATAATGTAATGCGAGGGATAAGAGTTTGTGATGGGTACTTGGTATGTCTTGACTTGTGCGTAGACTCCCCGGCAATGGCGCCAGAAATCCTTCTTGCTACCTCTTGAGCACTGCGTTGGTTTCCCTTGAAGAGGAAAGGGTGATGCAGTAAAGCAGCGTAAGTATTTCCCTCAGTTTTGAGAACCAAGGTATCAATCCAGTAGGAGACCACGTGCGAGTCACCTCGTACCTACATAAGCAAATAAGAACCTCGCAACCAACGTGATAAAGGGGTTGTCAATCCCTTCACGGCCACTTGCAAGAGTGAGATCTGATAGACATGATAATAATAAGATAAATATTTTTGGTATTTTTATGATATAGATTGAAAGTAAAGATTGCAAAATAAAATAGATTGGAAACTTGTATGATGGAGAATAGACCCGGGGGCCATAGGTTTCACTAGTGGTGTTGGGGATATGACTACCAGGTATGACCCGCCCAGGAGGGGTCGGGTCAATCAAAATGGCGGGTTACTTAAAGAAAGCCCGAAGAGTATACAAGGTGACGGTTTATGATAAGGATTGTAGTAGGCCCAAGCCTAGAGGCGGCTTAAGGCCCATAAGTATAAACCGCCATGTATGAATAAGACTTGTAAAGTAAGGCATGTAAAAGATGTCACCGAGCCGGACACGTTGTATGAACCGGCCGGGACTCTGTATGCCGTAGGGCGTCAACCCGTGTATATAAGGGGACGACCCGGTGGCGGCTTAGGAAAAGAAACAACAGATCGAGACCCAAGCTAGCGTATTTCGCTCCTTGGTCATCGAAACCTAGCAATACCACGTCAACTGGACTAGGCTTTACCTTCACCTCAAGGGGCCGAACCAGTATAAACCTCTCGTGTCCTTTGTCCCGATTAACCCCTTTAAGCTTCCTAGTTGCGATGGCTCCACGACTAAGTCCTTTCACTAGGACATCTGCCGTGACAATTCCACGACAGTTGGCGCCCACCGTGGGGCCAGCACACGGTGGATTTGAGTTCTTGAAGGGCAGCTTCGAAGGGCTCAAGGGATACGCTGTGGGCCGGATGACCAAGAGTCGTCGCGGCAAGCTCTACATCGACGACGCGGGATGGGGCCCCGACGCCGGCTCAATTGAGTACGGGTACCGGGTCCCCTTCGACGGAATCCACGTCTTCATCAGCCGGATCGGTGAGCCGGGCCCTGAGCCAGACATCTGCACCGACCTCATCGAGACGGCTCAGCGTGCGAGACCCGCCCGGACTCAGCCCGCCGTGAGGCGTGCCTTCGTGGGTTACATCCATGGAGGGGAGTTCTCTGAAGGATCTGTGGATGGCGGTGAGACGGTTGTCTACTCTGACGGCGAGTCGTCCACAGGTGAGACGGATTCATTGCATCAACTACAAGATGGCGGGCTTGGGGGTTGTTCCATTGGCAGCAGTATTCCGGACCCCTTTGAGCCGCCGAACAGACCGGGGATCTTCACGACTGGTACACAGCCCATTCAAAACTCTACGGCTGCGGCAACGATAACCACCGGGTCGGCGGCAGCCGGGTCAGGAGACCCCGCGACCACCGGCTCAGGTGCTGATGGATCTCATGGATAGGATGACGACCCTGTTGACCGCCGTGGTCGAACCGGCGGATAAGGCTCAGCATGACGCGGAGGTGGCACGGTTACGTGGGGAGGTAGCATGTAACGCCCTCGATGCGGCTATATCTCCCATGTGTCGAAGCACGACTTAGAGGCATAACCGCATTGAAAGCAATGTCGCAAGTGAGGTAATCTTCACACAACCCATGTAATACATAAGGGAAAGAGATACATAGCTGGCTTACAATCGCCACTTCACACAACTACATGAATAAAGCATTACATCATCCAAATACACTCAAGGTCCGACTACAGAACCAAAATAAAAGAAGAACCCCAAATGCGACAAAGGTCCCCGATCGACCCCAACTGGGCTCCACTACTGATCAACTAGAATGAAACAACACAACGGACAAAGACTTCATCGAGCTCCTCCTGAGCTTGGTTGCGTCACCTGCACGGACTCATCGGCACCTGCAAGCTGGTTTTGGAAGTATCTGTGAGCCACGGGGACTCAGCAATCTCGCACCCTCGCGATCAAGACTATTTAAGCTTATGGGTAAGGTAAAGGTATGAGGTGGAGCTGCAGCAAGCGACTAGCATATATGGTGGCTAACATACGCAAATGAGAGCGAGAAGAGAAAGCAAAGCACGGGCGATACAAGTATGATCAAGAAGTGATCCTAAAACAACCTATGTCAAGCATAACTACAACACCATGTTCACTTCCCGGACTCCGCCGGAAAGAGACCATCACGGTTACACACGCGGTTGATGCATTTTAATTAAGGTCAACTTCAGGTTTTCTACAACCGGACGTTAACAAATTCCCATCTGCCCATAACCGCGGGCACGGCTTTCGAAAGTTCAAATCCCTGCAGGGGAGTCCCAACTTAGACCATGACAAGCTCTCACGGTCAACGAAGAAATAGACCTCCTCCCGAGACGTTCCGATCAGACTCGGTATCCGGTTCTACAAGACACTTCGACAAGTTAAAACAAATCCAGCAATACCGCCCGAATGTGCCGACAAATCCCGATAGGAGCTGCACATATCTTGTTCTCAGGGCACACTCAGATGAGACTAGCTACGAGTAAAACCAAACCTCAAGTTTCCCCGAGGTGGCCCCGCAGGCAGCTCGGTTCGGACCAACACTTAGAGAAGCACTGGCCCGGGGGGGTTAAAATAAAGATGACCGTTGAGTCTGCAGAACCCAAGGGAAGGTGGTAGGTTGTTAGTGCAAGTGGTAAAACCAAGGTTGGGCATTGCTGGAGGAGTTTTATTCAAGGCGAACTGTCAAGGGGTTCCCATTATACCCAACCGCGTAAGGAACGCAAAATCCGGGAACATAACACCGATATGACGGAAACTAGGGCGGCAAGAGTAGAACAAAACACCAGGCATAAGGCCGAGCCTTCCACCCTTTACCAAGTGTATAGATGCATTAATTAAATAAGATATATTGTGATATCCCAACAAGTAAACATGTTCCAACAAGGAACAAACTTCAATCTTCACCTGCAACTAACACCGCTATAAGAGGGGCTGAGCAAAGCGGTAACATAGCCAAACAACGGTTTGCTAGGACAAGGTGGGTTAGAGGCTTGGTTCAACAATATAGGAGGCATGATAAGCAAGTGGAAGGTATCGCGGCATAGGCATAGCAAAAGAGCGAGCATCTAGCAAGCAAAGATAGAAGTGATTTCGAGGGTATGGTCATCTTGCCTGAAATCCCGCAAAGAAGAAGAACGAGTCCATGAAGAAGACAAACGGACGTAGACGAACGGGTCCTCACAAACGCGACGTTATCGGAACCAACCCGAAGAAGCAACACCGGAAAGGAGCAAATAACACAGTAAACAACCACCACAGAAGCATGGCATGATGCGCAAACAAGTATGATGCATGTCCGGTTTAATGAGGCATGGCATGGCAAAGTGCACAAGCAATCCTACAAATTAAGTGGAGCTCAATATGCAACGAGATGCATATTGACAAAACACCACATTCCATTATTTAGTTTGATCTCGTTTATGTACCCAACAATATTAAATGTTGTCAAACATGGCAAGAGGGTGAAGCAAAGTAAAACTACCTATCTAGTCAAGTTTAAATGAGGCTGGAAGCAACGAACAACAATTCCGGAAACTCCTCATATGCATATATTAGGTTTTGGTACTGTTCTGCCCTAAACATAATTTTAGAATTGTTAAACATGCAAAGTGATGCCACCATGTTAAAGTAGGCAAAATTCTACTCCATTTACATATAAAGTTTGTTAGGTTTGGAGCTACGGTTAAAAAAGTTATGAATTAAATTATTTTAGCATGGCATAGGAGTAAATTTAACCAAACATCATTTTAGACATTTTAAACATGGATGAAAGTGACATATTATTAAACTAGATGAAATACTAAGCAAGTTTCATATTAAGTTTGTTTTAATCTGATGCACGGTTTGTGAGATATTAAATGCATGAAGTTGAAGGTCTTTTCTGCAAAAGTGCTCTCTCTGGGATATTTGGAAAATCCTCCTGAACTGAAAAAAAACATAACGGGCCGAAAGTTGAACTGGCCCAATGGAACAGGGGATCTGGAGGGCTTCTCACCCATGGGCTCGGCCCAGTAGGAAGCAGAGGACGCCGGATGGGGCGGCGCGGATCTTGGGCTGGCGGAACAGATGCGGCCGCGCTGGGCCTTGGCGGCGTAGTCAACGCACGCGGCTGGGCCAGGCGCTGAGGTGGATGAGGCCGGCTGCTGGGCTGCTCTTGGCTTGAGGCCCAGGGCACGGTCGACGTGGAGAGGGGGCCGGCTCGGAAGGGAATGGGCCTTGAGATCGAGACAGGGCACTGGCAGATCGAGCAATTGGACGCGGTCAACGCACGCGCAGGAACGGGTGAGCTCCTCTGCTCGTCTCTGAAGAAAGACGGCAGCGACACAAGTCAGGGGAGAGAGAGAGAGAAGAAATGAAGAAGGAAAATAGAGGCATGGCGACGCGAGGACTTGACGGGGGAAGCCGGTCTGACGAGGAGGCCGGGGACGACTCGTTCTGGCCGGAGCCGAGGCGTGGAACGAGGCAGGATGAAGCTTCATGTTCGGGCGGCCATGGCGGGGAGGCGCTCCGGGAAGAAGATGGTCGCGGGCGGAGGCGACCTCCGGTGACGCGGGAGAGGCGAGGGAGGCTGGACGGAGCAACGGATCCAGGCGATGGGGCGGTGGTGAAGCTCCTAGGCCATGGCGGGCTCCTTCGGTTCTCTGTCTGAAACGAGACAGAGAGAGAGTTGAGAGATAGAACGAGGCAGGGAGAGGGAAAAACATTGGGGAAGGAGAGAAAAACAACTCCTGTTTGCCGGCGACGGCTGCCCCGGCGAGGCAGAGAAGATCTAGGCGGGATTGGGCTGCGGGCATATGGGGACGCACTGCGAGGGGCGGCTGCACTGGGTGGGCCGGTGGGGATGAACTGGATCGGGAGGGATCCCGAGGTGGAAGGAGGCATATGTGGTCTCCGTGGTTGGCTCGTGGAGTGGATGGATGATCGAGGAAGGCTTGGGAGGAGATAGCTGGTTGGGTGGAATTTTGGATCAGGGAAGATCCCAAGGAAGAAGAGACCAGAGGAGCGGCGGCGGCTAGGAGGATCCCTAGAAATTAGGGATTGGTCCGATGATTGCACTGCTATTTATAGTAGGTGGGTGTGGGTTAGTTTAGGGGCTAACCGATCCCTTCGATCATAATCGGACGGTCGCGAATAACTATGTTAGGAAGTCCCATTAACAAAACGGAGACGTTTTGTAGACGTTTGGGGATGATCCGGACACAACGGTGGCGACAGCCCGGGTCGGGTCCGGGACAACTTTTCGGGCGCGCGTGCGAGGAGGGCCGCAGGCTGATGAGAGAGCTTAGGCTAGGCCCGGCGGTAGGTAGTGGACTGTGCAGAAGGCCTCAGGCTGAGAGAAGAGAAGAGAGAGAGAGAGGCCCGGCGACTGTTTTCGGAGACCGAAAACGTCCGACGTTAGACCGGCTATATGCCGCTATAGTTTAGCGGTTGGGCTATCAAACAAACTCTGAATGCGATGAAACTTGACAGGCGGTCTATCTACACTATAATAAGACCGCACGTCAACTCTCATCCCATTCCGAGGACATTTCCAGCCACTTATAAAATACTATTTCGGACATACCGCGGGCGCGTGCAAGTGTGGTTGGACTTAGAACGGACAATGGAAGGAACGGGGAGACCCGGACAGATGCAAGTTTTGAAAACATGATGATGCAATGCACATGATGACATGATAAGATGCAACACGCAAGCAAAAGACATGACAACGACAGCGAATAACTGACGGACACCTGGCACATCGGTCTCGGGGCGTTACATAGCACAAGCCAAGGAAAACTTGGCGGCAGTGGACGTCTGGATGAATGCAGGGCGGGCGGCTTTAGACGCCCAGGCTCAGCAGCTTCAATCAGAGGCTTTTCAGCTCTCGATGAATCTGAACGCATCAAACGAGGTCATGAGGAGAAGGCACCAGAAGAATCAATCACGTTTGCCCCTGACTTACAATCCTAGGAATCTCTTCCACACACCCGGGACCGGTCCCAGTAATCCGCCGGAGGCAAACCGGATTGCAACACCCGGGGCTGGGGCACCAGTTCAGCCGCGGGCAATGGAACCCCCTCGTGTGAATATTGCTCCGCCTCGTTATACACCAATACCACAGGGGCATTTTTCTAACCCTTTGGAGAATCTGATCGCTGCATCGGCATGCTTGGCGGCTCTCCCGATGGAAGGCGAGTCTCCGACGGTGATCGAAACACGAAGGGTCCAAGAACTTCTTCAGACGGCTCTTGCGCAGCAGGAGACATACTCTTACAGTCGAGACATGATTCATTCAACCCCTCGCCCAAGCCGGAGCCCAAGCTATAGCAGGCATATGGATTTAGCGGCCGTATCAAGCAACGCCCAGTGCCGTAACCAGTCACGCAGGCATGACCCGGCGCGTGATGGAGCTCTTAACTTGGCTGACCAGGAGAGGATCTGCCAAGAGGCTGACCGGGCGTTTCAACAGGCAGCTGAGCAGGCGGTTCACCAAGCTTTTCCGATTTATCAAACAACCTCTGTTAAAGCAGGTGTGACCACGAGGACTGGAGGTGTCCCTTGCTTGGTGCTGGCTTTGCGTAATGAGCGCTTGCCAAAGGATTTTAAGGGGCCTCGTAAAGTGCCTAATTACACAGCTGACTTACAACCCGGGGCGTGGATTGAAAGTTACGAGATGGCCATGGAGTTATTGGAGGTCAGTGACGCAGCGATGGCCAAGTACTTCACCATGATGTTGGATGGAATAGCTCGCACTTGGTTGAAGTGGTTGTCACCCAATTTCATCGGCTCATGGGCAGAGTTAAAAGCCCGGTGTATTCAGAACTTCAAAGATACATGCAAGCAACCCATGTCAATTGTGGACTTGACTAATTGCAAGCAAGAGGAAGGTGAATCCACAACCCATTGGGTGCACCGGGTGAAGTAGATAATACATTCATCTGATAAGTTGGATGCCGGCTCCGCGGTCTTAATGTTGAAGAAAAATTGTCGTTTTGAACCTCTGAAACAGAAGCTAGGGCAGCTCAAGCGTGATTGCAATGACATGGGCCAGCTGATGGCGGCTCTGGTCAAATACGTCGACTATGATAGTACCAAGGATCCAGCGTCTGACGAAGAGAAGACAGGGAAGGGAAAGAAGAATGGCAACGGCAAAGGTTATCAACATAACCCGGCAAATCAAGGAGGTAATAATAAACGTAAGGCTGACGGTAGTCTGGAGTTTGTGGCTAACACCAATGCACAGGGCAACAATCAATGGCGTAAGGGGAGGCCACCTCCTCGGTCAGGTGGGTCAGGTCCCACCCTCGAGTAGTTGCTAAATGAACCCTGTCCAAGACACGGCACCCGGGAGAAGCCGACCACCCATCTGTGGAAAGACTGTATGATCATGAAGGCTTTTGTCGGAGTAAATAGCCATGGGTAGCCTAGCCGGCTTCCCCTGGCCCTTCTGAAAAAGTTGCGAGCCTGCCCGGCTCTCAAGAATCCAAGGCATGGGGCCGCCTTCCCCTTGTTGGCTGCCATCCAGGCCCGCTTTCGGAAGGCGGTCCGACTTTAGCCCTCACGAGAAGGCCGACTCCAAGAAGCCGGCCATGAGAAGGCCGACTCCAAGAAGCCGGCTCACATAAAGCGGTCAAAACCGTACCCACAAAGTTCGCACCCACCTAACGGCGGTGCGACGGGGCGTGGCTACAGTAAAGCCTGCCACCCCCGAATCCCGGAGCACGCCTGGCACAGTGCGCCGTACGGGTAGGCGTGACCCGTCTGGCGCGGCACTGTTGCCATGTTGACTCTAGCATCACCCACGATGGGCCGCCAGCGTGGCCCACCGACGGCGGGTCCCTTCGAGCAGAGAGACGCCCGAAGGCGGCCACGTCTCCAACCAGTGGCCCAAGACGGAGCCGGCTCCCCACAGCCGGCTTGCCGCCTCCCTCGAAGAAGACGCCCCATTAAGGAGACAAGACGCGGTGGGGCTACAGCGATCGCCTGACAGGCGGCAGCACTGTAGCCGCGCTTACCACGACGAAGCTCACGTCAACAAGATGGAGCCACAGTAACCAGCCGCCGACCAGGCCCTGGACAGTGGGGCCTGGCTGTCGACCAAAGGGCCGGCAGCCGGCGGGACCCACCAGTCAGCGGGCCCCAGCAGCCGGCGCAGAAGCCGGCGAGCGCAGTCACAGACGGCTGGGCCCCGCGCCCAGCCGGATTACCATTGTACCCCCGGGGGGTAGGCCTATATAAACCCACCGGAGCACCCATGCAAAGGGTTCGACCCCCTGCTACTCCTAGACACCACACAAGGAGAGGAAGCAGGCTAACCGTGCCCTTCTTCCTCCTCCCACCAAACAGCTCAAGGAGCGCTGTGTAGCTACTTGATTCACCTAGTGAACATGCGGAGACCCCGCAGAGCAGCAGTAGGGGTGTTATCTCCACGGAGAGCCCCGAAGCTGGGTAAGATCCGCCGGCGTGCGTGTCTTCGCCTTATCCCGTTTCCAGGCACCGGCGATGTCTTACTGGCTCCCACAATGATAAGCCACCCGTTGGCATATGTCGCACCTACCACCCGACATTTGGCGCCCACCGTGGGGCCAGGTGCACCGTCGTCCGGAGACCTGTTCTGGACGGGAACCCTCTTCCTCCCCAGCGAGCGTAGCCAGCCCGGCACGCCCGATGGCGCTTGCCACGACGCGCTGCAAGGCGTCACCAGCATCTGCGCGGCAAGCGGCCTCGCCGATCTCCTCGACGAAACCCTCATCTCCGACGAGCTCGCCTCCGATGCGGGCACCGACCACCTCGCCAACCTTCTCAGCCAGCTCCATGTCTCCAGCGAGCCTGCTGCGGACTTGGAGTCGGTTGGCTCCACTGACCCGATGCCTGTCGACTCCGACACGGCCTCCTACGACACCTTCCCCACCAACGTCACGATCTACAACGACCCGCTTCCTCGAGCCGATGGCTGCGATGCTGTCACCACCGAAGTGATGGTTGTCGGCCAGGGTGGCCCGACCGACAAGAGCGCCCGCGACGCCACGGCCACGGCGGCCCACGACTTGTCCACTCCCCTCCCAGCTAATGCCGATGACGAAGCACTGGAGGAACGCCGCCTCGCCCTCCTCGCAGAGGGCCGGAGGCTGGCTTCTGTAAGACGCCTCACTGAGGCCTATCAGCGCGAAGCTGACCGCGCCGCCTTCGGCACGCCGGCCCCGGGCGGGCCAAGCCGGGCCGGCCTTGTCAAGCAACGCGGCGCCGTCATTGCCGACACGCTGGGAGTCGACCGCCCGGTCTATGCCACTCCGCTCGAGAACTTGCGTGCCGCCCAGGCGGCTGTAGACGAGTTGGACGGCTTGGAGGCCGAAGACCTCCCCCACATGACCCGGCGCATCCAGCAACTGATCGACGCAGCCGCGCAGCGGCATGAAGCAGACGCCCGCGCGGGAAGCCCTCCCCCGCGCCGAGATCACGGCGCGATGTCCCGGACGCCGGCTACGAGCGACACCCGCGCGCGGCGCGAGAAAGAGCCGGCTGCCAGCCGTAGCCGGACCCGAATCTCCATCGAGCGAGACGCGGACGGCCATCCCCGAGCCATGGAATGGCGTGGCGACCCGCCTCCGCCTCCGCTCCGTGGAGAGAGATATCCCGCCCCGCCGCCAGTGGCGCACCCGACTCTCAGCGGCCGGCTGGGCCGCCGCGAAGGAATCGGCGAGAACGACGCCCGCCATCGGATCGACCGCCTGGTGCGATCCCTGGCGTTGGAAGAACAAGACGATGTCGGCCCGCCTTGTTTCGGCCCCCACATCCGCGACGAGCCCTTTCCCAAAGGGTTCTCGCTCCCAAGAGACACGCCCAAATACAACGGCTCCGTGAAGCTGGAAGATTGGTTGATCGACTACTCCATCGCGGTTAGCATAGCCAACGGCAACCGGCGCGTTGCCGTGAAGTACGTGCCCCTCATGCTGCAAGGCACGGCGCGGACCTGGCTCAACAGCCTCAAGCCGCGTAGCATCAACAGCTAGCTAGATTTCACAGAAGCCTTCATCCGCAACTTCACCAGCACCTACAAGCGGGCTCCCAAGCCCAGACAGCTCTCCTTGTGCGTACAAGGCCCCGCCGAGTCCACTCGCGATTACCTCACGCGTTGGGCCGAGCTCCGCAACTCCTGTGAAGGGGTGCACGAGGTGCAAGCCATAGAATACTTCACAGCCGGATGCCGAGAAGGACCCTCCTCAAGCACAAGCTCCTCTGCGACGAGCCGGCTACCCTCGACGAGCTTCTGGACATAGCGGACAAGTACGCCACCGCCGACTCCTCGATGAAGACCGAGCTTCGGGTAGACGTGTCCGGAAAGGTACTCAACCTGGCGCCCAAGACGCCGGCTGGGGATTCCGGCCGACTCCCCCATTCGAACGACCACAAGCGCAAGGGCCCCGCGCCGCCTCCCGCCAGTCGACAGGTGGCCACAGTCGAAGACGCGCCGCCTGAAGAGCGACCGGCGCCCAAGAAGCCCAAGGGCGGCAGGCCAGCTTGGCAGCCCGCTTTCTCCTATGAGCAAACTCTCGACGCCCCTTGCAAGTTCCACAGTGGCGCGAAGCCGTCCAACCACACGACCCGGAAGTGCCATTGGCTCACCCGAATCTCTAAGGGCGAAGGGCTTGCGCCGCCTCCGCCTGCCGGCCCGCCGCCTCCGCCGCCTCCGGCCGCTCGGCCCGCAGTCGGAGCCGTGCATGACGAGTTCCCTGACGAGCAAGCAACCTACATCGTCTTTACAAGCCAGCCCGAAGACCGGCGCAGCAAGCGCCAAGAGCGTCAGGAAGTTAGCGTGGTCGCTGCCAACCCCGCCGGACACATGCATTGGTCATAAAAGCCCATCAGCTGGAGCCAGGCCGACCATCCGGAGGTGATGCCGTCTCCCGGCTCTTATGCTTTGGTCCTAGAAGCCACCCTTGCAACAGACAGACGCGCCGCCCGCTTCTCCCGAGTGTTGATAGACGACGGGAACAGCATCAACATCCTGTATCGTGACACCCTGGAGAAGCTAAACGTCAAGACGAAGTAGCTCACGCCTACTCGGACAGTGTTTCATGGCATCGTACCCGGCCTGTCCTACGCCCCCATTGGCAAAATCAAGATTGATGTACTTTTTGGGGACAAGGAGCATTTCCACCGGGAAGCGATCTGGTTTGAAGTGGTGGACCTGGAGAGCCCTTACCATGCATTGCTTGGCCGACCTGCCTTGGCCAAATTCATGGCAGTTCCCCACTATGCATACCTCAAGATGAAGATACCAAGCACCAAAGGCGTCATCACCATAGCCGGCGATTACAAGAAGTCCTCTGAGTGCGCAGCAGCCAGCAGCCGGCTAGCCGAGTCCCTTGTGATTGCCGAAGAGAAGAAGATGTTGGACCGAGACGTGGCCATAGCCGGCAAACAGTCGGCCGTGTCCCCCGACCCCAAGGAGCATGACGCTCAAGGATCTTTCCAGCCGGCCAAGGAGACGAAGAAGATACCTCTTGACCCCGAGCATCCAGAGAGGTTTACCGTCATCGGGGCAAACCTGAACAACAAATAGGAAGGCGAGCTCGCCGATTTCCTCCGTGAGAATCGGGACATCTTTGCATGGTCTCCCAAGGACATGCCGGGTGTTCCGAGGAAATTCGCCGAGCACAAACTACACGTTCGAGAAGACGCGAAGCCAGTCAGACAACCCCTTCGCCGACTGTCGGAGGAGTAACGCAGGATTGTAGGGGAGGAGATAGCCCGGCTTTTGGCGGCCGGCTTCATCATGGAAGTTTTCTTTCCAGAGTGGCTCGCCAACCCGGTCCTTGTGCTAAAGAAGAACAACAAGTGGCGCATGTGTATAGACTACACGAGCCTCAACAAGGCCTGCCCCAAAGATCCTTTTGCCCTGCCAAGGATTGACCAAGTGATAGACTCCACAGCCGGATGCGAGCTGTTGAGTTTTTTGGATGCTTACTCCGGATATCATCAGATAAAGCTAGACCCGGACGACCGCCTGAAGACCGCCTTCATCATGCCATTTGGAGCCTTCTGCTACCTGACCATGACGTTCGGCTTGAGAAATGCCGGTGCCACTTTTCAGCGTTGCATGCAGAAGTGCCTCCTCAAGCAACTCGGCAGAAACGCTCACGTTTACGTGGACGACATCGTGGTGAAGACAGAGAAGCGCGCACCTTGCTGGGAGACCTCAAGGAAACGTTTGAGAACTTACGCCGGTTCCAAATCAAGCTCAACCCCGAGAAATGCGTGTTCGGAGTGCCAGCCGGCCAGCTCCTAGGCTTCCTGGTCTCCGAACGCGGCATCGAATGCAACCCGGTGAAGATCAAGGACATCGAGAGAATGGCGATCCCCACAAAGCTTCGAGACATTCAGAAGTTCACTGGGTGCTTAGCCTCCTTGAACCGCTTCATCAGCCGGCTCGGAGAGAAAGCTCTCCCCCTCTACCGCCTCATGAAGAAGAGCACTCACTTCGAGTGGAACGACCAGGCCGACCAAGCTCTTCACGAGCTGAAGAAGATGCTGGCCACGCCGCCTGTCCTTGCAGCGCCGACCGAGAAAGAGCCCATGCTCCTTTACATCGCCGCAACCAGCCGGGTGGTCAGCACCGTCATCGTAGTCCAGCGCCCAGAAGAAGGCCGAGCCCAGCCGGTCCAGAGGCCGGTGTATTATTTGAGCGAGGTGCTGTCCGCCTCAAAGCAGAACTACCCGCACTACCAAAAGATGTGTTACGGCGTGTACTTCACCGCCAAGAAGCTGAAGCCCTATTTTCAAGAGCATCCCGTCACGGTCGTATGCACTGCCCCGCTAGCCGAGATCATAGGCAGCCGGGACGCATCCGGTCGGGTGGCAAAATGGGCCATCGAGCTGGCCCCCTACACGATCTTCTACCAGCCCCGCACTGCCATCAAGTCCCAAGCACTGGCCGACTTCCTCATCGACTGGGCCGAGACCTAGTACCTGCCGCCGGCTCCCGATTCCACCCATTGGTGCATGCACTTCCATGGGTCCAAGATGCACGCCGGCGTCGTCCTTACCTCTCCCAAAGGCGACAAGCTCATATACACGCTACAGATCCACTTTGCCGCCTCCAACAACGTGGCCGAGTACGAGGCGCTCATACACGGGCTCCGGCTTGCCAAAGAACTTGGCATTCGCCGGATCCTATGTTATGGCGACTCGGACCTGGTGGTCCAGCAATCATCCGGCGACTGGGACGCCAAGGACGCGAATATGGCAAGCTACCGCTTCCTAGTCCAACAACTCAGTGGATACTTTGAAGGATGCGAGTTCCTCCACGTACCACGAGCCGACAACGAGCCAGCCGATGCCCTGGCTCGAATAGGCTCCACTCGGCAAGCAATTCCAACCGGCGTCGCTCTACAATGCCTCCTCAAGCCGTCTATCAAGCCGTCTCCGGAATCCGATTCCATCTTCGTGCCGCCTGACCCCGATGCGGCCGGGTCCGGCTCGAAGAACCAAGTAGCCGACCTCAAGACCCCCGTAGCCGGCCCGGCGACTTCGGCAGCCGGCTCGGGGACTTCGGCAGCCGGCCCGGCGACTTCGGCAGCCGGCTCGGGGACTTCGGCAGCCGGCTCGGGGACTTCGGCGGCCGGCTCAGGGACTACGGTAGCCGGCCCGTGGACTGCACCAGCACTGCCGTCGGCGGCCGACTCCAGCACCTCACAGCCCAGCCCGCCCACCCTGGTGGCAGTAGCCACTTTGGAAGTAGAAGAAGTCGCGGCTCCGTCATGGGCTCAGTCCATCCTCAACTTCCTAGTAAACCAAGACCTGCCGGCTGACGAAACAGAAGCAAGACAAGTCCAGCGTTGAGCCGGAGCATACACAATCGTCAACAGAGAACTACTCAAGCGCAGTGTCACTGGAATCCTCCAACGGTGCATCGAGCAAGAGAAGGGCATTGCAATCCTCAGAGACATTCACCAAGGAGAATGCGGCCACCATGCAGCCTCAAGATCACTTGTCGCCAAAGCTTTCCGCCATGGTTTCTTCTGGCCGACTGCTTTGGATGACGCCAAAGAATTAGTCAAACATTGCAAGGGATGCCAACTCTTCAGCTCCAAGCAACACGTGCCGGCTTCGGCACTCAAGACCATTCCCCTCACTTGGCCCTTCACCGTTTGGGGACTGGACATGGTAGGCCCATTCAAGACGGCGCGCGGCGGCATGACACATTTGCTAGTCGCCGTAGACAAATTCACCAAGTGGATTGAGGCAAAGCCGATGAAGAAGCTGAATGGGCCGACTGCTGTGACATTCATCGCAAACATAACAACTCGGTACGGCGTGCCGCACAACATCATCACCGACAATGGCACGAATTTTGCCAAAGGAGCCTTGGCACGTTTCTGCGCAGCCCAAGGTATCCGGCTGGACTTAGCATCCGTCGCCCACCCGCAGTCAAACGGCCAGGTCGAGCGAGCCAACGGCCTCATCCTCTCCGGTATCAAGCCTCGACTGGTCGTACCTCTGGAGCGCTCAGCCAGCTGCTGGCTCGATGAGCTGCCGGCTGTCCTCTGGAGTCTGCGCACTACACCAAACAAGTCAACCGGCTTCACCCCTTTCTTCCTTGTGTATGGTGCCGAGGCGGTCATCCCAACTGACATCGAGTTCGACTCGCCTCGAGTAACCATGTACACGGAAGCGGAGGCCAAGGAAGCACGAGAGGACGGCGTTGACCTGCTGGAAGAAAGCCGGCTGTTAGCCCTCAGCCGGTCTGCCATCTACCAGCAGGGTTTGCGTTGCTACCACAGCCGGAAGGTCAGGCCAAGATCTTTCCAAGAGGGCGATCTTGTGCTCCGGCTGATCCAGCGAACAGCCGGCCAGCACAAGCTCTCAGCCCCTTGGGAAGGCCCCTTCGTCATCAGCAGAGCTCTAGGCAACAACTCCTACTACCTGATCGACGCACAGAAGTCGAAGGCGCGCAAGAGAGACGACTCCGGCAAGGAGTCGAAACGACCATGGAACGCCAACCTCCTCCGAAGATTTTACAGTTGAAATGCAGTATGTACCGCGCTAACTTTTGTATTAAGTACAAGACAATAGGCTCCCCGAGGAGGGCTCGGGGACTGCCATCCCCTATTTATGAATGAAAAGTATCATGCTTATGACCTTGTCATGTCATTTACTTATTCCGTCCGGCACCGAGTTCGACTAGTCGGCTCGGGGACTGACCGACTGGAGTTATGTTAGAAGTCCTACCCGCAGTCAGACAAGTAGTGTGCCGGCTCCCAAGCCTTCTCTTGCTAAAAGTCGCAGTTCGAAGAGCCGGCTGTCCGGCTAGCAAGAGTTAAAGGCAGGAACGGGCGCCCACACGAAAAACGGCTAGGGACTAACGGACTAATATAACAAAAGCCGGTTTTTCTCACACCGCCGACTGGCTACCAGAGTAGCCGGCCGGCCGGTTTCCATTCACTTCACTTCAATCCAAGAAAGCTCAAGTACTTGCCTCCCCAAAGAGGGAAGGCGGCAAAGGAAAAAGCCTAAGGATAAAAAAGCATACGTGAATGGAAACCAAACAGGCACATGATAATATTTACATAAAAAGACCTCTGAGATGCCAGCATTCAACATAGTTTGGATACACCCCCAGTGGGTGGAACTGCGAAAACTTAACAACGATTGTTCAAAGACAACAAGGCAGGAAAGATAAAGATGGCAGGTCAAGCTGGCGGAGCGGCCGACGAGCCAGACTAGTTGGCGAAGACGGTCGTGCCGGCTGAAGGAGCGGCCGGCTGGCGAACTTCGGCTTTGTCGCCGCCTCCCGCAGAGGGCGCGCTTCCACGCGCCTCATTACTGGAGGCACGGTCCGCCTGAGGTCGGCCGGTTGTTCCACCAGCCGGCTCGACGTCTTCGCCGTCCTCCTCTTCGTCATCCTCGCCTTCGTCGCTGGAGGCAATCTCCTCCCCCAAGTCTTCGCCCACCGCCGGGTTCAGCCGAACCACTCCTCCGGCTGAGCAACACCGTCATCATCGATTTCGGGTGCGAAAACGCTGATGTCGGTGCACTCGGCGATCGTCAAAGCTCGCTGGGCGATAGCCGGCCTCACCTCTTCCAGCTCCGCGTCGGCCTCCATCCGCCAAGTGCGCAGCTGGTCCAGGCTCAGCCCTGGGTACCAAGCCCGAACGAACTCCAACGCCCGCCCGGCTCCGAGGCGGGCCGCCGACGCCTTCCAAGCCTCAAAGCGACCAACTGCGACCTCCAACCAGTCGGCGGTTCGGCTTGGGGTGCGGGGGATCGTCTCGCCGGGCCAGAGGGCGGCCAGCACTTGCGCCCCGGCACGTTGGAACCGACAAAGCATCCGATGAGCCGGCTGCAACCGCGCCTGGACAGCCAGGAGCTGCTCCTTAAGTGTCCGGTTCGCATCCGGCGCGATGCTAGCCCTCGCCTGACGACGCGCCTCGCGATGGGCCTCAATGCTTTGGGCAGCGAAGGAGGAGTAGCCGGGGAAGTAGTCTGCAACAAAAAAAAACGAGCAGCAGCTCAAGATAAGTCAAAAAACCCAGGCGGCAAGGGGCAAGGGAGGGCCGAGGAAGGTGGCTTACCATCGATCAAATCCTCGATCCAGCCGAAGCCTTCGTCCAGGGCTCGCCGGGTCTCAGACCAGCTCGCCGCCTCGGTCTCATACTCCGCCTTCAAGGCGGCTTCGCTTTCCTGCGCTGCCTACAGGGCCGCTTTGTGGCTCTCCTCTTGGTCGGCCAGCTTCTTGGCTAGGCGATCCCGTTCCTGGACCAAGGCGCACTCGGCCCCCTTGGTATGAAGGGCGGCCTTCGCTTCGCCGAGCTCCTTCCTCAAGTCGGCGTTGGCCCCTGAAGATAAAGAAAAAGAAAAACAATAAAGAAAGAGTTGTCAAGAAAGATCCGACCCGACTGCGCAGCAGTCGGCCCGAATCTCGGGGACTACACCCAGTGGGTGTGCTGACGCGCCCCCACAGGAGACAGACAAGATTGAGTGCTTACTTCGGCCGTCGGCCAGGTCGTCGGTCCTCCGGCTCAGCTCCCGAGCCTGGGAGTTGAAGGCGGCAGCACGAAGGTTGTGATATTCCTGAAGGTTCAGAAAAGAGCAAAGTAAGGTAGCCGTAGAGAAAGATCCGACCCGACAACGCAACAGTCGGCCCGAATCTCGGGGACTACACCCAGTGGGTGCGCTGACGTGCCCCCATGAAAGAAATTAAGAAAGCAAAGCAGCCAAGAACGAAGGACTCACCCGGATAGTGGCTCGCGTTGACAAGAACTCCTGGGTGAACTGTTGCAGCAGGGCGGCTTGAGCTTGCAGCCGGCTCCGGACCCCTTGAGCCGCCACATTCAGCTCGCCAGTTCCCCCGCTGGGAGTCCACTCGGACGTGGCAGTGCTGGCCGCCTCCAGATCTTCTGCCGACCGGCCTGCGCCCGCGATTCGGCGCAACTCCGGCGGAGCGGCGCCTCCCCCTGCGCGCCGACCCGTCGCTGGCTGCACCTCGAGGTGGCTCTATTCTCCGGCTCACCTCCGGTCGGCCCCTCTGGCGCCGCTGACGATTGGCCGCATTGGCCCGCCCCGGTTGGCGCTGCTAGTGGCGCTCTCCTCGCGAAGGTCACGGGGTCCTCCCCCCTCTCCGTCAGCGGCGGGTCTTGGACGATCTCCTCCGCCAAGGGCAATGGGGCGTCGGGGGCTACGGCTCGGAGAGGAATGGCGAGCAGCGGAGGCTGGTTACGCGAGCTTTCCGCCTCCGTCTCCGCGGTAGCCGCCTCCGTCTGGCCCTTGGCAGCCGCGTCGGCCTGCTCCCTCGCTGCCTGGGCGGCCGCCTTCTCCGCCGCCTCGCGCTCCTCCCGCGCTTCGCGAGCGTTCTGCTCTGTGGCCTCCCTGAGATCAGCGTGGGGGTCCACGCGGCGGGAGCTCGAAGACCCTCCGGCCGGCCCCACGACGGAGCCGCCCGGACCCCGCTCAAGGGAAAGCGGCGCCCTGTCCAGCAAGCGAGAAAGTTAAGAAGAATATTCGAAGAGAAAGAGAATGGTGAAGGGCATGCGACCAGGCAATCGGCGACTTACGCTGAAACCGCCTGAGGCTGCTTCACCACCTTGCGGAAGCGGGCTGCCTTCGCGGCCGCCTCGTCTCGTTTTGTCGCCGCGGTGGAGGGCTTGGACTTCTTCGGCCGACTGCCAAAGAGGCCTGAAGTAGCCCGGCGCTTCTGTGCGCCGCCGCCGGCCGCCGGCGCGATGGACGTGCCCGCGCCCTGATGGTCGGCCGCCGGCTGGCGACGCGGGGCAACTTCGGCTTCGAATTCGTCCGGCCAGTCCTCGAAGCTCGCGGTGAACCTTGAGCCTCCGGCCTCGGCACTGTCCCCCACCATGGCGTCTTCCATGGCGGCCGCCCCCAAGTCCGGGTCATCAGCATCGTCCACCGTGCGGTCGGGGGCATACTGGCGTTCAATCCCCGCCGCCCCGGCCGGCGGCGCCAGAAGAGGGTTCTGCTCAAAAGAACCGACTGGTCAGAAGCCGGCCGTCATGAAGCCGGCTGATGACAAAGAGAAGATGGAGAGAGAAGCTTACCACGGGCGGAGGATTGGCGCGAGAATACGGCACCTTGCCGTATTGCCAGTCCCCGGCGAGCTTGCAGTTGGCGATGTAGTTAACCATGAGCGCCACCTCCGCGTGGGGCATTTCCCATGTGCTCAGCCGGCTTGGGTCGAAGCGGCCGCTCATCTGACACATCATATGGGGCCGGCTTTGGAGAGGAAGGATCCGGCGCTCCACGAAGGCGGCCACCAAGTCGGCCCCACGCAGGCCTTCCGACTGAATCATCACCCGAAGCCGGGAGATGGCGGCGTTCCCGGCCAGAGACAGTGACCGGGACCGGAAGCTCCACGAGGGCTGCCTCCCAGCCGGCGGGCCGGTTACGTAAGCCGGCAGGTTGATGTAGTCTCCTTGCTCGGCGACGTTCTTCACGTAGAAATACGATCTCTGCCATACCTTCACCAACTGGATCAGGGGGATAGGCGGGAATGGGTTGTTCTCGCTCGCCCTCCTCATGGCGATGAAGGCCCCGCAGGGGGCGGGCACACCGGCGACGACTGTGCCGAGCTTGCTCTGGAAGAACTCTCCCTAGAGCTCCAGCGTGGGGAGCAGCCCCAAGAAGCCTTCGCAGAGGGAGACAAAGGCCGACAACAGCATCATCGCATTGGGCGTGAGGTGATGCGGCTGGAGGTTGTAGAATTCCAAGAACGAGCGCAGAAATCCGCTCGCCGGAAGGCCGAAGCTGCGCAGGCAGTGCAAACGGAAGACGACCTGCTCACCCTTCTCCGGTGCTGGCGAGATCTCCTTCTCCGGCGCCACGCGGACCTGTACGAGGTCGGCGCCGGGCAGGCGCCGAGTCTGGCGGAGGAACTCCACATGGTCGTCATGGACGTTGGAGCCGTCCCACGAACTTGACAACGCCATGGGAGCGAGGCGGTGTAGAGACGCCGCGGCGCTGAGACGGGAAGCTGCGACGGCAGCGAGAGGAAGAAACGAGGGTTAGGAGGGGCGGAGCGGGAGAGAGCGTGCGAACCTCTGTCGCTCTCCCTCCTCCCCCTACTTATAGCATCACGTGGCGGAGCCGAGGAGGCGCGGCGTGGGGAAGCGTGGGGATCGATCGTGCCCACTCCCCATGTCCCATGATTACTGAGCCTTAACGGCGAAACGAAAATGCCTCGGGAAGGCGAGCGGCCCCTGTGGGCCACGGAAGATCCGCGCCCGGACCAAGGCTCACGAGTGGCGGGCCCGGGCCTGCGGCGGCGTCCTGTCGCGCGCGTGCGCACGCAGGATCTCGCTGCCACGTGGCCGCGGGAAGGCCCGTAGTCAGCGCGCAGGTCCCCCCCTCCTCCCGCCTACAGGACGCGGGGCTCTCTGAAGTCGGCATTCGCCTGCTAAGCCGGCTCTTCAGGATGTGAAGCTGACCAAGCTTCTCGTCCCCCTGCTCGCCTCGGAGCTCGATCAGCTTCGGGGACTACTGTCGGAGTAAATAGCCATGGGTAGCCTAGCCGGCTTCACCTGGCCCTTCTGAAAAAGTTGCGAGCCTGCCCGGCTCTCAAGAATCCAAGGCATGGGGCCGCCTTCCCCTTGTTGGCTGCCATCCAGGCCGGCTTTCGGAAGGCGGTCCGACTTTAGCCCTCACGAGAAGGCCGACTCCAAGAAGCCGGCCATGAGAAGGCCGACTCCAAGAAGCCGACTCACATAAAGCGGTCAAAACCGTACCCACAAAGTTCGCACCCACCTAACGGCGGTGCGACGGGGCGTGGCTACAGTAAATCCTGCTACCCCGAATCCCAGAGCACGCCTGGCACAGTGCGCCGTACGGGTAGGTGTAACCCGTCCGGCACGGCACTGTTGCCATGTTGACTCTAGCATCACCCACGACGGGCCGCCAGCGTGGCCCACCGACGGCGGGTCCCTTCGAGCAGAGAGACGCCCGAAGGCGGCCACGTCTCCAACCAGTCGGCCCAAGACGGAGCCGGCTCCCCGCAGCCGGCTTGCCGCCTCCCTCGAAGAAGATGCCCCATTAAGGAGACAAGACGCGGTGGGGCTACAGCGATCGCCTGACAGGCGGCGGCACTGTAGCCGCGCTTACCACGATGAAGCTCACGTCAACAAGATGGAGCCACAGTAACCAGCCGCCGACCAGGCCCTAGACAGTGGGGCTTGGCTGTCGACCAAAGGGCCGGCAGCCGGCGGGACCCACCAGTCGGCGGGCCCCAGCAGCCGGCGCAGAAGCCGGCGAGCGCAGTCACAGACGGCTGGGCCCCGTGCCCAGCCGGATTACCATTGTACCCCCGGGGGGTAGGCCTATATAAACCCCCCGGAGCACCCATGCAAAGGGTTCAACCCCCTGCTAGTCCTAGACACCACACAAGGAGAGGAAGCAGGCTAACCGTGCCCTTCTTCCTCCTCCCACCAAACAGCTCAAGGAGCGTTGTGTAGCTACTTGATTCACCTAGTGAACATGCGGAGACCCCGCAGAGAAGCAGTAGGGGTGTTATCTCCACGGAGAGCCCCGAAGCTGGGTAAGATCCGCCGGCGTGCATGTCTTCGCCTTATCCCGTTTCCAGGCACCGGCGATGTCTTACTGGCTCCCACAATGATAAGCCACCCGTTGGCATATGTCGCACCTACCACCCGACAGCTTTCAAGAATTCTAACATGTTCGACAGTAATCATGGACCTGGCAGCGGCTCAGGCGGTGGCGGCTTTCATGGCCCGGGTGGCGGCTCAGGCGGTGGCGGCTTTCATAGCCAGGGCCCTTAAGGCAATCAAGGCGGCTATAATCAGCTATCTGGCCAAGGTAGTCAGCAGCAGCAATCCAGGTATCAGAGTAACCCAAAGCAGCTGAGCAGTGGGCAGTATCACGTATTCACCACCAGTTTATGCAAAAGGGACCAGAAACTTCATAAGAGAGCTGTGAATGCTGTTGAGCCGGCGGTTCCACGTTATTTGAGATGGAATATCACCCTCCCCGGGTTGATAATCCGGGTCACCTGGCCTTGGTGGTGGCCCCTCAGGTTGGTGGATATAAATTCACTAAAGTACTCATGGACGGAGGCAGTAGCATCAACATCCTCTATTATGAGACGTTCCATCACATGGGGTTGACTGACAAAAGTCATAAGACATCCAACACCGTTTTCCATGGAGTAGTGCCTGGTAAGTCGGCATATCTAGTTGGTAAGATTGAGCTGGAAGTGGCCTTTGGAGATGAGCATGATTATAGGGCGGAGAAGTTAACTTTTGAAGTGGTCAAAATCAAAAGCCCATATCACACCCTGTTTGGACGACTGGCTTGTGCAAAATTCATGGCACAACCGTGTTATGTTTATCTGCATCTCAAGATGCCGGGTTATAAGGGCACTATCACAGTGCATGGAACTAGGAAGATAGCTTTGGAATGTAAAGAAGGTGATGCCGATTACGCCGAATCTGTTTGTGCGACAGAGGAGTTGAAGTTTTACAAGGATAATGTTGACCCGGCGGACATGACGTCTTTGAAAAAGCCAACTAAGGAGCATGAGTTGATGTTGAAGTTTAAGTCAGCTGACGATACCAAGATGATTGATTTTGTGCCTGGCAACTCATCCAAACAATTCAGTATCAGTACTAACTTGGATCCCAAATAGAAAAGCGCGCTCATCAAGTTCATCTATGAGAACCGTGACATCTTTGCATGGAAGCCTTCTGACATGCCGGGTGTACCGAGAGAACTCACTGAGCACACTCTCAATATTGATCCAAAGTTTAAGCCGGTCAGGCAGTTTCTTCGGCGGTTCAACGAGGAAAGGCTCAAGGCTATTGGAGAAGAGGTGGCCCGGCTCTTGGCGGCCGGGTTTATTGTTGAAGTTTTTCACCCAGAGGAGTTGGCTAACCCGGTGCTTGTGCTAAAAAAGAAAGGCACTTGGCGTATGTGTGTGGATTACACATATTTAAACAAGGCTTGTCCGGCTGATCCTTTTTCTCTCCCTTGTATTGATCAAATCATTGATGCTACGGTGGGTTGTGAGCGTTTGAGTATTCTGGATTTTTATTCTGGCTATCATCAGATCAAGATGGTAGTGAAGGACCAAGAGAAGACGACTTTCAATATCCCGTTTGGAGCCTTCTGCTATGTATCTATGCCTTTTGGGCTTAAGAGTGCCCAGGCGAATTATCAATGGTGTGTGCAGAACTTTCTTCATAATCAGATTGGGCGTAATGTTCATGCTTATGTGGATGACATAGTGGTGAAATCCAGAGAGAAGGAAACTCTAGTAGATGATCTGAAGGAAACCTTTGATAACCTCCGGGTCTACAAGATGATGCTTAACCCGGCCAAGTGCGTTTTTGGAGTCCCAGCTGGCAAGCTTTTGGTTTTTTTTGGTGTCTAACAGAGGCATTGAGGCTAACCCAGAGAAAATTAAGGCGATTACGTCTTTGGCTAAGCCAGCTCGCATCAATGACGTTCAGCGGCTGGCGGGTCATGTCGCAGCTTTAAGCCAGTTCATAAGTCGGTTAGGTGAGAAGGCTATGTCGTTGTATCAAATGATGAAGAAGACGGATAATTTTGTCTGGAGTGATGCTGCTAACTCTACCTTTGAAGATCTGAAAAGACAGCTTGCCGAGCCATCGGTTCTTGCTGCTCCCATTGAGAAGGAGCAACCGTTGTTATATGTGGCTGCTAACACACGTGATGTCAGTGTGGCCATTATTGTAGAGCGCAAGGAGGCTGGCAAGGAACATTCGGTTCAACGGCCGGTTTATTACGTAAGTGAGGTACTCATTGAGTCCAAGCAAAGATATCCACATTGGCGGAAGCTTGTTTATGGGGTGTTCATGGAAAGCCGGAAGCTTAAGCATTACTTTCAGGGTCATCCCATCACTGTGGTTAGCTCTGCTCCTTTAGGAGATATTATTCAAAATAGAGAAGCCACAGGAAGAGTCGCCAAATGGGCCATTGAACTTGGGTCTCATGGTTTAAAGTATGTGCCACGTACTGCCATCAAATCTCAAGCACTGGTGGACTTCATTAACGATTGGACGGAGTTGCAGATACCTGAACAGAAGCTAGACAACACATATTGGACGATTCATTTTGATGGGTCCAGACAATTGGAAAGCTCGGGGGCTGGAGTTGTTTTAACTTCTCCTCGAGGTGACAAGTTTTGTTATGTGTTGCGGTTGATGTTTCCTTGTACTAACAACGCAGCTGAGTATGAGGCCTTACTCCATGGTCCTCGAATGGCTAAAGAAATGAGTTTAAGCCGGGTATGGTGCCTTGGCGACTCAGATTTGGTGGCTCAGCAAGTATCAAGCAAGTGGGATTCCAAGGATACTCTCATGGTGGCTTATCGTCGTGAGGTTGACACTGTTGTTGGACACTTCCAGGGTTATAAAGTGGAGCACATCGACCGCAGAAAGAACAAAGCGGCCGATGCTTTAAGCTGGTTGAGATCTCAATGTAAGCCGGTGCCGCCTAACACTTTTTTAGATGTTCTGCATAACCCTTCTGTCAAGGTGCCTACAGAGGAAGACTTGGCTATTCCAGACCCGGAGGCACAATTGGTGACGACTCTTCATGTCATTCCAGATTGGACAGTACCGTATTTAGCTTATATGACCCGGGGTGAGTTGCCAAAGGATGAGACCTTTGCTAGACAGATAACACGGCGGTCTAAGTCAATGACAATTTCCAATGGTGAGTTGTATCATCGCAGTGTCACCGGTGCGTTTCAACGTTGTGTCTCTCCTGAAGAAGGTCAAGAAATTCTTCGTGAGATCCATGAAGGAGATTGTGGCCATCATGCCGGCTCGAAGTCTCTTGTGGTCAAAGCTTTCCGTCATGGTTTTTACTGGCTAACGGCTCACGCCGATGCGGAGCATCTGGTCAGTAGGTGCGATGGGTGTCAAAATTTTGCACGACGAGTGCACGTGCCGGCTCAAGAATTGCGGATGATTCCAATCACTTGGCCGTTTGCAGTTTGGGGGCTCGATATGCTTGGACCTTTCAAAATATCCAAAGAAAAAAAGACACATCTTTTGGTGGCCGTTGACAAATTCACAAAGTGGGTTGAGGCAGAGCCGGTTAGTAAGTGTGATGCAGCCACATCAGTTCAGTTCATGAAAAAGGTGATCTTTTGTTTTGGCTTTCCACACAGCATTATAACTGACAATGGTACCAATCTGTCCAAAGGTGCTATGGAGGAATTTTTTCAAAGTGAGCATATCCGGCTTGATGTTTCGTCTGTGGATCACCCCCAATCTAATGGTCAAGCTGAGAGAGCAAATCAGGAAATCTTAAAAGGTCTTAGGCCCCGGCTTATGGTTCATTTACAACAGATGCCAGATTGTTGGGTGGAAGAGTTACCCTCGGTACTATGGAGTATCAATACTACCCCTAACAAATCTACGGGTTATACGCCTTTCTTCATGGTTTATGGAGCAGAGGCAGTTCTGCCCAGTGACGTCCGTCATGACTTGCCCCGCGTGGCGGCTTATGTTGAAGCTGATAACGAACAAGTCCGTCAAGATGCGCTTGACTTATTGGATGAAGAGCGTGACTTAGCGGCAGCCCGCTCAGCGATTTACCAACAAGACCTGCGCCGTTACCACAGTCGCCGGGTTAAGTCAAGAACCTTTCAAGAAGGTGACCTAGTGCTCCGGCTTATCCAGGATCAGTCTGATGTGCACAAGCTACCCCCACCTTGGGAAGGACCCTTTATGGTCAGCAAAAACTTGAATAACGGGTCATACTACCTTATCGATGTTCGAGAGCACAAAGACTCACATAAGTCGGAGGAGGATACCCGCCAGCCATGGAATATTGCTCATCTTCGGCCTTACTATAGTTGAGCCACCGGCTCTCATAATGTACATACTTTGACGTTGTATATATTATGATATGTAATAAAGCAGGACCTCTGTTCTTTTTTCTTTAATGATCACATATCTTTGTTCTTAAGTATAAGACGACCAATTGGAGGCTGATCGTATTCGAATCTAGCCGTTAAAACCTCATGGTCACCAGGGGGCCTCCTGTTCAAACATAGGTCGTATTCGAACCAAAGAGAACATAGCTGTCATAACCCTCTTGATCGGCTAGAGCCAAGCTCACTAGGGGGCTTCTTCATCGTATCCGAATCATAGCTTAACCCCTTTTGGGTCCGACTTGGATCATATTCGAATCAGGGTCATTAAAAACCTCTCAAGGTCATTTGGGGGCTTCCTATTCAAACATAGGTCGTATTCGAACCAAAGAGAACATAGGTGTCAGTACCCTCTTGATCGGCGTAACGCCAAAGCCACTGGGGGCTACATGATCGTATTCGAATCCTAGCTTAACCCCTTTGGTCTGGTTTACTGATCGTATTCGAATCAGAAGCCTCCAAATTTTTCTTAATGCTTGACTTACATTGTTTGAAAGATACTCTTTTTTACTGGTTTTTTGTTGTCTCGAATCTAACTGTAAGTATGGTTTCAATTTAAACCGGCTCGGATATTTGACAATGAGTTGCCAAGGTATAATAGTCATCAGGCATATGGAAGTATTGACTTCTAAAAAGATTGGGTTGTCACCCTTACTGTCCAGGTCACATAAACCGACAGTCCAGAATCAAGGAACACAGGTATGACATTGTCATTCATAAACAGACTTATGTGTGTTTTTCTTTAATCAAAGGCTTTACAGCCTTATTTATCTTTACATCTAGCCCTGATGATTCCATTATGGTAATTTCATAGTTATGTATTGGATGTTTTGACCCGTCTAGCGACAAACTGCCAGGACAGTTTCTCATCTTTTACATACAGGAACAGGTTTAAACGCTACAGGTATGATAAAGGATATAAAGCATATATTGACATGATGGATAAAAATAGTCGTACGCAGTATGATATGCATGATGGCATAGGCAGAACATGCAGTTTCAAGCTAGACTATTACAAGGCGTTGGGAGCCCAAAAGGTTAAAACTGTTTTTCTCTTAAGCAGATGTTAAGCTAAGGCCGGTTCGTTAAGTCTTGGCCGGATTATTTGGACGGTTATGATTCCTCCCTCGCCGGTTCATCTCCCTCCACTGGTTGAAAGCTAGGCTTGGACCAATCAAAGCCATGAAGAGCAACAAACTCAGCTTCATCATCAATTAGACCAGCCGGGTCAATTTCTGGGGCAAAGGTGTGTTGGCAAACCGGCGGGATGAGATCTGTCACTTTATACGAAGGAGTCGCCATCTTTTTATTATCAACGTCAAAACCTGACTGATACTTATCAATGTTGGTTTCGTCACAAAGAATGGTAGCCTAAGGACGAACTCCCTCACACAAGCAACAAAATCATCTTGATCAAATGGAGTCCCGTCTTCCTTAAAGGGGGGATAACCCTTGGCTACGTCCGCCAGGTCTAGTTCCGGCACCCAGGCTTTGGAGCGGCTTAGAGAAGTTAGGGCTCTGGCTCTTGCAGAAGACCACTTGACCTCTTGGAATCTGGCGGGTAAGATAGATAACTTCTTGAAAACATCACTCAAGAGGTTTGGTCCTTCGTTGGCTGGGGAGATAATGGCAAGCGCCCATTGAGCTCCAGTGTACAGTTGCTCCACTAGGGTGTAAACCGCCTTGAGTTTTGTCAAGCTGTTTTGGCTCAGATTGCTGCTCCATGGACCTATAAGTATTTTAAAAGGTTAAGCAGGCGGCTTATATTTGTGGCAAAAATAGAGTTTAAGTAAATAATACAATGACTCACCAAAGATTCCAGAGACCATCTGAGACACCCGGTTCTTTAAGCTGGTGAGCTCCATGGAAACCTCCTTGAGAGCCGCCTCGGCTGTCTCAGCGCACTGTATCAGAAAGGTTTTTTCATCGGCCCAAGATTTTTTCTCTGTGTCAAAGCTGGACTTCAGTTTTTCTGCTTCAGATAGGCTCAACTGGAATTTGGAGTCAGCATTTTTTATCTTAGTCTCTTGAGCCGCCAACCGGGTCTTTGCATCAGTCAGTTGAGAACCCAATTCAGTTATGGCGTTCAAGAGACATGCACATGTGTGTCACAAGTTTATTCCCATAATGGTCATAGTGATTAAAAGTCCCAAGCACTTTGCAAAGCAACACTACTTGGCACTTGGGGGCTAATGTCTGTCAAAGCAATTCTTAAAAGGCAGAAATAACTCTTTTAAAGTACCAAGCATTTTATAGGTAACAACGCTTGGCACTTGGGGGCTAATGCATGATATTCAGAAAACTTTTTCCTCTTGAGACCGATAACAATATTAGTTTGGACTAATTCAAGACAGCTATGAAGTTAAGTTAAGTACTGGCTCATTCATGAGGAATTAAGCCGGTCCTTGGGGACTACAGGTGCGAATTTATGCTGATCCATTGGACTTAGGGAAAATCTAAGACAAAGCATAAACCTATATCACAAGTCTACAGATCATTCAGGTTCATCATAATCCGGAGACTTGGGGACTGGTAGAGCATATGTAAACTAATGAAAGCTGGAGAACATACCTCATATTTCATTTGCAGCTTCTTGACCATCTCAATTTCAGAGTCATGGCTGGAGTGCACATGACTGAGGTATCCAGATAGCACGTCACTAATGCTCAGGTGAGCATAGTGAGAGACATCAAACTGCACTTTCTGCCTTTCCAAAACCTCTTGCTTGGCAGAATGCCTGGCCAATACAGTTGGATTGCCCAGTTCAACAAATCTACTTCCAGTAATTAAAACATCACCGTCGTAAGTCGCCGGCGGGTTAGCTGAGCTCGACGGTTCAATAGTAGACGGATTGAGAGTAGTTTCATCAATAGACGGTTCAGGAGGATCTATTTGAACATTGACTGCAGGGTCTTATGGTGCTTCAGATTGTTCACGAGCTCGAGTTGGTATTGCCGGTTCAGGAGCAGGGTCTTTCGGGTCTTCCGCCGGCTTAGCCACCCTGGCCTTCTTGGGCTTTGCTTGACCGCTAAGAAGAATTTTATGAGTCAGTATAATGATACAGACTTAAAGATGCAGAAGAAAGATAATGTTCTTTACCCAGGGACAGTCTTGAAAGCCAGAAATTGAGTTTGAGAGGAATCACCAAAAGAACGAGAGACCTCCTGCAAAAGTGAAGTCACAATTTAAAAGAGCAAGGAAGTAGATTCATTGACAAAAGCAAAGGTCAAAGGTGAAAGAAACCTCATTCTGGCGTTTTCGAGGAGTTTTTGGTAAGCTGGAGGGCAGTTCATTATCGTCATTGGTCCGGGCCTGACGGCGGCTCTCATGTTGCTGCGTTTTCAAAAGAAAATGAGGGTCCAAATAAGCCAAAGGGTGTGAAAACCTTACTTTCCGGGTTACCAGTCGAGGTTTCTGTCTTGGCAAAGGTTCTGAGTCAGAGGAAATAGTTACCTCTTCTTCTACTGCATGGCTGGCCCCCGTGTCGTCTTGGCAATAGTCAGTGTTAATAAGGTTGTTAAAAAACAGGCCAAGAGAGACAAGGGCTACCTCCGACTCAGAGACATCATCCAGCTTGAACATATCAGAAGCAGTTCTTTTCTTCTTGGATTTTCGGGTTGTCTTCTTGGCGGCTATGGCGGCGGCTCTAGCCTTCTTGGCAGCTTCATGATCATATTTGGCCTTCCAAAAGTCAGATTTGGCCTGTAGGCCAATAACAGGTTAAAAGTCATGCAAGTACTTAACTACTGAAGGAAAAAGGGGGTCAAGGGGATTTACCTCTGGTGTTGGGTTAAGTTTGCAGAAAGGATTCAATCCACCTTTACTGCAGTCCTCGTATTTACTGTTTACGAGGGTGGTTGACATTTCAACAATGGCTTCTTCAGTCAGTTGTATAGAGCTATGACGCAGAGGGTCATCTGGTCCTCCGGCATAGTAATACATCAAGGAAGAGCGCCGACTCAGAGGAATGACCCGCCATGCGATCCAACAACGGATCAAGTCAACTCCAGTTAGGCCGTTTCCCAACAAGGATTGAATCCTTTTTATGGATGGGATGAGCTTCTTACGTTCAGCGGTAGTAAGCTTGCCAGGGAGCACAAACTTAGAGTCAAGACGCTCCGCGCGATAACCCGACATTGGTGTTTCATCAGCTGGCGACGTGTCTTTGTAATAAAACCAAGTTTGATTCCAATCCTTGGGATGGCTTGGTAAGACTACTAAGGGAAAAACAGCACCCTGTAGGCGCTGAATCAAAATTCCACCAAGTTCCAAGCTAAGGCCGTTGGTACATTCATTCTGGCAGTTCAGATAGAAATACTCTCTGAAGAGTTCAACGGTAGGTTCTTCTTGAAGATAAACCTCACAGAGAACATGAAAATTGCAGATATTGGATATGGAGTTGGATCCAAGATCTTGTGGATGAAACTTGAAAAAATGTAGAACATCCCTGAAGAATTTTGAGCCGGGTGGTGAAAAACCCCGGTTCATATGATCAGTAAAGATGATGACTTCACCGTCTTTGGGCTGAGGTCATTCTTCGGCCGGGTTAGGAGCATGATAGGACATAATGTTCTTCTATGGTAAATATCCGATGGTGACAAAATCCTTCAAAGTGTCATCAGTGACGGTGGAAGGGACCCAGTTGTAGACTGTTAGCGTCTTCGACGGCATAATGAAAAAGGACAAGCTAAAAAGAAAGTAATTTGCCGGTTCAAATTAATTGGTGGAATTACAGGTTAATGATGATAGTATAGATGAGTAATGGTGGCTTAAGTAAGGGCTAATGATATATGAAGGAAAAATGAGCCGGCATGATAAGCCGCCATGGCTAAAGATATTCGAAGGATGCCTGAGACAGAATTGGCTAAGTACCGAGATAAACAAGCTTCACAAGTTGTTGCTACTATTTTAGATCAAGATGGTTCAAAAAAGAAAAATAAATCTAGACCTAAAAATCCAGCACAGAGGAGTTCATCAGTTCTAAGGAGGCCTTTGTACAAGAAGAAGGGATCTGCTAGCATCTGGAATGGATGCAAAACAACTACCGCATGAGTTCCATACTTCTTTTAGATCAAAGGAGGATGCGGTGGAGAAAATACAAAGAATCCACGATGAACAACGAAGAACACAGAAGGAACTCGCAAACCCTAATGCAGATCTAAGGTATGGGAAAGCAAGGACTTACAGACGTAGATCTACTGCGGAGGATCGCCGCTCTTTTCTCTGGACAAACTCAGGTTGACGCAACAACCAAGGTTGAGGACGATGGTGAGCGCTGCGGCGGCGGTGGAGTTCGAGCGTCGAAAGTTGCGAGAGGAAGAAGACGATGGAAAAGGGAGAGAATGAGAAGAAGACCGGTCGTGGCTATTTATAAGGAGGGACTGATAAGTGAGCATGAAAAACGAGGCCAAAACATGGTTATCCAGCTACCCAGGTGCCTCGATTTTCGGAAAGCCATTAAATAAAAAGATCCGTTAAAGATGACATGGTGGCGGGTTTCCGAAAAATCCGGAGATGACGTCATGGCAGCATACAAGGCTTTCGCAGCAGTAATAGATGGATTTTTTCTAATTGTTGGAGATTGACAAGAACAAAGTTCAAATCAACCTAGGGCCTATGTTGGGGATATGACTACCATGTATGACCCGCCCAGGAGGGGCCGGGTCAATCACAATGGCGGGTTACTTAAAGAAAGCCCGAAGAGTATACAAGGTGACGGTTTACGATAAGGCTTGTAGTAGGCCCAAGCCCAGAGGCGGCTTAAGGCCCGTAAGTAAAAACCGCCATGTATGAATAAGACTTGTAAAGTAAGGCATGTAAAAGATGTCACCGAGCCGGACACGTTGTATGAACCGGCCGGGACTCTGTATGCCGCAGGGCGTCAACCCGTGTATACATGGGGACGACCCGGTGGCGGCTTAGGAAAAGAAACAACAGATCGAGACCCAAGCTAGCGTATTTCACTCCTTGGTCATCGGAACCTAGCAATACGACATCAACTGGACTAGGCTTTACCTTCGCCGCAAGGGGCCGAACCAGTATAAACCTCTTGTGTCCTTTGTCCCGATTAACCCCTTCACGCTTCCTAGTTGCGATGGCTCCACGACTAAGTCCTTTCACTAGGACATCTACCATGACAATAACACGACAAGTGGCTTCTCTCAAGATAGCATAAGTATTACGGTGGGTGAACAAATTACTGTCGAGCAATTGATAGAAAAGCGAATAATTATGAGAATATCTAGGTATGATCATGTATATAGGCATCACGTCCGTGACAAGTAGACCGAAACGATTCTGCATCTACTACTATTACTCCACACATCGACAGCTATCCAGCATGCATCTAGAGTATTAAGTTCATAAGAACAGAGTAACGCCTTAAGAAAGATGACATGATGTAGAGGGATAAACTCATGCAATATGATGTAAACCCCATCTTTTTATCATCGATGGCAACAATACAATACGTGTCGTTTCCCTTTCTGTAACTGGGATCGAGCACCGCAAGATTGAACCCAAAGCTAAGCACTTCTCCCATTGCAAGAAAGATCAATCTAGTAGGCCAAACCAAACTAATAATTCCAAGAGACTTGCAAAGATAAACCAATCATACATAAAATAGTTCAGAGAAGATTCAAGTATTGTTCATAGATAAACTTGACCATAAGCCCACAATTCATCGGATCTCGACAAACACACCGCAAAAGAATATTACATTGAATAGATCTACAAGAGAATCGAGGAGAACTTTGTATTGAGATCCAAAGAGAGAGAAGAAGCCATCTAGCTACTAGCTATGGACCCGAAGGTCTGAAGTAAACTACTCGCACATCATCAGAGAGGCCATGGAGATGATGTAGAGGCCCTTCGTGATCAATGCCCCCTCCGGTGGAGCTCCGGAAAAGGCCCCAAGATGGGATCTCTTGGGTACAGAAGGTTGCGGCGGTGGAAATAGGGTTTCGTGGTGCTCCTGGATGTTTGTGGGGTATATGGATATATATATAGGAGGAAGAAGTAGGTCGGTGGAGCAACGAGGGGGCCCACAAGGGTGGAGGGCGCGTCCAGGGGGGTGGGCGCACCCCCTGCCTCGTGGCCTCCTCGATTGTTTCTTGACGTCCACTCCAATCTCCTGGATCATGTTTGTTCCAAAAATAACGCTCCCGAATGTTTCATTCCGTTTGGACTCCGTTTGATATTCCTTTTCGGTGAAACACTAAAATAGGCAAAAAGCAGCAATTTGGGCAGGGCCTCTGGTTAATAGGTTAGTCCCAAAAATAATATAAAAGTGTACAAATAAGCCCATTAACATCCAAAATAGATAATATAATGGCATGGAACAATTAAAAATTATAGATACGTTGGATACGTATCACCTAGTATCCATGATTCAGCCCATTATGGTTAAACATGTTTGCAATGACCCTTAGAGATTATAGTTTCTCATGCCATGCATAAGTCGCTAGGAGTGGATAATGATTTATCTTGGATGTCAACATTGCGTTAAATTATTGTGATGTAGTATGATGATATGGTATCCTCCTCTGAATGTTCGAGTGCCTTGACTTGGCACATGTTCATGCATGTAGTTGAATCAAAACCAACATAGCCTCTATGATATTTATGTTCATGGTGTTTATATCCTACTCATGCTAGTGTCCAACGTTACTTATGCAAAATGCATGTTCATCACCGTTGTTGCTCTCTAGCTGGCCGCTTCTCAACATATTTTCTAGCCATCGCCTGTATTAAGTGGGGACTCTTCTTGTACACCCAATTGAACCCAAGTTATTGCAGATGAGTCCACCATACCTACCTATATGTGGTATTACCCTGCCGTCATAAGTAAATTTGCATGTACCACTATCGGTGTCAAAACCGGCCGATCTCGGGTAGGGGGTCCCGAACTGTGCGTCTGAGGACTGAAGGTAACAGGAGACAAAGGGGACACGATGTTTACCCAGGTTCGGGCCCTCTTAAGGGAGGTAAAACTCTACTTCCTGCTTGATTGACTTTGATTTGTATAGGGGTCACAAGAGTTGATCTACCTTAAGATCGTAATGGCTAAACCCTAGCAGTTTAGCCTATGTGTATTCTGATTACCTCTATGGAATAAACCCCCCGGTTTATATAGACACCAAAGGGGCCTAGGGTTGTATAGAGTCAGATTACAGAAGAAGGAATCTATACATCCGGACGCAAATCTTGCCATCCACACAAAGGAGAGTCCCATCCGAACACGGGGGAAGGCCTTCTACTTTGTGTCTTCACGGCCCATCAGTCCGGCCCACAACACACGGGTCGGACACCCGAGGACCCCTTAATCCAGGACTCCCTCAGTAGCCCCTGAACAAGTCTTCAATGACGATGTGTTCGGCGCACAGATTGTCTTCGGCCTTGCAAGGCGGATTCCTCCTCCGAATACTTCAAAGCGGTCTTTTGAACAAAGAACTATATCCGGCTCTGTATAACAGCCACAACCCTCAACCACAAGGGCAAGATACTTAATCAAAATACGGTCTATGTACTGACAACTTTTTTGCGAAATGTTACATCTCGCCTCTTCATCATTTCGAACCGTTTTTTAGCCTCCCGCTTCGTGTTTCGAGGTGCAGCCTCTATTGACACGTCTTGTCAAAGCAGAGATCGTGTCCCCTTATTGCGGGATTCTCATCAATACGGGTTGGGTAATCCAACCGTGCCATTCGCATGACCCCTCGGGAACAGGTGAATTTTAAGGCTTGAGGGGGCGTTTGATATTCACTGCCTATATAAGCGGATAAAGATCCCTTCTTTTTACCTCACGCCTTCTTCCTCCCTCTGCTTTCCCGTCCTCAAGCTCTAGCGCCCAAACTTTGATCTTTCCCACCGCCCCTAACCTCTCCAGCCATGGCCGAATCTGGCTCATAGGGGAAGTGGATGGCCTCCTCCGTTACGGAGAAGGATGTCAAGGAGCTCCGGGAAGCGGGGTACCTGGCTGCGGACGTCGCGCACAGGCTCCCTGCCAAAAAGCAAGTCATCCCCACTCCGGAGCCCAGCGAGAGAGTGGTGTTTATCCCCCACTTCCTGCGCGGACTAGGGTTCCCTCTCCACCCTTTTGTCTGCGGCCTCATATTCTATTACGGGTTAGATTTCCATGATCTAGCCCCAAATTCCTTCCTCCACATCTCGTCATTTATTGTCGTGTGCGAGGCGCTCCTCCGCATCCCCCCACTTCGGCCTATGGCTCAAGGTTTTCAATGTGAAACTGAAGGTGGTTGACGGGCAGCACGCGGACTGCGGCGGTGCCATGGTGAGCAAGCTCCCCAACATCACCTCGCCCAAAGGGGCCTTCGTGGAGGCTGTCAAGATATGGTAGCAGGAGTGGTTCTACATCATAGTACTTCGCGGCGCCACATGGGCAGCCACTCCTGAGTTTAGATCCGAGCCCCCAATGCGGCTCGCATCGTGGACCAACAAGGGTCTGGACTGAGGGTCAACCGACGAACTGACGATGCTGCAAAAGCGCATCAAAAATATGATAGAGAAGAACACCAGTCTCACCAATGTGATTCATGTGATGCTTTTCCGCAGGATCCTCCCCTGCTAGTGCCAGCCTCTCCATATATGGGAGTTCAATCTGGAAGGGTCGTGAACCCTACAGTAATTCTTGGGTACAACACACGGAGAGATCTGGAGGCTGCTCTTCAAGGCCCAGAATACGTGGCCGGAGACGACCGACGACATCGGCCTCGACAGCGCACATCCGTCCACCCCGGTAAGCATTTAGTTTCTGAACATAACTTCGGTTCACAAATCAAAGGGTATGCTGAGCTTTCCATCCTTCAATCAGGCCTGGACAAAGAAGGCGGAGCGGATCAAGTGTCCGGCTCCGCTACCCGAAGACCCAGCCATTCCTCTGCTACCGAGGATGCTGGTCCCGGCGCCGTATCAGGCGCCGGAGAAGAAGGCCAAGAAGAAGAGCAAGGAAGCCAAAGGTGGCCTTCGCCGTCAAGGTACTTCAAAAATAGTTGTAAGTGCATCTAGTGCCACCCCTAGTTGGTTTTGGAGTATTGACGACAAACCTAGTTGAGGGACTAATGTGTTTGTGAGAATTGCAGGGTAACACAGGTAGAAGTCCCTCATTGATTCGGTTTTCCTACCAAAGATGACCCCTAAAAATGTATGAAGACATTTAAGTCAAAGGTGGTATATGAAGATATTCACATTGAAGACTATGACAAGAGAAGACACCACATGAAGCCTAAGGAGCTCGAAGACTTAGATCTTTCGTAGTTCTTTTTCTTTTGTGTTGAGTCATAGGAACCACCGTACTGTTAAGTGGGGTCCAAGAGAACCAGTCAGAATGACTGAAGTGATGCCTAACCAAAACCTATGTCTTCGAGTGAAGACTATGAGAGCGAATCTTGTCCAGAGTCGGACAAGTCAGCTTTGCTTGTAGCCCAAGTAAAGTTGCCGTGTGAGTTTGAAATCTGACCGTTGGAACACGTGTCAGTTCCTTAGTGACCCAGGGTCATTTCAGACAAATCAGGTCAGGTTGCCAAGTGGCTATAAATAGCCCACCCCCTACAACCATAAACGGTTGGCTGCTCAGATTGAGAGTACGGCTTTTGTCGTTTGAGCGCAACCCACCTTGAAGCCTTTGAGAGAGAATTCCTTGCGAGGATAAAGCCCTAACCATCTAGAGCCAAAGAGAATTAGGCGTCACTTAAGTCTTCTTGTCTGTGTGATCTGAAGACTTATTACACTTGAGGACTGTGCATCCTCCAGCCGGTTAGGCATCGCGTTCTGAGCATCCAAGAGACATTGTGGATTGCCGGTGAACGAAGTCTGTGAAGGTTTGGGAGTCTACCTTGAAGACTTACCAGAGTGATTGGGCGAGGTCTGTGTGACCTTAGCTCAAGGGGAATACGGTGAGGACTGGGTGTCCTGAGCTGCGTGTTCAGGACTGGGTGTCCGGGACTGTGTGTCCTAAGGTTTAAATACCTAGCCACCCTAACCAGACGTACAGTTGTCACAGCAACTGGAACTGGTCCAACAAATCATTGTCTTCAACGAGTCACTGGTTTCATCTTTCCTTCCCTTTACTTACTGTTACTCCTTGTGAAGTCATTGTATGTTTGCACTATCTTTTTTCTTCACTGAGTGACTGCGTGTTCTGTCTGGCTTCACAATATCTTCCTACCTGATCCTTACTACATTGCTGCTATTAGTCATTGTGCTTTCACTCTATTGAATACTTGACTATGGCTTGCCTAGTGTAGTCTACCTTCCGCTGCATGGTATTAGGTTTATTTCTATCGTTTGTCTTCATAACTCCCACGTTTTGAAGACTTTCATAAAAATCGCCTATTCACCCCCCTCTAGTTGATATAACGCACTTTCAATTGGTATCAGATCAAGGTGCTCCCTTGTTCTGTGTGATTTGGTTTAACCACCTGGAGTTTTAGCTATGTCGACTGCAGGGATAATTAAATTCTCCGCTGCGTGCCCCGTCTTCGATGGAACTGAATATCCCTACTGGAAGAATAAGATGCGCATGCATCTTGAAGCCATTGACGTCGACCTATGGTATGTCGTCGAGAACGGCGTTCCCAAGGCTGGAGAAGGTGTCACTGCTGCTGATGTCAAGAAATTCGTTCAACTAGACTCTACTGCCAAAAATATCATCTGTGGTCATCTGACCAAAGGATAGTATGGCCGTGTGAGTGCTTTGAAGACATCTAAGCTGGTCTGGGATTGGCTCTCCAAGGTCAATGAAGGCGTCTCAACCCAGAGAGATCAGAGAATCAGTGTCCTTCGCAACCTCTTCAACCGCTTCAAGCGAAATGACAATCAGAATGTCCAGCTCACATTTGACCGACTCACTGACATCACAAATGAGCTTCAAGCCCTCGGCGCTACTGAGATCACCAAACATGAAGTCGTCAAGACACTACTGAGATCACTTGATAGTTCATTTGACACCCTAGCCTTGATGATTCAAGAACGTCCTGATTTCAAGATACTCGATCCATCTGACATACTTGAGAGGCTCAACACACATGAGTTTCATCTTTCTGAGAAAAGAGATATCTACGGTCCAAACTATGGGTGAACTCGTGCCTTGAAGGCAAAAGCTGTCTCCTCATCTGAACAAGAATCTGATAGCAGTTCTGATGATCCTAAAGACATTGGAAGGGAACTTGCTATGCTTGTCAAGAAGTTCCAAAAATTCACCAAGAAGAAAGGCTTCAGAAAGTCTTCCCGATCAAGCTCAAGGAATGATGAAGCTTCTGCTCATGACTACAAGAAGAAAACATGTCACAAGTGCAAGAAACTTGGCCACTTCATTTCTGAGTGTCCACAATGGGACAATGAGAACAAAAAGAAGAAGAAGAGCAAGGAATATGACTCTGACGACAAGAAGAAGAAGAAATACTCAAAGTCTTCTTCCAAGTCTTCCTCAAAGTCTTCATCACACAAGAAGAGCTCATCTGGCAAGGCACGTGCGTTTGTTGGCAAGGAAATGGATTCAGAGGAGGAGTCTGCTTCTAAGGAGGCGGAGGTGGAGTCTGAGGAGGAGTACGATTCAGGTGTTGCAAGTCTGGCTACAGCATACGTTGCCAGGTCCATCTTCAACACTGAAGACAATGACTTCATCACCGACACCGATGCAAATGACAAGGACTACTCCGCTTCTACCTACTGCTTCATGGCACGTGGTGCCAAGGTAAACACACGCACTACTCACTATCAAACATCTAGTGACGATGACTCTGATTGTGGTTCAAAACCCAGCTACAAAACACTTGCTAAAATTGCAACTGAACAACAGAAAGGTATGGAACATATTCAAAAACTGCTATACAGAAGCGATGATCTGTTAGGTGCTGAAATGACTCGATCTGCATCCTTAATTGAAGACATAAAAAATCTTCACGTTAAGTATCAAGAACTTGAAAGTCATCATGAAACTCTCTCAACAACTCATGAAAAGCTTTCCTATGATTATCTTCAAAGGAAGCAAGATCTTGAGAAATTGAGAGTGGCTCATGAAGATCTTCAAAAGGAAAGCGAGTCACTTCGCGCCAAACAGATCAGTTCCGCTCAGGAAGGATTTGAACCACCATGTCTTAAATGCATTGAGCGTGATAATGCTACTTCTGTTGCTGAATGTTCTACTGCTACTGCTGTTGCAATATCTTCAACTGTTGATGTGGTAACTAACCCCTCTGCTGAGGATACCACCGCTATTGCTGATGAGAATGCTAGGTTGAAGACATTGCTTAAAACAGGGATGTACAAAAGTCTTAAAGGGCATCAGACACTATGTGATGTCCTCAAAAAGCAGATTCTGAACCGAAACCCGAGGAAAGAAGGTGTTGGGTTCGTAAGGAAAATGAATGCTGATGGCTCTTACTGGAAACCTGAGCAGTACCCTAAAACCATGTGGGTTGCTGCAAAGGAACCTTCAGCAGATCCATCCAATCTATCTGGCTTCACTTGTGCTAACCCCATTATCATTGATGAATCCTTTGATGCAAACTATAAACTGTTTAAGAATCAGAATGGTGAAGTGTTTGCCAGGTACATTGGTACTAACTGCAAGAATGGACCGCCTATGAAAAAGATCTGGGTTCCGAAAAGGTATCTGGAGAATCTTTCTGTGAATGTCATCATGACACCTCACGTGAAGAAGACAAACCTCAGACCAAAGGCTTCATACAGACAGAGGACTCACCTGAGTCGCACTAATGCAAATGCTTTGCAGGGAAACCATACTCAGGCATATGAATATGAGAGCGGTTCATCAAACCGCCATGTTCATAAGACCAAGAACTATTCTGCTTATTCTTATGAGTACTATTGTCCGCCTGCAAGACTGTTTGCTAGGGCTCCAAAGCCAAAATTCTCAGATGCTGCACTTAGACTTATTGCTTCTAAGCCACCCTTGAAGATGTGGGTGGCTAAGAAAGCTTAACTCTCTTTTGCAGGGAAAGGTCTCTAGCAGAAAACCAAAATCGTCTGACGCTATTGCTGGGGACCTTAAACATCTTGTAGGGCGCAAGATCAAATGCCCGAATGGTCTTACTATGTACTTCATTCCCGAATCGCTTGCTACTCTCCCTATTAGTCCTAACCTGGATCTAAGCTTTCATAACCCATTGGTTCGACAAATGTTTTTGCTTCACAATGCTCTTGGTGAAGCCTATCCCCCTAACTGCACTGTAGGGTACGACACCAGCGTCTTCAGAATGGATTATTGATAGTGGATGTACAAATCACATGACTGGCAAAAGAAGCCTTCTTATGGACTCAACCTTACGTCCATCCGACAAGAGCCACATCACATTTGCTGACACTGGTAAAAGTAAGGTATTGGGTCTAGGTAGAGTTGCAATCTCAAGGGATCAACACATGGATAAAGTCATGCTTGTTGAATCCCTTGGCTTCAACTTAATGTCTGTCTCAATGCTTTGCGATTTGAACATGATCGTAATATTTGGAAAATATCGTTGCCTTGTACTAATGGAATCTGAGAAGTCTCTAGTATTTGAAGGGTATCGAAAAGATGATTTGTACGTGGTAGATTTCTCAGCAGGACCACAGCTTGCCGTATGTCTTCTAGCAAAAGCTTCAGAATGCTGGCTCTGGCATCGGAGGCTTGGGCATGCTGGCATGAGGAACCTCCACACCCTGGCAAAGAAGAAGCATGTCATAGGCATCGAAGGCGTCAAGTTCAAGAAAGATCACTTGTGCGGTGCCTGTGAAGCAGGGATGATGACAAGGGCCAAACATCCCTCGAAGACAATCATGACCACTACTCGACCCTTCGAACTGCTTCACATGGATCTTTTCGGTCCCACTCATTACTCAACTCTTACTACTACTGCTTGTCTCTATGGCTTTGTCATTGTTGATGATTATTCTAGATATACTTGGGTGCACATAATCCTTTACAAGACTGAAGTGCAGGATGTCTTCAAACGCTTCGCCAATCGAGCTATGAACAATTATGGCGCCAAGATAAAGCACTTCAGAAGTGACAATGGCACTGAATTCAAGAAGACTGGCCTTAATACATATCTTGATACCTTGGGCATCACACATGAATTCTCAGCCCCGTACACGCCACAGCAGAATGGCGTCGTCGAACGCAAGAACAGAACACTCATTGAGATGGCCAGAACGATGCTAGATGAATACAAGACCCCAAGAAAATTCTGGCCTAAAGCCATTGATACTGCATGCCATACAATCAATCGTGTTTATCTTCACAAGCTTCTAAACAAGACATCTTATGAGCTCCTTACTGGCAAGAAGCCAAATGTTAGTTACTTCAGTGTATTTGGCGCAAGGTGCTGGATCAAGGACCCACATCACACCTCAAAGTTTGCACCAAAAGCACATAAGGGTTTTATGCTTGGATATGGAAAGGATTCGCACTCCTACAGAGTCTTCAATCTCTTTCATTACAAAGTGGTTGGAACAGTGGATGTGCGGTTCGATGAGACCAACGGTTCACAAAGAGAGCAACTGCCAAATGTGCTAGATGAAGTTCCATCCAGTGAATCAATCAAGCTAATGGGAACTGGAGAAATTATACCTTCTGAAGCTCATCCTGAAGAAGAACTTATCATCTCAGCACCTGATCAACATGAAGACAATGCTCAGCCTGAAGACATTCCTTCAAACAACGACAATGATCAGCAAGAGCAAAGTCTTCGCCCTGTGCATCCTCGCATTGCCAATGAAGTGTAGATTGAAAGAATAATTGATAGCATCAATGCACCCGGTCCACTCACTCGTTCAAGGGCAACTCAGCTAGCAAATTTCTGTGGGCACTTCGCATTCGTCTCAATAACAGAACCCAAGAAAGTTGAAGAAGCCTTCATGGAACCTGAATGGATTCAAGCAATACAAGAAGAGCTTCAACAGTTTGAGTTGGATAATGTATGGGAATTGGTTAAGCGTCCTGATCCACGGAAGCATAATATAATTGGCACCAAATGGATATACCGCAACAAGCAAGATGAGCATGGTCAAGTTGTCAGAAACAAAGCTCGTCTCGTTGCTCAAGGATATACTCAAGTGGAAGGCATTGACTTCGATGAAACATTTGCTCCTGTGGCTAGACTTGAAGCCATACGCATACTGCTGGCCTATGCAAATCATCATAACATACTTCTATATCAAATGGATGTGAAGAGTGCTTTTCTCAATGGCAAGATTGAAGAAGAAGTGTATGTTGCACAACCGCCTGGCTTTGAAGATCCAAAACATCCTGACATGGTATACAAGCTCAACAAGGCACTGTATGGCCTCAAGCAAGCCCCTCGGGCCTAGTATGACACACTCAAATACTTCCTGAAGAGCAAAGGCTTCATACCTGGTTCCCTAGACCCCACTCTCTTCACGAAGACATATGCTGGTGAACTGTTTGTGTGCCAAATATATGTGTATGACATTATCTTCGGCTGCACCAATCAGAAGTACAGTGAAGAGTTTGGATATATGATACAAGAGCAATATCATATGTCCATGATGGGAGAGCTGAAGTTCTTCCTCGGTCTTCAAATACGACAACAACGCAACGGCATCTTCATATCTCAAGAAAAGTATCTCAAAGATTGCCTGAAGAACTTTGGTATGCAAGACTGCAAAGGCTTCACAACACCAATGCCAACCAAACATCATCTGGGTCCCGACGACAATGGTAAAGAGTTTGATCAAAAGGTATACCGCTCCACGATTGGTTCTTTACTTTATCTGTGTGCATCTAGGCCAGATATTATGCTTAGTGTTTGCATGTGTGCTCGATTTCAAGTGGCACCAAAGGAGTCGCATCACTTAGCTGTGAAGCGAATTCTTCGATATTTGGCTCACACCACAACTCTAGGATTATGGTATCCAAAGGGCTCAGAGTTTGATCTGGTTGGATTCTCGGATGCTGATTATGCTGGTGACAAAGTTGATCGCAAGTCTACATCAGGCACATGTCACTTTCTGGGACGATCACTTGTATGTTGGTCTTCAAAGAAACAGAACTGTGTATCTCTCTCCACTACTGAATCTGAATACATTGCTGCTGGATCTTGCTGTGCTCAGCTTCTGTGGATGAAGCAAACACTCAAGGACTATGGCATTCATCTGAAGCAAGTGCCAGTTTACTGCGACAATGAAAGCGCCATCAAGATTGCCAACAACCCAGTTCAGCACACGAAGACAAAGCACATTGAAATTCGTCATCACTTTCTCAGAGATCATGTTGTGAAGGAAGATATTGATATCATACACGTCAACACTGAAGAGCAATTGTCAGATATCTTCACCAAGCCCTTGGATGAGAAGAGATTTTGCAAGTTATGGTGTGAGCTAAATATCCTGGAATCCTCAAATGTCCTGTGATCAGGCACACATCCTAACCCTTATGCATATTGATGACTTAGATGTGCAACACATGAAGTAAAGTATATCTTCAATCAATGAAGACATACATTCTAAGTGTGAATACATTAATGTGGAATTTGACTTCAGAGCGCCACGATAATTGTGCGCCGTGTCTGGGTCTAATACTTCCTATACGGTGGGTAACGCCACCACCAAACGTTCTATTTTGAAGTGTTTCACTCATAACGTTACTTTGCAACGTCTCACATTTGGTTTGGCTTCGATCTCAACATATCTTCATGATTATCTTCCCTATGTTGATTATATATATATATATATATATATATATTAGTGTTCTGTCCTCTACAGCATCCACTTATAGCTATGTCTTCTTGTTGAATCTTTTGAACTAAGTGAATGTGATCGGACCCTACCCTCTCTATGCTATCTATCTCAAATTCTATCTCTCCAAATCATATGCATTCTATTGAAACTGTCGAATGTCTTCTCTGCGTCCTTGTCAGCAAAAGATACAGAGACAACCATTAAGTCCGTTTTCAATGCTCATTCCTCCACATGAAATCCGGAGAAGTAGGAACGACCACCCGACAATCAAGGCGTGCGTGGGACGTGGAACAAACCCCAAAATTCTGCATAATGGCCACGTGTTCCTCAGATGCGAATCGCCAGGGGCACCTGTGTAATAGCGCAGTGCCGCCCCTGTACCTATAAATACACACTTCACATCGGTCATTATCTCTTCTTCCACTTTCGCACGAACCCTAGTGCCACCGCTAGCCCTCGATGACGCCGGCGACGAAGCGCTTCGCTGCCGCAACCTCTCCGACGCCGTCTTCACGCCGACCGCGGACATCGTCCTCTCCGCCGTCACCGTAGGTGTCCTCCGTCGCCAAGTTAGGGCACGAAAGATCGAACTACTGGGCCTCATCTTCCACTCCGTCTAGCAGTTCTTAGTGTGGTAAATAAAACTTCCTTTTTACAGCACCGTTGATCTTATGGCTTTGTCACTTTCTACCACAAGCAGTTTCTATTCACACAAGTTAGATCTCTCTCATACTGCATCTCATAACATGCCTAGTATATTCACTTGTACTTCAAAAAGTAGTTAGATTCCTCACTTGTACTGATCTGTGGATTCGTACAAATCTGGAACCAACTCCTTATCTATGAGTGAATGTCTTCGCACGATGAGGTCAATGTCTTCTAAACTGATTTATCTTCAAAGTCTTCTGAGAATGCATATGACCTCTTCCCCTTCCCTCGCACCTTAATGCTGTCACAGGTACATGTCCGTGGGAGAATCCTTTGGTTCTCATAGTCTGCATTCATTTGCAGAATTCTTATAGCATCACATAAATTCTCCTGAAGCCAGTTCCTGTTGGTCCAGCAAGCGAAAACCTTTGAAGCCTTTGAACGTGTTGAAGCCTTTCAATTTAAAGTTTATGGCTTCAGAGAAAACAGCAAGGAAGGATGGCGGAAAGCGTCGTGGAGAAACATCCAGAGATCTGCCAGATGACCTCTCAGAACTGTACAAGACAGATCCTGAAGAGGATTACAATCAGCGCAAGACCCGAATCCAATGGATTCGAAGATATTGGGCAGAACAATGGTTCAAATACCAATTTGTAACCCAGGAATATGCTGAAAAGAACGCCATCAAGAGACCATGGGGAGACATCCTATACAAGAATCTTCTACCCAGGTCCATAGATGAAGCCATTGATCAGGGCTTCTATCCCTGCATGGTCCGGGGGCCACAGCCTGCTGATGCACACCCATCGTCACTACTATGGTGTCGTGACGACAATCTGTTCAAGCGCAACTTCCAGTTTGCCCAGAACTCAGCGAAGCAGAACAAGAAGACTTTGGGGTTAGACTTCAACCCTGGTCCCTCAGCACCAAGGGCAGATGGCACACAAGATGCAGAACCCAATGTCATCAGTCCTTTCTACAACCTTGAAGGCCTCATCACTCGCATCTTAGTTCAAGGGACTGCAGTGAATGAGCCTGCAGCTGACGCTGAATCAGATGAAGCGCCTGCAGTGCCGAAGCCAAAGCAGTTGAAGAAGCCTAAAGCTTCAAAGCTTGCCCCTTCACCAAAAATCTCACGGGAGAAGCCACTGGCAACTGCACCTCCTGAAGACAGTGTGCAGTTCGAAGACTTATCACGCATCTCCAAGCCCTAGAAGGTCAAAATGCCTCTGCCTCACACTGGCCAAGAGCTAACTGCTGCTGCCATTCTGCGCAATGACGCCATCGATCTGTCAAGTGATGAAGATCTTGCAGATGACGCTCTTGAGCAACTCATCAAGAGCAAAGAAGAAGCAGAAATCTTCAATGATCTGCCTCTCTTTGATGTAACCATCATCCACAACTTCATTGACGAGTGGTTTGACACGCCAAACATCAGCTTTGAAGATCTGCAGCTACCCATTGGCCTCAGTGTCGCCTTCCAAGGCGCCATTGCTTCAGAGCTAGCTGTCGCCCAATGCATTATTGAACTGAAGCAAAAGATTGACTATGAAAAGGCTCAGTTCAAGAAGCATATGGCCAAGCTCAGTGTGCAAGAAGTGAAGAACTTCAAGATCATGATGCACGAGCTCAAGGAAGCCTTTCTGAAGAAACGTGCAGAAGCTCAGGGCTCGCGTGAGCGCATGAAGGCTCTGGCTGACAGATGTGTGCAAGCCTACAATAGGGCTGAGAAGCGCAAGGCCCTTGGGCGTCATGGCATCGACCCCAGGATGGCCGCAAAGAAGAAGAAGAAGCCTGCTATGGCTGAACACGACGCACCAAGGCAGGAAGCAGTTCCTATTGTCTTCCCAACAAGAATGACTGGCTCGAAGCCAAAAAGCCGGTCAACCGCTTCAGAGCTCAAGAAGACGAGGACTGCTGAGGCTGAAGCCAGGAAGAGGAAACATCCTGAAACCTCTCCTACTGCCCCCTCCAAGACACTACTGGAATCAGCTCATTTGCCATCTGCCAGCTCTTTGCCGTCAGCTACCCAAAAGCAGACGGCAAAGAAATGGCAGACAGCAAAGAAGCTCTTTGCCGTCCGCGAGCTCTTTGCCGTCCGCTGGCAGACGGCAAAGAGAGGTGGCCCCCACCCCCCGCCCGTTTGGAAAAAAACTTAACGGCCCACCTCTTTGCCGTTTGCCAGCAGACGGCAAAGATGCAAAAGGGCGGACGGCAAAGAGAGGCGGACGGCAAAGAGGACACTACCTAACGGCCCGTACCCCCCCACCCGTTACTCTCTGTTCTCTCCTCGCCGACGCGCCCCGCCACCACTTCCCACCCCACCGCCGCCGCCGCCGCCCGCCGCGCGCCGCCGCCCCCACCACTCGCCGCCGCCCGGTCGCCCCACCACCCGCCGCCCCACCGGCCCCCCGCCCCGTCACCACTGCCGCCCGGCGCCGTCGCCCCACCACCCGTCGCCCCCGCCGCCCCGTCACCCCACAGCCCCGGCCCCCCGCCGCCCCGGCGCCCCGGCCCCCCCGCGCCCCGGCCCCCCGCCGCCCCGCGCCCCACCGCCCCGGGCCCGGCCCCCCGCCGCCCCAAGCCGCCCCCGCGCCCCGGCCAGCTCCTCCACCGGGGGCCTCCTCCACCGCCCCGGCCCCCTCCTCCACCGGCCCTGCCCCAGGTGAGCCCCCCTCCGTTTTTCTGTTTTTTCTGTTTTTTTCCTTTTTAGTTTTAGTTTAGATTTAGATTTAGTTTTAGTTTTAGGTTTAGTTTTAGTTTAGTTTTAGGTTTAGATTTAGTTTTTTTTCCTTTTTTCTGTTTTATTAGTTTTAGGTTTATGTTTAGTTTAGATTTAGTTTCAGTTTTAGTTTTAGTTTTAGGTTTAGTTTAGTTTGAGGAAAGAAGAAGAAGAAGAGAAAAAGAGGAGAGGAGGAGAAGAAGAAGAGGAAAAAGGAAAGGAAGAGAAGAGGAGGAGAAGAAAAAAGAAGAAGAGGAAGAAGAAGAAGAAGAAGAAGAAAAAAGAGGAGAGGAGGAGAAGAAGAAGAGGAAAAAGGAAAGGAGGAAGAAGAAGAAGAAGAAGAAGAAGGAAAAAAGGAAGAAAAGGAAGAATAGGAAGAAGAAAAGGAAAAAAGAGGAAAAAACCCCGACCGGACACGGCACCCCGACCCCGACCCGACACCCCGACCCCTAGACCCCAACCCCGACACCCCGACCCCGACCCCGACACCCCGACCCCGACCCCGACCCCGACACCCCGACCCCGAGCCTGACCCGACACCCCGACCCCGACACCGACACGGCACCCCGACCCCGACCCAGCACCCCGACCCGACACCCCGACCCCGAGACCACGACCCCGATACCGACACGACACACCGACACCGACACCCTGATACCACACCCACCCTTACCCCGACACCGACACGGCACCCCGACACCGACCCGGCACCCCGACCAGACACCCCGACCCCGAGACCCCGACCCCGAGCCTGACCCGACACCCCGACCCCAAGACCCCGACCCCGACCCGGCACCCAACCCGACACCCCGACCCCGAGACCCCGACCCCGGGCCTGACCCGACACCCCGACCCCGACAGCGACACGGCACCCCGACCCCGACCCGGCACCCCGACCCGACACCCCGACCCCGAGACCCCGACCCCGACACCTCGACCCCGACCCCGACACCCCGACCCCGGGCCTGATCCGACACCCCGACCCCGACCCCGACACCCCGACCCCGACCCCGACCCCGACACCCCGACCCCCCGAGCCTGACCCGACACCCCGAGCCTGACCCGACACCCTGACCCCGACACCACACCCCGACCCCGAAACAACACCCCGACACCGACACGGCACTACCCCGACATCGACACGACACCCCGACCCCCCGACCCCGAAACAGCACCCCGACCCCGACACGGCACCCCGACACCGACAGGACACCCCGACCACCGACACCTCCCGAAAAGGTGTTCTTTGGCCTTCCAGAGGCCGACGGGGTCATATATTTGTGAATTATCAGTTAGGTCATATATTTTTCGATTTTGTTATGAAAAACATCATATATAATTGTGTTGATTGTGTAGTTTTAAATGTGCAGTTGTTTCATCGCTGCGAGGTTTGGTGTTCGACGACCTCGCCGTGCGTTTGACGAGCTCTGCCCCTTCGTTCGTGGGTGAGCACAAATGACAAGTCCTCCTCCCCCATTAATTATTTGATCTATTCCGATGAAACTTGATAGCTAGCTATATATGTGTCTTGAATCATCAGTATGCGTAACCAATATGTGTCTCCCGTTCGAAAGCGTCATAGTTATAACTATGCATGCATTTGCATATTTATAACCTTGATTCTTTCGAATTGTCCAACGCTATCTATGGACAGCCCGAGTATGTGTAGATTGGGTTCGTTTTCCCATATGCTTTGCTCCGGATCCGACGTATATATTTCGTCAGTGCCTCCCCTGTTGTTCTCCGGGTACACATCCTCTCTGTTTATTGCAGAGACGTGTATCAGGAGAACAGCGGGGAGGTGCTGCCGAAATTTTGCGTCGGATCCGGAGCATAGCATGGGAAAATGAACCCAATCTACACATACACGGGTGGGATTAGGACCTATCATTACCTATTAGAGTGTAGGTTGCATGGACGTAATAAAATTGACAAAGTAGATCAACTAATGAATATATACATGGTGAATTACATATATAATTGTTGTGTGTCCAGTAGCTCTGAAAGTCAAGATGAGTGACCGTGCTTGGATGTATACCGGTCACACTGGTCAGAACAAATGGAGCGCTGAATGGTTCACAAAAACTAAGGGGTTTGTGCAAGCCGCATTTGCAAATGGCCAAAAGAAAACCTGGTGCCCCTGTTTCCGTTGCGGCAATTGGGAAAAGAAGACAGAGGCTGAAATGGGCAAACACCTGCAGAAGAGTGGTTTTACGCCCGATTATATGGTGTGGACATTTCATGGTGAGTCTGCCCAACGTGACCGAGCTGAGGTGGATCGTCGTCGCACCGACAAGTATGGTACCGGGATGGAAAACATGGTGCAAAGCTATGATGATGCTCAGGATTCGGACGAGGAGATGGAGGAATCTGCAAAGGCCTTCAATGAAATGTTGGAGTCTTCGAAACGTCCGCTCCACGAGCACACTGAGCTTTGTCAGTTGGATGCCATCTCACAAGTAATGGCTCTGAAGGCTCAGTTCAACTTGGGCAGAGAATGCTATGACGCAATTATGACAGTATTTGGACGCTTTCTATCCAAAGGCCATGTAATGCCTGCAAACCTGTACCAGTCGGACAAAATCCTCCGTGCACTGAAGATGCCCTATGAGAAGATACATGCCTGTGAGAAAGGATGTGCCTTATTTAGGCTTGACTATGCGGACTTGAACTATTGTCCCATTTGCAAGTCTTCCAGGTATATTATGGTAGACAACGGTATGGGTGAGAAGGCACAGACCAAAATCCCCGTTAGTGTTCTTCGGTATATGCCAATCGTACCAAGACTTCAACGTCTTTTCATGGTCGAAGAGACGGCCAGACAGATGACATGGCACAAAACAGGCAAAAGAACCGAACTAGATGCAGATGGGAATCTGATGATGGTACACACATCGGATGGTGTTGCGTGGAAAAAGTTTGATGAATTACATGCTGACAAAGCGGCAGATCCGAGGCATCCTCGAGTCGGCATCAGCACGGATGGGTTTAGTGTGTTTGGTATGACGGCAGCCCAATACAGTTGTTGGCCCGTATTTGTCTTTCCACTCAATCTCCCCCCGGACAGATTACGCAAAGAAAGAACATTTTCCTGACGTTGATAATTCTAGGACCCAACTATCCAGGCAAAAATATGAATGTGTACATGCAGCCGCTTAAGGACGAATTGCAAGAAGCCTGGGATAATGGGTTCAAGACATACGACGCCTTTAGCAAACGGAACTTCATAATGCGTGTCTGGTACATGTACTCGACGCATGACTTGCCGGCGTATGCGCTATTCGTTGGCTGGTGTGTGCATGGAAGGTTCCCGTGCCCCACATGCAAGGGAGCTCTTGAGTTTCGTTGGCTTCAGGCCGGTCGCAAGTTTTCTTGCTTCGACATGCATAGACAGTTCCTGGATCCTCGCCATAAGTTCAAGAAAGACAAGAAGAACTTCATCAGGGGTAGAGTTGTCAAAACCTCTACACCACCTGCATTGACAGGCCAAACAGACCCTGGATCAGTTAAACGCTCTCAAGCCAGATCCACAACGTCCAGGGTATTTCAAGGGGTATAATACTAAGCACGCGTGGACTCACAAAACATGCTTATGGGATCTGCCTTACTTCAAAGACCTCCTTTGCCCACACAACATCGACGTGATGCACACTGAGAAGAATATCGCCGAGGCACTTTTTGGTACATTGTTCGGCATAGATGGGAAGTTAAAGGATAATACTAAGGCTAGAGTCGATCTGGAGGCGCTATGTGATAGGCCATTACAAAACATGAAAGAATCGAAAGGAAAGCAGAACTGGACGAAGCCAAAGGCATGGTTCAATCTTGGAAGGCCAGCTATGAGGGAAATTCTCTTGTGGGTGCAACAGCAGTTGATGTTCCCCGATGGGTATGCAGCGAATCTAAAGAGGGGAGCGAATCTTGATAAACTGAAGATATTTGGTCTCAAGAGTCATGATTGGCACATATGGATTGAGCGGGTAATGCCGGTGATGTTGCGTGGCTTCATCCCTGAGGATGAATGGCTAGTACTGGCAGAACTCAGCTATTTCTTCCGTGTTCTTTGTGCGAAAGAACTATCGCCTGGCGTGCTAGAAGAAATGGAAGAGTTGGCGCCGGAGTTGATCTGCAAGTTAGAGAAGATCTTTCCACCGGGCTTCTTTAATCCAATGCAGCATTTGATTTTGCATCTCCCGACCGAGGCAAGATTGGGGGGGCCCGTGCAAAATCGTTGGTGCTACCCAATTGAGAGGATGCAGAAGACGCTTCGAGAAAAATGTAAAAATAAACGTAGAATTGAAGCATCGATGGCTGAGGCATTCATCACAGAAGAGGCGGCAAACTTCGTAACAGCGCACTACGAAGCCAAAAATCGTCATTTGCATAATCCGAAGCCTCGGTACAATGCTGACGAGCCTAAAAAGGGTGGATCCAACCTCAGCCTATTCAAAGGGAATCTCGCACCAGCTAGTGTTTCACATCCAGTATCTTTGGATAACAAAGAATGGCGGACCATTTCGTTGTATATCTTCAACAACCTGATAGAAGTGCGGCCGTACATCGAGTAAGTTCTCGGTACATTGTTTCACAACTTCTATTTCCTTTGAACTACTCTTATTCCTGGATATGTCATACAGTCGATACGTTGCCATATTCTCGTATGGAGCGGAGATCCAAAAGGATTCCGTCGAAGAGTATGAGCTTCTCGCAAAGCAAGGAGGTGGCTATCCCGGTTTCATCTCTTGGTTCAAACAAACGGTAATTTCTATTAGACAATTTCATTTCATTCGCTAATTTGTGCATAATGCAACAATCCTTTCATATTAAACTTGTAGGCTAATTCAGAGTCTATGGACGCCGAATTGAGACAAGTCGCTAATGGTTTTGACTATAAGGTCCGTTCATTTGACAAGTACGACATCAACGGGTATCGCTTTCGTACCTATGGCAAAGAGCTATATATGGCCGACCGAAAGTCTACAAATTGTTGTGTATCTGCTATCGGCGAAGGAGGTACCGAGTATTATGGGAGAGTTGAAGCAATTTATGAACTTCTGTTCTATGGTGAAAACCCACCGAATGTCGTAGTCTTCAAATGTTATTGGTTTCAGCCGAAGGAGACTAGAAGGACTCATGAACATATAGGGCTAGTTGAAATCAACCAAAGCACTCATTTAGATGTTCCTGATGTCTATATTATGGCTCAACAGGCGACCCAAGTATTCTATCTACCGTGGGCCTGCCAAACTAATCCAAATCTGAAAGGTTGGGATGTCGTTTATGAAGTGCCGCCACGTGCTAGACTTTCTCCCCCAAAGGAAGAGGATTATGAACCTCACATTAACCCAGACACATATGAAGGAGAATTCTTCCAAGAGACACGTCTTTCCAAAAAGCGTTTCAAGAACCGCTATACTTCACCCCAAAACATTGAAGTAGACAGCGACAATGAATGCGACATCACCCCAGAGGAGGAACAAGAAGAGCCGGAACAAGAAGAGGTTACTGCTGCGGATGACCTGTCAATGCTTGACCGATTACGTCAAGGTGGCCTTGCACATGTTGATGCCAATGAACCCTATGAGCCCATCATTGATTATAGTGATGATGATGATTATGCATTTATTGATGATACTGATTGAGATTATTAGTAGTGTCAGGTATTCAATTTTTTTATGTTGTACTTGATGATGATACACTTAAGTGATATACATATTATTATTCATGTCGGTACTTTTTTTATGTTGTACTAATTTCGTTTATTCTTTGTCATGGCAGGTGTTGAAAGATGGTGGGCGCTGGTCGGGAGCGCGCCGAGGCCCCTTCTTCGTCGACGCGTGGTGCGAGGTCTTCCATTCCACACGCACCTCTCCGCCGAGCGTTGCTGGACAGTATGGCGACACCGCCGGGCCCTTCTTCGTCGACCGCGGTGCCCAGCAGGGGACGAGGTAAGAAGAAGAGAGGAGTTGGAGCACGTGGTCGTGGGAGAGGAGGTAGGGTGACTCGTACGGCGCCTTCCTCGCCACCGCCCCCAGCTGTTTCACCCGAGCACGTGACTGCTAGGGTGGACTCGTCTGAGGAGGAGGCTGCACGGACTCTGGTCCACGAGTCTTCGGTCCACGAGTCTTCGGCCCACGAGCCTCGGGTCGACGGGCCTTCGGCCCACGAGACTTGGGCCCACGAGACCCCAGAGGAGCACACGTCTGGATGGGGTACCTGGTCGGGTCAGCCTGAGCATGGCGGGGAGCCGAGTGGCCATGCTGATGATGGCGGGGAGCCGACTGATGAGGAGGGGGAGGAGGGGGGCAACGTCTACCAGCGTGGTGCTACACGGCTCCCGTCCGTGCCGGTGACCCACGAGCAGAGGTTGTTGATTTTCCCTGATGGGGAGAGGTACGTAAGTGCATTTAATATTTTTGTACCTTCTGCATTCACGTTTCTTCAAATAACTAATGCGTTGGCCTTGTCATGCTGCAGGGGTTGGGACCACCATCATAGTGTCCGCTGGCCCAACTCCGTCCTTGGAGTTCTTTGCCGGCAAACTTCCCGGGGTTTGTCATGTTGCCTGGTGAGGGTCGGCTTTCAGAGCTTGGATTGAGTTGGGAGCACTACGTGGCTGCCCCGGCCCCGCCAGATGAGATTATCGACGGTGTCGTGTGCGACACGAGGGCAGACATGGTGATCAGAAAGTTCTGGGTAATTTCTCCTTTACACATTTAAAAATCTTCAACTAGCTAGTTATTAATTGTACCAATCAATATTGTCTCATTTGATTGCAGACATTCTACAGGTGTGAGGAGGGATACGAGGAGGACGCGACACATGTTATCAAGAACGTCTGCAAGCGCCTACTCCAGAACTTACGGCACGAGGCTCGGGTGCAGGCTGTTCGAGACTACTACGCCTTGCGTGGTATCAAGAAGACCAAGCCGGCGTGCCGCGATAAGTTCCTGAGTAAGGAGCAGTACATGAAGGTAATTCTTAAGGCCTTCTCTACTTAAGTTCCTTCATTTAGTAATTCTTAGCCATAGCGCTCAAGTTTCTATTTGCTAACTTAGGCGCCTCCGAGATGGTGTGCGGATCGGATGGATTGTTGGGAGGTGTTGGTCGATGAGTGGTGCTCAAAACAATGGCTAGCCCTCCACAACGAGGCCAAGTACAAACGTGCCCAAATGGAAGGTGTGCCACACCATCAAGGCAGCTCCAACTTATATCAGTTCGGGCGCAACTGGGTATGTGGTTTGCTTCATGATTCATGCAATTCATTCATCATGCTAGCTTGAGCCCTTTAATTACTAATTTTCATTGTTTCTCTCTTTCAGGCACGCTACAATAAGGCGGATAAGGTGCCAGAGGTGTACGACCTGTATGCCATGGCCCACACTGCCTCTTTCAAGAAAGTCAAGGCTTTCTCTCAGTCTGACCTCGATGATGCAAACAACTTCACCAACATCTCCTCCCACAACAAGCTCGTGAGATATAGAGATGAGGGGAAGGCGAGGAAAGGGGAGGACTTTAACCCGAGCCAGGGTCCCATTGATCCAGAGCTGGTGATGATATCTGGTGGTGGGAGGTCCCATGGCTCCATAGCCATTGGAGATGGACTTATCCGTTGTCCTAGCACTCTTCCGGAGATCAAGGCGCGCCAGTCGAGCTCCGCTCCTGAGATAAGGCCTCGTGAATGGCCAATGCAACTCGCCATCAAGGTTAGTGATACGTACTCAGTTATCTTTCTCCATTACATTGTGTGCGCTTCCATCAATGATTACAAATGGTCATGTGAGTGGTTTTGCAGGCTGCTATACAGAGTGAGAGAGATAGAATGGAGAAACTTCTGGCGGAGGCGGCGGAGAGGCAGCGGGAGTTGGAGGAGAGGAGGACAAAGATGATGGAGGAGGAGAGGACACGGAATGACATGCAGGCAAGGGCCATGTACGAGCTCCTTGTGGCAAGTTTCTTCTGTAGATTAGCCAAAACATTCATGTAGTGTTTGTCTCATTACTAATTAGTATGACTGAGTCGTCAAAACCAAATGTGCAGTCTGTGTGCGAGAAGACAGGTCAGACCGCTCCGCCGATGCCAGTGATTGCTCCTGGGACCACGGTGAGTTTTATTTGAATGGACATTACTTGCTAGTCTTAACATTTGAGTGTCATCATGCTAACAAGACATTGGAAATGATCCTTGGTGCAGCGTAACTCCAGACAAGCATCGCACGATCCTTCTCCAGCTACCGACACGAGCCACCCCGCTCCTACACCCCCTGGATCTTGGTAAGTTTATCTAGTGTTTTGCTTAACACATGCATAAAGACCTAGACTTAGCTTTATTTCCTCCAATGCTTACCATAATGACCTAGACTTAGCTTCTTCTCCTCCAAAATGACTTAATAAGATTACTGACCTCCAAAACCATCCATTTTACCTAAGTTAGCTCTAAAACGATCTGTACTTAGCTTACTTATGTCAAAAATTGCATAATTAGCTTAGTTAGCTCATAGACGATCCATTTTACCTAAGTTAGCTCTAAAATGACCCATTTTACCTAGGTTAGCTTATAAATGATCCAGTTCATCCAAGTTAGCTCAAAAATGACCCATTTTACCTAGATTAGCTCCTAAATGATCCATTTTACCTACGTTAGCTTTAAAATGACCCATTTCACCTAGGTTAACTCCAAAATGACCCATCTTACCTAGGTTATCTCATAAACGATCCATTTCAACTAATTTAGCTCATAAACGATCCATTTCACCAAGTTAGCTAAAAAATGATCCATTTCACCTAAATTAGCTCTTAAATGATCCATTTCACCTAAGTTAGCTCAAAAAGATCAATTTCAACTAAATTAACTCATAAATGATCCATTTCACCTAAGTTAGCTCAAAAACGATCCATTTCAACTAAGTTAGCTCATAAATGATCCATTTCACCTAAGTTAGCTAAAAAATGATCCATTTCACCTTAGTTACCTAAAAAACGATCCATTTGACCTTAGTTAGCTCATAAACGACCCATTTCAACTAAGTTAGCTCATAAATGATCCATTTCACCTTAGCTAGCTCATAAACGACCCATTTCAACTTAGTTAGCTCATATATGATCCATTTCATGTAAGTTAGCTCATAAATGACATACTCTTCTTGTTCTAGTCTTCTTCTTGTTCTACTCTTCTTCTTGTTCTACTCTTCTTGTTCTAACTTTCTTATTTTTCATTTTGCAGATTTCATTCACTTGACGAAAGCTTGCATAGATGGAGTGCTCCTTATCCCTTTCTCTGTTTCTTTTGTATCGTTGAACTATGCATGTATCGTTGGATGAAACTATTGTAATATATATGGTTGGATGCCTCTATGTTGAACTTGTTATGTATGATGGAACTATGCATGTAATATATATGGTTGGATGATGAAGTTATGTGTTGGATATCTTATATGTTTGCTCTGTAATGGCCTTTTGAAATATATCTATATATGTCATATATATTTGTGATGAAAATTGTTGGATTTAATAAAAAACAGATAAAAGAGCCAATATGTAGGCTCTTTGCCGTCTGCCACCGACGGCAACGGGCTCTTTGTCGTCTGCCGCGGACGGCAAAGAAGACACGTGGCATCCAGCTGTGCTTCCTGGGAGCTGACCCATTTGATCAGTTTGCCTACAGTGGCAGACGGCAAAGACTTTGCCATTAGTGGCAGATGGCAAAGAACCTGCACTTTGCCATCAGTGGCAGACGGCAAAGAACCTGCCATGTAGTGATGTGTAGATGACATCATACGGCGGACGGCAAAGACGCTAGAAATTTTGCCGTCAGTGGCGGACGGCAAAGGCCTGCCGTTAGCCACTTAACGGACTGACAGCGCAATTATTGCCGTCCGCTCTCTTTGCCGTCCGCCGCAGACGGCAAAGAGCCTTTGCCGTCAGCCGCCAGGAAGCAGACGGCAAAGTAGCTGTTTACCATAGCCTACTTTGCCGGAGCCTTTTGCCGTCCGCGGCTGACGGCAAAGGCCTTTGCCGTCCGCCGTTCATGCCTTTGCCGTCCGCCGTGGAAGACGGCAAAATAGCTGATTCCTATAGTGAAGAAGAAGAGGAAGACCAAGAAAGATCGGGCTGCTCCCACACAGCCCTTGATAGTTGAACCCATTTCTATGGTCTATCCTGAAGCTGAACGCCAATTCACTATCCATGAGCCTGCTTCCACAGAGGCTCATGAAGCTGAAGACTTTCCAGCAGCTGATCCCATCTGTAGCGACCTAACCCGAATGGATCACGTTTACTGTGCTACGGTGTCATCCCTGGATCAGTAATGCTGACACCACACAGTACATCGAGGTTTTATAGTAGAGTTGCAATCACACACTTATTACATCGATGGCTCAAAAAGAACTTATTACACTGAATATGGCTTAAGGCCATATAATAAAAATAACAGCGGAAGACTTGGAAGATAAATGGGTCCATCAACTCCAGCGGCATCACTGAGTATAGGGCCACGACCTAAAGGCACCTCAATCATCGTCTGAAAAGTCTACAACATTAACGTTGCAGCCCGAAAACGGGTCAGCACATGGAATATGCTGGCAATGTAACACATAGAGAATAATGGAATGAAACAGCTATACTATATGCACATATGGCTAGTGGAAAGCTCTATGGTTACAGTTTTGCGTAAAGCCAATTTTTCCCTACTGCAAAGGAATAAATTTATTTAACTATCATGGTGGTTGTGAAACATTGAGAATGGTTGACAGCATTCTCAATCCCAATTAAAAATAATTAAAACCCAACAACATTAATTAGAAGTAACATGTTGAGATTCACAATGATATTCAAGTACTAGATACTCAACTTGTCCATAACCGGGGACACGGCTAATCATGATTAGTTTGTACACTCTGCAGAGGTTTGCGCACTTTTCCCCACAAGACTCGATCGCCTCCGTTTGTTTTCTCGCACTACATGGTGTTTGAGAAGACGGATGACCGAGACACAGTCTTTCAGAAGCGCTAGCACCTTACATGTGGGGTAGACCGTACCACCTACAACCCCTACATCTGCTAGTCCACCCCATAAGAGTTCGCACAACTTAGTCAACTATGCCAGAGCCCATAATGGCTTGTGGCTGCACACGGAAGTTTCTAGCATGAAAGATCTTATGATCCCTTTGAGCCTGGGTGGCGGTCCAAAAAAACAGGCAAGTCCTGATAGACATCAGGTGCCTCAATCCACCCAGATGTGTGTTTAAGTTGCCACCTTAGATAAACCTTTTTATAATTATCAACTCACATCTGTAATGGATATCACTCACCCAATCCACGTCTACTAGCATAGCATGGCATAATAATAAGCAAACGTAGAAGTAACTCCCAAAGGTTTCATAATAGTACAGGTAATAGGTACTACCTCATCTACTTCCCATCCCACAATTTAATTAGATCCTAATCATGCAATGTGTGAGGATTGATCTAATGCAATAAAACATGGGTTGTAGAAAAGGTATGATCAAGGTGTTACTTGCCTTGCTGATGATCCGCGAGTCCTAGGGTTTCGAAGTAACAAGCGGCGCAATCCGGGTAATCTATCGCAGACAAACAACAAGCATACAATAAGTACTCATCTAATGCACAGGTAAAACTCGAACAAGAGAACGAACCAGAAAGTTCAACTTAAGAACTCCGGTTGCAAAGAAAGAACGAACCGAACAAAGAAACGGAAAACAAACGGCGGAAGAAAACAACTCGGTTCTAGCAAGTTGAAACTAGGTCAATTTTTTATCGGGGCAAAAGCTTGTTCAAGTTGATTAGACGGAACGGCGGTTTCGAGACGAAACTCCAGGCGCTTGAATCACCTGATTCTGAGAAACGAGCGAAAAGAAAAACTAGAAATAAGATCGGATCTAAGATCGCGATCGCGGAATAAATCCGACGAAAAGAAAAAGAAGAACGGTTAAACGAACGGACGTCGTTAACCTAGAAAAATCCGGTGATCACGTTCGTTAGGACGAACGGTCCGGCGAACGGTCCAAAGACAACTAAATGGAGAAGAAAACGAATCCGATCTAGGGTTTCGGAGAAGAAAAACCAAACGAAAAACCGATCTAGAAAACCGGAACGGTTTAGAGAAGAAAAGAATCGGAACGATTAGAAGAAAACGATCCGATGAAAAGAATAGATGTAGCGCGGGGCTACCTCCGGTGAGGTCTCCGGTGAGGGGCTCCGGCGGCGTGGGCGTGGGGCGGCGGCAAGGTGCGGCGGCGGCGCGGGTGATGCGGCGGCGCGGCGTGGGGTGGCAAGGTGCGGTGTGGAGGAGAGGGGCTTTGATTTGATGTTTAGAGGGTGGGGGGTGCTTGGGTATTTATATTGGGGAGGGGAGGGGTTTACTTGGGGTAGAGGGCAAGGAATTAGACTAGGAATAGGAATAGAAAAGAGGAAAGGAAAAGATCTAGAAATAGAAAAGGAATATACGGAAGTAGGACCAAAGTCCTACTAGGATTCGGTACAGGAGAGAGGCGGCGGCGGCCGGCTCCCTGGCGCCTGGCGCTAGGCGCGCGGTGGCCTGGGGCGCGGTGGCCTTCGGCCCGGCTGGGCCTTGGCCTGGCCGGCCTGCTCCAGTTTTTTGTTTTGTTTTTTTAAATAGTTTCCGCGCGCAGAAAAAACAAAAAGATATCTAAACGAACTCCGAAAAATCTAGAGTAAAATTTCCCCGACTCCTAAAAATGAGCCAAACAAAATGAACTTTTCTCCGGACCTAAAATGAAATTTTCGAAAACGCGCATTTTTTCCCTATCCAAATAAAATGCAAATAAAACTCCGGCAAACAAAAATTGATCTATTTATTAAATCTTCATTTTCCTAAATTTTGGGAAAGTCATATTATTCCCTCTCTCATATTTTGACACCGGAAAATTTATTGAAGATAAAACAAATAAATCAACGATCCTCTTTTCAAAATTTGAGAAACTCTCAAATATGAAAATAACGAAATCCCCAACTCTCTCCGGAGGTCCTTGAGTTGTGTGAAATTTCTAGGATCGACCAAAATGCAAGAAAATATGTTATGCATGATGATCTAGTGTATAACATTCCAAATTGAAAATTTGGGATGTTACAAACCTACCCCCCTTAAGATGAATCTCGCCCTCGAGATTCGGGTTGGCTAGAAAATAGGTGAGGGTGGTCTTTGAGCAAATCTTCTTCTCTCTCCCAGGTGGCTTCATCCTCTGAATGGTGGTTCCACTGAACTTTGCAAAACTTGATAACCTTGCTGCGGGTAACTCTGCTGGCATAATCGAGAATCTTGACTGGCTTCTCCTCATATGTTAAGTCGTCCTTCAACTGAATTGCTTCAAGCGGCACGGTATCTCTTAGCGGTACCTCCGCCATCTCGGCATGAAATTTCTTCAACTGAGAAACATGGAATACATCATGAACTCCTGACAGTCCCTCTGGTAATTCCAACTTATACGCGACTTCTCCCATACGTTTCAAGATCTTAAACGGTCCAACGAAACGCGGTGCTAATTTTCCCTTAACTCCAAAGCGCTTAACTCCTCGAAGTGGGGATACTCGAAGATAAACTCTGTCTTCGGTTTCGTAAACTATCTCCTTGCGTTTAGAATCTGCGTAGCTCTTCTGCCTGGACTGGGCTACCTTGAGCCTATCGCGAATCAACTTAACTTTCCGTTCAGACTCCTTAATCAAATCTGGTCCAAAGAATTGTCGGTCTCCAACTTCGTTCCATGACAACGGTGTCCTGCACCTCCTTCCGTATAAAGCTTCGAAAGGTGCCATCTTCAAAATGGTTTGATAACTATTGTTATAAGAAAACTCCGCATACGGCAAGTTCTCGTCCCAACTAGATCCATAATCTAGTGCACAAGCTCTCAGCATATCTTCCAAAATCTGATTGACTCTCTCGGTCTGTCCATCTGTCTGCGGATGAAAAGCTGTGCTGAACTCTAGTCTGGTTCCCAAAGTTTCATGCAACTGATTCCAAAATTTGAGGTAAATTGGGTTCCTCTATCTGATACGATACTCCTCGGAACTCCATGCAAACAAACGATTCTAGTCATGTATATCTTTGCCAACTTAGCACTGGTGTAAGTGGTCTTAACTGGAATGAAATGTGCTACCTTCGTCAAACGATCAACTACAACCCATATCGAGTCATACCCTGCTTTCGTCCTGGGTAGTCCTGTGATAAAATCCATGCCTATCTTATCCCACTTCCATTCGGGTATCGGCAATGGTTGTAACAATCCTGCCGGCTTCTGATGCTCTGCCTTTACTCTCTGACATATGTCACAAACTGCCACATATGCTGCAATATCCTTCTTCATTCTGGTCCACCAGAATGTTTCTTTCAAATCCAAATACATCTTGGTATTCCCTGGGTGAATTGAATACGGTGAATCATGTGCCTCCTGCAAAATCAACTTCCTGATCTCCGGGTCATTGGGCACATAAACATGGTCCTCAAACCATAGGGTATCGTGCTCATCCTCACGAAATCCCTTTGCTTTTCCTTTGCTAAGTTTCTCCTTTATAGCAGCAATCTCTTTGTCAGATTTCTTAGCTTCTCTGATCTTATCCATCAATGTTGATTGAAACTCCAATGCGGCTACATAGCCTCTCGGAACTATTTCCAAACATAGTTCACGAAGGTTTTCTGCTAACTCCTTGGGTATACCTCCCGTCATTATCGTATTGACATGGCTCTTACGGCTCAATGCGTCAGCTACTACATTAGCCTTTCCGGGATGGTAATGCAATCTCATGTCATAATCCTTGATGAGCTCCAACCATCTCCTTTGTCTGAGGTTCAACTCCTTCTGCGTAAAAATGTACTTCAAACTCTTATGATCCGTGTACACCTCACAATGATTTCCAATGAGGAAATGTCTCCACGTCTTCAATGCATGCACTACGGCTGCTAACTCCAAATCATGCGTGGCATAATTCAACTCATGAGGCTTCAGTTGTCGGGAAGCATACGAAACAACTCTCCCTTCCTGCATAAGCACTGCTCCAAGTCCTCGACGTGAAGCGTCACAATACACCTCATAATCCTTGGTCTGATCTGGCAATATCAACACTGGTGAGGTAACCAATCATTTCTTCAACTCCTGAAAACTAGCCTCACACTCCTCAGTCCATTTGAACTTAGTATCCTTCTTCAACAACTCCATCATAGGCTTCGCAATCTTTGAAAAATTCTCAATGAATCTCCGGTAGTATCCTGCGAGTCCAAGAAAACTCCGGATCTCTCCAACTGTTGTTGGTGCTTCCCATTCGGTTACGGTCTCAACCTTTGTGGGGTCAACTGCTATACCTTCTCCGGATATAACATGTCCGAGGAATCCAACTTCCTTCAACCAAAACTCACATTTGCTAAATTTGGCATATAACTGATGTTCCCTTAGTTTCTCCAAAACCAAACGCAAATGTTCCTTATGCTCCTCTTCATTCTTTGAATAAACCAGGATGTCATCAATGAACACTACGACGAACTTATCCAAAAACTCCATAAATACCTTGTTCATCAGGTTCATAAAATAGGCAGGTGCGTTAGTCAATCCAAATGACATAACGGTATACTCATACAATCCGTATCTCGTGGTAAATGCTGTCTTAGGTATGTCCTGCTCTCGAATCTTCAACTGATGGTACCCTGATCGCAAATCGATCTTGGAAAACACTTTAGCTCCTTGCAATCGATCAAATAGATCATTTATCATCGGCAGTGGGTACTTGTTCTTGATGGTTACTTCATTCGATCCCCGATAATCTACAACCATCCTTAATGATCCATCCTTCTTTTCCACTAGAAGTACGGGTGATCCCCAAGGTGAAGAACTTGGGCGAATGTAACCTTTATCCAATAACTCCTTAATCTGATTCTTAATTTCCACCAAATCCTTTGCTGGCATCCTATATGGTCGCTTCGATATTGGGCCTGTACCTGGCAATAACTCAATCAAAAACTCAATGTCTCTATCCGGTGGCATGCCTGGCAATTCCTCAGGAAATACATCAGGAAAATCCTTTACCACTGGTACTTCTTCTTGCACAACTCCTGTTAGGCAATTCACTTGTGTCCTTTTTGGTACATGCCGGGATACATACTTGATCCTTCTCCCTTCTGGTGTAGTAAGCAAAATTGACTTACTAGCACACTCAATATTCCCTTCATACTTTGATAACCAATCCATGCCTAATATCACATCCAATCCTTGAGATTCCAATACTATTAGGTCTGAGGGAAACACATAGTTACCAATCCTTAATGGTAACCGATCACACCATCGTCTAGCCTTAAACTCCGCTCCTGGTGAGCTTACTAACATGGGTGACCTAAGGGCTTGGGTTGGCAGGTTATACTTATCCACAAATCCCCTTGATATGTATGAATGCGATGCACCAGTGTCAAAAAGAACGAGTGCAGTAAATGACTTAACCAAAAACTTACCGATTACTGCATCGGGCTGATCTTCAACCTCCTCCACATTAACGTGGTTCACCTATCCCCTATTGAAAGGGTTCGGCTTCTTCCCAGAGCTTCCATTGCCATTTCCATTCTGGCCTTCAGGACATTCATTGGCATAATGTCCGGTCTTTGAACACTTGAAACAAGTGACATTACTCAGATCTCTCTTGGTTGGGGTCGATGGGATGGTGCGGTTCTGTCCATTGCTTCCTCCATTCTCATTACCATTCTTGTGGCCATTATGGTTGTGCGTGCTACCTCCTCCATGGGTATGTTGAAACTGAAATCCCGGTTTAGGGGTAAAACAGGGCTTCTGCTGGGCTCCAGAGTTATACTTCCCCTGTCCATACTTCCGCTTACGGTTCTCCATCTGCTGTTGCTTCCCTTCTATCATGATGGCACGATCTACCAACTCCTGGTAGTTGTTGAAACTTGCTACCATCAACTTCATGCTTAGTTCATCATTCAGTCCTTCCAGAAACTTCTCCTGCTTAGCTGCATCCGTAGCAATGTCATCTGGGGCATAACGGGCTAGCTTACTAAACTCCTCCACATACTGGCCAATAGTCCTTCCTCCTTGGCGTAAGTTGCGAAACTCACGCTTCTTTATGGCCATAGCTCCTGCTGAAACATGGGCAGTGCGGAAAGCTTGCTGAAACTGATCCCATGTGATAGTGTCAACTGGGTAAGTGGCTGTGAAATTCTCCCACCATGCTGCCGCGGGTCCGTCTAGATGGTGAGCGGCAAACTTCACTTTCTCACCATCCGTGCATCCTGCAGTGGTCAACTCCCTTCCTATCTTGCAGAGCCAATCGTCTGCTACTATCGGCTCGGTGCTACTGGAAAACACCGGCGGATTCAGCCTAAGAAAACGGGCTAAGTGGTCAAAAGGTGGTGGTGGTGGTGGGTTGTTGTTGTTGTTCTGTTGGTTCTGAACTAACATCTACATCAATTGATTCTGCTGCTGGATCAACTGAGTGAGCTCCGGTGGAAATCCATTGTCACGTCTTGGAGGCATCTGAGGGTTTAGAAAAGACGAGAATTAAGAATAGAGGGGTCTAAAGGGAAAACACTACCCATATGCACATGAGGCAAATGCACACAAAATCACTTCAATCAATCAAAACAAGGGCTTACAATCGTTCTAAAACTATCGCAAAAGTGCTCGACTATAATGTTTACATGGGGAAAATACTACTACTATCTGGCGGTCATCTAGAAATTTGAACCGGTGGAAGACTCCATGATATCTGCTCCAGCTTCGTCTTCAAAGTCGGGTTCACTTGGATCCGAATCGGTGTCGTCGATGATGATGTAGTTGTCCGGACATGTGACGTACTCATCGTCCTCCTGGGATGCTAACTTGCTCTTGAGTTCTTCAATCTCCTGCTTAAGATTGCAATTGTGCCTTGCTAGAGCTACGATCTCGTCCATGTAGTCCTTGTGTGTAGACTTCAGTTCTCCTTCTAGCTCGATGATCCTTGCCTTCACATTCTTCAACTCTATCATATCATTGCACATCTGGTTCTTGTGGCGTCGAATGTGCTGGTTTAACTCCTGGATGAATGCTGCAACGGATCTATTCTTCTTGGTGCTGACTAACTCCCATTGTTCATCTCGGCGTCCGCAAATCTGGTAGATAGTGTCCTTGAGGTCTTCTTGATAAACTTCTCCAATGCGTCCTATGGTGATATGGGCTGCCATGCTCTTTCCCAGACTCCAGGTTGGTGCATTGAAAACACTATCTATGGGTTTCGTGATTGGCGCGAATGTCCTTCCCGGAACGTGAGCTTGAATCTTCCAGCGCTCCTCTTCAGGCAGAGTGGCGTTGAAGGTTCCCGTGAAGCTTGGTAATCCAATGTTCAGGTACTTGGTGACTTCCTTCAGGTGAAATCCAAATGGTGTGCCTTCATCCGGTTGAGCGTACTTAATCTTCACGTTCGTCATCCTAATAGAGTAGAAAAGATGAGGAGTTAGAAAATGAGGAGAGAATAGTGATCTATGGCTTTAACTTAGTGGTCGTGTCCTACAGTCAGCGTGTGCTCTGATACCATCTCTGTAGCGACCTGACCCGAATGGATCACGTCTACTGTGCTACGGTGTCATCCCTGGATCAGTAATGCTGACACCACACAGTACATCGAGGTTTTATAGCAGAGTTGCAATCACACACTTATTACATCGATGGCTCAAAAAGAACTTATTACACTGAATATGGCTTAAGGCCATATAATAAAAATAACAGCGGAAGACTTGGAAGATAAATGGGTCCATCAACTCCAGCGGCATCACTGAGTATAGGGCCACGACCTAAAGGCACCTCAATCGTCGTCTGAAAAGTCTACAACATTAACGTTGCAGCCCGAAAACGGGTCAGCACATGGAATATGCTGGCAATGTAACACATAGAGAATAATGGAATGAAACAGCTATACTATATGCACATATGGCTGGTGGAAAGCTCTATGGTTACAGTTTTGCGTAAAGCCAATTTTTCCCTACTTCAAAGGAATAAATTTATTTAACTATCATGGTGGTTGTGAAACATTGAGAATGGTTGACAGCATTCTCAATCCCAATTAAAAATAATTAAAACCCAACAACATTAATTAGAAGTAACATGTTGAGATTCACAATGATATTCAAGTACTAGATACTCAAGTTGTCCATAACCGGGGACAAGGCTAATCATGATTAGTTTGTACACTCTGCAGAGGTTTGCGCACTTTTCCCCACAAGACTCGATCGCCTCCGTTTGTTTTCTCGCACTACATGGTGTTTGAGAAGACGGATGACCGAGACACAGTCTTTCAGAAGCGCTAGCACCTTACATGTGGGGTAGACCGTACCACCTACAACCCCTACATCTGCTAGTCCACCCCATAAGAGTTCGCACAACTTAGTCAACTATGCCAGAGCCCATAATGGCTTGTGGCTGCACACGGAAGTTTCTAGCATGAAAGATCTTATGATCCCTTTGAGCCTGGGTGGCGGTCCAAAAAAAACAGGCAAGTCCTGATAGACATCAGGTGCCTCAATCCACCCAGATGTGTGTTTAAGTTGCCACCTTAGATAAACCTTTTTAAAATTATCAACTCACATCTGTAATGGATATCACTCACCCAATCCACGTCTACTAGCATAGCATGGCATAATAATAAGCAAACGTAGAAGTAACTCCCAAAGGTTTCATAATAGTACAGGTAATAGGTACTACCTCATCTACTTCCCATCCCACAATTTAATTAGATCCTAATCATGCAATGTGTGAGGATTGATCTAATGCAATAAAACATGGGTTGTAGAAAAGGTATGATCAAGGTGTTACTTGCCTTGCTGATGATCCGCGAGTCCTAGGGTTTCGAAGTAACAAGCGGCGCAATCCGGGTAATCTATCACAGACAAACAACAAGCATACAATAAGTACTCATCTAATGCACAGGTAAAACTCGAACAAGAGAACGAACCAGAAAGTTCAACTTAAGAACTCCGGTTGCAAAGAAAGAACAAACCGAACAAAGAAACGAAAAACAAACGGCGGAAGAAAACAACTCGGTTCTAGCAAGTTGAAACTAGGTCAATTTTTTATCGGGGCAAAAGCTTGTTCAAGTTGATTAGAAGGAACGGCGGTTTCGAGACGAAACTCCAGGTGCTTGAATCACCTGATTCCGATAAACGAGCGAAAAGAAAAACTAGAAAGAAGATCGGATCTAAGATCGCGATCGCGGAATAAATCCGACGAAAAGAAAAAGAAGAACGGTTAAACGAACAGACGTCGTTAACCTAGAAAAATCCGGTGATCACGTTCGTTAGGACGAACGGTCCGGCGAACGGTCGAAAGACAACTAAATCGGAGAAGAAAACGAATCCGATCTAGGGTTTCGGAGAAGAAAAACCGAACGAAAAACCGATCTAGAAAACCGGAACGGTTTAGAGAAGAAAAGAATCGGAACGATTAGAAGAAAACGATCCGATGAAAAGAATAGATGTAGCGCGGGGCTACCTCCGGTGAGGTCTCCGGTGAGGGGCTCCGGCGGCGTGGGCGTGGGGCGGCGGCGGCAAGGTGCGGCGGCGGCGCGGGTGATGCGGCGGCGCGGCGTGGGGTGGCAAGGTGCGGTGTGGAGGAGAGGGGCTTTGATTTGATGTTTAGAGGGGGGTGCTTGGGTATTTATATTGGGGAGGGGAGGAGTTTACTTGGGGTAGAGGGCATGGAATTAGACTAGGAATAGGAATAGAAAAGAGGAAAGGAAAAGATCTAGAAATAGAAAAGGAATATACGGAAGTAGGACCAAAGTCCTACTAGGATTCGGTACAGGAGAGAGGCGGCGGCGGCCGGCTCCCTGGCGCCTGGCGCTAGGCGCGCGGTGGCCTGGGGCGCGGTGGCCTTCGGCCCGGCTGGGCCTTGGCCTGGCCGGCCTGCTCCAGTTTTTTTTTGTTTTTTTTAAATAGTTTCCGCGCGCAGAAAAAACAAAAAGAGATCTAAACGAACTCCGAAAAATCTAAAGTAAATTTTCCCCGACTCCTAAAAATGAGCCGAACAAAATGAACTTTTCTCCGGACCTAAAATGAAATTTTCAAAAACGCGCATTTTTTCCCTATCCAAATAAAATGCAAATAAAACTCCGGCAAACAAAAATTGATCTATTTATTAAATCTTCATTTTCCTAAATTTTGGGAAAGTCATATTATTCCCTCTCTCATATTTTGACACCGGAAAATTTATTGAAGATAAAACAAATAAATCAACGATCCTCTTTTCAGAATTTGAGAAACTCTCAAATATGAAAATAACGAAATCCCCAACTCTCTCCGGAGGTCCTTGAGTTGCGTGAAATTTCTAGGATCGACCAAAATGCAAGAAAATATGTTATGCATGATGATCTAGTGTATAACATTCCAAATTGAAAATTTGGGATGTTACACCATCGCTGCTGAAGACATTGGTCAACATGACCATGTAGAAGATGGTGCAGTCCTTCCTCAGCCCGAGAACAGCGAACTCCTCAGCATTGGTCGTCCACTGACGCCAATTGCACAGGATGCTTCATGGGTGGATCGCCCACAAGAGAAAGAAGACTTTGAGGCCCAGCCAACTCCAACTCCACAGGCGTCGCCTGTGTTGCGCAGGCTTCGCAAAGGTCCAAGGCCTCAAGTCTCTACTGAAGACAATCCGGCTGCATCAACCATGGAAGATGAAGTCCCACAAGTTGCCACTCCCCTGTCCCACCAAGAAGCAGTTCTCAAGGAGAACGTGCTTGAAAATCTTGCGGCTGCCACAACCACCAATGAAGCTAATGTGGAGCCCTCCCCAACAAAAGCATTAGAAGACAGCGAAGCCACTGATCCCGCCACTTCTGTTCCTGAGTTTGCTGCCGGTCCCCAGTTCGACTATCATGTTGAGCACAGGCCTCAGGTACAGAAGCCAATCCCAAGATTGACAAGGTTCCCAGGTCCTGCATCAGCACCTGGCTCCTTCAATATCAATGGCTTCAGGGCAGACAACACATTCTTCGATAGCTCCAGGAACCCCTACTCAAGGGAAAGGATATCATCTGATCGGTTCTGGAGCTATCCTCAGCGAAGCTATTACTCATGCATTCTTTACAACCAAGGTCGCATCTTCCCACACAAGCGCCTTGACATTGAAGCTATAGCTGGTCTGCCCTGTCTGGAAGAAGCTTTGGATTGCTTCAAGGAAGTTGGACTGCTGCCATTCGTTACTAACCAAGAGCATTGGAATGAAGAGCTGCTGCTCCAATTCTATGCCACACTTCACATCTGCGGGTATAGCAGAGATCCGAAGACTTGGGTCCTGGAGTGGATGACTGGATACGTTCATCACGAAGCCAAAGCCTTTGACATCATTGAGCTCACTGGCTTGCCCACTCCTGGCGATCTCTACGAGCATGGCTGTCAGCTGCATAGTGAATCTATTGAGAGCATCTTTCAGAAGCCTGAACCTGATATGAGTCAGATGCTCAGCATGATGAAGCCATTGCCCCAAGATGCTGCTTATCCCACGAAGTTCTTCGTTGAAGACCTTGAGTATCTGCCAAGAACCATTTATCACATCATCAGGCGAACTCTCTAGCCCATCAAAGGGCACTCTCCACATGCCAAGCTTGAGGGTGCAATGAAGACTTTGATCTTCTATATTCTTCATGGAAAATGCTTCAATGCACAGGACTTCTTCATTCGCCAACTTGCTGCATCAGGCTCTGATCTGTTTGGCTTGAAGTTCTACGCCCCATGGGTAATGCGGCTAATCAAACTTCACTCCGATATCTCATATCAGCCATCTGCTCGCAATCATCGGATTTTTCTGCCTGATGTGGATATCTCTATTGAAGCCATCTATCCTGAGCCTGCCATGGAACCTCTAAGTCTTCAGAATGCAGAGCATCAGAGTTTCTCTCAGAACATTGAAGGAGTTGAAGCAGTCACTCGGGTGTATCCTTTGGCTGGCACTACACGTGCACCACACCCTGCTTCCACTGAAGCCACTGATAGTACAACTGCTCCACGACCCAAGAAGCGCACTCGTGTTCTCAACGACCGAGAGCTTCTTGTGGCTCTTCATTAGAAACAGGATAGGCATCATGACTGGCTGAAGCGTCAGATGAAAAGCCTCTTGGTGGATGTTAATCGCATTCGCAATCTTGCCACGAAGAATGCTTTCGTTGCCCATGAAACCTGTCGCCGCACATGGAAAGGGCTAACGATGATGTGTTCGGAAGATGATCTTCAAGAGGATGGCTTCACTGAGCGATTCAAGTTTGACTCCACACCTCCTCGAAGGGTCGTGCTGCGAGGAACTCCATCCCTTGAAGACTCTGAGTTCTCCTCCTCTGCTGCAACTGTGACTGCCAGAGTTATCGAGGATGAAGACGATGCTACTTCACCGCCACCTCCTTCAGCACGCTTCGACTCTGCTCCAAGCTCTTCAGCACCGCCAAACACCACCAACGACCCTGTTGCTTCACCTACTCCTCATGGGAACGAGTGGATGCTCTATGTCTTCAAACCTTTTTGGTCCTTACTGACAAAAGGGGGAGAAGCATATGAGGTTGATAGTCTTCAAGCGGGTCCATATGGGCGGGTGCTTTATATTTTTGCTTCGTGCTTACAACTCTCGTTTTGATACATTTGGTTCTTTGAGTTGTAACACTTAAACTCGATGGTCGTCTACTACTTATCTGCCACCTTGTTTTGCGATGATAAATTCCGCATGTGCGACGATAAATTCCGCACTTAGATCATTCTGCAGACGTCCATTTTCCATTATGCATGTCATTATCTTCATATACTTTCACATGCATAGTGGATTGTCATCATAAGTTGAAGTGGATCTCCACAAGTACAACCTGCCATGGACATTTGCATTCCAAAAGCAAATTACTTATATGCACATCTTCAGGGGGAGCCCTTGCAACTTATGAAGACAATTCCTTATCCTTTACAATTTCACAGGTTATATTCCCCATTGAAAACTTCAACTAGTTTGTCATCAATCACCAAAAAGGGGGAGATTGTAAGTGCATCTAGTGCCACCCCTAGTTGGTTTTGGAGTATTGACGACAAACCTAGTTGAGGGACTAATGTGTTTGTGAGAATTGCAGGATAACACAGGTAGAAGTCCCTCATTGATTCGGTTTTCCTACCAGAGATGACCCCTAAAAATGTATGAAGACATTGAAGTCAAAGGTGGTATATGAAGATATTCACATTGAAGACTATGACAAGAGAAGACACCACATGAAGCCTAAGGAGCTCGAAGACTTAGATCTTTCATAGTTCTTTTTCTTTTGTGTTGAGTCATAGGAACCACCATACTGTTAAGTGGGGTCCAAGAGAACCAGTCAGAATGACTGAAGTGATGCCTAACCAAAACCTATGTCTTCGAGTGAATACTATGAGAGCGAATCTTGTCCAGAGTCGGACAAGTCAGCTTTGCTTGTAGCCCAAGTAAAGTTGCCGTGTGAGTTTGAAATCTGACCGTTGGAACACGTGTCAATTCCTTAGTAACCCAGGGTCATTTCGGACAAATCAGGTCGGGTTGCCAAGTGGCTATAAATAGCCCACCCCCTACAACCATAAACGGTTGGCTGCTCAGATTGAGAGTACGGCTTTTGTCGTTTGAGAGCAACCCACCTCGAAGCCTTTGAGAGAGAATTCCTTGTGAGGATAAAGCCCTAACCACCCAGAGCCAAAGAGAATTAGGCATCACTTAAATCTTCTTGTCTGTGTGATCTGAAGACTTATTACACTTGAGGACTGTGCATCCTCCAGCCGGTTAGGCGTCGCGTTCTGAGCATCCAAGAGACATTGTGGATAGCCGGTGAACGAAGTCTGTGAAGGTTTGGGAGTCTACCTTGAAGACTTACCAGAGTGATTGGGCGAGGTCTGTGTGACCTTAGCTCAAGGGGAATACGGTGAGGATTGGGTGTCCTGAGCTGCGTGTTCAGGACTGGGTGTCCGGGACTGTGTGTCCTAAGGTTTAAATACCTAGCCGCCCTAACCAGATGTACAGTTGTCACAGCAACTGGAACTGGTCCAACAAATCATTGTCTTCAACGAGTCACTGGTTTCATCTTCCCTTCCCTTTACTTACTGTTACTCCTTGTGAAGTCATTGTATGTTTGCACTATCTTTTGTCTTCACTAAGTGACTGCGTGTTCTGTCTGGCTTCACAATATCTTCCTACCTGATCCTTACTACATTGCTGCTATTAGTCATTGTGCTTTCACTATATTGAATACTTGACTATGGCTTGCCTAGTGTAGTCTACCTTCCGCTGCAGGGTATTAGGTTTATTTCTATTGTTTGTCTTCATAACTCCCACGTTTTGAAGACTTTCATAAAAATCGCCTATTCACCCCCCCTCTAGTCGATATAACGCACTTTTAGTAGTGTACGGAGAGACCGAAGCTCCCTCCTCTCACGGGGGAGACGAAGACAAAGAGGAGGAGGAGGCAGAGAGAGATTCTCCCCTTAAGGGGAGGAAGAAGAATAGGGCGGCCTCCATAGACTCGGAGGCAGGGGCATCTAAGAGAGGGAAGACATCCCTCTCAGACAGCTCAGATTCGGATGCCAAAGCCATCCCCGAGTGGCGCCCCAGGGTGAAGCCCGAGGCCGCATCATAAGTATCCGAAGATGCATTACATATATCCGGTCTTTTATGATTGTAGGATAACATATTATATTATGTGTTTCAGTCCGGCGCGCGACCTCCCCCAACTATCATCATCGGAGGGGAATTCCCTGGCGTCGGAGATGGTGGAGAGTGAGACGCCTCCGCGAGCCTCTCCGCCACCCACCGCGGATGACACCGAGGTGTTATCCCAAAGGACCTCTCTGGGCCACGGAGAGGTGCAGGAGGCCGCCAAGATGGCGCCAGAGGGTAATGCCTCGGCTGCCGAGAACATGAGGGCACAACCCCCATGGAGACTGACGACGGGGGCCCTGACCAGTCCGACCCCCAGCCGAACACCATTCCAAAGACCCATGTGGATCCGGAATCGAGTGAGCAACCCCCTTCAAAGGAGGGGGGCGCCAACTCCAGCGGTGACCTCCACTAATCCGGAGGCGCCAAACACTTTGATGGAGGCACTGCGACGTGCTTCCATCATGGAGGAGCACCGCACCCTGATGGGTGTGGTAGTTGAGAAGGTTCAGTCCGCCAAGAGCGGGCTGAATGAAGCCTTCACCAGCCTACTAACAGGCTTCGGGGTATGTGATGTAATATTCTTAGCCGCTTTATATATATATATATATAATATGCCTGTGTATAGATAGTAGCCCCTGAGACTCTGTTCGGTTTTGAAAAATGGCCGAACAGAGGATCTAATAATAATCACAGGAGGTAACGTATTGGTCTATTGGTAAACAGGCTTCCCTGTTAGCGGCGACCGCCCAGGCCACTGAAGTTTCCGAACTCAAGCAGAAGTTGCAGCTGGCCGATGATGATATCGTCCGCATTAACAAGCGGTTAGATGAAGTGCAAGGTATGTTTGAAGAATTATTTACACACCTGAAGTGATATGCCAATGCGAAGTCTAAGCTCCTGTGTTTCCTTGATCATTATTGCAGGTAGTGCGGCCAAGGTCAAGACCTTGAAGAGCGCCCTCGCCCAAGCCAAGGAGCAGGCACGGGTGAGCAAAGTGGCCGCTGACAAAGCGGCCATGGATTTAAAGGCCGAGTAGATCGCCCGCCGCCAGTATGAGGAGCGGGTGACCGAAGTAGAGCAAGAGCTCAAGGACGCCACCGGCAAGTGCGAGGACTTGGAGAAGAAGAATAAGGCCCAAGCGGTGGATCTCACCAAGGCTCTCCAGGGGGCCAAGGAGGCGTGGACCGAGTCCCGGGCGGCACGCGAGGAGATCAAGCAGGCCGAACAGATAGCGGCTGGTAAGCCCGTTCTTTTGCAGAGTAAATTTGGCAGTCAGAAATACACCTTTCTCACTCGACTATCGAGTTCTCCAGATGCCTTTGCGGATCTTCCAAAGAGCGCTACCGACGCCATGCAGTTTTTCTGGGCCTAAGAGGGGAACATGGCGGAGAAGCGCTTCTGGTCACAGTACCTGGCGCCGGAACATCCAGCACTGTTAAACAACCAGATGATGCAGCTGGCAGAGCTGCATAGGATCTCCGGCTTGGCCATAATGGACCTCATAGTCCGGCTGTGGCCAGCCAAACCCATTCCTAGTAGCTACTTCGGCCTGGTGAAGTGACTCACCGACGCCTGATACGTCTCCAATGTATCTATAATTTTTGATTGCTCCATGCTATATTATCTACTGTTTTGGGCAATATTGGGCTTTATTTTCCACTTTTATATTCTTTTTGGGACTAACCTATTAACCGGAGGCCCAGCCCAGATTTGTTGTTTTATGCCTATTTCAGTGTTTCGAAGAAAAGGAAAATCAAACGGAGTCGAAATGGAACGAAATCAACTGGAGAAGTTATTTTTGGAAGGAAACCTACCAGATAGACTTGGACCCTATGTCAGAAGATGAAGGAGGAGCTCACGAGGGTAGGGGGCACGCCCACCCCCCTGGGGCGCGCCCCCCTGCCTCGTGGCCACCCCTTCGGTCCACCGACATACTCCTTTCACCCATATATACCCACGTATCCTAAAACTTCCAGAACGGAGATTAGATCTAGAGTTCCGCCGCTGCAAGCCTCCGTAGCCACCAAAAGTCAATCGGGACCCTGTTCCGGCACCCTGCCGGAGGGGGGGGGAACCCTCACCAGTGGCCATCTTCATCATCCCGGCGCTCTCCATGACGAGGAGGGAGTGGTTCTTCCTCGGGGCTGAGGGTATGTACCAGTAGCTATGTGTTTGATATCTCTCTCTCGTGTTCTTGATTTGGCACGATCTTGATGTATCGCGAGCTTTGCTATTATAGTTGGATCTTATGTTTCTCCTCCCCCTCTTCTCTCTTGTAATGAATTGAGTTTCCCCTTTGAAGTAATCTTATCGGATTGAGTCTTTAAAGATTTGAGAACACTTGATGTATGTCTTGCCATGGATATCTGTGGTAACAATGGGATAGCACATGATTAACTTGATGTATGTTTTGGTGATCAACTTGCGGGTTCCTCCCATGAACCTATGCATAGGGGTTGGCACACGTTTTCGTCGTGATTCTCCGGTAGGAACTTCGGGGCACTCTTTCAGGTCCTTTGTGTTGGTTGAATAGATGAATCTGAGATTGTGTGATGCATATCGTATAATCATACCCACGGATACTTGAGGTGACATTGGAGTATCTAGGTGACATTAGGGTTTTGGTTGATTTGTGTCTTAAGGTGTTATTCTAGTACGAACTCTAGGGCTGTTTGTGACACTTATAGGAATAGCCCAACGGATTGATTGGAAAGAATAACTTTGAGGTGGTTTCATACCCTACCATAATCTCTTCGCTTGTTCTCCGCTATTAGTGACCTTGGAGTGACTCTTTGTTGCATGTTGAGGGATAGTTATGTGATCCAATTATGTTAGTATTGTTGAGGGAACTTACACTAGCAAAATTATGAACCCTAGGCCTTGTTTCCTATCATTGCAATACCGTTTACGCTCACTTTTATCACTTGCTACCTTGCTGTTTTTATTATTTCAGATTACAAATACCTTTATCTACCATCCATATACCACTTGTATCACCATCTCTTCGCCGAACTAGTGCACCTATACAATTTACCATTGTATTGGGTGTGTTGGGGACACAAGAGACTCTTTGTTATTTGGTTGCAGGGTTGCTCGAGAGAGACCATCTTCATCCTACACCTCCTACGGATTGATAAACCTTAGGTCATCCACTTGAGGGAAATTTGCTACTGTCCTACAAACCTCTGCACTTGGAGGCCCAACAACATCTACAAGAAGAAGGTTGTGTAGTAGACATCAAGCTCTTTTCTGGCGCCATTGCCGGGGAGGTGAGTGCTTGAAGGTATATCTTTAGATCTTGCAATCGAGTCTTTTAGTTTCTTGTTTTATCACTAGTTTAGTTTGTAAAAGAAAACTATAAAAAATGGAATTGAGTTTGTCTCTTACGCTTCACCTTTTTAATATCTTTCGTAAGTATGATGGAAAGGGAAATTGTGCTCAAGTGCTAGAAGAAGAAATCTATAAAATGTTTGGCACTAAATATTTGAATGATGAGCATGATTGCAATGTTGTTAGTACGAATTCTTTCAATATCCATGATACTAATGATGATTGCACTAGTTATGATGAAAATGTCTCCTATAAACATGTCAACTTTTGTGGAGTGGATTGGGTTTGTAAGTACACACCAAATAGAGAAGATAGATATTGCAAGAAGCATAAGTACTTAGAAACTAAATTGTTGCCAGAAGAGCTAGATGATTGTGCTGAAAATTTAAATTTTCGTGGCCATACTAGTGACTTTGTAATGAACGTGGTCACTTAATTATCCGATGCAAATTGTTTCATGATATAATCGTGTCCAAAAATTGTGATGACTTGATTTCCCTTGCACATTATAATGAACTTAGTTTGCTTATGGGCTACGAAGAAATGAAATGTATAACTAAGGATATTCCAAAATTTACCCTTGATAAAGTTCTTCATTTTGATCTAGAGAAAATTTATATGTATTGCGCGGTGAATTGCATTGAAAATCCTTATATTGCCAACTACATAAAGAAAAGAAAACAAATAGAAGATGAAGAGAATACTAATGAAAGGGAAGAGACTTCCCAATATCCTCCTATTATTTCTTATGATGAATCAGGTAACGAGGAGGAGCCTCCTATTCAACCAATCTCATTAATAAGGAGCTCTAAAAAGAGGATTGAACCCACACATGATGTGGTGAAGAAGAATAAAAGAAAAAGGAAGAGAGGTAAAAATATATCTCTCCCAAATAATGCTGCTCCTATTACTATTGTGCCTCATGAAAATATAATTGTGGAAGACAATGATACTTCTTATGATCTTGAAAATCTTTTTGGCACTTGCTTGGACAAATATGATAATTGCTATACTATTGGTGCTACCCATACTATTAATTATGAGAGTGACTATGCTTATGATATGAAAAGGCCCAAGCTTGGGGATGCTATGTTTGATGAAGATGATGTTTTTGAGAATATATTTGCTGCAATTAATGTTTGTCCCAAGCTTGGGGATGCTACGCTTAATGAAGATGATATTTTTAGTCTCCCAAGTTTTAATATGCAAATTTATAATGATGATAGCATGCCTCCTACTTATGATAATTATTGTGATGAGACATATGCTATAAAAAGTAGTGATGATTATATTTATCAAACTTATCATGATTATGATTACCCTTTTTCTGAACATTACTCTTTTAATGTGGAAACAATTTATAGTATTCAAGTCTCTATGATACTCCCACTATTCTGATTAAGAAGAAATTTGCTTATGTGGAGAGTAATAAAATTTCTATGCTTGTAGATCATGAAAAGAATGCTTTAGGTGCTGGTTATATTGTTGAATTCATTCATGATGCTACTGAAAATTATTATTAGGAAGGAATATATCCTTGTAGGAATTGCAATAATATCAAGTTTCCTCTCTATGTGCTTAAAGTTTCGAAGTTATGCTTGTTTTGCCTTCCTATGCTAGTTGATTATTGCTCCCATAAGTTGTTTGCTCACAAAATCCCTATGCATAGGAAGTGGGTTATACTTAAATGTGCGAGTCATATTCTTCATGATGCTCTCTTTATGTTTCAATTCTTATCCTTTATGTGAGCATCATTGAAATCATCATGCCTAGCTAGGGGCATTAACCGATAGCGCTTGTTGGGAGGCAACCCAATTTTATTTTTGTTCCTTGCTTTTTGTTCCAGTTTATTAATAAATAATTCATCTAGCCTCTGTTTAGATGTGGTTTTATGCTTTTAATTAGTGTTTGTGCCAAGTAGAACCTTTGGGGAGACTTGGGGAAAGTCTTTGTGATCATGCTGTAAAAAAACAGAAACTTTAGCGCTCACGAGAATTGGTGCCATTTTTATTTGGAGAGTGATATTTAGTTAATTCTTTTTGAATATGGTTAATAGATAAATTCATCAGGTCCATAAAGTTATTTGAGAATTTTATGAGTTCCATAAGTATACGTTTGATCCAGATTACTACAGACTGTTCTGTTTTTAACAGATTCTGTTTTTCATGTGTTGTTTACTTATTTTGATGAATCTATGGCTAGTAAAATAGTTTATAAACCATAGAGAAGTTGGAATACAGTAGGTTAAACACCAATATAAATAAATAATGAGTTCATTACAGTACCTTCAAGTGGTGATTTATTTTCTTATACTAACGGAGCTTATGTGTTTTCTGTTAAGTTTTGTGTTGTGAAGTTTTCAAGTTTTGGGTAAGGATTCGATGGACTATGGAATAAGGAGTGGCAAGATCCTAAGCTTGGGGATGCCCAAGGCACCCCAAGGTAATATTCAAGGATAGACAAGAGCCTAAGCTTGGGGATGCCCCGGAAGGCATCCCCTCTTTCGTCCACTTCCATCGGTAACTTTACTTGGAGCTATATTTTTATTCACCACATGATATGTCTTTTGCTTGGAGCGTCAATTTATTTTGTTTGCATTTGCTTGATGTTATTTAGAACAATGTTTTGCATCTTTTATTTCAATAAAAGTGGAATTTATAGCCTTTACTATGCCTATGTTACAAGTATACATGTTGCTGTTTGAAAACAGAAAGTTTACCGCTGTTGCAATAATTCCCTAGAAAAGTCAGAATGTGATAAAATGTTGAAACTTTTTGCATATTAAGCTCTGATAAATTTACTACAGTGGGAATTTTATTTCATAATTTTTGGAGCTAGTGAAGTATGGATGTTGCAGCATTCTTTACAGACTATCCTGTTTAGGAAGATTGCTGTTATGTTTGCATTGTTTGCATATGTTTGCTTCTTTAATGATTCTATTTGAGGATAGGACTAATAAATATGCAGAGGCATTTAGTATGAAATGTTTAATAATAATTTTAGTGATTTGCTACATTAGAGTATGATAAGGTTTTTGCAATGGTTTATACTAACTTATCTCACGAGTCCTTGTTGAGTTTTGTGTGGATGAAGCTTTTGAGATTTAGGGAGACCGTGATATGAGAGGAATTAAGGAGACAAAAAAGATCAAGCTTGGGGATTCCCAAGGCACCCCAAGATAATATTTCAAGAAGTCTCAACCATCTAAGCTTGAGGATGCCCCGGTTGGCATCCCTCCTTTTTTCTTCAACAACTATCGGTTAGTTTTGGTTGATCCTAAGTTTTTGCTTCCTCACATGATGTTTGCCATTATTAGAATGTCATTTTATTTTGCTTTGCTTGATGTTTGAATAAAATACCAAGATCTGAAATTATTAAATGTTAGAGAGTCTTCACATAGATGCATAATTATTCGACTACTCATTGATCTTCACTTATATCTTTCGGAGTAGTTTGTCATTTGCTCTAGTGCTTCACTTATATCTTTTAGAGCATGGTGGTAGTTTTATTTTGAAGAAATAGATGAACTCTCATTCTTCACTTATATTATTTTGAGAGTTTTAATTAGCATGGTAATTTTCTTAAAATCCTAATATGCTAGGTATTCAAGAACAATAAAATTCTCTTATGAGTGTGTTGAATACTATGAGAAGTTTGATACTTGATAATTGTTTTGAGATATGGAGATGGTGATATTAGAGTCATGCTAGTTGAGTAGTTGTGAATTTGAGAGATACTTGTGTTGAAGTTTGTGATTCCCGTAGCATGCACGTATGGTGAACCGTTATGTGATGAAGTCGGAGCATGATTTATTTATTGATTACCTTCCTTATGAGTGGCGGTCGGGGACGAGCGATGGTCTTTTCCTACCAATCTATCCCCCTAGGAGCATGCGCGTAATACTTTGCTTTGATAACTTGTAGATTTTTGCAATAAGTATATGAGTTCTTTATGACTAATGTTGAGTCCATGGATTATACGCACTCTCACCCTTCCACCCTTGCTAGCCTCTCTAGTACCGCGCACCTTTCGCCGGTACCATAAACTCACCATTTACCTTCCTCAAAACAGCCACCATACCTACCTATTTTGGCATTTCCATAGCCATTCCGAGATATATTGCCATGCAACTTTCCACCGTTCCGTTTATTATGACACGCTTCATCATTGTCATATTGCTTTGCATGATCATGTAGTTGACATCGTATTTGTGGCAAAGCCACCGTCCATAATTCTTTCATACATGTCACTCATGAGTCATTGCACATCCCGGTACACCGCCGGAGGCATTCATATAGAGACCTATCTTGTCCTAAGTATCGAGTTGTAATTCTTGTGTTGCAAGAAAATAAAAGTGTGATGATCATCATTATTAGAGCATTGTCCCAGTGAGGAAAGTGTGACGGAGACTATGATTCCCCCACAAGTCGGGATGAGACTCCGGACGAAAAAAAGAGGCCAAAGAAGCCCAAATGAAAAAAAGAGGCCATAAAAAAGAGAAGGCCCAAATAAAAAAATAAAAAATGAGAGAAAAAGAGAGAAGGGGCAATGCTACTATCCTTTTACCACACTTGTGCTTCAAAGTAGCACCATGATCTTCATGATAGAGAGTCTCCTATGTGGTCACTTTCATATACTAGTGGGAATCTTTCATTATAGAACTTGGCTTGTATATTCCAATGATGGGCTTCCTCAAAATGCCCTAGGTCTCATGAGCAAGCAAGTTGGATGCATACCCACTTAGTTTCTTTTTGAGCTTTCATACACTTATAGCTCTAGTGCATCCGTTGCATGGCAATCCCTACTCACTCACATTGATATCTATTGATGGGCATCTCCATAGCCCATTGATACGCCTAGTTGATGTGAGACTATCTTTTTTTTGCCTTCTCTACAACCACCATTCTATTTCACCTATAGTGCTATGTCCATGGCTCACGCTCATGTATTGTGTGAAGATTGAAAAAGTTTGAGAACATCAAAAGTATGAAACAATTGCTTGGCTTGTCATCGAGGTTGTGCATGATTTAAATACTTTGTGTGGTGAAGATAGAGCATAGCCAGACTATATGATTTTGTAGGGATAGCTTTCTTTGGCCATGATATTTTGAGAAGACATAATTGCTTTATTAGTATGCTTGAAGTATTATTATTTTTATGTCAATATGAACTTTTGTCTTGAATCTTTCGGATCTGAATATTCATATCACAAGTAAGAAGAATTGCATTGAAATTATGCCAACTAGCATTCCACATCAAAAATTATCTTTTTATCATTTACCTACTCGAGGACGAGCAGGAATTAAGCTTGGGGATGCTTGATACGTCTCCAACGTATCTATAATTTTTTATTGCTCCATGCTATATTATCTACTATTTTGGGCAATATTGGCTTTATTTTCCACTTTTATATTATTTTTGGGACTAACCTATTAACCGGAGGCCCAGCCCAGATTTGCTGTTTTATGCCTATTTCAGTGTTTCGAAGAAAAGGAATATCAAACGGAGTCGAAATGGAACGAAATCAACTGGAGAAGTTATTTTTGGAAGGAAACCTACCGGATAGACTTGGACCCTATGTCAGAAGATGAAGGAGGAGCTCACGAGGGTAGGGGCGTGCCCACCCCCTTGGGGCGCGCCCCCTACCTCATGGCCACCCCTTCGGTCCACCGACGTACTCATTTCACCCATATATACCCACGTATCCTAAAACTTCCAGAACGGAGATTAGATCTGGAGTGCCACCGCCGCAAGCCTCTGTAGCCACCAAAATTCAATCGGGACCCTGTTCCGGAACCCTGCCGGAGGGGGGAACCCTCACCGGTGGCCATCTTCATCATCCCGGCGCTCTCCATGACGAGGAGGGAGTAGTTCTCCCTTGGGGCTGAGGGTATGTACCAGTAGCTATGTGTTTGATCTCTCTCTCTCTCGTGTTCTTGATTTGGCACAATCTTGATGTATCGCGAGCTTTGCTATTATAGTTGGATCTTATGTTTATCCTCCCCCTCTTCTCTCTTGTAATGAATTGAGTTTCCCCTTTGAAGTAATCTTATCGGATTGAGTCTTTAAAGATTTGAGAACACTTGATGTATGTCTTGCCGTGGATATCTGTGGTGAAAATGGGATATCACGTGATTAACTTGATGTATGTTTTGGTGATCAACTTGCGGGTTCCGCCCATGAACCTATGCATAGGGGTTGGCACACGTTTTCGTCGTGATTCTCCGGTAGGAACTTTGGGGCACTCTTTGAGGTCCTTTGTGTTGGTTGAATAGATGAATCTGAGATTGTGTGATGCATATCGTATAATCATACCCACGGATACTTGAGGTGACATTGGAGTATCTAGGTGACATTAGGGTTTTGGTTGATTTGTGTCTTAAGTTGTTATTCTAGTACGAACTCTAGGGCTGTTTGTGACACTTATAGGAATAGACCAACGGATTGATTGGAAAGAATAACTTTGAGGTGGTTTCGTACCCTACCATAATCTCTTCGTTTGTTCTCCGCTATTAGTGACTTTGGAGTGACTCTTTGTTGCATGTTGAGGGATAGTTATGTGATCCAATTATGTTAGTATTGTTGAGGGAACTTACACTAGCAAAAGTATGAACCCTAGGCCTTGTTTCCTATCATTGCAATACCGTTTACACTCACTTTTATCACTTGCTACCTTGCTGTTTTTATTATTTCAGATTACAAATACCTTTATCTACCATCCATATACCATTTGTATCACCATCTCTTCGCCGAACTAGTGCACCTATACAATTTACCATTGTATTGGGTGTGTTGGGGACACAAGAGACTCTTTGTTATTTGGTTGCAGGGTTGCTCAAGAGAGACCATCTTCATCCTACGCCTCCTACAGATTGATAAACCTTAGGTCATCCACTTGAGGAAAATTTGCTACTGTCCTACAAACCTCTGCACTTGGAGGCCCAACAACATCTACAAGAAGAAGGTTGTGTAGTAGACATCAATGCCCTGCCCCGAGTCGAAGCTATAAAGTGCTCGTCGTGCATAGAGGGTGCGCGAATGGCCTTTTCCCGTGTCAAGATGCACTGGGCTAAGATGAAGGCCACAGTCATGGCGACCGAGGGCCCACCCGAAGGCAAGGATCACCGCAAGCCGGAGCAATATTTCGACAGTGTCCTGGAGGGTTCCCGGATGGTAGAGGGCTAGTGCTCGAAGAATATTGTGTTCGAATGAATGTATCTGGGTTGTCCAGCCCCTATTTTGTGAATCAAGGCTTTGTAATATATTTATGCCTTTATTATGAAAGTATTTACCTCCTGTCCGGCCATTTTTAATTCTGAGAGTTTACCAGTCGTCGGCTTCAGCCCCCACGTAGATGCTACACGGGTGTTTAGAATAGCACATGATCACACTTGATCCAATGTCTTGGTCCGTAAAGGAGGTGTCTGCGCAGCGAACCAAGCAATCAGACTGTGCGGCTTTATCACTCTCACCTAGCCATAGGAGCTTGACAATGGGACTAGGAATTAGCCCCTGGTGCGTGTGCGGCTATCCGAACTTGGATGCCTTAGGCGCGTGACTGGATGAAGGTCATTCCTTTGTATAATACGGAAGAAATCGCAAGAGATTTATGGTAAGTCACTGAATCGCTGACCAGCTCTCGTCGCATCATGACAGTCAGTTTTCGGCTTTCTCTACCGAGGTGCTTGACAGGATGAACTAGAAACACAATCGCAGTAGTTCTCCCTTTACCACCTTACCCGAACAAGCGGGACGTAAGTTAGCAACAACAGGAGCCGGGCAACCCAACTATTGATCAAAGACATGATTCAGAGCTGATGCATATAATGCAATGTTCGGAACGTTGAAGTGTACTCTAAAAGTATTCAGACTTCTCTCTTTTTTGAAAATATGTGTGGCCGAATAGAGCCCCTGGTATTGAAGCTGTACCAGAATGTATATGTGGCAATCTTAGCACAAAAGAGGGATGCATATTATGAAACAAACCAAGACCTAACGAGGGTTGGTAAAAAACTGTTTTCATTATAATCTGTTTGATACGTCAAGACATGTTATTATAGATAGTGCCAAGGCTATTTGACATGCCAAAATTTGTACACAAGGGAAAGCTGTATACGGGGCCTAAAAAGGTCTTGAAGATCTCATTGATGCGCTGCCGCACGTCTACATCGCTTTCGCCTTTGTGGAAAAGATTCCCTGAGAGGAGCGATCCACGGTCGTTTATACGAAAACGTTCCCGGAAAGAGTCCTTGCACGACCATGGAGTAGCTAGGTTTTAATGCACCTGTGGTATGGGAAAAAACATCAAAGGAAAAAGCTCAAGGTCACATAGGGTCGAGCCGCACTATAGACCTATCTGTATTGTGCCTCCGTCGTTGCCCAGGGTATTTTGAGTGCGTAATTATGCACACGCGGTACATATGCCGCGGATGTGTGTGGCGATCGACGGAAGAGAAACTGCTAGTCTAGCTCTGGAGTCACCGAGCTGTCATCATGCAGAGTAGACCAGACGCGTTAACAGTGTCCGGGGGCTTGATGGCCAATGAGGTGTTCGGCCTAAGGAGGTTGCTCAACACTTTAGCTGCAAGGGCCGCGGTATGCTCCTCAATGCGGAGCGAACGCTTCATGTTTCCATTGACTGTGATAACACCGTGGCGTTTGGGCATTTTGAGCTTTAAGTAAGCATAATGTAGGACCGCATTGAAGCGAGCGAAGGCGGTTCGTCTGAGCAGTGCGTGATAACCACTGCGGAAGGGGACGATGTCGAAGATCAAGTCTTCGCTTTGGAAGTTATCTGGTGAACCGAAGATTACTTCCAATGTTATTGAGCCCATGCATCGGGCTTCAACGCCAGGTATCACTCCTTTAAAGGTGGTGTTAGTGATACGTCTCCATCGTATCTACTTTTCCAAACACTTTTGACCTTGTTTTGGACTCTAACTTGCATGATTTGAATGGAACTAACCCGGACTGATGCCCTATCCACGAGGGTGGGGGCGCACCCCCTGTCTCGTGGGCCCCCAGAGGCTCCACCAAGCTCAACTCCAACTCTATATATTCACATTCGGGAAGAAAAAAAATCAAGGAGAAGGATCCATCACGTTAACGATACAGAGCCGCCGCCAATCCCTAATCTCTCTCGGGAGGGCTGATCTCGAGTCCGTTCGGGGCTCCAGAGAGGGGAATCCGTCGCCATCGTCATCATCAACCTTCCTCCATCACCAATTTCATGATGCTCACCGCCGTGCGTGAGTAATTCCATCGTAGGCTAGCTGGACGGTGATGGGTTGGATGCGATTTATCATGTAATCGAGTTAGTTTTGTTAGGGTTTGATCCCTAGTATCCATTATGTTATGAGATTGATGTTGCTATGCCTTTGCTATGCTTAATGCTTGTCACTAGGGCCCGAGTGCCATGATTTCAGATCTGAACCTATTATGTTTTCATGAATATATGTGAGTTCTTGATCCTATTTTGCAAGTTAATAGTCACCTAGTATGTGTTATGATCCGGTAACCCCGAAGTGACAATAATCGGGACCACTCCCGGTGATGACTATAGTTTGAGGAGTTCATGTATTCCCTAGTGTTAAAGCTTTGTTCTGGTACTCTATTAAAAGGAGGCCTTAATATCCCTTAGTTTCCAATAGGACCCCGCTGCCATGGGAGGGTAGGACGAAAGATGTCATGCAAGTTCTTTTCCATAAGCACATATGACTATATTCGAAATACATGCCTACATTACAATGATGAACTGGAGCTAGTAATGTGTCACCCTATGTTATAACTGTTGCATGAGGAATCGCATCCGACATAATTATCCGTCACTGATCCATTGCATACGAGTTTTTCATATATTGATCTTTGCTTAGTTACTTTTCCGTTCCCACTGTTACAATCACTACAAAACCAATACTGTTACTTTTGCCACCATTACTGTTACTTCCATCTTACTTTGCTATTAAATTATTTGCTGCAGATATTAAGTCTTTCAGGTGCGGTTGAATTGACAACTCAACTGTTAATACTTGAGAATATTCTTTGGCTCCCCTTGTGTCGAATCAATAAATTTGGGTTGAATACTCTACCCTCGAAAACTGTTGCGATCCCCTATACTTGTGGGTTATCAAGACTATTTTCTGGCGCTGTTGCCGGGGAGCATAGCTCTACTCTTTGAGTCACTTGGGATTTATATTTGTTGATCACTATGAAGAACTTGAAAGATGAAAGAACCAAGATTTTTACCTCAAGTACGAGGGGAGGTAAGGAACTGCCGTCTAGCTCTGCACTTGATTCACCTTCTGTTATGAGTAAATTTGCGACTCCTACACCTACTATTGATTCTGATATGTCGCATGTTATTGATGATGCCACTTCTGCTATGCATGATACTTATGATGAAACTATTTCTATGCTTGATAATATTATGCCATTAGGTGAATTTCTTGATGAACAACTTGCTAGGGTTAGAGAGAATGAAATTATTGAAACTGATAATATTGATGACAGTGATGATGAAGATTCTCCCCCTAGATATGAATTTCCTGTTGTGCATGAGGGTTATGTTATGGGTGAAGAAACTGCTAGAGATCTTTTAGCTTGCAATGATAGATATGATCTTAAGAAACTGTTAGCTAAGCTGAAAGAAAAATCCTTGAATGCTAGAATGAAATATGACCCTGCTTTTGCTACTTCACCTATCTGTATTTCCGATAAGGATTATGATTTCTCTGTCGATCTTGAGTTAATTACTTTGGTTGCATACGATCATTTTTATGGCTATGAATCTGAAACTGTTGTGGCACAACTTACTAAATTAAATGATATAGCCACCCTGTTCACTAATGAGGAAAAAATTCGTTACTACTATATCCTTAAGTTATTTCTGTTCTCATTAAAGGGTGATGCTAAAACATGGTTTAATTCTCTTGATCCTGGTTGTGTGCATAGTCTCCAGGATATGGTTTATTACTTCTCTGCTAAATATTTCCCTGCTCATAATAAACAAGCTGCCTTAAGGGAAATATATAATTTTGTGCAAATTGAAGAAGAGAGTCTCCCACAATCTAGGGGGAGGCTTCTCCGATTAATTAATGCTTTGCCTGATCATCCTCTCAAGAAAAATGAAATACTTGATATCTTTTATAATGGACTAACCGATGCTTCCAGAGACCACCTGGATAGTTGTGTTGGTTGTGTTTTCAGGGAAAGAACTGTTGATCAAGCTGAATTGCTATTGAGTAATATGTTGAGCAATGAAAATGATTGGACACTTCCTAAACTAACTCCTAATCCAACTCCGAAGAAAAGGGGTATTCTATTTCTCAGTCCTGAAGATATGCAAGAGGCAAAGAAATCTATGAAAGAAAAGGGTATTAAAGCTGAAGATGTTAAGAATTTACCACCTATTGAAGAAATACATGGTCTTGATAACCCGACACAGGTGGTAAAGGTAAATTCTCTTCATAGATTTGATGAAGGTGATATTCCTCGTAATAAGTTTGCTAGCCAATGCTTGGATGAGTTTGATAATTTTAATAAGAAAACTTCAATGCTTATGTTGGTAGACAATTGAAACATAATGCTTATATGATTGAACACTTGAGTGATTACATGTCTAGAGTTAAAGCTGAACTTAAACTTATTAGTAAACATGCTTCTATGGTTACCGCTCAAGCATAACAAGTGCTTAAAGCTCAGAATGATTTGCTCAATGAATTAGATAATAAGAAACATGAAAATGTTGTTAGAGTTGTGACTAGAGGGGGTAAACTGACTCAGGAACCTTTGTATCCTGAGGGCCACCCTAAGAGAATTGAGCAAGATTCTCAGAGAACTAATGTTGATGCACCTAGTTCTTCTAAGAAGAAGAAAAAGAAAAATGATAGGACTTTGCATGCTTCTAGTGAACCTGTTGTTGACACACCTGAGAATCCCAATGATATTTCTATTTCTGATGCTGAAACACAGTCTAGTAATGAACATGAACCTAGTGATAATATTAATGATGATGTTCATGATGATGCTCAACCTATCAATAACAATGATGTAGGGATTGAACCTGTTGTTCATCTTGATAACCCACAATCAAAGAATCAACGTTATGATAAGAGAGACTTCGTTGCTGGGAAGAACGGTAAAGAAAGAGAACCATGGGTTCAGAAACCCATGCCTTTTCCTCCTAAACCATCCAAGAAAAAGGATGATGAGGATTTTGAGCGCTTTGCTGAAATGATGAGACCTATCTTTCTGCGTATGCGTTTGACTGATATGCTTAAAATGAATCCTTATACTAAGTACATTAAAGATATTGTGACAAATAAAAGAACGATACCGAAAGCTGAAATTTCCACCATGCTTGCTAATTATACTTTTAAAGGTGGAATACCAAAGAAACTTGGTGATCCAGGAGTACCAACTATACCATGCTCCATTAAAAGAAACTATGTTAAAACTACTTTATGTGATCTCGGAGCCGGTGTTAGTGTTATGCCTCTCTCTTTATATTGTAGACTTGATTTGAATAAGTTGACACCTACTGAAATATCCTTGCAAATGGCTGATAAATCAACTGCTATACCTTTAGGTATTTGTGAGGATGTGCATGTTGTGGTTGCAAACATGACTGTTTTAATGGACTTTGTTATTCTTGATATTCCCGAGGACGATAGTATGTCTATTATTCTTGGTAGACCCTTTTTGAATACTGCAGGGGCTGTTATTGATTGCAACAATGGCAATGTCACTTTCCATGTTAATGGTAATAAGCATACGGTACACTTTCCGAGGAAAGAACGTCAAGTCCACAATATTAATTCTATTGGAAAAACTTCAATGATTACTATTGGAGGTTTTGAATTTCCTCTTCCTACTGTTAAGAAGAAATATGATATTCTTATTGTTGGGGATGTGCATATCCCCGTTGAGGTAACCTAGTGTTATTCGAAAATTCTCAGGTTTCATGTTATTCGAAAAGAGTTTGTTAACAAGACTTGTTCAACCTTGTTAGTGGATTCCTTTTGATGAGCATGAGGTGGACGAAGTTAGAAAGCACAACTCTTTGTACCCTCTTTTTACTTTCTGTTATTTAGATTAAATAAAGTAAAAATAGTATTTTCTGTCTGTTTTCTGAATTATCCTTGCAATAAAAAATACCCTGAAAATAATCGTTTTCCAAATGTCCTAAAAAATTTATATGATTTTTTTAGAATATTTAAGAATTTTTGGCACTAAGAACACACCTGGGGGCCACACCACCTAGCCACGAGGGTCCAGGGCGTGCCCACCCCTGGGCGGCCCCCCTGCCTCGTGGACCCCATGTGGCCCCCCTCCACTTATTCTTGCACCCACACACTTCGTCTTCCTCCAGAAAAAATCATCCACCAGCTCAAATCTGAGTTCTAGCTCATCTTGCTGCCATTTTCGATCTCCTTGCTCAAAGCTCCATTCACAAAACTGATTTGGGGGATTGTTCCTCGGTATGTAACTCCTCCAATGGTCCAAGTAGTTTTTGTTCTAGTGCTTTATTTATTGCAAATTTTTGCTGCTTAGGTGATCCTGTTCTTGAGCTTGCATGTCAAATTTATGTGGTCAAGAGTAGTTTTAATGCATGATATGGCCTCTAGGCACTTGTGGGAGTTGTTGCTATCAATCTTGTTGAGTTTGGTTCATTTTTATTTTGAGTTACTAAAAAATTTCAAAATAAATCAGAGGAAGAAATGTGTTCAGGAAAATGTACCAAGGAGGTTCCTCAAGGAATCAAGGCCCAAGGCTTGCGATACGTGAGCCGGACAATGAACTACCAAGGGAAGCTCAAGTGCGGCCTTGTGAATGGCCATCAGAGGAGTTCTTGGTCCAGCCAGGCATCAACGATGAATTTGGCGCATATGTCCGTAATGCTGATCTTGAGAGCTTCGTGTCAGATAAGTGCCGGCAATACCTCTATCTAACTAATTCATTTGTGAGAAGGTTTAAATTTACATCCTCGCGCAATTCTCACACTGTTTTATTTGATCTTTATGATAAATCATATACCATGGACCTAGAAGATTTTAATACTACTTGTAAACTCCCGCACCGGGGCAATGTTAGTGAACCTCGCAAATCTGAATATAAAGACTTTCTTGCTAGTATCACTGTGGGGGAATCTAGGGAAATCACACAAGCTACCATAGGGAGCATTCATTTCCCTTCCATACATTATTTTGCTCTCTTCATTGGTAGATGCATTAACAGTAAAGATGAGGCTTGTCACATGTGCATTCCAGATCTTAGTGTCCTCAAGAGTGCGGTATTGGGTGATAAACAATATAACTTGGGGGCTATTGTTGCACGTAGGTTGCATCACAACAGTATAAGTGGAGATTTGTTTGGTGGAATTTATGCAACTCATGTAGCTAACTATCTTGATATACCCATACATGGAAATGATATAGAGTTGCCTCCTGCTCATCTAGATTATGATGCTATGGTTTGCCACCAGTTTCTTAAGAGGAACGTGAAGGAAATATTCCCTAGAGGCAATAATAAAGTTGTTGTTTATATTTCCTTATATCATGATAAATGTTTATTATTCATGCTAGAATTGTATTAACAGGAAACTTAGTACATGTGTGAATACATAGACAAACAGAGTGTCCCTAGTATGCCTCTACTTGACTAACTCGTTAATCAAAGATGGTTAAGCTTCCTAGCCATGGACATGTGTTGTCATTTGATGAACGGGATCACATCATTAGAGAATGATGTGATGGACAAGAACCATCCGTTAGCTTAGCATAATGATTGTTCAGTTTTATTGCTACTGCTTTCTTTATAACTTATACATGTTCCCCTGACTATGAGATTATGCAACTCCCAAATACCGGAGGAACACCTTCTGTGCTATCAAACGTCACAACGTAACTGGGTGATTATAAAGATGCTCTACAGGTGCCTCCGATGGTGGTTGTTGAGTTGGCATAGATCGAGATTAGGATTTGTCACTCCGTGTATCGGAGAGGTATCTCTGGGACCTCTCGGTAATGCACATCACTCTAAGCCTTGCAAGCATTGTGACTAATGAGTTAGTTGCCGGATGATGCATTATGGAACGAGTAAAGAGACTTGCCGATAACAAGATTGAACTAGGTATGAGGATAACGATGATCGAATCTCGGGCAAGTAACATACCGATGACAAAGGGAACAACGTATATCGTTATGCGGTTTGACCGATAAAGATCTTCGTAGAATATGTAGGAACCAATATGAGCATCCAGGTTCCGCTATTGGTTATTGACCGGAGACATGTCTCGGTCATGTCTACATAGTTCTCGAACCCGTAGGGTCCGCACACTTAACGTTCGGTGACGATTGATATTACGAGTTTATGTGTTTTGATGTACCGAAGGTAGTTCGGAGTCCCGAATATGATCACGGACATGACGAGGAGTCTTGAAATGGTCGAGACGTAAAGATCAATATATTGGAAGCCTATGTTTGGACACCGGAATGGTTCTGGGTGAAAACGGGAGTATACCGGAGCACCGGGAGGTTACCTGAACCCCCCCCCCCCCCCGGAGGTATATGGGCCTTATTGGGCCTTAGTGGAAGATAGGGGAAAGAAGCAAAGGAGGGGGCACCCCCCCAAGCCCAATCCGAATTGGGAGGGGGTCGGCCCCCCCTTTCCTTCCTTCTTCCCCGTCCTTCCTTCTCTCCTAGAACCGACAAAGGGAAGGGGGAATCCTACTCCCGGTGGGAGTAGGACTCCTTGGGGCACGCCTAGAGAGGCCGGCCCCCTCCCCCTCCTCCACTCCTTTATATACGGGGGAGAGGGGCACCCCATAGACACACAAGTTGATCATTGATCTTTAGCCGTGTGCGGTGCCCCCTCCACCATAATCCACCTCGGTAATATCGTAGCGGTGTTAGGTGAAGCCCTGTTCCGGTAGCAACATCATCACTGTCATCACGCCGTCGTGTTGATGAAGCTCTCTCTCGAAGCTCTACTGGATCGTGAGTTCGCGAGACATCACCGAGCCAAACGTATGCAGACCGCGGAGGTGCCGTATCTTTGGTACTAGATCGGTCGATCGTGAAGACGTACGACTACATCAACCGCGTTGTCATAACACTTCCGCTTATGGTCTATGAGGGTACGTAGACGATACTCTCCCCTCTCGTTGCTATGCATCACCATGATCTTGCGTGTGCGTAGGAATTTTTTTGAAATTACTGCGTTCCCCAACAGAACGATCAGTTCCTCTAGTACCGACTAATCTTTGACAGGCGGCGCACCGTCCATGTCGTTCTCCCTGCTCCTACTTTCTTTGACTTTCTAGAAAAAAGGAGACCTGTTATAACCAGGGAGTAGGCGAACGAGTACGAGAGGAGGACGGAGGCAGCTCGCCTCCAAGCTGCAGCTCGTCAGGCAGTAGTGGCTACATCTCGGTACGACCCCAGTTACAACTTTGGATATCCACCAGGCCAGCCGTGGCCATAGACCAACTTAGACCAAAAGCCTAAGCTTGGGGGACTACGTATTTCTCACCGACATTACATTCATGTTCACACACTCATGCCAGTTGTTGGTGCTCATACTTTTTCACTGTACTATCCATGCTAGTTTAATTTCTTTTTAAGCCTTCTTCTTGTGTGTTTGAAAAACCTTTAGTAAAAACAAAAAAATTAGTTGTAGCTTTTAGGTAGTTTACTTTCCATGCCTGTAGTAGTAATTAAAAAGAAAACCCAAAAAGATTTCTCGTTCTTCTTTTGCTTGTTGGGAGCTTTCCCATGTAAATAGTTTGTTCCTTTTCTGTTCTTTGGGGGTCGAGAGGAGAAGACCATGATGAAAATGTTGAATGGCTCTTATATGCATTATTGTTGATCTGACAAAGAGCCCATATTACCTTGTCTTCTCCCTTGTATTGAATACTTGCAGATTCCAGCTTAGTCCAATGCACGTTCACTATTATTATTATTATCCACACCGTTCGGTTGTGCAAGTGAAAGGCAATAATGACGATATATGATGAACTAATTGAGATGAGAAAAGCTGGTATGAACTCGACCTATCTTGTTTTTGTAAATATGATTAGTTCCTCATTCCTGATTCAGCCTATTATGAATGAAACATGTTTGCAATGACAATTAGAGATTATAGTTGATCATTCCATGCTTAATTAGCTAGGAGTTTATAATGGTTTACCTTGCGTGCCAACATGCTATTAAAATGGTTGTGATGTGGTATGATAGGGTGGTATCCTCCTTTGAACGATTTGAGTGGCTTGACTTGGCACATGTTCACGCATGTAGTTGAAACAAAATCAACATAACCTCGACGATATTTATGTTCATGGTGAATTATATCCTACTCATGCTTGCACTCAGTGTTGATTAATTTTAATGCATGTTCATGACTATTGTCGCTCTCTAGTTGGTCGCTTCCCAGTCTCTTTATAGCCTTCACTGTACTAAGCGGAATACTGCTTGTGCATCCACTTCCATAAACCCCAAAAGTTATTCCATATGAGTCCACCATACCTTCCTATATGCAATATCTACTTGCCGTTCCAAGTAAATTTGTATGTGCCAAACTCTAAACCTTCAAATGAAATTATGCTTTGTATGCTCGAATAGCTCATGTATCAACTAGGGTTGTCTATATCTTCCATGCTAGGTGGGTTATTCTAACGAGGAGTGGACTCCGCTCGTTATTCACGAGAAAATGGTTGGTAACCGGAATGCCCAGTCCCATGCTTAAATTAAAATAATTCCAAACAAAACTCCCCCAGGATTGTTGTTAGTTGGAGGCACCCGTTGTTTCGGACAAGCCATGGATTGATGTTTGTTGGTGGTGGGGGAGTATAAACTTTACCATTCTGTTTGGGAACCGCCTATAATGTGTGTTTACCATTTACGCTCACTTTTATCATTAGTTACCTTGCTGTTTTTATAATTTCAGATTACAAATACCTTTATCTACCATCCATATACCACTTGTATCACCATCTCTTCGCCGAACTAGTGCACCTATACAATTTACCATTGTATTGGGTGTGTTGGGGACACAAGAGACTCTTTGTTATTTGGTTGCAGGGTTGCTTGAGAGATACCATCTTCATCCTACGCCTCCTACGGATTGATAAACCTTAGGTCATCCACTTGAGGGAAATTTGCTACTGTCCTACAAACCTCTGCACTTGGAGGCCCAACAACGTCTACAAGAAGAAGGTTGTGTAGTAGACATCAAGGTCCTATCTAAAGCGTGGTTGGAATCTTCGTTCTGTTGAAATGGTCAAATAATTTGATTTCATTGAGGAACGCGAAGATGCTTGTATTTACAAGAAAGTAATGGGAGCATGATAATATTTCTAAACACTATAGGTGCATGACACATTGTTCATTAGAAATTATATAAATTTCATGACACAAATTAAGACTTTATTGAAACTTGTTTTTCAGTAAAGTACTTAGGCAATATAGTCCTGGCACTAGGCACAATAATCTATGGAGATAGTAGTGTCTAATCAGGCTTAGCCAAAATATATATTGACAAAATACTAAATCAGTTTAGTATGAAAAATGTTGAGAAGAGTTCCTTCTCGAAGTCACATAGAAGGAGTTTTAAGCAATAATCGGTGTCCTAAAATACTGATGAGAGAAATACATCATTTCAATCACTCTTTTGTTAATTATATTCCATGGCATGTAAACAACCTGATATGTCCAGTACTCCTAGTAAGTTATTTGTAAAGTTAGAAGAATGTTCAAATTGTTGATCATAGGACCACAGTAAAAATGTCATTAAGTACGAGGACATGTTTCTCCCATACGGAGAAAATGAAGAGATTGTTGTAAGGAATAACATCAATACATGCTCATTTTAAGTATTACATCAACAAAATCTTCATCGATGCTCCAAGCGATTTTTCGATTTCAATTAAATTATTTATGGCGGCATAGTAAGTTAGAACTGGTCCAAAGAAGTTACCATGTTGAATGCTATAACAGAAGGCTGAGTATATTGTTGCTTTAGGAGAGTGATAAATCAAAAGCTCATTTATGAGCTTGGTATAGTTTCTAGATGATTGTGCCAATAGAAGACTCTTTATTAATAGTGGTTCTATAGCACATTCTAAGGAATCATAGGTCCTTCCAGTGATTCAATACATACAAAGCTAGTTTCACACAAATTATGAATTCATGTGAAAACATGGCGGATGCATTGAAATGCAAATGATACATGTGGATCTAAAGTTGTCAAGATCCAATGGGATGAAGGCTATACCACAAGCAGAGCATGGACAAACACAGGATTGCCATTGGTGTAAATGATGTGCTAACTAGATTATAGACAATAGTGCAAGTGGGAGACTGTTAGAAATATGCCCTAGAGGCAATAATATTGTATTATTATATTTCGATGTTAATAATTAAGAGTTTATATTCTATTCTATAACCTCTATGATCCTGGAATGTGCGATTCAGTGGAAAACTCATATGCATGTGTGGAATGATAAATGGTAAAATAAGTTTCCTAGAGTCGCCTCTAAGACTAGCTCAAGTGTTTTTGATGATCATGTTTTCCGGATCTTAGGATATCGTTAAGTGTAATGATAGTCTTAAGACAACTTTGAGAATATGACGTTAGAAGAACAACCATATTGAATCAACCCAAACTTGTTTGTCATACTTTGAGATAAAATCGCCAATGTCAATTGTTATAATATGAGGTGTTAACGTGTGATTTGGTTCCTTAAACCATGACAGTATCATAGTCACTACTTACCGTATGGTGGATCTTGAGGCTGCTCAAACGTCATCCATAACACGGTGATCATAAGGAAAACTTACAGGTTCATTGGAAAGTTTGACAAGGGGCTAGATAGCTCAAGAGTGGGATTTGCTACTCCAGCGATGGAGAGATATTCTTAGGGCCCTCTCAGTGTGATGGCAACCATCACCATCTGGCCAGACACTTGTAACAGTGTCACAGGAATGCCAAAACATGTTAACGAGAAAGCAGAACAAAACCGGTAACAAGGCGACTCGTATAGTGAGCATGTGTATGATTCAAGAGGATACCGATACATCTCACCTCGGGACTTGTAAAGTATCACGAAGTGGAGGGTATATCACATGATAACCAAACGTTCACTCCAATGTCATTCGTGCACTCATAGGGATCGATATGGACGTCCACAGTTCCGCTATAAATTATTGAAGAAAGGGGTTTTGTTCATGCCTACATTTTACCGAACCTACAAGGTCACAAGCTTAAGGTAATCATGATTTGTTGAGTCTTAGTAAGACGGGAGTAATGGAGAAATATTTGTGAAATTGTTTCATTAATATTTGAAATAGTTTGGAGAGGAACTGGAAGCATTTCTGGGTAACTGGAAGGGTTTCGGAGTTTATCGGGCAATACCAAGTATTACCAATAAATAATATATAGGTGGAAAATGTTTTGGGCGATGTTAAATTAATAATAAAAGGATCTAATAATAGTTAGGAGGCTTTTATATCCAATAAAATATCAATGGGCCTTAAAAGGCCAAGTGGTGGAAAGAGAATTGGGTCACATGCATGGGCTAATAGGTGGAGGCGCCCCTTCCTCCTTGTAGGAGGAAGGGGGACGCATTGGATGGATTCCCCCCTCTTTGGCCGGGTAAAGCGGAAGGTTTCCTTACCCATGTGTCACCCCCTCTCCCCTCCCTCCAACCAATATATACTCGAGGACTTTGGCCCTTTGGACACAAAAGATTTAGAGCCTCCACTAGTTCTCTAGTTCTAGTTCTAATTCTAGTTGTACCTAGTTGATCAATTAGAGCTAGACCTAGATTCTCTAATACTCATAATTAGAAGCCCAATGTGGTTCTAATCTCCTCCTTCTAATTTTCCGGTGACGATTAGCTCTGGACGGCGAAGCACTGGGTCGTGAAGACTGTACGCTTGGAACTCATAGGGAAGCCGTGTTTTCGGTCTTCCATTCGAGGACTGTTCATGGGCGTCATGCGGGATCGTCCACCTATGGTTCAAGGGACTACAAGTACGATCTACAATGACTCATCTTCTTCCGCTGCAACTCTTAGTGGTAACGATCTAATCCAAAACGTTTATCTCATCTTCATAGTGTTCTTGGGTGATCATAAGGTAATTTTTCCTACTACGTTTCCCAATAGCATGCATATCTAAATCCTTTCATCCACACGCATGCATGATTAAATGCTTCTTTCAATTCTGTTTTTCGACGACATGCAATAGTCTCATTTTAATGATTGTAAGCATAATGCTAGCCTATCACATGTGTGTTGGTAATAGTCATCTCCTTAGACATCTTATGCACCTGGATGGAGGTGGTTTGTATACAACTTTCGCTATGACCTTTCTATCTAAAAAAAAACCTTCACTTTGATCAATTAGTTAAGATGATGAGCATGACTCTAATAGTATCATCTATACTACATTCGCTCTCAGAGGTGCCTTTGATTCACATGCAACAACCTCGATATCTTGGATGCATGTCCAACATTATTAAATTTTAAGTGATTTTCCACTTTACAGACCCAAGACCCAGTACAAGGAGACCAAGGCACCTAACTTTGTACTAGAGGGATATGCATGCTTCGCCGCACCATATTTTGATTTTGATTTGATTGATTTATTTATTCACATGTGGTCTGTTGCAATTTGATTCCTTGTTTTTTCACCCCACTAATAAAATAATCCCGACACACACAAAAATAAGAAATGTATCAGAACAAAATTAACAAATCACCAACAAAAGAAGCAAGCACATTCCTCTGCACATCACCCCAACAAGGATAACACACATTTTTTCTACCTTCCAGTCGCATAACATATCTTATTAGCTTGATTAAGAAACCATATATAAATTTACTTTATCTAGATGGATCTACATGTGAGTTGATAAATTAGTTGAGAAGTGGAAATTCTTTCACAAAACTGAAAGCTTTGCCTCTTAGATTTCACTGTTCACGACTTGATTATTGCAAAAGTTGGATACACTCTTATCCTCTAGTGGTATAGGGAAGGCAAATATTCCTTCTTTGCTACATTTTCTTCCAAACACCTCAATGGATAGGATTTCGCTACAAATCAAATGTCACATTTCTAGGCATGGAAATCAAACATTTTTTATTGAAAATTACGTTGTCGCGAGAATGAGAATTTCCATTAGCAAGCATGGCAATCCTTCCATGTTTAGTTTTTTCCTAGAATTGCCATGCTTGCTAGATAAAATTATCATCCTCGCGACAACATAATTTTCCAAAAAACAATTTGATTTGACATGCATAAAAAACCAATGCCATATTTTAACACTATGGTAGAAAATTCTTTCACAAAACTGAAAGCTTTGCCTCTTAGATTTCACGGTTTCGAGATTGGAAAGGGCGCAGGGGGTAAATGAGCAGCGCCCCTGTAGTTTTCCCTTTTTTATTGGGAAGACGCGGGCCGCCTCTTTACTATTCACCATGGGGTGACGGAGGCATGCTGCGGTCATTCCACACATGACCCCCACGTCCTAGACTCAATGCGGGTCATGGGGAAGTGCAAGTGGCGAAGGAGTTACGACAGTTAAAACTCTACCACGTGTGCCCGCGCACCGTTCTGGGCCTAGCCCAACAATGCTCTGCGCTTATGTGTGGCCCAGGCCAAGGGGGCTCCTGTCGGTGTAGAAAAGTAGGGGCCCTTCTGTACCCCTTTACTTGTGCACGGGCAGTCATAGCCACACCTGTGGTCGGGCTCGGCAGGGCAGAGGAAGCAAAGATACAAGGCTGCTGAGGTAGCAGCCAAGCCAGAAGTATAAAGAGCAAAGGGACAAGGTAGGCTTCCCCCGGCAAGAGCCTTGCCGGGACGACCTATGTGGCCCCGGCAAGAGCCTTGCCGGGGAAACTTGCCCAACACCAGCAAGACCGCCACCCTTGAGCCTGAGAGTTATGATGCCATCGACAACGTCAGGACCAAGGCTCGGGAGCGCCTGCATGGTGGCGTGTAGATCTTTGAGAAAACCAAAGGCTGCAGGCCTAGATGAGCACCAGAAGACGAAGACCCCCGGCAAGATCCTTGCCGGTGACGCTCGCAAGCCCTCGGCAAGACCCTTGCCGGGGACGCCCACGAGATACCGGCAAGGGCCTTGCCAAGGGCGTCTACGGAACCAAAGCCAGGCCCGCACTTACCAAAGCTTCGCTGCCCCGCGCCCGTTCTGATGTGGCAACCATCCTACCAACTAGGTACACACTTGCGTGGCAGCATGCAGCTTCTAGACCAACCAGCCAAGCACCTGCGTGGTGGAATGAAGATCTTCGTGAAGACCCTGCCACCACAACAACTCAGCAGCAGCCAACCAGCATGGCGCTGCATGCCTCGTCATCTTGGACGTGTCTCGAAGCAAGGCGAGGCGGCGATGGACGGGACAAGCTCCTTTACCATCCCCGATAAAGTAAGAGGACACATAGGCGGCACATTAAATGTGTTTTTCCTAGGATGTCAGGAGATAAACTTGTGCACTGTACATACTTTCCACCTCCTGTGTGCCACTGTGGCAACCCCTTTGACATATAAAAGGAGGCCCGAGGCGTACTGAGGAAGGATTCAGACTTTTTGGACTGGGCATGCACCGCAACTAGTTCAAGAGCTCAAGAACACTAAATACACACAAAGCAGGACTAGGGTTTTACGCATCGCTTGCGGCCCGAACCTGGGTAGAAATCCAACCGAGTTGATCTTCTAGACCCACTCTTTGCGCAGCCCCACGCCCCGCCAACCATAGAAGGGATTCCGACGAGGGATCCCATACGTGTCATTCCAAAACTCCGACAGAATGCATCTACAACCAACCAAAAAAAGCATCATCTGAGACCAAACATGCATAAATGTCAATATTCCCATAGAAACATGGGCACACCATATTCATGATTAAAACATCTACAAACCAGCAACCCAAATGGCGACAACCCAGGTTGACTAAAAACAACTTTTCAAGTTCGGGGAAGTAAAGGCCATGGAAAATATTACTAAAAACAACTTTTCAAATAAGTTTGATTAATGAAACAACTCAGTTAAAATATACATTAAAGGACCACAAGACTTGCCACTTGCATATAAACATAATCTGGAACAAGACACGTGCAAAACATCTCACCATTTTGACAGAAACAATTCGGCCATAAATATTCAGAAGGAAACTACTTGAATGAAGGTAGGACAAAGTGTCCAAGAAGAAAAGTAAATAGCCAAATTTCATCCTTCAGTGAAATTAGCCAAGATCTCCATCGACACAAATTCCCATTTTTTGTTAGAAAATAAATGGGATGCAAATTACAACTTGGGAGATGTAATAGAAAGCAGCACCATAGAAAAGAAAAGTCGGATACATCAATATTGCACATAAAACTAAATCGTACTCTAGCAATATGAAGGACAAAAATAAGTTATGGAAAAGGAACATTACGAAAAATTGAAATGCAACCACAACATCTAAAAATTACCTCAACCGAACTAACTTGGAAACCCAATAACCCACAACAAAGACCGCGATATGAATACTCATTACGGGGAGAAGTAACATGAATCCTTGTGATAAGAAAAGCATGCTCATATTTATAAGAAGAGGGATCCCGATATGAAGTAATGTGCAGACCATAGCAGCAAGGCGACATTACTGGTTGAATGACATAAACTACAAATTTTACACAAGTATTCACAAGAAAAGCCAATGTCATAAGATGAAGCACCACCTTCAAGATGGGAAGTAAAAATAAAATCAAAGAAGGGCTTTCTAACTAGCAAGAAACCACTTGGAACTACTTCATTACCACAAGAATAGATTATACCATTCACAATGACATTAACTAGAACATCTAGACCACTCAATAAATTAGTGAAAATAAATGTCACAATCACTGAAGATATGTTCAATTAGCTATTGGCACCCTATGACCAAGACATCATGACGACCAAAACACCAAGAGCAACAACAAGACAAGCACCACAAAAAATCATGAGCAGCCGGACAAACCCCACATCGCCAAGCGCCCACTCCCCCAAGAAGAATCACACCCACAATGATGCACAACCATACATCATTATGCAATGAATGCAATAATGAAGACATAAGGAAACAAAAACGGAGAGAACCGAAATCAAACACTCGGATGCGGCGCGGAAGCACAAACAACATGATGAAGCCACACAACAGGCCACTGTCATCAACACCTCTGCCCACCCAGCAGACCTAAGAAAGTTGATGCGAAAGGGAAAGCCCTCCGTAAATAGAAGCAATGCCCTCTCGAATAAAACAACAGGTGTAGCCCAGCATAGACAACATTGCCGCTCTCTTTTGCAAACTGCATAAGAACACAAACTGGCACAACCACCACCACCCAAAGACCAATAAAGCATGGAGATAGTGCGTGCGCACCCCCCCCCACAGCGACTTGCAACACAAGAAGGCTTGCATGAACGCCACGAGTCATCCACAATTAACCAGTGAAACAAACACCCATAGGAGGGCCCACTACCAACTTCCAACAATATAGCGCACTAGGAAGCTCCAATTCGAAGCAATTAGCAACTTAGGTGGTGTCAAAATGCATGTAAGAAACCTAGAAACTTGCTGAGGACAAAAAAGAAAGTACTAACAATAGTGAATTTAGACGCTATGGCATGAAGTACCATGCTTTTATTTTGATGATAGAATTGTTAATTTGGAGCATAGATGTAACTATTGTTTTCTTAGATACTTATTTAACTCATAACGAGAGACAGTTTTATGCTATATGAACATGTCTTATCCTGCCCTGCTAATTACAAATATATGAGCACCAAGATAAAGTCTTAGGCCTAGAAGACAAATTCATCACGAACTACATTCTTTTTTACAAAAAATAATTGATGTATATAGAACCATGATTTTTTTCCTATAAAAATTACCAACTGCCATAAATTATTACTTTACTTGGATGCAATGAGGTCTTATCTGAATGAGCATTGTTGTAATTAGAATCTAAAAAAATATTTAACACTTCCAACTTCGGTCTAACTGCCAAAATTTGATGCCAACAACCATGTCAGAAATTCAATGCACGGATAATTTAGAGAACACAGTATAACAATGTAACAATTATAAATACGTTGCCACTTCTGGTAGGACATTATCCATCTTGCCAAAAAATTCCATTAAAGTAGATAATTTACTAATTAAATATGAATGAGGCATGCAAATTTTTCATGTTTTGGGAGCCTAAAAAACTGAGGGCGACACTCTTGCGATGTTATTTGCATAAAGGAAACTACAAGAGAAAACATTATTAATTTAAGAAACTTTAGATTATTTGGATTATAGATTGCCATGTAAATATCACAAATGAAGTTTAAATGACAATGACATGTGGATCATTGATATTTTCAAGTCATGGTCCGAGGAAGACATAATATAAAAATAAAACTCACACAACCAAGTTGCCATCCGTTTCATCCTTCCAAAAGGATATATTTACAACTCCCTGAGAAAACAACTACTTACATTAAAAAGCAAATTACCTATACAGTTGCCTTTATTATATGAACACTACTTTAGAACTTAAATGATACTTTAACTCCTTGTAGCTCTAAGGCCCTAACTAAAGTACCAAAGAAAAATTAAAAGTGTGGCGCTGCATTGATATATGACAATGAATAATTAAAAGGATCTCCTTGCACATGTTTATTATTTACAAAGTAAAACAACATATTGAGAAATAGAAACCATGCTCTTAAGCTAGTAAATTGCCCTAGTGTGTGTGCAATAGGCTTGCACATACTGGCATGAGGAGGAAACTTAGAGGAGGCATGTACGCATACGAGAGAGGGTTCCAGTGCGGTTGCAGCGTGCTTAGCTTACCACCCCATCGATGAAGTTGGCCATGAAAAGAAACTTGAGGCAGCCGACAAGCCATGATGGTCAGTTTGGTAGGGCACGCCATCGCAAGGACAACCCAGGTTTCACTGGATCTTACTTAGGTCTTTAAACAGGGAATATTCAACAATGATGCATTTGATTGATTCTTATATGAAGAATAGTAGTGGCTAAATGGTAAGTCATTTGATAAATCGAACTTTATGATAAAAATATATTATATCTTAACTCATGGTAAAACATCGGAAGTAGCATGCCGGCATCGGAGTCGGCGATCTATGGGGCAGGACTGCCCCTTTGTTGGTTCGGCAAGGGGGGTGCACGCGGCGCAAAGAGCAAGAATGATGAGAGATGCGGTGGTTTTTACCCAGGATCGGGCCGTTGAGAAGCATAAAACCCTACTCATGTCTCCTGCTTTTGGTGTATTGATGGGTGAGAGCAAAGGTACACGGAGTGCCTTCCCCTAGAAAGTCGCGAGGGAGGGCCGATGTACGAATACGTTTGTGTGAGGTTGCAATGGGTCTGAACCCTTTTAAAGGTTTCCCTAGCCCTCCTTATATAGCTCAAGGGGGTACCACAGTGGCAAAAGGGCCATTACAGGGTGATTAGATAGAAACAGATCTATCATACCGAACTCTGCTAGTTAGGACAAAATGTATTAAATGCATCGCTAGGCATCGCAAGGAGGAGCTCCAACAACCGTGTCGCACCGCTTGCTCATCTACCTCCTATTAGCTTGACACGCCATTAGGACGGGTGTCAATAAAGGTAATCCTTCTTCCAGTGTGCTGCCACGTGCCCGACAATCCTCACCAAACCGCCTGCGGGTCGACACCTCACCGATGGGTGACTACCTGCTCGGTGAGGTGGAGCCCTAGTGACTGGTGAACGCTTGCCGGCTTCAGTGCCTATCGGGTCTTCATCTTGCCGGGCCTGCCTTGCCGACAAGGTCGTGCTTCTTGTGCTTCATTTATGTAGGTTGTCTTGGTCTTCTTGATGTGTTCCTTGATCTCACGAAGAGTTGCTTCTTTTGACTTGGAGGCCTTTACTAAGGCTTTAACTTGGCGGGGGAGTTACTACTTGTCTATGCATAAGTTGGGTATTGCACGCCTTTGTTTAATACACCGACAGGAGCCCCCGGGCCTCGGTCACACGTGCTACCGGGCATCGTTGGGTGAGGCCCAAGATGATGCACAAACAAGGCAATGTCGACCTAGGCAATACTAATGCTCTTGAGATCTTATTTTCTTCTTCATTAATCTGAGCTTCAAGCTAGCCCCAAGCCCTCGTCAGGCATTGCCATTCTTTCCTCCTTTTCTTTTTAATAGCTTCCGCCATTTGCGCTGGAAATCGGGGGCGTACACATACGTGGGTTGCAATCAGGCTCAATCATGGGCGAGCCCACGACCACGGGTGGATTTGAAGTAACTACCACCCCTGCCATCACTCCCTCCTTCACTACAGCTTTTCCCCATGACGCGGATTGGGCACGGGTGATTGCTTGTATCTGCATTGGTAATTCCCCGAAGAGGAAGGGATGGCGCATCACGGCTAAGGTAAGTATTTCGCTCAGTTATGAAACCAAGGTTATCAATCCCGTAGGAGAACCAAGCAACACTATGTAAACAACACCTGCACAAAAACAACAAAAACTTGCAACCCAACGTGTAAGAGGGGTTGCCAATCCCTCCTCGGTATTGAGATAGATTAAATTGTATGAGATTATATAAATAGATCTAGTTAAAACAAAAAATAAAATAAAGAAAGAAAAAGTGCAGCAAGGTATTTTTAGATTCAATATGATAGGAAATAGACCGGGGGCCATAGATTCACTAGAGGCTTCTCTCAAGAAAATAGCATACGATGGGTAAACAAATTACTGTTGGGCAATTGACAGAAAAGCAAATAATTGTGAAGATATCCAAGGAAATGTTCATGTATATAGACATCACGTCCAAGATTAGTAGACCGACTCCTGCCTGCATCTACTACTATTACTCCACACATTGACCACTATCCAGGATGCATCTAGTGTATTAAGTTAATGAAAAAACGGAGTAATGCAATAAGAATGATGACATGATGTAGACAAGATTTATTCATGTAGGAATAAACCCCATCTTGTTACCCTTAATAGCAATGATACATGCATGTCTTATCTCTTTCTGTCACTGAGATTTAGCACCACAAGATCGAACCCATCACAAAGCACCTCTTCCCATGGAAAGGAAAATCAATCTAGTTAGCCAAACCAAACCAAAGTTTTGGAGAAGAAATACGGGGCTATAAAGATCATGCATAAAAGAGTTCAACAAAGACTCAAATAATATTCATGGATAGAACTGATCATAAACTCAAAATTCATTGGATCCCAACAAACACACCGCAAAAAGTTGTTACATCAAATAGATCTCCAAGAACATCGAGGATAAACATTGTATTAAAGATCAATAAGAGAGAAGAAGACATCTAGCTACTACATACAGACCTATAGCTCTTTTGTAAACTACTCACGCATCATTGGAGGGGCAACAAGGATGATGAAGAAGCCCTACATGATCGTTGCCCCCTTTGGCAGAGTGCCGGAAAAGGCCTCTAGATTGGATCTCATGGTTCTGGAACTTGCACCTACTGGAAAAGTGTTTTGTCGAATCCCCTAGGGTTTTTTGGGATTTTAGAGTATTTATAGAGGTGGAGGTCGGTGGAGAAGTTTCCTGTGGGCTCCACTACCCACCAGGGCGCGGCCTGATGCCTAGTGGACCCCACGAGCCTCCTCCCGTGTGCTCCTTTGGCCCCCTGGGTGTCTTTTATCCAGAAAAAATTCTCCAAAAAGTTTCGTGGCATTTGGACTTCGTTTGGTATGGATATTCTGCAAAGTAAAAAAAGCAAAGAACAACAACTGGAACCGGGCACTATGTCAATAGGTTAGTCCCAAAAATGATATAAAGTTGCTAGTAAATGAGCTTTAAACATCCAAGATTGATACTTTAATAGCATGGAACAATAAAAAATTGTAGATACATTGGAGACGTATCAGAGGGGCGTGGGATTGGCGCAGAAGGGCGGTCATGGTGGCAGAGTTTTGATTAGAGGAGCCCTAACGCCGAATTGTCGTGGCTGGGCAGCCAGTGGAGTAAAGCACTAGCCAGGGGCGCATGGCGCGGGATTGGCAAAGTGGGGCAGTCGCCCTAAGGTAGTGGAGAGCCACCCCCCGCGCCTTCCCCTATAGAAGGAAGGGGGCTGGGAGGCGATGCTCATCCATCTCCCTCTCCTTCGTTCTTCTTTCTATTTTTGGCATCATGGTGAGAGGAAGAGGTCGTGCTCGTGCTTCCACCGTGACGGTGAGAGCTTCTCCTCGAAGTCAAGCTTCTGCCTCGGCAGCGGCCGCGGAGGCCGGTTCTACTGCACGGGGCATAGGCGCAGGACGAGGTGGTCGTGGCCAAGGACCCGCACCAGGGCGTCGGCGGTTCCACCGCCTGCGGGCCCACCCTTGGAGGAAGGCCACACGGGGGACACCACACTTGAATTCATCGTCGAGCTGCGCGACCCGCTAAGGAGCAGGCTGAGGCTCCCTCGCCCTTTCGCTAGGGTGATGGAGACGGACCAGCCGCTCGGGCCGTGGTTGCGCGCTAACGGTTGCATCAATGTCGCCGTCTGGGTGGACGTGGAGTTCCCTGCCAACGGCGTCATGTACCTCACCTGTGGGTGTAAGTCCGACGCACGCGCCCGCTACTTGACGGAAGGGTACTTCCTCCACTTCAAGCCGGTGGTGGCCGACGCGCACTCTATGCAGATCCTTGGGCCTTTAGGCAACCGTCTAGGGTGCTGCGTAGAGAGCTCGAGCGACAGCGATGGCTTCTCCTCGAGCGACAGCGGCGAGGAGGACACGACCAGTTAAGACCACGATGGTGAGTCCCCGGTTGTCAAGTACAAAGATAACGACTCGGACTCCAGCTGAACATCGGCAACACCATCATCTGCACATAGGCTCCGGCTTCATCTTCCCTGTCGGGGCTCCCATTGAGCCGCATCCCTCTGGTCCTGGCGGGGGTGACCAGGGCTTTGCCTAGGCGCCCCTTTTTCCCTCCTTTCTCTCGATGTAAACTCTAGGAGGAGAGGGACAAGAAAGGCATCATCGAGCACTTTTCATTTAAAAAAATATATGATATTTGATGTGCTCAGATGAATGAAGAGAAATTATCTTCCTTGCTTGCCTCCATTTTCGTACGATTTCTTTGATTTCAATACCCTACACTATCCGGAAACCAACCAGGGAGAAACCACCGGCAAGGTAACTTGCGGGCCTCGAACATAGCTTGCACAGATCATGTCGAGCAAACTCGGGGCAGAACTGGATCACAGAAATGAAACGCGGCAAGATTCCTTAGCCTGCAATTTTTTTGTACAAATACAAAGATGTGTAAGGGAAATTTCTAACTTATCTTTCTTTGATGTACTTCTTATCATATGAAATGAAATGAACCGTCAATCCAACATCCATCCTTGTTCCTCCCCGGGAAACATGCATGCGAGGAATCCTTCTACATTTGAGGGAAACAGGAAGGAGGAACATAGTAGTATGGATACCTTGATGGTATGTTAGTAACATCACACAAGCAAAGCGCAATCACATTATACTATGCACTAATACGTGGGTAAATATGCATGAAAGCTTGTGGAGCATTTAGCATTATTTAGATATGCGTAGGGTCTGCGCCTGGTTTTGTACAAAGGGTTACAAGTCCCTGGGACTATGCTTGTACAAAAGGGGTTGCCGGGGCAAGGACCGGCAACGGCGCCTTACGGATAGAACTTGCGAAGATGCTCAATATTCCATGAGTGTTGCGCACGAATGCCATCCTCGGTCTCCAGATGGACTACGCCAGGTCCCGATAAGGGCCCTCCCACTTTGGCGTCAACTTGTTTGCTCCATTGGCGGATTGAAAGCGCCGAAGGACAAGGTTGCCATCCTTAAGGCTTCGGCATGAACCTTGCAGCTATGATAGCGTCGCAAGGCTTGCTGGTAGCATGGAGCTTGCCATCCTTCATGCCGGAGCTGTTATTGCGCTACTTCGTCATAGGCAAGTACTCAAGGTGACCCGTATATGAGTTCCATGGGTAACACGCTTCTACACCATAGACTAGGGAGAAGGGTGTTTGGCCAGTAGCTCAATTTGGTTTCGTTCTGAGCGACCAAAGAACCACCGACAATTCATCAATCCATCGCCTCTCGCACGTGTGCAGCTTGTCAAAGGTCCTCGTTTTGAGCCTGCACAACACTTCATCATTCGTCCTTTCTTCTTGCCTGTTGCTCCTTGGGTGGGCAATGGAGGCGAAGCAAACGTTGCTTCCAAGGCTCTAGATGTATTGCATGAAGGTGCGGCTCGTAAACTGAGTGTCGTTGTCAGTGATGACTCTGTTTGGGACTACAAACTAGCAAACTAATCCTTTTGAAGAACTTGATGGCTGACTGTGCAGTCACCTTCCTTGCTGGCTCTACCTCAGGACACTTTGTGAACTTGGCGATAGCAACATACAACAACTCAAAGCCCTCGGTAGCGAGGGGGAAGGATCCCAAGATATCGAGCCCCTAGATCGAGAAGGGCCAGGAGAGAGGGATTGTCTGGAGGGCTTGGTCTAGCTGATGTATGCTCTTTGAATGGAACTGGCATGCTTCACATCTTGTTACTACCTTAACTGCATCCTGGAGGGCAGTGGGCCAATAAAAACCTTGCCGGAAGGCTTTCCCGACAAGGGCTCTTGCTCCTATACGGGAACCACATATACCTCCATGTATCTCTGCCAACAACTCTAGTCCATCTTCCCGGGAAATGCACTTCAATTTCACCCCGTTTGGCCTCTTTCTGCGCAGGGTGTTGTCTAAAAATTGTTACATACTTGATTGACGGGCTACTTTTTCAGCTTTTTCTTATTCCTCGGGAAGTTCCCCTGTTTGGAGAAACTGGACTATATGTTGGGCCCATGCCGGAGCCTGAGGCTCGACAACAAGGACCAAAGGCATTTCTTCAGCTACGGGAGCACTGACCCCGACGACAAGAATCTGGGGTTCCTCTTGAGGCTTATGCTCACCGGCAAGCGCGTCATCATTCTTGGTAACATCCTTGCCGGTGGCTTCAGGGAGCTCTGCTGGAAAATATTTGCCAATGCTTATTGAGGGAGTCCTAGATTAGGGGGTGTCTGGATGGCCGGACTATACCTTCGGCCGGACTCCTGGACTATGAAGATACAAGATTGAAGACTTTGTCCTGTGTCTGGAATGGACTTTCCTTGGCGTGGAAGGCAAGCTTGGCGATACGGATATGTAGATCTCCTACCATTGTAACCGACTTTGTGTAACCCTAGCCCTCTCCGGTGTCTATATAAACCGGGGAGTTTTAGTCCGTAGGACGAACAACAATCATACCATTGGCTAGCTTCTAGGGTTTGGCCTCTCTAATCTCGTGGTAGATCTACTCTTGTACTACCCATATCATCAATATTAATCAAGCAAGACGTAGGGTTTTACCTCCATCAAGAGGGCCCGAACCTGGGTAAAACATCATGTCCCCTGCCTCTTGTTACCATCCGACCTAGACGCACAGTTCGGGACCCCCTACCCGAGATCCGCCGGTTTTGACACCAACATTGGTGCTTTCATTGAGAGTTCCTCTGTGCCGTCGCCATCAGGAAGGATGCCTCATCCCGTCTTTAAAGACGGCACCGTTGCTAAGGGAGCTTTGGCTGTCGGCCAAACTCTCCGGCTAGGCGGTTTCCTTATGACCGCCTGTTCGGCTGCTGCGCCGACGATGACCTCTTGGGTCATTGAAAGAAATCTTCACGTCAGCTCGGAATTCACCGAGCAGCTAGATCCAATGGAGCTCTCTTCCCAAAACGAGCTCTTGGATCGCATCGCTGCCCTGGGAGTCGCTACGGATTACGACCAGATTGGGCCTAAACCCGATCTAAGAGAGATTAACTCTCCCCAGGTCACCCATCACGTTGCCGTGGTAGAGGGACAGTGCGGCAACCCTTCATCTATCTTAAGGACTAGCTATGTCCGGATTCCCGATCCCTCCAAGCCGGATACCCGCGGAGGGTAGGATATCACTCAAGACCTGAACTTAAAGTCAGGCGACGGACTAGATTCATTGGGACGCATCCAAGGATCCCTACGCCCGAGTTCGGAAACTCCCTGGTCCCTGGGTCTCAGATTTGGTGAGGTTTCGGATTTGATTCCACCCACCCACCCGTACATAAGCGATCTATCCCAAATTAGGCAAGAGCCCGAAGAAACAGTACATCATTACTGGGCCAGATTCCTCCTGGTTATGAATAGGATAAAGGACTGCCGCAAGAAAGACGCAATTTCATTCTTCTGCAATAATTGCACGGACAAGGGAATCCTCAACGCCATAAGTCGCCGTGATATTACACGCTTTGCTGACTTGGCGTCCATAGTACGAAAGTACTTTATGATGGAAAGCACCTGGAAAACCGAAACAAAATTTTGGGACAATCCAGCCTTGAATACAAACCCGGTCCGAAATAAAAGGGTGCATCATCGTCAGACACCCGGGTTCAATACCAAAAAGAGAAAGCCCTCTACAGGGCACGGAACCGTACTGGAAGGATGGCTTGATGGACCCTATAAAATTCACAGTGCAGAGGGTGCCACACCAACTCACAGCCTTAGAGCATGTTGGATACTCCGGCAGGTGGCAAAAATTGGTGAAGATCTTCTAATTCCAGAAGCCACAAAAAGTCACCCCAGAGAAACCAGTACGGTATTAACAGTCTTCGAGACTTTCGCATCAAATAATATGCGAAAAAGAACACTCCGCGGCCTTGCCGAAGTCTACCAAGTAGCAACAATAAACCCATGGAGTGACACGGCTATTACTTTTAACGCCAGTGACGAACCTAAATTCTGAACAGCCCGAGCACCAGCCGCATTGGTCCTCAGTCCAATAGTGGACGGCTTTCGTCTTACCAAGGTACTCATGGATGGCGGTAGTGGATTGAACCTCATTTATGAGGAAACCCTTCAAAAAATAGAAATAGACTGGAACCACATTGAGCGAAGTAGCACAACCTTTAGAGGAATAATCCCCAGTCGGGAAGCGCACTGTACAGAAAAATCACACTAGATGTGGTGTTCGGCACGCCGGATAATTACAGGTTCGAAGAGGTCACGTTCCAGGTGGCCCCGTTCAGTAGCGGATATCACGCTCTGCTAGGGCGGGAAGCGTTTACAGTCTTCCAAGCAATACCCCATTACGGGTACATGAAGCTCAAGATGCTTGGGCCTAACGGAATCATCACTCTCGTTAGTGATCCGGACATAGCACTCCGCGCCGAAAACAAGACAGCCGCACTGGCCCTCAAGGCACTATCCGAAGCCCTAGCGGCTGAGGAACTGACTGCGCTGCGCTCCACGGTGAATAGGGACGATGTGATACTCGATAAAAGATCCAAGTCCACCTCCTTTAAACCGGCGGATGAAATAGTCAAATTCCAGGTCCATCCAATGGACCCCAATAAAACAGCTTCCATCGGGGCACAGTTAAACCCTGATGTAGACACCGCACTACGAGAGTTCCTACGAGAGAACTGGGACATTTTCGCCTGGCACCCTTCGGACATGCCAGGAATCCCACGCAGGCTGGCCGAACACAACTTAAATATCCTAAAAGGATTCAAGCCAGTCAAACAGGCTCTTCGGCGTTTTTCTGAACCTAAGAGACAGGCTATGGGAGAGGAACTAGCCAAGCTATTGGAGGCCGGATTCATCAAAGATATCAAACATCCGGACTGGCTAGCAAACCTAGTGATGGTACCAAAGAAGGACAAATATTGGCGCCTGTGCGTTGATTTCAAAGACCTTAACAAGGCTTGCCCAAAGGATCCCTTCCCTCTCCCCCGCATCGATCAAATTATCGACGCTACCGCAGGACACGATTCGTTGTGTTTCCTCGACGCATACTCCGGCTACCATCAAATAAAAATGGCAGAGTCAGACCAAGCCGCAACGGCATTCATCACACCATATGGCCCATTCTGCTTCAACACAATGCCCTTCGGACTCAAAAACGTCGGCACAACATATCAGCGCATGATTCAGACATGTCTAGCAAACCAGATCGGCAAAACAGTGGAGGCATACATAGATGATGTGGTCGTTAAAACAAGACATGTCGAATCTCTAGTAGACGACTTGAGGCTAACATTCGATAACCTCCGAACATACGACATCAAGCTCAACCCGGAAAAATGCGTTTTCGGCGTTCCAGCCGGAAAGCTCTTGGGCTTCATTGTATCCGGTAGAGGAATTGAAGCAAATCCAGCCAAGATCCGAGCTCTATCACAATTGGATATCCCTAAGGACCTCAAACAAATACAAAAATTAACCAGATGCGTGGCGGCTCTAAGCCGCTTTATCTCCCGCTTAGGAGAAAAGGCCCTACCCCTTTACCGCCCCCTTCGGCGCACCGAACACTTCGAGTGGACGGATGCAGCCACGGCTGGACTCGACAAAATAAAAGCCATCTTGGCAACAAACCCAGTCCTGGCCGCGCCAAACATTGGCGAACCAATGCTATTATACATTGCAGCAACCCATCAGGTCGTAAGCGCAGTGCTCGTCGTCGAACGAGAAACAGACGGACACAAATTCCCCCTTCAAAAGCCGGTCTATTATGTGTCCACTGTCCTTACTCCGTGCAAGTCACGGTACCCGCACTATCAAAAGATTGCGTACGCGGTGTTTATGGCATCTCGGAAGCTGCGACACTACTTTCAAGAGTGTTCAATAACAGTAGCCTCGGAAGTGCCACTTAAGGATATTATAAATAACCGTGACGCGACGGGCCGGATTGCAAAATGGGCCATTGAGCTCCTCCCGTTTGACATAACTTACAAGCCACGACGAGCTATCAAGTCGCAAGTTTTGGCCGACTTCGTCGCAGAATGGACGGAGGCCGAACTCCCTATAGAGTACGGCACATATTCAAACTGGGTCATGCACTTCGACGGCTCCAAAATGTTGGCCGGTCTAGGGCCTGGCGTCGTTTTGACGTCCCCCACAGGAGACACAGTTCAATATATACTCCAGATAATGTACACAGACTCCAACAACGCAGCCGAATATGAGGCCCTTTTACATGGTCTCCGGATGGCAGTATCCATGGGCATTCAACGCCTAGAGGTGCGCGGGGACTCTAAACTCACAATATCCCAAATAAATGGAGACTTTGATGCCAAGGATCCAAAAATGGCAGCTTATCGCAACGCCGTCCTAAAAATGTCAGCTCGGTTCGAAGGGCTCGAATTTCACCATATAGCCCAGGAAAATAATCAGGCGGCAGATGTCCTGGCACGCATCGGCGCAAAATGCGATGTAGTCCCCCCAACATCTTCTTGGAAAGGCTGTTCAAGCCGTCCGTAGTATGGGAAGGGGAACCTGGCAATAGCAGCCCGGACCCAACCGCACTGCCCGACACCGAACACTCTGACACAATTGGAGGCTCTGCCAATGAAATAACACCCTCAGCCCACGTAATAATGGCCGTCATCGCCCCGTGGACAGAACCATTCCTCGCCTACCTTACCAGGCAGGAACTCCCTGAGGACCAAAATGAGGCACGCTGCATAGTGCGGCGATCTAAAGCCTATAAAGTCCATGAGGGAGAGCTTTATAAGAAAAGCACTACCGGAGTCCTTCAAAGGTGCATCTCCGAAGAGGAAGGGCGGAACCTCCTGGCTGAAATTCATGCCGGACTCGGCGGACATCACGCTGCAGCTCGGTCCCTTGTAAGCAAGGCCTTCCGTACAGGCTTTTATTGGCCGACGGCCCGGGCAGACGCCCAGGACTTAGTACAACGATGCGTCGGTTGCCAGCTTTTTGCAAACCAAAGCCATATGCCACCCACCGCCCTCCAAACTATCCCCATCACTTGGCCCTTCGCGGTCTGGGGGCTTGACATGGTTGGACCCCTTAAAGGCGGAACCCACAAGAAAAAATACTTACTGGTCATGGTGGATAAGTTCACCAAATGGATAGAAGCCAAGCCTGTTAAGACGGCCAAATGCGGACCGGTGATAGACTTTATATCCGGGGTTGTACACCATTATGGCGTCCCCCATAGCATCATCACTAATAACGGCACGAACTTTACGGTCGATGAGGTAAAACTCTGGTGCAAAAACATGGGCATCAAGCTCGATTATGCTTTCGTCTATCACCCACAAACCAACGGCCAGGTCGAACGTGCAAATGGTCTTATCATGAGCGGCGTCAAACTTAGATTAGTACAGTCCCTTAAGGAATCTAATACGCACTAGGTAGAGGAGCTCGACTCCGTACTCTGGGGGCTGTGGACCACGCCGAATCGCACCACCGGATACACACCATTCTTCATGGTGTACGGCGCAGAGGCAGTTTTGCCCTGCGACATAATTCATGACTCACCTCGAGTGCGCATGTACGAAGAAAGAGAAGCCGAGCTCGATCGGCAGGACAGTTTGGACGCCTTGGAGGAAGAGCGTGACGTGGCAAAAGCCCATTCCGCATTCTATCAACAGCAGGCTCGAAGATACCAAAGCAGAGAAGTACGGGCCAAAAATTACAACATTGGCGAATTATTTCTACACCTGCCGGAGAAGAAAAAGGACAAACTCAAGCCCAAGTGGGAAGGTCCCTTCATAATAGACCAAGTCCTAACTGGTGGAGCGTACCGCCTGCGAGATGCATCGGATAACCGACTCGAGTCGAACCCATGGAACGCAGCCCGTCTACGAAGATTCTATGCCTAGCGCCGGACTCTGTGTTCGTCTCCTTCCTCTGTCCATTTTTTATATACTTTCTGTCTTACATTTCTCTCCTTCTCCTCTCTCTCTTATAGCCTTTAAAGGCTCATAAAGTGACGCGCTATCCGCGCTCATTAAACCTGGGGGCTTCTTTAAACAGAATCTTATTTATACGGGCTTCATGCCCAACACATGTGTCACACTTCCGCATGTACCTTTTATTCGCCATTATATGCATCGATATGACTTAAGTTTTGGCCAAGCTGGGTTGCCTGGCTCCTGTGCTTACCCCTATGCTCCCGATTGTTTGGCTAGGTGGTAAAGGGAGCACCTCTGCAATTGTTACTGCCGGGTCAGCCGGATGTGTACCTCAGACTGGGTGAAGCCGAAAGCTAGCGTTCTTAAGGTAATATTCGGTCGGTGAACTAAAGATGATCTTTTCTTTCACTTATTTATCTATACGCCCCCAGATGTTTTTCAGGCGTCTCTTTTCGCAGAATGGACATGCACTTTAGGGCATGCTTCCCAGGGAAAGGAACCCCTAACGGAACTATTCTCCCTGGAAGATGTTTCTTACTAACCATGTAATATAACATAACTAGTTGGGCACTTGTCTGTTCAAGCACTAATGACCCCTACGCCTGGTCTCCATGCATACCCCGGTTCTTACATAACCGTGAGGGTATTCGGACACACTCCGGACCGTCAGGTCCCGAGGTTGAAGAGAAAAGGTCGGCCATGACAAATGATCTACAATCCGGCTAGAAGGCATTACACATGTCAATTAAAATTACATAGTCAATCTGACTGATTGTATTCCTCTTCAATCCCATCTAACAGGCTGTCTAGTTTACAGTCCTGTTGGGAATACTTTGCAGCCAACTCTACTTGGCCGTATACTAAGCTCACAGGGATCTCCTTCCCATCGGGCCCTACGGGTCTGACCTCGGCCATGTGGTTTGGGTCAGCCTTCGTGTACCGCGTCTTCACCATGGCCCAGGCCTCCCTGGCGCCTTGACGGCAGGCCGACATCTTCCACAATCGGAAGCGCCGCCGCGCTCCCTTCAGCTTCTCTACAAGCTCTCCAAGGCCTTCGGGCATGGAGACGGACGGCCACAAGGCCTGGGTGACGCCTTGCATCACCTGCCGAACTCGCTCGTGCAGTTGGGAGAGCTCGGGAAGAAGGTCACCCGTAGAACCGGGCATTTCCTCTGCAGGATGACCTGTCAGCATACCTACAGACATTACTCTGTTAGTCGACTTCCTCGCCGAACTTTTTTTTTCAAAGTTCGTTTAAGCACTTACTATATATGCCGCGTCGAAGCCGCTTATTCTCCTTCACAGAGTCCAACAGCCGGGCACGAACTTCCTTTAGTTCAACGCCTAGCTTGGTGTTGGCATCTTGGAGATCGTTCTTCTCCTGCCTCACATTTGTCAGCACGCTCTCACTAGCCTTTAGCTGGCGTCGGAGTTGTTGCACTTCCGGATTTAATCCGGCGCCATCTACTATTTCATTTGTCATATTTGCACCCACGCCGCACTTCGCAAAATACTTATCTTTCGAAGCGTATATTACCAGAGGGGGTCTCCTTGGGCTCCCCTGCCGCGGCTAGTGCGGCCTCAAGTTGGGCTTTGCACTCTTCCAGCTCCTGGGACAGCAGGGTATTCTTTTCTGTAAGAACCTGCATAATAGATGATCCTAAATCAGTTATTCTAACTGTTTCAAGTCTCGGGGGCTACTGGTATACATATATAATTACCAAAATTTTCTTACCCGTATGTCTTTCACATACTGCTCCGTGGCTCTGGCTAGACCATTTTGAGCGGCACGGAGGTACGCATCTCCCGAATTGAAGGCATCCAATGCCTCTTGGGAGAAACACGCGTCGCGAAGAACAGTCCGGCAACGTCTGTGGTTCATGGCACTCTCCACCTCGGAATTGGTGGCAGAGAGCCTGTCCGCATCCTCTGTCGGAGGAGCATCCGGTGTGCACCTTGTGTTCGCCTCCACTTCCGGACTAGGCTTTGGAGCCTGGCTGGTGGAGGCGCGATTGGCAACCTCTCCGGATATAGTCCGGCGAGGTCTCTTCGTCCTGAAGAAAACACGAGCGTTAATATGCCTTGAAGGAATAACACCTGGGAATAGGATGGCGCGCTATACCTTTGCGCCGGCGTCTCAGTCCGGACCGCACTTCTTTTCAGCTCGCGGGGCCTCGCCGCCCCTCATTGGCTAGTCACCGCAGGCTCAGCCTCCCGTCTCAAGGACCTCCCCTACAAAACATGGTTGTCATACGGCAGTCAAAAACACGCGAGGACAGATCCCTTTTCAAAGTGCTGGGACTTCGGTCTCAGTTACCTGTGAGGCTGGGTGTAACCCTGGGTAATCGGCCGTAATGGCCACCAAGGCGTTGTCCTTGCTCAATTGATGAAATACCCCATCAATCAGCTCCACAGATAAGACCGGATCCTCTTGAGAGGACGGGTCGAGGGACCTTCCCGGGTCCTCGGGTTGTGGAGGAGGGCTGTTTATTTCTTTAACAGCCTGGCGCAGTTCCTGCGTTGAAGTCGTTAGACTGAATATTTAACAATGGGAATATGAAACGGATGGGCAAGTCAAAGTGACCACTTACCCAGCTTGGGGGATTGTACATAGAAAATCCACCCTGTGGGTTGACGCGGAGAAATTCCTCCTCTTCTCCCTTGTACAAAGTGGACAAGATCTTTAGTAGAGCGGCAGCCGAATCCGGCCCCTTACGGCCGTAGCGGGTGGCGTCGTCCTCCCCGTTGATGTCCCACATGGGGTGGCCTCTATACTGAAGCGGCTGCACCCCCCGCATGATGCATTCGGCCATAACCCCGATCATGGTCAGTCCGGAATGGGCTAACAATCTTATCCGGCCCATCAGGTAAATGATGTCCCTGTCACTTTCCCTCTGAGGGCTCCGTTTGATGCCAGCTTAGGCGCTTCTTTAGGGGAGCACCGTCGAACTCAGGGAGGCCGATCCGGACAGGATCCGGCAGCGGGACGTCCTCTATATAAAACCATTCTAAAGGCCAGTCTTTGGACGCCTTCTTTGGGGTTTCGGATAGATAACCGGTCCCGGCGATGCGCCACACTTCGGCTCCGCCCATTTGATATATTGACCCCTCCTTAGAGCGGGGCACAAGGCAGAATAGCCTTTTCCACAATGCGAAATGAGCCTCGCAGCCCAAAAACAGCTCGCAAAGGGCTATGAAGTCCGCGATATGCAATATGGAGGCAGGCGTGAGGTTGTGCAGCTGGAGGCCATAGAACTCCAGAAGCCCCCAGAGAAACGGATGAATTGGAAATCCGAGCCCTCTTATTAAGTAAGGGGCAAGGCATACCCGCTCTCCTTTGGAGGGATTGGGGGCACTGTCCGCTTGCTCTCCGCCATTATAGGTGGCAAGTCCGGCTCGAACCGGGACCATATAGGCCGGGGGGTGAAATCCCTTGGTCTGGAGCTTCACTAGCTCGCTGTGCGGGATGGAGCACCTCTTCCAATCTCCAAGCTGAGGGCTGGAAGGGCGAGAGGAGGAGTTGCGGCGGCTAGCGATGATAGAATGGACCTCTGTCGGATACGCTCTGATGAATACTCACGGAAGGGAGAAGGTGTGGTTTGGATCTAAATCCTCGTCCCCTTAAATAGGCGGCTCATTCACACGGCTAGGGGTGTAAATATAAAAAAACACCCTGACTTTTCGTATTCGTTTGACACATGGAAAACGGCCATTATTGGGCGTAGAAGCCAAGGAGCACTACATTTACAAGAAACCGGACACTATTCAACAGGTACATAGAATTTGGAGGAGTACCCGCCTTGCAATGCCGAAGACAATATGCGCGCCGGACTCGTCGTCATTGAAGCCTGGTTCAGAGGCTACTGAGGGAGTCCTGGATTAGGGGGTGTTCGGATGGCCGGACTATACCTTCGGCCGGACTCCTGGACTATGAAGATACAAGATTGAAGACTTCGTCCCTTGTCCGGAAGGGACTTTCCTTGGCGTGGAAGGCAAGCTTGGCGATACGGATATGTAGATCTCCTACCATTGTAACCAACTCCGTGTAACCCTAGCCCTCTCCGGTGTCTATATAAACCGGGGAGTTTTAGTCCGTAGGACGAACAACAATGATACCATAGGCTAGCTTCTAGGGTTTAGCCTCTCTGATCTCGTGGTAGATCTACTCTTGTACTACCCATATCATCAATATTAATCAAGCAGGACGTAGGGTTTTACCTCCATCAAGAGGGCCCGAACCTGGGTAAAACAGCGTGTCCCCTGCCTCCTGTTACCATCCGACCTAGATGCATAGTTCGGGACCCCCTACCCGAGATCCGCCGGTTTTGACACTGACACTTATCTTCCTTCTATTCTTGGCCCTCATTGATGGGGTGACTGTTGGCTGATTCAAATGGTGCCCAAAAGTTTCTGGTTCCACAGGAAGCTTTTGGGCAGCACACTTTGAAAGCTGATCAGCAATGTTGTTTTCTGTATGAGGAATGTGCTCTGTTTGCAAACCATCAAAGTTTTCTTTCAATTTCCTCACTTCATCCACCTACGCCTCCATCAACGGGCTCTAGTTGTCCTTGTTCACTTGTTTTAGTACAAGTTGCGACTCTCCATGGATGATCAACTTTTTTATTCCCATTTCTACTGTAATTCTGAGGCCGGCAAGCAGTCCCTCATACTATGCAGTATTGTTGGTAGCCTCCTCCAGGGGAAAGTGCATTTGAACCATGTACTTGAGGTGCTCTCCGGTGGGTGCGACAAGTAGCACTCCGGCACCGGCGCCTTGCAGCGAGAAAGCACAGTCAAAGTACATGATCCAATTCTTCCCAGTTTCTTTGCCAGGGAGAATTGATTCCGGGATCTCGTCATCTTGAGTTGGCACCCATTCCGCAATGAATTCCACCAGTGATCTGCTTTGAATGGTTGATGTACTTTCAAACTTAAGTGCAAAATTTGACAGCTCTAGTGCCCACTCTACTATTCTGCGGGTTGCCTCTGGATTCCTCAAAATGCGCTGCAACGGGAAGCGTGTGACTGCCGGGATCTCATGCGTCTGGAAGTACTGGTGTAGCTTCCATGAGGCCATGAGTAGGCCAAAGAGCAGTTTCTACATGCCTAAATATGTTGACCTAGCTCCCTGCAGGTCGAAGCTGACAAAGTATACTGGTTGTTGTACCATCTTCTTCGACACTATCCGTTGATCAGTTACTTCTTCTTGCACTATTTTCGCCTTACCGACATCTGGAGTTGTCGGGGAGGATTCTACTTCGTGAGGGGATGGCTTTGTCTCCGTTTCTTCTTCACCACCAGCTTCTCTCTGCACAACTAGTGCAACACTGAACACTTGATTCATTGCCGCTAGCAACAATGGTTCTTGCGGCCTTGGCGCAACTAGGGTTGGCGCATAGGACATGTATCTTTTCAAGTCTTGCGGCGCAGCCTTCGCTTCTGGAGTCCATTTTACTAGACCCGCCTTTTGAATATCTTGAAAATGGCAGGGCTTGCTCAGCAGACTTTGAAATAAACCTACTCAGAGCTGTGACACAACCAATGAGACGTCGCACATCCTTGACGGTCTTGGGCACTTGGATATGTTCAATAGCTTTGATCTTGTCGGGATTCGCTTAGATTCCATGCCGGGGCACAAAGAACCCGAGATGTTTGCCAGATGGGACTCCAAACACACACTTCTCGGGGTTGAGCTTAATATTGATTCTGCGCAAGGTCATGAATATTTCTTCTAAATCTTCAATGAGGGTTGACCTGTCCTTGGTTTTGACCACTATATCATCCATATAGGCTTCCACATTCTTGTGCAACTGCGGATCAAAACCAATCTGAACTACTCTTGCAAATGTTGAACCCGCACTCTTTGGTCCGAAGAGCATGCGTACAAAGCAATACGTGCCGCATGGAGTAATGAATGTAGTTTTCTCCTCATCGTTCTTTGACATGAATATCTGGTGATATCCGGAGTACGATCAAGAAACAAGAAGAAGTCACAACCGGCAGTGGAGTCCACTATCTGATCAATGCGCGGCAAGGGGAAAGGATCCTTCAGACATGCTTTGTTAAGATAAGTGTAATCGATACAAAGCCTCAATTTCTCGTTTGCCTTGCGCACCACAACCGGGTTTGCTAACCAAGTTGGATGTAGCACTCCTCTGACCAAGCGAGATGCCTCGAGTTTCTTAATCTCCTCTGCTATGAACTACTGTCATTCCAAAGCTTGTTTCCTGACCTTCTGCTTGACGGGCCGAGCATGAGGGCAGACAACAAGGTGGTGCTGAATTACCTCCCTAGGAACACCGGGGATGTCGGATGGTTACTGATACCTCTCCAACGTATCTATAATTTTTGATTGTTCCATGCTGTTATATTATCATTCTTGGATGTTTTATAATCATTTTATAGTCATTTTATATCATTTTTTGGTACTAACCTATTGGCATAGTGCAAAGTGCTAGTTGCTGTTTTTTGCATGTTTTTTACATCGCAGGAAATCAATACCAAACGGAGTCCAAACGCAACGAAACTTTTTGTGGATTTTTTATGGACCAGAAGACACCCAATGGGCTAGAGAAGCACCTGGGGGTGCCCGCAGGGGGGCACAACCCACTAGGGCGCGCCTGGGCACCCATGCGCGCCCAGGTGGGTTGTGCCCACCTCGGTGGCCTCTCGAACCGCCTCTTTGCTCTATAAATACTCCAATATTCCAGAAACCCTAGGGGAGTCGACGAAAATCAATTCCAACCACCGCAAGTTCCAGAACCACCAGATCCAATCTAGACACCATCATGAAGGGGTTCATCATGTCCATTGGTGCCACTCTGATGATGCGTGAGTAGTTCTTTGTAGACCTTCGGGTCCGTAGTTAGTAGCTAGATGGCTTCCTCTCTCTCGTTTGATTCTCAATACAATGGTCTCTTGGAGATCCATATGATGTAATTCTTTTTGCGGTGTGTTTGTTGGGATCCGATGAACTTTGAGTTTATGATAAGATCTATCTCTTTTTATCCATGAAAGTAATTTGAGTCTTCTTTAATCTACTATATGCATGATTTCTTATAGCCTTGTATTTCTTCTCCGATATTTGGGTTTTGTTTTGCCAACTTGATCTATTTATCTTGCAATGGGAAGAGGTTATTTGTGATGGGTTCGATCTTACGGTGCTTGATCCGAGTGACAGATGCATGTTGGATAGCGGTCGATCTGCTTGTCGGAAATTGCCGGTTGGGTTGGTCCGACCAAGAAAGGCATGGGAATACTAGTAGATGTGGGCAGGAGTCGGTCTACTAATCTTGGACGTGGTGCCTATATAATGATCATTAACTGGATGTCCTCATGATTATTTGAAGTTCTATCAATTTCCCAACAATAATTCGTTTACCCCCCGTTTGCTATTTTTCTCGAGAGAAGCCACTAGTGAAACCTATGGCCCTGGGGTCTCTTCTTTGTTATGTTTGCCTTTGCGATCTATTTTCCTTTCCTTTTATTTTTCAGATCTATTAAACCAAAAAATACAAAAATACCTTGCTGCAATTTATTCTCATTTATTTTATCTCGTGTTCCCGCACAATCTATCTATCAATTTATTACAACTTCCACACATCCATTTGCCAATTTCTGGCCCCATTGCCCGAAAGGGATTGACAACCCCTTTAATATGTTGGGTTGCGAGTATTTGTTATTTGTCTGTAGGTCTCGTTCACGTAGTGTTGCGTGGTTCTCCTACTGGTTCGATAACCTTGGTCTCATCACTGAGGGAAATACCTACCATTTTGTGCTGCATCATCCCTTCCTCTTTGGGGAAATACCGACTTAGTTCTAGTAGACATCAAAAGGAATTTCTGGCGCTATTGCCCGGGGGACATCATGAACATCTACCAGGTTCCTAATCACAAATCTCATCTCCTTGCAATTTACATTATTTGCCATTTTTCCTCTCATTTTCCTCTCCCCCACTTCAATTTTTTTCCATTTTATTCGCGCTCTTTTTTGTTCGCCGTTTTCTTGTCGGATCTATCAGTATTCTTGCTTTCTAGTCTTAATGGCTAGTGTGACTACCCCTCCTTTGTCACCAGATTCTGAAGTTTTATACTTCAAGCAACGACAAGGAGAAAATTTGAAAGATGCTTGGTATAGGATAATGGAATTCTATCATTTTTGGATCTAGAGGGAGACGCTAAGATTTTTCTTCGTAATTTTTACATAGGATTGGCTTTGCATCATAAACAACTCTTAGATTTCGCCGCTAAAGGGAATTTTATTGAGCTTGATGCTAATGCTGCCTATGAAATACTAGAAGGAATTCTGGGGGTTCCACCTCCAAAGAAGGGGTTTTCTTTCACCCCAGAGGGAGTTCAAATGTTGGACAAACTTGGTGATTTTCACAAACATATGGTTCAATTGCAAAAATATAACGAACCCCTCAAACATCTTAATGGTAGTATCAATTGCATGAATACCTTGATTACTCTCTGTAATAAGCAATTCGATATTTTAGATCTAAAGATGGTTTCTTTTCCTGAAAATTTAGGGAAGCGCAAAGAGCCTCCCGGGTTTGAGAAAGCTCTTAGAAAAGTTGCCAAAGTTACGGATGACAATCCTTGCTTTATGCCTAGCTAGGGGCGTAAAATGATAGCGCTTGTTGGGAGGCAACCCAATGAATAAAATTTATTTTTGTATTTTGCTTCCTGTTCTTGAGAGTTTGCACAATTATGCTACTTTTATTATTGTGTTTTTTGTGTTTTAATTAGTGTTTGTGCCAAGTAAAGCCTTTAGGATCTTGTTGGGTGATAGTTACTTTGATCTTGCTGAAAAACAGAAACTTTTGCGCTCACCAAAATAATTCTCCTTCATAATAGGAGCGTGATAAAATACCAATTCTTTTTGCAGAAGATCAATATACCAATTTTTCACATTGTCCTAATTCTTCAGAATTTTTGGACTTATAGAAGTATTCGAAATATCCAGATTTCTACAAACTATTCTGTTTTGACAGATTCTGTTTTCTTTGTGTTGTGTGCTTTTTTGATGATTCTATGGTTTTATTTGAACAGTTTTTGCCATAGAAAAGTTGGAATACAGTAGATATAATGCAACAATAAAATACGAATGGGTTTTCTATAGTACTTACAGTAGTGATTTGTTTTCTTATACTAACGGATCTCACGAAGGTTTTGTTGAGTTTTGTGTGATGTTACGATAGATGAAGGGATAAGGAGTAAGAAGAGCCTAAGCTTGGGGATTTCCATGGCATCCCAAGCTATTATCCAAAGAGAAGCAAGCAACTAAGCTTGGGGACGCTCGAGTGGCATTCCCTCTTTCTTCTAACGACCATCGGTATTTTACTCGAAGCTATATTTTTATTCGTCACATACTATGAGTTTTTCTTTGAGTCTCTTGTATGATATGAGTCTTTCCTTGTTTTTCTTTTTGCTTTAAGTCTTGAATCCTTGCTGGACACACCTATTTGAGAGAGCCAAAATTATGCCATGACTTGTTAGAATTGCTCCTTATGCTTCACTTAAATCTTTACGAGCTATGGAATTGCTCCAGTTCTTCACTTATATCTTTTTAAGCACGGTGTGCTTTGTTATTTTTGAAGAAATGCTCTCTTGCTTCACTTAGATTTATTTGAGAGTTAGTAATTTTCTTAAGAATTACCTCTTGCTTCACTTAAATTAATTCTAGAGAAAGAAATATTATGCTCATGATCTTCACTTATATTTGTTTGAGCTTATCAAAAGCAACACATGAAAATTAGTTCCAAAGTGATATATATCCAAGAAGGATATAATAAAAACTTTCATGAATATCATTGGATAAAATAAACTTGATTCCTAGTAATAGTTTTGAGATATGATGATGTGATATGTGAGTCATGTTGATGAGTAATTATGGTTTAGTAAAAAAAATTGTGTTAAGGTTTGTGATTCCCTATGCAAGCACGAAAGTCAATAGTTATGCAATGAAATTACATCCTACTTGTGGTGCATTATTCGGTGCTAATTATGCTTAATGCTCACTTATGAGATTTTATGTTTCTTGATTGGTCGCTTCTCAATCTTTTGCTAGCCTTCATTTTGCACTAAGTATGATCACTACTTGTGCATCCAAAATCCTTTAAACCAGTTTTGCCACATGAGTCCACCATACCTACCTATATGCAGTATTTCCGTGCCGTTCTAAGAAAATTTGTATGTGCCATCTCTAATTTTCAAAATAAATTTCTCTTTTGTGTGCTCGAACTGCTCATGAAACGGTAGGGGTGGTTAATATATTTCCATGCTAGATATGTTATTCTCACGATGAGTATCTATTCACTTGTCATTGCACGAGAGTAAGGCAAAGGTGTTAGGGATGCCAACTCCCGAATGAAAAATGAATTTAATTTATGTTGTCAAATAGTAAATTCCTTAGAAAGTGTTGGTATGGAAGGCACCCGTGGATACGGCTAGCCATGGAAAGTGAAAGCATGGTTGAAAAAAGGAATAAACTTTAATTTTTGTTTGGGAACCGCCTATGATATATCTAGCATAGAAAGTGTTGGGAACTACTCGATCGATCTCGTTGACAGGAAAAGCATGCCTCCCAAAATGTTGTTATCTCTATATTTTCGCTATGAGCTCTGGCACCTCTACAAATCCCTACTTCCCTCTGCGAGGGGCCTTTCTTTTACTCTATGAAATTTTTATTTTTAATTTGTGTCTCCATCTTCTCTTATAAAGCACCAACTAAGGGGAAGGATGTGAAGGAAATATGCCCTAGAGGCAATAATAAAGTTGTTATTTATATTTCCTTATATCATGATAAATGTTTATTACTCATGCTAGAATTTTATTAACCGGAAACTTAATACATATGTAAATACATAGACAAAACTGAGTGTTCCTAGTACGCCTCTACTTGACTAGCTTGTTAATCAAATATGGTTAAGTTTCCTGGCCATACACATGTGTTGGCATTTGATGAACGAGATCACATCATTAGAGATTGATGTGATGGACAAGACCCATCCGTAAGCTTAGCATAATGATCGTTAAGTTATATTGCTATTGCTTTCTTCATGATTTACACATGTTATTTGACTATGAGATTATGCAACTCCCGAATACCGGAGGAACACATTGTGTGCTATCAAAGATCACAATGTAACTGGGTGATTATAAAGATTCTCTACAGGTATCTCCGAAGGTGTTCGTTGGGTTGGCATGGATCGAGATTAGGATTTGTCACTCCAAGTATCGGAGAGGTATCTCTGGGCCCTCTCGGTAATGCACATCATGATAAGCCCTGCAAGCAATGCTCTACGGGTGTCTCCAAAGGTGTTAGTTGCAGGATGATGCATTACGGAACGAGTAGAGAGACTTGCCGGTAACGAGATTGAATTAGGTATGAGGATACCGACGATCGAATCTCGGGGAAGTAACATACTGATGACAAAGGGAATAAAGTATGTTGTTATTGTTGTTTGACCGATAAAGATCTTCATAGAATATGTACGAACCAATATGAGCACGAGGTTCCGCTGTTGGTTATTGACCGGAGATATGTCTCGGTCATGTCTACATAGTTGTCGAACCCGTAGGGTCCGCACGCTTAACGTTCTATGACGATTTGTATTATGATTTATGTGTATTGGTGACCGAAGAATGTTCGTAGCCCCGGATGAGATCACGTACATGATGAGTCTCAAAATGGTCGAGAGGTAAAGATTGATATATTGGACGATAGTATTCAGCACCGGAACGGTTCCGGATCGTTTCGGGTATTTTTCAGAGTACCGGGAGGTTACCGGAACCCCCGGGGAAAGTAATGGGCCACTATGGGCCACAGGGGAGAGAGGAGGCAGCCCGCAAGGGGTGGGGCCGCCGCGCCCCGCCCCCCCATGGGAGTCCGAATTGGACTAGGGGAGGGGGCGGCGCCCCCCTTTCCTTCAACTCCTCCCTCTCCTTCCCCCTTTTCCCCCTCCATGAGAAGGAATAAGAGGGGGGTGTGGATCCTACTAGGACTGGGAGTCCTAGTAGGACTCCCCCACTTGGCGCGGCCCCCTCCTCCCTCTCCCTCCTTTATATACGTGGGCAGGGCACCCCTTGGAGACACACCAATTATTCCAAGCCGTGTGCGGCGTCTCCCTCCACAGTTTACTCCCCCGATCATATTTACGTAGTGCTTAGGCGAAGCCCTGCGTGGATCACATCACCATCACCGTCACCACGCCGTCGGGCTGACGAAACTCTCCCTGGAAACTTGGTTGGATCAAGAGTTCGAGGGAGGTCATCATGCTGAACATGTGCCGAACTCGGAGGTGCCGTACATTCGGTGCTTGATCAGTCAGATCTAGAAGAAGTTCGACTACATCAACCATGTTGTCACACACTTCCGCTTTTGGTCTACGAGGGTATGTGGACACACTCTCCCCCTCTCGTTGCTATGCATATCCTAGATAGATCTTGCGTGATCGTAGGAAACCTTTTGAAATTGCATGCTACGTTCCCCAACAGTGGCAGCCGAGCCAGGTTTATGCGTAGATGATATGCACGATTAGAACACAAAGAGTTGTGGGCGATCATAGTCATACTGCTTACCACCAATGCCTTGTTTTGATTCGGCGGTATTGTTGGATGAAGCTTCCCGGACCAACCTTACATGACCATGTTCATGAGACCGGTTCCATCGATAGACATGCAACTTGTTTTGCATAAAGGTGGCTGGCGGGTGTCTATTTCTCCAACTTTAGTTGAATCGAATTTGACTACGGCCGATCCTTGTTGGTTCCCACTCATCGTAAAGTTTTCTTGGGATAGAAACTTCCAATTCAAGTTTTTCTTCATAAGATTGCATCAAGGCATCAACGATATGTTTAGTGAACACTTTATTTCGACTATAAGCGTGAGGAGAATTTAGCACGGATTGCAACAAGGAGATACAATCAATCAAAGAGCAATTACATAGTTAAATTCCTTGAAATCCAAAATAGTGGGTTTAGCAACATCTAGGATTTTAATTTCTTCGATCCCACTTTTATCAATTTTAGCATCAAGATCTAAAAACTCCGAATTCTTGGAACGCCTTCTAGGTAAAGGTGGATCATATTCAGTCCCATCATTATTAAGATTCATATTGCAAAACAAAGATTTTATAGGGGACACATCAATAACTTTTAGATCTTCATCTTTATTTTCATAGCGATCCGGTTTAGCGGCCATCCTATTAACTAAGGTGGCTTGCTCATCCAAAATTTCAGCGGTCAACTTCTCAAGACGAGCAATTTGGGATCTTAAACCATCAAATTCTTTAGACATATCATCGAGCTCTTTATTCATAAAACTCATAAAACTGTTTTGTTCCTTAAGCTCGTTTCTAAAGAAACTATTATGCTCTAATTGCAAGACCATAAAACTCCTAACATTGTTTTTGATTTCTTCTAACCTCTTAAGGTGAAGATCACCAAATCAGGGAAGAGCCATCAAGACAAGTAAGAAAACTAACACACAAGCAAACAAAAAGCAAGTGGGCAAAAACAGGCAAATAGAGAAAGAGAGGGAGGATAGAGAGAGAGAGGGTGAATAAAACGGCAAGGGTGAAGTGGGGAAGAGGAAAACGAGAGGCAAATGGCAAATAATGTAATGCGGGAGATAAGGATTGTGATGGGTACTTGGTATATTGACTTTTGCGTAGACTCCCCGGCAACGGCGCCAGAAATCCTTCTTGCTACCTCTTGAGCACTGCATTGGTTTTCCCCGAAGAGGAAGGGATGATGCAGCAAAGTAGCGTAAGTATTTCCCTCAGTTTTTGAGAACCAAGCTATCAATCTAGTAGGAGGCTAAGCGCGAGTCCCTCGTACATGCACAAAACAAATAAATCCTCGCAACCAACGCGATAAGGGGTTGTCAATCCCTACACGGCCACTTACGAGAGTGAGATTTGATAGATATGATAAGATAATATTTTTGGTATTTTAATGATAAAGATGCAAAGTAAAATAAAAGCAAAGTAAAAAGCCAAGGAAATTACTAAGTATTGGAAGATTAATATGATGAAGATAGACCCGGGGGCCATAGGTTTCACTAGTGGCTTCTCTCAAGAGCATAGGTATTCTACGATGGGTGAACGAATTACTGTCGAGCAATTGACAGAATTGAGCATAGTTATGAGAATATCTAGGTATGATCATGTATATGGGCATCACGTCCGAGACAAGTAGACCGACTCCTGCCTGCATCCACTACTATTACTCTATTACTCCACTCATCGACCGCTATCCATCATGCATCTAGAGTATTAAGTTAATGAAAACAGAGTAATGCCTTAAGCAAGATGACATGATATAGAGGGATAAACTCATGCAATATGATGAAAACCCCATCTTGTTATCCTCGATGGCAACAATACAATACGTGCCTTGCTGCCCCTACTGTCACTGGGAAAGGACACCGCAAGATTGAACCCAAAGCTAAGCACTTCTCCCATTGCAAGAAAGATCAATCTAGTAGGCCAAACCAAACTGATAATTCGAAGAGAATTGCAAAGATAACCAATCATACATAAAAGAATTCAGAGAAGATTCAAATATTATTCATAGATAGACTTGACCATAAACCCACAATTCATCGGTCTCAACAAACACACCGCAAAAAGAAGATTACATCGAATAGATATCCACAAGAGAGGGGGATAACATTGTATTGAGATCCAACAAGAGAGAAGAAGCCATCTAGCTAATAACTATGGACCCGAAGGTCTGAGGTAAACTACTCACACTTCATCGGAGGGGCTATGGTGATGATGTAGAATCCCTCCGTGATCGATACCCCCTCCGGCGGAGCTCCGGAACAGGCCCCAAGATGGGATCTCGTGGATACAGAAAGTTGCGGCGGTGGAATTAGGGTTTTGGCTCCGTATCTGATTGTTTGGGGTACGTAGGTATATATAGGAGGAAGGAGTACATCGGTGGAGCAACAGGAGGCCCACGAGGGTGGAGGGCGCGCCTGGGGGGGGGGTAGGCGCGCCCCCCTACCTCGTGGCCTCCTCTTTTGTTTCTTGATGTAGGGTCCAAGTCTCCTGGGTCTTGTTCGTTGAGAAAATCACGTTCCCAAAGGTTTCATTCCATTTGGACTCCGTTTGATATTCCTTTTCTTCGAAACCCTAAAATAGGCAAAAAAAACAGCAATTCTGGGCTGGGCCTCCGGTTAATAGGTTAGTCCCAAAAATAATATATAAGTGGATAATAAAGCCCAATAATGTCCAAAACAGTAGATAATACAGCATGTAGCAATCAAAAATTATAGATACGTTGGAGACGTATCAAGCATCCCCAAGCTTAATTCCTGCTCGTCCTCGAGTAGGTAAATGATAAAAATAGAATTTTTGATGTGGAGTGCTACTTGGCATAATTTTAATGTAATTCTTCTTAATTGTGGTATGAATATTCAGATCCGAAAGATACAAGATAAAAGTTTAATATTGACATAAACATAATAATACTTCAAGCATACTAACAAAGCAATCATGTCTTCTCAAAATAACATGGGCAAAGAAAGTTATCGCTACAAAATCATATAGTCTGGCTATGCTCCATCTTCACCACACAAAATATTTAAATCATGCACAACCCCGATGACAAGCAAGGCAATTGTTTCATACTTTTGGTGTTCTCAAACTTTTTCAATCTTCACGCAATACATGAGCGTGAGCCATGGATATAGCACTATAAGTGGAATAGAATGGTGGTTGTGGAGAAGACAAAAAGGGAGAAGATAGTCTCACATCAACTAGGCATATCAATGGGCTATGGAGATGCCCATCAATAGATATCAATGTGAGTGAGTAGGGATTGCCATGCAATGTATGCACTAGTGCTATAAGTATATGAAAGCTCAACAAAAGAAACTAAGTGGGTGTGCATCCAACTTGCTTGCTCATGAAGACCTAGGGCATTTTGAGGAAGCCCATCATTGGAATATACAAGCCAAGTTCTATAATGAAAATTCCCACTAGTATATGAAAGTGATAACATATGAGACTCTCTATCATGAGTATCATGGTGCTACTTTGAAGCACAAGTGTGGTAAAAGGATAGTAACATTGTCCCTTCTCTCTTTTTCTCTCATTTTTTTATTTGGGCCTTTTCTCTTTTTATGGCCTCTTTTCTTTCTCTTTTTTTTTATTTTTCGTTTGGAGTCTCATCCCGACTTGTGGGGGAATCATAGTCTCCATCATCCTTTCCTCACTGGGACAATGCTCTAACAATGATTATCATCACACTTTTATTTTCTTACAACTCAACAATTACAACTCGATACTTAGAACAAATTATGACTCTATATGAATGCCTCCGGCGGTGTACCGGGATATGCAATGAATCAAGAGTGGCATGTATGAAAGAATTATGAATGGTGGCTTTGCCACAAATACAATATCAACTACATGATCATGCTAAGCAATATGACAATGATGGAGTGTGTCATAATAAACGGAACGGGGGAAAGTTGCATGGCAACATATCTCGGAATGGCTATGGAAATTCCATAATAGGTAGGTATGGTGGCTGTTTTGAGGAAGGTATATGGTGGGTGTATGATACCGGCGAAAGGTGCGCGGTATTAGAGAGGCTAGCAATGGTGGAAGGGTGAGAAAAGTGTGTATAATCCATGAACTCAACATTAGTCATATAGAACTCATATACTTATTGCAAAAATCTACAAGTTATCAAAGCAAAGTATTACACGCATGCTCCTAGGGGGATAGATTGGTAGGAAAAGACCATCGCTCGTCCCCGACCGCCACTCATAAGGAAGACAGTCAAAAAATAAATCATGCTCCGACTTCATCACATAACGGTTCACCATACGTGCATGCTACGGGAATCACAAACTTTAACACAAGTATTTCTCAAATTCACAACTACTCAACTAGCATAACTTTAATATCACCATCTTCATATCTCAAAACAATTACCAAGCATCAAACTTCTCATAGCATTCAACACACTCATAAGAAAGTTTTTACTATTCTTGAATACCAAGCATATTAGGATTATTTAAGCAAATTACCATGCTATTTAAGACTCTCAAAATAATCTAAGTGAAGCATGAGAAATCAGTAGTTTCTATAAAACAAATCCACCACCGTGCTCTAAAAGATATAAGTGAAGTACTAGAGCAAAACTATATAACTCAAATGATATAAGCGAAGCACATAGAGTATTCTAACAAATTCCAAGTCATGTATGGCTCTCTCAAAAGGTGTGTACAGCAAGGATGATTGTGTTAAACTAAAAATCAAAGACTCAAATCATACGAGACGCTCCAAGCAAAACACATATCATGTGGTGAATAAAAATATAGTTCCAAGTAAAGTTACTCATAGAAGTAGACGAAAAGAGGGGATGCCTTCCGGGGCATCCCCAAGCTTTGGCTTTTACGTGTCCTTAGATTATCTTGGGGGTGCCATGGGCATCCCCAAGCTTAGGCTCTTGCCACTCCTTGTTCCATAATCCATCAAATCTTCACCCAAAACTTGAAAACTTCACAACACAAAACTTAAAGTAGAAAATCTCGTGAGCTCCGTTAGCGAAAGAAAACAAAAGACCACTTCAAGGTACTGTAATGAACTCATTATTTATTTATATTGGTGTTAAACCTACTGTATTCCAACTTCTCTATGGTTTATAAACTATTTTACTATCCATAGATTCATCAAAATAAGCAAACAACACACGAAAAACAGAATCTGTCAAAAACAGAACAGTCTGTAGTAATCTGTAGCTAGCGAAGATCTGGAACCCCAACAATTCTAAAATAAACTGATGGACGTGAGGAATTTATCTATTTATCATCTGCAAAAAGAATTAACTAAATAGCACTTTCCAAATAAAAATGGCAGCAGTTCTCGTGAACGCTAAAGTTTCTGTTTTTTACAGCAAGATTAACAAGACTTTCCCCAAGTCTTCCCAACGGTTCTACTTGGCACAAACACTAATTAAACACAAAAAACACAAACTCAACAGAGGCTAGATAAATTATTTATTACTAAATAGGAGCAAAAAGCAAGGAATAAAAATAAAATTGGGTTGCCTCCCAACAAGCGCTATCGTTTAACGCCCCTAGCTAGGCATAAAAAGCAAGGATAGATCTAGGTATTGCCATCTTTGGTAGCCAATCCATAAGTGGCTCTCATAATAGATTCATAAGGTAATTTAATTTTCTTTCTAGGAAATTGTTCCATGCCTTTCCTTAACAGAAATTGGAATCTAATATTTCCTTCCTTCATATCAATAATTGCACCAATCGTTCTAAGGAAAGGTCTACCAAGAATAATAGGACATGAAGGATTGAAATCTATGTCAAGAACAATAAAATATACGGGCACATAATTCCTATTTGCAACAATAGGAACATCAGTAATTCTTCCCATAGGTTTCTTAATAGTGGAATCCGCAAGGTGCAAGTTCAGAGAGCAATCATCAAAATCACGGAAACCTAACAAATCGCACAAAGTCTTTGGAATTGTGGAAACACTAGCACCCAAATCACACAAAGCATAGCATTCATGATCTTTTCTTTTAATTTTAATAGTTGGTTCCCACTCAACATAAAGTTTTCTAGGGATAGAAACTTCCAATTCAAGTTTTTCTTCATAAGATTGCATCAAGGCATCAACGATATGTTTAGTGAACGCTTTATTTTGACTATAAGCGTGAGGAGAATTTAGCGCGGATTGCAACAAGGAGATACAATCAATCAAAGAGAAATTTTCATAGTTAAATTCCTTGAAATCCAAAATAGTGGGTTTAGCAACATCTAGGGTTTTAATTTCTTCGATCCCACTTTTATCAATTTTAACATCAAGATCTAAAAACTCCGAATTCTTGGAACGCCTTCTAGGTAAAGGTGGATCATATTCAGTCCCATCATTATTAAGATTCATATTGCAAAACAAAGATTTAATAGGGGACACATCAATAACTTTTAGATCTTCATCTTTATTTTCATAGCAATCCGGTTTAGCGGCCATCCTATTAACTAAGGTGGCTTGGTTATCTGAAATTTCAGCGGTCAGCTTCTCAAGACGAGCAATTTGGGATCTTAAACCATCAAATTCTTTAGACATATCATCGAGCTCTTTATTCATAAAACTCATAAAACTTTTTTGTTCCTTAAGCTCATTTCTAAAGAAACTATTATGCTCGAATTGCAAGACCATAAAACTCCTAATGTTGTTTTCGATTTCTTCTAACCTTTTAAGGTGAAGATCACCAAATCGGGGAAGAGCCATCGAGACAAGGAAGCAAACTAACACACAAGCAAACAAAAAGCAAGCAGACAAAAAGAGGCAAATAGAGAAAGAGAGGGAGGATAGAGAGAGAGGGTGAATAAAATGGCAAGGGTGAAGTGGGGGAGAGGAAAACGAGAGGCAAATGGCAAATAATGTAATGCAGGAGATAAGGATTGTGATGGGTACTTGGTATATTGACTTTTCCGTAGACTCCCCGGCAACGGCGCCAGAAATCCTTCTTGCCACCTCTTGAGCACTGCGTTGGTTTTCCCCGAAGAGAAAGGGATGATGCAGCAAAGTAGCGTAAGTACTTCCCTCAGTGTTTGAGAACCAAGGTATCAATCTACTAGGAGGCTACACGCGAGTCCCTTGTACCTGCACAAACAAATAAATCCTCGCAACCAACGCGATAAGAGGTTGTCAATCCCTACACGGCCACTTACGAGAGTGAGATCTGATAGATATGATAAGATAATATTTTTGGTATTTTTATGATAAAGATGCAAAGTAAAATAAAAGCAAAGTAAAAAAGCAAAGGAAATTACTAAGTATTGGAAGGTTAATATGATGAAGATAGACCCGGGGGCCATAGGTTTCACTAGTGGCTTCTCTCAAGAGCATAGGTATTCTACGGTGGGTGAACGAATTACTGTTGAGCAATTGACAGAATTGAGCATAGTTATGAGAATATCTAGGTATGATCATGTATATAGGCATCACGTCCGAGACAAGTAGACCGACTCCTGCGTGCATCTACTACTATTACTCCACTCATCGGCCGCTATCCAGCATGCATCTAGAGTATTAAGTTAATGAAAACAGAGTAACGCCTTAGGCAAGAAGACATGATGTAGAGGGATGAACTCATGCAATATGATGAAAACCCCATCTTGTTATCCTCGATGGCAACAATACAATACGTGCCTTGCTGCCCCTACTGTCACTGGGAAAGGACACCGCAAGATTGAACCCAAAGCTAAGCACTTCTCCCATTGCAAGAAAGATCAATCTAGTAGGCCAAACCAAACTGCTAATTCGAAGAGACTTGCAAAGATAACCAATCATACATAAAAGAATTCAGAGAAGATTCAAATATTATTCATAGATAGACTTGATCATAAACCCACAATTCATCGGTCTCAACAAACACACCGCAAAAGAAGATTACGTCGAATAGATCTCCACAAGAGAGGGGGAGAACATTGTATTGAGATCCAAAAAGAGAGAAGAAGCCATCTAGCTAATAACTATGGACCCGAAGGTCTGAGGTAAACTACTCACACTTCATCGGAGGGGCTATGGTGCTGATGTAGAAGCCCTCCGTGATCAATGCCCCCTCCGGCGGAGCTCCGGAACAGGCCCCAAGATGGGATCTCGGGGATACAGAAAGTTGCGGTGGTGGAATTAGGGTTTTGGCTCCGTATCTGATCGTTTGGGGTACGTAGGTATATATAGGAGGAAGGAGTACATCGGTGGAGCAAGAGGAGGCCCACAAGGGTGGAGGGCGCGCCTGGGGGGGGGGGGGGTAGGCGCGCCCCCTACCTCGTGGCCTCCTCTTTTGTTTCTTAACGTAGGGTCCAAGTCTCCTGGGTCTTGTTCGTTGAGAAAATCACGTTCCCAAAGGTTTCATTCCGTTTAGACTCCGTTTGATATTCCTTTTCTTCGAAACCCTAAAACAGGCAAAAAAAACAACAATTCCGAGCTGGGCCTCCGGTTAATAGGTTAGTCCCAAAAATAATAAAAAAGTGGATAATAAAGCCCAATAATGTCCAAAAGAGTAGATAATATAGCATGGAGCAATCAAAAATTATAGATACGTTGGAGACGATCATGGAGATCAAGGTGTCAAGCCGGTGACGATGGAGATCATGATGGTGCTTTGGAGATGGAGATCAAAGGCACGAGATGATGATGCCATATCATGTCACATATTTTGATTGCATGTGATGTTTATATTTTATGCATCTTATTTTGCTTAGTACGGCGGTAGCATTATAAGATGATACCTCGCTAAATTTCAAGGTATAAGTGTTCTCCCTAAGTATGCACTATTGCGACAGTTCGTCGGGCCGAGACACCATGTGATGATCGGGTGTGATAAACTCTACGTTCACATACAACGGGTGCAAGACAATTTTGCACGTGCAGAATACTCGGGTTAAACTTGACGAGCCTAGAATGTACATACATGGTCTCGGAACACTAAGACCGAAAGGTCGAACGTGAATCATATAGTAGATATGGTCAACATAGAGATGTTCACCATTGAAAACTACTCCATCTCACGTGATGCTCGGACATGGTTTAGTTGATATGGATCACGATCAGATTTAGATGACTAGAGGAATGTCTATCTAAGTGGGAGTTCTTTAGCAATATGATTAACTGAACTTAAATTTATCATGAACTTAGTCCTGATAGTTTTTGCAAATCTATGTTGTAGATCAATGGCCCGTGCTACCGTTCCCTTGAATTTTACTGTGTTCCTAGATAAAGCTAAGTTGAAAGATGATGGTAGAAACTACACAGACTAGGTCCGTAGGATTATCCTCATTGCTGCATAGAAGAATTACGTTCTTGATACGTCTCCATCATATCTATAATTTTTTATTGTTCCATTCAGTTATATTATCAATCTTGGATGTTTTATAATCATTTTATATTATTTTTTGGTACTAACCTATTGACAGAGTGCCAAGTGCCAGTTGCTATTTTTTGCATCTTGTTTACATCGCAGGAAATCAATACCAAACGGAGTCCAAATGCCACAAAATTTTACAGAGCTTTTTTATGGACTAAAAGACACCTAATGGGCCCTGGTTGCGCTTGGGGGGTGCTCCGAGGAGAGCACAACCCACCAGGGCGTGGCAGGAGGCCCAAGCGCACCCTGGTGGGTTGTGCCCACCTCGTGTGCCCCCCGTACCGCCTCTTTGCTCTATAAATACCCCAATATTCCCAAAACCCTAGGGGAGTCGACAAAATATTGAGCCAGCTGCTCGAGAGTCCAGAACCACTAGATCCAATCTAGACACCATCTCGGATGGTGTTCACCACCTCCATTGGTGCCTCTCCGATGATGCGTGAGTAGATCTTTGTAAACCTTCGGGTCCGTAGTTAGTAGCTAGATGGCTTCCTCTCTCTCGCTGAATTCTCAATACAATGGTCTCTTGGAGATCCATATGATGTAACTCTTTTTGCGGTGTGTTTGTTGGGATTTGATAAACTTTGAGTTTATGATCAGTTATATCTTTTTATATCCATGAAAGTATTTGAGTTTCTTTGATCTATTTTATGCATGATCTCTTATAGCCTCATATTTCTTCTCCGATATTTGGGTTTTGTTTCCCCAACTTGATCTATTTATCTTGCAATGGGAAGAGGTGCTTTGTAGTGGGTTCAATCTTATGATGCTTGTTCCCAGTGACAGAAGGGGAACTGACATGTATATATCATTGCTACTAACGATAAAACGATGGGGTCTATCTCTACATAGATAGATCTTGTCTACATCATGTCATCGTTCTTATTGAATTACTCCCTTTCTCCATGAACTTAATACACTAGATGCATGCTGGATAGCGGTCGATGTGTGGATGTAACATCCCAAAATTCTAAATTTTGGAATGTTATAATAAATAGATAGATTTGATTAATTGTTTGATTGATTGACTCAAAGTGAGTGAATTCGAACTTTTTGAAAGTTAAATGAGAGGGAATAAAAGGACTTTCCCAAACTTCCATTTTTGTATTTATGATCTCCGTGAATTCAAATTCTTTTCAAATACAAAACCCTCGAGAGAAGATGACATGACTTCTTCCATTTAAATAAATGAAAAGGGTTTTGAAAAGATTTGAATTTCATTTGGAAATATTTTTAATTCAAAAACTTCAAGCAACTCAATGATTTTCATGAGAGAAGATAAAATGACTTCTTCAAATTATGAAATATGAGTTGGGAGTTTCAAAGATCACATTTAAAGTTCTTTTTGAATTTATTTTCAATTTGGAGTTATTTGAGTTTTATTCAAATTATTTTTCTCCAAAAATAAAATATATGGCAAATAGGGTAACATGATTCCCTACATCAGAAAATTGGAGATAAATAAATTTGAATTCATTCTGCTATTTCTAAAATGATTTTTATTGGATTTTATTAGACCAGTAGCACTCTTCGAATTATCTAAATTTGTGTGAATTTTATTTAATGCAAGGAAAATGTTCATCTTGTAGAAAATCTTTTTCTGAAAATTTTGATATATAATATGCCTATATAAAGTTTTATTTTTTATTTTTGTTTTCAAGTTTATTGCATTCTGTTTAAAAAAACTGTGCGCGCGCCTGAAACTAACTGTCGCCCATGTGCGCATCATAGTACCAGCGGGCGCCCTATTTTTTTCTTTATCCTATATGGGCCAGGCCCAGCCAGCATTTTCATTTTTTTTTCTTTCTTTCTTAGGCCGATTTTGTTTTTTTAAGAAAAAAAACTGCAGCCGCAGCGTGCGTGTGCGGCCGGCCGAAGGCCTTTAGGCCCATGTGAGCCACATGATTTCATCCCTGTTTCGTATATTTTCGTCTACGTTTAGTCCCACATTGCCTAGCCTTTGACCCCTAAGCCTCTTTTCCACCAATAAATATATATCCATAGAGCCTTCAAAAATCATCCGATTCGGATTAAATCAATATTTTGGTTTGATTAGATTCATTTAAGAAAAATATATTTCTCCTCTCCGGCGTGACTTCTGAAAATTGTCTTTTCTCTCCAAAGTCATCTTTTCTCTGCCTTATAAAGGTATCTTTCTTTGATTTTTTTCTTATACTTCCGTAGTTTATTATTTTTTGACTAATACAATAGAATAATTAGATTATCAATTAGTCTATGTATTTATACGTTAGACCTTAACCGTAGCTATTTTTCTTTCGTAAAACAGCTTGGCCCTAATTTTTTAAATAGCCATAACTTTTCACTCATTTATCCAAATTAGATGAAACCAACGCCTATAGCTTCGTCTTGTTATAACCTATCCAGTGAACCTGTCACATCAACTTTTTGAAATTTTCAAATTTTGAATTTTGTTCAGATTCATATTCAAACTTCTTTTGAACATAATTTGAGTTTAGTAACTCCGATTTAGTTGATTCTTTTTGCAAATCGAAGCTCTTGACCTAAACTTTCTGATAAGGCCAAATTCACTTAATTTTGGTACTGTTAGAAATTGTTTTATGTTGCAAGAGTTATTTGCTTGGTTTTGACATTTACCAAATTGTCTTCTTCGTTCTTCCCGATCTTCTGAGTGATTGCTTATGTGTGGTTACTATTGCTTGCTTACGATAGATTGACCGGAGTGTGACGAGTAGAACTATCAAGAGTTTTGAGTGCGAATCATCTTCATCAACATTGCAGGCAAGTTCACACTTTGATCATATCCCTTTTATCACCCAGTTTTTATGCATTAGTTCCAATCCTCAAACATTGCATAATTAGGATGTCATTAACTTGTGGGTTGGGAAGTAGTTGATGAGGTAGAACCTTTTACCCTGTTACATTCAAACCCTTGGGAGTTACTTCTACGCGTTGCTTAATTTCCTATGCTATGCTCGTAGACGTGGTTTGGGCGAGTGAAATCCATGACAGATGTGAGATTGTTAATTAATGGTTCAACTTAAGGTGGCAACTTAAATACACATCTGGGTGGATTGAGGCACCTGGAGTACCCAGTGTTGCCTGTATTTTTTGGAAATCCCGGAGTACCCGTGTGATTTTCCTATGGACCGGCACCCAGGCTCAAAGGGATCATAAGATTATTCATGCTAGAAACTTCCGTGCGCAGCCACAAGCTATTATGGGCTCTAGCATAGTTGAGTAAGTTACGTGAAGCTCTTGAAGAGGTGGATCAGCAGGTAGAGGGTTGTAGGTTTGGTATGGTCTGCCCGGAGTACAGAGTTAATGTTTCTGAAAGACTGTGTCTCAGTCATCCGTTTCTCAAACACCATGTAGTGCGAGAAATCCAACGGAGGCGATCGAGTCTTGTGAGGAAAAGTGCGCAAACCTCTGCAGAGTGTATAAATTAATCATGGTTAGCCGTGTCCCCGGTTATGGACAATCTTGAGTCTCTGGTACTTGGATTATCCTATTGATCTCATCACGTTATTGAAATAATTTGTTGGGTTATTGATGTTAATTTGGGATTGAGTTGGGGGAACCTTCTCAATATTTATCAACCAACTTTGTAGTTAAATAAAATGTATTCCTTTGCAGTAGGGAAAAATTGGCTTTTCGCAAAAACATTATAACCATAGAGCCTTTCCACCAGCCAAATATGCTTGTAGTGATAGCTATTATTCATCATTATCCTATGGTGTGAATTTGCCAGTACATTCAATGTACTGACCCTTTGTGGCTGCAACGTCTCATGTTGCAGGAATCTTACGACGAGTAAGTGATACGTTAGGGTTACGATTTCTACACTCAACTTTGCCGTTGGTGTTGATGGGAATCCACAACCTTGTTGTTACTTCCGCTATTTGGATTGAGGTAATAGTATTTACGTTACTTTATACATGTGATTTACCTCTGCTATAAATCCTCGAGTACTATGTGTGTCAGCATACCGATCCAGGGATGACACTTAAGCACAGAGACTTGACCGTTTGAGGTCGGGTCGCTACAAGATGGTATCAGAGCATATGTTGACTGTAGGACATGACCCCTAGAAACTGGCAAGCCCATAGGAAAGATTTTCTCTATAACTTTCTTTTCAAAAAAGATCTTTTACCTCTCCTCTCTTCTGAGCTTATTCAAATATTCCCTTTAGTGAGACCATACCCCTTTCCCCTTTTGACCACACGAAGATTTGACTAATGAGACCACTCCAAGAAGTACAAGATATCGGACAACTGAGAACATTCGGAATGAAGAGGATTTTACCATACATTATAATAATGGAAACTCCAACGGTTGAAGACTCCAAAGACTAGGAGAATTTGAAGGCCCTGTACAAATTTCTAGATTTGTATGACCTAGGAAGGCACCCCTTATGGGACTTGGCAGACTATGGAAGCTGTCAATACCCGAGATCAAGGTGTATTGGAGAAAGACCGGAACATGGAGAGTTGAGAACTCAAAGTTTCGTCAAGAAAACCCTAAGGCAGGAGATATCAACTATGGAAGATAGCTCATGGCAATGACAAGGGCAGAAACACGGTTATCCATGATGTCATCGCCACTGATACTATGGTCACCGAGCTGAGCTAAGCATGCATTTCTTCGGAAGGATTGGATGGTAGAAGGCTGATGGAGCACCTAACAGTAAGATGAAGTTTTAACCTTAGCTGGTGTATCACCAGAATCTGGAGTAGTACATCAAGAATTTTAAGATGGAGCTCCAGGAAGCCGTATTAGACACGGAAGCATTTCGTGAAGAACTCAGGAACCAGAAGCTGAAAGTAGCCAAGCTGGAGGAGCTACAACCTCGAGATACCGGAGATTTGTCAGGAAGTGAAGGACAGTAGGACCATGGCTCATGCCAAGGATGTTGAAACCCAGAAGTTTGGAACGCAACTCCAGAATATTAAAGGACGTCACGAAAGACTTCGTGTCAATAGAGTTGATCTGGCAAAAGAACTTGAGAAAGACAAGCATGATCGGAAGAAGCCATTGGAGGCATGAACAAGGCTTGAAGAGTTTGGAGACGTTGAAGATTTATTGACCTTTAGAAGACCAAACCCCTGTTATATACCTACGTTAGATGCGACGTTTGTGAGCTGTCATTTGTTTGATGTTTTTCCGACAGCCACAGATGAAATCTGTCTTTTCAAAACCATTGTTTGTATTGTGCATCCCTCTCCCTCTCTCTCATCTCGCCCCAAAACCCTTGGACCCAATAGAGGATGAATGGAGATGAGCTTGTATTTTCTGGACCGATGAGTCAGTTGGAGACAGACCGATGGATTCAGAACATGGAGGATCACATGGAGAATAACCCTATAGTTGGAAATGATATGACCCAGCATGCTCTTCAGTGCTTTGAAAGAAGTGCTGCTACTTGGTGGAGGATGTACCAAACCATGAATGGATGGCAAGGAGTAACCACTTGGAGAGAATTTAAGTTGACTTTGCCAAAGTTTCGGTTTGTGTCCCAGAAGTTGAAGCCTTACGGAAAGGATATGAAGAAATCTTGTGCATGCAAGATTTGTGGAGAAATAGGACACACCCATAAAGAACACAATGATGAATGCCCTAATTGTGAAGGAAGTCACCCAGTTGAAGAATGCCCAACTACGCAGATTACTTGTTTCTTGTGTGAAGGGACTACCCACTATCCTGCTCAGTGTCACATTTACCCCATGGTACAACGAACCATCCAGCAGAAGAAAGAAGTAATGAAAGGAGCCCTCATGGAAATTTTAGAAGAAGCTGTGATGGAGGACACACCTAAAGAAGACCCGAGTAAACCCTGCACTAAGTCTTGCTATTCATGTGGAGAAGAAGGACACATCTTCCAAAATTGTTTGAATGGGGATTTAGTAGAATTCCCGACAGAGGAAGTAGAATATGACCCACAAGAAATAGAAGCCATGATCGGCATGGAATGGTCCAGGAAGAGAAGCATATTGGATTCCAGGAAGGACCTGAGTCATATCACCTGTTACAGGTGCAAGGAGTCAGGGCACTACCTCAACAGTTGCCCAAAAAGGAAACCTCGATACTTGTAAGAAGTAATATGTTTTAGTTGTAATGGAGCAGGGCACTTTGCCAGAGAATGCCCCAAGGAGAAGGAAACTTGTGCTAGATAGTTGAGTTTGCAACAAAAGAAATGGAGTAGCAGAAGTGAGAACATTTTCTTTTATATTGAGGTGTTGAGTTGAGACATGTAATGGAAAAGCGAGAGATTGTGATCATTTGAGAATGAATAAAGTTAGCATCGTTGGTACTGATATGGATTTATGAGTTGTTACTCTATGAAGAAGAATTTTGGCCATTTTGAGGATATGAGAAATATGGTCTATGGAAGATTTGTGCATTTTAAGGGTGGGAGTACCCTGTAAGAACCGTTGACCCCTGGAAAAGATAAGGATACTCCACTGAGTGGATTTTGGACAAAATGAATACAAGTTTTGTCTTGATATGTGTGATACCCCAAGAGTATGTAGGATAAAGTTGGAGACCGTCAGTTGTTTGGACCAAATGTGATCAAGGAGTCAGAAGAGAATGTTAAGTTGATTCGAGATAGACTGGAGGTAGCTCAGTCCAGGCAGAAGAGTTATGCAGACTAAAAAATGCAAGGAGGTAGTCTATGAAATTGGAGATAGAGCATGTCTTCGTGTGTCCCCTCTGCGAGGAGTTAAACGAATTGGAGTGAAGGGAAAGTTAGCCCCGAGATTTGTAGGACCATACCGAGTTTTGGAGCGTATGGGAGAAGTGGCCAACAAGTTGGAGTCACACGAAGGACTGTCAGGAGTTCATGATGTGTTTCACATTTCCCAGTTGAAGAAGTGCCATGCAGAGATGGCCAGTATTCCCCTGTAAGGACGCTTGACCCCGGAAAGGATAATGATGTTCCACGAAGTGGAATATGGACTTCATAAGTATAAGTTTTTATCTCGGTATGAGGGATATCCCACGAGGATGAAGAGATAAATTACTATTGGAAATAAAGGAGGTATGATGTCGGAAATATGGATCAATGGAAACTCTATGATGAGTCTGAGTAATCATGTCCTAGTTTGGTGCCAATAGAAGGAAGGAAAACAGTATAATTGGATGGATTTAAGAATACTAGGAAGTTGGAAGTTGGAATAATGATCAGTTGCCCGATGATAAGTTCAAGGACTACAAGTGATGAGATGGGCCATAATCCACATGCCCCAGGACCTGCCAAGAAGTAAGTACATTCTTGCTGAAGGAAAAACCCTGGAGGAAGATACGACGTTTATCGGCAGACAATTTTATAAGAGTAACGCAAAACCTGAGAGTTGTGAAGGAACGATATATGTTTGTTTGGCTTGCAGAATCAACGGATTATTCCGAACGCAGTTCATGGACAAGAGAAATTCTACAATGCTTGTGAGGATGACCGAGTGTTAGAATGCGAGATTCGCTAAACCTTATACAAGGTAACGATTTGGGTGCGGGATGGATTGATCACCATACCGACTTACTCTTATTATTCGCCTTGCTATATGGGATGGTAAATCTGAGTGACTTACCTATAGTAGAGAGACGACGATCAAAACCTTGTTTAAGCCTTAGAATGGTATAGGTATTTTTCCCTTATACAAGGCAATTTTTGCTAACCGTAGGTTATACGGTGAGGATCAACCCAGACCCATTTCCTGCAGGAGAAACCATAAATTGTTGACCACCATGAGATATCGATAGTTGTTTAGTATTGGCGCCAGACCCGTCAGCTAAGAAGACCCAGTCACAGAAGAACCTTACCTAGATGAAAGACACAAGAATTTAGGAAAAGGTTATGCCACTACCGAAAGAGCCTAGATAAGGAATTATCCTGAAGATCTGAGAAGACCGACACTGTTAACAATATGGATGAAGTATATGAGTTTTGATGGAACCGTAACCAAGCTTCTAAGGGTGGTAGCACCCCAAACCCCCTCCTGCGACAATTGATGGATTTTGAGAAGACCCCGACCCTAACCTATTTCTTTCTAGCCTCTCCGAATCTCGGGGACGAGATTCATTTTAAGGGTGGTAGGTTTGTAACATCTCAAAATTCTAAATTTTGGAATGTTATAATAAATAGATAGATTTGATTGATTGTTTGATTGATTGATTGAGTGAAAGTGAGTGAATTCGAACTTTTTGGAAGTTAAATGAGAGGGAATAAAAGGACTTTCCCAAGCTTCCATTTTGTATTTATGATCTCCGTTAATTCAAATTCTTTTCAAATACAAAACTGTTGAGAGAAGATGACATGACTTCTTCCATTTAAATAAATGAAAAGGGTTTTGAAAAGATTTGAATTTCATTTGGAAATATTTTAATTCAGAAACTTCAAGCAACTCAATGATTTTCATGAGAGAAGATAAAATGACTTCTTCAAATTATGAAATATGAGTTGGGAGTTTCAAAGATTACATTTAAAGTCCTTTTTGAATTTATTTTCAATTTGCAGTAATTTGAGTTTTATTCAAATTATTTTTATCCAAAAATAAAATATATGGAAAATAGGGTAACATGATTCCCTACATCAGAAAATTGGAGATAAATAAATTTGAATTCATTCTGCTATTTCTAAAATGATTTTTATTGGATTTTATTAGACCAGTAGCACTCTTCGAATTATCTAAATTTGTGTGAATTTTATTTAATGCAAGGAAAATGTTCATCTTGTATAAAATCTTTTTCTGAAAATTTTGATATATAATATGCCTATATAAAGTTTTATTTTTTATTTTTGTTTTTCAGTTTATTGCATTCTGTTTAAAAAAAACTGCGCGCGCGCCTGAAACTAACTGTCGCCCATGTGCGCATCATAGTACCAGCGGACGCCCTATTTTTTTCTTTATCCTATATGGGCCAGGCCCAGCCAGCATTTTCATTTTTTTTCTTTCTTTCTTAGGCCGATTTTTTTTAAAAAAATAAAACTACATCCGCAGCCGACCGTGCGGCCGGCAGAAGGCCCGGCCTTTAGGCCCATGCGAGCCACCTCTTTTCATCTCTGTTTCGTATATTTTCGTCTACGTTTAGTCCCACATTGCCTAGCCTTTGACCCCTAAACCTCTTTTTCACCAATAAATATAGACCCATAGAGCCTCCAAAAATCATCCGATTCGGGTTAATTCAATATTTTGGTTTGACTAGATTCATTTAAGAAAAATATATTTCTCCTCTCCGGTGCGACTTCTGAAATTGTCTCTTCTCTCCAAAGTCATCTTTTCTCTGTCTTATAAAGGTATTTTTCTTTGTTTTTTTATACTTCCATAGTTTATTATTTTTTTAGACTAATACGATAGAATAATTAGATTATCAATTAGTCTACGTACTTATACGTTAGACCTTAACCGTAGCTATTTTTCTTTCGTAAAACAGCTTGGCCCTGATTTTTCAAATAGCCATAACTTTTCACTCGTTTATCCAAATTAGATGAAACCAGCGCCTATAGCTTCGTCTTGCTTTCACCTATCCAGTGAATCTGTCACATCAACTTTTTGAAATTTTCAAATTTTGAATTTTGTTCAGATTCATATTGAAACTTCTTTTGAACATAATTTGAGTTTCGTAACTCCGATTTAGTTGATTCTTTTTGCAAATCGAAGCTCTTGACCTAAACTTTCGGATAAGGCCAAATTCACTTAATTTTGGTACTGTTATAAATTGTTTTATGTTGCAAGAGTTAATTGCTTGGTTTTGACGTTTACCGAATTGTCTTCTTCGTTCTTCCTGATCTTCTGAGTGATTGCTTATGTGTGGTTACTATTGCTTGCTTACGATAGATTGACCGGAGTGTGACGAGTAGAACTATCAAGAGTTTTGAGTGTGAATCATCTTCATCAACATTGCAGGCAAGTTCACACTTTGATCATATCCCTTTTATCACCCAGTTTTTATGCATTAGTTCCAATCCTCAAACATTGCATGATTAGGATGTCATTAACATGTGGGTTCGGAAGTAGTTGATGAGGTAGAACCTATTACCCTGTTACATTCAAACCCTTGGGAGTTACTTCTACGCGTTGCTTAATTTCCTATGCTATGCTCGTAGACGTGGTTTGGGTGAGTGAAATCCATGACAGATGTGAGATTGTTAATTAATGGCTCAACTTAAGGTGGCAACTTAAATACACATCTGGGTGGATTGAGGCACCTGGAGTACCCAGTGTTGCTTGTATTTTTTGGAAATCCCGGAGTACCCGTGTGATTTTCCTATGAACCGCCACCCAGACTCAAAGGGATCATAAGATTATTCATGCTAGAAACTTCCGTGCGCAGCCACAAGCTATTATGGGCTCTAGCATAGTTGAGTAAGTTACGTGAAGCTCTTGAAGAGGTGGATCAGCAGGTAGAGGGTTGTAGGTTTGGTATGGTCTGCCCGGAGTAGAGAGTTAATGTTTCTGAAAGACTGTGTCTCGGTCATCCGTTTCTCAAACACCATGTAGTGCGAGAAATCCAACAGAGGCGATCGAGTCTTGTGGGGAAAAGTGCGCAAACCTCTGCAGAGTGTATAAACTAATCATGGTTAGCCGTGTCCCTGATTATGGACAATCTTGAGTCTTTGGTACTTGGATTATCCTATTGATCTCATCACATTATTTAAATAATTTGTTGGGTTATTGATGTTAATTTGGGATTGAGTTGGAGGAACCTTCTCAATATTTATCAACCAACTTTGTAGTTAAATAAAATGTATTCCTTTGCAGTAGGGAAAAATTGGCTTTTTGCAAAAACATTATAACCATAGAGCCTTTCCACCATCCAAATATGCTTGTAGTGATAGCTATTATTCATCATTATCCTATGGTGTGAATTTGCCAGTACATTAATGTACTGACCCTTTGTGGCTGCAACATCTTATGTTGCAGGAATCTTACGACGAGTAAGTGATACGTTAGGGTTACGATTTCTACACTCAACTTTGCCGTTGGTGTTGATGGGAATCCACAACCTTGTTGTTACTTCCGCTATTTGGATTGAGGTAATAGTATTTACGTTACTTTATACATGTGATTTACCTCTGTTATAAATCCTCGAGTACGGTGTGTGTCAGCATACCGATCCAGGGATGACACTTAACCACAGAGACTTGACCGTTTGAGATCGGGTCGCTACAGTGGAGTAATAGTAGTTGATGTAGGCAGGAGTCGGTCTACTAATCTTGGACGTGATGCATATATAATGATCATTTCCTGGATATCGTAATGATTATTTGAAGTTCTATCAATTTCCAACCATAATTTGTTCACCCACCGTTTGCTATTTTTCTCGAGGGAAGCCACTAGTGAAACCTATGGGCCCCTGGTATCTTTCTCATATATTTGCCTTTGTGATCTACTTTTCCTTTCTTTTTATTTTCAGATCTATTAAACCAAAAATACAAAAAATACTTTTCTGAAATTTATTTTATTTGGCGTTCGATCTATCAATATTTACAACTCTCTCACGTCCGTTTGCCAATTTCTGGCACTGTTACCCGAAAGGGATCAACAACCCCTTTTACACGTTGGGTTGCGTGTAGTTCTTGTTTGTGTGCGGGTGTTGTTTACGTTGCGTTGCTTGGTTCTCCTACTGGTTCGATAACCTTGGTTTCATATCTGAGGGAAATACCAATCACCGTTGTGTTGCATCATTCCTTCCTCTTTGGGGAAATACCGACGTAGCTTCAAGCGACATCAAAAGGAATTTATGGCGTCGTTGTCGGGGAGGATCTTCAACATATACCAGGTTCGTAATCATAAATCTCATCTCCTCACAATTTATATTATTTTCCATCTGCCTCTCATTTTCCTCTCCCCCACTTCACAAATATTTGTCATCTTATTCGCCCCTCTTTTTCTGTTCGCCGTTTTCTTGCCGGATCTGTTTTTGAGTGCAATCTTCTTGTGTGGTCATCATGACTCAAGAGAACACCAAGTTATGTGATTTCTCAAATACCAACAACAATGATTTTATTGGCACTCCGCTTGCTCCTCCCGCCGCTAGTGCGGAGACTTGGAATATTAATACTACTTTGCTGAATCTTGTTATGAAAGATCAATTTTCCGGTACTCCTAATGAGGATGTCGCGTCCCATCTTAATACCTTTGTGGGATTATGCAATATGCAAAAGAAAAAAGATGTGCACAATGATGTGGTGAAGATGAAATTATTTTCATTTTCTTTGCATGATACTGCAAAAATTGGTTCTCTTCTTTGCCTCAACGTAGTATCGATTCTTGGAACAAGTGCAAAGATGCTTTTATCACGAAGTATTTTCCGCCTGCAGAAATTATTTCCATTAGAACCCATATCATGTATTTCAAGAAACTTGAACATGAGAAGGTTGCACAATCTTAGTAAAGGATGAAAATGATGCTAAGGAATTGCCCAACTCATGGGTTAAATCTTTTGATGATCATACAAATTTTTTATGCGGGATTGAATTTTGTTTCTCGTAATCTTTTAGATTCCGCAGCGGGTGGTACTTTTATGGAAATTATTTTAGGTGAAGCCACCAAATTGCTTGATAATATCATGGCAAATTATTCACAATGGCATACCGAAAGAGCTCCTACTAGTAAAAAAGTTAATTCGGTTGAAGAAAGTTCTTCTTTGAGTGAAAAAGTTGATGCTCTTATGAAAATGGTTGCTAGAAAAATGCTCCTATTGATTTTAAAGATGGGCCTTGGTCTACTTTGATTGAGCAAAATAGTGATGCCATAGATGTGAATTTTATTTATCGAAATAATTTCAATAACAATGCTTATAGAGGTAATTTTAATCCTAGGCCTTTTCCTAGTAATTCCTCTAATAATTATGGTAATTCCTATGGAAATAAATCTTATAATAATAATAGGAACACCTCTGATCTTGAGAATAATATTAAAGAATTTATCAACATGCAAAAAGTTTTCAACAATTCCATAGAAGAAAAGTTGAGTAAGATTGATGATTTGTCTAGAAGTGTTGATAAAATTTCTCATGATGTGGTAAATCTCAAGATCAAAATTTTTGTGCCTAAGGTTGATGAATCAATTAAATCTCTTTATTTTTCTATGGATGAAAGTAAGAAAAGAACCGCTATGCTTAGAGCTAAAAGAGAATTTTTAGAAAACACGTTTTCTAGTGATTACTTTCACAAAAGTGATGAAGATCTTAAAATGATTGGTGTTTCTTCTATTGATTCCTTGTTTAGTAATATTAAGATTGATCAAAAAGGGACTGGAGAAGAGTCAACTTTAGCTAGAAGGCGTCCCGATAATTCGGAGGGTGAAAATCTTGTTGAGAAAATTGATGAAAGTGGGTTTGATGAGGTCAAAACTTTAACTAGTGATATGCCCACTCTTTTGGATTACAAATTATGATAGTTTCTCTTTGATTGATTGTATTTCTTTGTTGCAATCCATGATAAATTCAACCCGTGTCTATGAACAAAATAAAGCTTTTACTAAACATATTGTTGATGCTATGATGAAAACTTTTGAAGAAAAATTGGAATTAGAAGTTTCAATTCCTAGAAAATTGCATGATGAATGGGAACCTACCATAAAAGTCAAGATTAAAAATTATTAGTGTTTTGCTTTGTGTGACTTGGGTGCTAGTGTCTCTACAATTCTGAAATCTTTATGTGATGTGCTTGGTCTTACCGATCTTGAAGAATTCTCTTTAAATTTGCACTTGGTGGATTCTACTATTAAAAAGCATATGGGAAGAATTAATGATGTTCTTATTCTTGCAAATAGAAATTATGTGCCCATAGATTTTATTGTTCTTGATATTGATTGCAATCCGTCTTGTCCAATTATTCTTGGTAGACCATTTTTACGCACTATCGGTGCCATGATTTATATGAAAGAAGGCAATATCAAGTTCCAATTTCCCTTGAGGAAGGGTATGGAACACTTTCCTAGAACAAGAATTAGGCCACCTTATAAATCAATCATGAGAGCATCTTATGGGCCTCGAAACAAAGATGACAAAACTTAGATCCTTGCTTTATGCCTAGCTAAGGGCGTAAAACTATAGCGCTTGTTGGGAGGCAACCCAATGAATAAAATTTATTTTTGCTTTCTGCTTCCTGTTTTTGAGTGTTGGCACCATTATGCTACTGTTATGATTGTGTTTTTTATTTGTTAATTAGTGTTTGTGCCAATAAAAGCCTTTAGGATCTTCTTGGGTGATAGTTGTTTGATCTTGCTGAAAAAACATAAACTTTTGCGCTCACAAACATAATTCTGGTTTTTAACCAGAGAGCAATAAAATACCCATTCCTTTTGCAGTAGATCAATATACAAATTTCTCAGGCCGTCCTAATTTTTCAGAATTTTTGGAGTTACAAAAGATTCGAAACACCCAGATTGCTACAGACTGTTATGTTTTGACAGATTCTGTTTTCTTTGTGTTGTGTGCTTATTTTAATGGATCTATGGTTTTCTTTGATGAGTTTTTGCCATAGAAAAGTTGGAATACAGTAGATATAATGCAAAAACAAAATATGAATTGGTTTGATACAGTACTTATAGTCGTGATTTATTTTCTTATACTAACGGATCCGACGAAGCTTTTGTTGAGTTTTGTGTGATTGAAGTTTTCAAGTTTTGGGTTATCTTATGATGAATGAAGGAATAAGGATTAAGAAGAGCCTAAGCTTGGGGATGTCCCGGCATCCCCCGCTGTTATCCAAAAGAGAGCAAGCAAGTAAGCTTGGGGATGCCCCCCGAGTGGCATCCTCTCTTTCTTCTAACGACCATCGATATTTTAGTCGAAGCTATATTTTTATTCGTCACATACTATGTGTTTTGCTTGGAGCGCCTTGTATGATATGAGTCTTTGCTTGTTTTTTTGTGTTTTTAGTCTTGATTCCTTGCTGGACACACCTATTTGAGAGACCCAAAATTATGTAATGATTTGTTAGAATGTCTCTCTATGCTTCACTTAAATCTTTTATGAGCTATGGACTTGCTCTAGTGCTTCACTTATATCTTTTTTTATCACGGTGCGCTTTAGTATTTTTGAAGAAATGCTCTCTTGCTTCACTTAGATTTATTTGAGAGTTACTAAAATTTTCAAGAATTTATCTCTATCTTCACTTAAATTAATTTGAGAGAAAGAAATTTTATGCTCATGATCTTCACTTATATTTGTTTGAGCTTATCAAAAGCAACACATGAAAATTAGTCCCAAAGTGATAGATATCCAAGAAGGATATAATAAAAACTTTCATGAAGATCATTGGACAAAATAAACTTGATTCTTAGTAATAGTTTTGAGATATGATGATGTGATCTATGAGTTATGTTGATGAGTAATTATGCTTTAGTAAGAGTATTCCTGTTAAGGTTTCTGATTCCCTATGCAAGCACGAAAGTCAATAATTATGCAATGAAATTATATCCTACTTGCAGTGCATTATTCGGTGTTAACTATGCTTAATGCTCGCTTATGAGATTATTCGTTTCTTGGTTGGTCGCTTCTCAATCTTTTGCTAGCCATCATTTTGCACTAAGTATGATCACTACGTGTGCATCCAAAATCCTTTAAACCAGTTTTGCCACATGAGTCCACTATATCTGCCTATATGCGGTATTCTTTTGCCGTTCTAAGCAAATTTGTATGTGCCATCTCTAATTTTCAAAATAAACTTCTCTTTTGTGTGTTTGTTCCGCTCGAAGAGCGGTGAGGTGTGGCTAATATTTTCCATGCTAGACGTGTTATTCTCATGATGAGTGTTTATTCTCTTGTCATTGCACGAGAGTAAGGCAAAGGTATTAGGGAAGCCCAGTCCTGAAATGAAAAATGAATTTATTTTATGTTGTCAAATAATAAATTCCTTGAAGTGTTGGTATGGAAGGCACCCGTGGATACGGTTAGCCATGGAAAGTGAAAGTATGGTGGAAAAAGGAATAAACTTTATTTTTTGTATGGGAACCGCCTAAGATATATCTAGCATGGGAAGTGTTGGGAACTATAAGTCGTTTTCGTTGGTGGGAAGGATACACCGCCCGAAATGTTTTTATTTCTAATTTTTTCGCTTTGAGCTCTGGCACCTCTACAAATCCCTACTTCCCTCTCCGGAGGGCCTTTCTTTTACTTTATGCAATTTTTATTTTTGAATTTGAGTCTCCATCTACTCTTATAAAAGCACCAACTAGGAGCCAATATGATTGTACTTGAGTATTGGGTGTAGTTAATATGCGAGTGTATTTCATGAATGGATCTATGGTTGAGCATGATGGGTTAGGGATAACTTATTTTGGAGTTGATATTTTGAAACACATGGTTGCTTGTTGATATGCTTGAGTATTTAAGTTATCATGTCAAAACTAGACTATTGCTTTGAACAATATGAAAGTCCAAATGTCCATGCTCTAAATAAAAGAATATGATATGACATGTTAGGAAACATTCCACATCAAAAAATTTGTTTTTATCACTTACCTACTCGAGGACGAGTAGGAGTTAAGCTTGGGGATGCTGATATGTCTCCAACGTATCTATAATTTTTTATTGTTCCATGTTGTTATATTATCAATCTTGGATGTTTTATAATCATTTTATATCATTTTTTGGTCCTAATCTATTGACATAGTGCCAAGTGTCAGTTGTTGTTTTTTGCATGTTTTTTACATCGCAGAAAATCAATACCAAACAGAGTCCGAATGCCACGAAACTTTACGGAGATTTTTTATGGACCAGAAGACACCTAATGGGCCCTAGCTGCGCCTGGGGGGTGCTTCGAGGAGAGCACAACCCACCAGGGCACGCCAGGAGGCCCATGCGCGCCCTGGTGAGTTGTTCCCACCTCGGGTCCCCCCTGATGACCCACAAGTGTAGGGGATCTATCGTAGCTTTTCGATAAGTAAGAGTGTCGAACCCAACGAGGAGCAGAAGGAAATGATAAGCAGTTTTCAGTAAGGTATTCTCTGCAAGCACTGAAATTGTCGGTAACAGATAGTTTTGTGATAAGGTAATTTGTAACGAGTAGCAAGCAATAAAAGTAAATAAGGTGCAGCAAGATGGCCCAATCCTTTTTGTAGCAAAGGACAAGCTTGGAGAAACTCTTATATTAAGGAAAGCGCTCCCGACGACACATGGGAATTATCATCAAGCTAGTTTTCATCACGTTCATATGTTTCGCGTTCGGTACTTTGATAATTTGATATGTGAGTGGACCGGTGCTTGGGTACTATCCTTACTTGGACAAGCATCCCACTTATGATTAACCTCCATTGCAAGCATCCACAACTACAACAGAAGTATTAAGGTAAACCTAACCATAGCATGAAACATATGGATCCAAATCTATAACATCCCAAATTTTCAATTTGGAATGTTATACACTAGATCATCATGCATATCATATTTTCATGCATTTTGGTTGATCCTAGAAATTTCACGCAACTCAAGGACCTTCGGAGAGAGTTGGAGATTTTGTTATTTTCATATTTGAGTTTTCTCAAATTTTGAAAAGAGGATCATTTGATTTATTTATTTCATCTTCAATTATTTCTCCAATATCAAAAATATGAGAGAGGGAATAATATGACTTTCCCAAAATATAGGAAAAATGAAGATTTAATAAATAGATCACATTTTGTTTGCCGGTGTTTATTTGCATTTTATTTGGATAGGGAAAATGCGCGTTTTGGAAAATTGCATTTTAGGCCCGGAGAAAAGTTCATTTTGTTCGGCTCATTTTTTGGAGTCGGGGAAAATTTACTTTAGATTTTTCGGAGTTCGTTTAGTTAGTTTTCTTTTGTTTTTTCTGCGCGCGGAACCAGTTAAAAAAAAACAAAAAAAAGGAGCAGGCCAGCCGGGCCAAAGGCCCAGCCAGCCGGCCGCCGCTCCCAGCCCCTGCGTGCGCTAGCACCTGGCGCAGGAGGCAGCCGCCTCGCCTCTTGTCTTAGCCGAGTCCTAGATGGACTCTAGGCTAGCTTTTTCCTTTATTCCGTTTTTCTTTTTCATCTAGGATTCCTATTCCTAGTCAAAGGGATCATAAGATCTTTCATGCTGGAAACTTCCGTGTGCAGCCACATGCTACTATGGGCTCTGGCATAGTTGACTAAGTTGTGCGAACTCTTACGGGGTGGACTAGCAGATGTAGGGGTTGTAGGTGGTACGGTCTACCCCACATGTAAGGTGCTAGCGCTTCTGAAAGACCGTGTCTCGGTCAACCGTTTCTCAAACACCTTGTAGTGCGAGAAAACAAACGGAGGCGATCGAGTCTTGTGGGAAAAGTGCGCAAACCTCTGCAGAGTGTATAAACTAATCATGATTAGCCGTGTCCCCGGTTATGGACAACTTGAGTATCTAGTACTTGAATATCCTGTGAATCTCAACATGTTACTTCTAATTGATGTTGTTGGGTTTTAATTATTTTTAATTGGGACTGAGAATGCTGTCAACCATTCTCAATGTTTCACAACCACCATGATAGTTAAATAAATTTATTCCTTTGCAGTAGGGAAAAATTGGCTTTACGCAAAACTGTAACCATAGAGCTTTCCACCAGCCATATATGCATATAGTATAGCTGTTTCATTCCATTACTCTCTATGTGTTACTTTGCCAGCATATTCCATGTGCTGACCCGTTTTCAGGCTGCAACGTTAATGTTGCAGACTTTTCAGACGACGATTGAGGTGTTTTTAGGTCGTGGCACTATACTCAGTGATGCCGTTGGAGTTGATGGACCCATTTATCTTCCGAGTCTTCCGCTGTTATCGATATTAGATGGCCTTCAGCCATACTTCAGGACTTTTGGAGCTGTGCAGAATAGGTCTCTAATATTTGCTCCTTTTCCAGCCCAGAATCCCATCTGCCGGCATTCTCCCTCTTCATGTAAACCTTGTAAAATAAGAGAGGATAGGCATAAGTATTGTGACATAATGTGTAATAACAGCCCATAATGCAATAAATATCGATATAAAAGCATGATGCAAAATGGACGTATCAACTCCCCCAAGCTTAGACCTCACTTGTCCTCAAGCGAAAGCCGAAATCGAAAAATATGTCCACATGTTTGGAGATAGAGGTGTCAATAAAATAAAATACGGACATGAGGTCATCATGATCATTCTTAGAGCAGCAACCTTTATATATATTGTCATATGATCTCTTATGCTAAAGTAACAATTCAATCACAATTTTAAGTATGAACCATAAACTTCATTGAGAACCAACAACTCTAATCTCAGTCATTGAGGTAATTGCAATGTATCATAATATAGGAAAGATTCAATATAAGAGCTTTTCAGCAAGTCCACATACTCAACCATCTTTTAGTCTTTCACAATTGCTAACACTCACGCAATATTTATGGGTATGAAGTTTTAATCGGACACAGAGAAAGATAGGGGCTTATAGTTTTGCCTCCCAACGTTTTACCTCAAGGGTAATGTCAACAATAATAGTTCATGAAAACTCACATCCAATTAGCTATATATATCTGGATCTTTCCAACACATTGTGCTTGCCAAAGGATAAAATGTAAAAAGGAAACGTGAATATCACCATGACTCTTTGCATGAAGTATAAGACAAGAATAAAAGATAGGCCCTTTGCAGAGGGAAGCGGAGGTTGTCATGCGCTTTTATAGTTGGACCTTGTGATATGGACCTTTATTATGCAGTCCGTCGCTTTTATTTCTTCCATATCACAAGATCGTATAAAGCTTATTTTCTCCACACTAATAAGTCATACATATTTAGAGAGAAATTTTTATTGCTTGCACCGATGACAACTTACTTGATGGATCTTACTCAATCCATAGGTAGATATGGTGGACTCTCATGGCAAAAATGTTTTTAGGGTTGTTTGGAAGCACAAGTAGTATCTCTACTTGGTGCAAAGAAATTGGCTAGCAAGAGAGATAAAGGCAAGCTCAACATGTTGGATGATCCATGACAATATAATTTATCTCAGATGTAAGAAAACATAACCCATTACGTTGTCTTCCTTGTCCAACGTCAACTCTTTAGCATGTCATATTTTAATGAGTGCTCACAATCATAAAATATGTCCAAGATAGTATATTTATATGTGAACCTCTCTTTCTTTATTTCTTCCTATTAATTGCAGCGATGACCAAAACTATGTTTGTCAACTCTCAACAACTTTTATTCATCATACTCTTTATATGTGAAGTCATGACTCTCCATAAGATCCATATGATCTCTTTATTTCTTATTATTTCTTCTCTTCTATAGCAAAATAATCAAGCCCTTGACTCAACACTAATTTTTATTATATATAGCTCACGAACTCGATTACACAAGAAGATCATAAAGCAAAACTCACAACTAGATCATACTAAAACTTTATTCTACTAGATCAAGATATTATCAAAAGGATCGAGCTAAGAAAAACGGTAAAGATAAAAGTGATGGTGATACGATACCGGGGCACTCCCCCAAGCTTGGCAGTTGCCAAGGGGAGTGCCCATACCCGATGTTCAGTTCTTCTTTGTTGGTGAAGAAGGTGTTGGTGATGATGGATAGTCGCACATCGAGAGTAAGAGATCCTCCAATTTGCGGATAATGCCCTTGAGTGCGATGATATGCTCCTTCACCAAAATATTTTCACTTGTGAGATACTTGTTTTGGATACGAGCTAACTCAATCATCTTGAAAGCCTCAATCTCCGTTGGGGTAAAGAGATTGTGGTGAGGTGGAAGGATGCCTTCTTGATCCTATCATCCTTGTTGATCTCTCCGGGCTCTTCTCTCTTCATCTATATCTTCATTAGCCATGCATCGTTGCCCTCATTGTTGGAGAAGGAGGGAGGCGACATGATGCTTGGCCTTGACAACCCTGGCAGAAAACAGCTCGAAACAAGAACAGGAGATTTTTGCGTGATGCGATGGTCAAAACCTTCGGGAGATTATATAATGAATTTTTACTGACCAAAAGAAGTATCGTGCAATAAAACGGAGTCTGGGGAGCACACGAGGTGCTCACAAGGTAGGGGGCGCGCCCTCCACCCTCGTGGAGGCCTCGTGTCCTTTCCGGTTTGCTTCTTATTTTCCTATTTTCTTAAATATTCCAAAACGGAGAAATATAGCCATTAGAACTGTTTTGGAGTCGGTTTACTTACCGTACCACATACCTATTCCTTTCTGGAGTCTGAAACGTTCCGGAAAGTGTCTCTTATGTATTCCTCTGGGGTTACGGTCTCAATAATATTAGTTTCAACATTTATGGGATTACCTGAGATATAATGTTTGACTCTTTGACCGTTCACCACCTTCGGATTTGTGCCTTCGAAGTTGTTGATTTTTATGGCGCCAGAACAATAGTCCTCCTCGATGATGTATGGACCTTCCCATTTAGAGAGAAGTTTTCCTGCAAAAAATCTTAAACGAGAGTTGTATAACAATACATAATCGCCTACATTGAACTCACGTTTTTGTATCCTTTTATCATGCCATCTTTTAAGTTTTCCTTTGAAAAGTTTGGCATTTTCATAAGCCTGGGTTCTCCATTCATCAAGTGAGCTAATGTCAAATAACCTCTTCTCACCGGCAAGATTGAAGTCATAGTTGAGCTCTTTAATGGCCCAATATGCCTTATGTTCTAATTCAAGAGGTAAGTGACATGCTTTACCATAAACCATTTTATACGGAGACATACCCATAGGATTTTTATATGCAGTTCTATAAGCCCATAATGCATCATCAAGTTTCTTGGACCAATTCTTTCTAGATCTATTAGCAGTCTTTTGCAAAATTAATTTGAGCTCTCTGTTACTCAATTCTACTTGACCACTACACTGTGGATGATATAGAGATGCAATTCTATGATTAACATCATACTTAGCAAGCATTTTACGGAAGGCGCCATGAATAAAATGTGAACCACCATCAATCATTAAATATCTAGGGACTCCAAACCTCGGAAAAATAACTTCTTTAAGTATCTTAATAGAGGTGTTATGATCAGCACTACTAGTTGGAATAGCTTCTACCCACTTAGTAACGTAATCAACAGCAACTAAAATATGTGTATACCCATTAGAGGAAGGAAAAGGTCCCATATAATCAAAGCCCCAAACATCAAATTGTTCAATAACAAGTGAATAATCATAGGAATTTCTTGACGTCTACTAATATTACCAATTCTTTGACATTCATCACAAGATAAGACAAACATACGGGCATCCTTGAAGAGAGTAGGCCAATAAAAACCGGATTGCAATACCTTATGTGCAGTTCTATCTCCAGCATGGTGTCCTCCATAAGCTTCGGAGTGACACTTACGTAGGATCTGTTCCTGTTCATGCTCAGGTACACAACGTCTAATAACACCATCTACTCCTTCTTTGTAAAGATGTGGGTCATCCCAGATGTAATGTCTTAAATCATAGAAAAACTTTTTCTTTTGCGGGTATGTGAAACTAGGTGGTATAAATTTAGCAACAATGTAATTAGCATAATCAGCATACCATGGAACAGTACGAGAAGCATTTATGACATTTAATTGTTCATCAGGAAAGCTATCATCAATAGGTAGTGGGTCATCAAGAACATTCTCTAACCTAGACAAGTTGTCTGCAACGGGATTCTCAGCTCCCTTTCTATCAATAATATGCAAATCAAATTCTTGTAGTAAGAGAACCCATCTAATAAGTCTAGGTTTAGCATCTTTATTTTCCATAAGATATTTAATAGCAGCATGATCAGTGTGAATAGTTACTTTAGAATCAACAATATAAGATCTGAACTTGTCACAAGCAAATACAACTGCTAAGAATTATTTTTCAGTAGTAGCATAATTTCTCTGGGCATTATCTAGAGTTTTACTGGCATATTTAATAACATTTAATTTTTTATCAACTCTTTGTCCTAGAACAGCCCCTACAACATAATCACTAGTATCACACATAATTTCACAGGGTAAATTCCAATCAGGTGGCTGAACAATAGGTGTAGAAATCAAAGCTTTCTTAAGTATTGCAAATGCTTCTACACAATCATCATCATCAAAGGCAAAAGGAATATCTTTTTGTAATAGGTTAGTCAGAGGCCGTGAAATTTTTGAGAAGTCCTTAATGAACCTCCTATAAAAACCGACATGACCAAGGAAACTTCTTATACCTTTGATGTCCTTGGGACACGGCATATTTTCAATAGCATCAACCTTAGCTTTGTCAACTTCAATACCTCTTTCAAAAAATTTATGCCCCAAGACAATACCTTCATTAACCATAAAGTGGCACTTCTCCCAATTCAAGACAAGGTTAGTTTCTTCACATCTCTGCAAAACTCGATCAAGGTTGCTCAAGCAATCATCAAAAGAGGATCCATAAATAGAGAAATCAGCCATGAAAACTTCACAGATCTTTTCACAAAAGTCGGAGAATATAGCCATCATGCATCTTTGAAAGGTAGCAGGTGTATTACATAAACCAAAAGGCATACGTCTATAAGCAAAGGTACCGAAAGGGCAAGTAAAAGTAGTCTTTTCTTGATCATTATCTAACACAGGTATTTGAGAGAAACCAGAGTAACCATCTAGAAAGCAAAAGTGTGTATGTTTGGATAATCTTTCTAGCATTTGATCAATGAAAGGCAAAGGGTAATGATCTTTTTTAGTAGCTTTATTTAATTTGTGGAAATCAATTACCATCCTATAACCTGTAATAATTCTTTGCGGAATTAATTCATCTTTATCATTAGGAACGACAGTAATACCTCCCTTCTTAGGGACACAATGGACAGGACTTACCCACTGACTATCAGCAACGGGATAAATTATACCTGCTTCAAGGAGCTTTAATATTTCCTTTCTTACCACTTCTTTCATGTTAGGATTTAGCCGTCGTTTGTGATCAATAACTGGTTTGGCGACTTTCTCCAAATTTATTTGGTGTTGACATAGAGTGAGACTAATGCCCTTAAGATCATCAAGACTATATCCAATAGCAGCACGATGCTTCTTGAGAGTTTTCAATAATCTCTCTTCTTCATGCTATGAAAGGTTAGCACTAATAATAACAGGATATATCTTCTTTTCATCAAGATAAGCATATTTTAGAGTATCAGGCAATGGTTTAAGCTCAAACACGGGATCACCCTTGGGTGGAGGAGGATCCCCTAGGATTTCAACAGGCAAGTTGTGTTTCAGAATAGGTCCCTTTTTAAAGAACACTTCATGTATTTCCCTTCTTTCATTCATGAACATATCATTTTCATGGTCTAGCAAATATTGTTCCAAAGGATCAGTAGGAGGCACGACAATAAAAGCAAGACCAATAATTTCATCTTTACTAGGCAATTATTTATCATGGGGTTGTCTACGAAACTTAGCAAAATTAAACTCATGAGACATATCCCCCAAACCAACAGAAACAATATCCTTATTGAAGTCTGTCTTATCATTAACAGTATTCAAGAAGGGTCTACCAAATATAATGGGACAAAAGTCATCTTGTGGGGAACCAAGAACAAGAAAATCAGCAGGATATTTAACTTTCCCACACAAGACTTCAATATCTCTAACAATCCCAATCGGTGAAATAGTATCTCGATTGGCAAGTTTAATGGTAACATAGATATCTTCTATCCCAACAGGTGCAATATCATGCATAATTTATTTGTATAAGGAATGAGGTCTTGTACTTGCACTAGCATCCATACCACATAAGCCATGATAACATTGATCTCCTATTTTAATAGAAATAACAGGTATGCCTACAACAGGTCTATGTTTATTTTTAGCATCCGGTCTAGCAATTCTAGCAGCTTCATTGTAGAAGTAAATAATATGCCCATCAATATTATCGGCCAAGAGATCTTTAACCATAGCAATACTGGGTTCAACTTTAATTTGCTCAGGGGGTTTAGGTGTCTTAATATTACTTTTTTAACCATAGTTGAAGCTTTAGCATGATTCTTTATTCTAACAGGGAAAGGTGGTTTCTCAATATAAGCAGAAGGAACAACAAGATCATCATAGTGACAGTCTTTTCTTCAACTTTAATAGGTGCAACAACTTTTACTTCAATAGGAGGATTATATTTAAACCACTTCTCCTTAGGGAGATCAACATGAGTAACAAAGGATTCACAGAAAGAAGCTACTATCTCAGAGTCAAGTCCATATTTAGTGCTAAATTCACGAAAGGCATCGGTATCCATAAAAGATTTAACATAATCAAACTTAGGTGTTATACCCGACTCCTTACCTTCGTCGAGGTCCCAATCTTCAGAGTTGCGTTTAATTCTTTCCAATAAATCCCATTTGAATTCAATAGTCTTCATCATAAAAGATCCAGTACAAGAAGTATCGAGCATGGAGCGATTACTGAGAGAAAGCCGAGCATAAAATTTCTGAATAATCATTTCTCTTGAGAGCTCATGATTGGGGCATGAATATAACATTGACTTAAGCCTCCCCCAAGCTTGAGCAATGCTTTCTCCTTCGTGAGGCAAAAAATTATATATATAATTGCGATCACGATGAACAAGATGCATAGGATAAAACTTCTTGGGACATTCCAATTTCAATCGCTTATAGTCCCTTGATCCCATATCATCACATGTCAATGCATCTCCCTTCAAAGATAAAGGGAAAACCATCTTCTTGATAACATCTTCGGGCATACCTGCAAGCTTAAATAATCCACAAACTTCATCCACATGGATTAAGTGCAAATCGGGATGTAATGTTCCATCTCCTGCAAAAGGATTAGCTAGCAGATTCTCTATCATACCCGAAGGAATTTCAAAGTAAAAATTTTCATTAGGTTCAGTAGGTTGAGGAGAAACTCTTTGCTCTACCGGTCGGGGTGAAGATACCCCGAACAAGCCCCTCAAAGGATTATGTTCCATAGTAACAAGTGACAGTAAATTTCAGCACACTATATAAATTTTTCCTTACCAAATTCCACCTACCAACGGCGCTTCACTCCCCGGCAACGGCGCCAGAAAAGAGTCTTGATGACCCACAAGTGTAGGGGATCTACCATAGCTTTTCGATAAGTAAGAGTGTCGAACCCAACGAGGAGCAGAAGGAAATGATAAGCAGTTTTCAGTAAGGTATTCTCTACAAGCACTGAAATTGTCGGTAACAAATAGTTTTGTGATAAGGTAATTTGTAAGAGTAGCAAGAAATAAAAGTAAATAAGGTGCAGCAAGATGGCCCAATCCTTTTTTTAGCAAAGGACAAGCCTAGAAAAACTCTTATATTAAGGAAAGCGCTCCCGAGGACACATGGGAATTATCGTCAAGCTAGTTTTCATCACGTTCATATGATTCGCGTTCGGTACTTTGATAATTTGATATGTGGGTGGACCGGTGCTTGGGTACTGTCCTTACTTGCACAAGCATCCCACTTATGATTAACCTCCATTGCAAGCATCCGCAACTACAACAGAAGTATTAAGGTAAACCTAACCATAGCATGAAACATATGGATCCAAATCAGCCCCTTACGAAGCAACGCATAAACTAGGGTTTAAGCTTCTGTCACTCTAGCAACCCATCATCTACTTATTACTTCCCAATGCCTCCCTCTAGCCCCAAACAATGGTGAAGTGTCATATAGTCGACGTTCACATGACACCATGATACGTCTGCAACGTATCTATAATTTTGATTGCTCCATGCTATTATATTATCTGTTTTGGATGTTAATGGGCTTTATTTTACAGTTTTATATCATTTTTGGGACTGATCTATTAACTAGAGGCCCAGCCCAAATTGTTGTTTTTTTTGCCTATTTCAGTGTTTCGCGGAAAAGGAATATCAAACGAAGTCCAAACGGAATGAAACCTTCGGGAACGTGATTTTCTCAACAAACGTGATCCAAGAGACTTGGAGTGGGCGCCAAGAAACAATCGAGGAGGCCACGAGGCAGAGGGTGCGCCTACCCCCCTGGGCGTGCCCTCCACCCTCGTGGGCCCCTTGTTGCTCCACCAACCTACTTCTTCCTCCTATATAAGTCCACGTACCCCGTAAACATCTAGGAGCACCACAAAAACCTAATTCCACTGCCGCAACCTTTTGTACCCTAGAGATCCCATCTTGGGGCCTTTTCCGGAGCTCCGCCGGAGGGGGCATTGATCACGGAGGGCCTCTACATCAACTCCATGGCCTCTCCGGTGATGTGTAAGTAGTTTACTTCAGACCTTTGGGTCCATAGCTAGTAGCTAGATGGCTTCTTCTCTCTCTTTGGATCTCAATACAAAGTTCTCCTCGATTCTCTTGGGGATCTATTCGATGTAATCTTCTTTTGCGGTGTGTTTGTCGAGATCCGATGAATTGTGGGTTTATGATCCAGATTATCTATGAACAATATTTGACTCTTCTCTGAATTCTTTTATGTATGAGTGGTTTATCTTTGCAAGTCTCTTCGAATTATCAGTTTGGTTTGGCCTACTAGATTGATCTTTCTTGCAATGGGAGAAGTGCTTAGCTTTGGGTTCAATCTTGCGGTGCTCGATCCCAGTGGCAGTAGGGGAAATGACACGTATTGTATTGTTGCCATCGAGGATAAAAATATGGTGTTTATATCATATTGCATGAGTTTATCCCTCTACATCATGTCATCTTGCTTAAGGCGTTACTCTGTTCTTATGAACTTAATACTCTAGATGCATGCTGGATAGCGGTAGATATGTGGAGTAATAGTAGTAGATGCAGAATCGTTTCGGTCTACTTGTCACGGACGTGATGCCTATATACATGATCATGCCTAGATATTCTCATAATTATTCGCTTTTCTATCGGTTGCTCAATAGTAATTTGCTTACCCACCGTAATACTTATGCTATCTTGAGAGAAGCCACTAGTGAAACCTATGGCCCCCGGTTCTATTTTCCATCATACAAGTTTCCAATCTATTTTATTTTGCAATCTTTACTTTCAATCTATATAATAAAAATACCAAAAATATTTATCTTATTATTATTATCTCTATCAGATCTCACTCTTGCAAGTGGCCGTGAAGGGATTGACAACCCCTTTATCGCGTTGGTTGCGAGGTTCTTATTTGTTTGTATAGGTATGAGGTGACTCGCGCATGGTCTCCTACTGGATTCATACCTTGGTTCTCAAAAAGGGAAATACATACGCTGCTTTACTGCATCACCCTTTCCTCTTCAAGGGAAAAGCAACGCAGTGCTCAAGAGGTAGCAAGAAGGATTTCTGGCGCCCTTGCCGGGGAGGTTGCACCAAGTCAAGTCAAGATTTGATCTCCCGTCAACAAGCCATTTCTGGCGCCGTTGCCGGGGAGATCTACGCCAAGTCAAGACATACCAACTACCCATCACAACTCTTATCCTCCGCATTACATTATTTGCCATTTGCCTCTCGTTTTCCTCTCCCCCACTTCACCCTTGCTGTTTTATTCGCCCTCTTTTTCCGTTCCCCTTCTCTTTTTCTATTTGCCTGTTTCTTGTTTGCTTGTGTGTCGGATTGCTTGCTTGTCATGATGGCTCAAGATAATACTAAATTGTGTGACTTTGCCAATACCAACAATAATGATTTTATTAGCACTCTGATTGCTCCTCTTACCGATGCTGAATCTTGTGAAATTAATACTGCTTTGCTGAATCTTGTCATGAAAGATCCGTTTTCTGGCCTTGCTAGTGAAGATGCCGCTACCCATCTAAACAACTTTGTTGATTTGTGTGATATGCAAAAGAAGAATGATGTGGATAATGATATTTTTAAACTTAAGCTATTTTCATTTTTGCTTAGAGATCGTGCTAAGGCTTGGTTTTCGTCTTTGCCTAAAAATAGTATTGATTCATGGAATAAGTGCAAAGATCCTTTTAACTCTAAGTATTTTCCTCCCGCTAAGATCATCTCTCTTATAAACGATATTATGAATTTTAAGCAACTTGATCATGAACATGTTGCACATTCTTGGGAGAGGATGAAATTAATGATATGTAATTGCCCTACACATGGTTTGAATTTATGGATGATTATACAGAATTTTTATGCCGGATTGAATTTTTCTTCTAGAAATCTTTTAGATTCGGCCGCGGGAGGCACCTTTATGGAAATCACTTTAGGAGAAGCTACCAAACTCCAAGATAATATTATGGTTAATTGTTCTCAATGGCACACTGAAAGATCTACTAGTAAAAAAGTGCATGCAATTTAAGAGATTAATGTTTTGAGTGGAAAGATGGATGAACTTATGAAATTGTTTGCTAATAAGAGTGCTCCTACTAATCCTAATGATATGCCTTTGTCTACTTTGTTTGAGAATAATAATGAATCTATGGATGTGAATTTTGTTGGTAGGAACAATTTTGGTAATAACGCGTATAGAGGTAATTTTAATCCTAGGCCGTTTCCTAGTAATTCCACTAATAACTATGGTAATTCCTACAACAATTCTTATGGAAATTATAATAAGATGCCCTCTGATTTTGAATCTAGTATTAAATAATTTATTACTTCGCAAAAGAGTTTCAATGATTTGATTGAAGAAAAATTGCTTAAGATTGATGAGTTGGCTAGGAACGTGGATAGAATTTCTCTTGATGTTTATTCTTTGAAACTTAGATCTATTGCACCTAAGCATGATATCAATGAGTCTCTCAAAGCCATGATAATTTCCATTGATGAGTGCAAGGAAAGAACCGTTAGGATGCGTGCTAAGAAAGATTGCTTTGTGAAAGCGTATTCTTCTAGTTTTCATGATAATAAGGACGAAGATCTAAAAGTGATTGATGTGTCCCCTATTAAATATTTGTTTTCAATATTAATCTTGATAATGATGGTACTAGAGATGAGTCAACTTTATTTAAAAGGCATACCAATGATTCGGAGTTTTTAGATGTTGATGCAAAAATTGTTAAAAGTGGGATTGAAGAGGTTAAAACTTTAAATAGCAATGAACCCACTATCTTGGATTTCAAGGAATTTAATTATGATAATTTCTCTTTGATAGATTGTATCTCCTTGTTGCAATCCGTGCTAAATTATCCTCATGCTTATAGTCAAAATAAAGCTTTTACTAAACATATCGTTGATGCTTTGATGCAATCTTATGAAGAAAAACCAGAGTTGGAAGTTTCCATCCCTAGAAAACTTTATGATGAGTGGGAACCTACAATAAAAATCAAAATTATAGATCTTGAGTGTTATGCTTTGTGTTATTTGGGTGCTAGTGTCTCCACGATTCCAAAAACTTTGTGTGATTTGCTAGGTTACCATGATTTTGATGATTGTTCTTTAAACTTGCATCTTGCGGATTCCACCATTAAGAAACCTATGGGAAGAATTAATGATGCTCTTATTGTTGCAAATAGGAATTATGTGCCCGTAGATTTCATTGTTCTTGATATATATTGCAATCCTTCATGTCCTATTATTCTTGGTAGACCTTTCCTTAGAACGATTGGTGCAATTATTGATATGAAGGAAGGGAATATTAAATTCCAATTGCCATTAAGGAAAGGCATGGACCACTTACCTAGAAATAAATTTAAATTACCATATGAATCTATTATGATAGCCACTTATGGATTGCCTACCAAAGATGGCAATACCTAGATCTATCTTCGCTTTTATGCCTAGCTAGGGGCGTTAAACGATAGCGCTTGTTGGGAGGCAACCCAATTTTATTTTTATTCATTGCTTTTTTCTCCTGTTTAGTAATAAATAATTTATCTAGCCTCTGTTTTGGTTGTTTTTTTGTGTGTTTAATTAGTGTTTGTGCCAAGTAGAACCATTGGGAAGACTTGGGGAAAGTCTTTTTGATCTTGCTGTAAAAAACAGAAACTTTAGCGCTCACTAGAATTGCTGCCATTTTTATTTGGAAATTGCTATTTAGTAAATTATTTTTGAATATGATTAATAGATAAATTCCTCACCACCAGCAATTTATTTTAGAATTTTTGGGGTTCCAGAAGTTTGCGTTAGCTACAGATTACTACAGACTATTCTGTTTTTGACAGATTCTGTTTTTCGTGTGTTGTTTGCTTATTTTGATGAATCTATGGCTAGTAAAAGAGTTTATAAACCATAGATAAGTTGGAATACAGTAGGTTTAACACCAATATAAATCAAGAATGAGTTCATTACAGTTTCTTGAAGTGGTATTTTGCTTTCTTTCGCTAACGGAGCTCGCAAGATTTTCTATTTTGAGTTTTGGGTTGTGAAGTTTTCAAGTTTTGGGTAAAGATTTGATGGATTATGGAACAACGAGTGGCAAGAGCCTAAGCTTGGGGATGCCCCAGAAGGCATCCCCTCTTTTATCTTCGTCTATCGGTAACTTTACTTGGAGCTATATTTTTATTCACCACATGATATGTGTTTTGCTTGGAACGTCTTGTATGATTTGAGTCTTTGCTTTTTAGTTTACCACAATCATCCTTGTTGCACACACCCTTTGAGACAGACTCACACGATTTGAAATTGATTAGAATACTCTATGTGCTTCACTTATATCTTTTGAGACATATAGTTTTTGCTCTAGTGCTTCACTTATATCTTTTAGAGCACGGCGGTGGTTTTATATTATAAAAATGATTGATCTCTCATGCTTCACTTATATTATTTTCAGAGTCCTTTAGAACAACATGGAAATTTGCTTTTAGGAATAATATAGAACTTTCATAGAAGTGCATTGAATACTATGAGAAGTTTGATACTTGATAATTGTTTTGAGATATGGAGATGGTGATATTAGAGTTATGCTAGTTGAGTAGTTGTGAATTTGAGAAATACTTGTGTTGAAGTTTGTGATTCCCGTAGCATGCACGTATGGTGAACCGTTATGTGATGAAGTCGGGGCATGATTTATTTATTGATTGTCTTCCATATGAGTGGCGGTTGGGGACGAGCGATGGTCTTTTCCTACCAATCTATCCCCCTAGGAGCATGCGCATAATACTTTGTTTCGATAACTAATAGATTTTTGCAATAAGTATGTGAGTTCTTTATGACTAATATTGAGTCCATGGATTATACGCACTCTCACCCTTCCACCATTGCTAGCCTCTCTAGTATCGCGCAACTTTCGCCGGTACCATAAACCCATCATATACCTTCCTCAAAACAACTACCATACCTACCTATTATGGCATTTCCATAGCCATTCCGAGATATATTGCCATGCAACTTTCCACCTTTCTGTTATTATGACATGCTTCATCATTGTCATATTGCTTGCATGATCATGTAGTTGACATCGTATTTGTGGCAAAGCCACCATTCATAATTCTTCATACATGTCACTCATGCATCATTGCACACCCCGGTACATCACCGGAGGCATTCACACAGAGTCATATTTTGTTCTAAGTATTGAGTTGTAAGTAAATTAAAGTGTGATGATCATCATTATTAGAGCATTGTCCCAGTGAGGAAAGGATGATGGAGACTATGATTCCCCCACAAGTCGGGATGAGACTCCGGACGACAAATCAAAAAAAAGGAAAAAAGAGGCCAAAAAAAGAAGGCCCAAATAAAAAATAATAATAATGAGAGAAAAAGAGAGAAGGGACAATGTTACTATCCTTTTTCCACACTTGTGCTTCAAAGTAGCACCATGATCTTCATGATAGAGAGTCTCCTATGTTATCACTTTTATATACTTGTGGGAATTTTACATTATAGAACTTGGCTTGTATATTCCAATGATGGGCTTCCTCAAAATTGCCCTAGGTCTTCATGAGCATGCAAGTTGGATGCACACCCACTTAGTTCTTTTGTTGAGCTTTCATACACTTATAGCTCTAGTGCATCCGTTGCATGGCAATCCCTACTCACTCACGTTGATATCTATTGATGGGCACTCCAGAGCCCGTTGATACGCCTAGTTGATGTGAGACTATCTTTTTTGTGGGGACCCCTTGAGAGAAGCCACTAGTGAAACCTATGGCCCCCGGGTCTATTTTCCATCATACAAGTTTCCAATCTATTTTATTTTGCAATCTTTATTTTCAATCTATATCATAAAAATACCAAAAATATTTATCTTATTATTATTATCTCTATCAGATCTCACTCTTGCAAGTGGCCGTGAAGGGATTGACAACCGCTTTATCGCGTTGGTTGCGAGGTTCTTATTTGTTTGTGTAGGTATGAGGTGACTCGCGCGTGGTCTCCTACTGGATTGATGCCTTGGTTCTCAAAAACTGAGGGAAATACTTACGCCGCTTTACTGCATCACCCTTTCCTCTTCAAGGGAAAACCAATGCAGTGCTCAAGAGGTAGCACACCACTAGAGGGATGACAACATACATCTCATCAAAATATCGAACGAATACCAAATTCACATGACTACTTATAGCAGGACTTCTCCCATGTCCTCAGGAACAACCGTAACTACTCACAAAGCATATTCATGTTCATAATCAGAGGGGTATTAATATGCATAATGGATCTGAACATATGATCTTCTACCAAATAAACCAACTAGCATCAACTACAAGGAGTAATCAACACTACTAGCAACCCACAGGTACCAGTCTGAGGTTTGGATACAAAGATTGGATACAAGAGATGAACTAGGGTTTGAGATGAGATGGTGCTGGTGAAGATGTTGATGGAGATTGACCCCCTCCCGATGAGAGGATCGTTGGTGATGATTTCCCCCTCCCAGAGGGAAGTTTCCCCAGCAGAACAGCTCTCCCGGAGCCCTAGATTGGTTCCGCCAAGGTTCTGCCTCGTGGCGGCGGAGTTTCTTCCCCAAAGCTTGCTTATTATTTTTTCTCGGACAAAAGATCTCATATATCAGAAGATGGGCATCGGAGGGCCACCAGGGAGCCCACGAGGCAGGGGGCGCACCCAGGGGGGTAGGGCGCGCCCCCACCCTCGTGGCCAGGGTGTGGGCCCCCTCTGGAACTTCTTTCGCCCAATATTTTTTATATATTCTGGAAATAACTTCCGTGAAGTTTCAGGACTTTTGGAGCTGTGCAGAATAGGTCTCTAATATTTGCTCCTTTTCCAGCCCAGAATCCCATCTGCCGGCATTCTCCCTCTTCATGTAAACCTTGTAAAATTAGAGAGGATAGGCATAAGTATTGTGACATAATGTGTAATAACAGCCCATAATGCAATAAATATCGATATAAAAGCATGATGCAAAATGGACGTATCACCCCCGGACCGCCTCTGTGCTCTTTAAATACCCCAATATTCCCAAAACCCTAGGGGAGTCGACGAAATATTGATCCAACCGCCGCAGAGTCCAGAACCACCAGATCCAATCTAGACACCATCTCAGATGGGGTTCACCACCTCCATTTGTGCCTCTCCGATGATGCGTGTGTAGTTCTTTGTAGACCTTCGGGGTCGTAGTTCATAGCTAGATGGTTTCCTCTCTCTCACTGAATTCTCAATACAATGGTCTCTTGGAGATCCATATGATGTAACTCTTTTTGCGGTGTGTTTGTTGGGATCTGATGAACTTTGAGTTTATGATCAATTATATCTTTTTATATCCATGAAAGTATTTGAGTTTCTTTGATCCCTTTTATGCATGATCTCTTATAGCCTCGTATTTCTTCTCTGATATTTGGGTTTTGTTTGGCCAACTTGATCTATTTATCTTGTAATGGGAAGAGGTGCTTTGTAGTGGGTTCGACCTTATGGTGCTTGATCCCAATGACAGAAGGGGAACCGACACGTATGTATCATTGCTACTAAGGATAAAACGCTGGGGCCTATATCTACATAGATATATCTTGTCTACATCATGTCATCGTTCTGATTGCATTACTTTGTTTCTCCATGAACTTAATACGCTAGATGCATGCTGGATAGCGGTCGATGTGTGGAGTAATAGTAGTAGATGCAGGCAGGAGTCGGTCTACTAATCTTGGACGTGATGCCTATATAATGATCATTGCCTGGATATCATCATGATTATTTGAAGTTCTATCAATTGCCAAACAGTAATTTGTTCACCCACCATTTGCTATTTTTCTCGAGAGAAGCCACTAGTGAAACCTACAGCCCCCTGGTCTCTGTCTCATATATTGCCTTTGCGATCTAATTTTCTTTTGCTTTTATTTGAAGATCTATTAAACCAAAAATACAAAAATACTTTGCTGTAATTTATTTTATTTGGCGTTCGATCTATCAATATTTACAACTCTCTCACATCCGTTTGCCAATTTGTGGCACCGTTACCCGAAAGGGATTGACAACCACTATTACACGTGGGATTGTGAGTAGTTGTTTTTTGTGTGCAGGTGTTGTTTATGTTCTGTTGCTTGGTTCTCCTACTGGTTCGATAACATTGGTTTCATATCTGAGGGAAATACCGACCGCTGTTGTGCTGCATCATCCCTTCGTCTTTGGGGAAATACCGACATAGCTTCAAGCGACATTAGTCCTTGAAGCACCGCTGGGTGCAAGGCCTGCTGCAAGAGCAACTCCAGAAGTGTGACGCCCCGAGACTGATGTGCCAGGTGTCGTCCAGTTATTCGCTGTCGTTGCCATGTCATTTGCTTGCGTGTTGCATCTTGTCATGTCATCATGTGCATTGCATCATCACGTTTTCAAAACTTGCATTCGTCCGGGTTCTCCGAGTTCTCTCTGTTGTCCGTTCTGAGCCCAACCACACTTGCACGCGCCCGCGGCATGTCCGAAATAGTATTTTATAAGTGGCCGGAAAATGTTCTCGGAATGGGATGAGAGTTGACGTGTGGTCTTGTTATAGCGTAGGTAGACCGCCTGCCAAGTTTCATCGCAATCGAGTTCGTTTGACGCCCCAACGATTAACTATAGCGGCAATATAGCCGATCTAACGTCGGACGTTTTCGGTCTCCGGAAACAGTTGCCGGGCTGCACTCCTCTCCTCTCATCTCAGCCCAACCTCTTTTCACAACCCACTTGCAGCCCACCTAAACCCCCCCTCCGTTTCGGACCGTCAGATCACGATCGGAGGCTCTGAAACGCTCCTAAAACCCCTCCTAACACCTCTAACCCTAGCCCCATTACCTTATAAATATCCCCACATGCCATTTTTGGCGTCCTCCAACCCCCCACCTTGTTTTCAGCGCACCAATCATCAGCCGCCGCCGCCCTCATCGCATTCCGCGCGGGCCGAACCCATCTCCGCCACTTGGCGCCGCCGCCAGCGCCCCCGCAGCCAACCATGTCACGCCACCTCACCTCTCAGCCGCCTTCCAGCCAACCCCAGCGCGCCACGCGTTCCCCCCTGCGCCCCACTTCACCGCGGCCCGCGGAGCCCGCTGCTGGCCCGCGCCGGGCCAGATCTGGGCCTGTACGAACCCGTCCCCGAACCTGCGCGCCGCCGCCTTCGTTTCAGATCGGGAGAGCCCCGATCCCCTCTTCCTCACGCCCCGCCGTCCGCCGCTGGTGACCAAGACCGCCGAGCACGCCGGCCTCGTCGCCGACCCCAGGTCCTCCCTCGCCGACCCCGTCCTCCTCCTCCTTTGTTTTTTTCGCCGCCTCTCTCAGACCTCGCTCTCTCCCTCGCGCAGGAGAGATCCCCGTCGCCGGAGTCGCCCATTCCACCGCCATCGAGGTCGTTGCCGGCCTCCTCGCCCTGAACTGTCGCCGGATCTGGAAACCCCGCCCTCGGATCCATCCATCCTCGTCGGCCCTGGCCTCCCCTGCTCGCCTACGCTGCTGCCTCGTCGTGGACCCCGCCGGCGTCCCTGCCATGACCTCTCTCCAGCGAGCTCCTTGAACCGTTGACCTCAAGCGCCCGCTCCAGCACCATCGTGGGCCGGTGCCTCCTAAGGCCCAGCGCCCTCCTCTGCCTCGACTTCGCGTGGGCCACCAGATCCGCGAGGCCCATGTCTGGTTTTCCTCTCCACCGCCTTGGGCCAAAGCCCAGGTGAGTTTCCCCGCAGCCCCCTCTGTAGGCCCAGCATGTGTAGATTCAGCCCATAGTCGTTTTTTTCCTGTCTACGAATTTGTCTATATTTCCAGAGATGACTGTTTTACAGAAAAGTCCCTGTTCTTCATGCATTTAATAACTTCACAACTATGCATCGGTTTAAAATGTTTTATATATGAAACTTGCTTAGAATTTTTTCTAGATTCATAATATCCAACTTTCATCCATGTTTAAGATGTTTAAAATGATGTTTGATTAAATTTGCTCCCATGCCATGTTAAAATGATTTAATTCATAACTAATTAACCGTAGCTCCGAATCTAACAAACTTTATATGTAAATGGGGTAGAATTTTGCCTAGTTTAACATGGTGCACTCATCTTGCATGTTAAACAACTCTAAAATATGGTTTAGGACAAAACAGGACCTAACCTAATATATGCACATGAGGAGTTTCTGGATTTGTTGTTTGTTGTTCCCGGACTCTTTTAAACTTGACTAGATAGGTAGTTTTGCTTCGCTTCACTTCTTGCCATGTTTAACAACATTTAATATTGTTGGGTACATAAACAAGATCGAACTAAATAATTGATGAGGTGTTTCGTCAATATGCAACTCGTTGCATATTGAGCTCCACTTAATTTGTAGAATTGTTTGTTGCATATTGCCATGCCTATTTAAACCGGACATGCATCATACTTGTTTGTGCATCGTGCCATGCTTTTGTGGTGATTGTTTACTATGTTGTATGCTTCTTTTCCGATGTTGCTTCTTCTGGTTGGTTCCGATAACGTCGCGTTTGTGAGGACCCGTTCGTCTACGTCCGTTTGTCTTCTTCATGGACTCGTTCTTCTTCCTTGCGGGATTTCAGGCAAGATGATCATACCCTCGAAATCACTTCTATATTTGCTTGCTTAGTTGCTCGCTCTTTTGCTATGCCTATGCTGCGATACCTACCACTTGCTTATCATGCCTCCCATATTGTTGAACCAAGTCTCTAACCCACCTTGTCCTAGCAAACCGTTGTTTGGCTATGTTACCGCTTTGCTTAGCCCCTCTTATAGCGTTGGTAGTTGCAGGTGAAGGTTGAAGTTTGTTCCTTGTTGGAACATGGAGATATTGTTCCTTGTTGGAACATGTTTTACTTGTTGGGATATCACAATATATCTTATTTAATTAATGCATTTATATACTTGGTAAAGGGTGGAAGGCTCGGCCTTATTCCTGGTGTTTTGTTCCACTCTTGCCGCCCTAGTTTCCATCATATCGGTGTTATGTTCCCGGATTTTGCGTTACTTACGCGGTTGGGTTATAATGGGAACCCCTTGACAGTTCGCTTTGAATAAAACTCCTCCAGCAAGGCCCAACCTTGGTTTTACCATTCGCCACCTAGCCTTTTTCCCTTGGGTTAGGCCGGCCCAAGGGTCATCTTTATTTTAACCCCCCCCCCCCCGGGCCAGTGCTTGTCTAAGTGTTGGTCCGAAACAGAGCCACTTGCGGCGCCACCTCGGGGAAACTTGAGGGCTAGTTTTAGCTGTACGTAGTGTTCATCCGGTGTTGCCCTAAGAACGAGATATGTGCAGCTCCCATCAGGATGTCGGCACATCGGGTGGTCTTGCTGGACTTGTTTTACCATTGTCTAGGATGTCTTGTAGAACCGGGATACCGAGTCTAATCGGAATGTCTCGGGAGGAGGTCTATTCCTTCATTGACCGTGAGATCTTGTGATGGGCTAAGTTGGGACTCCCCTGCAGGGATTTGAACTTTCGAAAGCCATGCCCGCGGTTATGGGCAGATGGGAATTTGTTAATGTCTGGTTGTAGATAACTTGAACTTGACCTTAATTAAAATGTATCAACAGCTTGTGTTACCGTGATGGTCTCTTTCCGGCGGTGTCCGGGATGTGAACACGGTGTTGGAGTTATGTTTGACGTAGGTTGTTTAGGATCACTTCTTGATCATACTTTCTCGAACGTGCTTTGCCTTCTCTTCTCGCTCTCATTTTCGTATGTTAGCCACCATATATGCTAGTCACTTGCTGCAGCTCCACCTCATACCTTTTACCTTACCCATAAGCTTAAATAGTCTTGATCGCGAGGGTGCGAGATTGCTGAGTCCCCATGACTCACAGATACTTCCAAAACTAGCTTGTAGGTGCCAATGAGTCCGTGCAGATGATGCAACCAAGCTCAAGGAGGAGCTCGATGAAGATCTTGTCCTTTATGTTGTTTCGTTCTAGTTGATCAGTAGTGGAGCCCAGTTGGGGTCGATCGGGGGCCTTGTCGCATGTGGGGTTATTCTTTTATTTTGGTTCCGTAGTCGGACCTTGTTTGTATTTGGATGATGTAATGCTTTATTCATGTAATTGTGTGAAGTGGCGATTGTAAGCCAACTATGTATCTCTTTTCCCTTATGTATTACATGGGTTGTGTGAAGATTACCTCACTTGAGACATTGCTTTCAATGCGATTATGCCTCTAAGTCGTGCTTCGACACGTGGGAGATATAGCCGCATCGAGGGCGTTACAAGAAGTTATGAATGTCTGGCAAGCTAAATATGATGACTACTCAATTGTTCTTTGTGCCATGCTTTACGGCTTAGAATCGGGACTACAAAGACGTTTTGAACGTCATGGAGCATATGAGATGTTACAGGAGTTGAATATTTCAAGCAAATGCTTGAGTTGAGAGATATGAAGTCTCCAACAAGTTCTATAGCTGCAAGATGGAGGAGAACAGTTCTGTCAGTAACACATACTCAGAATGTCTGGGTACCATAACCACTTGACTCAGCTGGGAGTGAATCTTCCGGTTGATAGTGTTATTGACAGAGTTCTTCAATCACTACCACCAAGCTACATAGGCTTCATGATGAACTATAATATGCAAGGGATGGAAAAGACTTTCCCTAGCTCTTCGCAATGCTCAAAGCTACGGAGGTAGAAATCAAGAAGGAGCATCAAGTGTTGATGGTTAACAAGACCACTTGTTTCAAGAAAAAGGGCAAAGGGAAGAAGGGGAACTTTAAGAAGAATAGCAAGCAAGTTGCTGCTCCTGGGAAGAAGCCCAAGTCTGGACCTAAGCCTGAAACTGAGTACTTCTACTACAAAGGGACTGGTCACTGGAAGCGGAACTGCCCCAAGTATTTGGCGGATAAGAAGGATGGCAAAGTGAAAGGTATATTTGATATACATGTTATTGATGTGTACCTTATTAATGCTCGTAGTAGCGCCTGGGTATTTGATACCGGTTCTGTTGCTCATATTTGCAACTCGAAACAGGGGCTAAGGATTAAACGAAGATTGGCTAAGGACGAGGTGACGATGCGCGTCAAAAATGGTTCCAAGGTCGATGTGATCGTCGTCGGCATGCTACCTCTAAATCTACCTTCGTGATTAGTTTTAGACCTGAATAATTGTTATTTGGTGCCAGCATTGAGCATGAACATTATATATGGATCTTGTTTGATTCGAGGCGGTTATTCATTTAAATCAAAGAATAATGGTTGTTCTATTTATATGACTAATATCTTTTATGGTCATGCACCCTTGATGAGTGGTCCATTTTTGGTGAAACTCAATCATGGTGATACACATATTCATAATATTGATGCCAAAAGATGCAAAGTTAATAATGATAGTGCAACTTATTTGCGGCACTGCCATTTAGGTCATATTGGTGTAAAGCGCATGAAGAAAATTCATGCTGATGGGCTTTTGGAATCACTTGATGCTTGCGAACCATGCCTCATGGGCAAGATGACTAAGACTCCGTTCTACGGAACAATGGAGTGAGCCACTGACTTATTGGAAATAATACATACTAATATATGTGGTCCAATGAGTGTTGAGGCTCGCGGTGGGTATCATTATTTTCTGACCTTCACAGATGATCTGAGCAGATATGTGTATATCTACTTGATGAAACATAAGTCTGAATCATTTGAAAAGTTCAAAGAATTTCAGAGTGAAGTGGAAAATCATCATAACAAGAAAATAAAGTTTCTACTATCTGATCGCGGAGGTGAATATTTGAGTTACGAGTTTGGTCTTCATTTGAAACAATGTGGAATAGTTTCACAACTCACGCCACCTGGAACACCACAGTGTAATGGTGTGTCCGAACGTCGTAACCGTACTTTATTAGATATGGTGTGATCTATGACCTCTCTTACCAATTTACCTCTATCGTTTTGGGGTTATGCTTTAGAGACGGCTGCATTCATGTTAAATAGGGCACCATCTAAATCTTTTGAGACGACACCATATGAACTGTGGATTTGCAAGAAACCTAAGTTGTCATTTCTTAGATTTTGGGGTGCGATGCTTATGTGAAAAAGCTTCAGCCTGATAAGCTCGAACCCAAATCAGAGAAATGCGTCTTCATAGGATAGCCAAAAGAAACTGTTGGGTACACCTTCTATCACAGATCCGTAGGCAAGATATCTGTTGCTAAGAATGGATCCTTTCTAGAGAAGGAGTTTCTCTCGAAATAAGTGAGTGGGAGGAAAGTAGAACTTGTTGAGGTAATTGTACTTTCTCTCGAATTGGAAAGTAGTTCATCACAGAAATTAGTTCCAGTGATGCCTACACCAATTAGTGAGGAATTTAATGATGATGATCATGAAACTTCAGATCAAGTTACTACCGAACCTCCTAGGTCAGCCAGAGTATGTTCCGCACCAGAGTGGTACGGTAATCCTTTTCTGGAAGTCATGTTACTAGACCATGACGAACCTACGAACTATGAGGAAGCAATGATGAGCCCAGATTCTGCAAAATGGCCCGAGGCCATAAAATCTGAGATGGGATCCATGTATGAGAACAAAGCAGGGACTTTGGTTGACTTGCCCGATGATCGGCAAGCCATAGAGAATAAATGGATCTTCTAGAAGAAGAAGAGAGACGTTGATGGTAATGTTACAGTCAACAAAGCTCGACTTGTTGCAAAAGGTTTTCGACAAGTTCAAGGAGTTGAATATGATGAGACCTTCTCACCCGTAGCGATGCTTAAGTCTGTTCGAATCATGTTAGCAATTGCCGCATTTTATGATTATAAAATTTGGCAAATGGACGTCAAGACTGCATTCCTTAATGGATTTCTTAAATAAGAGTTGTATATGATGCAACCAGAAGGTTTTGTCAATCCTAAAGGTGCTAGCAAAGTGTGCAAGCTCCAGCGATCCATTTATGGACTGGTGCAAGCCTCTCGGAGTTGGAATATACGCTTTGAAAGTGTGATCAAAGCATATGGATTTATACATACTTTTGGAGAAGCCTGTATTTACAAGAAAGTGAGTGGGCGCTCTGTAGCATTTCTAATATTATATGTGGATGGCATATTGTTGATTGGAAATAATACAGAATTTCTAGATAGCATAAAAGGATACTTGAATAAGAATTTTCAATGAAAGGCCTCGGTGAAGCTGCTTCTATATTGGGCATCAAGATATATAGAGATAGATCAAGACGCTTATTGGACTTTCACAAAGCACAAACCTTGATAAAGTTTTGTCGAAGTTCAAAATGGATCTGTCAAAGAAAGGGTTCTCACCTGTGTTACGAGGTGTGAAGTTGAGTCAGACTCAATGCCCGACCACTTCAGAAGATAGAGAGAAAATGAAAGTCATTCCCTATGCCTCAGCCATAGGTTCTATCATGTATGCAATGTTGTGGACCTGATGTGTGCCTTGCTATAAGTTTAGCAGGGAGGTACCAAAGTAATCCAGGAGTGGATCACTAGACAGCAGTCAAGAACATTCTAAAATACCTGAAAAGGACTAAGGATATGTTTGTCGTTTATGGAGGTGACAAAGAGCTTGTCATAAATGGTTACGTCGATGCTAGCTTTGACATTGATCCGGATGACTCTAAGTCGCAAACCATATACGTATTTATATTGAATGGTGGAGCTATCAGTTGGTGCAGTTCCAAGCAGAGGATCGTGGCAGGAACTACGTGTGAAGTGGAGTACATAGCTGCTTCGAAAGCAGCAAATGAAGGTGTCTGGATGAAGGAGTTCATATCCGATCTAGGTGTAATACCTAGTGCATCGGGTCCCTTGAAAATCTTTTGTGACAATACTGGAGCAATTGCCTTAGTGAAGGAATCCAGATTTCACAAGAGAATAAAACACATCAAGAGACGCTTCAACTCTATCCACAATCAAGTCAAGGAGGGACACATAGAGATTTGCAAAATACATACGGATCTGAATGTTGCAGACCCGTTGACTAAGCCTCTTCCACGAGAAAAACATGATCAGCACCAGGACTCCATGGGTGTTAGAATCATTACAATGTAATCTAGATTATTGACTCTAGTGGAAGTGGGAGACTAAAGGAAATATGCCCTAGAGGCAATAATGAAGTTGTTATTTATATTTTCTTATATCATGATAAATGTTTATTATTCATGCTAGAATTGTATTAACAGGAAACTTGATACATGTGGGAATTCATAGACAAAACAGAGTGTCTCTAGTATGCCTCTACTTGACTAGCTCATTAATCAAAGATGGTTAAGTCTCCTGACCATAGAAATATGTTGTCATTTGATGAATAAGATCACGTCATTAGAGAATGATGTGATGGACAAGCCCATCCGTTAGCTTAGCATAATGATCGTTAAGTTTTATTGCTATTGCTTTCTTCATGACTTATGACTTATACATGTTCCTTTGACTATGAGATTATGCAACACCTGAATACTGGAGGAACACCTTGTGTACTATCAAACGTCACAACATAACTGGGTGATTATAAAGATGCTCTACAGGTTTCTCGGAAGGTGTTTGTTGGGTTGGCATAGATTGAGATTAGGATTTGTCACTCCAAGTATCGGAGAGGTATCTTTGAGCCCTCTCGGTAATGCACCTCACGATAAGCCTTGCAAGCAATGTGACTAATGAGTTAGTTGCAGGATGATGCATTACAGAACGACTAAAGAGACTTGCCGGTAACGAGATTGAACTAGGTATGAGGATACCGACGATCGAATCTCGGGGAAGTAACATACCGATGACAAAGGGAATAATGTATGTTCTTATTGCGGTTTGACCGGTAAAGATCTTCGTAGAATATGTCGGAACCAATATGAGCATCCAGGTTCTGCTGTTGGTTATTGATAGGAGATATGTCTCGGTCATGTCTACATAGTTCTCAAACCCGTAGGGTCCGCACGCTTAACGTTCTATGACGATTTGTATTATGATTTATGTGTTTTGGTGATCGAAGCTTGTTCGGAGTCCTGGATGAGATCACGGACATGATGAGGAGTCTCGAAATGGTCGACAGGTAAATATTGATACATTGGACGATAGTATTCGGACACCTAAACGGTTCCGGATCGTTTCGGGTATTTTTCGGAGTACCAGGAGGTTACCGGAACCCCCGGTGGAAAGTAATGGGCCACTATGGGCCATAGGGGAGAGAGGAGGCAGCCCGAAAGGGGTGCCCCCCATGGGAGTCCGAATTGGGCTATGGGAGGGGGCGGCGCCCCCCTTTCCTTCTCCTCCTCCCTCTCCTTCACCCTATTCCCCACTCCATGAGAAGGAATAAGAGGGGTGGGCGAATCCTACTAGGACTGGGATTCCTAGTAGGAATCCCACCAATTGGCGCGCCCCCTAGGGCCGGCCTCCTCCCTCTCCCTCCTTTATATACAAGGCACCCCTTCGAGACACACCAATTGTTCCAAGCCGTGTGCGGCGTCTCCCTCCAAAGTTTACTCCTCCGGTCATATTCACGTAGTGCTTAGGTGAAGCCCTACGCGGATCACATCACCATCACCATGTCGTCGTGCTGACGAAACTCTCCCTCGACACTTTGCTGGATCAAGAGTTTGAGGGACGTCATCGAACTGAACGTGTGCTGAACTCCGAGGTGTCATACGTTCGGTACTTAATCGGTTGGTTCGCGAAGACGTTCGACTACATCAACCGCGTTCCATGTTGTTATATTATCATTCTTGGATGTTTTATAATCATTTTATAGTCATTTTATATCATTTTTTGGTACTAACCTATTGACATAGTGCCAAGTGCCAGTTGTTGTTTTTTGCTTGTTTTTTACATCGCAGGAGATCAATACCAAATGGAGTCCAAACGCAGTGAAACTTTTTTTGGATTTTTTATGGACCAGAAGACACCCAATGGGCCAGAGAAGCACCTGGGCGGTGCCCGGAGGGGGCACAACCCACCAGGGCGCGCCTGGGCCCCCAGGCGCGCCCAGGTGGGTTGTGCCCACCTCGGTGGCCTCCTGAACCGCCTCTTTGCTCTATAAATACCCCAATATTCCAGAAACCCTAGGGGAGTCGACAAAAATCAATTCCAGCCGACACAAGTTCCAGAACCACCAGATCCAATCTAGACACCATCACGAAGTGGTTCATCATGTCCATTGGCGCCTCTCCGATGATGCGTGAGTAGTTCTTTGTAGACCTTTGGATCCGTAGTTAGTAGCTAGATGGCTTCCTCTCTCTCGTTTGATTCTCAATACAATGGTCACTTGGAGATCCATATGATGTAATTATTTTTGCGTTGTGTTTGTTGGGATCCGATGAACTTTGAGTTTATGATCAGATCTATCTCTTTTTATCCATGAAAGTTATTTTGAGTCTTCTTTAATCTATTATATGTATGTTTGCTTATAGCCTCGTATTTCTTCTCCGATATTTGGATTTTGTTTTGCCAACTTGATCTATTTATCTTGCAATGGGAAGAGGTGCTTTGTGATGGGTTCGATCTTACGATGCTTGATCCTAGTGACAGAAGGGGAACCGACACGTCCGTATCGTTGCCATTAAGGATAACAAGACGGGGTCTATTTCTACATAAATAGATCTTGTCTACATCATGTCATTGTTTTTATTGCATTACTCTATTTCTCCATGAAGTTAATATGCTAGATGCATGCTGGATAGCGGTCGATGTGTGGAGTAATAGTAGTAGATGCAGGCAGGAGTCGATCTACTAAACTTGGACGTGATGCCTATATAATGATCATTGCCTGGATATCATCATGATTATTTGAAGTTCTATCAATTGCCCAACAGTAATTCATTTACCCACTGTTTGCTATTTTTCTCGAGAGAAGCCACTAGTGAAACCTACGGCCCCCGGGTCTCTTCTTCATTATATTTACCTTTGCGATCTATTTTCCTTTGCTTTTACTTTCAGATCTATTAAACCCAAAATAAAAAATACCTTGGTGCAATTTATTTTCATTTATTTTATCTCACGTTCCCGCGCGATCTATCTTTCAATTTATTACAACTTTCTCATGTCCATTTTCCAATTTCTGGCGCTGTTGCCCAAAAGGGATTGACAAACCCTTTAATACGTCGGGTTGCGAGTATTTGTTATTTGTGTGCAGGTGCCGTTCACGTAGTGTTGCGTGGTTCTCCTACTAGTTCAATAACCTTGGTCTCATCACTGAGGGAAATACATACTGTTGTTGTGTTGCATCACCCCTTCCTCTTTGGGGAAATACCGATGTAGTTCTAGCAGACATCAGTTGCCATGCACATGTTACTATTTACTGTTAAGGGTGGTAGTGACGATGAAGGTACCGCCGGTGCCGTCCTCCCTTGCCAACACCTTCTTAGTCACGGGTGGAGTAGCCTTGGATATCTTGTCAAGAGAGCTCTCTGGCAAGTCCTCAATGGGGGCGCAGCACTCCAAGGAGGCGCGCTTCCCGGAAGTCTCGCTAGAGGTCTTGCCGGGCTTCTTACTCTTCTTCACCTTAGAGGGACCTATGGTCTTGGCGGACTCTGCTGCCACTGCTTCTCTATAGATCTTGTCAACACACATGACTGGATCTTTCTTGTCAGAATTAATGGAGATGACACCCATAGGCCCTGGTATCTTCAGCATATTGTAGGCATACTGTGCTACCGCCATGAACTTGGACAAGGTCGGGCGACGAAGAATTCCATTAAATGGCAAGGGGATGTTAACCACATCGAACACAATTTTCTTTGTTCTGTAATTCAGCTCCCCGCCAAATGTCACCGGCAGCGTGATCTTTCCCTTTGGTTGGCTCCTTCCCGGGTTGATCCCTTGGAATGCCCCGATTTTTTGAGCTCTTCCTCAGGAATTTGCAGCCTCCCGATCACCTCAGGTGAGATCAAGTTCAAGTTGGCCCCACCGTTAACTAGTATTTTCGTGACTTTCAGGTTCCGTATTGTTGGGGAAACCAACAACGGCAAACACCCGACCGCTGTCGTGCGATCAGGGTGGTCCTCGGCATCAAAAATAATAGGCGTGTGAGACCACTTGAGGGGATTTTGTGCATCTGTTCTTCGCTCTGCTGCATTGAACTCACGCGCCCATTGCTTCAGCTGGCGGTGAGAGGAGTGCAATGATGCGCCCCCTACAATGCACATGGCCTCCGTTACTTTCTGGATTCTGGTTCACTAGACTAATCATCATCCTTGTCATCACTTTCTTCGTCCTCTTCTTTTTTCTCTCTGCCCCTGGCAGGCTTTTCTTTCTTCTGGTTAGTGTTGCCGCAGCGTCCACCTCGACCACCGCAACCCTTCTTTCCGGACCCACCTGTACCATCTTGGCCCTTCTCCTTGTCCCGCTTCTCATACTCAGCTTTCTGTTTCTCGACTAGCTGTTCAACTTGACAACACTCCTAGAGGTCGTGGCCCTTAGTATGGTGAATCTTGCAACATGGTCCGTCAGATTTGTCGGCCTTCTTCCCTATCGCAGCAACCTGGCAATCAGCGCAAGCAGCTACTTCCTTGCCGGTGCTTTCCGTCTTGGACTTCTTGGCATGGCTAGAATCGCCGGAGCCCTCTACAGCCATAACTAACTTGCCTTTGTGCTTTCTGTTGCACCTTAGACCTTTCTTCTTCGGGGTGGCCACATCGTCATCATTAGAGTTGACTTCAATGCCAGCATCTTCCCTAGGAAGTCTTCTCCCCTCTTCAGCCCTTGCATAATTGTCCGCCAACGTGTATAGTTCATTGATGGTCTTTGGTGGCCGTATGTGCTTCTTTTCCCGCATCTTGTGGTTGCGCACATTCATGTGGAATGCGGAAATCACAGCTGCCGGGTGCACATCCGGATGCTATGGTGAACACCACTGAACCTCTGAATGTACCTACGCATGTCTTCTCCTTCCCTTTGTGGGATCACTTGGAAGTCACTGGGCAACCCGGGGCCCTTCTTTCCTCTGGTGAAAGCACTAATGAATTTGTTGCATAGATCCGACCACGAGGAAATGGAGTTCTCCACCAAGTTCATTAGCCAAGCTCTCACATTGGGTTTGAGCACCAATGGGAAATAGTTGGCCAAAATCTTTTCATCCCTCCCTCCAGCATCCTGTACAGCAATTGTGTAAACACCTAATAACTCTGTCGGGTTTAGCTTGCCATCGTATTTTTCTGGTATTTTAGGCTTGAACGCGCGGACGGATGGCCAACGGAGTTGCCGCAGCTCACATGTGAAGGCAGGGAACCCGACCTCGTAAGGTAGGTACCCGCCAACAACATGCACTGGATCATTGACAACTGGGCCATTGCACTCGTTTGACTGACGGCGCGCCTTTCGGTGTCGTTGGATGGTGGTGCGGGCATCTTCTGCTTGCCTTTCCAGCAGCACCTGCCGCTGGTCTTGCTAAATCACCAGGCTGTGCATTCCGCTGAGTCTATTGTGGTTTCCTGTGATGCTATTGGAATTGCTATTGTGGAGGTGTTTGCACCGTCGGTGCCCCGCCTGCCGCACGGCCATCAGTCTGGGCTACATGCATAGTTGGTGGGTGTCGCGAGGGCTATGCCAACTGGGATCTATTCGCGTAGGCAAACTCAATCAAGCTCCGAATTGTGGACCTCCACTCGTCCATCTTGTTAGCCATTGGAGGGAAATCCAATAGCATCTGAGCTCGTGCCATTGCTTCTGTTGCAGTTCAAAGCATGTTAGAGCGTGAAGAACGTGAGGTCGCTCGACTCCAGGTACAGCCAGCAGGAGCGCCATTATGACCTTGCCGCCAAACAGCAGGAATGGCAACAAGTTGGCATGGCAGGAGGGTGTCGTGTCGTGCAGGCACTACTGCTGAGGCACAACAACGCTGCTTGGCTTCACATTGGCCCATCTTGCGACGGGTGCGACGTGTGCCTCGATGTCGTTCCCCAGGTTGCTGCTGCTGGAGTCGCCACAGTGGGAGGGTCGCGGCTCGCACCTGACTGGGCAGGGTCACTCCGATAGCTTTGCTCGCTGGTGTGTCGAGGAGGCGCGGGCTGCGGGCCCCCGCCCCCCGCCATTGTTTCTATCTCCGCTGGAGGGTTGGGGTTGACGTCCACCCCCAGCATCTCCTTCGCTCGTGTCCACCGTAGTGGGCACGATGACTGCACCTCCGGTGCCAGTCGCGCTCATCGTGGCGCCCGCACCGTCGACGGCGACGATGCCACCTGCGTCGTTCGCAGGTTGATACGTCTCCAATGTATCTATAATCTTTTATTGTTCCATGCTATTATAATATCTGTTTTGGATGTTTTATATGTATTAATATGCTATTTTATATTATTTTGGGGACTAACTTATTAACCCAGAGCCCAGTACCATTTTATGTTTTTTTCCTTGTTTTTGAGTTTTACAGAAAAGGAATACCAATCGGAGTCCAAACGGAATAAAACTTTCGTGATGGTTTTTCTTGGACCGGTAGACATCCACCGAACTTGGAGAGGAAGTCAGGAGAGTCCCGAGGGCTCCACAAGCCCTCAGGGCACGCTCTAGGGGGCGCCCCAGGCTTGTGGGCCCCCTGAGAGTCCACCGACCTCCCCCTCGGCTCTATAAATTCACAAATATTCCCAAACGACCAGAAGCGTCCACCAAAAAACTTCCAATCCGTCGCCGTAACCTTCTGTACCCATGTGATAACATCTAGGGACCTTTTCCGGCACCCTGCCGGAGGGGGATTCGATCAGGGAGGGCTTCTACATCCACTCTATTGCCCTTCCGATGAAGCGTGAGTAGTTTACCATAGACCTACGGGTCCATAGCTAGTATCTAGATGGCTTCTTCTCTCTCTTTGATCCTCAATACCATGTTCTCCACGATGTTCTTAGAGATCTATCCGATGTAATATTCTTTTGCGGTGTGTTTGTCGAGATCCGATAAATTGTGGATTTATGATCACTTTATCTATGAATATTATTTGAATCTTTTTTGAATGCTTATATGCATGATTTGATATCTTTATATTTCTCTTACAATTATCGGTTTGGTTTGGCCAACTAGTTTGGTTTTTCTTGCAATGGGAGAGGTGCTTAGTTTTGGGTTCAATCTTGCAGTAATCTAACCCAATGACAAAGTAGGGGTAGTGAGACACGTATTGTATTGTTGCCATCAAGGGTAAAAGGATGGGGTTTTCATCATATTGCTTGAGTTTATCCCTCTACATCATGTCATGTTTCTTAAGGCGTTACTCCGTTCTTATGAACTTAATATTCTAGGTGCGTGCTGGATAGTGGTCGATGTGTGGAGTAATAGTAGTAGATGCAGGTAGGAGTCGATCTACTTGACACAGACATGATGCCTATATTCATAATCATTGCCTTGCATATCTTCATAACTTTGCGCTTTTCTATCAATTGCTCGACAGTAATTTGTTCACCCACCGTATTATTTTCCTTCAGGAGAGAAGCCTCTAGTGAAACCTATGCCCCCCGGGTGTATTTTCCATCATATATTTTCACATCCATAAACCAAAAAACCCAAATATACCTCACTACAATTTATTTACTTTCACTTTGTTTTACGTTTTAGTAATATTTTATATCTATCTCTATCAGATCTCACCTTTGCAAGTGAACGTGAAGGGATTGACAACCCCTTTATCGCGTTGGGTGCAAGTGTTTGCTTGTTTGTGCAAGTGCATAGATTGGAGACTTGCGTGTATCTCCTACTGGAATGGTACCTTGGTTCTTTACTCGGGGAAATACTTATCTCTACTTTGCTGCATCACCCTTTCCTCTTCAAGGGAAAAACCAACACAAGCTCAAGAAGTAGCAGGAAGAATTTGTGGCGCCGTTTTCGGGGGTATCTACATCAAGCCTACCAAGTACCCATCATAAACTCTCATCTCTTGCATTACATTATTTTCCATTTGCCTCTCATTTTCCTCTCCCCCACTTCTAAAATGATTTCAAAAAAAACACAAAAAGATTTGCCTTTTTATTCACCCTTTTCTGTTCGTCCTTTTTGTTCGCTTGATTTCCCGTATGGCTCAACCCTTGAGCTTTGATCCTTACTATATGAAATTGGAAGAGAATGAAAATAATGCTAAAAGTTTTATGTCCCTACAATTTGAGCATAATAATTTCTTTAGAAACAAACTTAAGGAGCAAAAATCTATGATGGAGTATATTAATAAAGAGCTCATTGATGTTTCTAAGGAATTTTATGGTCTTAAATCTCAGTTTGCTCATCTTGAAAATTTAGTAGGGCCAATTTCCGATAAACAAAGTACTTTCGTGAATAAGATGCCCGCTAAACGGGAATCATGTGAAAATAATGATGAAGATCTTAAAGTGATTGATGTGAGTCCTATTAAATCTTTGTTTTCTAATATAAATCTTGATAAATATGGGACTTGAGATGAGTCAACTTTAGCTAAAAGGTGTCCCAATGATTGAGAGTTTATAGATCTTAATGAAAAAATTGATAAAATTGGGATTGGAGAGGTCAAAACTTTAAGTAGCAATGAGCCCCTCTTTTGGATTTCAAGGATTTTAATTATGATAATTTTTCTTTGATAGATTGTATTTCCTTGTTGCAATCCATGTTGAACTTTCCTCATGCTTATAATCAAAATAAAGCTTTTACTAAACATATCATTGATGCTATGATGAAATCTTTTGAAGAAAAACTTGAGTTTGAAGTTTCTATCCCTACAAAGCTTTATGATGAGTGGGAACCTACAATTAAGATTAAAATTAAGGATTATGAGTGTCATGCTTTGTGTGATTTGGGTGCTAGTGTTCCCATGATTCCGAAAACTTTATGTGATGTGCTAGGTTTTTGTGAATTTGATAGTTGTTCTTCAAATTTTAAAAACCTATGGGAATGATTAATGATGTTCTTATTATTGTAAATAGGAATTGTGTGCCCGTAGATTTTATTGTGCTTGATATATATTGCAATCCTACATGTCCTATTATTCTGGGTAGACCTTTCCTTAGAACGATTGGTGCAATTATTGATATGAAAGATGGAAACATTAGATTTCAATTTCCGTTAAGGAAGGGCATGTAACACTTTCCAAGAAATAAAATAAGTTGCCATATGAGTCTATTATGAGAGCTACTTATGGATTGCATACCAAAGATGACAACATCTCGATCTATGTTTTATGCCTAGCAAGGAGTGTTAAAATCGCGCTTGTTGGTAGGTAGCCCAATGTTATTTTTCTGTTTTTTGTTTTTGGTTCGACTTTAGTGTTTTAATTAGCGATTGATCCAAGTAAGACCTTTGGGATGGATTACGGTGATAGTTAAACTATCTTGCTGAAAAACAGAAACTTTTGTGCTCAGTAAAACAATTTTAAAAAATCACAGAAGCATGATTTTGATATGAATTTTTTTAAAAAGATTTATATAAAAATTTCCTAGGTTGTCCTAAGTTTTCAGATTGCTACAGACTGTTCTGTTTTTGACAGATTTTGTTTTCTATGTGTTGTTTGCTTATTTTGATGAATCTATGGGTAGTGTCGGGGGGTATGAATCATGGAGAACTTGGAATACAGTAGATATTACATGGATAAAAATAAAGAATAATTTCACAACAGTACCAAAAAGTGGTGATTTATTTTCCTATACTAACGGATCTCATGAGCTTTCTGTTGAGTTTTGTGTTGTGAAGTTTTCAAGTTTTGGGTAAAGATTTGATGGACTATGGAATAAGGAGTGGCAAGAGCCTAAGCTTGGGGATGCCTAAGGAACCCCAAGGTAATATTCAAGGACAACCAACCATCTAAGCTTGGGGATGCCCCGGATGGCATCCTCTCTTTCGTCTTCGTCTATCGGTAAATTTACTTGAGGCTATATTTTTATTCACCACATGATATGTGTTTTGCTTGGAGCGTCTTGTATTATATGAGTCTTTGATTTTTAGTTTGCCACAATCATCCTTGTTGTACACATATTTTGAGAGGGACGCGCATGAATCTTGAATTTATTAGAATACTCTATGCACTTACTTATATCTTGTGAGCTAGGCAAGTTGCTCTAGTGCATCACTTATATCTTTTTAGAGCACGGCGGTGGCTTTATTTTATAGAACTTGTTGAACTCTCATGCTTCACTTATATTATTTTGAGAGTCTCTCTAAACAGCATGGTAATTTTCTTAGGTTATGAATTTGGTCCTAATATGATGGGCATCCAAGAGGGATATAATAAAAAACTTTCATATAAAGAGCATTGAATACGGTGAGGGTTTGATTCCTTATGATTGTTTTGAGATATAAAGATGGTGATATTAGAGTCATGCTAGTGAGTAATTGTGGATTGGTAGAAATACTTGTGTTGAAGTTTGTGATTCCTGTAGCATGCACGTATGGTGAACCATTATGTGATGAAGTCGGAGCACATTTATTTATTGATTGTCATCCATTGTGTGGAGGATGGGAGCGTGAGATGGTTAACTCCTACCAACCTCTCCCAAGGAGCGTGCGTCTAATACTTTGTTCAATAGATAATAAGTTTTTGCAATAAGTATGTGAGTTCTTTATGACTAATGTTGAGTCCATGGATTATACACACTCTCACCCTTCCACCCCTGCTAGCCTCTCTAGTACCGCGCAACTTTCACCGGTGCATTAAGCCCACCATATACCCTTCCTCAAAACAACCACCATACCTACCTATTATTGCATTTCCATAGCCATTCCGGGATATATTGCCATGCAATTTCCACCGTTCCGTTTTATTATGACACATACCATCATTGTCATATTGCTCTGCATGATCGTAAGATAGCTAGCATGATGTTTTCATGGCTTGTCCTTTTTTGATATCATTTGCTATGCTAGATCATTGCACATCCCGGTAGACTGCCAAAGGCATTCATATAGAGTCATATTTTGTTCTAAATATCAAATTGTAATTCTTGAGTTATAAGTAAATAAAAGTATGATGATCATCATTATTAGAGCATTGTCCCATGTGAGGAAAGGATGATGGAAGCTATGATTCCCTCACAAGTTGGGATGAGTCTCCAGACTTTAGAAATATAAAAGAGGCCAAAGAAGTCCACCAAAAAAAGAAAAAAGAAAAAAAATGAGAGAAAAGAGAGAAGGGGCAATGCTACTATCCCTTTTCCACACTTGTGCTTCAAAGTAGCGCCACGAACTTCATGATAGAGAGTCTCCTATGTTGTCACTTTCATATAATAGTGGGAATTTTTCATTATAGAACTTGGATTGTATATTCCAATGACGGGCTTCCTGAAATTGCCCCAGGTCTTCGTGAGCAAGCGAGTTGGATGCACACCCACTTAGTTTATTTTTGAACTTTCATACACTTATAGCTCTAGTGCATCCATTGCATGGCAATCCCTACTCACTCACATTGATATCTATTGATGGGCATCTCCATAGCCCGTTAATACGCCTAGTTGATGTGAGACTTTCTCCTTCTTTTTGTCTTCTCCACAACCACCATATTCTATTCCACCTATAGTGCTATATCCATGGCTCATGCTCATGTATTGCGTGAAAGCTGAAAAAGTTTGAGAATACTATAGTGTGAAACAATTGCTTGGCTAAAACCGGGGTTGTGCATGATGAAATACTTTGTGTGATGAAGATGGAGCATAGCCAGACTATATGATTTTGTAGGGATAACTTTCTTTAGCCATGTTATATTGAGAAGACAAGATTGTTTTATTAGTATGTTTGAAGTATTATTGTTTTTATGTCAATATTAAACTTTTGTTTTGAATCTTATGGATCTGAATATTCATGCCGCAATAAATAAAATTACATGGATAAATATGTTAGGTAGCATTCCACATCAAAAATTCTATTTTTATCATTTACCTACTCGAGGATGAGCAAGAATTAAGCATGGCGATGCTTGATACGTCTCGAACGTATCTATAATATTTTATTGTTCCATGCTATTATATTATCTATTTTAAATGTTTTCTATGCATTAATATGCTATTTTATATTATTTTTGGGACTAACTTATTAACCCAGAGCCCAGTGCCAGTTTCCGTTTTTTCCTTGCCTTTGAGTTTTACAAAAAAGGAATATCAAACAGAGTCCAAACAGAATAAAACTTTCGCGTTAATTTTTCTTGGACCAAAAGACATCCACATAACTTGGAGATGAAGTCAGAAGAGTCCCGAGGGCTCCACAAGCCCTCAGGGTGCTCCCTAGGAGGGGCGTCTCCCAGGAGTCCACCGACCTCCCTCTCATCTCTATAAATTCATAAATATTCCCAAACAACCAGAAGCGTCCACCAAAATACTTTTCTGCCGCCATAACCTTCTGTACTCATGAGACCCATCTAGGGACCTTTTCTGGCACCCTGTAAGAGGGGGATTCAATCACGGAGGGCATCTACATCAACTCTATTGCCCTTCCGATGAAGCGTGAGTAGTTTACCACAGACCTATGGGTCCATAGCTAGTAGCTAGATGGCTTATTCTCTCTCTTTGGTCATCAATACAATGTTCTCCACGATGTTCTTACAGATCTATCCGCTGTAATATTCTTTTGCGGTGTGTTTGTCGAGACACGATGAATTGTGGATTTATGATCAATTTTTCTATGAATATAATTTGAATCTTATCTAAATTCTTATATGCATGATTTGATATCTTTGTATTTCTTTGATTTATCGGTTTGGTTTGGTCAACTAGATTGTTTTTCTTGCGGTAATCTCACCCAGTGACAAAGTAGGGGTAGCGAGACACGTATTGTATTGTTGCCATCAAGGGTAAAAAGATGAGGTTTTCCTCATATTGCTTGAGTTTATCCATCTACATCATGTCATCTTGCTTAAGGCGTTACTCCGTTCTTATGAACTAAATACTCTAGATGCATGCTGCATAGCGGTCGACGTGTGAAGTAATAGTAGTAGATGCAGGTAGGAGTCAGTCTACTTGACACGAACGTGATGCCTATATTCATAATTATTGCCTTGGATATCTTCATAACTTTGTGCTTTTCTATCAATTGCTCGACAGTAATTTGTTCACCCACCGTATTATTTTCCTTCAAGAGAGAAGCCTCTAGTGAATCCTATGGCCTCCGGATCTATTTTCCATCATATATTTTCAGATCTATGAACCAAAAAACCCAAAAATACCTCACTGCAATTTATTTACTTTTACTTTGTTTTACGTTTTAGTAATCTTTTATATCTATCTCTATCAGATCTCACCTTTGCAAGTGACCGTGAAGGGACTGACAACCCATTTATCTCGTTGGGTGCAAGTGTTTGATTGTTTGTGCAGGTGCATAGATTGGAGACTTGCGTGTATCTCCTACTGGATTGATACCTTGGTTCTCTGAGGGAAATACTTATCTCTAGTTTGCTGCATCACCCTTTCCTCTTCAAGGGAAAAACCAACGCAAGCTCAAGAAGTAGCACAGGTGCGTGCGATGGGATTTTGGATGTGGAATGTTTTATCGTCACGGAGCCCTTCTTCTTGGGCGCCATGAAAAGTGAAGAAGACGCTGAACTCGATGAAGTCGATGCACCATCGTCAGCTTGATTCACGCCGGTGATCCCCCCACCTAGCACGCCAAAGATGTCGGCGTCGGAGTCGATGATCTATGGGGCAGGGCTGCCCCTTCGCTAGTTTGGCAAGGGGGGGGGTGCACAGGGCGCAAAGAGCAAGAACGGCGAGAGACACGGCAGTCTTTACCCAGGTTTGGGGCGCTGAGAAGCGTAAAACCCTACTCTTGCTTTTGGAGTATTGTCGCGACCAGACCTCAAATAGTCTGATCTCTATGCTTCAGTGTCATCCCTGGATCAGTAATGCTGACACGCACAACACTTGAAGGATTTATAACAGAGTAGCAATCACACACTTATTACATCGAGTGTCTCAAAAGAGAACTTATTACAAATAATATGGCTTAAGGCCATCTAATAATGATAACAACGGAAGGCTTGGAAGATAAGTGAGTCCATCAACTCCAACGACATCACTGAGTATAGAACCACGACCTAAGGCTCCTTACTCGTCGTCTGAAAAGTTTGCAACATGAATGTTGCAGCCCGAAAACGGGTCAGCACATGGAATATGCTGGCAATGTAACACATAGAGAGTAGTGAACAAAAACATGCTATACTACATGCATATATGGCTGGTGGAAAGCTCTATGGTTACAGTTTTGCGTAAAGCCAATTTTTCCCTACTGCAAAGGAATAAATTTTATTTAACTATCATGGTGGTTGTTAAACATTGAGAGTGTAGACACCCTCTCAATCCCAATTAAACATCATCATTAAAACCCAACAAAATTAATTAAAGTCACATGATGAGATTCACATGATAATCCAAGTACTAGATACTCAAGACGTCCATAACCGGGGACACGGCTAACCATGATTAGTTTATACACTCTACAGAGGTTTGCACACTTTTCCCCAGAAAACTCGATCTCCTCCGTTGGGATTCTCGCACTACATGATGTTTGAGAAACGGATGACCGATACATAGTCTTTCAGAAGCGCTAGCACCTTACGATCGGGTAGACCGTTACACCTACTTTCCCCTACATCTTCTAGTCTACCACTGTAAGAGTTCGCACGGCTTAATCAACTATGCTAGAGCCCATAGTAGCTTGTGGGTGCACACAGAAGTTTCTAGCATGAATAATCTCATGATCCCTTTGAGTCTGGGTGGCGGTCCATAAAGAAGAACAGGCAATAGCTGGAATACCCAGGTGCCTCAATCCACCCAGATGTGTATTTAAGTTGCCACCTTAAGTTGAACCATTAATTAACAACCTCACAACTGTCATGAATACTCTCAAACCCAATCCACGTCTACAAGCATAGCATGGCATAAGCAAACGTAGAAGTAACTCCCAGGGTTTGATAATAAAAAAGGTAGTAGGTACAACATCAACTACTTCCCAAAACCCACATATTAATCAGATCCTATTCATGCAATTGTTTGAGGATTGATCTAATCCAATAAAACTGGGTAGTAAGAGGTATGATCAAAGTGTTACTTGTCTTGCTGATGATCCGTGAAACCTAGAGATTCGAAGTACCAAGCGGCGCACTCCAGGTACTCTAATGCAAACAAACAAACAATCATACAATAAGTACTCATCTAATGCACAGGTAAAACTCAAATAAGAGATCTAACCAGAAAGTTCAACTTAAGAACTCCGGTTTGTAAAAAGAAACAAATCAAACGAAACAACGAAAGTCAAACGGCGAAACAAACAAGCTTCGATTACTAATCTGGACCTAAGTAAAATTTTACAGAAGCAAAAACTTTTTTGAGTTGGTTAAACGGAAAGAGCATTTCGAGACGAAACTCTAGGCGCTTGAATCGCCCGATTCCGATAAACGAGCGAAAAGTTGAACTAAAACGAAAATCGGATCAGAAATCGCGATCTGAAATAATCGCGGAAAATCCGAGAAAAAGAAAAATAAACAAACAGATTAACGAATGAACGTTCGTTAACTGAAACTAAACGGTGAACTCGTCTGTTAAAACAAACGAACGAGCGAACGCTCGCTAAATAAGTGAGCCGATAAAACCGAGCTTATAAAATAAAATAAAAAACCCTAGGGTTTTCAAAGAAAAACCAGATCGGTTTTCTTCGGAAAACCAGCGGCGGACGGCGCGGCTACCTCGTCGGACTCCGGCGGGACTCGGGGCTCTGGCGGGGTGGGGTGGCGTCGGCGGCGGGCGGCGCGACAAGCGGCGGCGACGGGCGTGGCAAGCGGCGGCACACGGCGGCGAGCGGCGGCTGTGGCGGCACACGGCGGCGAGCGGCGGCTGCGGTGGCGAGCGGCGGCTGCGGCAAGGCGGGGTGGGTCGAGGCGGCGGGGTGAGGTGGCGGCGGCAGGGGTATTTATGAGAGGGGGCGGCGTGGCTTGGGGAAGGGGGCGCCGGGTCGGGGTCGGCCTCGGGAGGCGTGCCCCGGCCAGACTCGGCGGCGGCATCGGGTCGGTCTCCCGCCGGGGAAGGGCGGCGGGGGCTTGGGCCTGGCCTGGCTCGGCTGGGCCTTTGGCCCAGTCGGGCGCGCGGTACTATTTTAAAAAAAAACCAATTCCGCCGAAACTAAGAAAAATTATAGAAAATAAAATAAAATTCTAAAAATGCCAAAATAAATTTTCGCCACCTAAATAAAATATTTAGAACGAGATGAACATTTTCTTGGCCCAAAAATGCAGTTTTGAAAAATGTGCAGTTTTTCCTAAATTCAAATAAACTATCCAAAAACTCCGATATAAAATCTTATTTGATTTTTTTATCAAATCCTCAATATTTCTTTATTTTTGGAAAGTCATTTTATTTCCTCTCTCATATTTTTATAATAGAAATAATTGAAGATAAAATAAATAAAATCAAATGATCCTATTTTCAAAATTTATGAAAATAACGAAACCCCAATTCTCTCCGTGGGTCCTAGAGTTGCGTAGAATTTCTGGATCAGGCCAAAAGCAAATAAAATATGATATGCAGTGATGATCTAATGTATAACATTCCAAATTGAAATTTGGGATGTTACAAACCTACCCCCCTTAAGATGAATCTCGCCCTCGAGATTCGGGTTGGCTAGAAAATAGGTGAGGGTGGTCCTTCAGCAGATCTTCCTCTCGCTCCCAGGTGGCTTCATCCTCGGTGTGGTGGCTCTACTGAACTTTGCAAAACTTGATAACCTTGCTGTGGGTGACTCGGCTGGCATACTCGAGAATCTTGACTGGTTTCTCCTCATAGGTCAAGTCATTATCCAACTGAATCGCTTCCAGCGGTACTGTATCTCTCAGCGGTATATCCGCCATCTCTGCGTGGCACTTCTTCAACTGGGAAACGTGGAACACGTCGTGAACTCCCGACAATCCCTCAGGCACTTCCAACTTATAAGAAACTTCTCCCATGCGTTCCAAAACTTTGTATGGTCCCACAAAACGTGGCGCTAATTTTCCCTTAACTCCAAAGCGCTTAACTCCTCGAAGTGGAGAAACACGAAGATAAACTCTATCTCCAGCTCCGTAAACTGTCTCCTTGCATTTAGAATCTGCATAGCTCTTCTGCCTGGACTGGGCTACCTTGAGCCTATCGCGAATCAACTTCACCTTCTGTTTAGACTCCTTAATCAAATCTGGTCCAAGCAACTGGCAGTCTCCAACTTCGTCCCATGACAATGGTGTTCTGCACTGTCGGTGTCAAAACCGGCGGATCTCGGGTTGGGGGTCCCGAACTGTGCGTCAAGGCCGGATGGTAACAGGAGACAAGGGACACGATGTTTTTACCCAGGTTCGGGCCCTCTCGATGGAGGTAATACCCTACTCCTGCTTGATTAATATTGATGATATGGGTAGTACAAGAGTAGATCTACCACGAGATCAAGGAGGCTAAACCCTAGAAGCTAGCCTATGGTATGATTGTTGTATATGGAGTTGATGTCCTACGGACTACAACCCTCCGGTTTATATAGACACCGGATAGGGTTAGGGTTACACAGAGTCGGTTACAATGGTAGGAGATCTTGAATATCCGCATCACCAAGCTTGCCTTCCACGCCAAGGAAAGTCCCATCCGGACACGGGACGAAGTCTTCAATCTTGTATCTTCATAGTCCTGGAGTTCGGCTGAAGGTATAGTCCGGCTACCCGAACACCCCCTAATCCAGGACTCCCTCATGCACCTTCTTCCATACAAGGATTCAAAAGGGGCCATCTTCAAACTGGATTGATAACTATTGTTGTAAGAGAACTCAACATATGGCAAGTTGTCATCCCAACTATATCCATAATCTAGCGCACAAACTCTCAGCATATCCTTTAAAATCTGATTGACTCTCTCGGTCTGTGGATGAAAAGTTGTACTGAACTCTAGTCTAGTACCCAAAGTTTCGTGTAACTGATCCCAGAACTTTGAGGTAGACTGGGTTCCTCTATCTGATACAATGCTCCTCGGAACTCCATGCAGACATACTAGCCTGGTCACGTATAGTCCGGCTACCCGAACACCTCCTAATCCAGGACTCCCTCAATAGCCCCTGAACCAGGCTTCAATGACGACGAGTCTGGCGCGCAGATTGTCTTCGGCATTGCAAGGCGGGTTCCTCCTCCAAGTCCTTCATAGAAGATTGTAAACCCCAAGAGTAGTGTCCGGCTCTGCAAAATAAGTTTCCAAATATTGCCATAGAGAGAATAATATTAACACAAATCAAATCTGCTGACGTATTCCGCAGTGCGTCATCATACTACGGCCAAGTCCTTTACTCGAATCGTTTTTACTTTTCCACCTCAGCATGTTTTGCGAGGCAGTTTCCTTGGCACGTCTTGTCAAAGCAGAGATCGTGTACCACTTTTACGGGATTCTCATCAATACGGACGTGGGTAACCCAACCACGCCATTTATCACGGCGCTTGGAAGGCAAGCGAGTTTTACTAGGCTGGTGGGGACGCACAACCGCATCCGCCCATATAAGGGGATAAGGATCCACCTTTTTACCTACGCCTTCTTCCTCCTTTGCCTATCCATCTCCTGCGCACTCGAGCTCCAGCGCCCAAGCCCGCACTTCCCACCTCAACCTTCTCCAGCAATGTCCGGAGCGGGAGGCAAGTGGATGGTCTCCTCCGCCATGGAGGGCCAAGTCAAGAAGCTAAGGAAGGCCGGATACCTGTCTAAGGACATCGCGCACCGGCTTCCCGAAAAGGGGCAGCTTCTCCCCACCCCAAGGCCCCATGAGAGGGTAGTATTTCTTCCCCACTTCCTCCGCGGACTGGGTTTTCCACTCCACCCATTTGTCCGGGGGCTCATGTTCTACTACGGCCTGGATTTCCACGATCTGGCCCCGAACTTCATCCTCAACATCTCGGCATTTATCATCATGTGCGAGGCCTTCCTCTGCATCCGCCCTCATTTCGGCCTCTGGCTCAAGACCTTCAACGTCAAGCCCAAGGTGGTGCGCGGCAGCCAGGCGGAGTGCGGAGGCGCCATGGCGGGCAAGATGGACAACGTCCTATGGTTCGAGGGCTCTTTTGTGGAGACCCTAAAGGGGTGGCAATCTGGGTGGTTTTACATCACCGAGCCAAGCGATCCGAAATGGATCGCAGCCCCCGAGTTCCAATCCGGACCTCCCACGCAGCTTATGTCCTGGAAAGAGACGGGCCTATCGTGGGGTGACGAAAGGGAGGTGACCGGATTGCAAACATGCATCCAGTCCCTGGTGAACAAGCCAATCCGGCTTGTTAATGTAATCCAGGTTATGCTCGTCCGCCGGATCCTCCCGTGCCAAAAACAGGATTTTAATCTGTGGGAGTTCGACCCGGCGCAGCACCAAACCCTTAGCAGGCTCTTCGACACGATGTACGAAGATGCCTGCAAGGTGCTATTCAAGGGCGCCGAGGCTCCCGCATCCGCTTCCGAGGACCGCGGATACAGCTCGCAGCGTCACGCTAGCGAGGTAAGCTATCTTCACCTTTTACAGGATGTTTAAGCTTTTTTCATAGTTTGACTCTATGCGGGATCTAAACTCCCTTACCTTCGACAGGCTTGGCGGGCGATATCTGGACCGATTAATTGTCCGGCTCCGCTGCCCAAAGACCCAGCCCTAGCTCTACTAGTGAAGCTGCTGGTTCCGGCGCCTTATGTGATGCCGGAGAAGAAGGCCAAGAAGAAGAAGACCACGGGGACTCGAAAGAGTGCCCGTAACGTGGTGGTGTCGGACTCGTCATCCGACGAGTCCGAGACGCCCTCTTCTCATGAAAACGAGGAGGAGGAAGAAGAAAACTCTCCCCCCCCCAGCGGAGGGAGGAGAGAAGAGGAAGGCCGCCCCAATGGGGGAGGCCGAGGGGTCTAGGAAAAGGAAGACCCCTCCGCCGGACTACTCCCTCGACGCCGAAGAGGGCGGAGAGGAGTGGCCAAACAGGGCCAGGCGTCCGACGAAATTGTAAGTTCAGATATCAGAGTAACTCATGATGTTCCTTTGTTGTGCAGCTTTCCTTAATGTCGAACGTAATCATGCAGCCCGCCCCGGGCCGAATTCAACGAATCGTCGAGCGGCTCCCTGGACTCATCGGACGTGAACTCAGTTCCGCCCGCTGTCTCCCCCCGCACTGCAGACGACGCCAAAGTGGCGTCGCGACAAACTCCGGGGCAGGAGGGGGTGGTCCCGGAGGAGCCGCAAGGCAACCTCCCGGACTCCAGGAGTGAAGGGGATAAGGCCCCCTAGGACTCCAAGTCCTGCTTTGTGCCGGACACCGCGCCGGAATCTTCCACAGTTCCGGACCGCGGTAGGCGAACTCCTTCCAAGAGGAGCAAGCCTTCTGAGCCGGCGGCCTCCGTCCAACCGGAGGTGCCGGACAATCTGCTGGAGGTGCATGACGGCGCCTCCATCGACGAGGGGCACCGTACTATTATGAGTACGGTGATCCAGAAGGTTCGGTCCGCCCAGAGCGGACTGACTGAAGCTTGCGCTAGCCTTCTAACAGGCTTCGAGGTAAGTAAAATATGTAAAAATATTACCGCATAGACAGTAGCCCCTGATGCTCTGTTTGGCGTTCGGAAAGAAAAGCCGAATAGAGGATCTATTAAATTTCGCAGGAGTCTAACAAAAAAGAGTCAATATGCGTATGCAGGCTTCGCTGCTATCCACCGCCGCACTGACTGCGGAGGTGGGTGTCCTGAAGAAGGACCTCGAGCGGACCGAGCAAGAGCTCGGCCTTGCCAAGCGGCGGCTCGAGGAGAAAGAAGGTAAGAAATACCTTACAGAAAAAGTGCCTATAAAAAGGCGTGATTGCAAAAAAAACAGGATTGTACTGCTTATTGTAGGGGCCACGACTGAGGTGGCGACCCTTAAGCAGGCGCTGTCTGAGGCCGAAAAGAAAACGGCCACGGAGCGCACCGAGCGAGACAGACTTGGGACTCAGGTCGGCGAGGTGCAGCAAGAGCTTCAGGCTCTCATGAAAAAACATGAGAGTTTGGAGCTTGAGTCAAAGGCGCAAGCATCCGAGCTCGCGATGGCCCTTGAGACTGCCAAGTCTGCCAAGGCCGAAGCCCAAAAGGCCCTCCAAGAGTTGGAGGAGATGAGGAAGATAGCAGCGGGTAAGGCATTCTTTATGCAAAGCAGAAATATAAAAGTAAACTACTTGTTACTTACCCGAATCCGGAGCTCTCTAGGGGCATTCGCAGATCTTCCCCGCAGCGTATCCGACGCTGTCGCATTCTACCGAGCTGAAGAGGGCAGCTCGATGGAGAAGGTGTTCTGGTCTCAGTTTTCTGAGGCCGGACACCCTGTGCCCTTGAGCGACCAGCTGAAACAGCTGCTCGAGCTCCACAAGGCGGCCGAACAGGCCATGAAGGGCTTCACAGTTCGGCTGTGGCCCGGAGAGGCCCTGCCTGGGAGCTATTTCAGGCTGGTGCGGCGGCTGGTGGAGGCCTGTCCTAGGCTCGAGGTCATCAAGCGCTCCGTCTGCATCAAATGTGCCCGTCGGGCCCTTGCCCGTGCAAAGGTGCACTGGGGTAAGCTGGACGGTGAGAAGCTTGTGAAGGACGGGCCACCGCCGGGGAAGGAGCATCGCAAGCCCGAGAACTACTACAAGGATGTTCTTGCAGGTGCCCGCCTTGTGGCGGATGAATGTACCAAGGATGTTATTTTTGAATGAACTCGCTCGTGTTTATCCTGTGCGCTGAAAACTTGTTCATATGCGCAAAGCAATGCTTATTGAATTTAAAATATTACTTTCTGTGCACCCGTTTATCAAAAAATTGAGAGATGGCCAGTCGTCGGCTTCTGCCCCCATGCCACTAGTGCTGGGGTGTTCGGGATAAACCTGAGCGCTCTTTTTCCCATAGTTGGGTCATTCGAGGGAGGCACTCAGCACAACGAACCAGGCAATCGGACTATAATGCTTGAACACTCTCACTTAGCCATAGAACTCTATAATTTTAAATTTCGGCGAAGCCCCTAGTTCGGAAGACCGAGTTAGGGGCGCTATCCACGCCTTGGCCGGACAAAGCCAGCTCCTCGCTCGAAGCGGCATAAGTCTTTAGGGACTCGAAAAACCTCTCGAACAGCGACCGGTCTCTCGCCTCATCATGACAGTCAGTTTTAGCTTTCTCCACTGAGGTGCTTAACCCAGCTGAACCGGGGCACAATCGCAGTGGTTCTCCAAGTGCTACCTTAGCCGATATAGCGGAACGTAAGGCACCAAAACATAGGAGCCGGGCAAACCCAACTATTGACCCAAATCATGATTCGGAGCCGATGCATATAGTGCTATAAGTTCGGGGTGCCGCACTTGTGAAAGTGTACGGACTTCTTACACCATAATGAGGGGTACTGAAGCCCCTGGCGTGTTTGCCGTACCATGGTGTACGGGTGCAATCATGTCATTTAATACACATATATGTGAAAAAAGGATAGTGCAAAAAATAGACAAAAAGCTATGCATTGTTTATAGAGAGGCTATTTGTCAAAGCCGAACGATACAAATAGTGCGATAAGCAAAAAGATATTGGACTATTTAACATGTCCTGACCAGGGGCAGGCCGCGGAATTGTATTCAAAACAGGTATACCGCTCGTAACAGAGACCACCTGGGAGTTCCATAATGCGGCATGGCTTGTCTGCCTCCCTGGATCTTGCATCGTTTGTGCGGCAGTCGAATTGCCGAATAGGTTGTCCGAAGTATGGAGTCCTGAAAGTAAGAAAAAATTAAAGAAAGGAATCCGGCAGCCCTAGTACGTTTTAAGCCGTATTTTGGGTGTGCCGTTATTGTGCCCCTTCCCCTGTGCCCATGGTATTTCAAGGGTGTAGTTATGTACGTGAGGCACTGGTTTCGCTATGTCACGAGAGCTGGGGTTGGGGCCGCATTGCTACGCTTGCTCAGAGCGTGCCGGGCGGTCCTACTGTGGGTTACTCCGGGCGCGCTTGGCAGTGTCTGGCTTTTTAACGTCCAGACTGGAGAATTGCCTAAGAAGGCTACTTTGTACTTCCGCTGCGAGAGCCGCCGTGTGCGCCTCCGTACGGAGGGAGCGTTCGGTGTTTCCGTTGACCGTGCTTACTCCTCGAGGGCCTGGCATCTTGAGCTTGAGATATGCGTAGTGCGGCACCGCATTTAACTTTGCGAATGCGGTTCGTCCGAGTAGGGCGTGATAGCCACTGGGCAAGGGGACTATATCAAAGATTAACTCTTCGCTTTGGAAATTGTCCGGGGATCCGAAGACCACGTCAAGTGTTACTGAGCCTGTACAGTTGGCTTCTACACCTGGTATAACGCCTTTAAAGGTCGTTTTTGTGGGCTTAATCCTTGAGGGATTTATGTCCATTTTCCGCACTGTATCCTGGTAAAGCAGGTTCTGGCTACTGCCGCCTTCCATGAGGACTCTTGTGAGATGAAATCCGTCGACGATTGGGTCGAGAACCAATGCGACAAAGCCTCCATGACGGATGCTAGTGGGATGGTACCTTCGATCAAAAGTGATCGGGCACGAGGACCATGGCTTGAACTTTGGGGCGACTAGCTCCATCGCGTATACGTCCCGTAGCGCACGCTTCCGCTCCCTCTTGGGAATGTGGGTTGCGTATATCATGTTCACCGTCCGCACTTGTGGGGGGAAGCCCTTCTGTCCATTGTTGTTCGGCGGCCTGGGCTCCTCCTCGTCGTCGCTGTGCAGCCCCTTGTCTTTGTTTTTGGCTCTTAACTTGCCTGCCTGCTTGAACACCCGACAATCCCTGTTAGTGTGATTGGCTGGCTTTTCGGGGGTGCCATGTATCTGGCACAAGCGGTCGAGTATTCGGTCCAAACTGGACGGGCCCTGAGTATTCTTTTTGAATGGCTTTTTCCGCTGACCGGATTTATAGCCTCTGAATCCGGCATTGACTGCCGTGTCTTCATTGTTGTCGCTGCTAACGCGGCGTTTTTGCTTATTCCGACGTGTCCTGCCACTTTTGTCCTTGGTATCCGAATTACCAGGGTTCTTTGATAAGTTGTTACTGCGAGATAGCCAGCTGTCTTCTCTCGCGCAAAAGCGGCTCATGAGTGTCGCGAGGGCTGCCATAGATTTCGGCTTTTCCTGTCCCAGGTGCCGGGCAAGCCACTCATCGCGGATCTTATGCTTGAAGGCTGCTAGGGCCTCTGCGTCTGGACAGTCGACTATCTGGTTTTTCTTTGTTAGGAACCGTGTCTAGAATTGCCTGGCCAATTCCTCTGGCTCCTGAATTATGTGGCTTAAGTCGTCGGCATCCGGTGGTCGCACGTAAGTGCCCTGGAAGTTGTCGAGGAATGCGGCTTCCAGGTCCTCCCAAGAACCGATTGAGTCTGCTGGCAAGCTGTTAAGCCAATGCCGGGCCGATCCTTTAAGTTTGAGCGGGAGGTATTTGATGGCGTGTAGATCATCGCCACGTGCCATGTGGATGTGAAGGAGATAATCCTCGATCCATACCGCCGGATCTGTTGTGCCATCGTATGATTCGATGTTTACGGGTTTGAAACCCTCTGGGATTTTATGATCCATTACTTGATCCGTGAAGCATAGCGGGTGTGCGGCGCCTCTGTGCTGGGCTATATCACGACGCGGCTCGGAAGAGCTATGTCTGTTGTGTTCGGCCCGGCCGGATTTGTTGTATCCGGAGTGAAGATCATCCTCACATGCCGTAGGGCGCCTGCGCGATCCGTAGATCGATCTTGTTTGTCTTGCCTTATCCTCCAGTACGTCTCGCAGGTCTGGCGCATTTTCCCGTGCCTTAGTTGAGCGGCGTCGGGGCATGGCTTGGGTGGAGGGCCGGGAGGCCTCTCTGTCGCGGCCGCGAGGTGGCCGGTCTGCCATGTCGTGTGCTGGTGATGTTGGTGCTTCCTCCTATGATTGGGGTAGCGGCCTGCGCTTTGGGTAACTCTTGGAGGGGCGTTCGAGTTCATACTCTTCGGCCGCAAGGACTTCAGTCCATCTGGCAGCTAGCAAATCTTGGTCAGCTCTAAGCTGTTGCTACTTTTTCTCGAGGCTGCTTGCAGTGGCTAAAAGCCTGCGTTTGAAACGCTCTTGCTCGGCGGGGTCTGATGGTACGATGAATTTGTCGTCATCGAGGCTTGCCTCGTCTTCGGAGGGAGGCATATAGTTATCATCCTCGACCTCTCGGTCTGCCGCTCTCTCATGAGGGCTGGCTTCTCCATCTTCCTGTGCCGAATCTTGATGGGGTGGGTGTTCTTCGGCGCTATCCGGGGTAGTATTATCTCCCGTGCCGGAATCACCGTTTTTGCTTTGGCGGGATTTAGAGCGGCGCCGCTGACGCCGGCGCTTTGGCTGTTTCTTGGAGGTGTCATCCCCCGCTGTTCCATCGCCATCTCCATCTTTTGGAGTATCCACCATATATATGTCATATGACAAGGTGGCCTTCCAGCGCCCTACAGGTGCTGGTTCCTGTTCGTCTCCTACATTGTCGTCCATACCGTCGATGTCTTCGGAGCCGAAGTCAAGCATGTCGGTTAAATCGTCGACAGTGGCTACAAAGTGGGTGGTGGGTGGGCTTTGAACTTCTTCATCGTCCGTATCCCATCCTCGCTGACCGTAATCCGGCCAGGGCTCTCCTGATAAAGAGAGAGACTTGAGAGAATTTAGGATGTCGCCAAAAGGCGAGTGCTGAAAGATGTCCGCGGCGGAGAACTCCATTATCGGCGCCCAATCGGATTCGATTGGCCGGGGCGCGGGGGGTTTGGAGTCCGAGGAGGAGTCCGGATCCTCGGAGTCACGGGTCATGCAGAGTGCGGGGCTGGCGTTCGGCTCGATCGCCTTTGAGATCGCAGCCCCTGAGGTGACGTCCAACCGCTCATCCTCGATTGGCGTAATAGGCTCCGAGTTAGGGGTCGGAACCGGTGCGTGTGCGGCCTCCAGGACACTTTCCGGAGGCAGAGCTAGATCATGTGCCTCGAAATAGTGCGGCGCGCTTGGCCGTGGCTCGAACCCATCGAAGATCAAGTCTCCGCGGATGTCAGCCGTGTAGTTTAAGCTTCCAAACCTGACTTGATGGCCAGGGGCGTAGCTTTCGACCTGCTCCAGGTGGCCAAGCGAATTGGCCCGCAGTGCGAAGCCGCCGAAGACGAAGATCTGTCCGGGGAGAAAAGTCTCACCCTGGACCTCATCGTTGTTGATGATCAAGGGAGACATCGGGCCTAAAGGCGACGACACAGAGGAACTCTCAATGAAAGCACCAATGTCGGTGTCAAAACCGGCGGATCTCGGGTAGGGGGTCCCGAACTGTGCGTCAAGGCCGGATGCTAACAGGAGACAAGGGACACGATGTTTTTACCCAGGTTCGGGCCCTCTCGATGGAGGTAATACCCTACTCCTGCTTGATTAATATTGATGATATGGGTAGGACAAGAGTAGATCTACCACGAGATCAAGGAGGCTAAACCCTAGAAGCTAGCCTATGGTATGATTGTTGTATATGGAGTTGATGTCCTACGGACTACAACCCTCCAGTTTATATAGACACCGGATAGGGTTAGGGTTACACAGAGTCGGTTACAATGGTAGGAGATCTTGAATATCCGCATCGCCAAGCTCGCCTTCCACGCCAAGGAAAGTCCCATCCGGACACGGGACGAAGTCTTCAATCTTGTATCTTCATAGTCCTGGAGTTCGGCTGAAGGTATAGTCCGGCTACCCGAACACCCCCTAATCCAGGACTCCCTCATGCACCTTCTTCCATACAAGGCTTCAAAAGGGGCCATCTTCAAACTGGATTGATAACTATTGTTGTAAGAGAACTCAACATATGGCAAGTTGTCATCCCAACTAGATCCATAATCTAGCGCACGAACTCTCAGCATATCCTTTAAAATCTGATTGACTCTCTCGGTCTGTCCATCGGTCTACGGATGAAAAGTTGTACTGAACTCTAGTCTAGTACCCAAAGTTTCGTGTAACTGATCCCAGAACTTTGAGGTAGACTGGGTTCCTCTGTCTGATACAATGCTCCTCGGAACTCCATGCAGACATACTAGCCTGGTCACGTATATCTTTGCCAACTTAGCACTGGTGTAAGTGGTCTTCACTGGGATGAAATGAGTCAAGCGATCGACTACAACCTATATCGAGTCAAAGCCTGCACGGGGCCTGGGTAATCTCGTGATAAAATCCATACCTAGCTTATCCCACTTCCACTCGGGTATCGGCAATGGCTGTAGCAATCCTGCTGGCTTCTAATGCTCAGCCTTCACTCTCTGACATACATCACAAAGTGCTACATATTCCGCAATATCCTTCTTCATTCTGGTCCACCAGAAAGTGTCTTTCAATTCCAAATACATCTTGGTGTTTCTTGGGTGAATCGAGTACGGCGAATCATGGGCCTCTTGCAAAATTAGCTTCCTGATCTCCGGGTCATTAGGCACATAGACGCGGACATCAAACCATAAGGTATTGTGTTCATCCTCACGAAATCCTTTAACTTTTCCCTTGGTCACCTTCTCCTTTATGGTGGCAATCTCCTTGTCGGTCTTCTGAGCTTCTCTGATCTTATCCATCAGAGTAGACTGAATCTCCAATGCTGCTACATAGCCTCTCGGAACTATCTCCAAACATAGCTCACAAAGATCCTCGGCTAACTCCTTTGGTAACTCTCCGGTCATTAGTGTGTTGACATGGCTCTTGCGGCTCAATGCGTCAGCTACTACGTTAGCCTTTCCGGGATGATAATGCAATATCATATCATAATCCTTGATGAGCTCCAACCATCTCCTTTGCCTGAGATTCAACTCCTTCTGCGTGAAGATGTACTTCAAACTCTTATGATCAGTGTACGCCTCACAATGGTTTCCGATGAGAAAATGTCTCCACGTCTTCAAAGCATGCACTACGGCTACTAACTCCAAGTCGTGTGCAGCATAATTCAACTCATGGGGCATAAGCTGTCGTGAGGCATATGAACAACTCATCCCTCCTGCATAAGCACTGCTCCAAGTCTTCGACGTGAAGTGTCGCAATATACCTCATAATCCTTGCGCTGATCTAGCAGAATCAACATTGACGAGGTAACCAAACGTTTCTTGAACTCCTGGAAACTGGCCCCACATTCCTCATTCCATTTGAACTTGGTATCCTTCTTCAACAACTCCGTCATAGGTTTTGCAATCTTCGAGAAATTTTCAATAAATCTCAGGTAGTATCTCGCGAGTCCAAGAAAACTCCGGATCTCTCCAACTGTTATTGGGGCTTCCCAATTTGTCACAGTGACAACTTTGGCGGGATCTACAGCTATTCCTTCTCCGGATATAACATGTCCGAGGAATCCAACTTCCTTCAACCAAAACTCACATTTGCTCAACTTGGCGTATAACTAATGTTCTCTGATCTTACCAAGTACCAAACGCAAATGTTCTTTATGTTCTTCTTCATTCTTCGAGTAAACCAGAATATCATCAATGAACACTGCGACGAACTTATCCAAAAACTCCATAAACACTTTGTTCATCATGTTCATAAAATAGGCAGGTGTGTTAGTCAGACCAAATGACATAACGGTATACTCATACAGCCCATACCTTGTGGTAAAAGCTGTCTTAGGTATGTCATGCTCTCGAATCTTCAACTGGTGGTATCATGATCGCAAATCATTCTTGGAAAATACCTTAGCTCCTTGCAGTTGTTCAAAAAAATTGTTGATCATTGGCAGTGGGTACTTATTCTTGATCGTCACTTCATTCAATCCTCAATAATCAACAACCATCCTTAACGATCCATCCTTCTTTTCCACTAGAAATACTGGTGATCCCCAAGGTGACGAACTTGGGCGAATATATCCCTTACCCAGTAACTCCTTAATCTGCTTCTTAATCTCCTCCAAATCCTTTGCAGGCATTCTATACGGTCTCTTAGATATTGGTCCTATGCCTGGCAAAAGCTCAATCAAAAACTCAATGTATCTATCTGGTGGCATGCCTGGCAACTCTTCTGGAAATACATTCGGAAAATCCTTTACCACCGGTACCTCCTCCTGTACAACTCCTGCTAAGGAATTTATTTGAGTCCTATTCGGCACATGCCGTGATACATACTTGATCCTTCTTCCCTCTGGGGTGGTAAGCAAAATCGACTTACTGGCGCAATCGATGTTTCCTCCATACATCGATAGCCAATCCATACCCAGAATTACATCCAAACCTTGCGATTCCAAAATGATCAAATCCGAGGGAACACATGCCTACCTATACTCAATGGCACTTGAAAACATCCTTTACTGGCCATATACTTCGCTCCTGGTGAGCTTACTAACATAGGTGTTCTAAGAATCTTGGTGGGCAATTTATACTTATCCACGAATCCCCTTGATATGTATGAATGCGATGCACCAGTATCAAAAAGAACGATTGCAGTAAATGACTTAACCAAAAACTTACCTATTACTGCATCTGGCTGGGCTTCAACCTCCTCCACGTTAACGTGGTTCACCTGTCCCCTGTTGAAAGGGTTCGGCTTCTTCCCAGAGCTTCCATTGCCATTTCCATTCCGGGCTTCAGGACATTCATTGGCATAGTGTCTGGTCTTCTGACACTTATAACAAGTGACTTGGCTCAGGTCTCTCTTGGCTGGGGTTGACGGGTTGGTATGGTTTAGACCGTTGCTTCCCCCATTCCCATTACCATTCTTGGGGCCATTATGATTATGTGAACTCCCTCCTCCATGGGTATGCTGAAAATGTCCTCCTGATTTTGGGGTAAAACGTGGCTTCTACTGAGCTCCTGAATTGTATTTCCCTTGTCCATACTTCCTCTTGCAATTCTCAATCTGTTGCTGCTTCCCTTCAATCATAAGAGCATGATCTACCAACTCTTGGTAGTTGTTGGAAGTTTCTACCATCAACTGCATACTCAACTCATCATTCAGTCCTTCCAGAAACTTCTCCTTCTTAGTTGCATCCGTAGCAACGTCATCCGGGGCATAACGTGCTAACTTACTAAAGTCATCCACGTATTGGCCAACTGTCCGTCCTCCTTGGCGCAAGTTGTGAAACTCATGCTTCTTCATGGCATAGCTCCTGATGAAACATGGGCAGTACGGAAAGCCTGCTGAAACTGATCCCATGTGACAGTGTCGATAGGATAAGTGGCTGTGAAATTCTCCCACCATGAGGCTGCGGGTCCTTCAAGCTGATGTGCGGCAAAACACACATTTTCCGCATCTCTACATCCTACTGTGGTCAATTCTCTCCCTATCTTGCAGAGCCAATCATCTGCCACTATCGGCTCGGTGCTGCTGGAGAACACCGGCTGATTCAGTCTAAGGAAACGGGTTAAGTGATCAACAGGTGGTGGTGATGGTTGGTTGTTGTTGTTGTTCCCTTGATTCTGATTCTGGACTAGCAACTGCATCAATGCATTCTGCTGCTGGATCAACTGAGTGAGCTCCGGTGGGAATGCAAATCCGGGGTCACGTCTTGGAGGCATCTGAGGGTTTAGAAAATATGAGAATATAGAATAGATTGAGGCCTAGAGAGAAAACACTACCCATATGCACATGAGGCAAAAGCAAACAAAATCACTTCATTCAATTCAACCAAGGGCATACAATCGGTCTAGAACTATCATTACAAAAGTTCTTGGACTATGTTATACACATGGTGTAATTCTACTACTGTGATGGTGGTCTACTAGAAAAACTGCTCCGATGAAGACTCCATGATATCCGCTCCAGCTTCATCAACATAGTCATCATCGCTATTGTCTGGGTCCGAGTCGGTGTCGTCGATGATGATGTAGTTCCCTGGGCAAGTGGAATCATCATCTTCTCCTCCTGGCGCGGGATTTCCCATGAAAACTCCTAGCTTCCTGGCCAGGTCGTCATTCTTCTCCACTAATACTTCGATTTCCTCCATATAGTCTTCGTGGGTAGCCTTGAGTTCTTCCTCCAGCTCTGTGATTCTTGTCATTGCCTTCTTCAGATCTGTCATGCCTGCGCACATCTGGTTCTCCTGACGTCGAATGTGCTGGTTTAACTCCTGGATAAAAGCTGTGATTGATCTATCCTTCTTGGTGATGATCATCTCCCATTGCTCATCTCGGCGCCCACAAATCTGGTAGATACTATCCTTGAGATCATTGCGGTAAACTTCTCCAATACGTCCCATGGTGATGTGGGCTGCCATGCTCTTTCTTAGACTCCAGGTTGGTGCATCAAAGGAAAACTCTATGGGCTCGGTGACTGGCGCGAACGTCCTTCCTGGAACTTGAACTGGAATCATCCAGCGCACCTCCTCAGGTAAAGTGGCGTTGTAGGTCCCGGTGAAGCTTGGTACTCCGATGTTCAGGTACTTAGTGACTTCCTTCAGGTGGCGTCCAAAGGGTGTATCTTCATCCGGTTGCGTGAACTTGTTTCTTGCATCCGCCATCCTAAAAGAGTAGAAAAGATGAGAAGTCGGAAATGAGAAGAGAGTGGTGATCTAGGTCTTTATCTTAGTGGTCGTGTCCTACAGTCAACCTGGCTCTGATAGCATCTTGTAGCGACCAGACCTCAAATAGTCTGATCTCTGTGCTTCAGTGTCGTCCCTAGATCAGTAATGCTGACACGCACAACACTTGAAGGATTTATAACAGAGTAGCAATCACACACTTATTACATCGAGTGTCTCAAAAGAGAACTTATTACAAATAATATGGCTTAAGGCCATCTAATAATGATAACAACGGAAGGCTTGGAAGATAAGTGAGTCCATCAACTCCAACGACATCACTGAGTATAGAACCACGACCTAAGGCTCCTTACTCGTCGTCTGAAAAGTTTGCAACATGAATGTTGCAGCCCGAAAACGGGTCAGCACATGGAATATGCTGGCAATGTAACACATAGAGAGTAGTGAACAAAAACATGCTATACTACATGCATATATGGCTGGTGGAAAGCTCTATGGTTACAGTTTTGCGTAAAGCCAATTTTTCCCTACTGCAAAGGAATAAATTTTATTTAACTATCATGGTGGTTGTTAAACATTGAGAGTGTAGACACCCTCTCAATCCCAATTAAACATCATCATTAAAACCCAACAAAATTAATTAAAGTCACATGATGAGATTCACATGATAATCCAAGTACTAGATACTCAAGACGTCCATAACCGGGGACACGGCTAACCATGATTAGTTTATACACTCTGCAGTGGTTTGCGCACTTTTCCCCACAAGACTCGATCTCCTCCATTGGGATTCTCGCACTACATGATGTTTGAGAAACGGATGACCAAGACTTAGTCTTTCAGAAGCGCTAGCACCTTACGCTCGGGTAGACCGTTACACCTACTTTCCCCTACATCTGCTAGTATACCACTTTAAGAGTTCGCACGACTTAATCAACTATGCTAGAGCCCATAGTAGCTTGTGGCTGCACACGGAAGTTTCTAGCATGAACAATCTCATGATCCCTTTGAGCCTAGGTGGCGGTCCATAAAGAAAAACAGGCAATCGCTGGAATACCCAGGTGCCTCAATCCACCCAGATGTGTATTTAAGTTGCCACCTTAAGTTGAACCATTAATTAACAACCTCACATCTGTCATGAATGCTCTCAAACCCAATCCACGTCTACAAGCTTAGCATGGCATAAGCAAACGTAGAAGTAACTCCTAGTTTGATAATAAAACAGGTAATAGGTACAACCTCAACTACTTCCCAAAACCCACATATTAATCAGATCCTATTCATGCAATTGTTTGAGGATTGATCTAATGCAATAAAACAGGGTAGTAAGAGGTATGATCAAAGTGTTACTTGCCTTGCTGATGATCCGTGAAACCTAGAGATTCGAAGTAGCAAGCGGCGCACTCCGGGTACTCTAACACAAACAAACAAACAAACAATCATACAATGAGTACTCATCTAATGCACAGGTACAACTCAAATAAGAGATCTAACCAGAAAGTTCAACTTAAGAACTCCGGTTTTATAAAAAGAAACAAATCGAACGAAACAACGAAAGTGAAACAGCGAAAGAAACAAGCTTCGATTACTAATCTGGACCTAAGTCAAATTTTACAGAAGCAAAAACTTGTTTGAGTTGGTTAAATGGAAAGAGGGTTTCGAGACGAAACTCTAGGCGCTTTAATCGCTTGATTCTGATAAATGAGCAAAAAGTTAAACTAAAACGAAAATCGGATCAGAAATCGCGATCAGAAATAATCACGGAAAATCGGAGAAAAAGAAAAATGGATGAACAGATTAACGAACGAACGAGTGAATGCTCACTAAATAAGTGAACCGATAAAACCGATCTAATAAAATAAAAAAACCCTAGGGTTTTCAAATAAAAACTGGATCGGTTTTTTCGGAAAACCGGCGGCGGATGGCGCGGCTACCTCGTTGGACTCCGGCGGGACTCGGGGCTCCGGCGGGGTGGGGTGGCGTCGGCGGCGGGCGCGGCAAGCGGCGGCACACAGTGGCGGCGGCGGCTGTGGCAAGGCGGGGTGGGTCGAGGTGGCGGGGTGAGGCGGCGGCGGCGGGGGTATTTATGAGAGGGGGGCGGCGCGGCTTGGGTAAGGGGGCGCCGGGTCGGGGTCGGCCTCGAGAGGCATACCCCAGCCAGACTCGGCGGCGGCGCCGAGTCGGTCTCCCGCGGGGGAAGGGCGGCGGCGGCTTGGGCCTGGCCTGGCTCGGCTGGGCCTTCGGCCCAGTCGGGCGCCCGGTACTTTTTTAAAAAAAACAATTCCACTGAAACTAAGAAAAATTCTAGAAAATAAAATAAAATTCTAAAAATGCCAAAATAAAATTTCACCGCCTAAATAAAATATTTAGAATGAGATGAACATTTTCTTGGCCCTAAAATGCAGTTTTGATAAACGTGCAGTTTTTCCTAAATTCAAATAAACTAGCCAAAAACTCCGAAATAAAATCTTATTTGATTTTTTATCAAATCCTCAATATTTCTTTATTTTGGGAAAGTCATTTTGTCCCCTCTCTCATATTTTTATAATAGAAATAATTGAAGATAAAATAAATAAAGTCAAATGATCCTATTTTCAAAATTTGAGAAAACTCAAATATGAAAATAACGAAATCCCCAACTCTCTCCGTGGGTCCTAGAGTTGCGTAGAATTTCTGGATCAGGCCAAAAGCAAATAAAATATGATATGCAGTGATGATCTAATGTATAACATTACAAATTGAAAATTTGGGATGTTACATGTATTGATGGGTGAGAGCAAAGGTACACGTAGCACCTTCCCCTGGCAAGTCGCGAGGGAGGGCAGCTGCACGAATACGTTTGCATGAGGTTGCAATGGGTTCGAACCCTTGTAAATGTTGCACTGGCCCTCCTTTTATAACTCAAGGGGTTACCATAGTGGCAAAAAAAGTCATCACAAGGTGATGAGATAGAAACAGACCTATCATACCTAACTCTGCCAGTTAGGACAAAATGCATTAAATGCATCGCTAGGTGTCGCGAGGAGGAGGAGCTCCGGCAAGCCTGCCACACCCCTTGCTTATCTACCTCCTATTAGCTTGACACGCATTAGGACCAGTGTCAATTGATAACCCACAAGTATAGGGGATCGCAACAGTTTTCGAGGGTAGAGTATTCAAACCCAAATTTATTGATTCGACACAAGGGGAGCCAAATAATATTCTCAAGTATTAGCAGCTGAGTTGTCAATTCAGCCACACCTGGAAACTTAATATCTGCAGCCAAGTATTTAGTAGCAAAGTAGTATGATAGTAGCGGTAACGGTAGCAAAAGTAACGGTGGTGGTTTTGTAGTAATTGTAAGAGTAACAACGGAAAAGTAAATAAGCGAAGATCAATATATGAAAAGCTCGTAGGCAATGGATCAGTGATGGATAATTATGTCGGATGCGATTCCTCATGCAATAGTTATAACATAGGGTGACACAGAACTAGCTCCAGTTCATCAATGTAATGTAGGCATGTATTCCGAATATAGTCATACGTGCTTATGGAAAAGAACTTGCATGACATCTTTTGTCCTACACTCCTGTGGCAGCGGGGTCCTATTGGAACCTAAGGGATATTAAGGCCTCCTTTTAATAGAGTACCGGACCAAAGCATTAACACTTAGTGAATACATGAACTCCTCAAACTACGGTCATCACCAGTAAGTATCCCGATTGTTATCACTTCGGGGTTAACGGATCATAACACATAATAGGTGACTATAGACTTGCAAGATAGGATCAAGAACTCACATATATTCATGAAAACATAATAGGTTCAGATCTGAAATCATGGCACTCGGGCCCTAGTGACAAGCATTAAGCATAGCAAAGTCATAGCAACATCAATCTCAGAACATAGTGGATAGTAGGGATCAAACCCTAACAAAACTAACTCAATTACATGATAAATCTCATCCAACCCATCACTGTCTAGCAAGCCTACGATGGAATTACTCACGCACGGCGGTGAACATCATGAAATTGGTGATGGAGGAAGGTTGATGATAATGATGGCGACGGATTCCCCTCTCCGGAGCCCCGAACATACTCCAGATCAGCCCTCTCGAGAGAGATTAGGGCTTGGCGGCGGCTCTGTATCGTAAAACACGATGAGTCCTTCTCTTTGATTTTTTTCTCCCCGAACGTGAATATATAGAGTTGGAGTTGAGGTCGGTGGAGCACCTGGGGGGCCATGAGGCAGGTGGCACGCCCAGGGGGTAGGCGCGCCCCCACCCTCGTGGACAGGGTGTGGGCCCCCTGGCCTTGATTCTTTCGCTAGTATTTTTTTATATATTCCAAAAATATTCTCCGTTGATATTCAGGTCATTCCAAGAACTTTTATTTCTGCACAAAAATAACACCATGGCAATTCTGCTGAAAACAGCGTCAGTCCGGGTTAGTTCCATTCAAATCATGCAAGTTAAGAGTCCAAAACAAGGGTCAAAGTGTTTGGAAAAGTAGCTACAATGGAGACGTATCAACTCCCCCAAGCTTAAACCTTTGCTTGTCCTCAAGCAATTTAGTTGATAAACTGAAGGTGACGAAGAAAAACTTTTACAAACTCTGTTTGCTCTTGTTGTTGTAAATATGTAAAGCTAGCATTCAAGTTTTCAACAAAGATTATGAACTAACCATATTCACAATAACATTTAGGTCTCATGTTTACTCATATTAATGGCATAATCAACTAGCGAGCAATAATAATAAATCTCGGATGACAACACTTTATCAAAACAATCATAATATGATAAACAAGATGGTATCTCACTAGCCCTTTCTGAGACCGCAAAACATAAATGCAGGGCACCTCTGAAGATCAAGGACTGACTGGAAATTGTAATACATGGTAAAAGAGATCTAGTCACAGTCATACTCAATGTAAACTAATAGTAATGCATGCAAATGACAGCAGTGCTCTCCAACTGGTGCTTTTTAATAAGAGGATGATGACTCAACATAAAAGTAAATAGATAGGCCCTTCTCAGAGGGAAGCAGGGATTTGTAGAGGTGCCAGAGCTCGATTTTGAAATAGAGATGAATAATATTTTGAGCGGTATACTTTCATTGTCAACATAACAACTGAGAGATCTCGATATCTTCCATGCTACACACATTATAGGCGGTTCCCAAGCAGAATGGTAAAGTTTATACTCCCCCACCACCAACAAGCATCAATCCATGGCTTGCCCAAAACAACGGGTGCCTCCAACTAACAACAATCCCGGGGGAGTTTTGTTTGCAATTTTTTTGATTTGGTTTGAGCATGGGACTGGGCATCCCGGTGACCAGCCATTTTCTCGTGAGTGAGGAGCAGAGTCCACTCCTCTTGAGAATAACCCACCTAGCATGGAAGATACAGACAACCCTAGTTGATACATGAGCTATTCGAGCATACAAAACAGAATTCCATTTGAAGGTTTAGAGTTTGGCAGATACAAATTTACTTGGAACGGCAGGTAGATACCGCATATAGGAAGGTATGGTGGACTCATATGGAATAACTTTTGGGGTTTATGGAGTTGGATGCACAAGCAGTATTCCTGCTTAGTACAAGTGAAGGCTAGAAAGAGACTGGGAAGCGACCAGCTAGAGAGCGACAACAGTCATGAACATGCATTAAAATTAATCAACATTGAATGCAAGCATGAGTAGGATATAATTCACCATGAACATAAATATCATGGAGGCTATGTTGATTTTGTTTCAACTACATGCATGAACATGTGCCAAGTCAAGCCACTCGAATCGTTCAAAGGAGGATACCACCCTATCATACCACATCACAACCATTTTAATAGCATGTTGGCACGCAAGGTAAACCATTATAAACTCCTAGCTAATTAAGCACGGCATGAGCAAGATCTAAAGATATACCTTCAAGCGCTAACCTCCCCGGCAATGGCGCCAGAAAAGAGCTTGATATCTACTACACAACCTTCTTCTTGTAGACGTTGTTGGGCCTCCAAGTGTAGAGGTTTATAGGACAGTAGCAAATTTTGTTGGGGATCGTTGCAGAAATTAAAAAAATTCTACGCATCACCATGATCAATCTATGGAGTAACTAGCAACGAGAGAGAAGGGGGTGCATCTTCATACCCTTGAAGATCACGAGTCAGAAGCGTTGCAAGAATGCGGTTGGAGGAGTCATACACGTAGCGATTCAGATCGCGGCCGAATCCGATCTAAGCACCGAACAACGGCCCCTCCGCGTTCAACACACGTGCATCCCGATGATGTCTCCTGCGCCTTGATCCAGCAAGGAGGAGGGAAATGTTGAGGAAGAAGGCTCCAACAGAAGCACGACGGCGTGGTGGTGATGGAGTGGCAGTTCTCCGGCAGGGCTTCGCCAAGCTCACGCGGAGGAGGAGAGGTGTTGGGGAGGGGAGGGGCTGCACCTTGGATGTGGTGTTGCAGCCCTCCCCTCGCCCCTCTATTTATAGGGACAAGGGGGAAGGGGGCCGATCCCTCTAGATGAGATCTAGAGGGGGGGCGGCCAAGGGGGAGGGGGCTTGCCCCCCAAGAAAGGGTGGCGCCCCCGTTTAGGGTTCCCCCCAAACCCTAGGCGCATGGGACCTAGGGTGGGATGGCGCCCAGCCCACTAGGGGCTGGTTCCCTTCCACCTACAGCCCATAAGGCCCTCCGGGGCAGGTGGACCCTTCCGGTGGACCCCCGGAACCCCTCCGGTGGTCCCGGTACAATACCGGCATACCCCCGAATATTTCCGGTGACCGTATGACGACTTCCCATATATAAATCTTCACCTCCGGACTATTCCGGAACTCCTCATGACGTCCGGGATCTCATCCGGGACTCCGAACAACATTCGGTAATCACATACAAATCTTCCTAATAACCCTAGCGTCATCGAACCTTAAGTGTGTAGACCCTACGGGTTCGGGAACCATGCAGACATGACCGAGACAACTCTCCGGCGAATAACCAACAGCGGGATCTGGATACCCATGTTGGCTCCCACATGTTCCACGATGATCTCATCGGATGAACCATGATGTCGAGGATTCAAGCACTCCCGTATACAATTCCCTTTGTCAATCGGTACATTACTTGCCCGAGATTCGATCGTCGGTATCCCAATACCTCGTTCCATCTCGTCACCGGCAAGTCACTTTACTCGTTCCGTAACACATCATCCCGTGACCAACCCTTTAGTCACATTGAGCTCATTACGATGATGTCTTACCGAGTGGGCCCAGAGATACCTCTCCGTCATACGGAGTGACAAATCCCAGTGTCGATTCGTGCCAACCCAACAGACACTTTCGGAGATACCCGTAGTGCACCTTTATAGCCACCCAGTTACGTTGTGACGTTTGGCACACCCAAAGTATTCCTACAGTATCCGGGAGTTGCACAATCTCATGGTCTAAGGAAAAGATACTTGACATTAGAAAAGCTCTAGCAGACGAACTACACGATCTTGTGCTATGCTTAGGATTGGGTCTTGTCCATCACATCTTTCCCTTAATGATGTGATCCCGTTATCAATGACATCCAATGTCCATGGTCAGGAAACCATGACCATCTGTTGATCAACGAGCTAGTCAACTAGAGGCTCACTAGGGACATGTTGTGGTCTATGTATTCACACATGTATCACGATGTCCGAATAATACAATTATAGCATGAACAATAGACAATTATCATGAACAAGGAAATATAATAATAACCATTTTATTATTGCCTCTAGGGCATATTTCCAACAGTCTCCGACTTGCACTAGAGTCAATAATCTAGTTACATTGTGATGAATCAAACACCCATAGAGTTCTGGTGTTGATCATGTTTTGCTCGAGGAAGAGGTTTAGTCAACGAATCTGCGACATTCAGGTCCGTATGCACTTTACAAATATCTATGTCTCCATTTTGAACATTTTCACGAATGGAGTTGAAGCGACGCTTGTTATGCCTGGTCTTCCTGTGAAACCTGGGCTACTTGGCAAGGGCAATAGCTCAAGTGTTGTCACAGAAGAGAGTCATCGAGCCCGACGCATAGGGAATAACTCCTAGGTCGGTAATGAACTCCTTCATCCAGATTGCTTCTTGTGCTGCCTCCGAGGCTGCCATGTACTCCGCTTCACATGTAGATCCCGCCACGACGCTTTGCTTGCAACTACACCAGCTGACTGCCCCACCATTCAAAATATACATGTATCCAGTTTGTGACTTGGAGTCATCTAGATCTCTGTCGAAGCTAGCATCGACGTAACCCTTTACGACGAGCTCTTCGTCACCTCCATAAACGAGAAACATATCCTTAGTCCTTTTCAGGTACTTTAGGATATGCTTGACCGTTGTCCAGTGTTCCATGCCAGGATTACTTTGGTACCTTCCTACCAAACTTACGGCAAGGTTTACATCAGGTCTGATACAGCATGGCATACATAATAGACCCTATGGCCGAGGCATAGGGAACGACACTCATCTTTTCTCTATCTTCTGCCGTGGTCGGGCATTGAGCCGTGCTCAATCTCATACCTTGCAATACAGGCAAGAACCCCTTCTTGGACTGATCCATATTGAACTTCTTCAATATCTTGTCAAGGTACGTACTTTGTGAAAGACCAATGAGGCGTCTCGATCTATCTCTATAGATCTTGATGCCTAAAATATAAGCAGCTTCTCCAAGATCCTTCATTGAAAAACATTTGTTCAAGTAGGCCTTTATGCTTTCCAATAATTCTATATCATTTCCCATCAATAGTATGGCATCCACATATAATATGAGAAATGCTACAGAGCTCCCACTCACTTTCTTGTAAACACAGGTTTCTCCATAAGTCTGCGTAAACCCAAACGCTTTGATCATCTCATGAAATCGAATATTCCAACTCCGATATGCTCACACCAGCCCATAGATTGAGCGTTGGAGCTTGCACACCTTGTCAGCATTCTTAGGATCGACAAAACCTTCTGGCTGCATCATATACAATTCTTCCTTAAGGAAACCATTAAGGAATGCCGTTTTGACGTCCATTTGCCATATCTCATAATCATAGAATGCGGCAATTGCTAACAGGATTCGGACGGACTTCAGCTTTGCTACAGGTGAGAAAGTCTCATCGTAGTCAACCCCTTGAACTTGTCGATAACCTTTAGCGACAAGCCGAGCCTTATAGATGGTCACATTACCATCTGCGTCTGTCTTCTTCTTAAAGATCCATTTATTTTATATGGCTCGCCGATCATCGGGCAAGTCAGTCAAAGTCCATACTTCGTTTTCATACATGGATCCTATCTCGGATTTCATGGCTTCCAGTGATGAGGACATCAATACCATTGTTACACCCACAGCCCCTACTGCTATACATACTGGACCAATTACTAGAGCTCGCGCATGCCAATTGAATTATCAGGTACTTTCGTTTCTTGGTAACGATTCTAATGTTCATGAGAATATGATGCTGCCTAAATTGGATATATTTGTTTTGCTTACAAATGAAGGGCCTAGCTTGGACAAGAAAGATGAACCTTGGAGCAAGTTCAAGCATGGAGATGATGGCATGCGCAAGGGGAGCAAGAACGGAGTTACAAGTGATGATTCCAGGACTCTGAAGCCACCATAATGAGTGCATGAAGCATGGAATGAAATATACAAGATGCCACTTCATAAATTTCGTCCAGAGGCTATTCTAGGTGCTGCGTCACCTTATTATTGGGCCAGGCCCATGTATTTTTGAAGTACTTAAGTATAGGCTGTTTTTTAGAGTCCGTATGTGTGGGGAAACAAGAGTTAGGGTTGGTTTCGGACCCCTCCACCAAGGGCCACGAAATTCCCCCTCTCTCCTCCATATATACAGCCCTTAGGGCATCGTTTAGACTTTGGGTTTTGTTTAGATTAAAGTTTGCCATAGCTGCAACTTCACGTACTTCGTTTGTGTTCAACGACTAGACAAAGGCGTCACAGAACCCCACCTTGATCAATAAAGCTTTCATCTTATATTCGCAATATCAAGATTGCAATCTCAGTTTCTTGCTTGTTCTTCGTTTGCTCCCAGGAAATAGACCCTCGTGGTCAGGTTGATCGTGCTCCGGCGTGGTCAATAACCCTCGGAAGTTGGTTTAGCGATTGTTAAGGTGCGACATCTCGCACGATCGTAGTCGAATCCTCAAGGTCGACTCCCACAGAAACGATAGCCACCATCTCATCGAAACATCGGGACACCTTTGCCTCTATCAAGTGGTATCAGATTTTCAGGTTGCTCGGTGAGATTTTCCAGTTTTTCATAGTTTAGATCGAGTCTGTTCTTCATACCTACAGTCCACGAAAAAAGCCAAAAAAAATTAGGGTTAGTTCATCATATCCGAACCAATCTGAGCCTTTGCATAGTCTTTTCAGTATTTTTCTTTGTTGAATTTGCGGTTGCATCATCGTGTCTAGTTGCTGGTCTTAGAGTCTAGTCTTTTAGAGTTTCGAGTTCTGGTCATAAGTTTTCACGCCGCCGCCGCACCATCATCATCGCTCCTGCCATCTACCACCACTGCTTATCCGCCATCGATTCGTATCCATATACCACCACCAATCCGTCTCCATATACCATCACCAATCCGTATCCATATACCACCACCAATCCGTATCCATATACCACCACCGCTACCATATCCTACCATCATATATCCACTACCAATTCGAGTTCCTTTCATATTAGGTTTGTTTTTGAGGTCCGTCTAATTTCCGATTCGTGTTTCCTTGCCTAAGTAGGTCTTGGAAAAAAAAGAGTCTGGAGACCCCCGGGCAGTTTTTAGGCCAAAATTTTCACGGGCAAAAATATTTTTTCCCTATCCTATTTTTAGGCTTTTCCGAGTCTTTTGAGCCACGTGCCATCATAGTGATTTTTGGTCGCACTTTTTCGTCGTCGCTGCCCTGATTTCTGAAAAAAAAAGTCAAAAAAATTCCGTGCCCATCCTATCAGTTTGCGAGGGAAGAGTTTTGAGACACTCACCATTATAGTGATTTTTCGCAAAAAAAGGAGCGCAAAAAAAAGAGGAGCGCAAAAAAAACAGAGCGAAAAAAAATTCTAGAGTGTGATTTTCCCTTGTTTACGTGCAGCGCCGTGATTTTGTTAGTGTTCTAGGCTCGCGTCTCTAGCACGGTCTAGCCTAGGACCAGCACAGTACCGTCGTTGAGCGTTTTTTCAACTTTGCCTCTCCGAATTGATTATTGCTGACCCTTTTTGCTACCATATTATAAGCCTTCCTAGCTCCACATACATCTAGTCGTGCGTTTGACTCTCCCTGGTAATCGCTCTATCCAAGCTTTGAGAGTTTTGACTACGACGGTTGCCGATCACCGCCTGCTGCTGGGTAAGAACTAGTAAGAATTTGAGATTTGCTTGACGGATTTGTGACACTCCACCACCGCCATTTTCTAGTAGTCTGTAGGATCATATTCTTGTATGTTTCTATTGCTACTAACCATGGCATGATCACAACCCGACGCGATTGACTGGGAGAACATGACGAACAAAGAGTTACATGATAAGTTTCAGCAAATAATGAGTGGACAGGTGGAAGATGTGCTAAACAGATTTGAAGAGGCCATGGAGAAGATAGATGGCATGGAGAAGACGTTCGAAACAAAGCTCGATAACAGGTTTAATGAATTGCTCGCGCATCTTCCACCACCACCACCAGCTGCACCTAACGCACCTCTACAACAACAACAACAACAACAACAACAACAACAACAACAACAACAACGACTACCTCCACATAGCGAAACAGCCCTCCGCCGAGTGAGCCGTCTCCCTCTTGCACCTGGCCAAACTGTTGGTGCTGCTGTTGATACTTCTGTGGCTCCTACTGCTGATGCGGAGGAGGATGATTTTGCGGCAGATTATGAGGATGAGGTTGATCAAAATCAGAACTACGTGCCACCACCAGCACCGCAGCCACTGGGTCGTCCACATGCAAATAATGGCAATGGGAGGGCTCACCCTCAGGTACGAGATCATGACCATCTCCCTAAACTCAAATTGAATATTCCACCATCTGAGGGTAGATATGTTCCTGATATATATCTTACTTGGGAGTTAGAAACTGAACAACGATTTACACGTTTACAATATCCCGAGGAGAGACGTGTTCCTGCTGCTGTTTGTGCATTCACTAGTTTTGCATGTGTTTGGTGGTCTGAGCATTGTAGATTATATCCTATTCCAGCTACTTGGGATGCTTTGAAAACTGCTATGCGTACTCGTTGGTTTCCACCATATTATCAACGTGAATTACTTCAAAAATTGCAGCGTTTAAGAGAAGGAAAAAATTATGTAGAAGAATATTATCAGGAATTACAAACTGGCATGATTAGATGTGGTATTGTTGAGGAGAATCAAGCTATGCTTGCATGTTTTATGGGTGGATTAAATAGAGAGATTCAGACCATTATAGAGTATAAGGAGTATACTAATATCACTCATTTATTCCATCTTGCTTGTAAAGTTGAACGTGAAGTGTAGGATCGACAGGCATTGGCGTGAACTAACTTTTCTGCAGGTCGATCTTCAGCATGGACACCACGTGCATCCTCTACTTCCACTCCACCAGCACCTCCATCAGGTGCCACCTCCAGCCGTGATACAAGAAAGCAGGCACAACCACCACTATCTGCCAAGAGCACACCTCCCGGGCCTGCGCAGAGTTCTTCTTCTTCCATGGCATCAACAGGGCACACAAGTGATATTATTTGTCGTCGTTGTAAGGGAAGAGGACATTTTGTGAGAGAATGCAAATCTCAGCGTGTGATGATTGCTACTGAGGATGGTGGGTATGAGTCCGCTAGTGACTATGATGAGGAGACTTTGGCTCTTATTACACATGAAGAACACGGTGGAGATGATTCTGATCATGAGACGCAATACATGGCTCCTGAAGATGTTGACATGTATGAATGTTTAGTTGCTCAACGTGTTTTGAGTGTGCAGGTCACACAAGCTGAGCAAAATCAGAGGCATAATTTGTTCCATACAAAGGGAGTTGTGAAGGAACGTTCTGTTCACGTCATCATAGATGGAGGGAGCTGCAACAACTTGGCTAGCATGGAGATGGTGGAGAAGCTATCTCTCACTACAAGACCACATCCACATCCTTACTACATCCAATGGTTCAACAACAGCGGCAAGGTTAAGGTAACACGTACTGTTCGTGTGCATTTTAGTATCTCTACATATGCTGATTATGTTGATTGTGATGTGGTACCTATGCAAGCATGTTCCTTATTACTTGGTAGACCATGGCAATTTGATAAAAATTCTGTACACCATGGTAGAAACAATCAGTATACTCTTGTTCATAAGGATAAAAATATTACTTTGCTTCCTATGACTCCTGAATCCATTTTGAAAGATGATATTAATAGAGCTAATAAAGCAAAACAGGAGAAAAATAAGAGTGAAAATCAGATTGTGGCAAAAGAATTTGAGCAACAAATGAAACCTAATAATAAACCATCTAGTGTTGCTTCTGAAATTAAATTGAAAAGTGCATGTTTACTTGCCACAAAATCTGATATTGATGAGCTAGATTTCAGCAAATCTGTTTGCTATGCTTTTGTGTGCAAAGAGGCATTATTTTCATTGGAGGACGTGCCTTCCTCTTTGCCTCCTACTGTCACTAACATTTTGCAGGAGTTCGCTGACGTCTTTCCAGAAGACGTGCCACCGGGATTACCACCTATTCGAGGGATTGAGCATCAAATTGACTTAATTCCCGGTGCATCATTACCCAACCGTGCACCATACTGTACCAATCCAGAGGAGACGAAGGAGATTATGCGTCAAGTACAAGAACTGCTCGACAAAGGTTACATACGTGAATCCCTTAGTCCTTGTGCTGTTCCTATCATTTTAGTGCCGAAAAAGGATGGTATGTCGCGTATGTGCGTTGATTGTAGATGCATTAATTGAGTGGCTCTACAATATTTTCCAAAGTTGATTTGCGTAGTGGATACCATCAAATTCGTATGAAATTGGGAGATGAATGGAAAACAACATTTAAAACTAAGTTTGGATTGTATGAGTGGTTGGTTATGCCTTTTGGGTAAACTAATGCACCTAGTACTTTCATGAGGTTAATGAACGAAGTTTTACGTGCTTTCATTGGACGATTTGTGGTAGTTTACTTTGATGACATATTGATTTATAGAAAATCTTTGGAGGAACATTTGGAACATTTACGTGCTGTTTTTATTGCTCTACGTGATGCATGTTTGTTTGGTAACCTTGGAAAGTGCACCTTTTGCACCGACCGAGTATCTTTTCTTGGCTATGTTGTTACTCCATAGGGAATTGAGGTAGATAAAGCCAAGATTGAAGCTATTGAGAGTTGGCCTCAGCCCAAAACGGTCACACAAGTGAGGAGTTTCCTTGGCCTCGCTGGTTTCTATAGGCGTTTTGTGAGAGATTTCAGCACCATTGCTGCACCTCTCAACGAGCTTACAAAGAAGGATGTGCCTTTCGTTTGGGGTACCGCACAGGAAGAAGCCTTAACGGTATTGAAAGATAAGTTGACACATGCTCCTTTACTCCAACTTCCTGATTTTAATAAGACTTTTGAGCTTGAATGTGATGCTAGTGGAATTGGATTAGGAGGTGTGTTATTACAAGATGGAAAACCTGTTGCATACTTTTCGGAAAAATTGAGTGGGCCTAGTCTGAACTATTCTACTTATGACAAAGAATTATATGCTCTTGTTCAGACCTTAGAAACATGGCAACATTATTTATGGCCCAAGAAATTTGTTATACATTCTGATCATGAATCTTTGAAACACATTAAAAGTCAAGAAAAACTGAACCGTAGACATGCTAAATGGGTTGAATTCATTGAGACTTTTCCTTATGTCATTAAACACAAGAAGGGTAAAGAAAATGTTATTGTTGATGCATTTTCTCGTCGTTATACTATGCTTTCACAACTTGACTTTAAAATATTTGGTTTGGAGACCATCAAAGATCAATATGTGCCTGATGCTGAATTTAAAGATGTATTGCAGAATTGTAAGGAAGGGAGAACTTGGAACAAGTTCGTTCTTAACGATGGATTTGTGTTTCGTGCTAACAAGCTATGCATTCCAGCTAGCTCTGTTCGTCTTTTGTTGTTGCAGGGGGCGCATGGAGGAGGATTAATGGGACACTTCGGCGTCAAGAAGATGGAGGATATACTTGCTACACATTTCTTTTGGCCAAAGATGAGACGGGATGTTGAGCGTTTTGTTGCTCGCTGCACTACATGTCAAAAAGCTAAGTCACGACTCAATCCTCATGGTTTATATATGCCTTTGCCTGTACCTAGTGTTCCTTGGGAGGATATATCTATGGACTTTGTTTTAGGTTTACCTCGAACAAAGAAGGGGAGGGATAGCATATTTGTTGTCGTGGATAGGTTCTCGAAAATGGCACACTTTATACCATGTCATAAAAGCGATGATGTTGTTAATGTTGCCGATTTGTTCTTTCGTGAAATTATTCGCTTGCATGCTGTGCCAAATACTATTGTTTCAGATCGTGATACTAAATTTCTTAGCCACTTTTGGAGATGTTTATGGGCTAAGTTGGGGACTAAACTGCTTTTTAGTACTACTTGTCACCCCCAAACTAATGGACAAACTGAAGTAGTCAATAGAACATTGTCTACTATGCTTAGGGCTGTTTTGAAGAATAACAAGAAAATGTGGGAAGAATGCTTGCCTCATATTGAATTTGCTTATAACCATTCATTGCATTCTACTACTAAGATGTGCCCTTTTGAAATTGTGTATGGTTTCCTACCTCGTGCACCTATTGATTTGTTGCCTCTTCCATCTTCGGAGAAGGTTAATTTTGATGCTAAAGAACATGCTGAATTGATTTTAAAAATGCATGAGTTAACTAAGGAAAACATTGAGCGTATGAATGCTAAATATAAACTTGCTGGAGATAAGGGTAGAAAACATGTTGTGTTTGCACCTGGAGATCTTGTTTGGTTACATTTGCGTAAGGATAGATTTCCTGATTTGCGCAAATCAAAGCTAATGCCACGTGCTTATGGTCCTTTTAAGGTGTTAGAGAAAATAAATGATAATGCATATAAACTTGAGCTGCCTGCAGATTTTGGGGTTAGTCCCACTTTTAACATTGCAGATTTGAAGCCTTATTTGGGTGAGGACGATGAACTTTCGTCAAGGACGACTTCATTTCAAGAAGGGGAGGATGATGAGGACATCAATACCATTGTTACACCCACAGCCCCTGCTGCTATACATACTGGACCAATTACTAGAGCTCGCGCACGACAACTGAATTATCAGGTACTTTCGTTTCTTGGTAACGATTCTAATGTTCATGAGAATATGATGCTGCCTAAATTGGATACATTTGTTTTGCTTACAAATGAAGGGCCTAGCTTGGACAAGAAAGATGAACCTTGGAGCAAGTTCAAGCATGGAGATGATGGCATGCGCAAGGGGAGCAAGAATGGGGTTACAAGTGATGATTCCAGGACTCTGAAGCCACCATAATGAGTGCATGAAGCATGGGACGAAATATACAAGATGCCACTTCATAAATTTCGTCCAGAGGCTATTCTAGGTGCTGCGTCACCTTATTATTGGGCCAGGCCCATGTATTTTCGAAGTACTTAAGTATAGGCTGTTTTTTAGAGTCCGTATGTGTGGGGAAACAAGAGTTAGGGTTGGTTTCGGACCCCTCCACCAAGGGCCACGAAATTCCCCCTCTCTCCTCCATATATACAGCCCTTAGGGCATCGTTTAGACTTTGGGTTTTGTTTAGATTAAAGTTTGCCATAGCTGCAACTTCACGTACTTCGTTTGTGTTCAACGACTAGACAAAGGCGTCACAGAACCCCACCTTGATCAATAAAGCTTTCATCTTATATTCGCAATATCCAGATTGCAATCTCAGTTTCTTGCTTGTTTTTCGTTTGCTCCCAGGAAATAGACCCTCGTGGTCAGGTTGATCGTGCTCCGGCGTGGTCAATAACCCTCGGAAGTTGGTTTAGCGATTGTTAAGGTGCGACGTCTCGCACGATCGTAGTCGAATCGTCAAGGTCGACTCCCACAGAAACGATAGCCACCATCTCATCGAAACATCGGGACACCTTTGCCTCTATCATCCAGCCATTTGTCGGAATCTAGGCCCGCCATTGCTTCTTCATAGTTCGAAGGTTCACCATTGTCTAACAACATGATTTCCAGGACAGGGTTGTCATACCACTCTGGTGCGGAACGTGTCCTTGTGGACCTACGAAGTTCAGTAGCAACTTGATCTGAAGTTTCATGATCATCATCATTAACTTCCTCTCTAGTCGGTGCAGGCACCTCAGAAACATTTTCTTGAGCTGCACCACTCTTCGGTTAGGCAATACTTCATCAAGTTCTACTTTCCTACCACTTACTTCTTTCGAGAGAAACTCTTTCTCTAGAAAGGATCCATTCTTGGCAACAAAGATCTTGCCTTCGGATCTGAGGTAGAAGGTATACCCAATAGTTTCCTTAGGGTATCCTATGAAGACGCATTTTTCCGATTTGGGTTCGAGCTTTTCAGGTTGAAGTTTCTTGACATAAGCATCGCATCCCCAAACTTTCAGAAACGACAGCTTAGGTGTCGTCTCAACGGATTTCAACGGAGCCCTATTCAAAGTGAATGCGGCAGTCTCTATAGCATAACCCCAAAATGACAGCGGTAGATCGGTAAGAGACATCGTAGATCGTACCATATCCAATAGAGTGCGATTACGATGTTCGGACACACCATTACGCTGAGGTGTTCCAAGCAGCGTGAGTTGTGAAACAATTCCGCATTTCCTTAAGTGTGTGCCAAATTCGTGACTCAAATATTCTCCCCCACGATATGATCGTAAGAACTTGATTTTCCTGTCACGTTGATTCTCAACCACACTCTAAAATTCCTTGAACTTTTCAAAGGTCTCAGACTTGTGTTTCATTAAGTAGACATACCCATATCTACTCAAGTCATCAGTGAGGGTGAGAACATAACGATAGCCTCCGCGAGCCTCAACACTCATTGGACCGCACACATCAGTATGTATCATTTCCAATAAGTTGGTTGCTTGCTCCATTGTTCCGGAGAACGAAGTCTTGGTCATTTTTCCCATGAGGCATGGTTCGCACGTGTCAAATGATTCATAATCAAGAGACTCCAAAAGTCCATCTGCATGGAGTTTCTTCATGTGTTTGACACCAATGTGACCAAGGCGGCAGTGCCACAAGTATGTGGGACTATCATTATCAACCTTACATCTTTTGGCATTCACATTATGAATATGTGTAACATCACGTTCGAGATTAAATAAGAATAAACCATTGACCAGCGGGGCATGACCATAAAACATGTCTCATATAAATAGAACAACCATTATTCTCATATTTAAATGAGTAGCCATCTCGCATTAAACGAGATCCAGATACAATGTTCATGCTCAAAGTTGGTACTAAATAACAATTATTGTGGTTTAAAACTAATCCCGTAGGTAAATGTAGAGGTAGCGTGCCGATGGCGATCACATCGACCTTGGAACCATTCCCGACGCGCATCGTCACCTCGTCCTTCGCCAGTCTCCGTTTATTCCGCAGCTCCTGTTTTGAGTTACAAATATGAGCAACCGCACCGGTATCAAATACCCAGGAGGTACTACGACCGCTGGTTAGGTACACATCAATAACATGTATATCACATATACCTTTGACATTGCCGGCCTTCTTATCCGCTAAGTACTTGGGGCAGTTCTGCTTCCAGTGACCGTTTCCCTTGCAATAAAAGCACCCAGTCTCAGGCTTGGGTCCATTCTTTGTATTCTTCCCGGCAGCTTGCTTACCGGGCGCGGCAACTCCCTTGCCGTCCTTCTTGAAGTTCTTTTTACCCTTGCCTTTCTTGAAGTTAGTGGTTTTATTCACCATCAACACTTGATGTTCGTTTTTGATTTCCACCTCCACTGATTTCAGCATTGAATATACCTCAGGAATGGTCTTTCCCATCCCCTGCATATTGAAGTTCATCACAAAGCTCTTGTTGCTAGGTGGGAGCGACCGAAGGATTCTGTCAACAACCGCATCATCCGGGAGGTTAACTCCCAGTTGAGACAAGCGGTTGTGCAACCCAGACATTTTGAGTATGTGCTCGCTGACGGAACTATTCTCCTCCATCTTACAACTGTAGAACTTGTCGGAGACTTCATATATCTCGACCCGGGCATGAGCTTGGAAAACCATTTTTAGCTCTTGGAACATCTCATATGCTTTGTGTTGCTTAAAACGCTTTTGGAGCCCAGGTTCTAAGCTGTAAAGCATGCCGCACTGAACCAGGGAGTAATCATCACTGCGTGTCTGCCAGGCGTTCATAACGTCTTGTTCTGCTGGGAAAACAGGTGCTTCACCTAGCGGTGCATCAAGGACATATGCTTTCCTGGCAGCTATAAGGATAATCCTCAGGTTACAGACCCATTCCGTGTAGTTGTTGCCATCGTCTTTCAGTTTGGTTTTCTCTAGGAACGCGTTGAAGTTGAGGGCAACATTAGCGTGGGCCATTTGATCTACAAGACATATTGCAAAGAATTTTAGACTATGTTCATGATAATTGAGTTCATCTAATCAAATTATTTAATGAACTCCCACTCAGATAGACATCCCTCTAGTCATCTAAGTGATACATGATCCGAGTCAACTAGGCCATGTCCGATCATCACGTGAGACGGACTAGTCATCATCGGTGAACATCTTCATGTTGATCGTATCTTCTATACAACTCATGTTCGACCTTTCGGTCTTCCGTGTTCCGAGGCCATGTCTGTACATGCTAGGCTCGTCAAGTCAACCTAAGTGTATTGCGTGTGTAAATCTGGCTTACACCCGTTGTATGCGAACGTTAGAACCTATCACACCCGATCATCACGTGGTGCTTCGAAACAGCGGACCTTAGCAACGGTGCATAGTTAGGGGGAACATTTTCTTGAAATTATTACGAGGGATCATCTTATTTATGCTACCGTCATTCTAAGCAAATAAGATGTAAAGCATGATAAACATCACATGCAATCAAATAGTGACATGATATGGTCAATATCATTTTGCTCCTTTCGATCTCCATCTTCGGGGCGCCATGATCATCATTGTCACCGGCATGACACCATGACCTCCATCATCATGATCTCCATCATCGTGTCTTCATGAAGTTGTCTCGTCAACTATTACTTCTACTACTATGGCTAACGGTTAGTGATAAAGTAAAGTAATTACATGCGTTTATGTTGACACGCGGGTCATAAATAAATTAAGACAACTCCTATGGCTCCTGCCAGTTGTCATACTCATCGACATGCAAGTCGTGATTCCTATTACAAGAACATGATCAATCTCATACATCACATATATCATTCATCACATCCTTTTGGCCATATCACATCACACGGCATATGCTGCAAGAACAAGTTAGACGTCCTCTAATTGTTGTTGCAAGTTTTTTACGTGGCTGCTATAGGTTTCTAGCAAGAACGTTTCTTACCTACGCCAAAACCACAACGTGATATGCCAATTTCTATTTACCCTTCATAAGGACCCTTTTCATCGAATCCGATCCGACTAAAGTGGGAGAGACAGACACCCGCTAGCCACCTTATGCAACTACTGCATGTCAGTTGGTGGAACCAGTCTCACATAAGCGTACGTGTAAGGTCGGTCTGGGCAGCTTCATCCCACGATGCCGCTGAATCAAGATAAGACTAGTAACGGCAAGTAAATTGACAAAATCGACGCCCACAACAACTTGTGTTCCACTTGTGCATAGAAACTACGCATAGACCTAGCTCATGATGCCACTGTTGGGGATCGTTGTAGAAATTAAAAAATTTCTACGCATCACCAAGATCAATCTATGGAGTAACTAGCAACGAGAGAGAAGGGAATGCATCTTCATACCCTTGAAGATCGCGAGTCGGAAGCGTTGCAAGAACGCGGCTGGAGGAGTCGTACACGTAGCGATTCAGATCGCGGCCGCATCCAATCTAAGCACCGAACAACAGCGCCTCCGCATTCAACACACGTGCAGCCCGGTGGCGTCTCCCGTGCCTTGATCCAGCAAGGAGGAGGGAGAGGTTGAGGAAGAAGGCTCCAACAACAGCACGACGGCGTGGTGGTGATGGAGTGGCAGTTCTCCGGTAGGGCTTCGCCAAGCTCACGCGGAGGAGGAGAGGTGTTGGGGAGGGGAGGGGCTGCGCCTTGGATGTGGTGTTGCAGCCCTCCCCTCGCCCCTCTATTTATAGGGACAAGGGGGAAGGGGGGCCGGCCCCTCTAGATGAGATCTAGAGGGGGGCGGCGGCCAAGGGGGGGGCTTGCCCCCCAAGCAAGGGTGGCGCCCCCCTTTAGGGTCCCCCCAAACCCTAGGCGCATGGGACCTAGGGTGGGATGGCGCCCAGCCCACTAGGGGCTGGTTCCCTTCCACCTACAGCCCATAAGGCCCTCCAGGGCAGGTGGACCCTCCCGGTGGACCCCCGGAACCCCTCCGGTGGTCCCGGTACAATACCGGCATACCCCGAATATTTCCGGTGACCGTATGATGACTTCCCATATATAAATCTTCACCTACGGACTATTCCAAAACTCCTCGTGACGTCTGGGATCTCATCCGGGACTCCGAACAACATTCGGTAATCACATACAAATCTTCCTAATAACCCTAGCGTCATCGAACCTTAAGTGTGTAGACCCTACGGGTTCGGGAACCATGCAGACATGACCGAGACAACTCTCCGGCCAATAACCAACAGCGGGATCTGGATACCCATGTTGGCTCCCACATGTTCCACGATGATATCATCGGATGAACCACGATGTCGAGGATTCAAGAAATCCCGTATCAATTCCCTTTGTCAATCGGTACGTTACTTTCTCGAGATTCGATAGTGGTATCCCAATACCTTGGCGTGGAAGGCAAGCTTGGCGACTAAATATGTAGATTTGTTTCTTTGTAACCAACCTTGTGTAACCCTAGATCCTCCCGGTGTCTATATAAACTGGAGGACTTAGTCCGGAGGATATACATTATCATAGCCATACAAGCTAGACCTCTAGGGTTTAGCCATTACGATCTCGTGGTAGATCAACTCTTGTAATACTCATATTCATCAAGATCAATCAAGCAGGACGTAGGGTATTACCTCCATAGAGAGGGCCCGAACCTGGGTAAAACATTGTGTCCCCTATCTACTGTTACCATCGACCTTAGACGCACAGTTCGAGACCCCCTACCCGAGATCCACCGGTTTTGAAACCGACAATGGTGCTTTCATTGAGAGTTCCACTGTGCCGTCATCAAGAGGTTCGATGGCTCCTTCAACCATCTACAATGATGCTGCCCAAGGGAGAGTCTTCCTCCCCGAACAGATCTTCATGTTCGGCGGCTTTGCTCTGTGGGCCAACTCGCTTGGCCATCTGGAGCAGATCGAAAGCTATGCCCCTGGCCATCAGGTCAGATTTGGGAGCTTGAACTACGTTGCGGATATCCGTGGAGACTTGATCTTCGCTGGATTTGAGACCGCGGCTACCACTCCTGGTCACCCTGAGGGACATGACCTAAATCTGTCAACGGACCGCATCCAGGAGACAGCTCCCATAACTTCTCTGACCTTAGATCCAGAGTAGACTCTGCCATCCAAGGACGGGAGGATCGAGCCCACCACGGAGGCCACAGATTCCACGGTGTTGGAGCCGCACATAGACTTGATCTCGCATGATACATGTGCCACCGAAACTCCGGACTCGTTTCTGGCGGTAAGTTCGGAATCATGTGAGCCCGCGGACGCCGAACTTGATCGTTTATCGATCTTCGAATTTGGTGCCGTAGACATCTTCCAACACTCGCCTTTGGGCGACATGCTAAACTCGTTAAAGAACATGTCCTTGGTGGAGGACTCACAGCCGAACTATATCCGGTTCGAACTAGGGGCTAACGATGGAGAATTTTGCTACCCACCCGCCACCAACTTCATAGATATGGTCGAGGATTTAACCGACACACTTGATTACAACTCTAAGGACATCGAAGGTATGGACGACAATGCAGGAGAAGAAGAGGCCCAGAACCCACCGTTCACAGGACGCTGGACGACCACTTCCTCGTATGATGTATACATGGTGGATGCACCAAAGGAGAACAGCGGCGATGACAAGGAAGATCCAGCTGAGGATAAACCTTCCGAAATACAATCCAAGCATCGGCATCAGCGGCGCCGCTCTAAGTCACGCCACAGTAAAGAAAGCAACACCGGCACAGGAGAAGATAACACTCCAGAAGGTGCCGAAGACAACGAAGACCCCGTTGAAACAGCTAATGAACAAGATGAGCGGGAAGATGGGCAGATTAGCCCTTGTAAAGAGGCCACGCATGAAGACTCAGAGGACGGAAGTTATCTTTCGCTTTCCGAGGATGAGGTGAGCCTCGGCACCGATGACTTCATCGTGCCTGAGGAACCTCTTGAGCAGGAGCGCTTCAAGTGCCAGCTAATAGCCACGGCAAGGAGCCTAAAAAAGAAGAAGCAGCAACTTCAAGCTGATCAAGATCTGCTCAATTATAAATGGACCGATGTCCTAGCAGCCGAAGAATATGGCCTCAAGCGCCCAACCAAAAGTTACCCAAAGTGCAAATTGCTACCTCAGTTTGACAAGGAGGCCTCGAAATACATACCACCATCGTACAATGCGGCTGGCCGACCACCACGTGGTTGGGCCAAGACGGCAACTCACGCCGAACACCAGCCCACCCCGCCTCATTGCACAGGTAGGGGTAAATTAGCCCACAGTCATACATATAACCTCCGGCAAAACCTGAACAATAAAGCAGGACATGCCAGATCAATCTACGGATCTCAAGGATGTGCCTCGACACGCGATGATGGCCACCTATTTGGACGTGACAAACTTTGTCATGCGTGGGCTAAAAACCGCAGATGGACTCCATCAGAGCTACGTCGCGATACGGCCCGATATAGAGGCGCCACACACCCTCATTGCTTCCCTGATGAGGTCATGGATCATGAATTCCCATAAGGATTCAAACCCGCGAATATAGAATCATACGATGGAACAACGGACCCCGCGATGTGGATCGAAGACTTCATTCTCCACATTCATTTGGCCCGCGGCGATGACCTCCACGCCATCAAATACCTCCCTTTAAAACTCAAGGGGCCATCTCGGCACTGGTTAAATAGCCTGCCTGAAAATTCTATCGGCAGCTGGCAGGACTTGGAAGAAGCCTTCCCCAACAACTTCCAAGGTACATATGTCCGGCCACCAGACGCCGATGACTTAAGCCACATAGTTCAGCAACCTGGAGAGTCCACCGGGAAATTCTGGACTAGGTTCTTAACTAAAAAGAACAAAATCATCGATTGTCCCTATGCCGAAGCCCTAGCTGCCTTCAAACACAGCATCCGCGACAAATGGCTCGCTCGCCACCTCGACCAAGAAAAGCCGAAATCCATGGCGGCCCTCACGGCACTCATGACCTGCTTTTGTGAGGGCGAGGACAGTTGGTTGGCCCGTAGCAAAAACAGTGCAAGCGACGCCGGCACCCCTGAAGTTAAAAATAACAAAGACAAGTCTTGACGCAACAGATACAAGCGTCGAAACAACAGTGATAATACCGAGGATACGGCGGTCAATGCCGGATTCAGTGGCTCTAAGTCCGGTCAGCGGAAGAAACCATTCCAAAAGAACAATTTAGGCCCATCCAGCTTGGATGCATACTTGATCGCCCGTGCCAGATTCATGACACCCCAGACAAGCCACCCAATCATACAAATAGAGACTGCTGGGTTTTTAAATAGGCCGGCAAATTAAACGTCGAGAACAGGGAAAAGGGATCGCAAAGCGAGGACGATGACGAAGAGCCCCAGCAACCGAACACAGGGGGACAGAAGAAGTTTCCCCCTTAGGTCAAAACGGTGAACATGATATACGCTACCCACATCCCCAAGAGGGAGCGCAAGCATGCGCTCAAGGACATCTACGCGATAGAGCCAGTCGCCCCAAAATTTAATCCATGGTCGTCATGCCCGATCACTTTTGATCGCCGGGATCATCCGACCGGTATCTGTCATGGTGGTTCAGCCGCACTAGTCCTAGACCCAATAATTGATGGGTTCCACCTGACTCGCATCCTTATGAACGGAGGCAGCAGCCTCAATCTGCTCTATCAGGATACAACACGGAAAATGGGCATTAACCCATCACGGATCAAGCCCACCGGGACTACCTTCAAAGGAGTCATACCAGTTGTAGAAGCCCGCTGTACGGGCTCAATCACACTAGAGGTTGTCCTCGAATCTCTGGACAAGTTCCGAAGCGAGGAGTTAATCTTCGATATTGTCCCCTTCCGCATCGGCTATCACGCACTGCTCGGACGAACTGCGTTTACTCGATTCAACGCAGTACCACATTATGCTTACCTCAAGCTCAAGATGCTCGGTCCGCGCGGCGTCATAATGGTCAACGAAAATATGGAACGCTCCCTCCGTACAGAAGAGCACACAACTGCCTTAGCAGCAGAAGTTCAGAGTGGCCTTCTCAAGCAGAACCTTAATTCGGCTGTCGAGCCCACAGACATCGCTAAGAGGGTCCGAACTACTCTGCAGCAGGAGAGCTCGGCTCGTCAGGAGCTCGACTAGCAATCGCGCCGCCGTCTCAGTCCCGATAAAGTGGTGGCATTCGTGCCGCACGTACATAACTACGCACTCAAAATCCCATGGGCATCGATGGAGGCATAGCTAGCTTGTGGTCCATAGTACGGCTCAACCGACATCGGATACACACATACTTTCACTTTTACTTGTTTCCTTTGCAGGTCTCAATCTCACATGCCCCATCTGGTGGACTGGTCATCTGTCCTCTTGAAGGATAAACACACCAAGATGGCAAGAAACGCAGACATATGGGGACTTTTTAGGTGATTCCGTTAAAGATAACTCTACCTGTTTTTCAGGACCCACATGCAGCTCTCCCTTGGTTTCGGCATGTCAAATAGCATGTTGCTTATCGCACTACCTGTATCAATGCGCCTTGACATACTAATTAAATTACAATGAGAACAGTTTGCGGCTGGAGCTTTAGTACCCCAGCTTTTTACCTTTGTACCTTTTCTGTTTTCTTTCTCTTTTTCAGCTCCCCTGTGGATAAACCTATCAGGTAGCACCCGTACACTTTGGTACATTTGATGTTTGCCAGGGGCTTCATAGCACCCCACATTACGGCAACAAAAGTCCAAACACTTTTTATAAGTATAGTTCGGCACCCCGAATTTAGCATTATATGCATTGGCTCTGAATCATGTCTTTGGTCAATAGTTGGGTTGCCCGGCTCCTGTTCTTGCTACCTTACGTTCCGCTATATCGGCTAAGGTAGTAAAGGGAGAACTACTGCGATTGTGCCTTGGTTTATCCAAAGGAGCACCTCAGTAGAGAAAGTCGAAAACTGACTGTCATGATGCGGTGAGAGCCGGTCAGCTGTTGGGAGGTTACAAATCATTGGAGATTTCTTCCCCATTACGCAAAGGATCGGTACTTCCCGATCAGACGCTTATAGCACTCTAGTTCGGATACTAGGGGCTGCGCCCATGTTTTTATTATAAAACTCCTATGGCCAAGTGAGGGCGTTCAAGCCGCATAGTCTGGTTGCCTGGTTCGTTGCGCTAAACAACTCCTTCAAGGACCATACAATTGGATCAAGATTATTTAGATTCCATCCCGAACACCCCCGTACTACCTACGTGGGGGCAGAAGCCGGTGACTGGCCAACCCTCAGATTTCATACAACATGGCCGCACAAGAGGAAAAAATTAAAACATAACAAGCATTATATTACACAACATCGTTGATTCATGTTACAGGATAGGATAATACGAATATTTTCATGGGAATATAACATCCTTCACACATTGCTCTGCTACAAGGCAGGATCCCTCCAGGACACCATCAAAATATAAATCGGGACAGTGGTGCTCGTTGCCCTTAGGCGGCCTCTCGGTCATCAGCTTCTTGGCATCCATCTTCACCCAGTGCATCTTGACATGGGCAAAGGCCATCCGGGCACCTTCAATACATACCGATCGCTTTATGACCTCAAGCCGTGGGCAGGCACTAACAAGCCGCTTCACAAGTCCGAAGTAGCTGCTGGGTATAGGCGCGGCAGGCCATAATCGGACTATCAGGTCCTTCATGGCTAGCTCGGCCGCCTTGTGCAGCTCGACCAGCTGTTTCAGCTGGTCGCTGAAGGGCACCAGATGTTCTGGTCCAAGATATTGAGACCAGAACAGCTTCTCCGTAGAACTCCCTTCTTTGGCTCGATAGAACTCAGCAGCATCTGATATGGTGCGCGGCAAATCCGTAAACGCCCCTGGAGAGCTCCAAATCCGGGTAAGTAAAAGGAACATTTCCTTCACAGACTTGCTTTGCATAATGAAAGCCTTCCCGCCGCGATCTTCTTGGCCGCCTGGATTTCCTAAAGGGCGCTCTGGGCCTCAGCTCGAGCCTCTTGTGCGCATTTGCGGGCCTTCGCAAGTTCGGACGCTTGCCTCTTAGAATCACGCTCCAAGGACTAATACTTCTTGACGGTGTCCTAGAGCTCTTGCTGGACCTCGCTGACCCGGGCCTCGTGTTTCTCGCGCGTAGCGCGCTTCTTGGCCGCTTTATCCTCGTCCTTGGCTAACGCCTTCTTGAGGGCCGCCACCTCGGTCGTGGCCCCTAATCAAACTCATGACACTTTATTCAGCATGAAGCATTCATCCTCCTCAATTCACACGCAGGTCACTGCATACCTTGGCTGTCCTCCAGCTGCTTCTTCATGAGGCTGAGCTCTTCTTCGGTCCGCTCCAGGCTCTGCTTCAGGCCGGGAGACCTCCACAGTATGAGCGACAGCAGCCAGCAGCGACGCCTGCTTATTCACATAGACATCTTATGTTAGACTCCTGCAAAAATTATTTTGATCCTCCGTTCGGCTTTTTCTTTCCAAACACCGAACAGAGCATCAGGGGCTACTGTCTACACTGTGATATCCTTTCTACAATTACATTACTTACCTCAAAGCCTGTTAAAAGGCTAGCGCAGGCTTCGGTTAGTCCGCTTTTGGAGGATTGAACCTTCTCGATTACCATGCCCATAAGGACACGGTGCTCATCCACAATGGAAGCGCCTCGCAGCGCTTCCAGCAGATTATCCGGTGCTGATACCTCTTGAGCACTGCGTTGGTTTTCCCTTGAAGAGGAAAGGGTGATGCAGCAAAGTAGCGTAAGTATTTCCCTCAGTTTTTGAGAACCAAGGTATCAATCCAGTAGGAGGCCATGCACGAGTCCCTCGCACCTACACAAACAAATAAAATCCTCGCAACCAACGCAATAAAGGGGTTGCCAATCCCTTCACGGTCACTTATGAAAGTGAGATCTGATAGATATGATAAGATAATGTTTTTGGTATTTTTATGACAAAGATGCAAAGTAAATAAAGAGAAATAAAAACGACAAAAGAAATAGCTTGTTGATGGGAGATTAATATGATGGATAGACCCGGGGGCCATAGGTTTCACTAGTGGCTTCTGTCGAGAGCATAAGTATCACGGTGGGTAAACAAATTACTGTTGAGCAATTGATAGAATTGAGCATAGTTATGAGAATATCTAGGTATGGTCATGTATATAGGCATCACGTCTGAGACAAGTAGACCGACTCCTTCCTGCATCTACTACTATTACTCCACACATCGACCGCTATCCAGCATGCATCTAGAGTATTAAGTTCAAAAGAACAGAGTAACACCTTAAGTAAGATGACATGATGTAGAGGGATAAACTCATGCAATATGATATAAACCCCATCTTGTTATCCTCGATGGCAACAATACAATACGTGCCTTGCTTCCCCTACTGTCACTGGGAAAGGACACCACAAGATTGAACCCAAAGCTAAGCACTTCTCCCATTGCAAGAAAGTTCAATCTAGTAGGCCAAACCAAACTGATAATTCAAAGAGACTTGCAAAGATAACCAATCATACATAAAAGAATTCAGAGAAGATTCAAATATTGTTCACAGATAAACTTGATCATAAACCCACAATTCATCGGTCTCAACAAACACACCGCAAAAGAAGATTACATCAAATAGATCTCCACAAGAGAGGGGGAGAACATTGTATTGAGATCCAAAAAGAGAGAAGAAGCCATCTAGCTAATAACTATGGACCCGAAGGTCCGAGGTAAACTACTCACACATCATCGGAGAGGCTATGGTGTTGATGTCGAAGCCCTCCGTGATCGATGCCCCCTCCGACGGAGCTCCAGAAAAGGCCCCAAGATGGGATCTCACGGGTACAGAAGGTTGCGGCAGTGGAATTAGGTTTTTAGCTCTGTATCTGGTAGTTTGGGGGTACATAGGTATATATAGGAGGAAGAAGTACGTCGGTGGAGCAATGTGGGTGCCACGAGGGTGGAGGGCGCGCCTAGGGGGTAGGCGCACCCCCCTACCTCATGCCTTCCTGGTTGCTTTCTTGACGTAGGGTCCAAGTCCTCTCGATCACGTTCGTTCCAAAAATCACGTTCCCAAAGGTTTCATTCCGTTTGGACTCCATTTGATATTCTTTTTCTGCGAAACTCTGAAATAGGCAAAAAAACAGCAATTCTGGGCTGGGCCTCCGGTTAATAGGTTAGTCCCAAAAATAATATAGAAGTGTATAATAAAGCCCAATAATGTCCAAAACAGAAAATAATATAGCATGGAACAATGAAAAATTATAGATACGTTGGAGACGTATCAAGCATCCCCAAGCTTAATTCTTGCTCGTCCTCGAGTAGGTAAATGATAAAAACAGAATTTTTGATGTGGAATGCTACTTGGCATAATTTCAATGTAATTCTCTTCATTGTGGTATGAATATTCAGATCCGAAAGATTCAAGATAAAAGTTTAATATTGACATAAAGTAATAATACTTCAAGCATACTAACTAAGCAATTGTGTCTTCTCAAAATAACATGGCCAAAGAAAGTTATCCCTACAAAATCATATAGTCTGGCTATGCTCTATTTTCACCACACAAAGTATTTAAATCATGCACAACCCCGATGACAAACGAAGCAATTGTTTCATACTTTTGGTGTTCTCAAACTTTTTCAATCCTCACGCAATACATGAGCGTGAGCCATGGACATAGCACTATATGTGGAATAGAATGGTGGTTGTGGAGAAGAAAAAAAGGAGAAGATAGTCACATATCAACTAGGTGTATCAACGGGCTATGGAGATGCCCATTAATAGATATCAATGTGAGTGAGTAGGGATTGCCATGCAATGGATGCACTAGAGCTATGAGTATATGAAAGCTCAAAAAAAGGAACTAAGTGGGAGTGCATCCAACTCGCTTGCTCACGAAGACCTAGGGCATTTTGAGGAAGCCCATCATTGGAATATACAAGCCAAGTTCTATAATGAAAAATTCCCACTAGTATATGAAAGTGATATCATAGGAGACTCTCTATCATGAAGATCATGGTGCTACTTTGAAGCATAAGTGTGGTAAAAGGATAGTAGCATTGTCCCTTCTCTCATTTTTTTAATTCGGCCTTTTCTCTTTTTTTATGGCCTCTTTTTTTAGTCCGGAGTCTCATCCCGACTTGTGGGGGAATCATAGTCTCCATCATCCTTTCCTCACTTGGGACAATGCTCTAAAATGATGATCATCACACTTTTATTTACTTACAACTCAACAATTACAACTTAATACTTAGAAAAAAATATGACTCTATGTGAGTGCCTCCGGCGGTGTACCGGGATGTGCAATGATGCATGAGTGACATGTATGAAGAATTATGAACGGTGGCTTTGCCACAAATACAATGTCAACTACATGATCATGCAAAATAATATGACAATGATGGAGCGTGTCATAGTAAACGGAACGGTGGAAAGTTGCATGGCAATATACCTCGGAATGGCTATGGAAATGCCATGATAGGTAGATATGGTGGCTGTTTTGAGGAAGGTATATGGTGGGTGTATGATACCGGCGAAAAGTGTGCGGTATTAGAGAGGCTAGCTATGGTGGAAGGGTGAGAGTGCGTATAATCCATGGACTCAACATTAGTCATAAAGAACTCACGTACTTATTGCAAAAATCTATTAGTTATCGAAACAAAGTATTATGTGCATGCTCCTAGGGGGATAGATTGGTAGGAAAAGACCATCGCTCGTCCCCGACCACCACTCATAAGGAAGACAATAAATAAATAAATCATCCTCTGACTTCATTACATAACGGTTCACCATACGTACGTGCATGCTACGGGAATCACAAACTTTAACACAAGTATTTCTCAAATTCAAAACTACTCAACTAGCATGACTCTAATATCACCATCTCCATGTCTCAAAACAATTATCAAGTATCAAACTTCTCATAGTATTCAACACACTCATAAGAAAAAAATTACTAATCTTGAATGCCTATCATAATTAAAGAAAATTACCATGCTGCTTTGTAGGACTCTCAAAATAATCTAAGTGAATCTTGAGAGAACAATAGTTTCTATAAAACAAATCCACCACCGTGCTCTAAAAGATATAAGTGAAGCACTAGAGCAAAAAATATATAACTCAAAAGATATAAGTGAAGCACATAGAGTATTCTAATAATTTTCAAATCATGTGTGTTTCTCTCAAAAGGTGTGTACAGCAAGGATGATTGTGGCAAACTAAAAAATAAAGACTCAAATAATACAAGACGCTCCAAGCAAAACACATATCATGTGGTGAATAAAAATATAGCTCCAAGTAAAGTTACCGATGGAAGTAGACGAAAGAGGGGATGCCTTCCGGGGCATCCCCAAGCTTTGGCTTTTAGGTGTCCTTATATTATCTCGGGGTGCCATGGGCATCCCCAAGCTTAGGCTCTTGCCACTCCTTGTTCCATAATCCATCAAAACTTAACCCAAAACTTGAAAACTTCACAACACAAAACTCAAAATAGAAAATCTCATGAGCTCCGTTAGCGAAAGAAAACAAAACACCACTTCAAGGTACTATAATGAACTCATTCTTTATTTATATTGGTGTTAAAACTACTGTATTCCAACTTCTCTATGGTTTATAAACTATTTTACTAACCATAGATTCATCAAAATAAGCAAACAACACACGAAAGACAGAATCTGTCAAAAACAGAACAGTCTGTAGTAATCTGTAGCTAACGCAAGTTCTGGAACCCCAAAAAATTCTAAAATAAATTGATGGACGTGAGGAATTTATCTATTAATCATATGCAAAAATAATTAACTAAATAGCACTTTCCAAATAAAAAATGGCAGCAATTCTCGTGAGCGCTAAAGTTTCTGTTTTTTACAGCAAGATTAAAAAGACTTTCCCCAAGTCTTCCCAACGGTTCTACTTGGCACAAACACTAATTAAACACAAAAAACACAAAACAAAGGCTAGATAAATTATTTATTACTAAACAGGAGCAAAAAGCAAGGAATAAAAATAAAATTGGGTTGCCTCCCAACAAGCGCTATAGTTTAACGCCCCTAGCTAGGCATAATATTTCAATGATGCTCACATGAAAGACAAGAATTGAAGCACAAAGAGAGCATCATAGAACACGTGACATACACATGTAAGTCTAACATACTTCCTATGCATAGGCATCTTATAGGCAAACAAATTATCAAGGAAAGCAAAAACTAGCATATGCAAGAAAGCGGAAAGAAACAATAGCAATCTCAACATAATGAGAGGTAATCTAGTAACATGAAAATGTCTACAACCATATTTTCCTCTCTCATAATAATTACATGTAGTATCATAAGAAAATTCAACAATATAGCTATCACAAAACATATTCTTAACAAGATCCGCATGTATGCAAAGTTGACACTCTTCCAAAATAGTGGGATTAACATTAACTAAAGTCATGACCTCTCCAAACTCACTTTTATCAAAAACTTCATAAGATTGAACATTCTCCAAATATGTGGGATCTAACATTGACACTCTTCCAAACCCACTTTCAATAATATTGCAAACACTATTATCAATCTCATATTCATCATGGGGCTTAAATAAATTTTCAAGATCAAAAAAGGAATCACCCCAATAATGATCATTGCAACAAATAGTAGTCATAGGAAAAATAGCATCCCCAAGCTTAGGGTTTTGCATATCATTAACACAATTGACATTAAGAGAATTTATAATAACATCATTGCAATCATGCTTTTCACCGAAGGAACTATTAAGTATGGGTGCAATAGCAACGATCTCATGTTTAACATAAGGAACTATAGCAAATTCATCTTCATAAATATTGGCATCATGGCCAAAAGAATAGCAAGCATCATGTTCATCAAGTGATATTTCAATCAAATCATCGGAATCATAATTATCTATAGATTCATGCATATCATTATTTTCTTCCGAAGCAATGGTCATTCTTTGAAAAAATTCTTTGACATAGACATTATGAGCATAGTTTTCATAGCAATATTTAAGTATGTGAAAATTTTCAGATTCGTAGAGAGTAATATCATATTTTTCAATCAAAGAAGCAACTTCATAAGCACCCTTAAAAGGAACAAATTCCTCAATTCGTTCGATATCGTAGTAACTATAAACACCCTTTTCATAAGAAGATAAGATTTCAATATCATTAAACTCACATAGGTAGGGGAGGTGTTTTTTAGGGTTCTTAGAGCAACAAGTAAAATCACAAATTTCACAAAGATTCCAAGCATAACACAGCAATCTATTTATTTGATTCCATAAGAGTCTCCCTTTTTCAGACAAACGGTGACGCACAAAATGAGCATGCTCATCTAAAGATTTCCCATCAACTAGGCTAGTTGGGGTTTCAGCATGAGCGCATAAGGATCGAAGATGATCTAAGTAGAACACTTTAAGTGAATCCATATCAATAGATTTTTAGCAAGCAAAGATGCAAGCAAATAGAAGGCACATGGAAACATAAACAAGGATACATACGGGAAGAAGGCAAACAAAAGAAGAGGCAAATACGGAAAGAGAAGGAGGACGGAGAGAGCGGGCAAATAAAACGGCAAGGGTGGGGGAGAGGAAAACGAGAGGCAAATGGCAAATAATGTAATACGGGAGATAAGGGTTTGTGATGGGTACTTGGTATGTTGACTTTTGCTTAGACTCCCCGGCAACGGTGCCAGAAATCCTTCTTGCTACCTCTTGAGCACTGCGTTGGTTTTCCCTTGAAGAGGAAAGGGTGATGCAGCAAAGTAGCGTAAGTATTTCCCTCAGTTTTTGAGAACCAAGGTATCAATCTAGTAGGAGGCCACGCACGAGTCCCTCGCACCTACACAAACAAATAAAATCCTCACAACCAACGCAATAAAGGGGTTGTCAATCCCTTCACGGTCACTTACAAAAGTGAGATCTGGTAGATATGATAAGATAATGTTTTTGGTATTTTTATGATAAAGATGCAAAGTAAATAAAGCGAAATAAAAACGGCAAAAGAAATAGCTTTTTGATGGGATATTAATATGATGGAAAATAGACCCGGGGGCCATAGGTTTCACTAGTGGCTTCTCTCGAGAGCATAAGTATCACGGTGGGTAAACAAATTACTGTTCAACAATTGATAGAATTGAGCATAGTTATGAGAATATCTAGGTATGAGATGTATATAGGCATCACGTTCGAGACAAGTAGACCGACTCCTGCCTGCATCTACTACTATTACGCCATGATACGTCTCCAACGTATCTATAATTTTTGATTGCTCCATGCTATATTATCTACTGTTTTGGATGTTTATGGGCTTTATTATACACTTTTATATCATTTTTTGGGACTAACCTATTAACCCAGAGCCCAGTGCCAGTTTCTGTTTTTACCTTGTTTTAGGGTTTCGAAGAAAAGGAAAATCAAACGGAGTCCTATTGACCTGAAACTTCACGGAACTCATTTTTGGAAGAAGCCCAGAGGACTTGAAGTGCACGTAAGGGAAGCTTCGAGGAGGCCACGAGGTAGGGGGGCACGCCCACCCACCCTGGGCGCGCCCTCCACCCTCGTGGGCCCCTCGTGGCCCCCCTAACGTACTTCTTCTGCCTATATATCTCCATATACCCTAAAAACATCCGGGAGCACAATAGATCGGGAGTTCCGCCGCCAAAATCCTCCGTAGCCACCGAAAGCCAATCTAGACCCGTTCCGGCACCCTGCCGAAGGGGGCAATCCTTCTCCGATGGCCATCTTCATCATCCCGGTGCTCTCCATGACGAGGAGGGACTAGTTCTCCCTCGGGGCTGAGGGTATGTACCAGTAGCTATGTGTTTGATCTCTCTCTCTCTCTCGTGTTCTTGAGGTGATACGATCTTGATGTATCGCGAGCTTTGCTATAATATTTGGATCCTATGATGTTTCTTACCCCCTCTACTCTCTTGTAATGGATTGAGTTTCCCCTTTGAGGTTATCTTATCGGACGGAGTCTTTAAAGATTTGAGAACACTTGATGTATGTCTTGCCGTGCGTATCTGCGGTGACAATGGGATACCACGTGATTCACTTGATGTATGTTTTGGTGATCAACTTGCGGGTTCCGCCCATGAACCTATGCATAGGGGTTGGCACACGTTTTCGTCGTGATTCTCCGGATGGAACTTTGGGGCACTCTTTGAGGTTCTATGTGTTGGTTGAATAGATGAATCTGAGATTGTGTGATGCATATCATATAATCATACCCACGGATACTTGAGGTGACATTGGAGTATCTAGGTGACATTAGGGTTTTGGTTGATTTGTGTCTTAAGGTGTTATTCTAGTACGAACTCTAGGGTTGTTTGTGACACCTATAGGAATAGCCCAACGGATTGATTGGAAAGAATAACTTTAAGGTGGTTTCGTACCCTACCATAATCTCTTCGTCCGTTCTCCTCTATTAGTGACTTTGGAGTGACTCTTTGTTGCATGTTGAGGGATAGTTATGTGATCCAATTATGTTATTATTGTTGAGAGGACCTGCACTAGTGAAAGTATGAACCCTAGGCCTTGTTTCAACACATTGCAATACCGTTTACACTCACTTTTATCATTAGTTACCTTGCTGTTTTTATATTTTCAGATTACAAATACCTTTATCTACTATCCATATACCACTTGTTTCACCATCTCTTCGCCGAACTAGTGCACCTATACAATTTACCATTGTATTGGGTGTGTTGGGGACACAAGAGACTCTTTGTCATTTGGTTGCAGGGTTGCTTGAGAGAGACCATCTCCATCCTACGCCTCCCACGGATTGATAAACTTTAGGTCATCCACTTGAGGGAAATTTTCTACTGTCCTACAAACCTCTGCACTTGGAGGCCCAACAACATCTACAAGAAGAAGGTTGTGTAGTAGACATCAAGCTCTTTTATGGCGCCGTTGTCGGGGGGTGAGTAATTGAAGGTATATCTTTAGATCTTGCAATCGAGTCTTTTAGTTTCTTGTTCTATCACTAGTTTAGTTTATAAAAGAAAACTATAAAAAATGGAATTGAGTTTGTCTCATACGCTTCACCTTTTTAATATCTTTCGTGAGTATGATGGAAAGGATAATTGTGCTCAAGTGCTAGAAGAAGAAATCTATAAAATGTTTGGCACTAAATATTTTAATGATGAGCATGATTGCAATGTTGTTAGTATGAATTCCTTGAATATCCATGATGCTAATGATATGCAAAGCCACAAGCTTGGGAAAGCTATGTTTGATGAAGATTATATTTTTTGTCCCCCAAGTTTTGATGAGAAAATTTATTATGATGAAAGCATGCCTCCTATCTATGATGATTATTGTGATGACACGTATGCTTTAAAGAATAATGATAACCATGAAACTTGTCATCTTGATCTTAATTTTCAATCACATGATAGTTATTTTGTTGAGTTTGCTCCCACTATTATTCATGAGAAGAATTTTGCTTGTGTGGAGAGTAGTAAATTTTCTATGCTTGTAGATCATGAAAAGAATGCTTTAGGTGCTGGTTATATTGTTGAATTCATTCATGATGCTACTGAAAATTATTATGAGGGAGGAACATATGCTTGTAGGAATTGCAATAATATCAAGTTTCCCCTCTATGTGCTTAAAATCTTGAAGTTATGCTTGTTTTACCTTCCTATGCAAGTTGATTCTCGTCCCCATAAGTTATTTGCTCACAAAATCCCTATGCATAGTAAGTGGGTTAGAATTAAATGTTCTAGTCATATTATTCATGATGGTCTCTTATGTTTCAATTCTTATCTTTTATGTGAGCATCATTGAAATCATCATGCCTAGCTAGGGGCGTTAAACGATAGCGCTTGTTGGGAGGCAACCCAATTTTACTTTTGTTCCTTGATTTTTGCTCCTGTTTAGTAATAAATAATTAATCTAGACTCTGTTTAGATGTGGTTTTATGTGTTTAAGTAGTGTTTGTGCCAAGTAGAACCTTTGGGAAGACTTGGGTGAAGTCTTTATGATCATACTGTAAAAAACAGTAACTTTAGCGCTCACGAGAATTGCTGCCATTTTTATTTGGAGAGTGATATTGAGTTAATTCCTTTTTAATATAATTAACAGACAAATTACTCAGGTCCAGAAATTTATTTGAGAATTTATGAGTTCCAGAAGTATACGTTTGATCCAGATTACTGCAGACTGTTCTGTTTTTGACAGATTCTGTTTTTCGTGTGTTGTTTGCTTATTTTGATGAATCTATGGCTAGTAAAAGAGTTTATAAACCATAGAGAAGTTTTAATACAGTAGGTTTAACACCAATATAAATAAAGAATGAGTTCATTACAGTACCTTGAAGTGGTGATTTATTTTCTTATACTAACGGAGCTTACGAGTTTTCTGTTAAGTTTTGTGTTGTGAAGTTTTCATGTTTTGGGTAAGGATTCGATGGACTATGGAATAAGGAGTGGCAAGAGCCTAATCTTGGGGATGTACAAGGCACCCCAAGGTACTATTCAAGGATATCCAAGAGCCTAAGCTTGGGGATGCCCCGGAAGGCATCCCCTCCTTCGTCTTCGTTCATCAGTAACTTTACTTGGAGCTATATTTTTATTCACCACATGATATGTGTCTTGCTTGGAGCGTCAATTTATTTTTTTAGGATTTTCTTGATGTTATTTATAACAATGTTTTGCATCTTTTGTTTCAATAAAAGTGGCATTGATAGCCTTTACTATGCCTATGTTAGAAGTCCACATATTGCTGTTTGAAAACAGAAAGTTTACCGCTGTTGCAATAATTCCCTAGAAAAGTCAGAATGTGATAAAATGTTGAAACCTTTTGCATATTAAGCTCTGATAAATTTACTACAGTGGGAATTTTCTTTCATAATTTTTGGAGCTAGGTAAGTATGGATGTTGCTGCATTCTTTACAGACTATCCTTTAGGAAGATTGCTGTTATGTTTGCATTGTTTGCATATGTTTGCTTCTTTAATGATTCTATTTGAGGGTAGGACTATTAAATATGCAGAGGCATTTAGTATGCAATGTTGAATAATAATTTTAGTTATTTTCTACAGTAGAGTATAATAAGGTTTTGGCAATGGTTTATACTAACTTATCTCACGAGTCCTTGTTGAGTTTTGTGTGGATGAAGCTTTTGAGATTTAGGGAGACCGTGATATGAGAGGAATTAAGGAGACACAAAAGATCAAGCTTGGGGATGCCCAAGGCATCCCAAGATAATACTTCAAGAAGTCTCAAGCATCGAAGGTTGGGGATGCCCCAGTTGGCATCCCACCTTTCTTCTTCAACAACTATCGGTTAGCCTCGGATGATCCTAAGTTTTTGCTTCTTCACATGATGTTTGCCATTCTTAGAATGTCATTTTATTTTGCTTTGCTTGCTGTTTGAATAAAATAACAATATCTGAAATTATTAAATGTTAGAGAGTCCTCACATAGTTGCATAATTATTCGACTACTCATTGAACTTCACTTATATCTTTCGGAGTAGTTTGTTATTTGCTCTAGTGCTTCACTTATATATTTTAGAGCATGGTGGTAGTTTTATTTTGAAGAAATAGACGAACTATCATGCTTCACTTAGATTATTTTGAGAGTCTTAAATAGCATGGTAATTTGCTTAAAATCCTAATATGCTAGGTATACAAGATTAATAAAAACTTACATATAGAGTGCATTGAATACTAAGAGAAGTTCGATACTTGATGATTGTTTTGAGATATGGAGGTAGTAATATTAGAGTCATGCTAGTTTAGTAGTTGTGAATTTGAGAAATACTTGTGTTGAAGTTTGTGATTCCCGTAGCATGCACGTATGGTGAACCGTTATGTGATGAAGTCGGAGCATGATTTATTTATTGATTGTCTTCCTTATGAGTGGCGGTCGGGGACGAGCGATGGTCTTTTCCTACCAATCTATCCCCCTAGGAGCATGCGTGTAATACTTTGCTTTGATAACTTGTAGATTTTTGCAATAAGTATATGAGTTATTTATGACTAATGTTGAGTCCATGGATTATACGCACTCTCACCCTTCCACCTTTGCTAGCCTCTCTATAGTACCGCGCACCTTTCACCGGTATCATACACCCACCATATACCTTCCTCAAAACAGCCACCATACATACCTATTATGGCATTTCCATAGCCATTACGAGATATATTGCCATGCAACTTTCCACCGTTCCGTTTATTATGACACGCTTCATCATTGTCGTATTGCTTAGCATGATCATGTAGTTGACATTGTATTTGTGGCAAAGCCACCGTTCATAATTCTTTCATACATGTCACTCATGCATCATTGCACATCCCGGTACACGGCCGAAGGCATTCATATAGAGTCATATCTTGTCCTAAGTATCGAGTTGTAAGTAAATAAAAGTGTGATGATCATCAGTATTAGAGCATTGTCCCAATGAGGAAAGGATGATGGAGACTATGATTCCCCCATAAGTCGGGATGAGACTCCGGATGAAAATAAATAAAAGAGGCCAAAGAAGCCCAAATAAAAAAAGAGAGAAAAGAGGCCATAAAAAAGAGAAAAGGCCCAAATAAAAAAATAAAAAATGAGAGAAAAAGAGAGAAGGGGCAATGCTACTATCCTTTTACCACACTTGTGATTCAAAGTAGCACCATGATCTTCATGATAGAGAGTCTCCTATGTTGTCACTTTCATATACTAGTGGGAATCTTTCATTATAGAACTTGGCTTGTATATTCCAATGATGGGATTCCTCAAAATGCCCTAGCTCTTCGTGATCAAGCAAGTTGGATGCACACCCACTAGTTTCTTTTGTTGAGCTTTCATACACTTATAGCTCTAGTGCATCCGTTGCATGGCAATCTCTACTCACTCACATTGATATCTATTGAGGAACTCCTTGAGGTTCTATGTGTTGGTTTAATAGATGAATCTGAGATTGTGTGATGCATATCGTATAATCATACCCACGGATACTTGAGGTGACATTGGAGTATCTAGGTGACATTAGGGTTTTGGTTGATTTGTGTCTTAAGGTGTTATTCTAGTACGAACTCTAGGGCTGTTTGTGACACCTATAGGAATAGCCCAACGAATTGATTGGAAAGAATAACTTTGAGGTGGTTTCATACCCTACCATACTCTCTTCGTTCGTTCTCCTCTATTAGTGACTTTGGAGTGACTCTTTGTTGCATGTTGAGGGATAGTTATGTGATCCAATTATGTTATTATTGTTGAGAGGACTTGCACTAGTGAAAGTATGAACCCTAGGCCTTGTTTCAACACATTGCAATACCGTTTACGCTCACTTTTATCATTAGTTACCTTGCTGTTTTTATATTTTCAGATTACAAATACCTTTATCTACTATCCATATACCACTTGTTTCACCATCTCTTCGCCGAACTAGTGCACCTATACAATTTACCATTGTAATGGGTGTGTTGGGGACACAAGAGACTCTTTGTTATTTGGTTGCAGGGTTGCTTGAGAGAGACCATCTTCATCCTACGCCTCCCACAGATTGATAAACCTTAGGTCATCCACTTGAGGGAAATTTGCTACTGTCCTACAAACCTCCGCACTTGGAGGACCAACAACGTCTACAAGAAGAAGGTTGTGTAGTAGACATCACTCCACACATCGACCGCTATCCAGCATGCATCTAGAGTATTAAGTTCAAAAGAACATAGTAACGCCTTAAGTAAGATGGCATGATGTAGAGGGATAAACTCATGCAATATGATATAAACCCCATCTTGTTATCCTCGATGGCAACAATACAATAAGTGCCTTGTTGCCCCTACTGTCACTGGGAAAGGACACCGCAAGATTGAACCCAAAGCTAAGCATTTCTCCCATTGCAAGAAAGATCAATCTAGTAGTCCAAACCAAACCGATAATTCGAAGAGACTTGCAAAGATAACCAATCATACATAAAAGAATTCAGAGAAGATTCAAATATTGTTTATAGATAAACTTGGTCATAAACCCACAATTCATTGGTCTCAACAAACACACCTTAAAAGAAGATTAAATCGAATAGATCTCCACAAGAGAGGGGGAGAACATTGTATTGAGATCCAAAAAGAGAGAAGAAGCCATCTAGCTAATAACTATGGACCCGAAGGTCTGAGGTAAACTACTCACACATCATCGGAGAGGCTATGGTGTTGATGTAGAAGCCCTCCGTGATCGATGCCCCCTCCAGCGGAGCTTCGGAAAAGTCCCCAAGATGGGATCTCACGGGTACAGAAGGTTGCGGCGGTGGAATTAGGTTTTTGGCTCCGTATCTGGTAGTTTGGGGGTACGTAGGTATATATAGGAGGAGGAAGAAGTACGTCGGTGGAGCAACATGGGCCCCAAAAGGGTGGAGGGCGCGCCTGGGGGGTAGGCGCGCCTCCTACCTCGTGCCTTCCTGGTTGCTTTCTCGACGTAGGGTCCAAGTCCTCTTGATCATGTTCGTTCCAAAAATCACGTTCCCAAAGGTTTCAATCCGTTTGGACTCCGTTTGATATTCTTTTTCTGTGAAACTCTGAAATAGGCAAAAAACAACAATTCTGGGCTAGGCCTCAGGTTAATAGGTTAGTCCCAAAAATAATATAAAAGTGTATAATAAAGCCCAATAATGTCCAAAACAGAATATAATATAGCATGGAACAATCAAAAATTATAGATACGTTGGAGACGTATCAGGTGCCCCGGGTTGGACAGGGGTCACCGGCGGAATACGCATACCCCCTTCCTTCGAAGGAGGTTGCGTGCCGGATTCCGGAGCCGCATCGGTCTCCGGAATCGAGCCCGGCTGAGGGCCGGACTGAACACGGCCCTCCTCACCACCAGTCTCCCTAGGGATCGGCTCCCGCTGGTGTCCGGCAATGAAGGCATCGCCTTCTCGCACCTCCTGAGCCTCTCCCTGGCCCGAGAAAGTCCTTCGGGACAACACCTCCGCGTCGTCCTTGGCCTTGGGGGACTAAGCAGGCGGCGGTGACACGTTGGTCATCTCCTTTGAATCTAGCGAACCCTCTGTCGAGGATCGCAGGGAGCTATCGCGGGCTGGACTGTGATGGCATAATTTAAACATATTAATATTATAAAATGGAAAGGCGAGGCATTTGGACGTTCATAAGGTTTTTGGTACTTACGAGGCGGCCCGAGGCTTGGTCTAGGGCATCCACTCCGGACTGCTATCGACATCCCACATGGAGTCATCCGCAAGGGAGCCCTTCCCCCTCTTGGGCGCCTTCGCCTCCAAATTTGGGGAGGCCCCCCTTCTCTTCCTCCCCCCCGAAGGGGGGAGTCACTTTCTTCCTCCTCCTCGTCATCATCTTCGATGGCCGAAGAGTGAGTCTCGTCTTCGGACGTCACGTCCGAAGCGCCTTTTCGGCGAAGGCCACTCCGGGCCCCCTTGGTCGTTTTCTTGGCCTTCTTCTCCGGCACATCATAAGGCACCGGAAATAGCATCTTCGTCAGGAGCGGGGTTTCTTGGTCTTCGGGCAGCAGAGTCGGACAGTTAATCTGCCCCGCTATGTCGATCCAGGCCTAAAAAATTGATAGGAAGGCTTAGACTCCTTCTCAAAATATGTCAGCAAAGGCTATACCTTGAAAACATGAAAGAACTTACCGAATTAGCCTGGCATTTTAAGCTGAGCCCGCGATCCTCGGTCGTAGGTGGTGGTGTCTCGCCGGCCTTGAAGAGCACTTTCCAGATGTCTTCATGCATCGTGCTGAAGAGCTCTAGCAGCGTCTGGTGCTTGGCCGGATCGAACTCCCACAAATAGCAAGTCCGGCGTTGGCACGGAAGGATCCGGCGAATGAGCATAACCTGGATCACGTTGACAAGTTTGATTCTCTTGGTTATCATGTTCTGGACGCGCGTTTGGAGCCCAGTTAACTCGCTCAAAGAACCCCAGGTTAGGCCCTTCTCTTGCCAGGAGGTGAGCCACAGCGGAGCTCCGGATCGAAATTCGGGGGCCGCCGCCCAGTTGGTGTCGCACAGCTCGGTGATGTAGAACCACCCTGATTTCCACCCCTTCACCATCTCCACAAAGGAGCCTTTGGGCCATGTGACGTTGGGCATCTTGCCCACCATGGCGCCTCCGCACTCTGCTTGTTGGACTCTCACCACCTTCGGCTTTACATTGAAGGTCTTCAGCCATAGGCCGAAGTGAGGTGGGATATGGAGAAAGGCCTCACAAATGACTATAAATGCCGAGATGTTGAGGATGAAGTTGGGGTTAGATCATGGAAGTCCAGCCCGTAGTAAAACATCAGTCCGCGGACAAACGGGTGGAGAGGGAATCCTAGCCCGCGGACGAAATGTGTGAGAAACAAAACCCTCTCATGCGGCTCTGGGGTAGGGACGATCTGTCCCTCGGCCGGGAGACGGTGAACGATCTCCTTGGCCAGGTATCCGGCCTCTCGGAGCTCCTTGATGTCTTTCTTCTTAACAGAGGAGGCCATCCACTTGTCACCAGCTCCGGATTCGGACATGGTTGGAGTGCTTTCTCCGGCAGGGGAAGCTAGAGCTTGGGCGCTGGAGCTCAAGAATGGATGGGCAGAGGAAGGAGAAGGCGGGGGTGAATGAGGACGAATCCTTATCCCCTTATAAAGGCTGTGAATGTCAAACGCCTTCCTACTCGCCTTAAAACTCGCCTACTCCCAAGGGCTGTGTAAACAACACGGTTGGGTTACCCACACCCGTATTGATGAGAATCCCGTAATAAGGGGACACGATCTCTACTTTGACAAGACGTGCCAATGGCAACCGCGTCTCGAAACGTGGAGCGGCAGACGAAAAATGGTTCGAAATTATGACTGGACAGATGTGATGTCATGTTATGAAAAGTTGTCAGCAGATTGGACTCGTGTAAAATTATATTCTCTCTGCGGTTGTGTGTGGTGTGTGTTACATGTCCGGACACGTCGATACGCCCGAAGACTATTTTGGAGTTCGGAAGGAGGAACCAGCCTTGCAATGCCGAAGACAGGCCTACGCGCCGGATACCTTGTCATTGAAGCCAGGTTCAGGGGCTACTGAGGGAGTCCTGGACTAAGGGGTCCTCGGGTGTCCGGCCTGTTAGCCATGGGCCGTACTGATGGGCTGTGAAGATACGAAGATCGAAGACTACACCCGTGTTAGGACGGGACTCTCCTTGGCGTGGAAGGCAAGCTTGGCGACTAAATATGTAGATTCATTTCTTTGTTACCGACCTTGTGTAACCCTAGATCCTCCCGGTGTCTATATAAACCGGAGGACTTAGTCCGGAGGATATACATTATCATAGCCATACAAGCTAGACCTCTAGGGTTTAGCCATTACGATCTCGTGGTAGATCAACTCTTGTAATACTCATATTCATCAAGATCAATCAAGCAGGACGTAGGGTATTACCTCCATAGAGAGGGTCGGAACCTGGGTAAAACATTGTGTCCCTGTGTCCTGTTACCATCGACCTTACACGCATAGTTCGGGACCCCCTACCCGAGATCCGCCGGTTTTGACACCGACACGTCTGCCAACCCCTATGCATAAGTTCACGAGGTCACGGAACTCGCAAGTTGATCACCAAAACATACATCAAGTGGATCACGTGATATCCCGTTGTCACCATAGATAAGCACATGCAAGACATACATCAAGTGTTCTCAAATCCTTAAAGACTCAATCCGATAAGATAACTTCAAAGGGAAAACTCAATCCATTACAAGAGAGTAGAGGGGGAGAAACATCATAAGATCCAACTATAATAGCAAAGCTCGTGCTACATCAAGATCGTGCCAAATCAAGAACACGAGAGAGAGAGAGAGAGAGAGAGAGAGAGAGATCAAACACATAGCTACTGGTACATACCCTCAGCCCCAAGGGTGAGCTACTCCCTCCTTGTCATCAAGAGCGCCGGGATGATGAAGATGGCCACCAGAGCGGGATCCCCCCGGCAAGGTGCCGGAACGGGTCTAGATTGGTTATCGGTGGCTACAGAGGCTTGCGGCGGCGGAACTCCCGATATAGGTTTATTTCTGCAAGTTTGGGGTTATAAAAGACGTGTTGGAGTCAGGAACAAGTCAGGGGGGTCTCCGGGCTGTCCACGAGGTAGGGAGGCGCGCCCAGGGGGGTGGGCGCGCCCCCCACCCTCGTGGGCAGCCCGGGACTCTTCTCGCCCAACTCTTTAACTCCATGTCCTTCTTCTGGTCCAAAAATAAGTTCCGTGAAGTTTCAGGTTAATTGGACTCCGATTGATTTTCCTTTTCTGTAAAACTCAAAAACAAGGAGAAAACAAAAACTGGCACTGGGCTCTAGGTTAATAGGCTAGTCCCAAAAAATCATATAAAATAGCATATAAATGCATATAAAACATCCAAGGTTGATAATATAATAGCATGAAACAATCAAAAATTATAGATACGTTGGAGACGTATCAAGCATCCCCAAGCTTAATTCCTGCTCGTCCTCGAGGAGGTAAATGATAAAAACAGAATTTTTGATGTGGAATGCTACCTAGCATATTTCTCAATGTAATTTTCTTTATTGTGGCATGACTATTTAGATCCCAAAGATTCAAGACAGAAGTTTAATATTGATATAAAAATAATAATACTTCAAGCATACTAACTAAGCAATCATGTCTTCTCAAAATAACATGGCAAAAGAAAGTTCATCCCTACAAAATCATATAGTTTGGCTATGCTTCATTTTCGTCACACAAAAATGCTCTCATCATGCACAACCCCGATGACAAGCCAAGCAATTGTTTCATACTTTAGTAATCTCAAAATTTTCTCAACTTTCACGCAATACATGAGCGTGAGCCATGGACATAGCATTATGGGTGGAATAGAATATGATGGTGGGGGTTGTGTGGAGAAGACAAAAAAGGGAGAAAGTCTCACATTGACGCGGCAAATCAACGGGCTATGGAGATGCCCATCAATTGATGTCAATGCGAGGAGTAGGGATTGCCATGCAACGGATGCATTAGAGCTATAAATGTTTGGAAGCTCAACAAAAGAAACTAAGTGGGTGTGCATCCAACTTGCTTGCTCACGAAGACCTAGGGCATTTGAGGAAGCCCATTGTTGGAATATACAAGCCAATTTCTATAATGAAAAATTCCCACTAGTATATGAAAGTGACAAAACAAAAGGCTCTCTATCATGAAGATCCTGGTGCTACTTTGAAGCACAACTGTGGAAAAAGGATAGTAGCATTGTCCCCTTTTATTTCTTTTTTATTTGGCCTTTTTTTATTTTTTTAGTTGGCCTTTCCTTTTTTATTTGGCCTTTCTTTTTTTCTCTTTTTGGGACAATGCTCTATTAATGATGATCATCGCACTTCTATTTATTTACAACTCAAAGATTATAACTCGATACTAGAACAAAGTGTGACTCTATATGAATGCCTCCGGCGGTGTACCGGGATGGGCAATGAATCAAGAGTGAAATGTATGATAAATTATGCATGGTGGCTTTGCCACAAATACGATGTCAACTACATGATCAGGAAAGGCAATATGACAATGATGAAGCGTGTCATAATAAATGAAACGATGAAAAGTTGCATGGCAATATATCTCGGAATGGCTATGGAAATGTCATAATAGGTAGGTATGGTGGCTGTTTTGAGGAAGATATAAGGAGGTTTATGTGTGATAGAGCATATCATATCACGGGGTTTGGATGCACCGGCGAAGTTTGCACCAACTCTGAAGGTGAGAAAGGGCAATGCACGGTACCGAAGAGGCGAGCAATGATGGAAAGGTGAGAGTGCGTATAATCCATGGACTCAACATTAGTCATAATGAACTCACATACCTATTGCAAAAATCTACAAGTCATCAAAAACCAAGCATTACGCGCATGCTCCTAGGGGGATAGATTGGTAGGAAAAGACCATCGCTCGTCCCCGACCGCCACTCATAAGGAAGACAATCAAAGAACACCTCATGTTTCAAATTTGTTACACAACGGTTACCATACGTGCATGCTACGGGACTTGCAAATCTCAACACAAGTATTTCTCAAGTTCACAATTACTCAACTAGTACGACTCTAATATCACCATCTTCATATATCAAAACAATCATCAAGTATCAAACTTCTCATAGTATTCAATGCACTTATATGAAAGTTTTTATTATACCCCTCTTGGATGCCCATCATATTAGGACTAGTTTCAAAACCAAAGAAAACTACCATGCTGTTCTAAAGGCTCTCAAAATAATATAAGTGAAGCACGAGAGTTCATCTATTTCTTCAAAATAAAACCACCGCCGTACTCTAAAAGGATATAAGTGATGCACTAGAGCAAATGACAAACTACTCCGAAAGATATAAATGAAGATCGATGAGTAGTCGAATAATTATGTAACTATGTGAGGACTCTCTAACATTTAAGAATTTAAGATCTTGGTATTTTATTCAAACAGCAAGCAAAACAAAAGAAAAGAAAATGACGCCCCAAGCAAAACACATATCATGTGGTGAATAAAAATATAGCTCCAAGTAAAGTTACCGATGAACGAAGATGAAAGAGGGGATGCCATCCGGGGCATCCCCAAGCTCAGGCTCTTGGTTGTCCTTAAATATTACCTTGGGGTGCCTTGCGCATACCCAAGCTTAGGCTCTTGCCACTCCTTATTCCATAGTCCATCGAATCTTTACCCAAAACTTGAAAACTTCACAACACAAAACTTTACAGAAAACTTGTAAGCTCTGTTACTATAAGAAAATAAATCACCACTTAGGTACTATTGTGAACTCATTCTAAATTCATATTGGTGTAATATATGCTGTATTCCAACTTCTCTATGGTTCATAGCCTCCGATACTACTCATAGATTCATCAAAATAAGCAAACAACACAAATAAAAACAGAATCTGTCAAAAACAGAACAGTCTGTAGTAATCTGTATCAAATATATACTTATGTAACTCAAAAAATTCTGAAATTAATTGGTGGACGTGAGGAATTTGTCTATTAATCATCTTCAAAAATAATCAACCTAATCGCACTCTCCAGTAAAAAATGGCAGCAAAACTCGTGAGCGCTAAAGTTTCTGTTTTTTACAGCAAGATCAAAAAGACTTTCCCCAAGTCTTCCCAACTGTTCTACTTGGCACAAACACTAATTAAACACAAAAAACACAACCAAAACAGAGGCTAGATAAATTATTTATTACTAAACAGGAGAAAAAATCAAGCAATAAAAATAAAATTGGGTTGCCTCCCAACAAGCGCTATCGTTTAACGCCCCTAGCTAGGCATGATGATTTCAATGATGCTCACATAAAAGATATGAATTGAAACATAAAGAGGGCATCATGAAGAATATGACAAGCACATTTAAGTCTAACCCACTTCCTATGCATAGGGACCTTGTGAACAAATAACTTATGGGAACAAGAATCAACTTGCATAGGAAAGCAAAACAAGCATAACTTCAAGATTTTAAGCACATAGAGAGGAAACTTGATATTATTGCAATTCCTACGAGCATATATTCCTCCCTCATAATAATTTTCAGTAGCATCATGAATGAATTCAACAATATAACCATCACATAAAGCATTCTTTTCATGATCTACAAGTATGAAAAGTTGACACTCTTCCAAAATAGTGGGATTAACATTAACTAAAGTCATGACCTCTCCAAACCCACTTTCATAATTATCACAATAAGACTCAACACCCTCCAAAATAGTGGGATCATTACTTATTAAATTTGACACTCTTCCAAACCCACTTTCATCAATATAATCATCATAAATAGGAGGCATGCTATCATCATAATAAATTTGATCATCAAAACTTGGGGGACAAAAAATATCATCTTTGTAAAACATAGCATCCCCAAGCTTGTGGCTTTGCATATCATTACCATCATAGATATCCAAGGAATTCATACTAACAACATTGCAATCATGCTTATCATACAAAGATTTAGTGCCAAACATCTTAATGCATTATTCTTCTAGCATTTTGGCACAATTATCAGAATCCTTATTTTCATGAAAGATATTAAAAAGATGAAGCATATGAGGTACCCTCAATTCCATTTTTTTGTAATTTTCTTTTATAGAATAAACTAGTGATAAAACAAGAAACAAAAAGATTTGATTGCAAGATCTAAAGATATACCTTCAAGCGCTAACCTCCCCGGCAATGGCACCAGAAAAGAGCTTGATGTCTACTACACAACCTTCTTCTTGTAGACGTTGTTGGTCCTCCAAGTGTAGAGGTTTGTAGGACAGTAGAAAATTTCCCTCAAGTGGATGACCTAAGGTTTATCAATCCATGGGAGGCGTAGGATGAAGATGGTCTCTCTCAAACAACCCTGCAACCAAATAGCAAAGAGTCTCTTGTGTCCCCAACACACCCAATACAATGGTAAATTGTATAGGTGCACTAGTTCGGCGAAGAGATGGTGATACAAGTGCAATATGGATGGTAGATATAGGTTTTTGTAATATGAAAATATAAAAACAGCAAGGTAACTAATGATAAAAGTGAGCACAAACGGTATTGCAATGCGTTGAAACAAGGCCTAGGGTTCATACTTTCACTAGTGCAAGTTCTCTCAACAATAATAACATAATTGGATCATATAACTATCCCTCAACATGCAACAAAGAGTCACCCCAAAGTCACTAATAGCGGAGAGCAAACGAAGAGATTATTGTAGGGTATGAAACCACCTCAAAGTTATCCTTTCTGACTGATCTATTCAAGAGTCCGTAGTAAAATAACATGAAGTTATTCTTTCCGTTCAATCTATCCTAGAGTTCGTACTAGAACAACACCTTAAGACACAAATCAACCAAAACCCTAATGTCACCTAGAAACTCCAATGTCACCTCAAGTATCTGTGGGGATGATTATACGATATGCATCACACAATCTCAGATTCGTCTATTCAACCAACACAAAGAACTTCAAAGAGTGCCCCAAAGTTTCTACCGGAGAGTCAAGACGAAAATGTGTGCCAGCCCCTATGCATAAGTTCACGAGGTCACGGAACTCGCAAGTTGATCACCGAAACATACATCAAGTGGATCACATGATATCCCATTGTCACCACAGATAAGCACATGCAAGACATACATCAAGTGTTCTCAAATCCTTAAAGACTCAATCCGATAAGATAACTTCAAAGGGAAAACTCAATCCATTACAAGAGAGTAGAGGGGGAGAAACATCATAAGATCCAACTATAATAGCAAAGCTCGCGATACATCAAGATCGTGCCAAATCAAGAACACGAGAGAGAGAGAGAGATCAAACACATAGCTACTGGTACATACCCTCAGCCCCGAGGGTGAACTACTCCCTCCTTGTCATGGAGAGCGTCGGGATGATGAAGATGGCCACCGGAGAGGGATTCCCCCCTCCGGCAGGGTGCCGGAACGGGTCTAGATTGGTTTTGGTGGCTACAGAGGCTTGCAGCGGCGGAACTCCCGATCTAGATTTCTTTCTGGAAGTTTGGGGTTATATAAGAGGTGTCGGAGTCGGGAACAAGTCAGGGGGGTCTCCTGGCTGTCCACGAGGTAGGGAAGCGCGCCCTGGGGGGTGGGCGCCCCCCCCCCACCCTCGTGGGCAGCCCGGGACTCTTCTGGCCCAACTCTTTTACTCCATGGCCTTCTTCTGGTCCAAAAATAAGTTCCGTGAAGTTTCGGGTCAATTGGACTCTGGTTGATTTTCCTTTTCTGTAAAACTCAAAAAAAGGAAAAACAGAAACTGGCACTGGGCTCTAGGTTAATAGGTTAGTCCCAAAAATCATATAAAATAGCATGTAATGCATCTAAATCATCCAAGGTTGATAATATAATAGCATGGAACAATCAAAAATTATAGATACATTGGAGACATATCAGCAACCTACGTGCAACAATGGCCTCCAAGTTATATTGTCTATCTCCTCATACAGCACTCTTGAGAACACTAAGATCCGGAACACACATATGACATGCCTCAACCTTACCGTTTATACATCTACCTATAAAGAGAGCAAAATAATGTATGGCAGGAACAATGAATGCTCCCTATGGTAGCTTATGTTATTTCTCTAGATTCCCCCACAATGATACTAGCAAGAAATTCTTTAAATTCAGATTTGCGAGGTTCACTAACACTACCCCACTGTGGGAGTTTACAAGCAGTATTAAAATCTTCTAAGTCCATGGTATAAGATTTATCATAAATATCAAATAGGACAGTGTGAGAATTGTGTGATGATGTAAATTTAAACCTTCTCACAAAGGAATCAGTTAGGTACTGGTACTGGGAGCACTTATCTGACATGAAGCCCTCAAGTTCAGTGTTACGCACATATGCTTCAAATTCCTCCTTAATTCCTGCATGGACCATGAAATTTTCTGACAGCCATTCACAAGGCCGCACTTGAGCTTCTCTTGGTAGTTCATAGTCCGGCTCACGTATTGCGAGCTTGGGTCCTTGCTTCTTTTAAGAACCACCTTGGTACATTTTCCTAACCATAATTCTTCCTCTGAAAAAAATTCTGAATTTTTTAGTAACTCAAAATAAAAGTGAACCAAACTCAACATAAGTTTGACATGTAAGCTCAAGAACAGGGTCACCTAAGCAGCAAAAAATTGCAATAAATAAAGCACTAGAACAAAAACTAATTGGACCATTGGAGGAGTCACATACCAAAGAACAATCCTCCAAAGCAGTTTTGTGAATGGAGCTTTGAGCAAGGAGATCGAAAATGGCAGCAAGATGAGCTGGAACTCGGGTTTGAGCTGGTGGATGATTTTTTTTCTGGAGGAAGACGAAGTGTGTCGGTGCAAGAATAAGTGGAGGGGACCCACGTGGGGTCCACGAGGTAGGGGGCGCCCAGGGGGTAGGGTGCGCCCTCCATCCTCGTGGGCACAAGGTGGGTCCCCCTGGTGTGTTCTCAATGCCAATAATTCTTAAATATTCTAGAAAAATCATATTAAATTTTCAGGGCATTTGGAGAACTTTTATTTTTGGGGTATTTTTTATTGCAAGGATAATTCAGAAAGCAGACAGAAAATACTATTTTACTTTATTTAATATAAATAACAGAAAGTAAAAAGTGGGTATAGAGAGTTGTGCTTTCTAACTTGATCCATCTCATGTTCATCAAAAGGAATCCACTAACAAGGTTGATCAAGTCTTGTTAACAAATTCATTCCAATTCGCATGAAACCGGAGAAATTTCGAATAACACTAGGTTACCTCAACGGGGATATGCACGTCCCCAACAATAAGAATATCATATTTCTTCTTGACAGTAGGAAGAGGAAATTCAAAACCTCCAATAGTAATTGTTGGAATTTTTCCAACAGAATTGATACTGTGGACTTGAGGTTGTTTCCTCGGAAAGTGTACCGTATGCTCATTACCATTAACATGAAAAGTAACATTGCCTTTGTTGCAATCAATAACAGCCCCTACAGTATTCAAAAAGGGTCTACCAAGGATAATCGACATACTATTGTCCTCGGGAATATCAAGAATAACAAAGTCCGTTAAAATAGTAACGTTTGCAAGCACAACAGGCACATCCTCACAAATACCGACAGGTATAGCAATTGATTTATCAGCCATTTGCAAAGATATTTCAGTAGGTGTCAAATTATTCAAATCAAGTCTACGATATAAAAAGAGAGGCATAACACTAACACCGGCTCCAAGATCACATAAAGCAGTTTTAACATAGTTTCTTTTAATGGAGCATGGTATAGTTGGTACCCCTGGATCTCCAAGTTTCTTTGGTATTCCACCTTTAAAAGTGTAATTAGCAAGCATGGTGGAAATTTCAGCTTCCGGTATCTTTCTTTTATTAGTAACAACATCTTTCATATACTTAGCATAAGGATTCATTTTAAGCATACCAGTCAAATGCATACGCAAAAAGACACGTCTAATCATTTCAGCAAAGCGCTCAAAATCCTCATCATCCTTTTTCTTGGATGGTATAGGAGGAAAACGCATGGGTTTCTGAACCCATGGTTCTCTTTCTTTACCGTGCTTCCTAGCAATAAAGTCTCTCTTATCATAACGTTGATTCTTTGATTGTGGGTTATCAAGATCAACAGCAGGTTCAATCTCTACATCATTATCATTGCTAGGTTGAGTATCAACATGAACATCATCATTAACATTATCACTAGGTTCATGTTCATTACCAGATTATGTTTCAGCATCAGAAATAGAAATATCATTGGGATTCTCAGGTGTGTCAACAACAGGTTCACTAGAAGCATGCAAAGTCCTATCATTTTTCTTCTTCTTCTTATTCTTAGAAGAACTAGGTGCATCAACATTAGTTCTCTGAGAATCTTGCTCAATTCTCTTAGGGTGGCCCTCAGGATACAGAGGTTCCTGAGTCATTTTGCCCCCTCTAGTCATAACTCTAACAGCATTATCATTTTTCTTATTATTTAATTCACTGAGCAAATCATTCTGAGCCTTAAGTACTTGTTCTACTTGAGTGGTAACCATAGAAGCATGTTTACTAATGAGTTTAAGTTCACCTTTAACTCTAGACATATAATCACTCAAGTGTTCAATCATATAAGCATTGTGTTTCAATTGTCTACCAACATAAGAATTGAAGTTGTCTTGCTTAACAATAAAATTATCAAACTCATCTAAGCATGGGCTAGCAGACTTATTATGAGGAATATGACCTTCATCAAATCTATAGAGAGAATTTACCTTTACTACCTGTGTCGGGTTATCAAGACCATGTATATCTTCAATAGGTGGTAAATTCTTAACATATTCAGCTTTAATACCATTTTCTTTCATAGATTTCTTTGCCTCTTGCATATCTTCAGGACTGAGAAATAGAATACCCCTTTTCTTCGGAGTTGGCTTAGGAGTTGGTTCAGGAAGTGTCCAATAATTTTCATTACTCAACATATTATTCAATAGCAATTCAGCTTGATCAACAGTTCTTTACCTGAAAACACAACCAACACAACTATCCAGGTGGTCTCTGGAAGCATCGGTTAGTCCATTATAAAAGATATCAAGTATTTCATTTTTCTTGAGAGGATGATCAGGCAAAGCATTAAGAAATCGGAGAAGCCTCCCCCAAGCTTGTGGGAGACTCTCTTCTTCAATTTGCACAAAATTATATATTTCCCTTAAGGCAGCTTGTTTCTCATGAGCGGGAAAATATTTAGCAGCGAAGTAATAAATCATATCCTGGGGACTACGCACACAACCAGGATCAAGAGAATTAAACCATGTTTTAGCATCACCCTTTAATGAGAACGGAAATAACTAAGGATAAAGTAATAGCGAGTTTTCTCATCATTAGTGAACAGGGTGGCTATATCATTTAATTTAGTAAGATGTGCCACAACAGTTTCAGATTCATAGCCATAAAGAGGATCAGATTCAACCAAAGTATTAACTCAGGATCAACACAGAAATCATAATCCTTATCAGAAATAAAGATAGGTGAAGTTGCAAAAGCAGGGTCATATTTCATTATAGCATTCAAGGATTTTTCTTTAAGCTTAGCTAATAATTTCTTAAGATCAGATATATCATTGCAAGCTAAAAAGTCTCTAGTTGTTTCTTCATCCATAACATAACCCTCAGGCACAACAGGCAACTCATATCTAGGGGGAGAATCTTCATCATCACTTTCATCAATATTATTAGTTTCAGTAATTTCATTCTCTCTAACCCTAGCAAGTTGTTCATCAAGAAATTCACCTAGTGGCACAGTATTATCAAGCATAGAGGTAGTTTCATCATAAGTATCATGTAAAGCAGAAGTGGCATCTTCAATAACATGCGACATATCAGAATGAATAGCAGGAGTAGGTGTCACAAGTTTACTCAAAACATAAGGTGAATCAAGTGCAGAGCTAGATGGCAGTTCCTTACCTCCCGTCGTAGTTGAGGGAAAAATCTTGGTTCTTTTATCTTTCAAGTTCTTCATAGTGATCAGCAGATATAAATCCCAAGTGACTCAAAGAATAGAGCTATGCTCCCCGACAATGGCGCCAGAAAATAGTCTTGATAACCCACAAGTATAGGGGATCGCAACAGTTTTCGAGGGTAGAGTATTCAACCTAAATTTATTGATTCGACACAAGGGGAACCAAAGAATATTCTCAAGTATTAGCAGCTGAGTTGTCAATTCAGCCACACCTGGAAAGTTAATATCTACAGCCAAGTATTTAATATCAAAGTAGTATGATAATAGCGGTAACGGTAGCAAAAGTAATGGTGGTGGTTTTGTAGTAATTGTAAGAGTAACAACGGAAAAGTAAATAAGCGAAGATCAATATATGAAAAGCTCGTAGGCAATGGATCAGTGATGGATAATTATGTCAGATGTGATTCCTCATGCAAGATTTATAACATAGGGTGACACAGAACTAGCTCCAGTTCATCAATGTAATGTAGGCATGTATTCCGAATATAGTCATACGTGCTTATGGAAAAGAACTTGCATGATATGTTTTGTCCTACCCTCTCGTGGCAGCGGGGTCCTATTGGAAACTAAGGGATATTAAGGACTCCTTTTAATAGAGTACCGGACAAAAGCATTAACACTTAGTGAATACATGAACTCATCAAACTACGGTCATCACCGGTAAGTATCCCGATTATTGTCACTCCGGGGTTAACGGATCATAACACATAATAGGTGACTATAGACTTGCAAGATAGGATCAAAAACTCACATATATTCATGAAAACATAATAGGTTCAGATCTGAAATCATGGCACTCGGGCCCTAATGACAAGCATTAAGCATAACAAAGTCATAGCAACATCACTCTCAGAACATAGTGGATACTAGGGATCAAACCCTAACAAAACTAACTTGATTACATGATAAATCTCATCCAACCCATCACCGTCCAGCAAGGCTACGATGGAATTACTCACGCACGGCGGTGAGCATCATGAAATTGGTGATGGAGGAAGGTTGATGATGATGGCGACGGATTCCCCTCTCCGGAGCCCCAAACGGACTCCAGATCAGCCCTCCCGAGAGAGATTAGGGCTTGGCGGCGGCTCCGTATCGTAAAACGCGATGAATCCTTCTCTTTGATTTTTTTCTCCCCGAACATGAATATATAGAGTTGGAGTTGAGGTTGGTGGAGCACCAGGGGGCCCACGAGGCAGGGGGCGTGCCCAGGGGGGTAGGCGCCCCCCACCCTCGTGGACAGGGTGTGTGCCCCCTGGCCGTGATTCTTTCGCCAGTATATTTTATATATTCCAAAAATATTCTCCATTGATTTTCAGGTCATTCCGAGAAATTTTATTTCTGCACAAAAATAACACCATGGAAATTCTGCTGAAAATAGCGTCAGACCGGGTTAGTTCCATTCAAATCATGCAAGTTAGAGTCCAAAACAAGGGCAAAAGTGTTTGGAAAAGTAGATACAATGGAGACGTATCATCAATAAAGGTAATCCTTCTTCCAGCGGGCTGCTACGTGCCCGAAAATCCTCACCAAACCGCCTGCGGGCTCGACACCTCAATGATGGGTGACTACCTGCTCGGTGAGGTGGATCACTGGTGACTGGTGAAGGCCTACCGGGTTCAACGCCTGCCGGGTCTTCGTCTTGCCGGGCCTACCTTGCCGGCAAGGTTCTGCTTCTTGTGCTTCATTTCTATAGGTTTTCTTGGTCTTCTTGATGCGCTCCTTGATCTCACGAAGAGTTGCTTATTTTGATTTGGAGGCCTTTACTAAGGCCTTAACTTGGCGGGGGAGCTACTACTTGTGTGTGCATAAGTAGGGTATTACACGCCTTTGTTTAATACAGTGGCATAGCATGACATGCTGAAATTAGTGTGCTAGTTAGATGAGTGTTCCATGCATAAAAAGAAGATGACATGTACAATTTCCATACCTCCCTCCTAACATTATAAAGAAAATTGAGAGATCAATTGGCGTGTACTAATATAATATAGAATGTATCATCGAACAATTATTGTTACATTTGATTGGTACTCCAGTTCTTTTTTAATGTACAATTTTTTTGGAGGATTCCATCTCCTCAAGCGCACAGAAACAACACAACAAAGCCATCCTTCAAACCAAACTCCTACACACCTATAGATATCAGAAGAAATTATATTTACCCAAAAAATATTTTTAACCTAAAGGTTGCCATTGGCTTTAAGCATCTATATGCCAATTGAATTGGTAGAAAATCATCGATATGCAAGGACCAAGAAAATCACGATGGGTTCAAACCAAATAATAGGGTAAAGCAACATGCAACACAGACCACCATAGGCAATATGCATCAGGCATATGCCATATCACATGGTGGGCATACTAGCAAGCCATAAGCAACACAACAAAGGAAGGAGAGTGGAGTAACGATGGGCAGAGGCAAAGCTTGGAGGTGATGGATGACAGACGAAGGATGGGGGGAGGTCATGGATGGACGACGAGCAATGGGTATGGTAGAGAATGGTCAACACATGATAGTGATGTGAGGTGAGTGCTACGTCTTGAGCTTGCGTTGGTTTTCCCCGAAGAGGAAGGGATGATGCAGCAGAGTAGCGTAAGTATTTCCCTCAGTTTTTGAGAACCAAGTTATCAATCCAGTAGGAGCCCACGCTCAAGTCCCTCGTACCTGCACAAAGCGATAGCTACTCGCAACCAACGCGATTAGGGGTTGTCAAGCCCTTCACGGTCACTTACGAGAGTGAGATCTGATAGATATAATATTTTTGGTATTTTTGGTATAAAGATGCAAAGTAAAAAGTAAAGGCAAAGTAAAAAAGCAAAGCAAGATTAAAGTAATGGAGATTGATATGATGAGAATAGACCCGGGGGCCATAGGTTTCACTAGTGGCTTCTCTCAAGAGCATAAGTATTCTACGGTGGGTGAACAAATTACTGTTGAGCAATTGACAGAATTGAGCATAGTTGTGAGAATATCTAGGCATGATCATGTATATAGGCATCACGTCCGTGACAAGTAGATCGAAACGATTCTGCATCTACTACTATTACTCCACTCATCGACCGCTATCCAGCATGCATCTAGAGTATTAAGTTAAAAACAGAGTAACGCCTTAAGCAAGATGACATGATGTAGAGAGATAAATTCATGCAATATGAAATAAACCCCATCTTGTTATCCTCGATGGCAACGATACAATACGTGCCTTGCTGCCCCTTCTGTCACTGGGTGTGGACACCGCAAGATCGAACCCAAAGCTAAGCACTTCTCCCATGGCAAGAACTACCAATCTAGTTGGCCAAACCAAACGGATAATTCGAAGAGACTTGCAAAGATAACCAAACATACATAAAAGAATTCAGAGAAGATTCAAATATTATTCATAGATAGACTTGATCATAAACCCACAATTCATCGATCTCAACAAACACACCGCAAAAAGAAGATTACATCGAATAGATCTCCACAAGAGAAGGGGAGAACTTTGTATTGAGATTCAAAGAGAGAGAAGAAGCCATCTAGCTACTAACTATGGACCCGAAGGTCTGAGGTAAACTACTCACACTTCATCGGAGGGGCTAGGATGATGTAGAAGCCCTCCGTGATGACGGCCCTCTTCCGGCGAAGCTCCGGAATAGGCCCCAAGATGGGATCTCGTGGATACAAAAAGTTGCGGTGGTGGAATTAGGTTTTTGGCTCCTGTTTTGATCATTTGGGGGTACGTGTGTATATATAGGAGGAAGGACTACGTCGGTGGAGCACCGAGGGGCCCACGAGGCAGGGGGCGCGCCCTAGGGGGGGCACCCCCCCCACCCTCGTGACCTCCTCTTTGATCCCTTGTAGAAGGGTCCAAGTCTCCTGGATCATGTTCGGTGAGAAAATCACGTTCCCGAAGATTTTATTCCGTCTGGACTCCGTTTGATATTCTGTTTATCCGAAACACTGAAATAGGCAAAAAACAGTAATTCTGGGCTGGGCCTCCGGTTAATAGGTTAGTCCCAAAAATAATATAAAAGTGGAAAATAAAGCCCAATATAGTCCAAAACAGTAGATAATATAGCATGGAGCAATCAAAAATTATAGATACATTGGAGACGTATCAGGCATCCCCAAGCTTAATTCCTGCTCGTCCTCGAGTAGGTAAATGATAAAAAGAGAATTTTTGATGCGGAGTGCTACTTGGCATAATTTCAATGCAAATCTTCTTAATTGTGGTATGAATATTCAGATTAGAAAGATTCAAGACAAAAGTTTATATTGACATAGAAAATAATAATACTTCAAGCATACTAATAAAGCAATTATGTCTTCTCAAAATAACATGGCCATATAGTCTGGCTATGCTCCATCTTCCCCACACAAAGTATTTAAATCATGCACAACCCCGATGACAAGCCAAGCAATTGTTTCATACTCTAACTTTTTCAAAACTTTTTCAATCTTCACGCAATACATGAGCGTGAGCCATGGATATAGCACTATAGGTGGAATAGAATGGTGGTTGTGGAGAAGACAAAAAGGAGAAGATAGTCTCACATCAACTAGGCGTATCAACGGGCTATGGAGATGCCCATCAATAGATATCAATGTGAGTGAGTAGGTATTGCCATGCAACAGATGCACTAGAGCTATAAATGTATGAAAGCTCAACAAAAGAAACTAGTGGGTGTGCATCCAACTTGCTTGCTCACGAAGACCTAGGGCAATTTGAGGAAGCCCATCATTGGAATATACAAGCCAAGTTCTATAACGTAAAATTCCCACTAGTATATGAAAGTGACAACATATGAGACTCTCTATATGAAGAACATGGTGCTACTTTGAAGCACAATATATGAGACTCGCTATATCATGGTGCTACTTTGAAGCACAAGTGTGGAAAAAAAGGATAGTAGCATTGCCCCTTTTTATTTTTATTTTTTGGGGCCTTCTTTTTTTCTTTGGCCTTTTTTTGGGGACAATGCTCTATTGAATGATGATCACCACACTTCTATTTATTTACAACTCAATGATTACAACTCGATACTAAAACAAAGTATGACTCTATATGAATGCCTCCGGCGGTGTACCGGGATATGCAATGAATCAAGAGTGACAAGTATGAAAGAATTATGAACAGTGGCTTTGCCACAGATACTATGTCAACTACATGATCATGCTAAGCAATATGACAATGATGGATGTGTCATGATGAACTAGATGGTGGAAAGTTGCATGGCAATATATCTCGGAATGGCTATGGAAATGCCATAATAGGTAGGTATGGTGGCTGTTTTGAGGAAGGTATAAGTATGATACCGACGAAAGTTGCGCGGTATTAGAGAGGCTAGCAAGGGTGGAAGGGTGGGAGTGCGTATGATCCATGGACTCAACATTAGTCATAAAGAACTCATATACTTATTGCAAAAATCTAGAAGTTATCAAAGCAAAGTATTACGCGCATGCTCCTAGGGGGATAGATTGGTAGGAAAAAGACCATCGCTCGTCCCCGACCGCCACTCATAAGGAAGACAATCAATAAATAAATCATGCTCTGACTTCATCACATAACGGTTCAACATACGTGCATGCTACGGGAATCACAAACTTCAACACAAGTATTCTTTAAATTCACAACTACTCAACTAGCATGACTTTAATATTATCACCTCCATATCTCAAAACAACTATCATGCTTCAATCTTTTCTTAGTATTCAACACACTCAAAAGAAAGTTTCTCAAATCTTGAATACCAAGCATATTATTATTAAGCAAATTACCATGCTATTAAGAGACTCTCAAATTAATTTAAGTGAAGCATGAGAGATCAATAGTTTCTTTAAAACGAATCCACCACCGTGCTCTAAAAGATTTAAGTGAAGCACATAGAGCAAAATTATCTAGCTCGAAAGATATAAGTGAAGCACATAGAGCAAAAATATAACGCTCAAAAGATATAAGTGAAGCACATAGAGCAAAACTACTACGCTCAAAAGATACAAGTGAATCACATAGAGTATTCTATCAAATTTTAATTCATGTATGGTTCTCTCAAAAGGTGTGTACAGCAAGGATGATTGTGGCATACTAACAAACAAAGACACAAATAATACAAGACGCTCCAAGCAAAACACATGTCATGTTGGTGAATAAAAATATAGCTCCAAGTAAATTACCGATGGAAGTGGACGAAAGAGGGGATGCCTTCCGGGGCATCTCCAAGCTTTGAATTTTTGGTGTCCTTGGATTATCTTGGGGGTGCCATGGGCATCCCCAAGCTTAGGCTCTTTCCACTCCTTGTTCCATGATCCATCAAAAGAATTCACCCAAAACTTGAAAACTTCACAACACAAAACTCAAAATAGAAAACTCGTGAGCTCCGTTAGCGAAAGAAAACAAAAGACCACTTCAAGGTACTGTAATGAACTCATTATTTATTTATATTGGTGTTAAATCTACTATATTCCAACTTCTCTATGGATTATAAACTATTATACTATCCATAGATTCATCAAAATAAGCAAACAACACACGAAAACAGAATCTGTCAAAAACAGAACAGTCTGTAGTAATCTGTAGCTAGCGCAAGATCTGGAACCCCAAAAATTCTAAAATAAATTTATGGACGTGAGTAATTTATATATTAATCATCTTCAAAAATAATTAACTAAATAGCGCTCTTCAAATAAAAATGACAGCAGTTCTCGTGAGCGCTAATGTTTCTGTTTTTTACAACAAGTTCAACAAGACTTTCCCCAAGTCTTCCCAACGGTTCTACTTGGCACAAATAATAATTAAACACAAAAAACACAACCAAAACAGAGGATAAATAATTTATTTATTACTAAGCAGGAGCAAAAAGCAAGGAATAAAAATAAAATTGGGTTGCCTCCCAACAAGCGCTATCGTTTAACGCCCCTAGCTAGGCATAACAAGCAAGGATAGATCTAAGTATTGCCATCTTTGGTAGGCAATTCTTCAATTAGGCATCTACCATATTTAGGAATTTCTTTATTTTTATTAATTATCAAACTTTTAGGCACAAGATCGAAAAATTCATTTGTAATGAATCGTTCTTTAATGATAGCAAAAAGATTGGGATGAATACTTATAGATTTAAGATCAGCAGTTTCCTTACTAGATGATTCACCCTTATATTTAGGAACATACATAAGCTTGGCAATTTTAGTAGGAGGACTAGGAGTATTTTTTACGAAATAAAAAGCGGTTCCCAAATTTGTAATGATACCCTCAAGTTTATCAATTCTAGTAGAATCTAAGTTCATCTTCTCATTAACTATGGGTTCCTTTTCCTTAATATTTTTCAAAGTCATTCCTACCTTAGATCCATATTGAGCAATTTGATTGTGGATCTTTTTATCTAGATTTTCAATTGATTCAAGAGTGGCAACTTTGTTTTCAATAATTTCAAGTCTTTGCATAACATGCTCCAAAGTTATTATGGTTCCATTAACCAAAAGAGGTGGTGAGCCAAATAAATCTATCATAGCATTATAAGAATCAAAAGTATGGCTACCCAAGAAGTTCCCACCGGTAATGGTATCGAGGATATATCTATACCAAGGATTAACACCTACATAAAAATTGCGAAGAAGAACTAAGGTAGATTGTTTCCTGGTAGATCTATATTGAGCATTGCAAATTCTATACCAAGCATCTTTTAGATTTTCTCCCTCCCTTTGTTTAAAATTTAGAACTTCACTCTCGGGAGACAACGGAGAAGATATGAGACTAGCCATGACGACAAGCAAACAAAGAGGTGAACAGAGAGGGAGGATAGAGAGAGAGAGGGCGAATAAAACGACAAGGGTGAATTGGGGGTAGAGGAAAACGAGAGGCAAATGGCAAATAATGTAATGCGAGAGATAGGGATTGTGATGGGTACTTGGTATATTGACTTTTTGCGTTGACTCTCTGGCAACGACGCCAGAAATCATTATTGCTATGTCTTGAGCTTGCTTTGGTTTTCCCCGAAGAGGAAGGGATGATGCAGCAGAGTAGCGTAAGTATTTCCCTCAGTTTTTGAGAACCAAGGTATCAATCCAGTAGGAGCCCATGCTCAAGTCCCTCGTACCTGCACAAAGCGATAGCTACTCGCAACCAACGTGATTAGGGGTTGTCAAGCCCTTCACGGTCACTTACAAGAGTGAGATCTGATAGATATGATATTTTTGGTATTTTTGGTATAGAGATGCAAAGTAAAAAGCAAAACAAGATTAAAGTGATGGAGATTGATATGATGAGAATAGACCCGGGGCCATAGGTTTCACTAGTGGCTTCTCTCAAGAGCATAAGTATTCTACGGTGGGTGAACAAATTACTGTTGAGCAATTGACAGAATTGAGCATAGTTATGAGAATATCTAGGCATGATCATGTATATAGGCATCATGTCCGTGACAAGTAGATCGAAACGATTCTGCATCTACTACTATTACTCCACTCATCGACCGCTATCCAGCATGCATCTAGAGTATTAAGTTAAAAATAGAGTAACGCCTTAAGCAAGATGACATGATGTAGAGAGATAAATTCATGCAATATGAAATAAACCCCATCTTGTTTTCCTCGATGGAAACGATACAATACGTCCCTTGCTGCCCCTTCTGTCACTGGGTAAGGACACCGCAAGATCGAACCCAAAGCTAAGCACTTCTCCCATGGCAAGAACTACCAATCTAGTTGGCCAAACCAAACGGATAATTCGAAGAGACTTGCAAAGATAACCAATCATACATAAAAGAATTCAGAGAAGATTCAAATATTATTCATAGATAGACTTGATCATAAACCCACAATTCATCAGTCTCAACAAACACACCGCAAAAAGAAGATTACATCAAATAGTTCTCCACAAGAAAGGGGGAGAACTTTGTATTGAGATTCAAAGAGAGAGAAGAAGCCATCTAGCTACTAACTATGGACCCGAAGGTCTGAGGTAAACTACTCACACTTCATCGGAGGGGCTAGAATGATGTAGAAGCCCTCCGTGATGACGGCCCTCTTCCGGCGGAGCTCCGGAACAGGCCCCAAGATGGGATCTCGTGGATACAGAAAGTTGCGGCGGTGGAATTAGGTTTTTGGCTCTTGTTCTGATTGTTTGGGGGTACGTGTGTATATATAGGAGGAAGGAGTACGTCGGTGGAGCACCGAGGGGCCCACGAGGCAGGGGGCGTGCCCTAGGGGGGCGCCCCCACCCTCGTGACCTCCTCTTTGATCCCTTGTAGTAGGGTCCAAGTGTCCTGGATCACGTTCGGTGAGAAAATCACGTTCCCGAATATTTTATTCCGTTTGCACTCCGTTTGATATTCTGTTTATCCGAAACACTGAAATAGGCAAAAAAACAGCAATTCTGGGCTGGGCCTCCGGTTAATAGGTTAGTCCCAAAAATAATATAAAAGTGGAAAATAAAGCCCAATATAGTCCAAAACAGTAGATAATATAGCATGGAGCAATCAAAAATTATAGATACGTTGGAGACGTATCAATGAGGTGAAGCGACACATGGAAGGATGGTGGGCGAGTTAACAAGGGTGGATGCAAGGGAACCCTAGTCCCTTCAGGCAGCCATAGCGGTCATCGACCCCCTCTACCCCCACTGTGAGGCCATGTGTTCCACGGAGTTATTGCTGGCCATCATTCTTGCTGTGACCAGCCAAGGGTTGGTGTCATACCATGTACTCGTCGCGTCTAGTAACAAGGAATAGTCGCAAAGTTGAAGACAGGAGCGAATAGGAGCTTGCTTGGCGAAGGAAGGAAAATAGGTCGTGGCAGCCACCACCTCCACCGCACACCATGGATCAAGATTTCAACACAACGTAGCCTCAGTCACAAAATCAGCCACCACATCATTTATCCACTGTTTCCACTCCCAGCTCGAGCAACAACATGTTGCATAAAAGGGGATGTATGCAAGCCATATGTTCCCAATAGATGGGCTGACCCGGGTAGCATGCATTACACACATAAGCTATCAAAAGGGCCCACCCACTGCCAGAGGCCCGATTCACCAGGATGCTCCATTTCCTCGGAGCTTACTAACTTTAGGAGATGCCGACCCTTAATTGCATAAAAGGAGATATTAGTACAGCTGGCAATGGTTAGCCGGTACTCGTGTCCCCGTGGGTAATTACTCTATACGGGGCATGGATGTGCCAGCTTTAATGCCCATGGGGAAGCTGGTGGGTCAAATACCTTATCTAGCATGCAAGACGTGGATGAGATAGCATTACCCGTGCCCATTAACCGCCTTACCCATGAAGGCTTACACGAGGGCTCTAAAATTAGTAGGCCCCGGGTAGTTCCCGCCATTAGCCACTCAAACTTCCACCCATCCCGCCTCTTTGCCCCCAAAAACCCTAAAAGATCTCTAACCTAGCCACAACATATTGTTTATTGTGCTAAAATGTTTTTTTGCTGAAATGCTATCAAAGGTTGTTCTTGATTGTATGTATGGGTTTCCCCATGGGGATAAAAACCCGATGTGGACGGGGTGAGAAATGTTTTGCCTGGGTAATCCCCATTGCCAGTTTGTCATATTACTAGATCGATGAATGTGTTTTCAATAATACTATTTTAGCAGTTTATCCAAGCATTGAAAACAACATTATTTTGTTAAAAGTTTACTTTACCAGCATCTTCTTAAATCAAATTTTAGGATTCGTTATAGTTTGTTGAACAAGATGTTGCTCAAACTCTTTTACTCCCTCTGTTCCGAAATAATTGGCGCTGGGGGGTTATTTCTGACCAGGTGAAAACGTGCAAAAGTACAAAAATACCCCTGATTTAAAAACGAGTCGTCGTCTTCCTCCGCCAGGCTCCTCCTCATCGTCTTCCTCCGCCAGGCTGGCCACCTCCTCCTCCGCCCCCACCTCCTCCAGCTGCTAGTCCGGCCACCTCCTCCTGTGCCCTCCACCCCCTCCTCCTCCTTTGCCAATCTCTTCGTCGTCATCCTTGCCCAGTTTGGTCGCCGCCGCCCCACCTGGCCGCCGCCGCTCCCAATTTGGTCCTCGCTGCACCAACCTGGTCCTCTTAACCGCACTGCCCAGCCTGGTCCTCGCTGCTCTCCCGCCTGGTCCTTGCCAGGTACTCCTCGCTGCTCCCCCGCCACCTGGTCCTTTCCAGGCACTCCTCGTTGCTCCCAATTCTTATCGGTTTTCGCCAGGTGCACTGAAATTTACAGCAGATTGGGAGAATTCGTCGATACTTTCAGGTACAATAGTCTGTAAAATTGATCAGGAGACGTTCAATCGGGAAGAATTTATTAAGATCAACAATTATAGCAATCAGACAAGATCATCACCCTCACAATTGGCATCAAAAGAAATTACTGGAGTGTAATGATCAGTTGGGAAACCTGTAATGCATGAGAAAATGTTGTTGCTGTCCTCCTGCTGATGTTGTCCAATTGTCCAATTTAGAGATGAGGATCATTGTTACACACCATTTGTCCAAATGCAAACATGCCTAAAGTTTCTGCGAGTCAATGGGAACAAATTCAATACACCATTTGAGATCAATATTTGGATATTTGAAGAACTTTCTAAAAAACTGTGTATCCTAATGAATGAAGCCAACAGTCTTGACAATAAATAAGAATGAAAATTGTGAAAATGTGAATGACAGATTAGTCTTGTCATGATTACACCTAGGGAGTATCAGGTTTAATCTGATGATTTTTCCAAACTCCTCTTCCAAACTATACTTATAGAACCATCTAGGGCAAGGTGGCAACATTTTGCCATGTGATTTTGTGACAAGAATGTCCACATGCTTCTAGTAACGGGGAAAAAGAGGTAACTCAATCCAATGGGAATATGGGATCACTTACTCCGTTGACATAGTGTGTGTTTGTAACATCCCAAATTTTCAATTTGGAATGTTATACATTAGATCATCAATGCATATCATATTTTATTTTGCTTTTGGTTGATCCTAGAAATTTCTACGCAACTCAAGGACCCACGGAGAGAGTTGGGGATTTCGTTATTTTCATATTTGAGTTTTCTCAAATTTTGAGATTAGGATCATTTGATTTTGTTATTTTATCGTCAATTATTTCTATTACAAAAATATGAGAGAGGGAATAAAATGACTTTCCCAAAATAAAGAAATATTGAGGATTTAATAATAAAATCAAATAAGATTTTATTTCGGAGTTTTTCGTTATTTTATTTGAATTTAGGAAAAATGTGTGTTTTTCAAAATTGCATTTAGGCCCCAAATAAATGTTCACCTTGTGCGGCTTGATTTTAGAAGCCCGGGAAAATTTATTTCGGGATTTTTGAAGTCCGTTTAGTATTTTTTATTTATTTTTCTTCTGCGCGTAATAATTTTTTTTTTAAAAAGTCGCACCGACCTACGGGCCGTGTCCGACCTGGACACCGGCCCGGGAAGGCTTTATAAGCCGGGAACCCGACCCCCACAGCCCACCCGACGCGCCCCAAACCCTAGCGCGCCCCAAACCCTAGCGCGTCGCCACCCGCCCTGCCGCGCCGCCGCCGCAAGCCGCTCGAGGTTCGCCGCGCCTCGATTTCCGCATCAGTTTTTTTATTAGTTCCGTTTTTTTAAATAGATCGGTTTTTTTGATTTATTTAAATAGCGAGCGTTCGTTCGTTCTAACGAACGTTCGTCGTTTTTCTTTTTCTCGGATTAAATCCGCGATTCGTGATCCGATTTTCTTTTTAGTATAACTTTTCGCTCGTTTATCGGAATCAGGCGATTCAAGCGCCTGGAGTTTTATCTCGGAACCCTCTATCCGTTTAACCAACTTAAACAAGTTTTTGCTACTGTAAAATTTGCCTTAGATCCAGATTAGTAGAACAAAGTTGTTTTCTTTCGCCGTTTGACTTTCGTTGCTTCGTTCGATTTGATTCTTTTTGGAAACCGGAGTTCTTAAGTTGAACCTTCTGATTAGATCTCTTATTTGACTTTTACCTGTGCATTAGATGAATACTTATTGTATGCTTGTTTGTTTGTCTGCGATAGAATATCCGGAGTGCGCCGCTTGTTACTTCGAATCGCTAGGTTTCCCGGATCATCAGCAAGGCAAGTAACACTTTGATCATACCTTTCCTACTACCCAGTTTTATTGCATTAGATCAATCCTCACACATTGCATGATTAGGATCTAATTAAATTGTGGGATGGGAAGTAGTTGAGGTAGTACCTATTACCTGTTTATTATCAAACATTTGGGAGTTACTTCTACGTTTGCTTATTATGCCATGCTATGCTAGTAGACGTGGATTGAGTGAGTGATATCCATGACAGATGTGAGTTTGTTAAATTAATGGTTTATCTAAGGTGGCAACTTAAACACACATCTGGGTGGATTGAGGCACCTGGGTATTCCAGGACTTGCCTGTTTTCTTTTGGACCGCCACCCAGGCTCAAAGGGATCGTGGGACTATTCATACTAGAAACTTTCGTGTGCAGCCACAAGCTATTATGGGCTCTAGCATAGTTGACTAAGTCGTGCGAACTCTTACAGTGGTAGACTAGTAGATGTAGGGGATGTAGGTGGTACGGTCTACCCGATCGTAAGGTGCTAGCACTTCTGAAAGACTATGTCTCGGTCATGCGTCTTCTCAAACACCATGTAGTGCGAGAAACCAAACAGAGGCGATCAAGTCTTGTGGGGAAAGTGCGCAAACCTCTGCAGAGTGTAATAAACTAATCATGGTTAACCATGTCCCCGGTTATGAACATCTTGAGTATCTAGTACTTGGATTATCATGTGAATCTCAACATGTTACTCTAAATTAATTTTGTTGGGTTTTGTTTAATGATGATGCTTAATTGGGATTGAGAATGCTGTCAACCATTCTCAATGTTTAACAACTATCATGATAGTTAAATAAATGTATTCCTTTGAAGTAGGAAAAAATTGGCTTTACGCAAAACTGTAACCATAGAGCTTTCCACCAGCCAAATATGCATATAGTATAGCTGTTTCATTCCATTACTCTCTATGTGTTACCTTGCCAGCATATACCATGTGCTGACCCGTTTCGGGCTACAACGTTAATGTTGCAAACTTTTCAGACGACGATTAAGGAGTTTTTAGGTCGTGGTTCTATACTCAGTGATGCCGTTGGAGTTGATGGACTCACTTATCTTCCAAGCCTTCCGCTGTTATCGTTATTAGATGGCCTTAAGCCATATTTATTGTAATAAGTTCTCTATGGACACACTTGATGTAATAAGTGTGTGATTGCTACTCTGTTATAAATCCTCCGAGTACTGTGTGGTGTCAGCATTACTGATCCAGGGATGACACCGCAGCACAGAGATCAGACTGTTTAAGGTCTGGTCGCTACAGTGTTCCTTGTAAAACATAGTGTGTGTGTCGATGGTCTCACTCACAGGATGGATCCTTGCTTCTTTTCCCTGACACAAGCAAACCAAATGAAATGGGATCTTATTTATTTACAATAAAATCAAAACAAGGAAGCAAGGAAAGGTGAAGATGGACTGCACGAGTACGCATGCTTGACAAAAAGAGAGCCTTAAGTGAATATTCAGAAACAATGTGATTCAGAAATTTTTAAGTGAACATTCAGAAACAAAAAGAGAGCCTTAAGTGAACATTCGGAAACAATGCTTGACAAAAATTTCTGTGGAGTAATTTTTTACTAAAATGTGATTCAGAAACAATGCAGAGTTGCCTCTGTTTAGATGCAAGTTAACTTACAGAAACGTACTCAGAGTACAATTTTCCTCTATAGGCGGAGTATATGTTTAGTGGTTTAGACTTAATAACATGAGTAGCTCGGAGCTGAGACCTGAGAACTAGGCACTCAATTATTTGCACTTTATTCTAGTCTCCTGCATATTGCAAATCAAAGGGCACACACACAGAGATGGCCCACACCAAGGTGAGTTCAAGAGACGCACTGATTTGTCAGACGTCCCGGCGACGTCGTCGATGTGGAAGTTGACGCTGCCTATGTTCCAAAGATGGCTCCAACTAAATTAGTCATCTATACAAATCTTTAGCAAGAACTACCCTACTGGGAACTAAACTACTCCTATATAGGAATAGGAATTCTATATTCCTAACAGAGCACTACTCATCCTATCATGGTAGCAATTCAAGATGAGTACTCTTGCTTTTTTGGCTGGCCTGAATAGCATAGCTCAACACAAGCAGATGCAACCACATGAGCAAGATGTTTAACAGTACAACCAATTAGCTTTATACTCCATCTGTGGAAGAAATTGCAAAAATAATTGACCTTATTCACTGTTGGTACTGTTTATATTGTGATTACAGTGGTTGGCATCTGGGGCTGGGAGGCATCAGGAAAACTGTTAGATCATGGATTCATAGAAATAGCACTGGTTTGCCCAAGCTCACAAGATTGTTCTGCCTCAGGATACAACATCTGCCCCTTCCTCTCGCTCTCCATTTTCACTGTCGGTATCCAACCAACCAAGCAACAGAGGACCTAATTGTTTCAGATCAAACAAATGGACCGGCGGGAGGAAAGACTAAAGTACTAGGTACTCCGGCATTGGGCAGGGGAGGAAGCAGCTACTCCGACGACGACGACGTGGGCACCGTGAGGACGAAGACGCCGCTCCAGATCCGCCGCTCCGCTGCTCCGGCGCTGCTCCAGATCCGCTGCTCGGCTGCCGCTCAAATCCACGCCTCCGCCGACCAGATCCAGCGCTTGTGCTCCACATCCACGCCTCCAGAGTAGAAGCTCGTTGTCGGCGCAAAAGATTTGGATTTTTGACATGCGGGGTGTGAGTGGAGGTGGGGTGGTGGAGATAAAGGGGGCAGTGGAAGGGAGAGGGAGAGGCCGGCGAGCAACGGGGAGAAGGGAGACAGGCGAGAAGGGGAAGGCCGGCGAGCGGCGAGAAGCGTGGGAGAGAGGGCGGTTGGGAGAGACGGAGAGTACGAGTGAGCGAGTGCGGCTGCGCTAGTGAGCGAGCGAGTGCGAGCGACGCGGAGGGTAAAATTGGAAAGTGGGGATATTTTTGTACTAGACGAAAGTTGAACTAGGAACCTCCGGCGACAATTATTTCGGAACGAAGGGAGTACAACATTTTATATATGCAAAAATTCTTCCACTTTATACGAAACATGCAAACATACCTGCAACAATAGAATTTTCCACATTTTCAATATTAACTTTGGATTCATACAAGTAGTATTAAAAGACATAGTTATTTTCGACTTCATGATACGAGGAACCAGTATGAAATAAATCATGATCAAAGTCCATTGACTTGAGTGGTACAAACATTGAAGTAAGTGTTGGCACCAGCTAGTAGTTATAAATTCTATTTATTAGTAAAAAAAGTAACTTACTCTAACACAGTCGTATGCAGAATGCCAGTTGTATCTACAATGAAAACAAACATGAGCAAGCAAACCCATTAGCATAATTTTGCAAATCGATAAAATGTAATTATATATATATATATATATATATATTGATAAAAAATGTTCAGCAACACGACACAAAGTACCTCCTATTCTTCATTGTAAAACAAGTCCAAGTATATTACCTTTGTTGATTGGATTGAATACTTTTTGCCTTGAATCATTCACTACAAAATACTAAGTCATATTTAAGACATGCATTTCACATGTATATATACTAGTATGTCATTGTTTGCACCATTTTGTTAGAGATTGAGTGGTCATCTTATCCATATTATTGCAGATGTCATTTAATTATTCCATATTTTAAAATTTATATATCCATACATATATTAGATTTTTTAAAGTATTTATTTTCAAAATGCGTATGACAAAGTGAACTGGGATTTTTTGCTCTCTTATAATAAGATTTGGGGATTTAACGAAAATGGTGTGGATGGGTGTCCCAGATTTTTTATAATGGCAGAGTTAGTGTCAAATCAATGATGAGTTCAGACCATACATTTAGAGTGCTAAAGGGGCTCACCAGGGAGACCGATTATCCCTTTTTGTTTAATATGACCACTGAGTATCTTACCAAGATGGTGCTTGCAACCTAAAAAATAATCTTATCCAGGGGCTTGCAACTGATATGATTAATGGTGAAGTGGCTATTCTGCAATATAATGATGATATTTTATTGCCCTTTGCTTTACTCATGATGCTTCAAAACCTCACAATCTCAAACTGCTGCTATATATGTTTGAGCTTATGCCGGAGTATCCAACATGCTCTATGGGTGTCCCAGATTTTTTATAATGCAGAGTTAGTGTCAAATCAATGATGAGTTCGGACCATACATTCAGAGTGCTAAAGGGGCTCACCAGGGAGACCGATTATCCCTTTTTGTTTAATATGACCACTGAGTATCTTACCAAGATGGTGCTTGCAACCTAAAAAATAATCTTATCCAGGGGCTTGCAACTGATATGATTAATGGTGAAGTGGCTATTCTGCAATATAATGATGATATTTTATTGCCCTTTGCTTTACTCATGATGCTTCAAAATCACACAATCTCAAACTGTTGCTATATATGTTTGAGCTTATGTCTGGGTTAAAGAATAACTAACTTAAAGGTGAATTATATACTATTTTTTGATAATATGATTGATGGTTTCTATGCCAATATGTTTGATTGTCAAGTTGGTATTGTTCCCATGAAATATCTTGGACTACTTGTCACTTACTGTATGCTCAAGACTATTGACTAGGATTTTCTTGATGGAAAGCTGGTTAAGCGTTTGGACGTGTGGATTGGTTATTCCGCTTCCTCAAGAGCTACATCCATCTTGCTTAATTCCAGTTTAGATGGGATTCCTTCCTTCTTCATATCCACTTTCTTGCTTAATAGAACGGTTATTAAGAAAATGGACACTCACAGTAGGTATTTTTTCTAGAGGAAAGTTAAAAAAGAGAGGGCCTATCATATGGTGAAATGGCCGAGGGTGTGTAGATCCAAAGGAATTGGAGGTTTGGGCATTAATGATTTAGAAAAGCATAATGTTAGTCTCCTTGTGAAGTGGTGGTGGAAACTGCAGACTAGTAATGTCTTATGGCAACAAATTGTTCGTGCTAGATATTTTAAGCGCCAAACTGTTTCCATTGTGCAACCTCGTTTCAATGATTCCCCCTGTTGGAAGAAAATTATAAAAGTTAAGGAATTGTATTTTGTCAGGAGGAAAATTATTATCAATACTGGCGGCCTGGCCAGACTCTGACATGATCCCTGGATGTTGGATCATCATTTGCAAAAAAAATCCCAGTCCTATTTGACATTTGTCAAAATCAAGATCATACTTTAGCTGAATTCGTGGCTAAAAGGTGTGTTACCTCCTTTCATCATAGACTATTTGGGGAATTGGCTGATAGTTGGTCTAGTATTACTGATGAGGCTAATAAGTTTTTGTTGAATGATTCTCCTGATAGGTTGCTTGGGCCCTGGCGAGTAAAGGGGTGTTTGTCGGATTGCGGGTTCCGGCTAACCCTTGAGGTTCGAACTCTGGGGTGCGCACGAAGAACACTCTCTCCCTAGTTCGCTCGCTCAACGAACCCAAGGAACAAGAGACACAAGGGTTATACTGGTTCGTTCCACCTTGCGGTGTAATACCCTACTCCAGTGTGGTGTTGGTGGATTGCCTCACAGACTAAGGATGAACTAGTCCAATGGATGAACAGCCTCAGGAGGAGAGGTGTTCTTCAGCTCGGCGAGCTGGTGGATGTGAGATGGATAGGATCCGATCCAGGATGAGTCAATCCCTCCCTATGGTTGTGGCTAGTCCTATTTATAGAGGCCCTGGTCCTCTTCCCAAATGTTAGGCGGGAAGGGATCCAACAACGGCCAAGTTTGAAGGGAGACAACCAGTACAAGCTATCCTGACAAAAGGTGGTCTTCGCCTGCCAAAGGCTCTGGTGGTGACGCTGCTGTGGGCTTTGTGGTGACCTCTGTCCTGCCATCCTGCTGGTCTTGGTCTTGTTGCACCGATATGGTTGCCTAATGCCTTGGGACTCCTTGCCTGCACCTTCCTCTTTAGCACGAAAGAGGAAACTGGTACACTGCGCCCGCTGGCGCCCGCTGGCGCCCACCTAGCCTTGGTCGTCATGGCTCACATCACGTGAACCTCGCGAGGTGCCCCTTGCATAGAGATCTCCGCTCCTAGGGAGCCAGCCTAGTGAGGCTGCTCCCGGGGAGGTCTTCGTGTCATCTGCCTTGCGACGCTTGGCCCCTCGCGGGGGTCTTGAGTGGTTGCTACTGAAGATGGGCCCTACCAGGCTGCTGGTGGAGCCACGCACAAGCCCCCAGGCAGGCATGTCTGGGCACCCCCGGTCCCGGAATGCCGACAGTAGCCCCCGGGCCCAAGGCACGCTAGAGCTTGGCATCGAGGCGAAGCCAAAGGGCAAGTGCAGAGCGCCGTGGGTCCCAACCGCCTGCGGCCTTGATTGATGCGTGGTGATTGACAGGACGTGGGTGTGTCCGCTTCCCCACGCTACCTCGGCAACCGTTCGACTTGACGAGACCCTGCTGCATGCAGAACAAAAACCATCATTACCTGTGATCATGGAGGCCGACGGTTGGCCTCCCTCTGGCTATAAATGAGGAGAGGGGCGGAGCCCCCGTTGCCCATCTCCTTCTCCACTCCGCCTACTTCTTCTTCTTCCTCTTTGCTCCGCCGTCTTGCTGCGACACCCATGGCGCCAATAAGGATATTCTCCGCCATTGAGAAAGGAAAGACACCTCGTGAAGACCAGGGGCTGATAACCCAAAAGTATAGGGGATCGATCGTGGCCTCTTTCGATAAGTAAGAGTGTCGAACCCAACGAGGATCTAAAGGTAGAACAAATATTCCTTCAAGTTCTATCGACCACCGGTACAACTCTACGCACGCTTAACGTTCGCTTTACCTAGAACAAGTATGAAACTAGAAGTACTTTGTAGGTGTTGTTGGATAGGTTTGCAAGATAATAAAGAGCGCATAAATAAAAAGTAAGGGTTGTTTAGATGAAGACACAACTAAGTTAGTTTTAGTAGAGAGCTTGTTGTCACACAAGAAAGTTATGTGTCCCTAGACAATCGATAACTAGACCGGTAATCATTATTGCAATTTTATTTGAGAGAGAGGCACAAGCTAACATACTTTCTCTTCTTGGATCATATGCACTTATGATTGGAACTCTAGCAAGCATCCGCAACTACTAAAGATCATTAAGGTAAAACCCAACCATAGCATTATAAGGCATCAAGTCCTCTTTATTCCCATACGAAAACAACCTACTTACTCGGGTCTGTGTTTCTATCACTCATGCCACCCACCATAAGCAAATCATGAACATATTGCAAACCCTACAGCGGGGATCCCTCACGCTTGCGCGACACGGAGAGCACCATAGGACATCACCAATAAATAAAACATGCAACTCAAACCAATCACGATAATCAATTAACCCATAGGAAAAAATGGATCTACTCAAACATCATAGGATAGCCATACATCATTGGTAAATAATATATAGCGTTGAGCACCATGTTTAAGTAGAGATTACAGTGGGTAAAAGAGGGGTTACACCGCTGCATAGAGGGGGGAAGAGTTGGTGATGATGGCAGTGAAGTTGTTGGTGTAGATTGCGGTGATGATGATGGCCCCGGCGGTGTTCCGGCGCCACCGGGAGAGGGAGGGAGAGGGCCCCCCTTCTTATTCTTCTTCCTTGACCTTCTCCCTAGATGGGAGAAGGATGGGAGAAGGGTTTACCCTCTGGTCCATGGCCTCCATGGCACGGGAGGGGAGAGAGCCCCTCTGAGATTGGATATGTCTCTCTGTCTCTCTCTCTGTTTCTGCGTTCCCTGATTCTGCACTTTCATCATTTCTTAAATTACCAGAGATCCATAACTCCGATTGGGATGAATTTTGGATACGATTTTTGTCCAGATATTAGCTTTCTTTCGGCGAAAGAAGGGAACCAACCACCTTACAGGGTGACCACGAGGGTCAGGGGCACGCCCCCTGCCTCGTGGGCCCTGATGAAGCTATGTACCTAGGGTAGGGTCATGGACCTGTCCGACATACCCTCCCCAAGGACATCTCTGCAAAGAATCAGAAGCAGACGAAGAGAAACCATCGTCCACTCGACCATGAAGATGCGCTCACTCGATCACCTTGAAGACACTCGACCACCAGAAGATGAGAAACTCTCCACTCTGCAACGGTCAAGACTTAAACCATAGCTTTATGGGCATTTATAGCACTTTACTGCAAGCGTTACCAGTAACGTCCCTCCTTTATGAACATTGAACTCTGTGTAACGGAGGGGAGTTGGGGTCCTGGCGCACTCTATATAAGCCACCCTCCTCCTCTGGGACAAGGGTTCGCACTTTTGTAAACACACACTTATATAATCCAGTCGACCGCCTCAGGGCACCGAGACGTAGGGTTGTTACTTCCTCCGAGAAGGGCCTGAACTCGTAAAACTCGTGCGTACAACTCCTCCATAGCTAGGATCTTGCCACCTCATACTTACCCCCCATTCTACTGTCAGTCTTAGATCCACGACAGTTGGCGCCCACCGTGGGGAAGGTGTCTTAGCGACTTATTGGAGAAGTTGCAATTTTTCTGATCCCCTTCATCATGGTTCCAGGCGGAGGTTTGGCTGAGGGTCACGAGATCCGTCTCGGCGCGCTCGTGTTTGTCGCCGACGACTCCGCTTGGCTCCAGGAGGCGCCACTCGACGCCGACGCGCTCCCCGCCCGCGGGGCAGTGCACTTTCGCGCGTGCGTCCGCGGCGTCCTCCTGCGGCAACCGTTGACCCAGTACCAGTCGACTCCAGCAGCTTACCCCCTCCCTGCGACCCGCCGGAGCAAGCGCACCGGTCGGTCGAGGCTTCAGCGGTGGGTGAAGCATGCGGTGGCCCGCCAATGGGCCACCCCTGAAGTCACGGCGATCGAGCCCGACGAATCCCTCTACGGCCTGTTCGATCTGTCGACTGGCTCCGTAGAGACCGCATCCGAGTGCGGCAGCAGTGACTCGGCGGCGGAAGTCCTGATGGTCAATGGACCACGCAGTCCTCCTGGCTTCAATCGTGAAGACGGAGGTGACGGGAACGGCGATCCGTCGCGCGTTCACGAGGAGTACCGCCCCGAACCTCTCTCCTCGCAGAAGAGGGAAGAACTTCGTCGCCGGAACATGGATGCCCTGCACACTCCTATAGTTGGAGAAACCCCCGAGGCCCAGGCCTTGGAGCAGGCGCGCTTGGCCAATCTGGCTGAGCGCACTCGACTGGAGAACCTCCAGTGCGCACTCGACGGTCGCGCTCGACAATGTGCTCCTGAATCCAGTCGACGCCAACTTTTTCCACCTCCAACTCAGGTATACCGAACCCCGATCCAGAATCTAGCTACTGTTTCCCGGATAGCGAAGTCGATCCAACCCTCCCAGTCAGACGCTGGTCGAGGTCTGGTGCAGATCCAAGCCATGCTTCGGGCGGTGGGAGAGCAGAATACAGTTGTATCTCAGTCGCGGGATAGGATCCACAACAGATCCGTGAGGGCAGACACAGTTTAGTCGACCCATAGCCCAAGATCGCCTCTGAGGCGTGAGGGACGTGGGGATCGACGAGATCAGTACAGAAACCGAGAGCAGTATGATCGCCGTCGAGTGCCCACGCCTCCCCCGAGGAGCGGGTCGTACGCGCCTCGGCAGCATGAAGACAGACGTCCTCATAGTGTTGGGCGAGGTATTCCAATCGACCCCAGGGAGTTAGGCTTTGATGCGAGATCTATTCTCGTGCAGGGCTTGGTCGACCGAAACAGAGCTCGCCGGGAGGGCCATGATGGAGGTCCACAAACCAGCAACAGGGTGCATGTCTCTGGTCCAGAGTGCTTTAGCAGAGCTATCAGAGCTGCGGTGATTCCCCCCAACTTGAGGTTGGCGTCTGGAGTTAGTAAGTTCACCGGGGAGTCCAAGCCTGACACTTGGCTTGAAGACTACCGAGTGGCTGTCCAGATTGGTGGCGGTAATGATGAAGTGGCCATGAAACACCTTCCTCTAATGTTAGAGGGCTCGGCTAGAGCGTGGCTGAATCAGTTAGCACCTGGCAGCATCTATACTTGGGAAGATCTCGCCCGAGTGTTTGTCAGAACATTCGAGAGCACGTGCAAACGGCCGGCAGGTTTGACAGAGTTGCGGTGTTGTGTTCAGAAACCGAATGAAACTTTGAGGGATTATATCCAGAGATGGATCACCCTGCACCACACAGTAGAAGATGTGTCAGGTCATCAGGAAATTTGTGCCTTTAAGGAAGGCGTCAGGTATCGAGACTTGAATATGAAATTCGGCCAGACAGGGAATATGACTCTGGCTCGGATGATGGAAATTGCCACCAAGTATGCCAATGGTGAAGAAGAAGAGAAGCTCCAGAGCGGCAAGCACAAAGCAGTCGCCCACGAAGCCGGAGGAGGAAACTCCGGTCGGAAACAGAAGCGCAAGGCCGAGCCAGCTGCTCCGGGTGAAGCCTTGGCTGTGGTTCAAGGAAAGTTCAAGGGGAAGCCCAAAGGGTCGTGGAACCCCAAGAAAGTAAAAGATCAAGATGGAAATGACGTGTTGGATTTGCCGTGCCATATCCACACCAAAAAAGATGAAGAAGGTAATTTCATTTACCCGAAGCATACCACTCGGCAGTGTCGGCTCCTAATCTAGTAGTTCCGAGAGAAACAGCCCAAGGAAAAAGAGAAGGAGACAGACAGGGTTGAGGATGAGGAAGAGGATGACGATGGTTATCCCCACGTGAATTCCACTCTGATAATTTTTGCTGATGTCGAGAGCAAAAGTCGATTGAAAGTTATCGACAGGGAAGTGAACATGGTCGCTCCGGCGACACCCAGTTACTTGAAGTGGTCACAGACTGCCATTACATTTGACCAGTCTGATCATCCAGCGCACATCGCCACCCCTGGGAGGCAAGCACTGGTGGTCGACCCGGTGGTCGAAGGCACTCGACTGACAAAGGTCCTGATGGACGGTGGCAGTGGTCTGAACATACTGTATGCAGAAACGTTGAAAGGAATGGGCATTCCGATGTCCAGGCTCAGTGAAAGCCATATGAGTTTCCATGGGGTCATTCCAGGCAAGAAGGCCGCATCCCTCGGTCAGATTGCACTCGACGTGGTTTTCGGTGATTCCAAAAATTACCGCAAAGAAAAGTTGACGTTTGAAGTTGTGGATTTCTAGAGTGCTTATCATGCAATTCTAGGCAGGCCAGCTTATGCACGATATATGGCTCGACCATGTTACGTGTACCTCAAACTGAAGATGCCAGGTCCCAGAGGAGTGATTACTATCTCTGGTAATCGGAAGAAGGCAGAAGAGTGCTTCCAGAAGGGCTCAAAGATCGCCGATGCCCAGATGGCCGTAGTAGAATTGCAAGAATACCAGAAAAATGCAGATCCGAGTGACTTGCTGCGAGCCAAGAAGCCAGCCACAGATTCAGCATTCCAGTTGTCTGGTGAAACGAAGTCGATTCATATTCACCCGACAGATCCCAGTGCTGCTCCGACTCACATTTCAACCTCACTCGACTCCAAATAGGAAGAAGTGCTCATCCAGTTCCTCTGTGAGAACTGGGACATCTTTGCATGGAAGCCTTCTGACATGCCGGGTGTTCCCAGGGAACTGGATGAGCATCGTTTGCGAGTCGACCCGAAGGTGAAACCAGTCAAAGAACATCTTCGACGGTCCGCCGTCCAGAAAAGAAAGGCAATCGGGGAAGAGGTGGCTCGGCTTTTGACAGCTGAGTTTATCCGAGAGATTTACCACTCCGAGTGGTTAGCCAATGTTGTCATGGTCCCAAAGAAAGATGACTCACTTCGCATGTGCATCGATTTCAAGCATATCAATCGGGCCTGCCTGAAAGATCACTTTCCTCTCCCTCGCATCGACCAGATAGTCGACTCGACTACAGGGTGCGAGCGTTTGTCCTTTTTGGACGCCTACTCCGGGTACCACCAGATCCGTCTGTATGGACCCGGCGAAATAAAGACAGCGTTTATCACCCCGTTTGGGTGCTTCTGTTATGTCACAATGCCATTCGGTTTGAAAAACGTCGGAGCCACATTCATGCGAATGATTCAGAAGTGCCTGCTCACTCAGATCAGTCGGAATGTGGAAGCATACATGGATGACATTGTGGTCAAGTCACGTAAAGGTTCCGACCTACTGACTGACCTTGCTGAAACCTTTGCCAACCTCAGAAGGTATGATATCATGCTCAATCCATCAAAGTGCACGTTTGGAGTTCCAAGCGGAAAGTTACTCGGTTTTCTTATTTCCGAACAAGGAATCGATCCTAACCCAGAGAAAGTAGGCGCTATACTCCGAATGAAGCGCCTTGTGCGTGTGCACGATGTCCAGAAGCTTACTGGTTGCTTGGCCGCCCTAAGTTGATTCATTTCTCGCCTCGGTGAAAAGGCGCTGCCTCTTTACCGACTGATGAAGAAATCAGACAAGTTCGAGTGGACCCCAGAAGCTGATGCAGCGTTTGCAGAGCTAAAAGCCCTGCTTTACACCCAGCCAGTGCTTGCTGCTCCAATCAGCAAAGAGCCTCTACTGCTTTATATAGCAGCCACTGGACAAGTCGTCAATACAGTACTTACGGTAGAGCGGGAAGAAGAAGGAAAAGCTTATAAGGTTCAACGCCCAGTTTATTATATTTCTGAAGTCCTGACCCCGTCAAAGCAGAGATATCCTCATTATCAGAAGCTTGTCTATGGGATTTACATGACCACGAAGAAGGTTGCACACTATTTCTCAGATCACTCTGTTACAGTCGTCAGCGACGCTCCATTGTCAGAGATTCTGCACAGCAGAGATGCAACTGGTCCGGTGGCCAAATGGGCGATTGAACTCCTTCCCCTGGATATCAAGTTTGAGGCAAAGAAAGCTATCAAGTCCCAAGCAATAGCAGATTTCCTCGCCGAGTGGATCAAACAGCAACTGCCGACTCAAGTTCACTCTGAACACTGGACCATGTTCTTTGACGGATCCAAGATGCTGAACGGTTCTGGTGCTGGAGTAGTTCTGGTATCCCCCCGAGGAGACAGGCTCAGATATGTCCTCCAGATTCACTTTGATTCGTCCAACAACGAAGCAGAATATGAAGCACTCCTGTATGGGTTGTGCATGGCCATTTCACTCGGCGTCCGTCGCCTCATGGTCTATGGCGACTCAGATTTGGTAGTTAATCAAGTGATGAAGGAGTGGGACGTCAGAAGCCCAACCATGACTGGTTACTGCAACGCAGTGAGAAAGCTCGAGAAGAAGTTTGAGGGATTAGAACTCCACCACATACCCCGACTGAAAAATCAAGCAGCTGGCGATTTGGCAAAGATAGGTTCCAAGAGAGAGGCCATTCCCAGCAATGTATTTTTGGAGCATATCCACTCACCGACAGTTCAAGAAGATCCTTTTACTGAAGAGCCCCCGCAACCTAAGAGTGCCACAGATCCGACTAAAGTCGAGGTCCCAGCCGTGGTCGACCTGATCATGGAGGTTATGGCCATTACTCCCGACTGGACGGTGCCCTACATTGCGTACATCCTCAGGAAAGAACTCCCAGAGGATGAAGAAGAGGCTCGACAGATCGTCCGTCGATCCAAGGCCTTTACTGTGATAAGAGGGCAGCTATTCAGGGAAAGCATGACTGGAGTCGGTCAGAAATGCATAACACCAGAAGAAGGTCGAATGATCCTCAATGACATCCACTCGGGGACCTGTGGTCATCATGCGTCCTCCCGGGCCATCGTGGCTAAAGCATACCGAGCTGGATTCTATTGGCCACGAGCAAACGAAATGGCGAAAGATATAGTCGACAGATGTGAAGGCTGCCAGTTTTACTCCGACATGTCCCACAAGCCAGCGTCTGCTCTGAAGACCATCCCCCTCATCTGGCCCTTTGCTGTTTGGGGACTGGATATGGTTGGACCACTTAGAACTGGCAGGAGCGGCTTCACTCATGTGCTCATTGCAGTCGACAAGTTTACCAAATGGATCGAAGCTAAAACTATCAAGAACCTTGATGCTAGCACCGATGTCAGTTTTATCAGAGAATTGACGTTCAGATATGGAGTCCCACACAGCATCATCACGGACAACGGGTCGAACTTCGACTCCGATGAATTCAGAGCTTTCTGCACCTCTCAGGGCACTCGAGTCGACAATGCTTCGGTCACTCACCCGCTGTCAAACGGACAAGCAGAAAGAGCCAGTGGACTAATTCTCAAAGGATTGAAACCCCGACTGATGTGTGATCTCAAACACGCAGCAGGCGCTTGGGTTGATGAACTTCCGTCAGTTCTGTGGGGCTTGAGGACAACTCCTAATCGGTTGACCGAACGAACCCCTTTCTTTTTGGTTTACAGAGCCGAAGCAGTTTTGCCAAGTGACCTGCTCCACAACGCACCCCGAGTCGAGATCTTCTCCGAAGAGGAAGCAGAGCAGGCCCGGCAAGATTCAGTCGATCTCTTGGAGGAGGAAAGAGAGATGGCCTTGATCCGGTCGATCATCTACCAGCAAGACTTGCGTCGATTCCACGCCAGAAATGTGAGGGGTCGAGCCTTTCAAGAAGGAGACCTAGTTCTTCGAGTGGATCAACAGAAACCACAAAAGCTTGCCCCGACTTGGGAAGGCCCCTTCATCATCACCACAGTTCTCCACAACGGAGCATACCATCTTTACAGTATTGAGCATCAGAAAGACGAGCCACGGGCTTGGAACGCGGAGCTGCTCCGCCCCTTTTATACTTAAGCACTTGTTCGAATAAAATGTAATGAGAAACACCTTTTGTAATTCGTTTATCAAAGACAAGAGCTTACGGTTCTCTCATTCGATTGTGTTGTTCTTATTTACTTCTGAAATCCCCCAGTGGGTGGGCTTAGTCGTGAATCCGTTTCGAGTTTGAAAAAATCCTACCGAGTGGTGAGCAATCCTCCCACTCGGGGGCTTAGCTGCAGTCCAGCACTCGCCTAAGTTCTCTCACTAGGAGACTTAGCTGCAGTCCGGTACTCACCTAAGTTTGAAAAAATCCTACCGAGTGGTGAGCAATCCTCCCACTCGGGGGCTTAGCTGCAGTCCAGCACTCGCCTAAGTTCTCTCACTAGGAGACTTAGCTGCAGTCCGGTACTCACCTAAGTTTGAAAAAATCCTACCGAGTGGAGAGCAATTCTCCCACTCGGGGGCTTAGCTGCAGTCCAACACTTGCCTAAGTTCTCTCACTAGGAGGCTTAGCTGCAGTCCGGTACTAGCCTAAGTTTGAAAAAATCCTACCGAGTGGAGAGCAACCCTCCCACTTGGGGGCTTAGCTGCAGTCCAGCACTCGCCTAAGTTCTCTCACTAGGAGGCTTAGCTGCAGTCCGGTACTAGCCTATGTTTGAAAAAATCCTACCGAGTGGAGAGCAACCCTCCCACTCGGGGGCTTAGCTGCAGTCCAGCACTCGCCTAAGTTCTCTCACTAGGAGGCTTAGCTGCAGTCCGGTACTAGCCTAAGTTTGAAAAAATCCTACCGAGTGGAGAGCAATCCTCCCACTCGGGGGCTTAGCTGCAGTCCAGCACTCGCCTAAGTTCTCTCACTAGGAGGCTTAGCTGCAGTCCATCACTCGCCTAAGTTTGAAAAAATCCTACCGAGTGGAGAGCGACCCTCCCACTCGGGGGCTTAGCTGCAGTCCAGCACTCGCCTAAGTCCCCCCACTAGGAGACTTAGCTGCAGTCCAGTACTCGCCTAAGTTTGAAAAAATCCTACCGAGTGGAGAGCAACCCTCCCACTCGGGGGCTTAGCTGCAGTCCAGCACTCGCCTAAGTTCTCTCACTAGGAGGCTTAGCTGCAGTCCATCACTCGCCTAAGTTTGGAAAAATCCTACCGAGTGGAGAGCGACCCTCCCACTCGGGGGCTTAGCTGCAGTCCAGCACTCGCCTAAGTCCTCCCACTAGGAGACTTAGCTGCAGTCCAGTACTCGCCTAAGTTTGAAAAAATCCTACCGAGTGGAGAGCAACCCTCCCACTCGGGGGCTTAGCTGCAGTCCAGCACTCGCCTAAGTTCTCTCACTAGGAGACTTAGCTGCAGTCCAGTACTCGCCTAAGTTTGAAACATATCCCTATCCGCAAGGATGACGAGGTGCAGGTCGACTGCAACCTTCTCCTTCGGAGCTGCGGCACAAATACAACGTCCGGTCCATCCCTATCCGCAAGGATGACGAGGTGCAGGTCGACTGCAACCTTCTCCTTCGGAGCTGCGGCACAAGTACAACGTCCGGTCCATCCCTACCCGCAAGGACGGCGGGGTGCAGGTCGACTGCAACCTTCTCCTTCGGAGCTGCGGCACAAGTACAACGTCCGGTCCATCCCTACCCGCAAGGACGGCGGGGTGCAGGTCAACTGCAACCTTCTCCTTCAGAGCTGGGACACAAATACAACGTCCGGTCCATCCATATCCGCAAGGATGACGAGGTGCAGGTCAACTGCAACCTTCTCCTTCGGAGCTGCGGCACAAGTACAACGTCCGGTCCATCCCTACCCGCAAGGACGGCGGGGTGCAGGTCAACTGCAACCTTCTCCTTCAGAGCTGCGACACAAATACAACGTCCGGTCCATCCCTATCCGCAAGGATGACGAGGTGCAGGTCGACTGCAACCTTCTCCTTCGGAGCTGCGGCACAAGTACAACGTCCGGTCCATCCCTACCCGCAAGGACGACGAGGTCCAGGTCGAATGCAACCTTCTCCTTTGGAGCTGCGGCACAAATACAACGTCCGGTCCATCTCTATCCGCAAGGACGACGAGGTGTAGGTCGACTGCAACCTTGTCCTTCGGAGCTGCTGCGTCTCCAGCGCAAAGACTATTCAAAGCAGTGAGTAAAGTCCATTCGAGGACAAACACAAGCACATTCGGAAATAAACCAAATTCAGATAAATCCTAAAGATTCCAAGCAGCAAATCAAAAGTACTCAGGCATCAAGCCCGAAGGAGTTCAACGGTTACAGCAATCGCTCGGCATTCCGAGGCAAATTTAAAGCGTATTCAGGTTTCGTCAGTCTGTTCACTCGGCCGGAGGAGGGCTGGCAGGCTCCACGAATGAGTCCAAGTCGATCCCATCAGCAATCCGAGTGGCGGCAGTGATGAAAGTCTCCATGAAGGACTGGAAGTCGTGCTTTTTGGTGTTAGCGACTTTGATCGCAGCCAGCTTATCTTCACGAGCCTCCTTGCAATGGACTCGCACCAAGGACAGCGCAACGTCGGCACCGCACCGGGCAGAGGATTTCTTCCATTCTTGCACTCGGTCAGGGATCTCGTTCAGTCGAGTCATCAAGGATTCCGGGTCATTCTGAAGCGTCGCTCCCGGCCAAAGCGATGAGTCGATTCGAGAGACAACCTCCTTCAGGCGTGCGAGGTAGCTTGTGGCATTGGCGATACGGGACTCCAGTCGGAGCATGTTCATCGCAGTTTCGTCGCAGACTGGGGAAGCGATCGGGTCCAGACCCGTCTCGACCCTTCCAGTTTCTTCGTCGAAGTCTTGGCAGAGTTCTGCAGCCAAAAGTTAGTCAATCGACCAAGCAAGATCCGATCGCAAGCATCAACACAGTCAGATTAAAGAAATACCTTCCAGCGCGAGATAAAGCTTCTTGGCGAGAGTCCTCAGATAAGCTTCTGTGTCATTCCTCTTGTGGATTGCAGACTCCAACTTTTCATTCAGGACGACCTTGTCCTTCTTCAGACTGGTCACTTCGCGGTTAGCTTCATTAAGACAAGATTTCAGTTTGTTCACCTCTCCTTCAAGCGTTCCGATTGAAGCAAGCTTCTTGTTTGCGAGAGCGGGTTTGTCTTGGGCTGCTTTCTGCGCGGCGGCGAGGTCCGAGTCTTTCTTCTCCAGAGCCAACTTCATTTTCTCTGCAAAAGAAGCAATCGAGTCAAAGAAGAGATCAAAGAGATATATTGAGAGTCAGTCGACAATCAGTTACCTTCCATACCAGCGGCCTCGTCTTGAGCTTTTTCAGATTTTGCCGAGCCAATTCCAAGTCTAAGTTGAGTTGCCTCTGCTTCTCCTCGAGTTCAGCAAACTTGGAAATAAGAGTACAAGACTTCTGCAGAAGGCAAAAGACAGATCAACCGATAGGATCAAAGGTGGTTCACTTCCGAGTGAATAAAACCTAAAGAAGTCCATTTAGACCCCAGCCGACTGCACACAGTCGACTGCGGTCTCAGGGGCTACACCCAGCGGGTGCACTTGGCGTGCCCCCACTGACTAAGACTCAACTCGTCCGGTCCGCCCGGACCAGGTTAAAAAAAGGGGAGCAGCAAGCTGTTAAGACCCCAGTCGACTGCCAGCAGTCGACCGCGGTCTTGGGGACTACACCCAGTGGGTGCACTTGGCGTGCCCCCACTGGTTCGGATCTTACTCGACCGGCCCGCCGGAGTCGAGTGTAAGGAGTAGAAAGAAAAGAACGAAGAACTCAGACCCCAGTCGACTGCCAGCAGTTGACCGTGGTCTCAGGGACTACACCTAGTGGGTGCACTTAGCGTGCCCCCACCGGTTCTGATCCACTCGCCCAGACCGAGTGGAAGAGCGAAACTACCAAAAACAACAAAACACCCAGTGGGTGCTCTATTTCGACGCAAACAACAGGAGATTGTGCAGAAGAAGATTTTTCGAGAACAAAAACAGTTGGAAAGTTTACTCACCTGGACATTGGCTCGAAGGGCGGCACTGGCGTCGTAGGCAGCCTGGCTGTTCTCGTGCACCGTCTTCACCCGCTCCATCATCATGTCAGCCTGTCGAATGGCTTCCGCAGCCGCTTCCGACTGGTTGTCTGGGACGGGGTAGCTGGTGAAAAAGTGTGCAGACGACCCAGGTGCGGTGGCTTGGAGCTCTGTGGCACGGAGTTGGACAGTTGAAGGAACCACAGGTGCAGTCGACGGTGCGGGAGGCCCACTCGACAAGGGTGCAGCAAACGTCACAGAGGCCCTGCCCGCGTCTTCAGCTTGACGGACGGGACGTGTTGGAGTTGGTTCTTGCTGAGCCACCCTGCCAGCTGCTACCTTCTTGCTCTTCCTGGGCTTAGGAGCCACATCTTCATCGTCATCTGGAAGATCAATGATGTTGGGTGGAGCTGCAAGGCAGATCATTCGACCCCAAGTGAACCACACGAACGCAGTCGACCAAAGAATCCAGAACAAGATCACAAGAGTTTATACCTGGGTTGGAGACAGCATCTTCCATTTCCTCGTCTCAGTACTGGAAAGAAGAGGTTCCTGACGTAGCAGCACTGCAAAGACCCGTATTCAATCGGTTACATCTGGTTAATCGAGTCGACGAAAAAGACAAGTCATATGGTTACCCGAAGATAGTAGGAACGGTCACTTTGATCCTGGGCAAAGCTTTTGGCAGTTTGGAAGAGGTAGCTTTCGGCGCTTTCGGCGCTGGAGGCAGCGCAACTTTGGACTGCTTTGGAGCCTTTTCAGACGGCGTTGGGGAAGACGTCCTAGGACGCTTCGAAGTCTGACCAGTCGGCGCGGCCACTAAGTCCGGAGCACTCGCCAGGTCGTGGGCTTGTTTGGATCTCCTCTCCCTGCGAGGAGGCGAGTCGACTTCTTCATCACCAGTCGATTCGTCGCTCTCCTCGTCTTCCTCGGCCTCCGAATGCTCCTTGCCGCTCTCGCCACCGCTAACTTCTTCCTCAGCCTCTTGGTCCTGCACTCCGTTGGGCATTGAGTACATGTCGATGAGGGCTTGAAAGGACAATGATCAAAGCAAATTCAATCGACCATAAACAAGATGTCACTCGGTGAATCAAAAAGATACTCGATAAGACAGAATTATACCTGCTCCGGCTGGTGCGAGTTGTCGAATGGAATCACCCTCCTAGACCCCCGAGGGTTGTCTTTGTTGCCGGTGATCCCCATCAACCACTTCTCCAAGGTGTCCTCGCTGACATCCTCCGGGTGGATCCGAGTGGAATCCTCGAGCCCAGAATACATCCACATCGGATGATCGCGCGCTTGAAAAGGTTGGATGCGTCAACCGAGAAAGACCTCCAGGAGGTCCATCCCGGTCATCCCATCGCGGACAAGCTGGACGACCTGCTCGACCAGCACCTTGACTTGTGCCTTCTCTTCTGGAACTACCTTCAGGGGGGGCGGGCTTCTCCACTCGAGCTAAAGAAAAGGAGGAGGTCCGGTCGACTGGTCGGGGGTCGGCTGATCCTTGCAGTAGAACCAAGTCGACTGCCAGCCCCGGACCGAGTCGGGAAGAATCATGGCTGGGAAAGTACTCTTGCTCCTCATCTGGATCCCCAGACCCCCGCACATCTGGATCACTTGTGTCCTCTCGTCACTCGACTTGGCCTTTTTGACCGACTGGGATCGGCAGGTGAAGATGTGTTTGAAAAGGCCCCAGTGCGGTCGACAACCCAAGAAGTTTTCGCACATCGACACAAAAGCGGCCAGATATACTATAGTATTTGGGGTGAAATGGTGGAGTTGAGCCCCAAAGAAGTTCAAAAAACCCCGGAAGAAAGGATGGGGGGCAGTGAGAATCCGCGATCTACGTGAGTGGCGAGGAGAACACACTCACCCTCCCTCGGCTGCGGCTCGGTTTCATCCCCCGGGAGCCGTGCTGACTTGTGGGGGATCAGTCCCCCCTCCACCAGGTCGTCGAGGTCATCCTGGGTGATTGTCGAGCGGATCCAGTCGCCCTGGATCCAGCCCGCCGGCAGGCCGGATCTCGACGAAGATCCGCCCCGGCAGGTCCGCTTCCCCTTCGCCTTCGCTGTCGCCTTCTTCGTGCGTTCCAGCGCCATCGTCCTCTCCTTCCCCATGGCGGCGGGTCGAGCTCGAGTAAAGGTCCGGCGATGAGGGCGGAAGCGAGCATGGCGGAGAGATTGAGAGAAGAAGAGAGAATGGGAGCGCACGGGGCAGAGGCCTGGTCCGAGGCCTTTTATAAGGTCATCATCCGAGTGACTCACGGGTGGACCCAGGCGATCTAAACAAATCCCGCAATAGTCGCGCGCGCAATACGTGGCGAAAAAGGTGGCGCGGGGATTGAGGAGACTTGCCTAATCCGTCCTGATAACCTCATTTCCGTCCGTCTGGCGCGCTTCCCAAAATTCGAATCCCGCGAGATCCGCGGAGAGCAGAACAACCTGTCAGACTGAAGACAAACATCCTCTGCATCATCATTCGGAATTCTACCGTGAAAATTCACTCGACAAAAACCAAGAATGGACCACGGCAACTGAGAAAGGAGTCGGCGTCGTCACCTCAACTCATTGTTCCAGAACAGGATATACTCGTAACACAAAGAATGGGTCGGAAGTGTTCCCAACTCCTTCCCCACTCAAACCCTGATCCATTCGGGGGCTAATGTTGAAGCTATGTACCTAGGGTAGGGTCATGGACCTGTCCGACATACCCTCCCCAAGGACATCTCTGCAAAGAATCAGAAGCAGTCGAAGAGAAACCATCGTCCACTCGACCATGAAGATGCGCTCACTCGACCACCTTGAAGACACTCGACCACCAGAAGATGAGAAACTCTCCACTCTGCAACGTCCAAGACTTAAACCATAGCTTTATGGGCATTTATAGCACTTTTGTAACACCCTCAATGCGACTATAGCTCCCACGTGTCGAGGCACGACTTAGAGACATAATCGCATTGAAGGCATATGTCGCAAGTTAGGCAATCTTCACAACATCCCATGTAATATGAATAGTAAAGGGGAGAACATAGTTGGCTTACACTCGCCACGTCAATCAAGAACATAAATAACATTACATCATCCAAAACACTCATGGCCCGACTACGGTGCCAAAATAAAAGAGAACCCAACATGCGACACGGTCCCAATCACCCCCAACTGGGCACCACTACTGATCATCGGGAAAGGAAACGTAGTAACGCTGAGAGTCTTCGTCGAACTCCCACTTGAGTTCGTACTCATCACCTGGAGCGGAATCGCCTGGACCTGCATCTGGAGTTATAGTATCTGTGAGCCACAGGGACTCAGCAATCTCGCACCCTCGCGATCAAGACTATTTAAGCTTATAGGAAGGGTAAGGAAAATATATGTGGAGCTGCAGCAAGCGACTAGCATATATGGTGGCTATCTTATTCGCAAAAGAGAGCGAGAAGAGGAGGCAAAGCACGAGCGAGAAACTAGAGAGCAACCTGCGCAAACATTACTCCAACACCGTGTCCACTTCCCGGACTCCGCCGAGAAGAGGCCATCACGGTAACACACTCAGTTGATTCATTTTAATTAATTAAGGTTCAAGTTATCTACAACCGAACATTAACAAATTCCCATCTGCCCATAACTGCGGGCACGGCTTTCGAATGTTCAATCCCTGCAGGGGAGTCCCAACTTAGCCCATGACAAGCTCTCACGGTCAACGAAGGAATAGATCTCCTCCCAAGACATTCTGGTCAGACTCGGTATCTCGGTAACTCAAGACACTTCGACAGGTTAAAACAAGACCAGCAACACCGCCCGAATGTGCCGACAAATTCCGATAAGAGCTACACATATCTCTTTCTCAGGGCACACTCAGATTGTCCTAGGTACGGGTAGGCCAGCCCAGAGTTGCCCCTGGTGGCCACCGGTAGCTGACAGGTGAACCAACACTCAGAGGAGCACTGGGCCGGGGGGGGGGGTAAAATAAGATGACCCTTGAGTCTACAGAACCCAAGGGAAAGAAAAGGCTAGGTGGCAAATGGTAAAACCAATGTTGGGCATTGCTGGAAAAGCTTTAATCAAGGCGAAATATCAAGGGGCTCCCATTATAACCCAACCGCGTAAGGAACGCAAAATCCGGGAACATAACACCGATATGACGGAAACTAGGGCGGCAAGAGTGGAACAAAACACTAGGCGAGAGGCCGAGCCTTCCACCCTTCACCAAGTATATAGATGCATTAAGATAACATAGCAATATAATGATATCCCGACAAATAAATAAATGTTCCAACAAGGAACGGCCTCCAATCTTCACCTGCAACTAGCAACGCTATAAGAGGGGCTGAGCAAAGCGGTAACATAGCCAATCAACGGCTTGCTAGGACAAAGGTGGGTTAGAGGTTTGACATGGCAATTTGGGAGGCTGACAAGAAAAATGTAGGCATCGTAGCATTGGCATAGCAAAAGAGCGAGCAAACTAGCATAGCAAAGATAGTAGTGATTTCGAGGGTATGATCATCTTGCCTGCACAGTTGTCAGAGTTGACTGGATCCTCACAAGCAAACTCAACGGGATCCTCGGTAGCGAACTCGTCTCCCAGCTCTACCCAAACAAGACAAACAAGCAACAAGGACACAATCAACCACGTGCAAGGATCAAGAAATATGATGAAATGATGATATGCTATGCGGGATGCGATGCGGGATGCAAAATGCAAGATATGACAGGAAATGCATGGACCTGGCCTCAACTTGGAAATCCAAGGGTGCCACTGGAATGATGAGATGAAATCTCTTGAAAACGATATAAAGAACGCCGGATTCGGAGTTACGGTTTGGAAATGGCAAGCGATTCAAAATTGACACCGGTCTGCAATTTACAGCAAGTAGGCATCTAAATGCAATGAGATGAACATACTACAGCCACCAAACATGATAACAAAATACATGGCAGGGATGCACACAAGATGCTTAACAAAAGACTAGCACTGAGCTACGGCCAAATCATCCATTATGAGGTTCAAACAAGCATGGCAAAAACGCAAATGCAAAACAGATCTGACTTAGTGAAATTAACACTTGTCTGAAATTTCAGATCACGAAGCCCTCTTCGGAGCAGCAAAACAACATGATACATGACCTGATTATGACAAGGAAGAACATGGCATGGAGCTACTCAACAAGCTTAACAAAATATCCAAAGTGACCTGGGGCCAAAAGGGTTCACAAAATATACTAACAGGCACACGAACATAGCAAAAACATAATCAGTTTTCAGACTTAGTGAAAACTGAGACATGCTGAAATATAACTCACGAAGGCATGTAAACGAGCTCGATGCACTCACCACGATGCAAGTCATGGCAAGGCAAGAATACATCCATTAAGAAGGCACAAAATACAAGCTAGACATGGCAAGAAAAATGGCATAGCATGCACGGATCAACTACAATAACATCGGCAAAATCGCAAACGAGTTGACGATCTGCCCAGATTCACAACGAAGTAAAAGTAGAGCTCGATTGACTCAAGCTAGGGTGCTCCATAATTGCAAACAAAGACATGAATGGATAGAGCATAACAATATTAACAAAACTCCTTTACTGATCATCCTCAAAAGAGGCACGGATCACTAGGAAACAACATGAACATATGGCATCATGAACTAAATAATCCCAGACTTAGTGAAAAGTACTAAGTCCCTGAAAACAGATTTACCGGGTGCCTCACTTTGCAAGCTTGCACAAGTCACCACACACATCCTAAAAATGCATGGGTTGCACCTCTGGAAAGAAGACAAAATCCTTAACAAAACATATGAAGGACTCACAGGCATAGCATGCACACAATACTCATGGCAAAAATGACAAAAGTCTAAGATGAACTAGCAGATCTGACAATTAACTCATGAAGCCTCCTTATAACAGCATTTAGGGCATCAAGATGCACTCAAATGAAAATGATGCAATGGAAAGAAATGATGTACTCATCGAGGCGAACATTTTGATATACTATATGTCCAAAACGGAGCTACGGATGCAAAGTTACAGCAGGTCAAAGATCGCATAAAAATTAGGGTTCGGAGGGAAAAGGTCAACCCAGGGATCCAGATCTGGCACTGTAGCGCATTATTCACCCGAGCGTGTTTTTCGAGGATGGCCGGCCGGAAATGGTGGTGGTGGCCGGAGATGGAGGGGGGTTTCGCCGGATCCGGGCGGGGCACGCCGGCCGGAGTAGAGGAGGATGCCGGGGTGGCGTAGACGGCGGCGGTAGGCGGCGGCTCCCGCGGTGCGGCTCACGGCGGCGAGGTCCGGCCGGCTCCGGGCGGCCGGAGATGGCGGGGCGGCGGCGCCGGCCACCGGGCGTGAGGACGAGGGGCGGCGGAGGCGCGGGTGCCGGGCGGCGGTGGCTCGGGCTCGCGGGGGCCCGGTTTGGGCCTCCCGGGCCGCGGCGGCGGTGAGGTGGCGGCCGGCGGACGTTGTCCGGCGCGGGTCGGACACGTCCGGCGTGCGAGATCTGTTTTTTTATAGGGTTTCGTGGGGGAGGAGATCCGAAAACGGAGGGGGTGTATTTATAGGCATAGGGGGAACTAGGAGAGTCCAAATGAGGTGCGGTTTTCGGCCACGCGATCGTGATCGAACGCTTTAGGACATGGAGCAGAGTTTGGTGGGTTTTGGGCCAAATTTGAGGGGTGTTGGGCTGCAACACACACGAGGCCTTTTTGGTCCCTCGGTTAACCGTTGGAGTATCAAACGAAGTCCAAATGATACGAAACTTGACAGGCGGTCTACCGGTAGTAAACCAAGGCCGCTTGGCAAGTCTCGGTCCAATCCGGAAATGTTTAATCCCCACACACGACAGAAAGCTAGAAATGACCACCGAGACGTAGGGCTGCTACTTCCTCCGAGAAGGGCCTGAACTCGTAAAACTCGTGCGTAGAACTCCTCCATAGCTAGGATCTTACCTCCTCATACTTACCCCCCATTCTACTGTCAGTCTTAGATCCACGACAGGCCCCTCGAGCATCGTCTCGCCTTGATTTCACTTCCCAAAATTCACATATATTCCAAAAAAATCTCTGTCAGTTTTTATCCCGTTTGGACTCCGTTTGATATGGATTTTTTGCAAAACAAAAAACATGCAACAAACAAGAACTGGCATTAGGCACCGGATCAATATGTTAGTCCCAGAAATAGTATAAAAAGTTGCCAAAAGTATATGAAAGTTGTATAATATTGGCATGGAACAATCAAAAATTATAGACATGACGGAGACGTATCAGGGGCCATTTCCGCCGAAGAAGAGATTGGCCCACCCCCTCGGCGGCGGCGTGAGGCAGGGGGTGAAGGGCTTGGAGAAGCCGTTGGTGACTGATGATGATGGCCCCGCCCAGCTACTCCCTCAGCTCGTCACGACGCTCGAGGACGTCATCAACGGGATCGCCCCATGGTGGAGGGGGAAGCCCGCGCGCTCTCCTCATCAGCCCTAACGCACGTCTTCGACCACCTTCATCTTCGCGACCCCAGCGTCGACCTCGACGCCCTGCTCGAGCCCGTGGACGAGGAGCGCTGCGAGGCTGCTGTCGAAGCCGTGAAGGACCGGGTGGAGGCCCTGTTGGAGAAATTCCTCGCCATCGACCCCGCGCCTCCGGCTGATGGTGCCACCGACCCTGCGACCACGGCCGACAGCACGGGTGACGGCGACACTGCTGACGGGGAGGCGCTCCCTGACGACAGCGCCCCAGGCTGAAGAGGAGGCTTGCCGGTGGACGGTGGTGCTCCTTCCCATTTTTACTTTCCTGCAAACTTTCCTGCGATATGCAATGTGCCTCGTGGAGGCGTGAAAACTTGTGTTTGGTATTGGAAGAACAATATGTCTTGTAATAATTTGTTAGGATTCCGCTATCTCCTTCTCGTTTGCTTGATGTTCTATGTCGGCAGGGCCCGGCCCCGCGCATGCCTCAGTCACCATTGGGTCGTCCGAATCACCAGGACGAGACCAAGGGGTGAGGGGCTACGTGACCAGTTAGGTTCCTGAGTCGCGATGCTCAGGAGTCCCCCTTGATGCGCAAACAACCTTCGAAAAGAAGATGCGAAAGTAGGTCTTAGTGTTCTGCGTCAGCGGGGCCCAACCCCGCGCGTGCCTCAGCCGCCGTTGGGTCACTGCCATAAACTTGGCCAGGGCTGGGTACCCAAGGATGGCGTTGTACGACAGGCGAATGTGTGCGATGTTGAAGTCGATGAGCTCGGTGCGGTAGTTGTCGTGCCTGCTTAAGGTGACAGAAAGGTGGACCTACGCGATCGGGGTGGTGGAGCCGTCGGTCACTCCTAAGAAGGGATTGGTAGGCTGTAGCTGATCGTATGGCACTTGGAGGCGGTCGAACGTCTCGACGGACAGGACATTGAGCCCCGCGCCGCCGTCGATGAGGGTCTTGGTGACTTGGACATTGCTGATGATGGGCGAGCAGAGCATCGGGAGGGCGTCGGCAGTTCCCGCGCACTTGAGTTGGTCGGAGGAGCTGAAGGTAATGGTGCACTTGGACCACCTGAGCGGGCACGCGGCCTCGAGCCTGGGGAGGGCCGCGTTCACCTCATGAGCAAACTGCTTGAAGATACGCTGAGAGGCTGGGGCCTGAGTGCCACCCAAGATGCAAGCGATGGCGCGAGGCTCCTGGAAGCCCCCAGCCCCCTCGTCCTGATGATGGTCGTTGTTCCTTCTTGGTGGTGGTGGCAGCGGAGGGAGGCCAACGTTGCCCTGAGGGCGGTCCTCATGAGGCTGGTCTTTCCAGGCGCCCTCGCGAGGTTGGTCCTGTCAGTGGTCCTCACGAGGCCGGACGCACCACTCTTGGCGGGGGCCACGGTCGTCCCAGCGTCCTCCTCATCGGCCGTAGCCTCGGTCGTTGCGCTCGGAGCGTCGGCCGAAGCGCCTATCGCGCATAGCCCTGAGCTCTTGACAATCGTTGGTGTTGTGGTTGTGCATGTTGTGGAAGGCGCGGAACGGGCGGTTGACCTTGGATGACTCGGGATGGTCACAGCTGCGCTTCATCTCTGGCTCCGCCGCGAGCACAGCAACCCCCTTGCGCTTCACGTCCTTGGTCTTGGCCATCTTGTCTTCTGGGTCGGCTGCTGGAAGCTCTAGGAGGGAGAGGCATCCCTCCTCAGCACTTGCGCACTTGGTCGCCATGTTAAATATCTCTAGAGTTGTGCACAGGTCTTCGTGTATCGCGAGCTCCTCCTTCATCTTGACATCGCGGACGCCAGAATGCTGAGATGATGGCCTCGTCTGTAACCTTGGGAATCTTGAGGCGAACGCTGTTGAAACGCTGGATGTACTTCTGCAGGGTCTTCCCTAGCTGCTTCTTGATGCGCCCCAGGTCACCAGCGGCAGGTGGGCGGTCGCGAGTGCCTTGGAAGTTGGCGATGAAGCGCTCGTGCATCTCGCCCCAGGATGAGATTGATCCCACAGGCAGGTTTAGGAGCCACGAGCGCGCGCCGTCCTCGAGAGTCATGGGAAACCAGTTCGCTATGACCTTTTCGTCGCCGTTGGCCACCTCGATGCTTAGCTCGTAGAGCTGCATGACCTCAGCAGGGTCGGGGGTGCCGTCGTAGAGCGGAGGCAGGTCGGGCTTGAACTTGCCGGGCCAGACGACGCTGCGCAGCTCGGGGGTGAGGGCGCGGCAACCCGTCGTGGTCACTGAAGCCCGCCATGGAGGCGGAGCCCAGTCTTGGTACCCATGCGCCACCGCCGCAGGCGGCGCGCGATCCTGACGTGGTGGTGCAGGGAGCGCAGGAGCGTCTTCTTGCAGCCGAGGGATCTCTTGGCAGCTTCCCTCTTCGTGCGCGGCACCCTGCATGGCGGGTCGTGCCGCGGGGCCGCGCGTCTCGGGGCAAGGGCGGCATCTTGATGTGGAGGTGGTGGAGGCGCTCCATGGGATACATCGCCCGCAGCAGGAGGTGGGCGAGGCAGCGAGGGCGACGGTGTCGGAGGGCCCCCAGCGGCGCTGACGAGCTCGGCGATGTGGTCCTGCCAGTCTTCGTAGAGGTCATCAATCGGGCGGTAATGCAGGAGCTCGCGTGCCATGAGCAGCGTGACCTGTGCGTCCGTGGGTGCGCGACGAGCGTGGGACGACGAGCCGGCCGGAGTCAGCGACGGGGTGGCGATGCATCCGTCCCGCCACACAGGTGGTGCAGCGATGAGACTTGCTGATCGTTTTCCGACGGGCCAGTAGCGGCATTGGCAGCGAGTGATGGAGAATGGCGGGGAGGTCTGCCAACGGGCGCCGTCTAAGCGACGTGAGCGACAAGGGCGGCCCGGCGCTTAGCACGGGCTCGGCGAGCATTGGCCATGGATGCGGCGGAGCAGTGGTACGCCGATCGATGGAAGAAAGGCTTCAGCGCACCCCTAACTGGCACGCCAAATGTCGGATTGCGGGTCCCGGCTAACCCTTGAGGTTCGAACTCTGGGGTGCGCACGAAGAACACTCTTTTCCTAGTTCGCTCGCTCAACGATCTCACGGCCTAGCTCGACGAACCCAAAGAATAAGAGACACAAGGGTTTATACTGGTTCGGGCCACCTTGCGGTGTAATACCCTACTCCAGTGTGGTGTTGGTGGATTGCCTCACGGGCTAAGGATGAACTAGTACAATGGATGAACGGCCTCAGGAGGAGAGGTGTTTTTTAGCTCGGCGAGCTGGTGGATGTGAGATGAAATGGATCCGATCCACGATGAGTCAATCCCTCCCTATGGAGGTGGCTAGTCCTATTTATAGAGGCCCTGATCCTCTTCCCAAATGTTAGGCGGGAAGGGATCCAACAATGGTCAAGTTTGAAGGGAGACAACCAGTACAAGCTATCCTGACAAAAGGTGGTCTTCGCCTGCCAAAGGCTCTGGTGGTGACGCTGATGTGGGCTCCGTGGTGACCTCTGTCCTGCCGTCATGCTGGTCTTTGTCTTGTTGCACCGATATGAAAACCTTTGTCTGATGCCTCAGGACTCCTCGCCTGCGCCTGCCTCTTTAGCACGAAAGAGGAAACTGATACACTGCGCCCACTGGCGCCCGCCTAGCCTTGGTCGTCATGGCTCACGTCACGTGAACCTCGTGAGGTGCCCCTTTCGTAGAGATATCCACTCCTCGGGAGCCAACCTAGTGAGACTGCTCCCGGGAAGGTATTGGTGTCGTCCGCCTTGTGGGGCTTAACCCCTCGCAAGGGTCTTGAGTGGTTGCTGCTAAAAATAGACCATACCAGCCCGCTGGTGGAGCCACGCACAAGCCTGCAGGCAGGCAAGTCTAGACACCCTCAGTCCCAGAACACCAGCAGTGTTTACTATTAAGTCTGTCTATGAATGGTTGGAAAATGGCTTAGCCAACCCAAATAACAAATTCATTTGGAAAGCCAATATTCCTCTGAAGATTAAGATCTTCATGTGACAGCTCTTTCAACATGCCATCCTTATTCGTGATAACATGCACAAATGTAATTGGTTAGGGAATCCTACTTGCTCTTTTTGCCGAGAATTAGAAATTGCTAATCATCTTTTGTTGACTTGTTCATTTGCTCAACCATTTGTTTTTTTTTGGTTTAGCTCTTAGTTCTTCTTGTAGTCACAATTTTTTTGGCGAAGTTTATCTTGGCTTTTTCTTCCTCCCTGGACGCGAAAAGTACTATATGATGATTGTGACTACAATCTGTTGGGGCATTTGGTGTACTCGAAACGAAGTTACATTTGATAGACACATGGTGCATACTTCTTTGGAAGTTGTTTTCACTGCATGTTCGTTTATGATGTATTAGGCAGGGTCGCTGAAGCTGGATAATAGAGTCGATTTTCAAGCTGGTGAGAAGAGGGCAGTTCAGGTTGCCGCAGCCCTGGTTGATCGTGCTGATGCTCCAGGGAGGCTCAATATCGAAGATGATGCTGGTGCTCAACGCGGGTAAAGATTTATGGTGGTGCCCCTCATGTTGATTTCATCGAGCTGGGGGTTTCATTTTGCGCACTGGGATTTGATGCCGCTGAGTAGTAGTGTGGAGCTTTTGTGGCATGTAGTCTTTCGTTGTTGCTACTTGCTTCGTTGGTTGTTGGTGTTAACAGGTTTTCTCCCCGTAGCATATATTTCAACATCGAACCTCTACATCGCTTCTTCCCTTTTCACCTACTTTTCCATTTTTGTCGCTGGTTGCTATAAGGAGACTTTACTGAATATTTCCGTGAAGTGATTAAAGGAAATGGGTGAGAGACCAGTTGGATTATTTTTAGATTTTTTTGAAAACTTAAAATATGATTTTCAAAATATTCAAAATATGTGGGTGCGGGTAATGGTGGCCCAAACCCACACCCGTCTCAACATTTTTTGCCCAAACCAGTACCCATACCCGCACCACGGGTTTCAAATTGTTCTCGCACATGTGTTCGGCTGGGTGCGGGTAATACCCGCGGGTAAAAGTAACCATCTCGGCGACCTTTCCCAATTCACACTTCATCATGTATTTTCAACATTTCCACATATATACACAACATTTCAACATGCATACTTCAACATTTCATCACATATATACCATATTTCAGCGCGCACGCGCGCACACACACACACATATCATGATTTGTTGTGTGATGGAATAAAAACAATGGTATTGATTTTCATAAGTGAATAACAATAAGCATGAAAGATATGACACACACTAAACAATGTCCAATCAAATTCATGGACGAGTCGCCTGCAAGTGAACTTTTTAGATACATATTCACATCTATTCTTTTTTTCTTTTTTTTCCAATTACAAGGCAAACAAGAGTGACACAATTTTCTCTAATTTTCTTTTATTGAACACATTTTTGTTGCCCTACTCTGAAATGATCAAATAAAGGAGACCGTATAATATGATTTAAAAAATCAGAGACAAAATCATGAGTTCACAAAACAAGATCAACACATTTTAAAAGATCATGCACATGCGTAAGGGGAGGGAATTTTGGGTCAAGCCTTGCGGTTGTGTTAGCCTAGGCGGACAGTTTCTTTTACTGTTCGTGAATGACACATGGGACCTACCTGTTTCTTTTGTTGTTCGTGAATGACACATGGGATTTTTTTCGTGAATACGCAAAGCTTGCGTATCTTTCATTGATAGATAGAAGAGTTTTTAGTACAAGAGCAGGTAGGGACGGAGAACTAGGTCTGGGCGTACGCGGAGAACGGCGTCAGGACCTAGCCTGAGCATGAAGAAACTAGGGGATGCTCAGCCCCAAGAAAAATCGGCCCTGCCTACGGTATGATGAGTGCTAAACCCTTGGCTCCATCCATGGCCCATGAGCGAGCCTCATCTTGGATGTCATGGGGCAGCTTGGATGTAGATGGCGCGGCGCCGTCGAAGACGCAGAAGTTGCGATGTTTCCAAATGGACGAGGCGACCAGCAGGATAAGCGAAGAGAGTCCTTTCCGATGCGCCGCCAGTGTGGCCAGAGTCGTAGAGTGCCACCACTCGAGGAAGAGGTTGGAGGGGGCGGGCGCGAGAGCGGATGGGTAGCACCAGCTAAAGCAGTCGTGCCACACCTGTCGCGAGAATGCGCATCCCAGAAGCAAATGCTCCATGGACTCGGGAACGTCTCCTCTCACTGAATGCGCGTCACTGAAAATTCTAAAATAAATCTACAAATAAATGTGAGTACCGGGACTTGAACCCCGGTGGGCTAAGGATACTACAGTCTCTCTAACTATCCAACCACAAATTGGTTCGCAATGACACGTAGGACTTACCTGTTAGAATAAATTAGTATATGGGTATTCAAGTACGCAGGTTTGGTATTGCCTTTTAGAAACCGTACCATATAATTTGTTTCTATTTATACATCCATGTGTACTTATTTTTCTCAAACCCTTACCTAATAGGGTTTTTACACGCCGGGATTGCGGATTGCAGGTACCATTGCCATGTGACATAGAGCTGGGGAGCAAGAAATCCACATGTGAAATGCTAGCCGGGTTGCATGCATGCGTCTGAATCTAGGAGCGCGCGTGCACCCGCACTCTGAGCCAGGTTAAAAGCACGGCTACCACAACTCTGATCAGGATGTGGCCTTTAACCACGTAGAGTCTGTATGTAGCCTTTAACCAGAATCAGATCCGGGTGGGTAAAGCCGGCACGTACGCGCAGGCACAGCAGCAGCAAGCTAAGATCCGGCCACGGACGTACAGGCGTGATCCGTCTACAGTGCATTATGCTCCGGTTGATTCCGATACCTTTTTTTTTTTGCGTGCGTGCATATGTACTTTACAACAAAATAAACAACATTTATTTTTTCTAATTTACTACTCCCTCGGTCTCATAATGTAACACCTTTTTTGACACTTTACTAGAGTGAAAAAACGTCTTACATTATAAGACCGAGTAGTACTTCCGTTCACTATCATAAGATGTTTTATTTTTTCTGAATTGGATTATATAGACACATTTTAATGTGTGTGTCACTTATTTCAGTTCTTATGTAATCCATACCAAAATATACTTTTATAGTAGTGGACCGAGGGAGTACTTGCTATAACCCGAACAACTTTCTTCGTTTTGTTGTACTGCTCTTCTCTGGGAGCATATCATTTTTATTTTTTCAGGGCGATTGGCAAAAATTAGCATCCTCGCAAAGTCGCAAGCAAGCTCAAACGCACAAAACATAAACGTACTTTTCTTTAAGAATTCAAAGCGTAAACGTACTGCTCTTGCATTCCAGTATCAATATGCATGCGGGCCTAGATCGACCAATTGATCAGAGAAAGAAGAGGCAAGAAGAGCAAGGCCCAGGGAACATAATCACATAACCCAACAAAAAACGACTTTACCGGCACAATCTCTGTCCCAAAAAAGTTAGATCGATGCCTCGCATCATCGGCTAGTAGTAGTAGGAGTATCTGCGTCCTGCCTGCCGCGGCACACTTTAATTAAGCGTGCATGTTTACTCTTCTAGACATCTTGGGCATAGCGAAAGCTAGCTACCAGATAGGTAATGATTCTGCCCCAAGATCGCACGACACTATCCATTACAACATCACATTGGTTGGGTTGGGCAACGAAAAAGACTAACATCGTGTCTTGCTCTGTCGCCAGACACCCGTTTAGGGAACACACTTATGCACCCATTAGGTCTCTCTCCTCTTCTCTCGGCCTCTACAATCCATGGGTCCTTGCATGCATCAGCTGCATGCATGGACGTCATTTATTCGGCACTTTCATACGTCCGCATGCTGCTTTAGTTTTTTTATCAACCAAGAAAGATTTAGAGTATTGATCATGGGAAATAATATTTACTCCCTCCGTTTCTAAATATAAGTCCTTTTACAAATTCCAATATAAACTATATACTACTTCCGTCCTGGTTTATTGGTCCACTTTGTAATCTGTGTCAAATTTTGACCAATATTTAACTAACAAAATATTAATGCATGTCAACGAAAATTATATCGTTGATTTCGTATTTGAACATAGTTTTCAAAGATATAATTTTTGATGACATGCATGAATATTTTATTAGTTAAATTTATAGTCAAAAATTAGCACAAAATATAATAGGGACCAATAAACCAGGACGGGGGTAGTACGTAGCAAAATGAGTGAATCTGCACTCTAAAATACTAGTATGTCTATATACATTCGCATGTACTCCCTCGGTCCTTTAAAGAGTGTACTTCCAACGTTGTTGGAGGGTCAAACTATTTCAAAATCTGACCGAGTTTGTGCAAAAATATATCAATATTTATGAAACCAAATAGGTATATGATGAAAATATATTTTATCATGAATCTAATGCTACTAATTGATATCATAAATTTTGGTGTATTGTTGTATAGATACGGTCAAACATAAAAAAAGTTTGAATTCCAACAAAGTTGGTAGTAGTACATTTTTTCAAGGATATAGGGAGTAGTCCGTATTAAAAATATCTAAAAAGGCTTATATTTATAAACGGAGGGAATAGAGTACAAGCAATCTCCTGAGCAAAGAGAAGCACTACATGTTAGCTAATATCAAGAGAAGTAGTCCCCTCCCGATGGAATATAAGTTTGGCATGAGAACTTTGGTCATCAATTTAACTAACAGACATGATATCACAAATAAAAGTGTGTGTAGAAACTCCATTCGACAATGATTCTAAAATACATATTTTATGACATACAACACATTTTGTGCTAGTAATCAAATTGACGACCGAAAACTAGTGTTGACATGTATTCGCATTTGGAAGGAGTAGCGGACTTTTATGAGACTATGAGTCTCAAAATTAAATTGCACATTTCTTATGAATAAACCTATTTTGCCGGAACATGCGCCCCTTTGGATCACTTTCCATTAAAGTCTGAACCAAATTATTTACCTGCATCCAGGCAATTAAAGCAACTTGAATATTCCTCTCTTGAAGTTCGAAAGCTAGAGGGAAAGCATCACCACAAGCCCACACATTGAATATTGCTAGATTAGTCATACCCTGAAAAACAAGGGGCGAAGCTCCTAGGAAGATTCCTGCGTGACCATGACATAGATCACTCACCAAGCCTTTCGCAGATGTTTTTGCAATGCCTCAATCTACATTGAGCTTGACTAACTGAAAGGATCGAGAAGAGGGGTTTAGAGGGGGGTGATTAGACCCTCAATAAGTAAAAGTGACAGTTTTTTAAGTCCTTCAAGTTGAGGTGGAGCTTTAACACAAGTTTTAGCATTCACAATACATTTCAAGCAAGCATGGCAAGAGTATGAACAGCGAAAAGAGTAAAGCATGCAAATTGCAAGAAAGTAAAGGGATGGGATTGGAGTGTGCAAACGCAATGAAGACACAGAGATTTTTGGCGTGGTTCCGATAGGTGGTGCTATCATACGTCCACGTTGATGGAGACTTCAACCCATGAAGGGTAACGGTTGCGCGAGTCCACGGAGGGCTCCACCCATGAAGGGTCCACGAAGAAGCAACCTTGTCTATCCCACCATGGCCATCGCCCATGAAGGACTTGCCTCACTCAGGTAGATCTTCACGAAGTAGGCGATCTCCTTGCCCTTACAAACTTCTTGGTTCAACCCCACAATCTTGTCGGAGGCTCCCAAGCGACACCTAACCAATCTAGGAGACACCACTCTCCAAAATGTAATAGATGTTATGTTGATGATGAACTCCTTGCTCTTCTGCTTCAAATAATAGTCTCCCCAACACTCAACTCTCTCTCACAGATTTGGATTTGGTGCAAAGATGATTTGAGTATAAAGCAACTTGGGGAAGGCTAGGAATCAAGATTCTTGCGATTGGATTGGAATATCTTGATATCAACACATGAGTAAGTGGTTCTCTCTCAAAATGTAAGCTAGAACTGTAGGCACATTCTGATGGCTCTCTCACATATGTAGAAGGGGGTGGAGGGGTATATATAGCCTCCACACAAAATCCAACTGTTACACACATTTGACCCAACTCAGTCAGACCAAATAGAAGAACTCGGTAAGACCGATTCAGTTCAGAATGTGAACGTTACGAATCTCGGTGGGACCAACTGGAACAACTCGGTGGGACTGATGTGCTAGGGTTAGGGAAAACATCAACTCGGTGGCACCGATTGCATCAACTCGGTTAGACCGAGGCAAAGCAATAAGGCAATAGAGATAATGTCAAGCAAACTCGGTGGGACCGATTGCACATTTCGGTGAGATCGAAATAATGCAATGAGCAACAGAGAGTTTGCAAGGCCATCTCGATGAGACCGAGATTCGTATCGGTGTGACGGAGGTGTTAGTGTTTTGGGCAGTGGCTATGTCAAACGAACTCGGTGGCGCCGGATAGAAGGTTTCTATGGGGCTGAGTTTGACTTTGGGTTTCAGACATATTTGAAAATAAGAAAGTGGTTGAGGGATTTGGAGCAATATCACTAAGCATTTTGAGCAAGTAGACCATTAAGCAACACCTCATCCCCTTTTAATAGTATTGGCTTTCGTATGGACTCAATGTGATCTTGGATCACTAAAGTATAAATGAAGAGTCTTGAGCTTTTGCCAATATGTCTCCTTAGCATTTTGATGGGGGTTCCACATCCTCTTGTCCATGCCACACCATTGTTGAACTTGTCTGAAATACACTAGATAAAAACACTAGTACAATAGGAGATATGTTGACATTAATTGCCAAATCACCTAGGGAGCACTTGTGCTTTCAATCTCCCCATTTTTGGTAATTGATTCCAACATACATCAAAGCTTTACATTGAAGAAATGCAAGGTAATAGGCAAAGCTTTGGAGAGACATGTAACATGCATAAGCTCCCCCTACATGTATGCAATCATGTGAAGATAGAATGTATGAACATGTGAATGCATAAGAATGACAGAGCAAGAAATAAGTTACATGTATCTTGGCTATATGCATCAAAGCAAATGACGTGGTTAGGAAATGTATCTCCATGTTTATGAATCCTTCTTGCAAACAATATGTACATCAGCAAGAGATCATCATGCGCATGAGTGTGATGCATATAATTATCTTGTGGTCTTGACCTGGCTTTGGAAGCAGTGGAATTGAGAAAACAGTGTTAGATAACACAAGAACACTCTAAGTAAAGCAATTTCAGGAAACCACGAGAGTACCAAGGTTGGGATGACATGTAATGGGTGAGTACTAAGTACTCCATTCAGACATTGACATGTCCCCAAAGATCTAAAGATATGCAATGAATTCCAAAGTTTTTCCTCCCCTAGATATATAATCTTTCCCCCCTTGAATCTGATATTGGATAATAGAAGAAAGTAGGGTGAGAGAAAATCAGAGCAAGAAATGGTACAATCAACCAAAATCAGAGCAACAAGAATATTAGCAATAGCTAAGATCAAACATATTGACATGTCTTTCCCCTCTTAATGACATGTGACTTCTCTCCTCTTTTGTCAACAAGCATCTGTAGAAGAGCTTAGATGAGCTCATATGATAAGCTTTGATGGTCTCTCTGTCTCCCCCTTTGACAACAATTTCCAGGAAGGGAACTTCTGGAGCATGAGTCAAATAGGTGTGGTCCTTGAGAGTCACTACAAAGCAGCAGGTAGTGTGAGATGCTAATAGAGGATAAAATCATTGAGAGGAGCTGAAGAAAATAGGCAATAAGAAATGGCAAAATATTTCCTCAGAGTTGAAATCAGTGACTCCGATTCTTTTCTTTTGGTGACGCCAAAATGACTGAGTTACGAAAAGTTCATATCGGTGAGACCGAATCAGTCCATGTCGGTTGTACCGATAAACTGCTCACAAAGAGACCTTATGTTTTGGTCGAGCCGATGGGTTTGGATCGTAGGGACTGAGTTCAACTTAGAGTAAAGATTTTGTCAAGCTCAGCTCACTTGGCAAATGAAATCTCACAAGGATGTGCAAGGAATTAATTGAAGAATTTGCAATGAATTAGACATGAAATTACAAAGACGAAAAAAGAGATCTAGATGAAGTTTTTTGAAGAGAAACACAATAACAAGAAACATAAAGTAAATGATCAAAGCAACACTAGGGAACTTCATCTAGAAGGGGTCGGCGACAAAGTCACCTATGTTAGAGTATATTGACTGAGGAGTCAAGTGATAACACTTGATCATAGGTCATACTCATCGTTTAAGCTCAAAATGGGGTTACCATTTTTTGTTTAAGCATTTTGATGTATTCACATCTTGTTGAGTTGCTTTGATTCGTGACTTGGAGCAGAGCTTCTCTAAGATGGAATCACATACCTTGGGTTGTGGTGTTGATCTTGATCATGTAGTCGAACTTGTGTTGGATGTTCAAGGTTGACGTAGTCCATCAAGAGTTAGGAGCACCACTTGGAGTTTGAGTTCATATTTGTACATGGGTCAGCCTTGCAAGGAAGAGCACTTGTGTATCCAAAATTATAATCATGAAGCTTGATACCAAATGAAATTTGATATATCGAAATTGTCAAAGGATATATTGAGTGGGTTCATGCTTCCTTGTATTCAACAACCATATAGTAGGAACTTGGAGATGTAGAGATTGCTCAAAATGTGAGTGACTTGCAATCTCATGGATTTGGGCTCATCCAAGTACCTACAAGGGTTAGATAACATGTAAGGGCACAAGTATAGATCCAAGACATATGATCATCATTATAAGAGAAACATAAGGGATTAGTCGTAAAAGGCTCATGCCTTGCATGTATCCAAATGGAGCTTATACTCCAGGTTTGAGGCATCAATGATATTCAATTCACCTCTCAAATGGCAAAACACTTTCTCATCAAGTGGTTTGGTGAATATATCCGACAATTTCTTATCGGTACGAACATTCTTTAGATTGATGTCTCCTTTAGCAACATGATCTCGAATGAAATGATGACGAACTTCAATATGCTTAGTTCAAGAATGTTGCACAGGATTACGAGCAATCTTAATAGCACTTTCATTGTCACAAAGCAATGGAACATGTTTCACATGTATCCCATAATCCTTAAGGGTTTGGGTCATCCAAAGTAACTGAGCACAACATGATCCGACGGCAATGTATTCCGCTTAGGCGGTGAATAAGGATACTGAGTTTTGTTTCTTGGAGGACCAAGACACAAGGGATCTACCAAGAAATTGACAAGTTCCCGAAGTGTACTTTCTATCAACCTTGTCACCGGCATAATCCGAATCAGAGTAGCCAACAAGATCAAAAGATGACCTCTTAGGGTACCAAATGCCAAAGTTTGGTGCATGAATTAAGTATCTCACTATCCTTTTCACAGCCTTAATATGATATTCTTTAGGGGTCGCTTGATATCGCGCACACATGAAAACACTTAGCATAATATCGGGACGGGAGGCACATAGATATAACAATGAACCAATCATAGAGTGGTAAACCTTTTGGTCAACCAGTTTGCCATCCTTAGTCAAGTCAAGATGTCCACTAGTAGGCATGGGTGTTTTCATACCTTTGCTTTCTTGCATGTTGAACTTCTTGAAAAGATCCTTGGTATACTTTGTTTGAGAAACAAGGGTACCTTCCTTAGTTTGCTTGATTTGCAACCCAAGGAAAAATTTGAGTTCACTCATCATAGACATCTCAAACTTCTACGACATTAGCCTTCCAAACTTTTCACTAAAATGGGGATTAGTAGAACCAAATATGATATCATCCACATAAATTTGGCACACAAATAATTCACCATTAACACTTCTAGTAAAAAGTCTAGAATCAATCTTCCCAATTTCAAAGCCTTTTTAAATAAGGAACTTGGTCAAGCACTTATACCATGCTCTAGGGGCTTGTTTAAGACCATAAAGAGCTTTGTGAAGTTTGTAGACATGATTAGATTTCTTATGATTGACAAAGCCGGGAGGTTGTTTAACATAAACTTCCTCCTCAATTTCACAATTTAGAAAAGCACTTTTAATGTCCATTTGATATAAAGTGATATCATGATGATTGTCATAAACAAGTAAGATGCATATGGACTCAAGTCTAGCAACGGGGGCATATGTCACACCATAGTCCATACCTTCGACTTGAGTGTAGCCCTGGGTGACGAGACGGGTCTTGTTGCGTACAACTTGTCCATCTTCATCTTGCTTATTCCGAAACACCCATTTGGTTCCAATGATGGTGTGGTTGTCATCCCGCTTTTCAACCAATGTCCACACTTGATTCCTCTCGAAGTTGTGTAGCTCTTCATGCATAGCATTCACACAATCCGGATCCTCAAGAGCTTTTTCAAGCTTCATAGGTTCAATACTATAAATGAATGGATAATGTTTACAAAAGTTAGCCAAACGAGTTTTAGAGCGAGTGATTCTCCCAGTTTGAATATCATCAAAGATTTGTTCGATGGGATCGTCTCTTGTGACTCTTGCTCTAACTTGTGAGAGTTTTTTTCGTTGGGGTGGAACATCCTCTTCATTGTCTTCTTCCTATTCTTGTCCTTCATCATTGTTGTTGGCGTTGTCATTCTCTTGTTGAGGTGGAGAGGGAGGTCGATGTGGTTCATATTCTTGTACTTCCCCACTTCCTCCGTCTTGACGTGCTCCACTTGCGGATGCCTCCATATCAACTTGTGGTTCACCTTGGTCTAAAGTTGAGGCCTCCACTTGAACCGACGAGGTACTCCCCTTCATCTCCTTTGGGCGAATCTTGCCAATGGAAAAATCTTGGATTACTTCTGAAGGATCTTTGTCTCCTACATCAATTGGCAATTGATCTACTTGCGAGCCGTTAGATTCATCAAACTTCACATCCACCGTCTCTTCAACCTTTCGGTTGAAATTCTTGTAGACATGGTAAATGTGAGAGTTTGAGCCATAACCGAGTAGGAAACCTTCATGAGATTTAGGAGCAAATTTCGAATGACGATGCTTATCAAGAATGTAGAACTTTGAGCTAAATACTCGTAAGTATCCAACTTAGGGTTTGTTACCGGTGAGAAGCTCGTATGCCGTCTTGCCAAGAAGCTTGTGAAGATATAGTCCATTCGTAGCATGACAAGCTGTCTCAACCACTTCCACCCAAAAGTGTCTAGGCGTGTTGTATTCATCAAGCATCATTCTCACCATCTCAATAATTTTCCGGTTCTTCCTCTCAACAACTCCATTTTGTTGAGGTGTGTACATAGCCGAGAACTCATGTGAAATCCCTTCATCAAGAAAGGTATCCACATTGATGTTCTTGAAATCCGTTCCACTATCGCTTCGAACCTTCTTGATTTTCACTTCAAATTGGTTTTGGGCCTTCCTAGCGAAATTCTTGAAGATCTTTTGGACATGCGATTTATCATCAAGAAAGAACACCCACGTAAATCTTGAAAAGTCGTCAGCAATGACCAAACCGAACAAGTTACCACTGAGACTCTTGTAGGCGTTGGGACCGAAAAGGTCCATATGAAGTAGCTTGATTGGTCTTCTTGTGGTCATGATGTTCTTCACGGGATGGCTTCCTCCAACCTGTTTTCCTTCTTGACAAACACTGCAAAGTATATCCTTGTCAAACATGACATCTTTAACACCAAGGATATGATCACCTTTAATAAGCTTCTCAAGATTTCGCATACCCACGTGACCTAACCTTCTATGCCACAACCAACCTTTAGAAGATTTAGCAATTAAGCAAGTATGAGGTTGAGCTTTCTTAGTGAAATCAACAATGTATAGCTCACCTCTACGAATACCGGTAAAGACCATATTATGATTATCTCTTTGAAACACTTGGCAATCTATTCCAGTAAATTTAACATTGAGACCGAAGTCAGCTAGTCTAGATATGGAAAGTAGATTATAACCAAGGGATTCAACGAGCATCACATTTTGGATAGAGCTATCATGGGAGATGGCCACCTTACCAAGGCCAACTACCTTAACCTTTGAATTATCACCAAAAGTGACATACTTTCGAGGACCGTCGTTTTCAGCAACCTCACGAAACATGTCCTTATCTCTGGTCATATGATCCGTACATCCACTATCAAGAACCCATTCCTTTCCTCCGGCTATGTAGCCACGAAGATTATCCATAAGACCAAAGTGTCTCATTGACTCATCAAGATCAAAGTCACTATCATCATCCTCATCATAGTATCCATGTTCAACATCATCATGTGAATGATCATCACCTAGAGAGAGCGATTCATTAGATGTATGACCGTGACAATGTGCATGCTTATGAATTCTAATAACTTGCGAGATGATGCTACTAATGACTCCAACATCTCCTTTGGCACGCATAAGGTCACGGAGCTCAAATAGACATTCATCAAACTTAGGATCACTAGTATCCATCTTTTGAAAAGCAATGGACTTTTGAAGAATCTCATCTAGATTTTTCTAGGAATAGTTTGGAAAGTGCTCCTCAAGATATTTCCATATAGTATAAGCACATTCAAGTGTAGGCAAGCATACAAGCAAATTTCTAGGCAATCCTCTCATGATAAGATCAATAGTTATAAGATTGCGGGTCATGTCAAGACACTCATCGGGGGTAGGATGCAAGGGGTCAATAGGGGCACATAAGGGCTAGTAATATACTTGTTCAAATTATATTCATTGAAAAACTCAAGAACCTCATTCTTCTAAGCATTATATAACTCTCCGTCAAGCACAGGCACTCTACGTCTAATACTCCCAATCGTAGACACATCCATCTTCCTCATATGGCGATTAAACCAAAGCAATGGAGACCGAAGCAATTATACCAATTGAAAGGATCGAGAAGAGGGGTCTATAGGAGGTGATTAGACCCTCAAGAAGTAAAAGTGGCAGTTTTTTAAAATTCTTCAAGTTGAGGTGGAGTTTTAGCACAAATTTAAGCATTCACAATACATTTCAAGCAAGCATGGCAAGAGTATGAGCAGCGGAAAGAGTAAAGCATGCTAATTGCAAGAAAGTAAAGGGATGGGATTGGAGTGTGCAAACGCAATGAAGACACGGACATTTTTGGCGTGGTTCCGATAGGTCGTGCTATCGTACGTCCACGTTGATGGAGACTTCAACCCACAAAGGGTAATGGTTGCGCGAGTCCACGGAGGGCTCCACCCACGAAGGGTCCACAAAGAAGCAACATTGTCTATCCCACCATGGCCATCGCCCATGAAGGACTTGCCTCACTCGGGTAGATCTTCACGACGTAGGCGAACTCCTTGCCCTTACAAACTTCCTGGTTCAACTCCACAATCTTGTAGGAGGCTCCCAAGCGACACCTAACCAATCTAGGAGACAACACTCTCCAAAAGGTAATAGATATTGTGTTGATGATGAACTCCTTGCTCTTGTGCTTCAAATGTTGGCTCCCCATCACTCAACTCCCTCTCACATATTTGGATTTGGTGGAAAGATGATTTGAGTGGAAAGCAACTTGGGGAAGGCTAGAAATCAAGATTCTTGTGGTTGGATTGGAATATCTTGATCTCAACACATGAGTAGGTGGTTCTCTCTCAGAAAATGTAAGCTAGAACTATAGGCACGTTCTTATGGCTATCTCACATATGGAGAAGGGGGTGGAGGGGTATATATAGCCTGCACACAAAATCCAATCGTTACAAACATTTGACCCAACTCGGTCAGACTGAATAGAAGAACTCGGTGAGACCACTTAAGTTCAAAATGTGAACATTAGGAATCTTGGTGGGACCGACTGGAACAACTCGGTGGGACCGATGTGCTAGGGTTAGGGCAAACATCAACTCGGTGGCACCGATTGCATCAACTCAGTTAGACCGAAGCAAAGCAATAAGGCAACAGAGAGAATGTCAAGCAAACTTGATGGGACCGATTGCACATTTCGGTGAGACCGAAATAATGCAATGAGAAATGGAGAGTTTGCAAAGCCATCTCGGTGAGACCGAGATCCGTATCGCTGTGACCGAGGTGTTAGGGTTTCTGGCAGTGGCTATGTCAAATGAACTCGATGGCCCTAGATAGAAGGTTTCGATGGGGCCAAGTTTGACTTTGGGTTTTGTACATATTTGGAAATGGGAAAGTGATTCAGGGCTTTGGAGCAATACCACTAAGAATTTTGAGCAAGTAGACCATTAAGCAACACCTCATCCCCTTTTAATAGTATATTGGCTTTCCCATGGACTCAATGTGATCTTGTATCACTGAAGTATATAAATGAAGAGTCTTGAGCTTTTGCCAATATGTCTCCTTAGCATTTTGACGGGGGTTCCACATCCTCTTGTCCATGCCACGCCATTGTTGAACTTGTCTGAAATACACTAGATAAAAACATTAGTCCAACACGAGATATGTTGACATTAATTACCAAAATCACCCAGGGAGCACTTGTGCTTTCACCAACCCCTTCAATGTTGGAGGTCATATACACTATCATAGGAAGGCTTACTAGTAACGAGCGCATTTTTTGCTTTAGTGAAGAGCAAAGCACTTGTTAGTGATAGTTTTTCATTGATAACAACTTGCGAGTGACGACAGGTCCACTCATCACTCGCAACTACTCTACCTCTGATGGGCAGCTGATACGTCTCCAACGTATATATAGTTTACCTCAGACCTACGGGTCCATAGATAGCAGATAGGTGTCTTCTTCTCTCTCTTTGATTCTCAATACCATGTTCTCCTCGATGTTCTTGGAGATCTATCTGACGTAATCTTCTTTTGTGGGGTCCGCATGCTTAACGTTCCATGATGATTTAGTATTACATGAGTTATGTGATTTTGTGAACGAATGTTGTTCGGAGTCCTGGATGAGATCATGGACATGACAAGGAGTCTCGAAATGGTTGAGAGGTAAATATTAACATATAGGACAATAGTATTCGGACACCGGAAGTGCTCCGGAGTGTAACGTATATTTATCGGAGCACCGGAGGGGTTACCAGAGAGCCCTAGAGGTTAATGTGCCAAAGGGGAAGGGGCACACAAGCCCACAAGGGGCTGGCGCACCCCTGATGACCCACAAGTATAGAGAATCTATCGTAGTCCTTTCGATAAGTAAGAGTGTCGAACCCAACAAGGACCAGAAGGAAATGATAAGCGATTTTCAGCAAGGTATTCTCTACAAGCACTGAAATTATAGGTAACAGATAGTTTTGTGATAAGATAATTTGTAACGAGCAACAAGTAACAAAAGTAAATATAGTGCAGTAAGGTGGCCCAATCCTTTTTGTAGCAGAGGACAAGCCTGGACAAACTCTTATATAGAGAAAAGCGCTCCCGAGGACACATGGGAATTATCGTCAAGCTAGGTTTCATCACGATCATATGATTCACGTTTGGTACTTTGATTATTTGGTATGTGGGTGGACCGGTGCTTGGGTGCTGTCCTTACTTGGACAAGCATCCCACTTATGATTAACTTCTATTGCAAGCATCCGCAACTACAACAAAAGTATTAAGGCAAACCTAACCATAGCATGAAACATGTGGATCCAAATCAGTCCCTTACGAAGCAACGCATAAACTAGGGTTTATGCTTCTGTCACTCTAGCAACCTATCATCTACTTATTACTTCCCAATCCCTTCCTCTAGGCCCAAATAAAGGTGAAGTGTCATGTAGTCGACGTTCACATAACACCACTAGAGGAGAGACAACATACATCTCATCAAAATATCAAACGAATACCAAATTCACATGACTACTAATAGCAAGACTCCTCCCATGTCCTCAGGAACAAATGTAACTACTCAGAAAGCATATTCATGTTCATAATCAGAGGAGTATTAATATGCATATAGGATCTGAACATATGATCTTCCACCAAATAAACCAACTAGCATCATCTACAAGGACTAATAAACACTACTAGCAACCCACAGGTACCAATCCCGGACTTAGAGACAAGAATTGGATACAAGAGATGAACTAGGGTTTGAGAGGAGATGGTGCTGGTGAAGATGTTGATGGAGATTGGCCCCCTCGAGATGAGAGGAGCGTTGGTGATGACGATGGTGATGATTTCCCCCTCCCGGAGGGAAGTGTCCCCGGTAGAACAGCTCCGCCAGAGCCCTAGATTGGTTCCGCCAAGGTTCCGCCTCGTGGCTGCGGAGTCTCGTCCCGAAAGCTTGCTTATCATTTGTTACTCAACGAAAGACTCCATATAGCATAAGATGGGCGTTGGAGGGCCACCAGGGGGCCCATGAGGCAGGGGGCGCGCCTAGGGGGTAGGGCGCGCCCCACCCTCGTGGCCAGGGTGTGGCCCCCCTCTGGAACTTCTTGCGCTCAATATTTTTTATATATTCCGAAAATGACTTCCGTGAAGTTTCAGGACTTTTGGAGCTGTGCAGAATAGGTCTCTAATATTTGCTCCTTTTCCAGCCCAAAATCCCAGCTGCCGGCATTCTCCCTCTTTATGTAACCTTGTAAAATAAGAGAGAATAGGCATAAGTATTGTGACATAATGTGTAATAACAGCCCATAATGCAATAAATATCGATATAAAAGCATGATGCAAAATGGACGTATCAACTCCCCCAAGCTTAGACCTCGCTTTTCCTCAAGCGAAAGCCGAAATCGAAAAATATTTCCACATGTTTAGAGATAGAGGTGTCGATAAAAATAAAATACGGACATGAGGGCATCATGATCATTCTTAGAACATCAACTTATATAATTCTTGTCATATGATCTCTTATGCTAGAGTAACAATTCAATCACAATTTCAAGTATGAATCATAAACTTCGTTGAAAACTAACAAACTATAATTTCAGTCATTGGAGCAATTGCAATTTATCATAACATAGGAAAGAGTCAATATAAGAGCTTTTCAGCAAGTCCACATACTCAACTATCATATAGCCTATCACAATTGCTAACACTCACGCAATACTTATGGGTATGGAGTTTTAATCGGACATAGAGAAAGATAGGGGCTTATAGTTTTGCCTCCCAACGTTTTACCTCAAGGGTAATGTCAACAATAATAGTTCATGAAAACTCACATCCAATTCTCCATATATACCAGGATCTTTGCAACATGTTGTGCTTGCCAAAAGATAAAATGTAAAAAGTAAGGGTGAAGATCACCATGACTCTTATGCAAGCTAGGAGATAAAAGTAAAAGATAGGCCCTTCGCAGAGGGAAACAGAGGTTGTCATGCGCTTTTATGGTTGGATGCACAAAATCTTTAATGCGAAATAACGTCACTTTATATTGCCACTTGTGATATGGACGTTTATTATGTAGTCCATCGCTTTTATTTCTTCCGTATCACACGATCATATAAAGCTTATTTTCTCCCACAGTAATAAGTCATACATATTTAGAGGGCAATTTTTATTGCTTGCACCGATGACAACTTACTTGAGGGATCTTACTCAATCCATAGGTAGGTATGGTGGACTCTCATGGCAAAACTGGTTTAAGGGTGTTTGGAAGCACAAGTAGTATCTCTACTTGGTGCAAGGAATTTGGCTAGCATGAGGGGGAAAGGCAAGCTCAATCATGTCCAACGTCAACGCTTTAGCATGTCATATTTTAATGAGTGCTCACAATCATAAAAGATGTCCAAGATAGTGTATTTATATGTGAAGACCTCTCTTTCTTTATTACTTCCTATTAATTGCAACGATGTCCAAAACTATGTTTGAACTCTCAACAACTTTTATTCATCATACCCTTTCTATGTGAGCTCATTACTCTCCATAAGATCCATATGATCTCTTTGTTTCTTTTTATTTCTTTCTCTTTTCTTTTATTCACTCAAGATTATGGCAAAATAATCAAGCCCTTGGCTCAACACTAATCTTTATTATATATAGCTCACGGACTCGATTACATAGAAGGATCATAAAGCAAAACTCACAACTAGATCATACTAAAACTTTATGCTACTAGATCAAGATATTACCAAAAGAATCGAACTAAGAAAAACGGTAAAGATAGAAGTGATGGTGATACGATACCGGGGCACTCCCCAAGCTTGGCAGTTGCCAAGGGGAGTGCCCATACCAGATACTCAATTCTTCTTTGTTGGTGGAGAGGATGTTGGTTTTGTTGATGGCGTAGGCTTCTTCCTTAATTTTCGCTTGAGGACAGAGTTTTGATCCCTTAGGTCATCAATCTCCTGCTCAAGGCTTAATAACTTCTTGCATAATTCCTGTTTGTTTTCCTGCAAGAGGCGAAAAGGGATAAACTCGGTCTTAGGTTTCTTTGCTCTATCAGGGAGGCTTGACTTTTTGAACTCCACATGCATGTCCCCAGGTTGACGTAATGGGACTTCATCTTCACCTGAACTCGTCTCCTCCTTTCCCAGGGTTCATAGTCCTCTTCTTCTTCCGTAGTCCAACCACAACACTCCACGTCCCCATAGACCTTAGGATCTAGAAGATAATCAGCCACATAGCTTTGTCCTTTCGAATCCTGGGACGACATATTGCTCTAGTCTGTAGCAAAAATAGCTCGAAACAAGAACATGAGATTTTTGCGTGAGATTGTGGTCAAAACTTTCGGGAGGTTATTTAATGAATTTTTAACGACCAAAATACGTAACGTGCAAGAAAACGGAGTCCGGAGAGCACATGAGGTGCCCACGAGGCAGGGGGGCGCGCCCTCCGCCCTCGTGGAGCCCTCGTGTCCTTCCCGAGCTGCTTCTTATTTTTCTATTTTTCTAAATATTCCAAAACGGAGAAAAATTGCCATTAGAACTGTTTTGGAGTCGGTTTACTTACCGTACCACATACCTATTCCTTTTCGGAGTCTGAAACATTCCGAAAAGTGTCCCTTATGTATTCCTCCGGGGTTGCGGTTTCAATAATATTGGTTTCAACATTTATAGGATTACCTGAGATATAATGTTTGATTCTTTGACCGTTCACCACCTTCGGATTTGTGCCTTCGAAGTTGTTGATTTTTATGGCACCGGAACGATAGACCTCCTCGATAACGTAAGGACCTTCCCATTTAGAGAGAAGCTTTCTTGCAAAAAATCTTAAATGAGAGTTGTATAGCAATACATAATCACCTACATTAAACTCACGCTTTTTTATCCTTTTGTCATGCCATCTTTTAACCTTTCCTTTAAACAATTTGGCATTCTCATAGGCTTGAGTTCTCCATTCATCAAGTGAGCTAATATCAAATAACCTTTTCTCACTGGCAAGTTTGAAATCATAATTGAGATCTTTAATATCCCAATAAGCCTTATGTTCTAGTTCGAGAGGTAAGTGACATGCTTTTCCATAAACCATTTTATATGGAGACATACCCATAGGATTTTTATATGCAGTTCTATAGGCCCATAATGCATCATCAAGTTTCTTGGCCCAATTCTTTCTAGATCTATTAACAGTCTTTTGCAAAATTAATTTGAGATATCTATTACTCAATTCTACTTGACCACTAGACTGTGGGTGATAAGGGGATGCAATTCTATGATTAACATCATACTTAGCAAGCATTTTACGGAAAGCACTATGAATAAAATGTGAACCACCATCAGTCATTAAACACCTAGGGACTCCAAACCTCGGAAAAATAACTTCTGTAAGCATCTTAATAGAGGTGTTATGATCAGCACTACTAGTTGGAATAGCTTCTACCCACTTAGTAACGTAATCAACATCAACTAAAATATGTATCCATTAGAGGCAGGAAAAGGTCCCATATAATCAAAGCCCCAAAGATCAAATGGTTCGATAACAAGCGAATAATTCATAGGCATTTCTTGACGTCTACTAATATTACCGATTCTTTGACATTCATCACAAGATAAGAAAAACTTACGGGCATCCTTGAAGAGAGTAGGCCAATAAAAACCGGATTGCAATACCTTATGTGCAGTTCTATCTCCATCATGGTGTCCTCCATAAGCCTCGGAGTGACACTTGCGTAGGATCTGTTCCTGTTCATGCCCAGGTACACAACGTCTAATAACACCATCTAGTCCTTCTTTATAAAGATGTGGATCATCCCATAAGTAATATCTTAAATCGTAGAAAAACTTTTTCTTTTGTTGGTATGTGAAACTAGGTGGTATAAATTTAGCAACAATGTAATTAGCATAATCAACATACCATGGAGCAGTATGAGAAGCATTTATGACATTTAATTGTTCATCAGGAAAGCTATCATCAATAGGTAGTGGGTCATCAAGAACATTTTCTAACCTAGACAAGTTGTCTGCAACGAGGTTCTCAGCTCCCTTTCCATCAATAATATGCAAATCAAATTCTTGTAGCAAGAGAACCCATCTACTAAGTCTAGGTTTAGCATCTTTCTTTTCCATGAGATATTTAATAGCAGCATGATCAGTGTGAATAGTTACTTTAGAATCAACAATATAAGGTCTGAACTTATCACAAGCAAATACAACTGCTAAAAATTCTTTTTCAGTAGTGGCATAATTTCTCTGGGCATTGTCTAGAGGTTTACTAGCATATTGAATAACATTTAATTTCTTATCAACTCTTTGCCCTAGAACAGCACCTACAGCATAATCACTAGCATCACACATAATTTCAAAAGGTAAATTCCAATCAGGTGGTTGAACAATAGGTGCAGAGATCAATTTTTCTTAAGTATTTTAAAGGCTTCTACACAATCATCATCAAAGACGAATGGTATATATTTTTGTAATAAATTAGTTAGAGGCTGAGAAATTTTTGAGAAGTCCTTAATGAACCTCCTATAAAAACCGGCATGACCAAGAAAACTTCTTATACCTTTGATGTCCTTGTTACACGACATCTTTTCAATAGCATCAACTTTAGCTTTATCAACTTCAATGCCCCTTTCAGATATTTTGTGCCCCAAGACAATACCTTCATTAACCATAAAGTGGCATTTATCCCAATTCAAGACAAGGTTAGTTTCTTCACATCTCTGCAAACACGATCAATGTTGCTTAAACAATCATCAAAAGAGGATCCATAAACGGAGAAATCATCCATGAATACCTCACATATATTTTCACAAAAATCATAAAATATAACCATCATGCATCTTTGAAAGGTAGCAGGTGCATTACATAAACCAAAAGGCATACATCTATAAGCAAAAGTACCGAAAGGGCAAGTAAAAGTGGTCTTAGATTGATCATTGGCTGACACAGGTATTTGAGAGAAACCAGAATAACCATCTAGAAAGCAAAAATGTGTATGCTTGGATAATCTTTCTAGCATTTGATCAATGAAAGGTAAGGGGTAATGATCGTTTTTAGTAGCCTTATTTAATTTGTGGAAATCAATTGCCATCCTATAACCTGTAATAATTCTTTGCGGAATCAATTCATCTTTATCATTAGGAACGGCATTAATACCTCCCTTCTTAGGAACACAATGGACAGTACTTACCCACTGACTATCAGCAACGGGATAAATTATACATGCCTCATGGAGCTTTAGTATTTCTTTTCTTACCACTTCTTTCATCTTAGGATTCAACCATCGTTGATGATCAATAACTGGTTTGGCATCTTTCTCCAAATTTATTTTGTGTTGACATTGAGTGGGACTAATGCCCTTAAGATCATCAAGAGTATATCCAATAGCAGCACGGTGCTTCTTCAGAGTTTTCAATAATTTTTCTTCCTCCTTCTCTGAAAGGTTAGCACTAATAATAATAGGATATATCTTCTTTTCATCAAGATACACATATTTAAGAGTATCAGGCAAAGGTTTAAGATCAAACACGAGATCACCCTTGGGTGGAGGAGGATCCCCTAAGATTTCAACAGACAAGTTGTGTTTCAGAATAGGTCCCTGTTTAAAGAACACTTCATCTATTTCCCTTCTTTCATTCATAAACATATCATTTTCATGGTTTAGCAAATATTATTCTAAAGGATCACTAGGAGGTACGGCAATAGAAGCAAGACCAATAATTTCATCTTTACTAGGCAATTCTTCTTCACGGTGTTGTCTACGAAATTTAGAAAAGTTGAACTCATGAGACATATCACCTAAACCAATAGTAATAACATCCTTTTTGCAGTCTATCCTAGCATTAACAGTGTTTAAGATGGGTCTACCAAATATAATGGGACAAAAGTTATCTTGTGGGGAACCAAGAACAAGAAAATCAGCAGGATATTTAGTTTTCCCACACAAGACTTCAACATCTCTAACAATCCCAATTGGTCAAATAGTATCTCTATTGGCAAGTTTAATTGTGACATCAATATCTTCTAACTCAGCAGGTGCAATATCATGCATAATATCGTTGTACAAGTCAATAGGTATTGCACTAGCACTAGCACCCATATCACACAAGCCATGATAACAATGATCTCCTATTTTAACAGAAATAACAAGCATGCCATCCACATGTCTATGTTTATCTTTAGCACAAGGTTAGCAATTCTAGCAGTTTCATCACAGAAATAAATAACATGCCCATCAATTTTATCAGCCAAGAGATCCTTAACAATAGCAATATTAGGTTCAACTTTAACTTGCTCAGGAGGTGTATAGGTTCTAATATTGCTTTTACGAACCACAGTTGAAGCTTTAGCATGATCTTTTATCCTAACAGGAAAAGGTGGTTTCTCAACATAAGCAGTAGGAAAAATAGGATCATTATAAGTGATAGTCTTTTCTTCAACTTTAATAGGTGCAACTACTTTTACTTCTATGGGAGGATGATATTTAAACCACTTCTCCTTAGGGAGACCAACATGAGTAGCAAAAGATTCACAAAAAGAAGCTACTATCTCAGAGTCAAGTCCATATTTAGTGCTAAATTTGCGGAAAACATCAGTATCCATAAAAGATTTAACACAATCAAACTTAGGTGTCTTACCTGACTTCTTACCTTCGTCGAGATCCCAATCTTCAGAGTTGCGTTTAATTCTTTCCAATAAATCCCATTTGAATTAAATAGTCTTCATCATAAAAGAGCCAACACAAGAAGTATCGAGCATGGTGCGGTTGTTATCAGAAAGCCGAGCATAAATTTTTTGAATAATCATTTCTCTTGAGAGCTCATGATTGGGGCATGAATATAAAATTGGCTTAAGCCTCCCCCAAGCTTGAGCGATGCTTTCTCCTTCGCAAGGCCAAAACTTATATATATAATTACGATCACGATGTACAAGATGCATAGGATAAAACTTCTGATGAAATTCCAATTTCAATCGTTTGTAGTTCCATGATCCCATATCATCACATAGCCTATACCATGTCAATGCATCTCCCTCCAAAGATAAAGGGAAGACCTTCTTCTTGATAACATCATCGGGCATACCTGCAAGCTTAAATAATACACAAACTTCATCCACATATATTAGGTGCTCATCAGGATGTAATGTTCCATCTCCTGCAAAAGGATTAGCTACCAGTTTTTCTATCATACCCGAAGAAATTTCAAAGCAGACATTTTCATTTTCAGTAGGTTCAATAGGTTCAGTAGGTTGAGGAGCAACTCTTTGCTCTACTGGTCGGGGTGAAGATACCCCGAACAAGCCCCTCAGAGGATTACTTTCCATAGTAACAAGTGACAGTAAATTTCAGCACACTATATAAATTTTTCCTTACCAAATTCCACCTACCAAAGGCGCTTCACTCCCCGGCAACGGCGCCAGAAAAGAGTCTTGATGACCCACAAGTATAGGGTATCTATCGTAGTCCTTTCGATAAGTAAGAGTGTTGAACCCAATGAGGAGCAGAAGGAAATGATAAGCAATTTTCAGCAAGGCATTCTCTACAAGCACTGAAATTATAGGTAACAGATAGTTTTGTGATAAGATAATTTGTAACGAGCAACAAGTAACAAAAGTAAATATAGTGCAGCAAGGTGTCCCAATCCTTTTTGTAGCAAAGGACAAGCCTGGACAAACTCTTATATAGAGAAAAGCGCTCCCGAGGACACATGGGAATTATCGTCAAGCTAGGTTTCATCGCGATCATATGATTCGCGTTCGGTACTTTGATAATTTGGTATGTGGGTGGACCGGTGCTTGGGTGCTGTCCTTACTTGGACAAGCATCCCACTTATGATTAACCTCTATTGCAAGGATCCGCAACTACAACAAAAGTATTAAGGTAAACCTAACCATAGCATGAAACATGTGGATCCAAATCAGTCCCTTACGAAGCAACGCATAAACTAGGGTTTAAGCTTTTGTCACTCTAGCAACCCATCATCTACTTATTACTTCCCAATGCCTTCCTTTAGGCCCAAATAATGGTGAAGTGTCATGTAGTCGACGTTCACATAACACCACTAGAGGAGAGATAACATACATCTCATCAAAATATCGAACGAATACCAAATTCACATGACTATTAATAGCAAGACTTCTCCCATGTCCTCAGGAACGAACGTAACTACTCACAAAGCATATTCATGTTCATAATCAGAGGAGTATTAATATGCATATAGGATCTGAACATATGATCTTCCACCAAATAAACCAACTTGCATCAACTACAAGGAGTAATTAACACTACTAGCAACCCACAGGTACCAATCCCAGACTTAGAGACAAGAATTGGATACAAGAGATGAACTAGGGTTTGAGAGGAGATGGTGCTGGTGAAGATGTTGATGGCGATTGGCCCCCTCCCGATGAGAGGACTGTTGGTGATGACGATGGTGATCATTTCCCCCTCCGTGAGGGAAGTTTGCCCGGCAGAACAGCTCTGCCAAAGCCCTAGATTGGTTCCGCCAAGGTTCTGCCTCGTGACGGCGGAGTCTCGTCCACAAAGCTTGCTTATAATTTTTTCCTCAATGAAAGACTCCATATAGCAGAAGATGGGCATCGGAGGGCCACCAGGGGGCCCATGAGGCAGGGGGCGCGTCCAGGGGGGTAGGGCGCGCCCCCCACCCTCGTGGCTAGGGTGTGGCCCCCCTCTAGAACTTCTAGCGCTCAGTATTTTTATATATTCTGAAAATGACTTCCGTGAAGTTTGAGGACTTTTGGAGCTATGCATAATAGGTCTCTAATATTTGCTCCTTTTCCAGCCCAGAATCCCAGCTGCCGGCATTCTCCCTCTTTATGTAAACCTTGTAAAATAAGAGAGAATAGGCATAAGTATTATGACATAATGTGTAATAACAGCCCATAATGCAATAAATATCGATATAAAAGCATGATGCAAAATGGACGTATCAACCCCTCCTAGGCCACCGGCCAAGTGGGGGAAGGAAAGGGGGGAGTCGGCCTCCCCCTTCCTTTCCTCTCCCTCTCTTCCTTTCCCCTTCCAGCAAATATGGTAGGGGCGCATTGGAATAGGCCCCCAAGTAGGATTCCTCCTACTTGGGGCACCCCATGGCTGTTCCCCTCCCCCTCCCACCTATATATACGTGGGGAGGGGCCCCCTAGAACACACACCAACAATTGTTAGCCATGTGCAACGCCCCCCTCCACAGTTTACGCCTCCAGTCATATCTTCATAGTGCTTAAGCGAACGCTACAAAAAAAGACACATCCGTGACATTTTGGGCTGAACGAATTTTTTTTCTGTCATACATATGACACTTCTATGATGAAACCCGGTATCATCATAGATGTGGTGGGTTCCTACTTCTATGACAAAAAATCATGACAGAAAATGGGCTTTTCGTCCTAGGCGGGCCGGAGACGCAGCTGCATGACATTCTTTGGGTCGTCCATGACGGAAAAAACCGTGGTAGAAGCGAGGGGGAGGAAACTTTCGGGGAGTTCCCGGTTACGGTGGGAGGTCGGGGGCCGAGTGATGCGCTTTTCTCTCGTACACGTACGCGCGTGCGTGCGAGGCGTTGGCTCTAACTGAACCCGAGCGAGGCGTTGGGCTCTAACTGAACCCGAGCGATTGCACTGCAGGCTACGCATTATTGAACCCGAGTGATCGATCGATGGCTGTTAACTGAACCCGATCGAGCGATTCCTTCACTACTACTGCTAACTGAAGTCGATCGATGCTGCCTCTGGATGAACAGTGAGCGTTACCGGGGGGGGGGGGGGGGGTTGGATGAACAGCTCCCGGTGGGGGTGGATGAACATGACCCCATGGTGTTGCCTCTGGATGAACAGGACCCCGATCGATCGAGCCGGTTGGGGCTGGATGAACAGGACCCCGTGGAGGGCTGGATGAACAGGACCACCTCGTGGAGGGCAGGATGAACAATAAACGGTGGAGGGCAGGATGAATAGTAGCCCGTGGAGGGGTGGTTGAACAGGAGCCCGTGGAGAGGGCTGGTTGAACAGTAGCCGGTGGAGTAGCGCGCGGTGGAGGCTGGATGAACAGGAGCCCGTGGATGAACAGTCGTAGGTGGAGGCTGGAGGAGGTCGACGGTGGATGAACAGTAGCTCGTGGAGGCTGGAGGGGGTCGACAGTGGAGATGAATAGTATCCCGTGGAGTCTCGTTTTGCGGTACGCCACACCCCTCCCGATGAACAAGACCCCCGTTTCGACCGTAGCGCTCCAACACAAGTCCGTTCTGTCCGTTTTGCGGTACGCCACACCCCTCCTGATCAACAGGACCCCCGTTTCGACTATAGGAGGTCCGTTTCCTCCGTTTAGCGGTACGCCAGACCCCTCCCGATGAACATGATCCCGTTTCGAACATGGCAGGTCGAACACAAGGCCGTTTCCTCCGTTCTGCGGTACGCCAGGCCTCGTTTCCATTGCCTGTTCCATCCAAGCCCTCCCGATGAACACGACGCATTCCGTTGCCTCCCCATGAACACGACGACGACGCTGTTTCTCCGTTCCGACCCAGCAATGTACACGAGCCCTGGCCGTACGTATGCGCGAGTAGGCGTTTGAGACCCCGCCCCTATGTACACATACGTGGTCGTATATTCTTTCTTGCACCCTGGCCGTTGTACGTACGTGTACATGCTACGTGCGCGCCTCTACTACGACACGTGCACGCCTCTACTACGGCACGTGCGCGCCTCTACATCGACCAGTATGTACGTACACGTTCGCGACCAGAATGACAACGCTACGTACGCTTCGACCAGGTGGGTCCCGACTGTCAGGCACTTCCTTGCCTGCGAAGATGTAGCTCGTGGGTCCCAGCAGTCAGGGGGCGAATCATTTTTTTTTGCCCGAACACACTTCCTTGTGTGCGAAGATGTAGCTGGTGGGTTCCAGCAGTCAGGGAAACGTTTTTTTTGCTAAATACAATGGCCCGTCCGATGGGTCCCAGCTGTCAGGTGGAGGAATCATTATTTTCCGCGTAATAAGGAGGCACTTCCTTACTACGGCCGTGGACCCAGCTGTCAGCCTCTCCACGTACGGTCCACGTCCGATGGAAGTCGTTCTTGACCATGTTGACCATGCCGCGCCGAGAGCACCAAGGCGGTGGACGACGGTGAGGCCTAGGAAGGGGATGACACGGAGACAGGGAAGACTCGGCAGTTGTTTCCCACGCGGAGGGGAGTACGTGTAACGCCCCGGACACACCCGCCGGTGGTCGTTATTCCTGGCGGGATCTAGACTGGCCCCATAGATCAATACTAGTCTTTTCTGCGCACTTTGTCCTCACTCGTGCGCACCCGGGAGCAACTTTCCGGTTGGTCACCCATCCTGACACTACTCCAAGCTGAGCACGCTTAACTTTGGAGTTCTGTCCGAATGGGCTACCGAAAAAGAAGGAATTCCTTATTGATATGAGTAGTCTATCATCCTTAATAAGAGGCCATCATAGTACGATTGTACGAGGGTTTACTGGTTCGTCTGCCATCGCCGGAGAATAACAACAGGTGTGGGTGAGTAGAGGGATGGCTAGGCCAGCGATGGGAGTATGGTCGGGCGGTGAGGCCTGCGCGGCAGCACAGCCGGCCGCGAGGAGGAGGGAGCAGGCAGTCCCGCCGGCCCTTGTTTGAGCGGCTGGAGCAGGAAGAGTAGAGATTGAAGAAGCACGACGGCCGTTGGATGGACATCCAACAGTCAGTGCTTGTGTGTCAACCTTTTTTTAGGAAAGCCTCAAATCTATGGAAAACAGCATACAGCCCATCTGCCATTATTTCTAATAATTTACAGCCCATTTGCTAATTCTTAAGGTTTTTTTGGAGGCCATATTATTTTTGTTAGCATTACAACCCATATTGTGGCAACGGCTAAAAAATTATACGAAATTTTGCATATTTCGGTGCGGTCCGAACTGTTTTTAATCCCGAAATTTCGACTCACATTCAAACTGATTTTAAAAATAAATGTATATCAATATAAAATCCAACAAATTCTCCACGCATAAAAATTAATGTAATTTAAAATCTTGAAATGAAAAAAAGATATTTGAAACTAATTGACGGTTTGATGTGTTTAAAAAATGTACAACCCATTTCTCATTATTGATGGGCCATTTTCTCGGCCAGCCGAATGAAAGCTCTCCTCGTCTTGAAAGATTTGCAGCCCAACAGGCCTGACAAAGCGAATTACTTGGCAAATCACAAAAAATTGTGCTGTGGCCGTGGATCCAGCTGTCAGCCTCTCCATGTACAGCACTCTTCCGATGGAAGTCACGTTGACCACGCCGCACAGAGAGCACCACGGCGGTGGACGACGGCAAGGCCTAGGAAGGGGACGACGTGGCAGTGGAAGCGCGCGCGAAGAGGACTACGAGGGTTCACTGGTTCGGCTGCGGTGTGAGGCTGCCATCGCCGTAGGGCCTGGCCAGCGGTGGGAATAGTAGGGGGCGGTGAGGCCTCTGCGGCAGCACAGCCGGCCACGGGAGGCAGGAGCATGCGACACGATCGGCGCTACTTTGGGCGGCTGGAGCAAGAAGACCAGAGGTTGAAGAAGCACTACGGCCGTTGGATGGACATCGTACGGTCACTGGAGTTAGAATCGTTCATATTGACTAAGTTGACAAAGCCCTTCGTCCCTGTCAACTTAGTAGGCCCACAAGTTAGCCTCCCAGCAAGGTGGGTCCCAGCTAGCCGGGGGAATATTCATTTTTTTGTGCGTAATAAGGAGGCACTTCCGGTGGGTCTGAGCTGACAGCGGGGGGAACGTTTTTTCGTGAAATACAGTGGCCCGTCCGGTGGGTCCCAGTAGTCAGGGGGAAACGATTTTTTTCGCAAAATACTGGTGGCCCGTCCGGTGGGTCCCTGCTATCAGGTGGAGGAATCATTATTTTCCGTGTAATAAGGAGTCACTTCCTTACTGCCATCGTGGACCCAGCTGTCAGCCTCTCCACATACAGTCCATGTCCGATGGAAGTCGTTCCTTCCACGTTGACAATGCCGCGCCGAGAGCACCAGGGCGGTGGACGACGGCGAGGCCTAGGAAGGGGACGACGCGGAGCCGGTGAAGACGCGGCAGTGGATGCCCACGCGGAGAGGAGTATGAGGGTTCACTCGTTCGGTTGCGGTGTGAGGCTGCCGTCGCCGCAGGGCCTGGCCAGTGGTGGGAATAGTAGGGGCGGTGAGGCCTCCACGGCAGCACAGCCGGCCACGGGAGGCAGGAGCAGGCGGCACGACCGACGCTGCTTTGGGCGGCTGGAGCAAGAAGACCAGAGGTTGAAGAAGCACTACAGCCGTTGGATGGACATCGTACGATCGCTGCAGCTAGAATCATTTATATTGACTAAGTTGACAAAGCCCTTGGTACGTCAACTTAGTAGGCCCATAGGTCAGCTTCCGAAACAGTGCACCCCAGATGTCAGGGGGAGGAATTATTTTTTGGGCGGGTGAAGCTAGAATATCCGAGATTGAAGAAGAGGCACGGCATCCGTTGGATGGACATCCAACAGCCACTGCTGATAGAACCGTGTGTTGACTATAAGTTGACAAAGCCTTGCATACGCGTCAACTCTATTTTTTAGGGGACGCGTCAACTTAGTAAGGCCCGATGTGTGTGGCAGAGAACTTATAGCCCATTTGAGATTTGTAAGAATGTGTAGCCCATTTTTGAATTCTAATGAAATTTACTACAACCCATTTACAATTTGTTAAAAGTACAGCCCATTTCAACCAACCGTTCAAAACAGAATTCAATAAAATTTCCCACATTTTGATGGGATCCGAAATATTTTTATCCCGAAATTTCTAGTCAGATTAAATGCAATTTCAATATAAATTTATATTACGTAAAAATCCAACGAAACATTGCGCTCGCAACAATTAATGAAATTAAAATTTTCAATATCCAAAAATAATATTTTATAAAGTAATCACGTGTTTGGTGCATTTTTTTATAGTTACTGCCCAGTTTTTATAATTACATCCCATTTATTATTTCTTAAAGCCCATTTTCTTGTTAAGCCTAATGCATCCCTCCTAGGAAAGATTTGCAGCCCAGCGGGGCGGAGAATAACAACTTGACCTTGCTTGGGTATTCCTAAAAAAAATATAGCTGGGCTAGCCATTTTCAGCTTGAAAAAAAATTAATATCTGGGCTGGATATCTGGCCTGGGCTAGACGGGCCACAACACGCCTAGTTAATACCTGCTGCGATGTTTTCATTGTTGTTTAGAGGAGAAAAATTAATATCTGGGCTAAACATCGAAAAACTCTGCAGTGCTCACACCTAAAAAACACAAATACTGCTCGAGCTGCTTGGTCGCAGCTAACGGCCGCTTCTTGTGCAATTCTCTCGTTTATTGACTAGTACTACGTAGGTTGACAATGGTGTGGGACCGTGATGTCAGGAAACCAAGGGGAAGCAAAATAAATAACTCCAGCGAGCGCTTCCATCTCTGTCTCGTTGTCTCCCGTGGAAACCCCTTTCCTCCCTTTTTTTGCTCGGGCAAGGACCAATGCATGCAGCACGTCCATGCAGTTATTAGGCAAGAAATAAAAGCGCTTTGCATGCTATGAATTACGATGGTCTGCATGGGTAGCTAATAAGGCATCCTCTTAACTGCTGTGATTAAATGTTGTGTTTAGAAGAGAGAAATATTCTTCTTTTCCACCAATCTGCTTGCACCTAGGTCGTGATGCACCTTCTAATACGACTTATTCACCTAGACGGAGGGAGTATAGTTTTATACATATATATATGTATATATATATATAATAAGGAGGCACTTGCGTACGTAGGCTATGGACCTGGTGGGTCCCCATTGTCATCCTCTCCAAGTAAAGTCATCTCCTCGCCCGCGCGCGCTTTCCGCCCGAAACAGTCAGCGCCGCCCGCCCCGCTTCCCGGTGCAGGCGATTGCTCCGCCTTCAAACGACACAAGTGTCGTCCGTCCATCCATCTGCCACCCACATTAATGATACGCGGTTGTCGAGGCGGCTACTCCGGCGCCACACGTCCGTCCCTCCACCCGCCCATCATTGCTATATAAACTGCTGCGCCGGCCATAGCCGTAGTCATCCGCATCCGTTCCCTTTATCCTGTCCACACCACTACTGCCCACCATGGCTTCCTCGCGCTCCAGCGCTCTTCGGGACGGGCGGACGACGGACCACAAGGTGATGGCAGCCATTGCTGCCAACCGGCTGGCCGGCAGGCAGCCGGAGGATGACGACGTCCCAATCGAGAACATGGTAGTCGACCATCCGGCGCCAACCCCCTCCTCTGCGCCATCCTCACCGGGGCATTGCACCATGACCATCGGCGAGGCCCGTGCCCAATATATGGACAGTGTGAGGCAGATGCGTCAGGAGCAGTTCCGGGAGGCGCAGGCCGACGCCGCCTACAACCACCATCTCCTCCAGGAGCATCTACACGCGGAGGAGCAGATCGCCGCGGAGCGGGCGGAGCAGGAGGCACTGCTCGACTCGTACCGCTCCGCCTGCAAGGGCCGCCTCGAGCGCTGGCGGGAGCACATGCGGGTAGCGGAGGCTCCGACCGCCTACAAAGAGGCTAGCAAAGAGGGCGATGAAGTGGGCGAGGCGCTGTTTGGCGAGACTGGGGACGAGGCAGAGGACAATACCGGCTCCGACAAGTCCCTGCTCCGCTGGCGTCGACGAGGCCCTACTCTGCCGAGGCCCCGCGGCGCCAACAACGAGGCAGAAGACACCGCCGGCTCCGCCGAGGCCCCGCCCCGCCAACAACGAGGCAGAGGACATCGCCAGCTCAGCCGAGGCCCCACCCTGCCGGCAACGTGGGGGAGGATTTCCACCACTCCGCTGAGGCGCCGCCCGCCGGCAATGAGACAGAGGACATCGCCGGCTCCGCCGAGGCCCCGCCCCGCTGCCAACGAGGCCGCGCCACACAGAAAACAAGGAAGAGTAGAACACGGTAGGTCGCCGCCGCTCGGGTCCAAGTAAGGCCACCGCTGCTACCCTCCTGTTGAAGCCAAGCTAGGCAGGTTGACCATTGATGGCCGGTTAGCTTCTTGGTGGCGACGTGGAGTCGGGGAGTTCTGCTAGAGAATAACGCTGCTTCTACTTAAGTGCTGGTGCAGTTGGCTGACTGACACGTGGGCCCAACAGGCCACATGTCAGTTACATAACTGCACCTGCAGTTAAGTTACTGAAGCTTCTGTTCGGCTCAGCGGGACACAGGTGGGTAGCTTCGGTTAATTAATTATACCTCTAGCGCACCCATTTTTAGTTGAAGAATGTATGAAATGTAATGAAATCTGGCATGTATATATGAAATCCGGCCGTGTATGAATGAATTTTATTTGATTAGTTCGAATTCCTGTATCACTGACATTGGATGAACATGCAAAACAATATGTACTAGCATTATTCCCAGGGTGATCACCTCGTTTGCAGCAGTTTCACATGTACTCCCTCCGGTCCTTTCTAGTCCGCATACAAGTTTTGTCTGCAGTCAAAGTATCTCTACATTGACCAATCTTTTACAAAAAACTATGCACTTTCACAATGTGCGAAGTAAAAAGGAACAGAAGGAGTACAAAGAGTTTGAGCAGGTTTTTAGCGTTTCTGTACATTGCAATCAAACACACAGGCCTGACAATTCATAGAGAACATTCAAAACAATCGATGATTATGCATCTCAGCGACTCACATGTCAGAGGCAATATTTACTTCACAACTAAAGAATAAAGAAAAAATGATCGACACTGCTGACAGCAAGGGCGTCCCATTCGAAAATATCAAACGCATGTCTTGCTAAAATCAATGAGCAAAATTTGACAAGGTTGTCCCATTCCAAAATATCAAATGCCTACGATTGTGGAATGGGTAGGGTTTGCCATCAGTTCGGACATTGACATGGCACCTCGTGCTAAATAAACCAGCTGTTCTTTTTATGTAGTTCCACCAAAATCAACCAAATTTGCGCGTAGCTTGTATGATTTCGCCCTTATATGTTGCAACGCCTTGAACTTATCGGCACCTCCTTTCTTGTGGTGGAAATGAATGATTCGATGTATGCATGAACATTTTGTGCAGTTCCCATTGAAATCAAGCTGAGCACCCCTGTTTGCACAAATACAAAAAAGTGGTTAGTATAGAGCAAACTGTACTATGAATTGACAGTTTCAACAGGCACATACATGGTCCATGTAGAGCACATTTTTAGAAAAATGGAACTCACCAGAAAGAATCCTAGAACAACATTGTACTCGCGCATCACAGCAAAAAAATGGAGATTTTGTCAGTCCTTCTGAGCTGAAGTTAGTTTGGTCTTGTGGGGAGTAATGTAACCATCCTTCAACTGCTCCTTCTGATGATAAGATAGACAGGGCTTCTTCATCCTGGCATAATCGGAACTAGTCACTTCACGTACTCCATATTCTTCTTCAGAGGAAGATGATCCTGTTGTGCAAAGACAAGAGGACTACTAAATGCTAGCATCACTGTTTGCTCGAAAAAAGGAAAGGAAATATTTAAAACAGCACAGATGAAGCACTTCTCAAGGACAATACCACTTTTTCATGACAGCACCGGGAGTTGATTTTTGTTTTTCTTCCCCTTGTTCTTCCCCTTCATCACTTGGTTCAATAACAAACAAGCTTCGCCTTCAATGTAAGATTTGGCATGTCAATTAGGGAGCACAAGTATAGTACTAAACTTAATTTTCTGATGAAAGTGGCAAAATACAGGCCAACAGTTGTGAAATATCCTTATCTTACCTCAATGGGATATTACGGTGCACATACAGATTGGAAGTCTTGTCTCCATTTGTGCAGTTCACTAAAATTAAGCAACATTATCGTACAAGTAGCACAACATATGAATGCACACTGCAGAATCATGTGAAAGAAGGCTAGTACTGATCTCTCATGATGCGGAATTCAAACAACTCACAAGAAGAAGATCTGAACCAAATTCGCCTTAAGGGATAGGAAGTAAGATCTCCTCTTGTGCAGTTCCACTAAGATCAAGCAATCAAGCAACGTTGTCGGTGTGACATTTTATTTGAACTGCACAAAACACTCCTAAAACAAAAGTGTTTTGTGCAGTGCAACAAAAGGTCACAATGGCAATGGGGTGAAGCAGATAACCCTGTTTACACAGAGGTGCAAAGGAAACTATAAGTGGTCAATAACGGTGGATGACACAGAAGCCAACAAAAAGAAGCATCTACCTTATCTAAATGGGAAACAAAGCAAGACAGTAGCATTTCTCAAACGGTGGCATTGATTAATATTAACATAGAGATTATATTAACAATAAAATTCATTAAACATGTAATTTGCTTTTAACTGTGGCATTGCATCAATTTTCCAGCGGCATTATTAGAGGGTGTTTGTTTACAGGGACATTTTGGTGTAGGGACTAAAAAAACTCCGTGTTAGTCCCATCTAAACCAAAGAGGAGGGACTTTTAGGGACTAAAAGTGGGCATTTGGGACTAAAGAAAGAAGACCCCGAGGGAGTCTTTTTTGGGACTTTTTCCAACAGTTGCCCCTGCCACGCATCGCACCTTGTCTCTATTAGTTCATTACTAGGGGTAACATGGTCTTTTAGCATGTCATTTAATAACCTCTAGTCCATGTTTAGTCCCTGGAACCCAGCAGGTAGGGACTAGGGAGTTTTTAACCAAACAGGGCCTTAGATTAACAACAACTAATGAGTTGCACGGGACAGTGGACGCACCAGCACCATGTGCATCTACCGATGTACTGTGGTCATGCACAGTCTGTTGCAACAAAGAACAAGCAACCAAGGAGCATATTTGTGTTCGTCCCAGTTTTGTTATCTTTAGACGCCTTTCCCTATGTGGGCGCAACAAATCTAGTCCTGCTCAAACTCTACAGCCTTGTCCCTTCCTTTCCTTTTTGAACTAGTACTTTCGCCCCTTCCTTTCCTCTTTGAACCACGTCCTAGATTTATGCGATACAACTTTCCCCACTACTTTCCCCCATTCCTTTCCTCTTTGAACCACGTCCTAGATTAATGCTATACAACTTTCCCCTTCATTTCCTCTTTGAACCACGTCCTAGATTCATGCTATATACAACTTTTCCCACTACTTTCCCCCACTCCTTTCCTCTTTGAACCACGTCCTAGATTCATGGTATACATGCAGCTAGAGCAATGCATGTGGAGTAAGTAAATTATACCTTAAGGTTCTTTGGGCGTGGTTCGGTGGGCGACGGGACGGCGGCGAAGAAGAAGGGGTCGGAGGCCCTCCCGCGCCGCCGCTGGGTGGAAAGTGAACAGCTGCGCCGGTAGTCCCTCGCCGACGGCGACAGCGTTAAGCCTCCTTCCCTTCCCGGTGGACGGATCCTACCGGCTCGTTGAGCAGCAGTGAGGGGAGAGAGAGGCCAACGAAGTCTTGTTTAGATCTGGAGAGGGCGAGAGAGTGTGAAGAGAGCAACTACAAGCGCTGAGGCTCCAGCGGAGAGGGCGAGAGAGTGAGCGAACAGGCTAACCAGCTACACAACCCTCCTGTTATGTTCAACGAGAGGGAAATAACCTTTTATACATTCCTGCATTCGTGTGACAAGCATGCCGTGTGTTTTTTGTGTGTGTGTGGGAGTCATTGGGATTTCAATCATAATCGTATCATGTGGCTTTGGTGGTAAGACTATCCACAGTGGTGCAGAAATAATGCAGCCTTAGTCGCCTTACCTCTCTCCACGTAGTACGTTGCATCCCACCAGTCAGAGGGTGAAACAAACAAATTAATAAGAAAAATTAAAAGCGCCAGCGGTGTATCTTACCTCACACATCTCGCTACTGCTCGGGAACACTGTCCAATTGATCCCTCTGTTCGCTCACGTACTACTTTAAGTGAATCCTTATTATAACATGCACACAAATTTTGGCCACTTGTATTCGACTTAAGTCAGTGTGCCACCGTATCTCGTATACTTACTACTCCCTCCGTCTAGGTGTAATAAGTCACGTTAGAAGGTGCAACGGGACCAAGGTGTGTGCGTGTGCGTGCGTGTGTGTGTGTGTGTGTTTAACACCATGTGTGTGTTAGAGAGAGCGACAGATCGACCTACTCCTACAGAGAGATGTTGTGTAGTGTACGATTTTAGCCGCGAGAGTCGGTGCATCCTCTCGTTTCCGGGCGTGTCTGGTAGGGACATGCGGACAGCTGCCACGCTCACTCCTGACCAGCCTGGCCCACCCAAAGCCCCTCCATCGCCCGCGCGCGCTTCCCGCCCGAAACGGCTAGCGCCGCTCCAAAGAATCGGTGCCGCATTCATGCCCGGGCAGAGCGGACACGACCTCTCACTGGCGCAAGAGTGATGGTTGCTTCGTCCGTCCAACTTACTGCTGGGTCTATGTGATTTGACGGCTCATTGGTCTTTATTACTGAGGTGGTAGGACTGCTGGATGTCCCACGCTTTTGGCGAAAGGAGGTATACTACTACTACTAGATTACAATTTTCTCCATTCTTATAGCGGAGGCATGCAAGAGCAGTGAAAACACGCAGGCTCAGTGATTACATGGCCCACCTCACACTACTATCACCGGGCGACACCTAACTCTTTACATAGTACTCCCTCTGTTCCTAAATATTACTAGATGAGTCCCCGCGCGTTGGCGCGGAACAGCGGTATATCTCTCTACGCAAAATTATCGATTTCATAGAACAAAAAAACTCTATAACCGCATGACAAATGTGGTAGCCAAACTAAATAAACTCACATCATCATTTAGATCATCCCACGTAAGTAAAAAAGATCAGCCAACTCCTGAACTCCTACTGCATAATGGGATTCTATTTTTCTTTTTGACATGTTAATGGGACTTAAAAGCTCACTTACATGCATGCTACCGGTGCATGCTTGCATGCAGACATGTTGATGTGATTTAAAACCCACTCACATGCATGCGGCACGGTATTTCTGCATGCTTGCATGTGGCTTAGTGCGGAGCCTCTCAACATCAAGATCAGATAGCTATTATGGACTGATTTACTTCATCTAACGGCTACATCAATTTTGATGACGTGGCTCAAGGAGAGGATAGAGAATTCCTAGTAGTGGGGGCTAGCTATTACTAGTAGATATAAGTCTTTGTAGAGATTCCACTACATACGGAACAAAATGAATGAATCTACACTTAAAATTCATCTATATACATCTGCATGTGGTTCATGGTGAAATCTCTACAAAGACTTATATTTAGAAACGGAGGAAGTACTAGTATAGTACGTACTGTAATTTATCAGCGAGATAAATTTGTACAATGCTATGAAGCTTCCAGCTTCTGCTACATGTATCTTGCGTTCAAGGTTGCCCGTTGCAACATTTCATCAAATACAAAGGAGACTAACATGCATTCTATTGCATCTCAATGATTGACAGATCATAGCAAATATGTACTCCCTCCGTTCCAAAATAAGTTTCTCAACTTTGTGCAAACTTTAGTACAAAGTTGTACTACTACTAAAGTTGACACTTATTTTTGGAACAGAGGCAGGTAAACAAAAAAATGATCCATGCAGTCCCTAGCCCTTGAACCGTGAACCCTGACCAGGCTTCAATTTGCTGGCAACGTTCGAGCTTCCTAATAAATGAAGTTTGCAACCTTTTAACCATCGGATCATCTTGTGCAGTTTCACCAAAATAGAGATGAGCATCCCTGTGGCAAAGAAATTGAACAAGCATGATTAGAATAAGATTACTGGGACTAGTTGATGAGACATAAACTCATCACAAATACAGTACGTAGAAGCCAGTAGAGGTATGTGCGGGGCAAAGAAGTAGATAAATATCCACAAGGAGTGATGTGGGCAGCTGGAGCAGTGGTGCAAGCCGACTGTAAAGGGAGTTGTACCTGAGGGACGTAGCTCAACCTTGAGGAGGGCGGAGGGAGGCGGCAACTGCCCACGTCGCGGCAGTGAGCAAGGGAAGAAGGCAACCTCACCGGCTTTGTGAGAGAGAACGACGGGGACCCATGATCGGGACGTGCCGACAGTGGGTTTTTGCCATCGGTGACGGCCACCGCATCTACACTAAGCATCCACCCCTTCCCCAAGCGAACGTGATCCGCCGGGATGTTAGAGATGTGGCCACAATCATTTTGTGCGAGAGGGTGTGAAGAGAGAAACCACAGCAAGCAACCGTGTAGGCTGGCCCGTCCTGACTATGTACTCCTTTTCTCTCCATATGAACCTATCATATTGCGTACGTGCCACTGAAAAAAACTTTATTTATAAATGACGCGGCACCTACTACTCGTTCTCCTATAACCTTGCGCCTGGCATCTCCAAAATATTGACCTTGCGATTGGCTCTTCGCCTCTTCGGGAAGTCGAGCAATAATGGTAGTGCAGTATATATCGTTCTATCTATATGAGACCGAATGAATTGCTACATGTCCACCACATGGGCGAGGGTCGAGGGGCGAGGGAGAGTGCTACATACGGAGCAAAATGAGTGAATCTACACTCTAGAATACGTCTATATACATCAGTGTTTGGAGTATGTACTAGTAGTTCATATTGAAATCTACTAAAGGACATATATATTCCAAACAATATGATATAATCTCTATAGCCAAGGTAGTAGGGACAAGGAGTAAATGGAGGGAGTAGTAAATTTTTCTCCTCGTCCTGCGAGCCACCGCGCGCATGGGCGAGGGAGCGGGCGTAAGGCATAGTAAGCAAGCTTCACCTCATCCTGTGAGCCACCGTGCCCGTGGGCGGGGGAGACGGCGTACTAAGCAAGCTTCTCCTCATTCTGCGAGTTGACGGGACACATCAAAAGTACTCCAGTGTATAGAGCCTTGCCTCTAAGGTAGGCCCCACATGGTTTGCCTCTTTTTTAACAAAACACGTCAAGTCACAATTTGTTTGTTCACCCGTGGTAGACGATCCTCCCTCCACCAAGTGGACAACCAGTACACGTGCCAAATTACCACGTGGGCTGTCTTTTTTATACAGAAATGAGCTCCACCGTGTACCCACGCGGGTGTGGTTGGGAAAGAGACGGGAGTACGTGTGCCGTGCATGCACCTCTTCTCTTCGTGCATGTTCCCCACCTACGTGGGTGTGTGTGAGAGATACAAACCGCGTTCATGAGTGTTTTTTGTTTTGTGGTGGGGGTGGGGTGGGGGTTGATTTCATGAATTATTTGTGGTAATATGTGTTGATGACATCTCAAACAAAATTTTGCATGCAATGTGTGTGAAATGGAGGCCTATCCATATCATACATAGAGGGTCGGGCAATCCACGAGAAGAGAGGGAGGGGTCATAGCTATCGATAGAGTCGAAGAGAGGATCAAGTGGGTGGGTGCGAGATCGATGAAGAGAGCCATCGAAATTGTGTGTGTGTACAAGTCAAAGATATAGGGCGACTGGCCTACCGGAACGTTAGAGGGCACACATCAAGTTTGTGTGTGGCAGGGAGACATGACTAGAGCGCTCGATGTATCGGTGTGTGTGTTGGGGGGAGGGGGTGGTGGGAGGGGTAGGCAGAGGCCTAACTATAGAGGTAGAACGACTCGTATATGTGTTGAGAAGGAGAGACCCAGCTATGTCTTGAGGGAGATCGGTCGACATCCATACATAACTGAAGGACGGGAAATATGATGGGAGAGAGATAGAGGAGAGAGAGAGGGAGGGAGAGGGAGGGAGAAGGGTAGAGTGATGGATGGGTGATGGAGTTGCTTCTCGAAGATGGTGGGAGAGGCCTACTAGACAAATTGAGGTGGAACTGCAATGTTATCAATAAGAGTGGGGATGTGTTTCTGTGTGTGCCTGTGCGTGATAGATCTCTTGGGACGCATCCATGGATGATGAAGGGGAACCATGTGTTTGGTAAGCAAACCTAACTAGATCGGTAGATCAATTGTTGTTTGTCGAAGGAAGGGAGAGACACAACTAATGAGGTAGATCGATTGACGTGTGGGTAAAAACGAGTTATAAGGACCTAGCTAGCTATATGTATAGCGAGAGATTGGTCGGTGTACGTCCATTTGTTAGAGGCTAATAAGGCCCAGCGAGACGGATAGACAGAGAGAATGGAACTAGGAGGTGGTGCGAGAGGCCCAACTACTAGCTAGATAGGGGGAGGAGTGTGCGGTTGTGAGAGAGCGATGAAAAGAGGGGCGAGAGTTTACACGTGTGTCTGACCGTATGAGAGACATGAAGCAAGGACACATAAAGGAGGAGATTGAAGGTGTGTTTGTATGTTGTAGGCAGGCATCGCTGGAGAGGTTTATCGATCGGTGTGTGTCAGAAAGGAGTTGTGGAGACTCTGGGAGAACAACCTAAAGAAAAAAATGAATGTGCCCGGTGGATAGAATGCCGAGGGAGGGGGAGGGCGAGGAGGGCGTGTGCATGCACGAGAGAAAGTTAGTGCTAGCTACAAAGGTTAGAGGATTGTGTGGGTGTAAGAGACTAACAAAGATCATAATTTGATATGAAAGCGGATTCATATATTTGAATAGGAGATCATAGTGTTTTAAACATTGCATGCATGAATATAGCGGTGATACACATGCTGTGCACATGTTATACCATAATGTGATAATGCATGGTGTTTGCAACTCACAGCTAAATGCCAAACAATCTAAACCATACTATACATCAAACAATCTCAAATTTTATTTGAATTTGTGATAATGTGTGGCATTTGCAGCTTACAACTAAATATCGAACAATCTAAACAATACTATATATCGAACATTCTCACATTTTATTTGAATTTGTGGTAATGTGTGGTGTTTGCAACTCACATCTAAATACTTGCGTATGGGGCGGGGCACCATACAGAATGTGATAAACACATTATACATATGAGACATGGTTTAGATTATGAAGATCTAGCTACAGCTAGAAATGTAATGTGATTTGAAATCAAAGTAAAGTGGATACAAAAAATCTAGTTCGAGTTCATATAGTACACATAGTTCATATGTAACTCGAGACTAATCATGTGCTGTGCTGTGAAGATGATACACAAACGATGGTTTAACTTGACAATAATGATGACTGTAGATCTTATTAAAACAGAGAAACGAATTCAAATGCTTTGACTTCACAACACTCATTACTGTAGATCTTATGAAGCACTAAAACGTTCATTTGAGTAGTAGGTTGCATGCATTATACATGTAGTGAAATATTTTAATTGAACATAACATGAATTCAAAGTTTTGAATGACATTTGTAGGGAACATTGATTTGGTACAGTACACGTTAGGCTTGTCTGGAAATTTCAACCCGCGCCTTGTTAGCCTGAAATATTTAAGATATATCTTTGTCTCGTTGTGCTCCAACAACTCCCTCCATCTCAACCCGCGCCTTGCTATTCCGAAATTACAACGCGCGCGAAAACTCCCGCCTCTTGTGAAATCCCGACACGCGAAATGCCCGTGGTACCCCTGAACTGAAAGAACCGCCTCAAATCGGTGGGGGTACTTTCGTAACTTACCCCACATTTCAGACAAGCGCGTCTCTAAGCCATGGTTCCCCACTGCCATCCCATCCGCCCACCCATTCGTACACCGAGGCCACGAAAACCCGCGACAAAACCCCACACCCTGCTCCGTCCGCCACCCAGCCGGAGCCTCTTCCCCGACGATGTCGTCCACAGCAACACCTCGACGTCCCTCATCCACCGTACTGGATGAGGATCCGTTGTCGATCTCATCGTCCCGCCGGTTCAGCCACACCGTCCTCCATCTCCAAGGAGCTGCCCCGACGTTCCCCTCGTCTTTCACGCCACCTCCATTCCCACACCGTCATCTTCACCTGCACCACTGGAAGAGCATCATCATCACCGTTTCCTCGGATGAAGTTGCGGCCTAATCGGTGCCACCAAAGAGGTTATGCACTAATCGCCACATTTTCTTCTTGATTCGATCTCATGGTGCTGCTGGCGCTCGGTCCTGAGCCGACATGGCGCGGCTCCATCCACGGCGGCGTCACCGGCCACTTCCTCCACGACGTTGATCCCTCAGCGGCGATGTCCACATCAGTAGGACCTGCTGCTGCTTCAGCTCTCGCTCGTGCTGCTGCTCTGCTCTTGCTCTCGGTCCCCTGCCTGGTCTGCTCTTGCTATTGCTCTTGCTCACGCTGCTGCTCTCGCTCTTGCTCTTGCTTGCGATGCTGCTCCGATTTAGCTACACTTCACTCCGATGCCGCCGGGGTGAAGGAAGAACCAGCCGCAGCGGGGAGGGGGGCTCATCGGAGAGGTACCCCACTATCTATCTTAGGATTCAGGATGGGGGCGGTGGTCGCCGGCGGCGGTAGGGCATTGGCGGGGCGGTGGCGTGGGGATCGCCGGAGAAAAAGCTCGGCACGGGGGGGGGGCCTAGAGGGATGGCCGGGGCGGTGGAGGACCGGCGGTGGGGAGTGTTTTCGGGGCGGGCGGGGCGGCGCACCGTGGGCGGCGAGGGGCTGCTGTTTGGCCGGCTCAGGGGGTGGAGGTTGAAGATGAACCGCAGGCCCTTGATTTCGTATTCAACGGCTACAAAATCGACTGACCAGAGATGAAAAAGTCAGTCGACCGACGTGTAGCCTCACCTTGCTAGTGCGTCCAGTTTCGACAGCAAAATTCAGTTTCGACAGCAAAATTCAGTTTCGACAGTTAAGTTCAGTTTCGACAGTTAAGTTCAGTTTCGACAGTTAAATTCACTTTCGACAGTTAAGTTCAGAGATGAGCGGCTGATGTATTTTACATCTAGCACTTTGTGGTTATGTATTTTACGTCATGTATTGGAGATGCTATTAGAATTCCACTCAGGTTAACGTTGTTCATTGTCTCTCATGTCCTGCTTCAGCCTCGGCGTCGTACAACTCATCGGAGCTGCTCCAACGACGAAACCCTCCATCACAGTGGAGCAGTACCTCGGGCTCCATCTCCAGACGCCTAAGATCTTCTTCCCCTCCTCCAACAGCCAAGTCAGCCGGAGCATCCTCACCAGCCAACCCAATCACGCTGAGATCGACATGGCTTCGCCAAAGAGGTTGTACACTTGTTGCATTTCTTTTTTACTCTACATGTTATATATATTGTCCACTGAGCACACGGATTTGTTCCTTTAGTGTCTCCTTGAAAGAAAAAACGTAGGAATTTTAATTTTCACTTGTCCTCCTTTTCAAATTCCTATTCATGAAGCACAAGACTAAGAGACAGTAGCATAATAGCATTATAACCATACATTTTCTTGTGGTTTGACTTAATCTCACCATGCTTCTTTGCATCCTGTGATCTTCCAATTGTTGTGAATCAAACACCCAGATTGGCAGAAATCCTGTGTTTTTAAATTCTCTATTTTGCACGTGCATTCCTATCCTATTCCTGTCTATTTCCTATCCCTGCATCGTTGTAATCCTCCAATTCAAACGGGCCCTTACAGAATTACTTCTCTTACAGATAGTTGTCAAAGAAAACCTTGTGTGGTTTGTCCCGCTCCTGCTGCACCGTCGTCCACCCCAGCTCAGCTGCTCCAACGACTGAAGGGTCCAGCACAGCAGGGATCCGGCCTCCAGATTGTGTTTCGCCGCCTCAGATCTTCTTCCCGGCCGCTGGCAGCCATGAAAACTGCACTACCATCATCAACCGAGCAGATGACCTCGAGGACTGCACGGGTCCGCAAGAGAGGTCGCACTCTTTCGTGTCTGCTTATGTTATGCATCGCTTAATATTACATGCTACTTTATCATCCTGTTCACCGATTAGACTCTGAGTCAGCTCCAAACTAATGGTCAAACTTGAGTTTTTAAATGGTTGTGGGGTACATATCGGGGCCGCTATCAATAGTATCTATCTACTATCTGGTTAATCTCCGGTGTCTACTACGAGTTTCATGTTGGGTGGGAAACGAACAGTAAAGAAGCCATTATCTGTATTTTTGAACTGAAGCCATTATCTGCCTGCTATTATTGGTTTTGGGTCTATCCACAGGTTGCTACCATCACTCTGGATTTCTGCATGCACTCCTTACATAATCTCACTATGTTTTATTCCTATGCATGATAGTTATTGTAAACAATGGAACTGAACATGTAGAGCAAAAGAGACGAGCCTTGTGTGGCAATAAAATTTCATGCAGATGTCGCTCCATGGTAGGCGCAAAGGCAGCCCCCCATCCACGCATTTCGGATTATAATCGAGAGGAAGATGTCTGTTCTGAGGGGGATTCAGAAGGAGAAGAAAACTCATATTTACCCCCTGAGGTCTTCGCTCTAACTTGGCATGCTGATGTTGGTTATATCATGCATATGGTGTCTTGCATTGCTTACTTTATACATCAAATATGTCATCTACTTAGTTTAGACATCGTTTGTGCGAATGCCATCTATTTAGTTTATTCATCGTTTATGTGAATTATGCAACGCCATCTTGTTTGGCCAGGCATCATATATGTGAATTTTGCAATGCCATCCTGCTTAGCCAGTCATCTTATATGTAAATTATATCAGGCCATCCTTTTTTTCGTTACATATTACATTTGTCAACAATGTTATTACATTCAACTGCTCGTCGTGTGCATCAGCCATTTGACACGGTGATCGCAAATTCTGGAGTGAAAACAAGGTCTTTAGAGCAGACTATGCTATCTGACGAAGCGCATATCTCGCTGGTTACGGATAGCTCCTCAGAGGAGGATTCAGAGACAGATGACCAGTCCTATCCCCCCCCCCCGAGGTGTATGCTCTAACTTGGCAGGGTTATGTTGCTCATATCGTGCGTATGGTGTCTCGCATTGCTATGTCATTTGATTAGTTTAGACATGTTTTGTGTGAATGCCACATGTTCAGTGTCTAATTACCATATATGTGAATTATGCATTGCCATCTTCTTGCAAGACATCATATATGTGAATTATACAATGATATCTTGTTGCAAAGTCATTATATATGTGAATTATGCAATGCCATGTTGTTTAGCCAATCATCATGTATGTGAATTATATCATGCTATCATTTTTTTGTATTACGTGTTCCATTTGGCGACAACGTTTGTATATTCAACTACTCTTCCTGTGCATCAGCCATTTGAAGCGGTGATGGAAGTATCTAGAATGAAAACAAGGTATTCAGAGCAGACAATGCTACCTGCTGAAGTAGACATCTTGCTGGTTACAGAGAGCTCCTCAGAGGAGGATTCAGAGACTGATGACCAGTCCTATTTCCCCCCTGAGGTCTATGCTCAAACTTGGCAGGGTTATATTACCCATGTCATGCATGTTGTCTTGCATTGCTTAGTTTTTACATCATATATGGATTGCCATCTGCTTACTTGCTTACTATATAAATCATATATTTGAATTATATCATGCCATCATGTTTACATAGTACATACACATCATCTATCTGAATTATGGCATGGCAACCCATTTAATAAAGACATCATATAGTTATATCATCTCATCTTGTTTAGTGTTTACAGTCATCATATTTTGAATTATGGCATTTTATCCGTGAATGTATGTGAATTATGGCATGCCAACCTATTTAATAAACACATTATATAGTTATGCCATGTCATCTTGTTTACATAGTCTCATATTTTGAACTATGTCTTTCCATCTTTTTTAGCTAGCCATCATAATGTGAAATTGTGTCATGCTATCCTGTTTAGTTAGCCATCATATATGTGAAATTGTGTCATGCTATCCTATTTGGCTAGACAACATAAATATGAATTATTTCTTGCCCTCTTTTATTCCCCACTATCCATTGCACCTGTCTATCATACAATGTCTATACTTTCAATTACTTTTCTTGTTTACCAGCCATTTGAATTGGAGAGCGTGATGGCAGTATCTAAGGGAGTAACAACACAGTCTTCAGAAAAGATAGTGCTACCAGTTGATGCAGATAGAACCACAGTTCTACTTGCCCAAGGACCAGATCCACCACACATAACCCAGACTCTCGCAGATTGTACCCCTACCCAGTTGGACAGAGAACTAGCTACACCCCTTCTAACCCCAACCCCGGCAGATAGTAACCCAGTTCCAGTTGACACAACACCGTCTCCACCACAGAGCACCCAAACACGAGCAGTTAGTAAGGGAACTGCAGTGCCCAAAGCACGAGGACCACCACTCCGAATCCCAACTCAACGCTTAAAGGAGAAGAAGATTTGTTCTCAGGTCAGGTTCTGTAGCTATGGTTCATACTCCTTTGCTCTTGCATGACTGTATTTACTCATACCAGCTATTTTCAAATTTGAAGGATGGAATTGAAACTCCAATGGCGCAACATGTATGTTTTAAACCCGTTTCTTTAACTGGTTTTCTGTTGTAACCTGCTCTATGTTGATTTCAGTTTCAATTGAATAAACAGTTATGTTCTCATGTCATGCACATTACAAGTGTTGTATTGCTCTATCATCACCCACACTTATATTCTATCTATTCTGCTTTGTCTTGAACAAATATTATTTGAACTGTGTCTCTATCTTGATTTGGCAACAAAAACTAGAATGGTAGACCATAAAGTGACCATGGTACATAGATATATGTTTGTTTCATACTGTTATCCTGTCCACTTTACTACTGAACTCATTTACCAAAATGAGTTTCATATACAACATGGTAAACATGTGATGTGTCTGCTTGTTTCTCTTTTAGAATGCGGACAAAATATTGGAGAACAGTATCGTGTTATCCAATGGTAAAGGAAGTAATGCACATAAGGTTCAAGATAATGAGACATCCCTGTTGGTCTCCAAGAAAGCTGATAAAAACTATCTTGACGACAGTGAGGGAACCCAAAAGTCCTTTCTTTATGTAGTGTTCGAGTTACTGGCCACTACTGCTGGCACAAGCTCTTCGAACTCGCTGCCTGAATCAGTTCGTCTTCTTGAGTCTCAACTTCAAGTTGAAAGACATCGATCAGATGTGCTGTGACAGGAAGCTGAAGGACTGAGGAAGTCCCTGCAAAATTCAGATGCATATTTTCTGGTGCAACAGCAAGCGCTGGAGGATTTAAGCGCCAAACAACAGAAAGTTAATAAGCTTGCTAAGCATCTTGCCAGCATTATGGGTACCCAGGATATTGTTTCCTGAGATCTTCTGAAGTGGTTTCAGTTCTGGATTTGTTTTGCTGCGGCGTTTATTTGCGTTGGTCGCCAACTTTGACAACCAGTGTATATGATATGCTGCTTTGTTCCCTATATTTGCACTGGTGGTGAACTTTGATGCCCAGTGGATGTAATATGTGTAATAGCCGTGATAGCCTAGCATTAGTTGCTTGCTTATTTATTTCATTGTTGTCTTGTTTATTTGTTTGCTTATAGTCATTGCAGTTCTTTTTCCATGGTTATCTAGTGGCTGCAATAACCTATTTTTTAAAACTAGGCCACAATAACCATGGGCTAATATTTACTGTAGTGACACTGGGCCTCCTACTGGCCGTAGAAACAGTGGGCCATCTATGGGCCGTAGAAACAATGAGCCTTCTACGGGCCGTAGAAACAATGGGCCTTTTACGGGCCGTATTATCAATGGGCCTTATACGGGCCGTATAATCGATTGGCCAAACATGGGCCAAACAGACCGCATTATGGCCGTAAACGGGCTAGAGTTGGAATCGTCCGTTCATGGGCCGACCATAACGGACCATCGTTAATAGGCCGTATTTGATGACGCTATGAAATCAGACCAACGTATTAACGGACCACAAACGGGCCGACTGTAACCACGGGCTGAATTTGGCCCACAAGCAGAAAATGACAGTAACGGGCCGTAAGTAAACGAATGCTGGAAATGAGCCCAAGAATAAATGGGCTCTGAGAAGGCCGAAAGATAACATGGGCTGGAAACAGCCCAACGGAATAACGGGCCGTTAATGGGTATAAAGTGATACACTGTTCATTACGGGCCAGTTTCACCACGGGCCGTTAATGGGTGTAAAGTGATACACTGTTCATTACGGCCCAGTTTCACCACGGGCCGTTAGTAGGCCAAGAGTTACATAGGGCCTCATATGGGCCGAAAGACATCATGGGCCATACATGGGCCAGAAGTGAAAACGGGCTGGAATCATATTGGATGGACCAGATGACGCTACTGGGCCTAATTTGGATAGGGTGTAACGGGCCTTGGGTTAGCGGGCTGTAACTAGGCTATATTCGAACAGGCCGTTAACAGGCTTTCCATGGGCCGGCCCGCCATCTTTTGACCAAGTCAAACGGGCCGGCCTTTTCACAGGAATGGGCCTCTATTGGGCCGTGTCACGTGTCGACGTATCATAGGCGCCTTCCATCCAATGAGTGGTTGACATCTGTCCCAATGGTGAGCCGACACGTGTTTCCTCCAGCCAATGATGATTTTACACGTGGAAAATCCCCATTGGTCGGGGCTGTTAACGGGTTATCGGATCCAAAACCCGACCCGATAGCTTAATGGTGTTCCGTTATGGTGGATGCCACGTGTCGGTCACCCTTGACGAAAGCACTTCTGTGACGCGTGATTTATCGTCATGGAAGTGGACACTTCCGTGATGATAATTTTGGTAATGTCATGGAACACTTCTACGACAGCACAGGTATGACTATCTTGATTCTGTCATGAATTTGTCATGGATGTACATGCATGACAAAAAACGCGACCTACTGTGACAAACACATATCATCACGGAAGTGTATTTTTTTGTAGTGGAAGCCCTGCGCGGATCACTTAACCATCGCCGTCACCATGCCGTCATGATGACAGAACTCATATTATTCCTCGGCACCTTTGCTAGATCAAGAGCACGAGGGACGTCATCGAGTTGAACGTGTGTAGAACTCGGAGGTGTCATACATTCAGTGGTTGATCGGTCGGATCTAGAAGAAGTTCGACTACATCAACCATGTTGTCACACGCTTCCGCTTTCGGTCTACGAGGGTATGTGGACACACTCTCCCCGTGTCGTTTCTATGCATCTCCTAGATAGATCTTCCGTGAGCGTAGTATTTTATTTTTGAAACTCCATGCTACGTTTCCCAAGGGTGGCATCCGAGCCAGGTCTATGCGTAGATGATATGCACAAGTAGAACACAAAGAGTTGTGGGCGGTGATCGTCATACTGCTTACCACCAACATCTAATTTTGATTCGGCGGTATTGTTGGATGAATCGGCCCGGACCAACCTTACATGACCACGTTCATGAGACCGGTTCCACCAACAGACATGCAACTAGTTTTGCATAAAGGTGGCTGGCGGGTGTCTGTTTCTCCAACTTTAGTTGAATCGAATTTGACTGCGACCATTCCTTGTTGAAGGTTAAAACAGCAAACTTGATAAATCACCGTTGTGGTTTTGATACGTAGGTAAGAATGGTTCTTGCTAGAAGCCCGTAGCAGCCACCTAAAACTTGCAACAACAAAGTAGAGGACGTCTAACTTGTTTTTGCAGGGCATGTTGTGATGTGATATGGTCAAGACATGATGTGATATAAGTTATTGTATGAGATGATCATGTTTTGTAAAAGTTAGTGGCAGGAGCCTTATGGTTGTCTCGTTATTGTACGAAATGCAAATGCCATGTAATTGCTTTACTTTATCACTATGCATTAGCGATAGTTGTAGAAGCAATAGTTGGCGAGACAACCATGCCGCTACGATGGAGATCAAGGTGTCAACCCAGTGACGAGGGAGATCATGACGATGCTTTGGAGATGGAGATCAAAAGCACAAGATGATGATGGCCATATCATGTCACATATTTTGATTGCATGTGATGTTTATCTTTTATGCATTTTATTTTTCTTAGTACGGCGGTAGCATTATAAGATGATCCCTTAACTACAATTTCAAGGTATAAGTGTTCTCACTGAGTATGCACCGCTGTGAAAATTCATCGTGTTGAGACACCACGTGATGATCGGGTGTGATAGACTCTAAGTTCACATACAATGGGTGCAAGACAGTTTTGCACATGCGGAATACTTGGGTTAAACTTGATGATCCTGGCATGTACACACATGGCCACGGAACACTGGAGACCAAAAGGTCGAACGTGAATCATATAGTAGATATGATCAACATAGAGATGTTCACCATTGATGACTACTCCATATCACGTGATGATCGGACATGGTTTAGTTGATTTGGATCATGTATCATTTAGATGACTTGACGGATGTCTATTGATAACCCACAAGTATAGGGGATCAATTGTAGCCTCTTTCGATAAGTAAGTGTGTTGAACCCAACGAGGAGCTAAAGGTAGAACAAATATTCCCTCAAGTTCTATCAACCACCAATACAACTCTACGCATGCTTAACGTTCACTTTACCTAAAACAAGTATGAAACTAGAAGAACTTTGTAGGTGTGATAGGATAGGTTTGCAAGATAATAAATAGCGCGTACATAAGAACTAGGGGTTGTTTAGATAAAGAAACAATTTTGTTAGTTTTAGTAGAGAGCTTTTGTCACGAGAAAGTTATTTGTCCCTAGGCAATCAATAACTAGACCAGTAATCATTATTGCAATTTTATTTGAGGGAGAGGCATAAGCTAACATACTTTCTATTCTTGGATCATATGCACTTATGATTGGAACTCTAGCAAGCATCCGCAACTACTAAAGATCATTGAGGTGAAACCCAACCATAGCATTATAAGGCATCAAGTCCTCCTTTACTCCCATACGCAAACAACCTACTTACTCGGGTCTGTGCTCCTATCACTCACGCCACCCACCATAAGCAAATCATGAACATATTGCAAACCTACAACGGGGATCCCTCACGATTGCGCGACACGGAGAGCACCATAGGACAGCACCAATAATAAAACATGCAACTCAAACCAATCACGATCATCAATTAACCCATTGGACAAAACAGATCTACTCAAACATCATTGGGAAATAGTATATAGCGTTGAGAACCATGTTTAAGTAGAGATTACTGTGGGTAAAAGATGGGTTACACCGCTGCATAGAGGGGGGAAGAGTTGGTGATGACAGCGGTGAAGTTATTGGTGTAGATCGTTGTCGCGATGATGGCCCCGACGGCGTTCCGGCGCCACCGGGAGAGAGGGGGAGAGACCCCCTTCTTTTTCTTCTTCCTTGACCTTCCCGCTAGATGGGAGAAAGGTTTCCCCTCTGGTCCATGGCCTCCATGGCGGCGGAGGGGCGAGAGCCCCTCCGAGATTGGATCTCTCTCTCTCTGTTTCCTTCTGTTTCTGCTCTCCCCGATTCCGCCCTTCCACCGTTTCTTAAATTCTCGGAGATCCATAACTCCGATTGGGATGAAATTTTGACACGATTTTTATCTGGATATTGGCTTTCTTGTGCCGAAAGAAGGGCACCAACCGCCTTACGGAGTGGCCACGAGGGCCCAGGGCGTGCCCCTCACCCTCATGGGCCCCTCGGGCATCGTCTCGTGTTGATTCCACTTCCCAAAATTCACATATATTCCAAAAAATCTCCTTAAGTTTCATCCCGTTTGGACTCCGTTTGGTATGGATTTTCTGCGAAACAAAAAACATGCAACAAACATGAACTTGCACTAGGCACTGGATCAATATGTTAGTCCCAAAAATAGTATAAAAAGTTGCCAAAAGTATGTAAAAGTTGTAAAATATTGGCATGGAACAATAAAAAATTATAGATACGATGGAGACGTATCAGCATCCCCAAGCTTAATTCCTGCTCGTCCTCAAGTAGGTAAATGATAAAAAAGATAATTTTTGATGTGGAATGCTACCTAGCATAATCTTGATCATGTAATCTAATCATGGCATGAATATTAAGACACGAGTGATTCAAAGCAATAGTCTATCATTTGACATTAAGACAATAATACTTCAAGCATACTAATAAAGCAATCATGTATTGTCAAAATAACATGGCCAAAGAAAGTTATCCCTACAAAATGATATGGTCTAGCTATGCTCCATCTTCATCACGCAAAATATTCAAATCATGTACAACCCCAATGACAAGCCAAGCAATTGTTTCATACTTTTGATGTTCTCAAACCTTTTCAACTTTCACGCAATACATGAGCATGAGCCATGGATATAGCACTATAGGTGGAATAGAATATCATGATGGAGGTTGGGTGGAGAAGACAAAAAAGGAGAAAGTCTCACATTAAGGCGGCTAATCAACGGGCTATGGAGATGCCCATCAATTGATGTCAATGCGAGGAGTAGGGATTGCCATGCAACATATGCACTAGAGCTATAAGTGTATGAAAGCTCAAACTGAAACTAAGTGGGTGTGCATCCAACTTGCTTGCTCATGAAGACCTAGGGCACTTGAGGAAGCCCATCATTGGAATACACAAGCCAAGTTCTATAATGAAACTTCCCACTAGTATATGAAAGTGATAACTCAAGAGACTCTCTATATGAAGAACCTGGTGCTACTCTGAAGCACAAGTGTGGCAAAAGGATAGTAACATTGTCCCTTCTCTCTTTTCTCTCATTTTTTATTATTTTTTCTCTTTTTTGTAGGCTTCTTTGGCCTCTCTGTTTTTTTGGGGGCTTCTCTGGCCACTTTTATTTTGATAACCTCACATGGGACAATGTTCTAATAATGATAATCATCACACTTTTATTTACTTACAACTCAATATTACAACTCCATACTAGAACAAAGATATGACTCTATATGAATGCCTCCGGCGGTATACCGAGATGTGCAATGATCTAGCATGGCAATGAAATAAAAAAAACGGACAAGCCATGAAAGCATCATGCTAGCTATCTTACAATCATGCAAAGTAATATGACAATAAATGATCAAGTCATGTATATTATGATGATGGAAGTTGCATGGCAATATATCTCGGAATGGCTAAGGAAATGCCATGATAGGTAGGTATGGTTGCTGTTTTGAGGAAGATATAAGGAGGCTTATGTGTGATAAAGCGTATCCTATCACGGGGTTTGGATGCACCGGCGAATTTTGCACCAACTCTCAAGGTGAGAAAGGGCAATGCATAATACTGAAGAGGCTAGCAATGATGGAAGGGTGAGAGTGCGTATAATCCATGGAGTCAACATTATTCATAAAGAACTCACATACTTATTGCAAAAAATCTATTAGTCATCGAAACAAAGTACTACGCGCATGCTCCTAGGGGGATAGATTGGTAGGAAAAGACCATCGCTCGCCCCCAACCGCCACTCATAAGGAAGACAATCGATAAATACCTCATGCTCCAGCTTCGTTACATAACGGTTCACCATACGTGCATGCTACGGGAATCAGAAACTTCAACACAAGTATTTCTACAATCCACAACTACCCACTGGCATCGAATCAAATATATCATATTCAGTGATCTACAAGTTTTATGTAGGATTTAATGACTAACCATGTGAATGACCAATTCCTGTCATCTCTCTAAATAAATATAAGTGAAGAAAGAGAGTTTAATTCTTTTTACAAAAGAAATGCCCATGCTCTGACAGATATAAGTGAAGCAAAATAGCATACAAATGGATGTTTTCTATGTGTAGGGAAACAGGCAATCCAAACTTCAAACGATACATGTGATGCACATGAAGCATTCTATAAAGCCATACTCAAAGTATTTAAGTGAAGTGCAATGAGCATTCTATAAATCAACCATGGACTATCTCATACCAGCATGGTGCATCAAACAAAATTGAAAACTGAATGCAAAAGACGCTCCAAGATTTGCACATATCACATGAACTAAACGAAACCAAAAACATACCGATACTTGTTGAAGAAAGATGGGATGCCTTCCGGGGCATCCCCAAGATTAGATGCTTGAGTGTCCCTGAATATTTACTTGGGGTGCCTTGGACATCCCCAAGCTTGAGCTCTTGCCTCTCCTCCTTCTCCTCATATTAAGACCTCCTCGATCGTTGATCACTTCATCCACACAAAACTCAACAAAAAGTTTGGTAAGATCCGTTAGTATAATAGAGCAAATCACTACTCTAAGTAGTGTTGCAAACCAATTCATATTTTGTTTTTTCATTGTAGCTACTATAATATAAGTTTTCCATGGCTTAATCCACTGATAGAAATCGATAGTTTCATCAAAACAAGCAAACAATGCATCAAAAACAGAAACTGTCTTAAATAGGTCAGTCTGTAGTAATCTGAACATTCACCATACTTCTGTTACTCCAAAAATTCTGAAAAAATTAGTAAAAATAAACAATTTGTATAGAAAGATTGTGCAAAGAGTTTCAGAACCGTTTGACGTCCAGTAAAAAAAATGTAAAATCGCACACTACAGCCAAAGTTTCTGTTTTGCACCGCACAAACCAACAAGCAATGTAAACATCCTAAAGGCAAATCTTGGCACATTATTTTTATAATACAATGGAATTGTACAAGGGGATAATTATTTTTGTTAAAAAGTTTCTGCAATCAAGATTCAAAAAGTTTCCATGAGCATGAACAAAGTTCAAGGAGCTCCCTCACTTCAACAATGCTTGTCTCTCTCACTTTCACTTTCCTTTTTGAAAAGTTTTGGGCTCCCCTCTTTATTTTTTTGTTTTTGAACTTTATAAAAGCACTCAACAGAAATAAATGACTCTCTAAAACTTCCGGGTTGTCTCCCTGGCAGCGCTTTCTTTAAAGCCATTAAGCTAGGCATAAGGTTCTCAAGTAATGAATCCACCCGGATCCCAAGGTATATCAAAGCCAATCTGAATTAGCAATGATTTGGCATTTAGTAGTGAGCACAAAGCAACATACATCAAGCAATGACGAAGTCTAACTCTCTTCCTATGCATCGGCATGTAATACAAGAACAATTCATGTACATCAAGTAAAGGCCAATGCATAGCATAAGAAGTTTCTTGCAATTTTATCGTGCTGGAAACATAGAGAGGCGGAGATGTAGTTCCTCTCTCATAATAATTGCTAGTAGGAGCAGTAAGCACATGCATATTATATTCATCAAAATTAGCATGTGCAATGGTAAAATGCCACCCATCAATATAATCCTTAATAAGTGCAAACTTCTTCGATATAGTGTAGTTTCGAGAATTCAAAAAGATAATAGGACTATCATGTGTGGGTGCAATAACAACAATTTCATGTTTAACATAAGGAACAACAGCAAGTTCATCTCCATAAGCATAATTCATATTGGCATCTTGGCCACAAGAATAGCAAGCATCAAGTTCATCAAAAAGGGATATTTCAAACGAATCGACGGGATCATAGAAATTATCATGGCATTCATCCTTCGGTAAGAATGAAGGGACATTAAATAATGTATGAGTTGGAGAGTTACTCTTATTAGAAGGTGTACATGGGTAGCTAATCCAATCTTCTTCCTTTTGTTCTTCGCTCTCCTCATCATCTTTTTCATCCAATGAGCTCACAGTTTCATCAATTGCTTCTTCCATAGACTCCTGCAAAATATTAGTCTCTTCTCGGACAGGGAGACTTTCTCAATAAATTCATCAATATCATAACTGTATTTATAATTCTCATAATAATATTTAAGGATAGCTACATTTCCAGGTCTATAAACTGAATCATCAGAATCTTCAAACTCTTTAAACAAAGATTCAATTTCACAAGCACTCTTAAAAGCAACAAATTCTTCTATTAGTTCCACATCATAGTAATCATATGTACCAATCGGAGTTATGGAGTGGCCACGAGGGCCCAGGGCGTGCCCTACCCCCTGGGGCGCGCCCCTCACCCTCGTGGGCCCCTCAGGATCGTCTCGCGTTGATTCCACTTCCCAAAATTCACATATATACCAAAAAAATCTCCGTAAGTTTTTATCCCGTTTGGACTCCGTTTGATATGGATTTTTGCGAAACAAAAAACATGCAACAAACAGGAACTAGCACTGGGCACTGGATCAATATGTTAGTCCCAAAAATAGTATAAAAAGTTGCGAAAAGTATGTAAAAGTTGTAGAATATTAGCATGGAACAATAAAAAATTATAGATACGACGGAGACGTATCAGCATCCCCAAGATTAATTCCTGCTCGTCCTCGAGTAGGTAAATGATAAAAAAGATAATTTTTGATGTGGAATGCTACCTAGCATAATCCTGATCATGTAGTCTGATCATAACATGAATATTAAGACATGAGTGATTCAAAGCAATAATCTATCATTTGACATTAAGACAATAATACTCAAGCATACTTGTCGATGTCAAAACCGGCGGATCTCGGGTAGGGGGTCCCGAACTGTGCGTCTAAGGCGGCTGGTAACAGGAGGCAGGGGACACGATGTTTTACCCAGGTTCGGGCCCTCTTGATGGAGGTAAAACCCTACGTCCTGCTTGATTTATTCTTGATAATACGAGTAGTACAAGAGTTGATCTACCACGAGATCGGAGAGGCTAAACCCTAGAAGCTAGCCTATGGTATGATTGTATGTTGTCCTACGGACTAAAACCCTCCGGTTTATATAGACACCGGAGGGGGCTAGGGTTACACAAGGTCAGTTACAAAGGAGGAGATATACATATCCGTATTTCTAGCTTGCCTTCCACGCCAAGTAGAGTCCCATCCCGACACGGGACAAAGTCTTCAATCTTGTGTCTTCATAGTCCAACAGTCCGGCCAAAGGATATAGTCCGGCTGTCCGGAGACCCCCTAATCCAGGACTCCCTCAGTAGGCCCTGAACCAGGCTTCAATGATGATGAGTCCGGCACACAGCGTTGTCTTTGGCATTGCAAGGCGGGTTCCTCCTCCGAATACACCACAGAAGAGTTTGATTACAAGGATAGTGTCCGACCCTGCAAAATAAGTTCCACATACCACCGTAGAGAGAATAATATTTCCACAAATCCAATCTGCCGACACATTTTGGCAGCATGACATCATGCCATGGCCCGGTAATTATTTGAATTGTTTCTCTTTAACCAGCCCCGCACATAACACGAGACGGTTTCTTGACATGTCTTGTCAAAGCAGAGATCGTGTTCCCCTTATTACGGGATTCTCATCAATATGGACGTGGGTAACCCAACCGCGCCATCAATTATGGCGCTTGGGGGATAAGCGAGTTTTACCAGGCTAGTGGGGGCGCATAGTTTAGTCCGCCCTTATAAAGGGATAAGATCTCACCTTTTTTTCTTCCCACGCCTTCTTCCTCCTTGCTCATCCATTCTCACGCACTCGAGCTCCAGCGCCCAAGTCCGCATCCTCCTCCTCAACTCTCTCCAAACATATCCGGAGCAGGAGGCAAGTGGATGGCCTCCTCCGTCACGGAGGGGCACATCAAAAATTTACGTGGAGCCGGATACTTAGCCGCGGATATCGCGCACCGGCTGCCAGCCGCGGGGCAGGTCGTCCCTACCCTGGAACCTCACGAAAGGGTGGTTTTCCTCCCCCACTTCGTCCGCGGACTGGGGTTTCCCCTCCATCCATTCATCCGCGGTCTCATGTTCTATTATGGGCTGGACTTTCACGATCTGGCCCCGAATTTCATCCTCAACATCTTGGCGTTCATCGTCATGTGCGAGGCTTTCCTCCGCATCCGGCCCCACTTCGGCCTGTGGCTGAAGACCTTCAATATCAAGCCGAAGGTGGTGGGCGGCCAACAAGCGGAATGCGGCGGAGCCATGGTGGGCAAAATGCCCAACGTTATATGGCTCGAGGTCTCCTTCGTGGAGACCATAAAGGGGTGGCAATCGGGGTGGTTCTACGTCACCGAGCCGCGCGACACCAACTGGGTGGCAGCCCCCGAGTTTCGATCCGGAATCCCCACGCGGCTCACTTCCTGGAAGGAGAAGGGCCTGTCCTGGGGTTCATCGATGGAGCTAGACGGACTCCAGAAGTGTATCCAGAACATGACAAGCAAGAAACTTAAGCTTGTCAACATAGTCTAGGTCATGCTCTTCCACCGGATCCTCCCGTGTCAACAACGGGATTTCAACTTATGGGAGTTCGACCTGGCCCGGCACCAGACTCTAAGCAAGCTCTTCGGCACGATGCATAAAGACGTCTAGAGGGTGCTGTTCAAGGGTGCCGAGGTCCCTCCTTCTCTTACCGAGGACCGCCGACTAAGCGCAAAGCGTTCTGCGAATCCGGTAAGTTCTATACATCTGATAAGGTGTTTATTTCCCGTAGCTTAACCATGTGCGGGATCTGAGCTCCCATGCCTTTGATAGGACTGGGTGGAGACATCGAAGCAGATCAACTGTCCGGCCCCTCTGCCCGAAGACCCTGTGGACGCTCTCCTGACGAAGATGCGGACTCCGGCTCCTTATGAGGTGCCGGATAAGACCAAGAAGAAGGCCAAGGGAACCTGAAAGAGTTCCCGGCGCCAGGTGGTATCAGACTCATCGTCCGATAACTTTGAGACGCACTCCTCCCACGAAAACGAGGAGAAGGAAGACGAAGACTCTCCCCCTCCATCCGGGGGAGACAAGAAAAGGAAGGCCGCCCCAACCGGGGAGGCCGAAGGTTCCAAGAAGGGAAGGACTCTCCTTCCGGACTGTTCCACCACCGCCGCCGACGGCGAAGATGAGTGGCTGCTCAGGACCAAGTCCCTCATGGAGTCGTAAGTATTCGAATACCAGAGTAACTCATAGCATACCTTTGTCACACTGCTTCTCCTAACATCGAATATGATTATGCAGTCCGCCCCAAGCCCGTATCGATGTATCATCGTCGGACGGTTCCTTGGACTCGTCAAACATGAATAGTGATACACTTCCAACTGCCACCTCTCCTTGCCCTACGGACAATGCCGAGGTACTGTCTCAGGGGGCACCGAGCCGGGGGGAGACAGTCCCGGAGGCGCCTCAAGGCGACCTTCCGAACTCCAGGAGCAAAGGGAGCAGGGCTCCCGGGGGCTCCAAGTTCGGCTCTCAGCCGAACACCGCGTTGGAACCTACAGTGGTTCCGGACTCGGGCAGGTGCCCCCCTTCCAAAAGGGGCAAGACGCCCGTGCCGGTGACCTCTGTCCATCCATAGGCACCGGACAACCTGCTGGGACTGCTTCGCGGCGCTTCCATCGACGAAGAGCACCGCACTATTGTGAGTGCGGTGATCAAGAAGGTTCAGTCTGCCAAGAGCGGACTGACTGAAGCCTGTGCCGGCCTTCTAACAGGCTTTGAGGTAAGTATTTAAAATATAGGAAAAATATTACCGCATAGACAGTAGCCCCTGATGCTCTGTTTGGTGTTCACAAAGAAAAGCCGAATAGAGGATCAAATAATATATGCATGAGTCTAATATAAGTATGTCTGTATGTGTATGCAGGCTTCGCTGCTGACCTCTGCCGCACTGACCGCGGAGGTCGCCGCACTGAAGCAGGACCTCGAAGGGTCCGAGAAAGAGCTCGGTCTTGCCAAGAGGCAGCTCGACGAGAACAAAGGTAAGTAATATCTTGTCTATATATATAAAAGAAAATGTGGTTGCGAAATGACAGGATCATCATGAATGTGCCAGGGGCCACGACCGAAGTGGCGACCCTGAAGCAAGTGATGTCCGAGGCCGAAGACAAAGCGGCCAAGGAGCGCACCGAGCGGGGGGAACAAGAGGCACGGATGGACGAGGTGCAGCAAGAGCTCCAGGCTCTCGTGAAGAAGCACGAGGCTTTGGAGGTTGACTCGAAGACGCGAGAGTCCGAGCATGCCGCGGCCCTCGAGAGCACAAAGCATGCCAAGGCCGAAGCCCAAAAGGCCCTCCAGGAGATTGAGCGCGATCAGGAGGATAGCGGCGGGTAAGGCATTCAATATGCAAAGCAAGCATGTGAAAGTAAATTACTTGTTACTTACCCGAGTCCGGAGCTCTCCAGGAGCATTCGCAGATTTGCCCCGCAGCGTGCGGATGCCGCGAAATTTTACCAGGACGAGGAGGGAAGCTCGACAGAGAAGTTGTTCTGGTCTCAATATACTGGGACCGAACACCCGATGCCTATGAGCGACCAGCTGAAGCAACTGGTCAAGCTGCACAAGGCGGCCGAACAGGCCATGAAGGGCTTTATAGTCCGGATGTGGCCTGGCGACTCCCTTCCCAACAGCTACTTCGGCCTGGTGAGGCGGCTTGTGGATGCCTGCCCACGGCTGGAAGTCATCAAGCGGTCCATCTGTATAGAAGGTGCCCGCCGGGCTTTTGCCCGTGCAAAGGTGCACTAGGCCAAGATGGACGCTGAGAAGCTGGTGAAGGAGGGGCCGCCGCAGGGCAAGGAGCACCGCCACCCGGAAATGTATTATGAGGGTGTCCTGAAGGGTGCCCGTCTTGTGGTGGACGAGTGTGCAAAAGATGTAATTTTTGAATGAACTTGCTCGTGTGATCCTGTATTATGAAAACTTGTTCATATGCGCTATGCAACGCTTGTTTGAATTTAAAATATTACCTTCTGTGCGGCTGTTTATCAAATCTGAGAGATGGCCAGTCGTCGGCTTCTGCCCCCATGCCACGAGTGCTGGGGTGTTCGGGATAAACCTGAGCACTCTTTTTCCCATTGTTGGGTCCTTCGAGGGAGGTGCTCAGCACAATGAACAAGGCAACCAGACTATAATGCTTTATCACTCTCACTTAGCCATAGAATTCTACAATTTTAAATTTTGGCGAAACCCCTAGTATTCGGAAGGCCGGATTCGGGGAGCTATACACACCTTAAGCCGGACAAAGCCGACTCCTCGCTCTAAGCGGCATAAGTCTTTAGGGACTCGAAACCTCTCGAACAGCGACCAGCTCTCGCCTTATCAGGACAGTCAGTTTTAGCTTTCTCTACTGAGGTGCTTAGCCCAGCTGAACCAGGGCACAATCGCAGTAGTTCTCCCAGTGCTACCTTAGCCGATATAGCGGAACATAAGGTACCAAAACATGGGAGCCGGGCAAACCCAACTATTGACACAAGACATGATTCGGAGCTGATGCATATAATGCTATAAGTTCGGGGTGCCGCACTGTCGAAAGTGTTCGGACCTCTCACGTCGTATTATGGGGTATGCTTAAGCCCCTGGCGTATTGGCCGTACCAGAGTGTACGGGTGTTGAATGTCATGAATGAACATATAATATATATATAAAGAAGAAAAGAGAATGCAATAATAGTCTAGTGCTATGCATTGTTTATTCAAAAAGGTGCGTTAAAGCAGAATGATACAAGTAGTGCGATAAGCAAAAAGTAGGACTATTTGACATGTCCCTTCCAAGGGCAAGCTGAGGAATGGTATTTAAAGCATGTATTTCGCTCGTTGTCAGAGACCACCTGGGAGTTCCGTGGTGCGACGTAGCTTTATGCCTCCTTGGTTGCCGCATCATGTGTCCGGCAATCATACTGCCGGACAGGGTTTCCAGAGATTAAAGTCCTGAAAGAGAGAAAAATAACAAAGCGGGAAGCCCCTAGTGCGGTTGATCCGCATCTTGGGGCGTGCCATAGTCGTGCCCCCTCCCCACCTATGCCCATGGTATTTTCAATGCGTAATTGTGTACGCGTGGCACGGATTTTGCCGTTTGGCTGGGGCTGGGGCGGGGGCCGCATTGCTATGCGAGCTCGGAACGTGCCAATCGGTCTTGTTGCCGATTACTTCGGGCGCGCTTGAAGGTGTCCGGGTCTTTAATCGCTGGACTGGTGGATTGCCTTAAGAGTCTGTTTTGCGCTTCTGCTGCGAGGGCCGCCGTGTGCTCCTCCGTACGAAGAGAGCGCTCTGTGTTTCCATTAACTGTGATGACCCCCCGAGGTCCTGCCATCTTGAGCTTGAGGTATGCATAATGCGGTACTGCATTGAATCTCGCAAATGCGGTTCGCCCGAGCAGTGCATGATAGCCACTGCGGAACGGGACTATATCGAAGATTAACTCCTCGCTTCGGAAGTTATCCGGGGATCTGAAGACCACTTCCAGTGTGACTGAGCCTGTGCAATGGGCCTCTACTCCTGGTATGACGCCTTTGAAGGTCGTTTTTGTGGGTTTGATCCTTGAGGGGTCTATACCCATTTTGCGCACTGTGTCCTGATAAAGCAGGTTCAGGCTACTGCCGCCATCCATAAGGACTCGAGTGAGGTGAAATCCGTCAATGATTGGGTCTAGGACCAGTGCGGCGAATCCGCCATGACGGATACTAGTGGGGTGGTCCTTGCGATCGAAGGTGATCGGACAAGAGGACCATGGGTTGAACTTTGGGGCGACTGGCTCCAACGCATATACATCCCTTAGCGCACGCTTCCGCTCCCTCTTGGGGATGTGGGTTGCGTATATCATGTTCACCGTCCGCACTTGTGGGGGGAACCTCTTCTGTCCTCCGGTGTTCGGCTGTCGGGGCTCCTCCTCGTCATCGCTATGTGACCCCTTGTCTTTGTTTTCGGCATTTAACTTGCCGGCCTGCTTGAACACCTAACAATCCCTGTTGGTGTGGTTGGCTGGCTTGTCAGGGGTGCCGTGTATTTGACACGAGCGATCAAGTATACGGTCCAAACTGGACGGGCCCGGAGTGCTTCTTTTGAATGGCTTTTTCCGTTGACCGGGTTTAGAGCCTTTGAATTCAGCATTGACTGTCGTATCCTTGGTATTGTCATTGTTGATGCGGCGCTTATGTTTGTTGCGACGTGACCTGCCATTGCTGTCCTTGGTATCCGAAGTACCATTGATATGTTATTCCTGTGAGCCAGCCAGCTGTCCTCTCCCGCACAAAAGCGGGTCATGAGTATCGTGAGGGCTGCCATAGATTTCGGCTTTTCCTGGCCAAGGTGCCAGGCGAGCCACTCGTTGCGGATGTTGTGCTTAAAAGCTGCTAGGGCCTCTGCGTCCGGACAGTCGACGATTTGATTTTTATTTGTTAGGAACCGTGTCCAGAATTGCCTGGCCGATTCCTCTGGCTGCTGAATTATGTGGCTCGAGTCATCGACATCTGGTGGTCGCACATAAGTGCCCTGGAAGTTGTTGAGGAATGCGGCTTCCAGATCTTCCCAATAGCCAATGGACTCTGCTGGCAAGCTGTTGAGCCAATGCCGAGCTGGTCCTTTGAGTTTGAGTGGGAGGTATTTGATGGCATGTAGATCGTCACTGTGGGCCATGTGGATGTGCAGGAGGAAATCCTCGATCCATACCGCAGGATCTGTTGTGTCGTCGTATGATTCGATATTTACGGGTTTGAAACCCTTTGGGATTTGGTGATCCATTACTTCATCTGTGAAGCATAGGGGGTGTGCGGCGCCTCTGTACTGGGCTATATCGCGACGCAGCTCAAATGAGTCTTGCCCGCTGTGTTCAGCCCGGCCGGATTTACTTTTACTGTATCCGGCGTGACGGTTATCGTCTCGCATAGTGGCGCGCCCTCGTGATCCGTAGGTTGATCTTGCGTGCTTTCCTTTGTCCTCCAATACGTCTCGCAGGTCTGGCGTATTTCCCCATGCCTTGACATTTTTAGTTGAGTGGCGTCGGAGTGCGAGCTGAGCTTTTGGCTGAAATGCCTCTCTGTCGCGGCCACGAGGTGGCCGATCGGCCGCTTCATACGCTGGAGATGTAGGTTTTGGTGCTTCCTCCTCCAGTCGGGGTAGCAACCTGCACTTTGTGTAACTCTTGGAGGGACGTTCGAGTTTATATCCCTCGGCCGCAAGGACTTCAGTCCATCTGTCGGCTAGCAAATCTTGATCAGCTTGAAGCTGTTGTTGCTTTTTCTTAAGGCTATTTGCCGTGGCTATAAGCCGGCAGTTGAAGCGCTCTTGTTCGACGGGATCCTCAGGCACGACGAATTCGTCGTCGTCGAGGCTTGCCTCGTCTTCGGAGGGAGGCATGTAATTATCATCCTCCGCCTCTCCATCTGCCGCTCTCTTGGGAGGGTTGGCTTCTCCATCCTCCTGCCCTAAATCTTGCTCGAGGGGATTGTTGTCGTCTTCGACACTATCCGGAGTGCTATTATCTCCTATGCCGGTGTCACCGCTTTTGCTTTGGCGAGACTTAGAGCGGCACCGCTGACGTCGGCGCTTGGGTTGCTTCTTGGAGGGGTCATCCTACGCTGTCCCATCGCCATTGCCTTCTTTGGGTGTGTCCACCATATATATGTCATATGATGAGGTGGCTATCCAGTGCCCTGTGGGCAGTGGTGCTTGTTCGCCTCCTAAATCGTCGTCCATGCCTTCGATGTCTTGGGACTCGAAGTCGAGCATGTCGGTTAAAACATCGATAGTGGCTACTAAGTGGGTGGTGGGTGGGCGGCGAATTTCTTCGTCATCCTCATCCCTATCCTGCCGGACATAGTTCGGCCAGGACTCTCCTGACAAGGAGAGAGACCTTAATGAGTTCAGTATGTTGTCAAAGGGAGAGTGCTGAACGATATCTGCGAAGGTAAACTCCATGATCGGCGCCCAGTCGGATTCGATAGGCACGAGAGCAGGCGGTTCGGAGTCCGTGGCCGGAGAAGGATCCGGCAGTTTAGCATCACGGCTCTCATGAAGGGTAAGGTCGATATTCGGCTCGATCGCCGCTGAGGATACGGCCTCCGTGGTGGGGTCTATCCACCCGTCCATGGATGGCGCAACAGGTTCCGAATTGAGGGTCGGAGCGGTTGCCGGTGCGATCTCCTGAACACTGCCCGATGGTAGAGCTAAATCATACTCATCGTGACCATGTGGCGCACAAGGCAGGGGCTCGAATCCGTCAAAGATCAAGTCTCCGTGGATATCGGCCGTGTAGTTTAAGCTTCCAAACCTGACCTGGTGGCCAGGGGCGTAACTCTCGATCTGCTCCACATGGACAAGCGAGTTGGCCCGCAGTGCGAAGCCGCCGAACACAAAGATCTGTCCGGGGAGAAAAGTCTCACCCTGAACTGCATCGCTATCAATGATTGAAGGAGCCATCAAGCCTAATGATGACGACACAGAGGAACTCTCAATGAAAGCACCAATGTCGGTGTCAAAACCAGTGGATCTCGGGTAGGGGGTCCCGAACTGTGCGTCTAAGGCGGATGGTAATAGGAGGCAGGGGACACGATGTTTTACCCAGGTTCGGGCCCTCTTGATGGAGGTAAAACCCTATGTCCTGCTTGATTTATTCTTGATAATACGAGTAGTACAAGAGTTGATCTACCACGAGATTGGAGAGGCTAAACCCTAGAAGCTAGCCTATGGTATGATTGTATGTTGTCCTACGGACTAAAACCCTCCGGTTTATATAGACACCGGAGGGGGCTAGGGTTACACAAGGTCGGTTACAAAGGAGGAGATATACATATCCGTATTGCCTAGCTTGCCTTCCATGCCAAGTAGAGTCCCATCCGGACACGTGACGAAGTCTTCAATCTTGTGTCTTCATAGTCCAACAATCCGTCCAAAGGATATAGTCCGGCTATCCGGAGACCCCCTAATCCAGGACTCCCTCAATACTAATAAAGCAATCATGTATTTTCATAATAACGTGGCCAAAGAAAGTTATCCCTACAAAATCATATGGTCAAGCTATACTCCATCTTCATCACACAAAATATTCAAATCATACACAACCCCGATGACAAGCCAAGAAACTGTTTCATACTTTTGATGTTCTCAAACCTTTTCAACTTTCACGCAATACATGAGCGTGAGCCATGGATATAGCACTATAGGTGGAATAGAGTATGAAAGCTCAAACTAAAACTAAGTGGGTGTGCATCCAACTTGCTTGCTCATGAAGCCCTAGGGCACTTGAGGAAGCCCATCGTTGGAATATTAAAGCCAAGTTCTATAATGAAAATTCCCGCTAGTATATGACAGTGATAACTCAAGAGACTCTCTATATGAAGAACATGGTGCTACTCTGAAGCACAAGTGTGGTAAAAGGATAGTAACATTGTCCCTTCTCTCTTTTCTCTCATTTATTTATTTATTTTTTCTCTTTTTTTGTAGGCTTCTTTGGCATCTCTCTCTTTTGGGGGGGGGGCTTCTCTGGCCACTTTTATTTTGATAACCTCACATGCGACAATGTTCTAATAATGATGATCATCACACTTTTATTTACTTACAACTCAATATTACAACTCGATACTAGAACAAAGATATGACTCTATATGAATGCCTCCGGCGGTGTACCGAGCTGTGCAATGATCTAGCATGGCAATGAAATCAGAAAAACGGACAAGCCATGAAAACATCATGCTAGCTATCTTACGATCATGCAAAGCAATATGACAATAAATGATCAAGTCATCTATATGATGATGATGGAAGTTGCATGGCAATATACCTCGGAATGGCTATGGAAATGACATGATAGGTAGGTATGGTGGCTGTTTTGAGGAAGATATAAGGAAGCTTACGTGTGATAGAGCGTATCATATCACGGGGTTTGGATGCACCGGCGAACTTTGCACCAACTCCCAAGGTGAGAAAGGGCAATGCACGGTACTGAAGAGGCTAGCAATGATGGAAGGGTGAGAGTGCATATAATCCATGGACTCAACATTAGTCATAAAGAACTCACATACTTATTGCAAAAAATCTATTAGTCATCGAAACAAAGTACTACGTGCATGACTAAAACTCTGTTCTCTGGTACAATGGAGCGAGCTAATGACTTATTGGAAATAAGACCTACCGATGTATGTGGTCCGATGAGTGTTGAAGCTCGCGGTGGGAATCGTTACTTTCTGACCTTCACTGATGATTTAAGCAGATATGGGTATATCTACTTAATGAAACACAAGTCTGAAACATTTGAAAAGTTCAAAGAATTTCAGAGTGAAGTGGAGAATCATCGTAAAAAGAAAATAAAGTTCTACGATCTGATCGCGGAGGCGAATATTTGAGTTATGAGTTTGGCCTTCATTTAAAACAATCTAGAATAGTTTCACAACTCACGCCACCTAGAACACCACATCATAATGGTGTGTTCGAACGTCGTAACCGTACTTTATTAGATATGGTGTGATCTTGAAGGAAATATGCCCTATAGGCAATAATAAAGTTGTTATTTATATTTCCTTATATCATTATAAATGTTTATTATTCATGCTAGAATTGTATTAACCAGAAACTTAGTACATGTGTGAATACATAGACAAAACAAAGTGTCCCTAGTATGCTTCTACTTGAATAGCTCGTTAATGAAAGATGATTATGTTTCCTGACCATAGACATGTATTGTTATTTGATGAACGGGATCACATCATTAGAGAATGATGTGATGGACAAGACCCATCCGTTAGCTTAGCATAATGATCGTTTAGTTTTTCTGCTATTGCTTTCTTCATGACTTATACATGTTCCTCAGACTATGAGATTATGCAACTCCCGAATACCGAAGGAACACCTTGTGTGCTATCAAACGTCACAATGTAACCGGGTGATTAGAAGGATGCTCTACAGGTGTCTCCAATGGTATTTGTTGAGTTGGCATATATCAAGATTAGGATTTGTCACTCCGTGTATTGGAGAGGTATCTCTGGGCCCTCTCGGTAATGCACATCACTATGAGCCTTGCAAGCAATGTGTCTAATGAGTTAGCCATGGGATGATGCATTACAGAACGAGTAAAGAGATTTTCCGGTGACGACATTGAACTAGATATGATGATACCGATGATCGAATCTTGGGCAAGTAACATACCGATGACAAAGGGAACAACGTATGTTGTTATGCGGTTTGACCGATAAAGATCTTCATAGAATATGTAGGAACTAATATGAGCATCTAGGTACCGCTATTGGTTATTGACCGGAGATGTGTCTCGGTTATTTCTACATAGTTCTCGAACCCATAGGGTCCGCACGCTTAACGTTCAATGACGATTTATATTATGAGTTATGTGATTTGATGACCGAAGGTTGTTCGGAGTCCCAGATGAGATCACGGACATGACGAGGAGTCTCGAAATGGTCGAGACATAAAGATTCATATATTGGAAGGTTATATTCGGACACCGGAATGGTTCGGGTCGTTTCGGAGTACCGCGGGTTACTAGAACCCCCCCCCCCGGAAGTTATTGGGCCTCATGGGCCTAGTAGTGGAAGAAAGGAGGCAGGCCAGTGAGTCGAGCGTGCCCCCCTAGCCCAAACCGAATTGGACTAGTGTTGGGGGGCGCCCCCCTTTCCTTCTCTTCTCCTCCTCCCTCCCCCCTTCGCCTTGTGGGAATAGGAAAGGGGGCGGGGCGAATCCTACTTGGAGTAGGACTCCCCCCTTAGGCGCGCCACACCTTGGTCGGCCTCCTCCTCCCTCCCCCCTTTATATACGTTGAAGGGGGCACCCCATAGATACACAAGTTGATATTTTAGCCATGTGCGGTGCCTCCCTCCACAGTTACACACCTCGGTCATATCGTTATAGTGCTTAGGCAAAGCCCTGCGTTGGTAACTTCATCATCACCGTCACCACGCCATCGTGCTGACGGAACTCTCCCTCGGCCTCAACTGGATCAAGAGTTCGAGGGACGTCACCAAGCTGAACGTGTGCAGATCGCGGAGGTGCCATACGTTTAGTACTTGGATCGGTTGGATCACGAAGACGTTCGACTACATCAACCGTGTTACTAAATGCTTCCGCTTTCGGTCTACGAGGGTACGTAGACACACTCTCCCCTCTCATTGCTATGCATCTCCTAGATAGATCTTGCGTGATAGTAGGTAAATTTTTTTGAAATACTGCATTCCCCAACAGTGGCATCAGAGCCAGGTCTATGCGTAGATGTTATATGCACGAGTAGAACACAAAGGGTTGTGGGCGATAATAGTCATACTGCTTGCCAACAATGTCTTAATTTGATTCGGCGGTATTGTTGGATGAAGCGGATGTCGGTGTTAAAACCGGCGGATCTTGGGTAGGTGGTCCCGAACTGTGCGTCTAAGGTTGATGGTAACACGAGATAGGGTACATGATGTTTACCCAGGTTCGGGCCCTCTCTATGGTGGTAATACCCTACTTCGTGCTTGATTGATCTTGATGAATATGAGTGTTACAAGAGTTGATCTACCACGAGATCGTAATAGCTAAACCCTAGAAGTCTAGCCTGTATGACTACGGTATTTAGTATCCCTTATCCGGACTAAGTCCTCCGGTTTATATAGACACCGGGGGATCTAGGGTTACATAGAGTCGGTTACATAATATGGAATCTTCATAGTTGTTCGCCAAGCTTGCCTTCCACGCCAAGGAGAGTCCCATCCGGACACGGCACTGTCTTCAGTCTTCATATCTTCACATCCCATCAGTCTGGCCCATAGATAACAGGCCGGACGCCCGAGGACCCCTCAGGACTCCCTCAGTAGCCCCTGAAACTGGCTTCAATGACAAGGTATCCGGGGCGTAGTGCTGTCTTCAGCATTGCAAGGTGGGTTCCTCCTTCCGAACTTCAAAAAATAGTCTTCGGACGAAACGAACGTGTTCAGGTCTACAACGCACAACTGTAGAGAGTATACACTTTCTTGAATCCGATCCGCTGACAACTTTAATAATGTGACGTCACGCCCTCCCGGCCTTTATTTTGAACTATTTCCTGTCCCGTTGTTCCATGTTTTGGGGTCATGGTTTTTACTGGCATGTCTTGTCGAAGCAGGGATCGTGCCCCCTTATTGCGGGATTTTCATCAATACAGGCATGGGTAACCCAACCGTCCTACGGGAAAGATTCCTTAGGAATAGGCTGGTTCTTAGGCTTTAGGAGGAGGCGTTCAATACCACAGGCCTTTATAAAGGAACCAAGGGCCGTCTTTTATACGCCAAACTTCTCCTCGGCCTTCCCAACCCCGAGTTCCAACACGCAAGGTTCGACTCCATTGCTTTCAGCCTTCCCATCATGTCCGGATCCAGCTCCCAAGTCCGATGGGTGGCTTCCTACTGAAAGGATCGATATGGTTGACTAGAGGGGGGTGAATAGGCAACTACCAATTTTTAACTTTTCTTTACCAAATTAAACTTTGCATCAAAGTAGGTTGTCTAGATGTGCAACTAGGTGAGCAACCTATATGATGCAATAACAACAAGCATACAAGCAAGCAAGAGAAGTAACACTAAAGAGCTTGCACAAGTAAAGGTAAGAGATAACCAAGAGTGGATCCGGTGAATACGAGGATGTGTTACCAAAGTTCCTTCCTTTTGAGGGGAAGTACGTCTCCGTTAGAGCGGTGTGGAGGCACAATGCTCCCCAAGAAGCCACTAGGGCCACCGTATTCTCCTCACGCCCTCACACAATGCGAGATGCCGTGATTCCACTATTGGTGCCCTTGAAGACGGCAACCGGACCTTTACAAACAAGGTTGGGGCAATCTCCACAACTTAATCGGAGGCTCCCAACAATACCACGAAGCTTCACCACAATGGACTATGGCTCCGTGGTGACCTCAACCGTCTAGGGTGCTCAAACACCCAAGAGTAACAAGATCCGCTAGGGATGAGTGGGGGAATCAAAAATCCCTTGGTAGAAGTGTAGATCAGGGCCTTCTCAACCACTCCCGAGCAAATCAACAAGTTTGATTGGCTAGAGAGATAGATCGGGCGAAAATGGAGCTTGGAGCATTAATGGAGCTTGAGGGGGAAGAGGTGAGTCAAAGGGGAAGAAGGGGACCCCCTTTTATAGTGGGGGCAACAATCCAACCGTTGCCCCACCAACCAGCCCTGCACAGGGCGGTAGTACCGCTAAGGGGGGGTAGTACTACCGCTGAGCCAGCGGTACTGCCGCTCCAGCTAGCGGTACTGCCGTGCAGAGAAGAGCAGCAGGGATCTGGACCCAGCGTGGTACTACCGCGGTGGTAAGGGCGGTACTACCACTCCGAAGCGGTACTACTGCCTCTACTGCCACAACTAGTGCCGCAAAACCCAACACGAGAAAAAGAGCCCTTGAGTCGAGGTGGTGGGGGCCAGACAGCCCAGCGGTAGTACAGCTGCGGGGTCACCGGCGGTGCTACCGCTGGGGAGCGGTACTGCCGCTTGTGACCCTTCGGCGGTACTACCGCTGGTAGTGCGGTACTACCGCTGGGACACAGACAAGAGAGAGAGAAGATCACTCCGTCGAGGCTAAGGACGAGGCGGTGGTGCCAGGCAGGCCAGCGGTAGTACTGCTGTGGAGTCACCGGCGGTACTACCGCTGCGGAGCGGTACTGTCGCTTGTGACTCCTCAACGGTACTACCGCTGGGTTGTGCGGTACTACCGCTGGAACCCAGACAGGACACGGAAAGAGAAGAGATCTCTCCAATGAAGTGGAAGAGCTCTGAGGGTGAGAAGCTGATGTGTACGTGTTGATTCCACCCAAGTAATACCCCAGCGGACCCCCTCTTGATAGTACGGTGCCCTCTACGCAACTAGTCCACCGAAAGAGAAACGAAAGAGCTACACCGTCTTGAATGACACTCCGAAGGGAAGAAAACGTCTCATGCCAAGGATGAATCTGTGAACTACTCAAAGCACATGATTAGTACGCAAACATGTTGTCATCAATCACCAAAACTACCTCGAGAGAGATATGCCTCAACACCTACGTTACAGAGGAGGATATTGCAAAGCTTCGGGCAGCCAGATATCTGACTGCAGAGATCGACCACCGGCTTCCTGCTCAAGGACAAGTTATTCCGACCCCCGGATCTGGCGAGAGGGTTGTGTTCATCCCCCACTTCCTCCGGGGGTTAGGGTTTGTGCTTCACCCCTTCGTCCGGGGGCTAATGTTTTATTACGGACTGGATTTTCACGACCTTGCCCTGGGCACGATTCTCCATGTCTCGGCGTTTATCATTACATGCAAGGCCTTCCTTCGAATCCCCCCACACATCGGCTTATGGCTCAAGACCTTTAGTGTGAAACCGTAGATATCCGACGGGGAACAGGTGGAGTGCGGCGGTGCTACAATCAGCCAAATTGCCAACACTCCCTGGCCAAAAGGTTCCTTTACTGAGACTTCCAATTACTGGTAGCGGGAGTGGTTTTACATTACAGAGCCCCGCAGTACTAAGTGCGTTGCTGCACCCACTTTCCGTCCTGGCCCACCGTCACAGCTTGCATCATGGGTCAACAAGAGGCTGTACTGGGGATCGGTCGATGAAGTGCGGACCTTCCAAAGCCGCATCTGAACCCTCCTCGAGAGAGATATCGATCTCGTTATTTTGATGCAAGTGATGTTAGTCTGCTGAACCCTGCCCTGCCAGCGCAGGCCTCGCCGCATGTGGGAGTTTAATCCAGAAGGACCACAGACCCTCCGACACTTCTTCGGCGCCACACATGAAGGGATGTGGAAGTTATTTCTCGGGAAGCGGAACCATTGGCCGGATACCGCTAAGGACGCTGGTCTCAACTGTAATAGTCCAGATACCCTGGTAAGCACTTGGCCCTCGAATACTTTGCAATCATGCATACAGTAATATGACACTGAGCAGGCTATCTTTTTTCAGGGCTGGATAAAGAAGGAGGAACTGATTATGTGTTCGGCCCCTCTGCCCGAGGGTCCAGCGAATCCTGTCCTAACAAGGATGCTGGCCCCAGCACCAAACCAGATGCCGGAGAAGGAGGATAAGGCGTAGGACAAGAGGACCAAGGACGGCCTCTATTCGCAAGGGACCTCGGACTTTATGTCCGGAGGAATAAATATCCCCTCGTCTGAAGACAAAAGTAAAGTGGGGCCACTATCTCTTTCGCTCCCAAGAAGAAGAGGGCCGCCTCCGAAGATTGGGAGAAGCAAGCTCCTAAGCGAGGCAAGATGCCTCTGGGAGGTGGCCCGGGCCTGGAGGTCATTGAAGCGCAGTCTCGTGACGAGGAGGAGCCTCCGGCCCAATGGTAAGTAAACAAGGTTGTTCTAAACATATCCCGTTCTTTTCATATGATGCTTGAAATATACATTTTTGCAGCCCAGCATGCAGTCCCCTTCAACAATCCTGTTCCTCGGGGGACCTTCTCCGGAGATGATGGAAAGCGAGACGCCCCCACTGGCCTCTCCGTCCAATAGGCAGACGATCTTGAGGTGTCATCACGGAGGGTCTCCCTCGACCAACAAGTGGTGCAAGGGATGACAAAGAAGTTATACGAAGGTGATACTTCGATGGCCCAGGGTCCGGGGAACAACAATGAAGACCCCGAACAGTCCGGAATGCAGCCGGATACAAATAAACAGGTCCCTTCAAAGGGTGACCATACTTCTGCGGCTGCCTCCGGAGATCCAGAGGCGCTGGATATCTTGACGAACATGCTGCGGCAGGCGTTCGTTCCAGAGGAACATCGTACCTTGATGGGTACGGTGGTTGAAAAGGTCCTATCCGTGAAGAGCGGATTGGATGAGGCCTTTGTGAGCCTACTGAGAGGCTTCGAGGTTTGTAATGTAACATGTGCAATTGTGTTTTATTCAAAAAATACACCTGTGTATAGACAGTAGCCCCTGAGACTCCGGTTGGCTTCCCATGGGAGGCGAATGGAGGATCAAGAAGAAATTTTGGAGGACCAATCTGATTAACTTTGAACACAGGTTGCTTCCCCCTGGCTACTTCCTGGACTGCGGATATTGCCGAACTACAACGGAAGCTTGATGTGGCTGGGGATGACATTACGTTGATCAATATGCGTCTTGACGAGTCGCAAGGTATGTATTCGGAGCAGTCTCTGTACATACATTTTTGTGATATAAGCATGACACTGAAAGCTGTACCTGGCTGCAGATGGTGCTGCCGCCGTTGAAATTCTTCGAGCTGAGCTAGCCCGGGCCAAGGAGCAGGCCTGGTGTAGTAATGCGGTTGCCGAGAAGGTATCGGAGGAGTTAGAAGCCGGACGGGCTGCTCAACGTCAAGACGAGGAGAAGATATCCATGATGGTGCTTGAGCTAAAAAGTGCTGCCAGCCGCTGTGAGGTCCTTGAGAAGGAGAACGAAGCCAAAATGGCTGAAATTGAAAAGGCTTTAAGAGAAGCAAGAGAAGCGCGGTCTGAATCCAGAGCGGCCCGTGAGGAGATCCGGCAAGCTAGGGAGATTGTGGCTGGTAAGCCATTTTTTCTACAGGCTAAGTTCGGCGATCCGAACTATGCTGAGCTGAACCAATTGTGGAGTTCTTCGGACGAGTTTTTAGACTTGCCGAAGAGTTCTTCCGATGCGGCGCGGTATTATCAGGCGCCAGAGGGGTACACAATGGACAAGCTTTTCTGGTCACAGTTCGGCGCCTCGAAGCACCCCCCTGTTGCTGAATGAGCAGATGTCCTAGTGGGCCGAGCTTCATAGGATATCTGGTGCTGCTATGAAGAACGTCATAATCCGGTTATGGCCACTTGAGCCTGTTCCAAATAGTTACTTTGGCTTAGTGCAGCGGCTTGTTGACATAGTGTCGCGTATCGACACTGTGAAGCGATCGGTGTGCATTGAGGGTGCACGGATGGCTTTTGCCCGAGTCAAGACATTCTGGGGGAATATGAAGGCCATCGATGTTGCGGTGAAGAGTCCGCCCAAGGGCAAGGACCACCACGAACCAGAGCATTATTTTGAAGACGTCCTAGTAGCCGCCCGCTTGATAGAGGGTCAATGCTCGAAAGACATGATGTTCGAGTGAGGTGTATAAGAATTGTTCGAGACAATTTTATAGTGAATCTATTTGTATATTGTGCATGAAAGCTTGTGTTCCTCCTGTGCGGCCGTTTTAATATAAACTGAAAGATTTCCAGTCGTCGGCTTCAGCCCCCTTTTAGGAAGTATAGGGGTGTTCGAAAAACCATATGATCACTCTTGACCCAACGTCTTGGTCCGTAAAGGAGGTGTCAATGCGGCGAACCAGGCAACCAGACTATAGGACGTTAACACTTTCACTTACCCGTAGGAGTTTTATGGTGGGTCTACGACATAGCCTCTAGTATGTATGCGGCTTATTCATACGATGCGTTTACATAATTGGCCGGAAAAGAGGTCCTTCGTGTGACACGGAGGAATCGCTAGAGACTCCGGTAAGTCATCGAGTGGTTGACCAGCTCTCGCTGCATCATGACAGTCAATTTTCGGCTTTCTCTACTGAGGTGCATCACCAGGTGAACCGGTAGCACAATCGCAGTAGTTCTCCCTTTACTACCCTAGTCGATAGAGCGAAACGTAGGATAGCAACGGAGCCGGGCAACCCAACTATTGACCCAAGACATGATTCGGAGCTGATGCATATAAGGCCAAACTCGCGATGCCGAAGTGCGCTGTAAAAGTTGTTCGGACTTTGTTGGCAACTCATTTGTTCCCGTACCGAGCCCCTGGCAAGTTAAGACGGGGTATGTTTGTGAAACAACCATGGGAGGCGTATTTATTTGCGGAAAAACAAGGGTAATTAATTCGGATAGTGTGAACTAGGACCTGCACGATATGCCGATGATTAATTAATATATATGCCACGACCTTGGTCATTTGATATGTCCTGGGTCGAAGGCAGAGGAAAAAGGCATGTTACAGGCTCTAAAAAAAGAGTGCGGTCTACAAAAGTTTATTTTGGACCTCCTGTCGCACGTCTGCACCGCCTGTCCTCAGCGAGGGGAATCCTTGAAGGAAGTAGCCCCGTAGGTGAGTGTATGGATCCGAACTCCGATGGAGTCGGTCGTAAGTGTTTCTCCTTTGCTCTACCTGCTTTTAAGAAGTATTGAAAAAAAGGAAAGTGTATAAAAAATGTTACCGGAATGTTTGCAGACTTATCTGTATTGTGCTTCCGCCGCTGCCCATGGTATCTTAAGTGCGTAGTTATGTATACGCGGTATAGCTTCATCGTGTATGTGAGATGGGTGGCGGAAGCCGAACTGCTATTTCTGTTCCTGATTAGATCGATCTTCGGGGGGAAGTTGCTTCTGGCCCTCTGCATTTGGCTGTTGAACCATTCCGTCGTCCCTATTTCCTTGCGGCCCCCTTCCCTTGTGTTCGGTGTTAAGCTTGGGGGCATGCTTGAGGACCCAATAGCTTCTGTTGGTATGATTGGCTGGTTTATTGGGGGTGGCCGTGTATCTGGCAGGGTCAGTCTAGTATCCTGTCTAGGTTGGATGGTCCGTCTCTGTTCGCCTTGAATGGCTTTTTCTGCTGACCGGGCTTGGGATTGCTGAATCCAGCATTAACCGTTGTGTCGTGTGATCTATCGTTATCATTGTGACTGTTGTATTTGCTTCGTCGTGGCTTGCCATTGCCGTCTCGGATTTCGGAAGTGCCCGAGTTGCTGGCGCTATTGCTTCTACGAGCGAGCCAACTGTCTTCTCCCGTGCAAAAGCGGGTCATTACAGCGCTAAGGGTTGTCATTGATCTAGGTCCTTCTTGACTGAGGTTGCATACAAGCCATTCATCCCGGACGCTGTGTTTGAAGGCCGCAAGGGCGTCCGCGTCCGGACAGTCGATGATTTGGTTCTTTTTAACTAAGAACCTGGTCCAGAGCTTCCTTGCTGACTCTCCAGGCTGCTGGACAATATTACTTAGGTCATCGGCATCCAGTGGCCAGACATATGTTCCTTGGAAGTTGTTGCGAAAGGCGTCCTCCAAGTCCTCCCAGTTGTCAATACAATTTTCTGGCAGACTGTTTGTCGGTTTCAAAACTGGCGGATCTCGGGTAGGGGGTCCCGAACTATGCGTCTAGGCCGGATGGTAACAGGAGGCAGGGGACACGATGTTTTACCCAGGTTTGGGCCCTCTTGATGGAGGTAAAACCCTACGTCCTGCTTGATTAATATTGATGATATGGGTAGTACAAGAGTAGATCTACCACGAGATCAGAGAGGCTAAACCCTAGAAGCTAGCCTATGGTATGATTGTATGTTGTGATTGTTGTCCTACGGACTAAAACCCTTCGGTTTATATAGACACCAGAGAGGGTTAGGGTTACACGAGGTCGGTTACAAAGGAGGAGATATCCATATCCGTATTGCCTAGCTTGCCTTCCACGCCAAGTAGAGTCCCATCCGGACACGAGACGAAGTCTTCAATCTTGTATCTTCATAGTCTAACAGTCCGGCCAATGGAGATAGTCTGGCTGTCCGAAGACACCCTAATCCAGGACTCCCTCAGTAGCCCCTGAACCAGGCTTCAATGACGATGAGTCCGGCGCGCAGTATTATCTTCGGCATTACAAGGCGGGTTCCTTCTCCGAATACATCACAGAAGAACTTGAAAACGAGGATAGTGTCCGACCCTGCAAAATAAGTTCCACGTGCCACCGTAGAGAGAATAATATTTTCACAGATCCAATTTGTTGACTTGTTTTGGCAGCATGACGTTATGTCATGGCCCGGTGATTATTCGAACTGTTTCTTTTCACCAGCTCCACACATAAGGCGAGGCGGTTTCTTGACACGTCTTATCGAAGCGGAGATCGTGTTCCCCCAATTACGGGATTCTCATTAATGCGGTCGTGAGTAACCAACCGTGTCTAGGACTCCTAGATTATAGGCAAGTCCTAAACGGCTAAGGAGAGGACGCTTGATATTCACCCTCTTTATAAAGGGACAAGGTTTTCACTTTTTTCCTCCTGTGCTCAATCAAACCCTTCCCCGCCTCAAGTTCCAACACCCAAAGCCCAGCTTAGGTGCTCCGGATCTTCAATCATGTCCAGATCCAGCCTTCAAGGCTGATGGGTGCCCTCCTCCGTGACGGAAGAGGACATCAAAAAGTTGAGGGATGCCAGATACCTGACCGCCGAGGTTTCGCATCGTCTTCCTGCTCGTGGGCAGGTCGTCCCTACTCCCGAACCTAACGAGAACATTGTGTTCGTCTCCCACTTCCTCCGAGGCCTAGGCCTCACTCTGGATCCCTTCGTCAGGGGTTTGATGTTCTATTACGGGCTAGATTTCCATGATCTAGCTTCGGACTCCTTTCTCCACATCTCGACATTTATTGTCGTCTGGGCGCCTTCCTCCGCATTACCCCTCACTTCGACATGTGGCTCAAGACCTTTGAAGTGAAGCCGAAGATGATCGAGGGGCAACATGTAGCGTGCGGAGGTGCATCAATAGGCAAGATGGCAGGAGCTCCATGGCCGAAAGGTTCCTTTCCAGATGTGTCCGAATTATGGCAGCGAGAGTGGTTTTATGTCACAGCTCCCAGAAGTGCCAAGTGGGCGGCTGCCCCCGCTTTCCGCTCGGACCCCCCACCACGACTAATGTCATGGATTAGTAGAGGTCTGAGCTGGGGTCCAGCCAAGGACGTGCCGATACTGCAAAGCCGCATTCGAGATCTCTTCGAGGGAGATTTTGATTTGGTAGTGGTAATACAAGTTATGCTGGTTCGTTAAATCCAGCCTTGCAAACGCCGGCCCCTTCGCTTGTGGGAGTTCAACCTAGAAGGACCGTGTGCCATTCAAAGTTTCCTCGGCCCGACGCACGAGGATATGTACAAGTCATTCTTCGGACCTCAAATAGAGTGTCCAGATGCCACTGAGGATGTGGGCCTGAGCAGTAACCGCACCGCCGAGCAAGTAAGAAATCCTCTAGCCGAACACACCGCCTTTTATTCATCATGAAGTTATTTCTGAGAGATCGCTCTTTGACCAGGACTGGCTAACAAAGGCGAAGATGATTCGGTGTTCGGCCCCCCTCACTGAGGGTTTGGAAAATCCGGTATTGGAAAAGATGCTCGAGCTCGCACCTTGCCCGGAGCCCTCGAAGGAAGATACAGGGGGAATAATATGGGTGGAAGCGGGCCCCCATCGCTGCCAGTTTCAACCGACGGAATGAACGCCTCCTTAAAGGAGGATAACCGGGGGAGGAAGGGGAGTGCTTCCGAGGATCCGGAAGTCGAGGCCTCCAAACGAGAGAAGAGGTCTCCAATAGAGGGTCCTGCCTCGGGGGGTGCTCTTGCCGCACAAAGTCCGTGGGAGGATCAGCCCTCCAACGAGTCGTAAGTGATCCAAAAAATACTTTAATAGTGAAGGTATACTATCTTTCTTCTGAGAAAATAACCGCCGCATATATCTTGTAGTTCGGGTCTTAGCCCTTCTCAGCTGAGCTCGTCTTCGGGGGATCTTCTTCCGGAGATGATGGAGAGCGAAACGCCTCCCCCGGACTCCTCCGCTCAAGAAGTGGGCGACCCCAAAGTGTCATCACGGAGGGCCTCTCCGGATCCGGTGAGGCCAGAAGATAATCCCATAGATCCTCGAAGTCCCCAGCGTCCGGCTCCCAAAGAGAGCAAACAAAAGAGTCCGGCACCGTATGGTATGCGGTCGGACGTTCTGAGGGAGCTGTTGGGGCGAGCGGCCATCTCAGAAGAACACCGTACGCTGATGGGTACGGTGATGGAAAGAATTTCGTCCGCCGAAAGCGGATTACATGAAGCCTTTATGAGTCTACTGACAGGCTTTGAGGTACGTGAAATAATATGTGATAGTACCGCACATGTTAGGTGTGCCCTGTGTAGATAGTAGCCCCTGAGACTCTGGTTGTCATCGAGAACAGCGGCGAACAGAGGATCATAGTCCCAGGCAATAACCAGACTGCCTTTATGTGTAGGTGGTGGAAGCTCCGGTGGCTAGCCGGACTAGTGAGTTTGCCGAATTAAAACGGCAGCTGGATGCGGCAGACACCGACATCGAGCTTGTTCATAAGCGGCTTGACGAATCACAGGGTAAGTAATGTTTTCTAGTGAAAGTCACACAATAAGCGCAGCATGATGCCAGTATTTTTAATATGTTGTGACTACAGACGGAGCTGCCACCGTGGAGACCCTTTGGGCGGAACTCGCCCGAGCCAAGGAACAAGCGAGGGTTAGTAATGTGGCTGCTTTGAATGCGGCCCAAGAGTTAAGAACCGAGAAGGCGCCCATTGCGAAAGCAAAGAAAAGATGGCCAAGATGGCCGTAGAATTAAAAGGCACTGCCGACCGTTGCCAGTTCCTTGAAGAAGAAAACCGAGTGAAGGCAGCGGACCTTGAGAAGGCCACTATGGCGACCAAAGACAGACGCTCTGCTATGAGGGCGAAGAAGGAGGAGCTTCACGAAGCCGGGGATATTGCGGCTGGGAAGCCCTTTCTGCTGCGGAGGAAGTTCGGAGATCCGCGGTATGCCCCTCTGGATCGGCTGTGGAGTTTGGCAAACACATATATGGACTTGGCGGCGAGCGCTGTCGATGCGGTCGAATACTTCCAAGATCAATCAGATCGTGAAGTGGACAAGCTATTCTGGTCGCAATTCAACGTTCCAGAGCGTCCGCTTCCCTTGACTGATCAGCTAGCCGAATGGGCCAAACTTAATAGGTTGTCCGGACTCGCCATGAGGTCTCTTGTAGATCATTTGTGGCCGGAGAAGCCGAAGCCGAACAACTATTTCAGCTTAGTGCAGCAGTTCCTTGGTGCGGTGCCACGCATCAACGCGATGAAGAGATCGGCGTGCATAGAAGGCTCGCGGATGGCCTTTGCCCGTGTCAAGGCATACTGGGCGGAGATGGATGCTACCACTGTTGCGGCGCAAGGTTCGGCCATAGGCCGAGTAGCTGCCGAGCACTATTTTGAAGAGGTTCTTGAGGGTGCTCGTTTGATAGAGTCCCAGTGCTCGAAGAATATTATGTTTGAATGACATGTATTCCCATTGTAAACACAATGTTTTCATGAAATATAGTAAGGCTATACTTATACTTTTGCCAGAAAGTAATGTGATGCCTCCTGTGCGGCTGTTTGTGTATATATGTATATAACCTGAAAGATTGCAGTCGTCGGCTTCAACCCCCACGCATATAATGCGGAGGTGCTCGCAAAAAATGCGTGTTCACACTTAACCCAACGTCTTGGTCCTATTAAGGAGGTGATAGCGCAGCGAACGAGGCAACTGGACTATAATGCTTTAACACTTTCACTTAGCCATAGGAGTTTGACAGTGGGGCTACTAGATAGCCCCTGGTGGCTCCGCACTCTCCCGATCTCGGGGTGCGTACATGCCTGGCTGGAAAACGGCCCTTCGTTAAGGCGGAGGAATTCTAACATTCCGATAGGTCATCGAGTGGTTGACCAGTCTCACGCTATATCATGACAGTCAGTTTTCGGCTTTCTCTACTGAGGTGCTCGTCCGGGTGAACCAGGGCACAATCGCAGTAGTTCTCCTGGTGCTGCCTTAGCCGATAAAGTGGAACGTAAGGCACCAAAACACAGGAGCCAGGAAAACCCAACATTTGACCAAAGACAATGATTCGGAGGTGATGCACATAAGGCCAAACTCGTGACGCCAAACACTCCCTAAGGTATTCGGTCTTTATGGTATAAACCGGGCCTAAATAGTGCCCTTTGTGAGAAGCCCCTTGTGTCCAGGTACGTGCATTATTCTGACGTGGCCACATGCCAAGACGTCAGCATCCTTCCCAATTGTGCTGAGAATTCGGTGGATGTGTATCAACAAGAGACAGTAAAAAAAGGTTTATGCAGGGTCTTAATCTAAAAAGAATCCTTGGAACGGGTCCCTGCTGCACGTCTGTGCCTGTGTCTCCGTTGTGCCGTATCCTGGACGGGTGTAGCACGATGATCATCTGTAAAAGAGAGGAACTTAGGTGAAAAAGTTGTCGTGCAAAAAGATAGTTTTTAAAGAAACCATGTATAACTAAAAATGAGTAGAAATTGTCGCTTGTCTGTCCGCATTGAGCCCCTTGTATTTGTAATAGGGGTGTGGCCATCCATCCGGTACAAATTACATATAGCAGCGCCGGACTCGTCTAACCGCGTCTGTGATCTTGACGACCTATCAAATGCTTTAGTTGGTGAGGCCGTTTTTAGTGTGCGACTGCCAAGGCAGTCGCATTCTCATCGGCGCGCAAAGATCGCTTGATACTTCCATTCACTGTAATGATGCCACGTGGACCGGGCATCTTGAGCGTCAGGGAAGCGTAATGTGGTATTGCATTAAAGCGAGCAAAAGCTTCGCGTCCAAGTAGTGCCTGATAGCCGCTTTGGAACGGAGCGATGTGGACGGTTAAATGTTCGCTACGGAAGTTATCGGGGAAGCCGAATATAACCTTTAGTAGCAGGGAGCCCGTGTAATGAGCCCCTGGGCCTGGCATTACCCCTATAAAGGTATTATTGCTATGGCAAATTTTCGTTGGGTCTATCCCCGTTTCACGGATTGTATCCTGGTATATCAGGTTGAGACTGCTGCCACCGTCCATCAGGACCCGTGTCAAGTGGTATCTGTCGATTATTGGGTCTAATACCAGGGCAGCCCATCCTGCACGCCGGATACTTGCTGAGTAATCAAGATGGTCGAAAGTGATCGGTTGAGACGACCTGTGGCAGGGCTCCGCGGTGATAGGCCCTTGGGCATATTTTTCTGGGAGTGTCGTTTTGTTTCTCCCCTTGATCACGTGTAACACGTTTACTGTTTTGACTTATGGTGGAAATTTCTTTTGTTCCCCAGTGTCTTGCTTGAGAGGCTCATCCTCGTCTTCGCTTGGTGCATCCTCCCCCTTGTGTACGGCGTTGAGCTTGCCGGACTGCTTGAAGACCCAACATTCTCTGTGAGTATGATTAGCGGGTTTACCAGGGGTGCTATGGATCTGACATATTTGGTCCAGAATTTTGTTTAGGCTGGACAGTTCGTCTCTGGCGCCTTTAGAGTGCGGCTTTTGCTGACCTGGCCGAGAGCTTTTGAATCCGGCGTTTACTGCCGTGCTCTTCGTGTTGTCTTCTTTATTCCGGCGTTTGTTATTGCTGTTGCACCGTGATTTCCCGTTTCCATCTCTAACTTCAGATATACTGGGGTTGCTGGTGCTGCATCTGGCTAGCCAGCTGTCCTCACCCGCGCAAAAGCGGGTCATCCATACTATAAAGGTTATGACTAAATGAATTACGATCTGACACAGGAGAATAAGAACAAATATAACCATGTATTAAGGGGAGAAGGTGCTTATTTCCATAGTATAAAGGTGTTTTCATGATATTCTGTGCTCCAATGGTCTTGAACTCTTGATGGTACCAATTTTATCTTTCTGGGAGAAATGCATTTGATCAAGAGTCTTTACAGAAATAGAACTTCCACACTTGCTAATTCCCAAACCATTGTAGAAATGGTAACTGAATGGGTGTTCTTTTTTTATCACCTTTGAATTTAAGGAATATATTTGTTAATATATCAATGCTCATTGGTGCCATGTCTGGTTCTTAGGTGCATGCCTGGAAGCTTAAATCTGTAATCAAGTTATAAAATAGAGTGTTGTAAGAGACACTTCTATAAGCAGAGGTATGTGCATGCATTTAGACCTTAATTATCCCTTGCTTAGTATTGTTTGGTTTGTGTGATTCATGCTTCAATGATTTCTTCACTAGTAATTAGACGGCGCAGTACTACGGCAGTAGTATACTTTGGTGTAGAAATAAAGGATGACATGCTTTACGTTGCAGATATTTCTTTGTGCCTTGACTCTGGCTCTATGCTTATTAATCATCTTAGCGAGCTTTAGGACTTCGAAAGTTATCATTTCGAGGATCATGATTTCCTATCTTTTTGGCCAATATGGCACACATGAATAGTTTGTCAAGGATGTACCAAATATTATGTTTTTCCTTCCGTTTATTGCATTCATGGCTGCAAACTATATTCTCAGATTTTGGGCTGGGTGTATAAACATATATTCCGCACACTGAATTCAATTTTTTAACTTCCTGTTGTGGCCTTTCGTTTGTTTTGTTCGTCTGATGTTTCCTTTGGTGATTCTTACAGATTACACCTTCTTTGTAGAAATAGGGTCACACTTCAATCGATTAGAAATGTTTCTTTTCTTGCAAAAGTTTGTTTGACTGCTGCGTGGTCGCGTCAGGCCCATGCCGCCACCGCCGCCGCTGCCGCCACTGGATGGCTCCATCGGTCGGGAGGGAAGAAGGGGGTCAGGGGAGGGGAGAGCACGGGAGAGAAGGCGAGCTCGTGGCTGACTGAATTCAATTGCATGCTCTGTTGTTTGTGTTTGGGAAGCAAATGTACGTGGGTGAGTTATTTCTTTTGTGTAAAGGTCTCTTCCATGCTGGTAAATCTATTCCTTTGCATGTTCTGTTCATGACTGACTCTGTTCTTGTTTTATCTTTTTTTACCTTTGCGGGAGTTGTTCTATTCTATCCCTCGAGGTAAATTTGCTGGGCAATGGCTTACTCCTCTCTGTGTTCTGTTAGTTTGACAGAGGAATTACCAGCTCTGCTTACAATTTGGTGTGCCTGTTATTTGGCAAACTTTCAGGTGATCTGTAGTACTTTGTAAATCTATCGTGTGTTTTGTTACATTGGCTCTTAGCTTGTCTCCATAGGTACACTATTAAATTGCTGCATGCAGTATTCAGTTCCAAATTTTGCCTGACTGCCTAAATGCCTCAAGGATTAGAGGAATGATAAACATATAATTTGCTAGCTTCTTTCTAGCATGCTTATACAATTATATTATTAAATGACGCAGGATTGCATGGTGTAGAGTTCAGCGCCGCTGCCTAATTGAGGCTCATAATTCAGCGGCGCTGCCGATTGGCTATTTGTTCTCATCTAGCTTACGAAGTTAAGTGATATCCTTGGAATACCAGAGACTGAACTAAAGTTCATACCTGAAGCTTGGTCATAGGCTAAATATCTTATGATGCCCATAAACTGGTTCTATGCTTAATATAGCCTTCCTTTTTCTGACACGCCTACCCTACCATCCTTCACTACGACAGATCATAGAATGCATACAAGTGTTGCAATGCACATATGCGTATGGGTATTATCTCGATGATAAAGGACCACAAGATGATGCAGACGAACATGCTTGTTGCAGGTTTTGCCTTTTTTATTTCGAAAATCTAATATGGCTTGCCTATTTTTCATGGGAAAACTAATGGTACCTTATTTAGTCCGACTACATCGGATGTTGAGCCTGATTATTACTATTCCATACTATAAAGGTTATGATTAAATGAATTACAATCTGACATAGGAGAAGAAGAACAAATATAACCATGTATTAAGGGGAGAAGGTGCTTATTTCCATAGTATAAAGGTGTTTTCATGATATTCTATGCTCCAATTGTCTTGAACTCTTGATGGTACCAATTTTATCTTTCTGGGAGAAATGCATTTGATCAAGAGTCTTTACAGAAATAGAACTTCCACACTTGCTAATTCCCAAACCATTGTAGAAATGGTAACTGAATGGGTGTTCTTTTTTATCACCTCTGAATTTATGGAATATATTTGCTAATATATCAATGCTCATTGGTGCCATGTCTGGTTCTTAGGTGCATGCCTGGAAGCTTAAATCTGTAATCAAGTTATGAAACAGAGTGTTGTAAGAGACACTTCTATAAGCAGAGGTATGTGCATGCATTTAGACCTTAATTATCCCTTGCTTAGTATTGTTTGGTTTGTGTGATTCATGCTTCAATGATTTCTTCACTTAGTAATTAGATGGTGCAGTACTATGGCAGTAGTATACTTTGGTGTAGAAATAAAGGATGACATGCTTTACGTGTAGATATTTCTTTGTGCCTTGACTCTAGCTCTATGCTTATTAATCATCTTAGTGAGCTTTAGGACTTCGAAAGTTGTCATTTTGAGGATCATGATTTCCTATGTTTTTGGCCAAGATGGCACACATGAATAGTTTGTCAAGGATGTACCAGATCTTATGTTTTTCCTTCCGTTTATTGCATTTATGGCTGCAAACTGTATTCTCAGATTCTAGGCTGGGTGTATAAACATATATTCCGCACACTGAATTCAATTTTTTTACTTCCTATCGTGGCCTTTCGTTTGTTTTGTTCGTCTGATGTTTCCTTTGGTGATGCTTACAGATTACACCTTCTTTGTAGAAATAGGGTCACACTTCAATCGATTAGAAAAGTTTCTTTTCTTGCAAAAGTTTGTTTTTTTGCTTACATTGCCAAGGTTTGTTCACTTCGTCACCATTGTGGTGATGTCAGTATCCTTGTGAAATAGGAAAAGTAGATACCCATAATCTTTACTTGCTGTAAACACTAATATGAAATTGTACCTTTTCCCTACGAGAGATAAAAAATCATGTTTGAATTTATGTGTGCCCCACATAGGCGGACAATTCTTTAAATGATGGACACAATAATGTACCCACCAACATGACAACTGTGTTAACTTAATCCCTATAATATACATATCTTTAACCTTGGATGTGCCAATCATCAATTGTTGTGGGAGTGTGCCTGATGATGCGCGTCTATGTTACAAACTCAGTGTTTCTTTTTCTTTTTACCATAACTGATTCGCTGAATTCAATAGTGCACTGGTTTCTGCAAGATCAACTATACGTATGTACATTGGTTCTCTTTAATACATCACAGATAACCTGGCGAGGACAAATATTTCACTAGCAGTCCAGCAGGGGAGGACGTTGATGAATCCTGCATGCATGCATGGTTTATTTTTATGCTTTAGTTGTTGATGTTCATAAAGTGATGACAGATGGCTTCATTTACGTTTGGTTATACACAGCAAAGACCACCAAGATCCGAAATCTGTGCATTCAGGCTACGAGTCAAAAATACATCACGTATTGGTTGAGTGTCATCGGAACAATCAAGAAGATTGCATGCTTGCTTGAGTTCATGTGTTTTTTGGTGGACTATATATCCAAGTATTTCTTACAAAGAATTAAAAATTAAGGCCAAAAGATATTATCATTCAGAAGCAAACTTAGAATGGCCCTAAGCTGTTATCATCAGAATTCGACAGTGCAGTGCCAAAAAAACTCCGAGTAAACAAAGAACATACCCAATTCTGTCTTCCAAAGAAAGATCATTAGTTTACAGCCCCCTGCTTGCTTAGAAACTATACTTTGTAATTTCCCTTGGTATGAGACAATTTTCACATCGGTCGGAAAATCAAGAGTATGAGCAACCTGTGTGTACCAAGCTCTAGGAACTTCAGAAATAAAGAAGCAAAAGCTTTTACACACAAGACACTTCTTTTTCACATTTCTTTAGCATAATTGGTACACGATTCATGGCCATGTTTCGCATCCTGCTACAAGATTGAGTTTGTGGTGGCTTCCATTTATATTTGAGCCAGGTTTATAATTTCTCATCGGGCTTTGCCTCCGTGACCATTTATAGCCACCTGGGTTTTATATATTTAATTTCTGTTTCTTAGCATTCAAATGGTATATACTAATCAACTTATATCTTTCTGTTCACTACTAACAGATGTCACTAGAAGCATCAATTTTCACTGGTGCTGACATTTTCTGTTATACTAGAATTGATATTTGTTGCTTAGTTTGTGATGCTTCAGGTCAATAATAATAACCTTTAAGTTCAGTTCCATCAGTTGCATCTCTTTAGTAGCATTCAGAACAAATTTAGAAGCTTTCAAATATGTAAATATACTCACTAGAGCTAATATGTTAACTGACTGAATTTGAGCAGGTTGGTATGATGCTGCGAGGCATGGGGTTTGACGATACAACCTTCCTCTACGTTGCCTCCAGTAAAATATACAATGCTGCAAAATACATGGGTCCCCTTCGCCAGATGTTCCCTCTTTACAAACCAAGGACACTCTTGCATTGTCTGAAGAGCTTGCTGAGTTTGAGGTATTGTTTCCGCCAGCCAGCCCATCAGCCTAGCTGGATGTCGTTCTGAATGTCAGATGAATATGCATGCATTGAACTGTTCATCAATTCACATTGAATCTTCATACCGTTACTCACCAACCTATTCTCTGTAGGGGTACTCCTCTCAGTTAGCAGCATTAGATTACACCGTCTGTGTTCAGAGCGAAGTGTTTGTGACGACACAAGGGGGGGCTTCCCGCACTTTTTGATGGGACACAGGCGTTACCTATTAGGAGGGAATGCAAAGACAATAAAACCCGACAAACGGAAGCTGGTCTTATCTTTTGACGACCGAAATATCAGGTCAGTTTGAGCTGCCATTATATCGTCAACAAAGTATTACAAATCACACCGAATCAGTTTCAGTTTTGAGTATATGCTGGAATCTTTCACCAAATCAAACTGCTGAAGCAGTTCCCTGCCCTTGTTATTCCTTCACCATCCGAGACTGTAACTATTGCCTACTTTTCGGAACGCATTAGCCATGTTAACAAATTGAAATACATCTCCGAGTTGACCTTCACATACATGCTCTAAATGTTTGCCCATCTTTGCTTAACGTGTAAATGGATATAGTGGTATATGAAACTCAAATTGTTTCTTTGAACTGCAGATGGAGTCGATTCAAGCACCACATGCTGGAAATACTACACCATAGTGACATAAGGGGCATCGCATTCAGGAAACCTAATGATTCCATATACACCTTCCCAATGCCTGATTGCATGTGCCAACAAGACGGAATATGATCTACGCGTTAGCATACATAACTGAGGGATGCATATCCTCTGCCTTTGTGCAACAAAGGTACCAAAGGCATGGCATTGTTGACTGCATGATCAGGATTTGATGGTCATGATGAAAACTAGAGTGAAATAAAGCATTTGGTGCTTCTCAGGAGATTCTGAAACCCTCTGGCATATCCCAAACCGTTCGATGTTGGATATAATGTTGGAAATATGCCCTAGAGGCAATAATAAAGTGGTTATTATTATATTTCTTTGTTCATGATAATTGTCTATTGTTCATCCTATAATTGTGTTATCCGGAAATCGTAATACATGTGTGAATACATAGACCACAACACGTCCCTAGTGAGTCTCTAGTTGACTAGCTCATTGATCAAAAGATAGTCATGGTTTCCTGACTATGGACATTGGATGTCATTGATAATGGGATCACATCATTAGGAGAATGATGTGATGGACAAGACCCAATCCTAAGTATAGCTCAAAGATCGTGTAGTTCGTTTGCTATAGCTTTTCCGAATGTCAAGTATCATTTCCTTAGACCATGAGATTGTGCAACTCCCGGATACCGTAGGAGTGCCTTGGGTGTGCCAAACGTCACAACGTAACTGGGTAACTATAAAGGTACACTACAGGTATCTCCGAAAGTGTCTGTTGGGTTGGCACGAATCGAGACTGGGATTTGTCACTCCGTATGATGCAGAGGTATCTCTGGGCCCACTCGGTAATGCATCATCATAATGAGCTCAACGTGACCAAATGGTTGATCACGGGATCATGCATTACGGTACGAGTAAAGTGACTTGCCGGTAACGAGATTGAACGAGGTATTGGGATACCGACGATCGAGTCTCGGGCAAGTAACGTACCGATTGACAAAGGGAATTGTATACGGATTGATTGAATCCTCGACATCGTGGTTCATACGATGAGATCATCGAGGAGCATGTGGGAGCCAACATGGGTATCCAGATCCCGCTGTTGGTTATTGATCGGAGAGTTGTCTTGGTCATGTATGCGTGTCTCCCGAACCCGTAGGGTCTACACACTTAAGGTTCGGTGACGCTAGGGTTGTTGAGATATTAGTATACGGTAACCCGAAAGTTGTTCGGAGTCCCGGATGAGATCCCGGACGTCACGAGGAGTTCCGGAATGGTCCGGAGGTGAAGATTTATATATAGGAAGTCAAGTTTCGGCCATCGGGAAAGTTTCAGGGGTAATCGGTATTGTACCGGGACCACCAGAAGGGTCCCGGGGGTCCACCGGGTGAGGCCACCTATCCCGGAGGGCCCCATGGGCTGAATTGGGAGGGTAACCAGCCCCTAGTGGGCTGGTGCGCCCCCCCATAGGCCTCCCCCTACGCCTAGGGTTGGAAACCCTAGGGGTGGGGGTGCCCCACTTGCCTTGGGGGGCAAGCCACCCCCTTGGCCGCCGCCCCCCTTGGAGATGGCATCTCCTAGGGCCGGCGCCCCCCTAGGGGTCCTATAAATAGTGGGGGGGAGGGAGGGCAGCCGCACCCTAGCCCCTAGCCTCTCCCTCTCCCTCCCGTGACACTCCTCTGTCTCCCTGTGCTTGGCGAAGCCCTGCCGAGATCACCGTTGCTTCCACCACCACGCCGTCGTGCTGCTGGATCTTCATCAACCTCTCCTTCCCCCTTGCTAGATCAAGTTGGAGGAGACGTCTTCCCAACCGTACGTGTGTTGAACACGGAGGTGTCGTCCGTTCGGCGCTAGGTCATCGGTGATTTGGATCACGACGAGTACGACTCCATCAACCCCGTTCTCTTGAACGCTTCCGTGCGCGATCTACAAGGGTATGTAGATGCACTCCTCTCTCCCTCGTTGCTAGATGACTCCATAGATTGATCTTGGTGATGCGTAGAAAATTTTAAAATTCTGCTACGTTCCCCAACAGTGGCATCATGAGCTAGGTCTATGCGTAGTTTCTATGCACAAGTAGAACACAAAGTAGTTGTGGGTGTGGATATTGTCAATTTGCTTGCCATTACTAGTCTTATCTTGATTCGGCGGCATCGTGGGATGAAGCGGCCCGGACCGACCTTACACGTACGCTTACGTGAGACTGGTTCCACCGATTGACATGCACTAGTTGCATAAGGTGGCTGGCGGGTGTCTGTCTCTCCCACTTTAGTCGGATCAGATTCGATGAAAAGGGTCCTTATGAAGGGTAAATAGAAATTGGCATATCACATTGTGGTTTTGGTGTAGGTAAGAAACGTTCTTGCTAGAAACCTATAGCAGCCACATAAAAACTTGCAACAACAATTAGAGGACGTCTAACTTGTTTTTGCAGCATGTGCCGTGTGATGTGATATGGCCAAAAGGATGTGATGAATGATATATGTGATGTATGAGATTGATCATGTTCTTGTAATAGGAATCACGACTTGCATGTCGATGAGTATGACAACCGGCAGGAGCCATAGGAGTTGTCTTTATTTATTTATGACATGCGTGTCAACATAAACGTCATGTAATTACTTTACTTTATAGCTAAAGCGTTAGCCATAGTAGTAGAAGTAATAGATGATGAGACAACTTCAAGAAGACACGATGATGGAGATCATGGTGTCATGCTGGTGACAACGATGATCATGGAGCCCCGAAGATGGAGATCAAAAGGAGCAAATGATATTGGCCATATCATGTCACTATTTGATTGCATGTGATGTTTATCATGTTTTACATCTTATTTGCTTAGAACGACGGTAGCTTAAATAAGATGATCCCTCGTAATAATTTCAAGAAAGTGTTCCCCCTAACTGTGCACCGTTGCGAAGGTTCGTTGTTTTGAAGCACCACGTGATAATCGGGTGTGATAGATTCTAACGTTCGAATACAACGGGTCTAAGCCAGATTTACACACGCAATACACTTAGGTTGACTTGATGAGCCTAGCATGTACAGACATGGCCTCGGAACACGGAAGACCGAAAGGTCGAGCATGAGTCGTATAGAAGATACAATCAACATGAAGATGTTCACCGATGTTGACTAGTCTGTCTCACGTGATGATCAGACACGGCCTAGTTAACTCGGATCATGTTTCACTTAGATGACTGGAGGGATGTCTATCTGAGTGGGAGTTCATTGAATAATTTGATTAGATGAAATTAATTATCATGAAATTAGTCTAAAATCTTTACAATATGTCTTGTAGATCAAATGGCCCACGTTGTCCTCAACTTCAACACGTTCCTAGAGAAAACCAAGTTGAAAGATGATGGCAGCAACTATACGGACTGGGTCCGGAACCTGAGGATCATCCTCATAGCTGCCAAGAAAGATTATGTCCTAGAAGCACCGCTAGGTGACGCACCCATCCCAGAGAACCAAGACGTTATGAACGCTTGGCAGTCACGTGCTGATGATTACTCCCTCGTTCAGTGCGGCATGCTTTACAGCTTAGAACTGGGGCTCCAAAAGAGTTTTGAGAGACACGGAGCATATGAGATGTTCGAAGAGCTGAAAATGGTTTTGCAAGCTCATGCTCGGGTCAAGAGATATGAATTCTCCGACAAGTTCTTCAGCTGTATGATGGAGGAAAATAGTTCTGTCAGTGAGCACATACTCAAAATGTCTGGGTTGCATAACCGCTTGACTCAGATGGGAGTTAATCTTCCGGATGACACGATCATTGACAGAATCCTTCAGTCGCTTCCACCGAGCTACAAGAGATTTTTGATGAACTTCAATATGCAGGGGATGGAAAAGACCATTCCTGAGGTATATTCAATGCTGAAATCAGCAGAGGTGGAAATCAAAAAGGAACATCAAGTATTGATGGTGAATAAAACCACTAAGTTCAAGAAAGGCAAGGGTAAGAAGAACTTCAAGAAGGACGGCAAGGGATTTGCCGCGCCTGGTAAGCAAGCTGCCGGGAAGAAGCCAAAGAATGGACCCAAGCCTGAGACTGAGTGTTTTTATTGCAAGGGAAATGGTCACTGGAAGCGGAACTGCCCCAAATACTTAGCGGACAAGAAGGCCGGCAACACTAAAGGTATATGTGATATACATGTAATTGATGTGTACCTTACCAGTACTCGTAGTAGCTCCTGGGTATTTGATACCGGTGCGGTTGCTCACATTTGTAACTCAAAGCAGGAGCTGCGGAATAAGCGGAGACTGGCGAAGGACGAGGTGACGATGCGCGTCGGGAATGGTTCCAAGGTCGATGTGATCGCCGTCGGCACGCTGCCTCTACATTTACCTACGGGATTAGTTTTAAACCTCAATAATTGTTATTTAGTGCCATCTTGGAGCATGAACATTGTATCAGGATCTCGTTTAATTCGAGATGGCTACTCATTTAAATCCGAGAATAATGGTTGTTCTATTTATATGAGAGATAAGTTTTATGGTCATGCTCTCTTGGTGAATGGTTTATTCTTAATGAATCTCGAGCGTAATATTACACATATTCATAGTGTGACTACCAAAAGATGTAAGGTTGATAATGATAGTCCCACATACTTGTGGCATTGCCGTCTTGGTCACATAGGTGTCAAACGCATGAAGAAGCTCCATGCAGATGGACTTTTGGAGTCTCTTGATTACGAATCATTTGACATGTGCGAACCATGCCTCATGGATAAAATGACCAAGACTTCGTTCTCAGGAACAATGGAGCGAGCAACCAACTTATTGGAAATCATACATACTGATGTGTGCGGTCCAATGAGTGTTGAGGCTCGCGATGGCTATCGTTATGTTCTCACCCTCACTGATGACTTGAGTAGATATGGGTATGTCTACTTAATGAAACACAAGTCTAAGACCTTTGAAAAGTTCAAGGAATTTCAGAGCGAGGTTGAGAATCAACGTGACAGGAAAATCAAGTTCTTGCGATCAGATCGTGGGGGGAGAATACTTGAGTCACGAATTTGGCACACACTTAAGAAAATATGGAATAGTTTCACAACTCACGCCGCCTGGAACACCTCAGCGTAATGGTGTGTCCGAACGTCATAATCGCACTCTATTGGATATGGTGCGATCTATGATGTCTCTTACCGATTTACCGCTGTCATTTTGGGGCTATGCTTTAGAGACTGTCGCATTCACTTTAAATAGGGCTCCATCGAAATCCATTGAGACGACACCGTATGAATTATGGTTTGGGAAGAAACCTAAGCTGTCATTTCTAAAAGTTTGGGGATGCGATGCTTATGTCAAGAAACTTCAACCTGAAAAGCTCGAACCCAAATCAGAAAAATGCGTCTTCATAGGATACCCTAAAGAAACTATTGGGTATACCTTCTACCTCAGATCCGAAGGCAAGATCTTTGTTGCCAAGAATGGGTCCTTTCTAGAGAAAGAGTTTCTCTCGAAAGAAATAAGTGGGAGGAAAGTAGAACTTGATGAAATATTACCTCTTGAACCGGTAAGTGGCGCAGCTCAAGAAAATGTTCCCGACTAGAGAGGAAGTTAATGATGATGATCATGAAACTTCAGATCAAGTTGCTACTGAACTTCTTAGGTCCACGAGGACACGTTCCGCACCAGAGTGGTATGGCAACCCTGTCTTGGAAATCATGTTGTTAGACAACGGTGAACCTTCGAACTATGAAGAAGCGATGGCGGGCCCGGATTCCAACAAATGGCTGGAAGCCATGAAATCCGAGATAGGATTCATGTATGAAAACGAAGTATGGACTTTGACTGACTTGCCCGATGATCGGCGAGCCATAGAAAATAAATGGATCTTTAAGAAGAAGACAAACGCGGATGGTAACGTAACCATCTATAAAGCTCGCCTTTTTGCTGAGGGTTATCGACAAGTTCAAGGGGTTGACTACGATGAGACTTTCTCACCCGTAGCGAAGCTGAAGTCTGTGCGAATCATGTTAGCAATTGCCGCATTATATGATTATGAGATATGGCAAATGGACGTCAAAACGGCATTCCTTAATGATTTCCTTAAGGAAGAATTGTATATGATGCAGCCGGAAGGTTTTGTCGATCCTAAGAATGCTGACAAGGTGTGCAAGCTCCAACGTTCGATTTATGGGCTGGTGCAAGCATCTCGGAGTTCGAACATTCATTTTGATGAGATGATCAAAGCGTTTCGGTTTACGCAGACTTATGGAGAAGCCTGCATTTACAAGAAAGTGAGTGGGAGCTCTGTAGCATTTCTCATATTGTATGTGGATGACATACTGTTGATGGGAAATGATATGGAATTCTTGGAAAGCATAAAGGCCTACTTGAACAAGTGTTTTTCAATGAAGGATCTTGGAGAAGCTGCTTATATATTAGGCATCAAGATCTATAGAGATAGATCGAGACGCCTCATGGGTCTTTCACAGAGTACGTACCTTGACAAGATATTGAAGAAGTTCAAAATGGATCAGTCAAAGAAGGGGTTCTTGCCTGTATTGCAAGGTACGAGATTGAGCACGGCTCAATGCCCGACCATGGCAGAAGATAGAGAAAAGATGAGTGTCGTCCCCTATGCCTCGGCCATAGGGTCTATCATATATGCTATGCTGTGTACCAGACCTGATGTAAACCTAGCCGTAAGTTTGGTAGGAAGGTACCAAAGTAATCCCGGCATGGAACACTGGACAGCGGTCAAGAATATCCTGAAGTACCTGAAAAGGACTAAGGATATGTTTCTCGTTTATGGAGGTGACGAAGAGCTCGTCGTAAAGGGTTACGTCGATGCTAGCTTCGACACAGATCTGGATGACTCTAAGTCACAAACCGGATATGTGTATATTTTGAATGGTGGGGCAGTAAGCTGGTGCAGTTGCAAGAAAAGCGTTGTGGCGGGATCTACATGTGAAGCGGAGTACATGGCAGCCTCGGAGGCAGCACAAGAGGCAATCTAGGTGAAGGAGTTCATTACCGACCTAGGAGTCATACCCAATGCGTCGGGCCCGATGACTCTCTTCTATGACAACACTGGAGCTATTGCCCTTGCCAAGGAGCCCAGGTTTCACAGGAAGACCAGGCATATCAAGCGTCGCTTCAACTCCATTCATGAAAGTGTTCAAAATGGAGACATAGAGATTTGTAAAGTACATACGGACCTGAATGTGGCAGATCCGTTGACTAAACCTCTCCCTAGAGCAAAACATGATCAACACCAGAATTGCATGGGTGTTCAATTCATCACAATGTAACTAGACTATTGACTCTAGTGCAAGTGGGAGACTTTTGGAAATATGCCCTAGAGGCAATAATAAAATGGTTATTATTATATTTCTTTGTTCATGATAATTGTCTATTATTCATGCTATAATTGTGTTATCCGGAAATCGTAATACATGTGTGAATACATAGACCACAACACGTCCCTAGTGAGCCTCTAGTTGACTAGCTCGTTGATCAAAAGATAGTCATGGTTTCCTGACTATGGACATTGGATGTCATTGATAACAGGATCACATCATTAGGAGAATGATGTGATGGACAAGACCCAATCCTAAGTATAGCTCAAAGATCGTGTAGTTCGTTTGCTATAGCTTTTCCGAATGTCAAGTATCATTTCCTTAGACCATGAGATTGTGCAACTCCCGGATACCGTAGGAGTGCCTTGGGTGTGCCAAACGTCACAACGTAACTGGGTGACTATAAAGGTACACTACAGGTATCTACGAAAGTGTTTGTTGGGTTGGCACGAATCGAGACTGGGATTTGTCACTCCGTATGACGGAGAGGTATCTCTGGGCCCACTCGGTAATGCATCATCATAATGAGCTCAATGTGACCAAATGGTTGATCACGGGATCATGCATTACGGTACGAGTAAAGTGACTTGCTGGTAACGAGATGGAACGAGGTATTGGGATACCGACGATCGAGTCTCGGGCAAGTAACGTACCGATTGACAAAGGGAATTGTATACGGATTGATTGAATCCTCGACATCGTGGTTCATACGATGAGATCATCGAGGAGCATGTGGGATCCAACATGGGTATCCAGATCCCACTGTTGGTTATTGACCGGAGAGTCGTCTCGGTCATGTCTGCGTGTCTCCCGAACCCGTAGGGTCTACACACTTAAGGTTCGGTGACGTTAGGGTTGTTGAGATATTAGTATACGATAACCCGAAAGTTGTTCGGAGTCCCGGATGAGATCCCGGACGTCACGAGGAGTTCCGGAATGGTCTGGAGGTGAAGATTTATATATAGGAAGTCAAGTTTCGGCCATCGGGAAAGTTTCGGGGGTAATCGGTATTGTACCGGGACCACCAGAAGGGTCCCGGGGGTCCACCGGGTGGGGCCACCTATCCCGGAGGGCCCCATGGGCTGAATTGGGAGGGTAACCAGCCCCTAGTGGGCTGGTGCGCCCCCCCATAGGCCTCCCCCTACGCCTAGGGTTGGAAACCCTAGGGGTGGGGGTGCCCCACTTGCCTTGGGGGGCAAGCCACCCCCTTGGCCGCCGCCCCCCTTGGAAATGGCATCTCCTAGGGCCGGCACCCCCCTAGGGGTCCTATAAATAGTGGGGGTGGGAGGGCAGCCGCACCCTAGCCCCTGGCCTCTCCCTCTCCCTCCCGTGACACTCCTCCATCTCCCTGTGCTAGGCGAAGCCCTGCCGAGATCACCGTTGCTTCCACCACCACGCCATCGTGCTGCTGGATATTCATCAACCTCTCCTTCCCCCTTGCTGGATCAAGTTGGAGGAGACGTCTTCCCAACCATATGTGTGTTGAACGCGGAGGTGTCGTCCGTTCGACGCTAGGTCATCGGTGATTTGGATCACGATGAGTACGACTCCATCAACCCCGTTCTCTTGAACGCTTCCGCGCGCGATCTACAAGGGTATGTAGATGCACTCCTCTCTCCCTTGTTGCTAGATGACTCCATAGATTGATCTTGGTGATGCGTAGAAAATTTTAAAATTCTGCTATGTTCCCCAACATATAATGGTCAAAAGGTGCCTAATGACAATGAATTCCATAGGATCAGAAATTGAGAGGATGCAAGGGATTTTGTAAAGTTAGTAATCTGTAGGTAGTCCACCATATAGCAATCTCCATTTGTTCAATCTGTCTGTAGGTTGTAAAGAGAAAAGAGCTACAAGATTGGGTTGTAGATATGAGTACAACCTGAGTGCCTCCGATGTATATTCGAAAAACAAGGGCTAACAACAACAAAGAAAGGAAATTTTCAGTATATCATTACTCATCAGTGCTTGTTCTCGCATTTCATCTTGCCCTTGACAATTCATATTTATGAGCATGTTCTTACAGTTCAGACCTAATGTTCTTTTTTCTTTCCTTGGGCACTTCCTCACGAATCTTGTTGAGGTGTTTGTTTCCCCTCTTTGTGCCCTGAATGATTGTGATGGCTGCAGGGTCTTCGCAAGGAGTTGAAGGCATATAAAAACCATGGATCCTTTGCTCCCCAGGCCGTAAAATGATCATAGTGATGTCTACGACCTCCTCCTAGATGTATTAATCTTAATTTCATGTTTGGTTTTCTTCCCTTTTCTCTTCTAATGATGTAATTTCTTTTACTAAGATAACACCATGTATCCCTTTTCTACTTTGAATGAATTTACTGTATATATTTCTTATTTAGTTTAGTTCATCATTCAAAGATGGTGGAATATTTTTGTCCTTCACGCATTGCGTAGTCCTTCACAGGTTAAATGAGCATTGCGTAAAAGTATGTCTAAGTTCTCTTTCTTCAAGTGCTTCAAGTAAATGAAATTTTCTACTACCTCTCTCTCAGTTTACAGGGCATGCACGTATCCCTAGGTCGTCAATTTGACCAACCTAATACAAGTCATATATTACAAAAAATATACCAATATAAACTTCAGATGTTGTATTTTCAAACAATATAATTTTTGTGTTATATAGTTTATATTAGGGTGATAAAATTGGTAACCTAGGTATACGCGTAGGACTTTTAAACTCAAATGGAGGTAGTATTTCGAATTTAATACCTTTTAATAATAATCATAATGAGAGAGGGGTATGCTTCTCTCTCTCTCTCTCTGGAAATGTGTTTGAATCGCACAAAAAGAGTTCGTAGTTCTTATTCATACTTGAAACACGTGAGGCTCTGCCAATTAAACCATGTTTTTTTCAAGGCACATATGGATTTAGCAGAACACAACTAAACCGACTGTATATACATGGCCTGTCCTTAGTAAAGGAAACTATTTTCATCGCGAACATGACTTTAGTTGAAGGTTCTTGCAGCATGAAACTATTTTCATCGACAACATGTCTTCAGCAGGTCTCTGCGCCATTTGGCGCAACGGGTCAACTAGTATACTAAACTAACAGGAATTTCTTCCCCATTTGACCCTAGCGGTCCGACCCAGGCCATGTGATTCGGATCCAGCTTGGTATATCGTATTTTTACCATGGCCGAGGCCTCTCGCGCACCCTCTCGGCAAGCTGGTATCTTCCACAGTCGGATACGCCGCCGCGCTCCCTTGAACAACTCTACAAGCTTCTCCATACTCCCTGGAGGGGAGTTGGATGGCCATAAGGCCTTGGCTACACTCCGCATTGCCGGCCGAGCTTGCTCGTGCAACTGCGACAGCCCTTGTAGAAGATCACTTGATGATCCGGACACCTCCTCTTCGGGACGGCCCGTCAATATACCTGCAATCACAGCTATATCAGCTACTTTTACTTCCAAAACTGTTATAAGGTAAATATGGCCACATACTGAATATGTCGCCTCACAGTTTTTTGTTCTCTTTCACGGAGTCGGCTAGCTGGGCCCGCACATCCTTCAGCTCTTCGCCCAGCTGGGTGTTTGCATCTTGGAGTTTGTTTTTCTCCTGTCTGACACGGGTCAAAACCCGCTCGCCTGCGGCATTCAGTCTTTTTGACTCTTTTTCCTCCAATTGATCCGATGATCATGTTATGAGATAAAGTCGCAGTGTTAACACGGTCGCTATGCAATTACCATTTCTCGATGGAGAGAAATATCACCGGAAGACGCCGCTTTGGATTTTTCCAGTTCGGCGGTCACTGCATTTAACTGCGTCCGGCACTTTTATAGCTCTTGGGCTAGCACATCGTTCTTCTCCGACAGAACCTGGTCATGCAGCAATCCTCAAATCAGTTGTCCCAACTACTTTAAGTCTCGGGGGCTACTGGCATATGGTTATCATAGTCAGACAAAGTAAACTTACCTGCACATCTTTTAAATGCTGCTTTGTGGCTCTGTTAAGCCCATCTCGAGCAGCTCGGATATATGCATCAGCCGAGCTGAAGGCATTAAATGCCTCTTCTGAGAAGTCGGGGTCTTATAAAACAGCCCTGCGGTGCCGATGATTCATGGCGCTCTCCACTTCCGAGTTGGTGACGGATACATCATCCGAATCCTCGGCTGGAGGACAGTCCGGCGCCACCCCCGCATCAGCCCCCGTCTTCACAGCAGGATCTGGATCCTGGCTACGCAAAGTATGACCGGCCAGACCCCCGGATATAGTTCGGCACACCTTTTTCCTGATACAGGGTAAACGAAAAGGTCACAGCTGGATGTGGCTGCCAAGGTGCATATTCACAAATTCATACCTCTTTGATGAAGGCTCGACCGTATCTTCGTTTGCCTTCCTCTTCGAAGGCTTGCCTGGTGTGGGGGGCACTCTCTTCGGAGATGCCCCCGTGGCAGCATGGCGCGCTGAACGCCTCCCCTTTTGAGCACAGGACCGTGCGGTGGGTAAGGAGGAATGAGAAAACTCTCTTGGACAAGGTATCTCCGGATTACTTACATGTCAAGCAGGAAGGAGGCTGGGGTAATCGGCGAATATGGGTACATCTATACCGTCATAGCTCATCTGATAGAATATTCCATCCTCGAGCTTCACAAATATGTCCGGATCTTCCTCATATCCGGGGTCAAGATCCCGGTTACGATTCTCCGGCTGAGGGGCAGGGTCATGGATCCCCTCGACAGCCTTTTGCCATTCCTGTTATAAGCGGATAAGATATTGACTGTCAAGAATGATTCAGGGACAGGAGTAAAATAGTGGAGCTGAAGTTTACCTAGCTGGGAGGATTATACATGGAAAATCTGTCTCGATATTGGAGACGAGTGAACACCTCCTTCTCCCCTTTATACAACTCGGCCAGTATTTTGGCCAGGGCGGCGGGGGTCTTCGGGCCCTTCCGACCATAGCGTGAGGCGCCGTCTTCCCCGTTATAATGCCACATGGGCAGCCCTCTATATTGGAGTGGCTGGACCCCCCCTCCCCCGCGTTATAGAGATCGCCATTACCTCGACTATTGACAATCCGGACTGGGCAAGCGTCTTAATCTTGCCCAGCAGCAGGCTGATCTCTGCACTATCCTCTTCCTCGAGGCTCCGAGGACGCCAGCTATGGCGTTTCTTCAGGGGGGGCATTTGAAAACTCGAGGAGGCCCGTGCGGACGGGGTCGGGTAGAGCGACGTCGTCGATGTAGAACCATTCGGAAGGCCACTCTACGGGAGCTTTCTTCGGCGTGCCGGACAGGTATCCGGTCTCGGCAATGCACCACACTTCGGCTCCTCCCACTTTAAAAATTGATCCACCTTGATTGCGAGGGACGAGGCAGAATAGTCTTCTCCATAAATCAAAATGGGCGTCGCAGCCCAGGAATAGCTTGCATAGAGCGACATAACCCGCGATATGAAGGATAGAGGCGGGAGTGAGACTGCGCAGTTGGAGGCCGTAATACTCTAGCAGACCTCGGAGGAAGGGTAGGATCGGAAATCCGACACCTCTTAACAAGGAGGGGACGAAGCATACTCGTTCTCCCCTGGACGGATTGGGCAAGTTCTCCGTTTGAGCCCCGCCCTTGAAGGACTTCATCCCTGCTTGTACGAGGACCAAGTCCGTGAGGGGGGGGCCTGTGTTTGCAGCTTCGCCAGCTGACTGTGGGATACGGAACATCTCCCCCAATCACCCTCTTTGGAGTCGTGGGGACGAGAGGAAGAGCTAGGAGCGCTAGCCATGTTGGAGTGGTTTTTTCTTAGCAAGCTCTGAGGATTTTTCGCGGGGTGTGGAATGGATCTGATATCTATTCTCTTTAAATAATCACCTCTATGGTACGGTCGGGTGGTATATGCAAAAAATACCTCAACCTCTCGCATTCGCTTGACACATGGAAACTGAAGTTGTTGATGCACAGAAGCCGAGGGGTACAACATTAAATGGAAGGCCGAGCACACTACTCAGAAGTCATCGGTGGAGGAACCCGCCTTGCAATGCCGAAGATAATCTATCTGCCGAACACCTCGTCATTGAAGATTGGTTCGGGGTCTACTGAGGGAGTCGTGGACTAAGGGGTCCTTGGGCGTCCGGCCTGTTAGCCATGTGCCGGACTGATGAGCTGTGAAGATATGAAGACCGAAGACTGCACCCGTGTCCGGATGGGACTTTCCTTGGCGTGGAAGGCAAGCTTGGCGGCCGATTATGTAGATTCCTTTCTCTATAACTGACCTTGTGTAATCCTAGATCCCTCCCATGTTTATATAAACCAGAGGGCTAGGTCCGTAGATAGGCCGAATACTCATTACCCTAGTCATACAGGCTAAACTTCTAGGGTTTAGCCATTATGATCTCGTGGTAGATAAACTCTTGTAATACTCATATTCATCAAGATCAATCAACCAGGACGTAGGGTATTACCTCCCTAGAGAGGGCCTGAACCTGGGTAAAACATTGTGTCCCATGTCTCCTGTTATCATCGACCTTAGACGCACAGTTCGGGACCCCCTACCCGAGATCCGCCGGTTTTGACACCGACATGCGGTGCCCCCTTCCACAGTTACACACCTTGGTCATATCGTTGTAGTGATTAGTGTAAGTGCATCTAGTGCCACCCCTAGTTGGTTTTGGAGTATTGACGACAAACCTAGTTGAGGGACTAATGTGTTTGTGAGAATTGCAGGAAAACACAGGTAGAAGTCCCTCATTGATTTGGTTTACTACCAGAGATGACCCCTAAAAATGAATGAAGACATTGAAGTCAAAGGTGGTATATGAAGATATTCACATTGAAGACTATGACAACAGAAGACACGTTATGAAGCCTATGGAACTCGAAGACTTAGATCTTTCATAGTTCTTTTTATTTCTGTTGAGTCATAGGAACCACCGTACTGTTAAGTGGGGTCCAGGAGAACAAGTCAGAATGACTTAAGTGATGCCTAAATCAAAAACCTATGTCTTTGAGTGAAGACAATGAGAGAAAATCTTGTCCAGAGCCGGATAAGTCAGCTTTGCTTGTAGCCCAAGTAAAGTTGCCATGAGAGTTCGAAATCTGACCGTTGAGACACGTGTCAGTTCCTTAGTGACCCAGGGTCATTTCGGACAAATCAGGTTGGGTTGCCAAGTGGCTATAAATAGCCCACCCCCACAACCATAAATGGTTGGCTGCTCAGATTTCAGTGCACGGCTTTTGTCGTTTGAGAGCAACCCACCTCGAAGCCTTTGAGAGAAAATTCCTAGTGAGGAGAAAAGCCCTAACCACCCAGAGCCAGAGCAAATTGGGCATCACTTAAGTCTTCTTGTCTGTGTGATCTGAAGACTTATTACACTTGAGGACTGTGAATCCTCCAGACGGTTAGGCGTCGCGTTCAGAGCATCCAAGAGACATTGTGGATTGCCAGTGAACGAAGTCTGTGAAGATTTGGGAGTCTACCTTGAAGACTTACCAGAGTGATTGAGCGAGGACTAAGTGACCTTAGCTCAAGGAGATTACGGTGAGGACTTGGTGTCTTGAACTGTGTGTTCAAGACTGGGTGTCCAGGACTGTGTGTCCTAAGGTTTAAATACCTAGCCGCTCCAACCAGACGTACAGTTGTCACAGCAACTGGAACTGGCCCAACATATCATTGTCTTCAACGAGTCACTGGTTTCATCTTCACTTCCTTCTCTTGCTGTTACTCATTGTGAAGTCATTGCGTGCTTGCTTTATCATTTGTCTTCACAACGTGAATGCATGATCTGTTTGGCTTCATAACTTCTTCCTACTTGATCCTTATTACACTGAAGCTGTTTGTCACTATGCTTTCACTCTATTGAATACATGACCATGGCTGGGCTAGTGTAATCTAACTTCCGCTGCATAGTAATAGGCATAATCTTCACTGGTTGTCTTCATAACTCCCAAGTTTTGAAGACTTTCATAAAAATCGCCTATTCACCCCCCCTCTAGTCGATATAACGCACTTTCAATTAGGCGAAGCCCTACGTCGATAACTTCATCAACACTGTCACCACGCCGTCGTGCTAATGGAACTCTCCCTCGGCCTCAACTAGATCAAGACTTCGAGGGACGTCATCGAGCTGATCGTGTGCATATCGTGGAGGTGTCGTACGTTCGGTACTTGGATCGGTTGGATCGCAAAGACGTTCGACTACATCAACCGCGTTACTAAACACTTCCGCTTTCGGTCTACGAGGGTACATAGACACACTCTCCCCTCTCGTTGCTATGCATCTCCTAGATAGATCTTGCGTGATCGTAGGTAAAAAAAATTAATACTGCGTTCCCCAACAGATCTATGATGTCTCTTACCAATTTACCACTATCATTTTAGGGTCATGCATTAGAAACAGTTGCATTCATGTTAAATAGGGCACCATCTAAATCTGTTGAGACGACACCGTATGAACTATGGTTTGGCAAGAAACCTAAGCTGTCGTTTCTTAAAGTTTGGGTTTGCGATGCTTATGTGAAAAAGCTTCAGCCTGATAAGCTCGAACCCAAATCGGAGAAGTGCGTCTTCATAGGATACCCAAAATAAACTGATGGGTACACCTTCTACCACAGATCCGAAGGCAAGATCTTGTTGCTAAGAATGGATCCTTTCTAGAAAAGGAGTTTCTCTTGAAAAAAGTGAGTGGGAGGAAAGTAGAACTTGATGAGGTAACTGTACCTTCTCTCGAATTGGAAAGTAGCTCATCACAAAAAACCGTTCCTGTGATGCCTACACCAACTAGAGAGGAAGCTATGATAATGATCATGAAACTTTAGATCAAGTTACTACTGAACCTTGTAGGTCCACCAGAGCACGATCCGCACCAGAGTGGTACGGTAATCCTGTTCTGGAAGTCATGTTACTAGATCATGACGAACCTACGAACTATGGAGAAGCTATGATGAGCCCAGATTCTGATAAATGGCTTGAGGCCATGAAATCTAAGATAGGAGATCCATGTATGAGAACAAAGTGAGGACTTTGATTGACTTGACCGATGATCGGCGATCCATAGAGAATAAATGGATCTTCAAGAAGAAGACTGACACTGATGGTAATGTTACTATCTACAAAGCTTGACTTGTCACGAAAGGTTTTCGACAAGTTCAAGGAGTTGACTACGATGAGACTTTCTCACCCGTAGTGATGCTTAAGTTTGTACGAATCATGTTACCAATTGCCGCATTTTATGATTATGAAATCTGGCAAATGGACGTCAAAACTGCATTCCTTAATGGATTTCTTGAAGAAGAGTTGTATATGATGCAACCAGAAGGTTTTGTCGATGCTAAAGGTGCTAACAATGTGTGCAAGCTCCAGCGGTCCATCCATGGACTGGTGCAAGCATCTCGGAGTTGGAATATACACTTTGATGAGGTGATCAAAGCATGTGGTTTTATACAGACTTTCGGAGAAGCCTGTATTTACAAGAAAGTGAGTGGGAGCTCTGTAGCATTTTTAATATTATATGTGGATGACATATTGTTAATTGGAAATGATGTAGAATTTTTGGATAGCATAAAAGGATACTTGAATAAAAGTTTTTCAATGAAAGACCTCGGTGAAGCTACTTATATATTAGGCATAATCCTAACTGTTTGTCTTCATAACACCCAAGTTTTGAAGACTTTCATAAAAATCGCCTATTCCCCCCCCTCTAGTCGATATAACGCACTTTCAATTGGTATCAGAGCAAGGTGCTCCCTTGTTCTGTGTGATTCGGTTTAACCACCTGGAGTTTTAGCTATGTCGACTGCAGGGATAATCAAAGTCTCCGCTGCGTGCCCCGTCTTCGATGGAACTGAATATCCCTACTGGAAGAATAAGATGCGTATGCATCTTGAAGCCATTGACGTCGACCTATGGTATGTCGTCGAGAACGGCGTTCCCAAGGCTGGAGAAGGTGTCACTGCTGCTGATGTCAAGAAATTCGTTCAACTGGACTCTACTGCCAAGAACATCATCTGTGGTCATCTGACCAAAGGACAGTATGGCCGTGTGAGTGCCTTGAAGACATCCAAACTGGTCTGGGACTGGCTCTCCAAAGTCAATGAAGGCATGTCAACCCAGAGAGATCAACGAATCAGTGTCCTTCGCAATCTCTTCAACCGCTTCAAGCGAAATGACAATGAGAATGTCCAGCACACATTTGATAGACTCACTGACATCACAAATGAGCTTCAAGCCCTCGGCGCCACTGAAATCACCAAACATGAAATCGTCAAAACGCTGCTGAGATCACTTGATAGTTCGTTTGACATCCTGGCCCTGATAATTCAAGAACGTCCTGATTTCAAGACACTCGATCCGTCTGACATACTTGAGAGGCTCAACACGCATGAGTTTCAGCTTTCTGAGAAAAGAGATATCTACGGTCCAAACTATGGGCGAACTCGCGCCTTGAAGGCAAAAGCTGTCTCCTCATCTGAAGAAGAATCTGACTGCAGTTCTGATGATCCTGAAGACATTGGAAGAGAACTTGCAATGCTAGTGAAGAAGTTCCAAAAATTCACCAAGAAGAAAGGCTTCAGAAAATCTTCACGATCAAGCTCTAGGAATGATGAAGCTTCTGCTCATGACTACAAGAAGAAAACATGTCACAAGTGCAAGAAAACTGGACACTTCATCTCTGAGTGTCCACAATGGGACAATGAGAACAGAAGGAAGAAGAAGAGCAAGGAATATGATTCTGACGACAAGAAGAAGAAGAAATACTCAAAGTCTTCTTCCAAGTCTTCATCAAAGTCTTCATCACACAAGAAGAGCTCATCTGGCAAGGCACGTGCGTTTGTTGGAAAGGAGATGGATTCAGAGGAGGAGTCCGCATCTGAAGAGGCAGAAGTGGAGTCTGAGGAGGAGTCTGATTCTGGCATTGCGAGTCTGGCTACAGCATACGTCGCCAAGTCCATCTTCAACACTGAAGATAATGACTGCATCACCGACACCGGCGCAAATGACAAGAACGACTCCACTCCTACCTACTGCTTCATGGCACGCGGTGCCAAGGTAAACACACGCACTACTCGCTATGAAACATCTAGTGACGATGACTCTGAATGTGATTCAAAACCTAGCTACAAAACACTTGCTAAAATTGCAACTGAACAACAGAAAGCTATGGAACATATTCAAAAACTGTTAGACAGAAGCGATGATCTGTTGGGTGCTGAAATGACTCGATCTGAATCCTTAATTGAAGACATAAAAAACCTTCACGTTAAGTATCAGGAACTTGAAGATCGTCATGATACTCTCTCAACAACTCATGAAAAGCTTTCCTATGATTATCTTCAAAGGAAGCAAGAACTTGAGAAATTGAGGGTGGCTCATGAAGATCTTCAAAAGGAAAATGATTCACTTCGCTCCGAACAGATCAGTCCCTCTCAGGAAGGATTTGAACCACCATGTCTTAAATGCATTGAGCGTGATAATGCTAATTCTGTTGCTGAATGTTCCACTGCTACTGCTGTTGCAATATCTTCAACTGTTGACGTGGTAACTAACCCCTCTGCTGAGGATACCACTGCTATTGCTGATGAGAATGCTATGTTGAAGACATTGCTTGAAACAGGGATGTACAAAAGTCTCAAAGGACATCAGACACTATGTGATGTCCTCAAGAAGCAGATCCTGAATCGAAACCCTAGGAAAGAGGGTGTTGGATTTGTGAGGAAAATCAATGCAGATGGCTCTTACTGGAAACCTGAGCAGTACCCCAAAACCACATGGGTTGCTGCAAAGGAACTTTCAGCAGATCCATCCAACTTATCTGGCTTCACTTGTGCTAACCCCATTATCATTGATGAATCCTTTGATGCAAACTATAAACTGTTTAAGAATCAGAATGGTGAAGTGTTTGCCAGGTACATTGGTACTAACTGCAGGAATGGACCGCCTATGAAGAAGATCTGGGTTCCGAAAAAGTGTCTGGAAAATCTTCCTGTGAATGTCTTCATGACACCTCACTTAAAGAAGACAAACCTCAGACCAAAGGCTTCATATGGTCCAACGGCTTCATACAAACAGAGGACTCACCTGAGTCGCACTAACGCAAATATTTTGCAGGGAAACTATACTCAGGCATATGAATATGAGAGCGGTTCATCGAATCGTGCTCATGTGACCAAAAATTATTCTGCTTATTCCTATGAGTATTATTGTCCACCTGCTAGACTGTTTGCTAAGGCTTCAAAGCCAAAATTCTCAGATGCTGCACTTAGACTTATTGCTTCTAAGCCACCCTTGAAGATGTGGGTGGTTAAGAAAGCTTAACTCTCTTTTGCAGGGAAAGGTCTCCAGCAGAAAAACAAAATCTTCTGATGCTATTGCTGGGGACCTTAAAAATCTTGTAGGGCACAAGATAAAATGCCCGAATGGCATCATTATGTACTTTGCTCCTGAATCGCATGCTACTCTCCCTATTAGTCCTAATCTGGATCTAAGTTTTCATAACCCACTGGTTCATCAAATGTTTATGCTTCACAATTCTCTTCGTGAAGCCTATCCCCCTAACTGCACTGTAGGGTACGACACCAGCGACTTCAAAGTCTTCAGAATGGATTATTGACAGTGGGTGTACAAATCACATGACTGGCAGAAGAAGCCTTCTTATGGACTCAACTTTACGTCCATCCGACAAGAGCCACATCACATTTGCTGACACTGGTAAAAGTAAGGTATTGGGTCTAGGTAGAGTTGCAATCTCAAAGGATCAACACATGGATAAAGTCATGCTTGTTGAATCCCTTGGCTTCAACTTAATGTCTGTCTCAATGCTTTGCGATTTGAATATGATTGTGATGTTTGGAAAATATCGTTGCCTGGTGCTAATGGAATCTGACAAATCTCTAGTGTTTGAAGGGTATCGGAAAGGTGATTTGTACATGGTAGATTTCTCAGCAGGACCACAACTTGCAGTATGTCTTCTTGCAAAAGCTTCAGAATGCTGGCTTTGGCATCGGAGGCTTGGGCATGATGGCATGAGGAACCTCCACACCCTTGCGAAGAAAAAGCACGTCATAGGCATCGAGGGCATCAAGTTCAAGAAAGATCATCTATGCGGTGCCTGTGAAGCAGGGAAGATGACAAGGGCAAAACATCCTTCGAAGACAATCATGACTACTACACAACCCTTCGAACTGCTCCACATGGATCTTTTCGGTCCCACTCACTACTCAACTTTTACTACTACTGCTTGCCTCTATGGCTTCGTCATTGTTGATGATTACTCTAGATATACTTGGGTACACATAATCCTTTACAAGACTGAAGTGCAGGATGTCTTCAGACGCTTCGCCAATCGAGCTATGAACAATTTTGGCGCCAAGATAAAGCACATTAGAAGTGACAATGGCACTGAATTCAAGAACACTGGCCTTGATACATATCTTGATACCTTGGGCATCACACATGAATTCTCAGCTCCGTACACACCACAGCAGAATGGCGTCGTAGAACGCAAGAACAGAACACTCATTGAAATGGCCAGAACAATGCTAGATGAATACAAGACTCCAAGAAAATTCTGGACTGAAGCCATTGATAGTGCATGCCATACAATCAATCGTGTTTATCTTCACAAGCTTCTGAACAAGACATCTTATGAACTCCTAACTGGCAAGAAGCCAAATGTCAGTTACTTCAGAGTATTTGGCGCAAAGTGCTGGATCAAGGACCCACATCACACCTCAAAGTTTGCACCAAAAGCACATGAGGGCTTTATGCTTGGATATGGAAAGGATTCACACTCCTACAGAGTCTTCAATCTCTTCCATTACAAAGTGGTCGAAACAGTGGATGTGCGGTTTGATGAAACAAATGGTTCACAAAGAGAGCAACTGCCAAATGTGCTAGATGAAGTCCCAGCTAGTGAATCAATCAAGCTTATGGGAACTGGAGAGATTATGCCTTCTGAAGCTCATCCTGAAGAACTCATCATCTCAGCACCTGATCAACATGAAGACAATGCTCAGCATGAAGACATTCCTCCAAACAACAACGCAGATCAGCAAGAGCAAATTCTTCGCCCTATACATCCTCGTGTTGCAAATGAAGTGCAGATTGACAGAATACTTGACAGCATCAATGCACCTGGTCCACTCACTCGTTCAAGGGCAACTCAGCTAGCAAACTTCTGTGGGCATTTTGCATTCGTCTCAATATCAGAACCCAAGAAAGTTGAAGAAGCGTTCATGGAACCTGAATGGATTCAAGCTATGCAAGAAGAGCTTCAACAGTTTGAGCTGAATAATGTATGGGAACTAGTTAAGCGTCCCGATCCACGGAAGCACAACATAATAGGCACCAAATGGATATACCGCAACAAGCAAGATGAGCATGGTCAAGTTGTCAGAAACAAAGCTCGTCTCGTTGCTCAAGGATATACTCAAGTAGAAGGCATTGACTTCGATGAAACTTTTGCTCCTGTGGCTAGGCTTGAAGCCATACGCATACTGCTGGCCTATGCAAATCATCATAACATACTTCTATATCAAATGGATGTGAAAAGTGCCTTTCTCAATGGCAAGATTGAAGAAGAAGTGTATGTTGCACAACCACCTGGCTTTGAAAATCCAAAACATCCTGATATGGTATACAAGCTCAACAAGGCACTGTATGGCCTCAAACAAGCCCCTAGGGCCTGGTATGATACACTCAAGTACTTCCTGAAGAGCAAAGGCTTCATACCTGGTTCCCTGGATCCCACTCTTTTCACGAAGACATACGATGGTGAACTGTTTGTGTGCCAAATATATGTGGATGACATTATCTTCGGCTGCACCAATCGGAAGTACAGTGAAGAGTTTGGATATATGATGCAAGAGCAATATCAGATGTCCATGATGGGGGAGCTGAAGTTCTTTCTTGGTCTTCAAATCCGACAACAGCACAATGGCATCTTCATATCTCAAGAGAAGTATCTCAAAGATTGCCTGAAGAAGTTCGGTATGCAAGACTGCAAAGGCTTCACAACACCAATGCCAGCCAAACATCATCTAGGTCCTGACGACAATGGTAAAGAGTTCGATCAAAAGGTATACCGCTCCATGATTGGGTCCTTGCTTTATTTATGTGCATCTAGGCCAGATATCATGCTTAGTGTTTGCATGTGTGCTCGATTTCAAGCGGCACCAAAGGAGTCGCATCACTTAGCTGTGAAGCGAATTCTTAGATATTTGGCTCACACCACAACTCTAGGATTATGGTATCCAAAGGGCTCAGAGTTTGATTTGGTTGGATTTTCGGATGCTGATTATGCTGGTGACAAAGTTGATCGCAAGTCTACATCAGGCACATGTCAATTTCTGGGACGATCACTTGTATGTTGGTCTTCAAAGAAGCAGAACTGTGTATCTCTCTCCACTGCTGAATCTGAATATATTGCTGCTGGATCTTGCTGCGATCAGCTTCTGTGGATGAAGCAAACACTCAAGGATTATGGCATTCATCTGAAGCAAGTGCCACTTTACTGCGACAACGAAAGCGCCATCAAGATTGCCAACAACCCAGTTCAGCACTCGAAGACTAAGCACATTGAAATTTGCCATCACTTTCTCAGAGATCATGTTGTGAAGGAAGACATTGATATCATACACGTCAACACTGAAGAGCAATTGGCAGATATCTTCACCAAGCCCTTGGATGAGAAGAGGTTTTGCAAGTTACGGTGTGAGCTAAATATCTTGGAATCCTCAAATGTCCTGTGATCAGGCACACATCCTAACACTTATGCATATTGATGATTTAGATGTGCAACACACGAAGTAACGTATATCTTCAATCAATGAAGACATACATTCTAAGTGTGAATCCATTAATGTGGAATTTGACTTCGGAGCGCCACGATAATTGTGCGCCGTGTCTGGGTCTAATACTTCCTATACGGTGGGTAATGCCACCACCAATATTTTGAAGTGTTTCACTCATGGCGTTACCTCGCAATGTCTTCACATTTGGTTTGGCTTCAATCTCAATATGTCTTCATGATTATCTTCACTGCGTTGATTATATAGATATATATATATGTACTGGTGTTCTGTCCTCTACAGCATTCACTTATAGCTATGTCTTCTTGTTTGAATCTTTTGAACTAAGTGAATGTGATCGGACCCTAACCTCTCCATGCTTTCTACCTCAAACTCTATCTCTCCAAGTCGTATGCATTCTATTGAAACTGTCGAATGTCTTCTCTGCATCCTTGTCAGCAGAAGACACAGAGACAAACTTCAAAACCGTTTTCAATGCTCATTCATCCACAAGAAATCCGAAGAAGTAGGAACGACACCCGACAATCAAGGCGTGCGTGGGATGTGGAACTGCCCCCAAAATACCGCATGATGGCCACGTGCTGTTCAGATGCGAATCGCCAGGGGCACCTGAGTAATAGCGCAGTGCCGCCTCTATCCCTATAAATACACGATTCACTGCGGTCATTATCTCTTCTTCCACCCTCGCACGAACCCTAGCGCCACCGCTAGCTCTCGACGACGCCGGTGACGAAGCGCTTCACTGCCGCAACCTCTCCGACGCCGTTTTCACGCCGACAGCGGACATCGCTCTCTCCGCCGTCGCTGTAGGTGTCTTCCGTCGCCAAGTTAGGGCACGGAGGATCGAACTGCTCGGCCTCAACTCCCACTTCGTCTAGCAGTTCCAAGTGTGGTAAATAAAACCTCCTTTTACAGCCTCTCTTGATCCTATAGTTCAGTCACTTTCTGCCATAAGAAGTTTCTGCTCTCACAAGTTACATCTCTCGCAGTCTGCATCTCATAACCTGCCTAGAATATTCACTTGTGCATTACGAAGTAGTTAGATTCCTCACTTGTACTGATCTGTGGGTTCGTACAAATCTGGAACCAACTTCTTATCTATGAGTGAATGTCTTCGCACTATGAGGTCAATGTCTTCTAAACCGATTTATCTTCAAAATATTCTGAGAATGCATATGACCTCTTCCCCTTCCCTCGCACCTTAATGCTGTCACAGGTACATGTCCGTGGGAGAATCACTTGGTTCTCATAGTCTGCATTCATTTGCAGAGTACTTGCAGCATCACATCAACTCTCCTGAAGCCAGTTCTTGTTGGTCAAGCAAAAGGAAGCCTTTGAAGACTTTGAACATCTTGAAGCCTTCCAAGTTAAGATTCATGGCTTCAGAAACAGCAGCAAGGAAGGGAGGCAGACAAGACGTGGTGGAACGTCCAAAGATCTGCCTGATGAATTGGCAGAGATGTACAAAACTGATCCTGAAGAAAGCTATGGTCAGCGCAAGACACGAATCCAATGGATTCGAAGATATTGGGCAGAGAAATGGTTTCAATATCGCTTCGTCACTCAGGAGTATGCCGAAAAGTGTGCCATCAAGAGACCGTGGGGAGACGTATTATACAAAAATCTCGTACCCAGGTCCAGAGACGAAGCCATTGCTCAAGGCTTCTATCCATGCATGGTGAGAGGACCACAGCCAGCTGAAGCACATCCGTCATCACTTCTCTAGTGTCGCGATGACAATCTGTTCAAGCGCAACTTCCAATTTGCTCAGAACTCTGCAAAGCAAAACAAGAAGAAGCCAGGATTAGACTTCAACCCTGGTCCCTCTGAACCAAGGGCAGATGGCACACGCGACGCCGATCCCAATATTATCGGGCCGTATGCCAATCTTGCAGGCCTCATCACCCGCATCCTAGTCCAAGGGACTGCCGTGAATGACCCTCCAGCAGATACTGAGTCTGATGACGCCCCTGCTGCGCCGAAGCCAAAGCAAAAGAAGCCAAAAGCTTCAAAGCCAGCCGCTTCTCCCAAAATCTCAAGAGCGAAGCCATTGGCAACTGCACCTCCTGAAGCCAGTGTGCAGTCTGAAGACTTATCACAAGTCTCCAAGCCCCAAGAAGCCAAGAAGCCTCAGCCGCACACAGGCAAAGAGCTCACAGCTGCTGCCGTTCTGCGCTGCGAAACCATTGATCTATCAAGCGATGAAGATCTTGGAGATGACGCTCTTGAGCAGCTCATCAAGAGCAAGGAGGAGGCTGAAATCTTCAACAATCTGCCTCCGTTTGATGCCGCCATCATCCACAACTTCATCGATGAATGGTTTGCCTCACCAGACATCAGCTTCGACGATCTGCAGCTGCCCATAGGCCTCAGCGTTGCCTTTCAAGGAGCAATTGCTTCAGAACTTGTAATAGCCCAGCGCATTGTTGAACTGAAGCAGAAAATTGATTTTGAAAAGGCTCAGTTCAAGAAGCACGTGGCCAAGCTCAGCGTGCAAGAAGTGAAAAACTTCAAGATCATGATGCACGAGCTGAAAGAGAACTTTCTGAAGACGCGTGCCGAAGCTCAAGGCTCGCGAGAGCGCATGAAGACTCTGGCTGATCGCTGCGTGCAGGCCTACAATGAGGCCGAGAAGCGCAAGGCACTTGGGCGTCCCAGCATTGACCCCAGGGTGGCCGCGAAGAAGAAAAAGAAGCCTGCGTGCCTGAACCAGAGGCGCCAAGGTCAGAAACTGCTCCGATTGTCTTCCCCACTGCAACGACTGGCTCGAAGCCAAAGAGTCGATCAACCGCCTCAAAACTCAAGAAGACACGGACTGCAGAGGCTGAAGCTAGGAAGAGGAAACACTCTGAAGCCTCTCCTTCTGACCCCACCATCAAAAAGCGCAAGACCAAGAAATCTCGGGCTGCTCCCACAGAGCCCTTGATAGTTGAACCCCTCTCCGTCCGCTATCCTGACGCAGATCGTCAGTTAACAGTGCATGAGCCTGCTTTCATAGAGGCTCCGCACGCTGAAGACATTCCAGCAGCCGACCCCAACGTTGCTGAAGACATTGGTCTCCAAGACAATGTCCAAGGTGATGCAACCCTTCCTCAGCTTGAGACAAGCGAACTGATCAGCATTGGTCGTCCATTGACGCCAATCACACAAGATGCATCGTGGGCAGATCGCCCACAGGAGGAAGATAATGAGCCCCAGCCCACTGCAACTCCACCGGCGTCGCCTATATTCCGTAGGCTTCGCAAAGGGCCAAGGGCTCAGGCTGACGACATTCCGGCTGCATCAGCCGAAGAGCATGCAGAAATACCACAAGCTCCAACTCCCCCGCACCAACAAGAAGCAGTTCTCCAGGAGAACGTGCCTAAGTTCGTCCCTCCCACTACACGTGTGGAGGCTGCAAATGTTGAGGCTACCACAAACAACGCCGAAGCAAATGTGGAGCCCTCCCCAACAACAGCTTCAGAAGACACTGAAGCTACTGCTCCTGAATCTTCTGTGCCTGAGTCTGCTGCCGGTCCCCAATTCAATTATCATGTTGCGTACAGGCCCCAGGTCCAGAAGCCGATCCCACGACTGCCAAGGTTCCCAGGTCCTGCATCAGCTCCTGGCTCCTTCAACATCAACAGCTTCAGGGCAGACAACACATTTTTCAACAGCTCCAAGAACCCTTATTCAAGGGAACGGATTGTATCAGATAGGTTCTGGAGCTATCAACAGCGCAGCTATTATTCATGCATCCTGTACAACCAAGGCCGCATCTTTCCTCACAAGCGCCTTGAGGTTGAAGCTGTTGCTGGCCTGCCTAGCCTGGAAGACGCACTGGATTGCTTCAAGCAAGTGGGTCTGCTGCCGTTTATCACCGATGAAGAGCACTGGAATGAAGAGCTTCTGCTCCAGTTCTATGCCACCCTGCATATCAAAGGCTACAACAGAGATCCGAAGACTTGGGTCCTGGAGTGGATGACCGGCAATATCCATCATGAAGCCAATGCTTTCGATATCATTGAGCTTACCGGCCTTCCCACTCCTGGCGAATTCTTCGAAGAAGGCTGCCAACCCCATGCTGAAGCAATTGAGAGCATATTTCAGCGTCCTGAGCCAAATATGAGTCAGATGCTCTCAATGATGAAGCCATTGCCTCAGGATGCACCCTATCCAACTGAGTTCTTCGTTGAAGACTTAGAGTACCTGCCCAGAACCATATATCACATCGTCAGGCGGACTCTATGGCCCATTAAGGGGCACTCTCCATATGCCAAGGTTGAAGGAGCAATGAAGACTCTCATCTTCTGTATTCTGCATGGCAAATGCTTCAACGCACAGGATCTCTTTATACGCCAACTTGCAGCATCCGGCTCAGATCTCTTTGGTTTGAAGTTTTATGCTCCTTGGGTTATGAGGCTGATCAAGATTCACTCTACAACTTCATATCAGCCCTCAGCCCGCAACCATCGGATCTTCTTGCCAGATGTGGACACCTCTGTTGAAGCAATATACCCTGAGCCTGCCAAGCAACCAATAAGTCTTCAGAATGCCGAACACCAGAGCTTCACGCAGAATGTTGAAGGTGTTGAAGCCATGTCCAGGGTCTATCCGATGGCTGCCACTACACGTGCACCAGCATCAACTGAAGCCACAGATAGCACAAACGCTCCAAGACCCAAGAAGCGTGCTCGTGTCCTCACTGACCGAGAGCTTCTTGTGGCCCTTCACCAAAAGCAAGATAGGCATCACGACTGGCTGAAACGTCAGATGAAGAGCCTCTTGGTGGATGTCAATCGTCTTCGAAACCTGGCCACCAAGAATGCCTTCGTTACACATGAGACTTGCCGTCGTACGTGGAAAGGGCTCTCAATGATCTGCACTGAAGCTGAACTTGAAGAGGATGGCTTCACAGAGCGCTTCAAATTTGACACCACACCTCCTTGGAGGGCTGTGATGCGCAATACACCGTCACTTGAAGACTCTGAGTATTCCTCATCTGCTGCCACCGTCACTGCTAGGATCATTGATGACGATGATGATGCTACTTCACCACCACCCGCTTCAGCACCTCAAAGCTCTGCACCGCCGAAAAACTCCACCGACCCTGCTGCGCCTGGGAACACGTAGAAATCTCTATGTCTTCAAACCTTTTTAGTCATTCCTGACAAAAGGGGGAGAAGCATATGATGTTTACAGTCTTCAAGCGGGTCAATATGGGCGGGTGCCTTGTTTTGTTATACTTGCTTCGTGTTTGCAACTCTTGTTTTGCTTCATTTGGTTCTTTTGAGTTGTAAACACGAAAACTCGATGGTCGTCTGCTACTTGTTTACCACTCTGTTTGCGAAGATAAATTCCGCACGTGTGACGATAAATTCCGCACTCTTCTCATTCTGCAGACGTCCATTTTCCATTATGCATGTCATTATCTTCATATACTTTCACATGCATAGTGGATTGTCATCATAAGCTGAAGCTGATCTCCACAAGTACAACCTGCCATGTGCATTTGCATTCCAAAAGCAAATTAACTTACATGCACATCTTCAGGGGGAGCTCTTGCAACTTATGAAGACAATTCCTTTACAGACTTCACACTTTATATTCCCCGTTGAAAACTTCAACTAGTTTGTCATCAATCACCAAAAAGGGGGAGATTGTAAGTGCATCTAGTGCCACCCCTAGTTGGTTTTGGAGTATTGACGACAAACCTAGTTGAGGGACTAATGTGTTTGTGAGAATTGCAGGAAAACACAGGTAGAAGTCCCTCATTGATTCGGTTTACTACCAGAGATGACCCCTAAAAATGAATGAAGACATTGAAGTCAAAGGTGGTATATGAAGATATTCACATTGAAGACTATGACAACAGAAGACACGTTATGAAGCCTATGGAACTCGAAGACTTAGATCTTTCGTAGTTCTTTTTATTTCTGTTGAGTCATAGGAACCACCGTACTGTTAAGTGGGGTCCAGGAGAACAAGTCAGAATGACTTAAGTGATGCCTAAATCAAAAACCTATGTCTTCGAGTGAAGACAATGAGAGCAAATCTTGTCCAGAGCCGGACAAGTCAGCTTTGCTTGTAGCCCAAGTAAAGTTGCCATGAGAGTTCGAAATCTGACCATTGAGACACGTGTCAGTTCCTTAGTGACCCAGGGTCATTTCGGACAAATCAGGTCGGGTTGCCAAGTGGCTATAAATAGCCCACCCCCACAACCATAAATGGTTGGCTGCTCAGATTTCAGTGCACGGCTTTTGTCGTTTGAGAGCAACCCACCTCGAAGCCTTTGAGAGAAAATTCCTAGTGAGGAGAAAAGCCCTAACCACCCAGAGCCAGAGCAAATTGGGCATCAATTAAGTCTTCTTGTCTGTGTGATCTGAAGACTTATTACACTTGAGGACTGTGAATCCTCCAGACGGTTAGGCGTCGCGTTCAGAGCATCCAAGAGACATTGTGGATTGCCAGTGAACGAAGTCTGTGAAGATTTGGGAGTCTACCTTGAAGACTTACCAGAGTGATTGAGCGAGGACTAAGTGACCTTAGCTCAAGGAGATTACGGTGAGGACTTGGTGTCTTGAACTGTGTGTTCAGGACTATGTGTCCTAAGGTTTAAATACCTAGCCGCTCCAACCAGACGTACAGTTGTCACAGCAACTGGAACTGGTCCAACATATCATTGTCTTCAACGAGTCACTGGTTTCATCTTCACTTCCTTCTCTTGCTGTTACTCATTGTGAAGTCATTGCGTGCTTGCTTTATCATTTGTCTTCACAACGTGAATGCATGATCTGTTTGGCTTCATAACTTCTTCCTACTTGATCCTTATTACACTGAAGCTGTTTGTCATTGTGCTTTCACTCTATTGAATACATGACCATGGCTGGGCTAGTGTAATCTAACTTCCGCTGCATAGTAATAGGCATAATCTTCACTGGTTGTCTTCATAACTCCCAAGTTTTGAAGACTTTCATAAAAATCGCCTATTCACCCCCCCTCTAGTCGATATAACGCACTTTCAATTAGGCGAAGCCCTACGTCGGTAACTTCATCAACACTGTCACCACGCCGTCGTGCTAATGGAACTCTCCCTCGGCCTCAACTAGATCAAGACTTCGAGGGACGTCATCGAGCTGATCGTGTGCATATCGTGGAGGTGCCGTACGTTCGGTACTTGGATCGGTTGGATCGCAAAGACGTTCGACTACATCAACCGCGTTACTAAACACTTCCGCTTTTGGTCTACGAGGGTACATAGACACACTCTCCCCTCTCGTTGCTATGCATCTCCTAGATAGATCTTGCGTGATCGTAGGTAAAAAAAATTAATACTGCGTTCCCCAACAGATCTATGATGTCTCTTACCAATTTACCACTATCATTTTAGGGTCATGCATTAGAAATAGTTGCATTCACGTTAAATAGGGCACCATCTAAATCTGTTGAGACGACACCGTATGAACTGTGGTTTGGCAAGAAACCTAAGCTGTCGTTTCTTAAAGTTTGGGTTTGCGATGCTTATGTGAAAAAGCTTCAGCCTGATAAGCTCGAACCCAAATCGGAGAAGTGCGTCTTCATAGGATACCCAAAATAAACTGATGGGTACACCTTCTACCACAGATCCGAAGGCAAGATCTTGTTGCTAAGAATGGATCCTTTCTAGAAAAGGAGTTTCTCTTGAAAAAAGTGAGTGGGAGGAAAGTAGAACTTGATGAGGTAACTGTACCTTCTCTCGAACTAGATCAAGTTAGTACTGAACCTTGTAGGTCCACCAGAGCACGATCCGCACCAGAGTGGTACGGTAATCCTGTTCTGGAAGTCATGTTACTAGATCATGACGAACCTACGAACTATGGAGAAGCTATGATGAGCCCAGATTCCGATAAATGGCTTGAGGCCATGAAATCTAAGATAGGAGATCCATGTATGAGAACAAAGTGAGGACTTTGATTGACTTGACCGATGATCGGCGATCCATAGAGAATAAATGGATCTTCAAGAAGAAGACTGACACTGATGGTAATGTTACTATCTACAAAGCTTGACTTGTCACGAAAGGTTTTCGACAAGTTCAAGGAGTTGACTACGATGAGACTTTCTCACCCGTAGCGATGCTTAAGTTTGTACGAATCATGTTACCAATTGCCGCATTTTATGATTATGAAATCTGGCAAATGGACGTCAAAACTGCATTCCTTAATGGATTTCTTGAAGAAGAGTTGTATATGATGCAACCAGAAGGTTTTGTCGATGCTAAAGGTGCTAACAATGTGTGCAAGCTCCAGCGGTCCATCCATGGACTGGTGCAAGCATCTCGGAGTTGGAATATACACTTCGATGAGGTGATCAAAGCATGTGGTTTTATACAGACTTTCGGAGAAGCCTGTATTTACAAGAAAGTGAGTGGGAGCTCTGTAGCATTTTTAATATTATATGTGGATGACATATTGTTAATTGGAAATGATGTAGAATTTCTGGATAGCATAAAAGGATACTTGAATAAAAGTTTTTCAATGAAAGACCTCGGTGAAGCTACTTATATATTAGGCATCAAGATCTATAGAGATAGATCAAGACGCTTAATAGGACTTTCACAAAGCACATACCTTGATAAAGTTTTGAAGAAGTTCAAAATGGATCAGCCAAAGAAAGGGTTCTTGGCTGCGTTACAAGGTGTGAAATTGAGTCAGACTCAATGCCCGACCACTGTAGAAGATAGAGAGAAAATGAAAGTCATTCCCTATGCCTCAGCCATAGGTTCTATCATGTATGCTATGCTATGTACGAGACCTGATGTGTGCCTTGCTATAAGTCTGGCAGGGAGGTACCAAAGTAATCTAGGAGTGCATCACTGGATAGCGGTCAAGAACATCCTGAAGTACCTGAAAAGGACTAAGGACATGTTTCTCGTCTATCGAGGTGACAAAGAGCTCGTTGTAAATGGTTAGGTCGATGCTAGCTTTGACACTGATCTAGATGACTCTAAGTCACAAACCGAATACGTATTTATATTGAATGGTGGAGCTGTCAGTTGGTGCAATTCCAAGCAGAGCGTCGTGGCGGGATCTACGTGTGAAGAGGAATACATAGCTTCTTCGAAAGCAGCAAATGAAGGAGTCTGGATGAAGGAGTTCATATCCGATCTAGGTGTAATACCTAGTGCATCGGGTCCAATGAAAATCTTTTGTGACCATTTCACAAAAGAACCAAACACATCAAGAGACGCTTCAACTCCATCCGTGATCAAGTCAAGGAGGAAGACATAGAGATTTACAAAATACATACGAATCTGAATGTGGTAGACCCGTTGACTAAGCCTCTTCCACGAGGAAAACATGATCAGCGCCAAGACTCCATGGGTGTTAGAATCATTACAATGTAATCTAGATTATTGACTCTAGTGCGAGTGGGAGACTGAAGGAAATATGCCCTAGAGGTAATAATGAAATTATTATTTTATATTCCCTAATTCATGATAAATGTTTATTATTCAAGTTAGAAAAATTGTATTAACCGGAAACTTGATACATGTGTGGATACATAGACAAAACACTGTGTCCCTAGTAAGCCTCTACTAGACTATCTCGTTAATCAAAGATGGTTAAGTTTCCTAACCATAGACATGTGTTGTCATTTGATGAATGGGATCACAACATTAGGAGAATGATGTGATGGACAAGACCCATCCGTTAGCTTAGCATATTGATCGTTCAGTTTTACTGCTATAGCTTTCTTTGTGTCATATACATATTCCTTTGACTATGAGATTATGCAACTCCTGAATACTAGAGGAATACCTTGTGTGCTATCAAAAGTCACAACGTAACTGGGTGATTATAAAGATTCTCTACAGGTATCGCCGAAGATGTTTGTTGGGTTGGCATAGATTGAGATTAGGATTTGTCACTCCTAGTATCGGAGAGGTATCTCTGGGCCCTCTCGGTAATACACATCATAAGAAGCCTTGCAAGCAAAGTGACTAATGAGTTCGTTGCGGGATGATGTATTACGAAAAAAGTAAAGAGACTTGCCGGTAACGAGATTGAACTAGGTATGAAGATACCGACAATCGAATCTCGGGAAAGTAACATACCGATGACAAAGGGAATAACATATGATGTCATTACGGTTCGACCGATAAAGATCTTCGTAGAATATGTAGGAACCAATATGAGCATCCAGGTTCCAATGTTGGTTATTGACCAGAGAGGTGTCTCGGTCATGTCTACATAGTTCTCGAACCCGTAGGGTCCGCACGCTTAACGTTCAATGATGATTTAGTATTATATGAGTTATGTGATTTGGTGAACGAATGTCCTTCGGAGTCCCGGATGAGATCACGGACATGACAAGGACTGTGGAAATGGTCGAGAAGTAAAGATTGATATATAGGACGATAGTATTCGAACACTGGAAGTGTTCCGGAGTGTATCAGATATTTATCGGAGCACTGAAGGGGTTACCGGACACCCCGGGAGGTTAATGGGCCACATGGGCCAAAGGGGAAGGGGTACACCAGCCCATAAGGGGCTGGCGCACCCCTCCTAAGCCGCTGGCCAAGTGGAAGAAGGAAAGGGGGGGAGTCGGTCTCCCCCTTCCTTTCCTCTCCCATCTCTTCCTTTTCCCTTTCGGCAAATATGGTAGGGGGCGAGTTGGAATAGGCCCCCAAATAGGACTCCTCCTACTTGGGGCGCCCCAAGGCTTTGTTCCCCTCCCCCTCCCACCTATATATACATGGGGAGGGGGCGCCTAGAACACACACCAACAATTGTTAGCCGTGTGCGACGCCCTCCTCCACAGTTTACGCCTCTGGTCATATCTTCGTAGTGCTTAGGCGAAGCCCTACACGGATCACTTCACCACACCGTCGTGCTGATGAAACTCATCTTCTTCCTCGACACCTTTGCTGGATCAAGAGCACGAGGGACATCATCGAGCTGAACGTGTGCAGAACTCGGAGGTGCCGTACGTGCGGTGCTTGATCGGTCGGATCTAGAAGAAGTTCCACTACATCAATCGAGTTGTCAAACGCTTCCACTTTCGGTCTACAATGGTACGTGGACGCACTCACCCCTCCCTCTCGTTGCTATGCATCCCCTAGATAGATCTTGTGTGAGCGTAGGAATTTTTTTTAAAAAATTGCATGCTATGTTTCCCAACAACTACTTCATCCTGAAGAAGGACGTCGTGGGGACGATTGGCTTATCTGGTTACCATAAGTGCATGGTCGCACTCCGGATGCTTGCATATGGCACGACCGCTGATTCGTGGGACAAGTACCTACGGTTGTCTGAGAGCACATGCGGAGATGCCATGGTCAGGTTTGCAACTGCCATGGTCGAGGTGTTCGGACCTCGGTACCTGAGGGAACCAACTGTGGCAGACACCGAGAGGCTTCTGGCAATCTTAGAAGTAAGAGGGTGGCCATGTTTGCTTGGATCTCTTGACTGCATGCATTGGAAATGAAAGAACTACCCGAAGGCTTCACAAGGGTAATATAGGGTCATGTTAAGAAGCCCACCATCATTCTTGAAGTAGTTGCATCATAGAATCTTTGGATTTGGCACGCTTTCTTTGGCATGCCCGGGGCGCACAATGACATCAATGTGCTGCAACGATTGTCGTTCTTTGCGAGGCTGGCTGAACGAAAAGGTCCTCCTTTCACTATACTGTCAATGGACATGAGTACAACATGGGCTACTATCTGGTTGACGGTATCTATCCTCCATGGGCTACCTTTGCGAGGACCATCTCAAACCCAGTTGGCCAGAAAAAGTCTCACTTTGCTCAAAGACAAGAAGCAGCTAGAAAGGATGTCAAGAGGGCATTTGGAGTTCTCCAGGACCGTCTTGCAGTTGTTCGTGGACCCACAACATAATGGGATCCGGAGACCTTGTGGGAGGTGATGACATGTTGTGTGATCATGCACAACATGACCGTCAAGGATGAGGGCGATGATGCTGCCGCAGCTATGGAATTTGAGAACATGGGTGATCCTATCCAACTTCCGGACCAAAATCCGGTCACAGTTGAGGAGTTTATTCAAATGCGTCAACAAATTTGGCATTGATCAACTCACGAGCAATTTAAGGAGGATCTGATTGAGCATCAGTAAGCGGTGAAAGGGGACAACAATGTTGGGATGTAAAATATTTAAACTTTTTTAAATTTAAGCTAGTGCTGCATGCGGCTATTTGAATTTTTGTGTTCTTTGCATGCGGCTACTTGTTCGTGCGGACCGGGGAAAAAATTCAGAAGGCCGGATGTATGCGGCTACGGCTGGATGGCTGCCTCCCACATCCGTGTCCGTGGACGGACGCAGAAGGTTTTTTGTGGGTTGGTGTTGGAGATGCCCTTACCCTTGTAAAAAAGTTGTAACCGCTTAGTGCTATGTTTGAGAAAATAGACGTTTATGAAGCAGACGGCTAGAGTCTTAGGGGCTATTTGGATCGTGACTATTTTTGCCATATGTTGTCACATGATTTTTGTCACATTTGTCACACTTGCCTTACTTGGGTTGCTCAAATTGTTAGCCATACTTTGGCTTGCCTAAGGAAATCTTGCCACACTTTTTGTGTCTATAACATGTGGGGTTCACTGCTCATAAAAAATTCCTTGTCTCAAGTGTGGCTAGAACCAAACATCTACCTAACTTGGTCAAACTTGCCTAAGGTTAGGTGTGGTAAAGTCTGGCAATGTGTGGCTAGGAACCAAACAGCCTCTTAATTAACGTAACAGAGTGAAGCTTAAATGCAAAGGTGAGATGAGGTCAGCAGGTCGCGCATGCATGTGTAGCTGCAGCATGCCGGCGAAGGAGAAGGGGCCAAGCGGAAGCGACCAAAAGCAACGTAGTAGTATGCTGGAGGCAAAGAAGGAAAAATAATGAAGGGCCGGCCGGTGAGCGTGGGTGCATGCATGCATGCGTGGCCTGGTCTCATCTAATCTGGTCTGCTGATTCGGTTCTCGAAGCGCTAATGCTATCTATGCCTCTATGCCATGCCATGCAACGCTACGACGACCACGGCCTAGCTATACTAGTAGTACTAGCTTTTAATTGGGACGGAAAGGAAAGGAAAGGCAAGGGAAAGGGAAAGACGGGACCTTGGCCTTTATGTCGCAAGCGCACAAGCGGAAGGCGTCAAAAGGGTGGCATCGATGGGCGACCCGGAGAATGCCACCACGCGATCGATCCATCCATCCATCCGATTCCGGTGTGTCAGGCTCGCGTGCATGGCGGACCTCCCTCGCAAACAAGAAAAGCCACTGCATGCCCGGCCGGAGCGCAGTCCAGCCACCAAAAGTACCTGCAGCCACCGAGCTTGCGCACTGCCCAGGAGCACAAAAAAGCAATGTCATCAAGTCACGGTCCGTTCCTTCCTTCCTTCTTCTATACCTAGCTACTCCTAGGACTAGCTAGCTGCTGATGCCCCAAAAGTTAATTTGAAGACGGTGCTATGTAGGAACATATTGTGGTAAAATTTGAAGACGTTTTGAGTTTTCTCAAACAAAATGACCAAAACAGCATTACTCTATCAATCAACTATCGAAAGAAATGGCCAAGGAGAGGTTCTCCCATTTGGCAACCGTAACGGTAGGTATACGTCCAGCCAAAACTAGGAGAGGAGAGGAGAGGGATACATCACATCAGAGCAAGTAAGGTCAACTCCACCGCGCGACCCTATTCTGTCCGTTCCCGTCCGTTTGGGGTAAAACGGACAAACGGGATGTCCTAGCGCGCGGGAGTAAATGGACTTTTATTCGTTTTATGTCCGTTTTCGATCCATTCGCGGCCCAAGTTTGCGCCGCTTTTGGGGTGAAACGCACACCACGCAGACGAGCAGGCCGTCTGCGCGTGTCCTTCCCTGGCCCGCCCGTCGGTGGCACAGAGCAGTCCTTTTTCTATCCGCCCCCCTCCTTCCCTCCGGCCGCACCCTCCTCCACTTTTCCCCACTCTTCCCCTCGCTGCTGCCGCCGCTGCCATTGCAGCCGGGCAGTTCGGACGCGCGCTCGCCCAGCCCCTTTCCCTTGGCGCCGCCGAGCTACCCAACCACGGCCACTTGGTTTGCGCACCCGCCGCCCGGATTTGGGGCGGATCCAGTCGGTCTTGAGGTCGCCCGGCTGTGGGAGGCCCGGCACCTCGCTGGAAGGCCCTGGCAGGGCCGCAAGGCCACATGCAGGCAGTGGCTCCTCCTCTAGCCGCTCGGATCTGCACCGTCGGTGGTCCGCCGGCAAATACACGAATGGCGGTCGGCCGGGCTCGGTGCTTGTCCAAAAGCTCGCCGGCGCACCGTTGTCAGTCATTACGTGCGACCACTGCCCAAGGATGGTCGTGCGCCGCGTGTCTACAACGCCGGAACATCCCAGATGGGTGTTCATCAAGTGCTTAAATGATGGGGTATGTGCTCTTTTTAGTTTCGGTTTGTGCTCTAATTTTGACTAGTTATGCTAACTACAAATTTTATTGTGTAGCATAGATGCAAGTTTTGGTATTGAGAAGAAGAGTACATCGATATATTGATAGAGCGAAAATTAGTACATGTTCGTGCACTTTTAGATAGTATAGAGGCTGTAGATGAGACAAGTGCACTTGTTGCTAGATTAGAGGCTAGACACGAGACTAGGTGTGAGGAAGCAACATCAACTTCTGGCTTGAAGAAGAAAGGAGGATGCCAGATCGAGCCTCCTCCACATATCAACAATGAGTGCATCGAGAAGGCCCTAACCCAACTCAAAGAAGCAGTTATGTAAGTAGGGTATCTTCTAAAATGTATTCTTGTTGTTCTTGTTTTTTTGGTCTTGCTTTACTAGTCAAACTATGATGATGTATTTTTCATGTACCGAAAATGAATGATGAAAACAAGTTAAGGACTTGCAAAGAAAACTGTACGCGGACAGAATGCGGCCGGGATGCGTCCGCGCGCTGGGCGCACGACCACTGCATCCCAGGACAGACCCCGACACAACCCCATCGCCCTATCCAAACGAATATAATTCGACAAAACAGACGTCCATTTAGGGTCGCGTGGTGAAGTTGGCCTAAAGCGGCCATCTGTTTGTACATGCTTGTCTTGCACTCTTGCACCAGTCCAGTCCAACCAGACGGTCGAAGCGCCACCCCCCGTGGATGACGGGTAGGACCACATGCCGTATTAGTACAGTAGAGATCAAGCATCCATAACTCGCAATCTCTCTCTCTGATTCCGCGGGCCCGCTTACAGGCACGTACTAGTACATGTAGTAGGTATAGCTAGCTAATGAAGCACAAGAGTGCTAGACTAGGGCCGAAAGACGGTGTAAAGGAGTGCGAGAATTGGAAGCGTGGGCGGAAAGGAGGTTGCGATCGATCGAGCAGCAGCAGCAGCAGCCGAATCGCGTGCAGACAATGGGAGGAAAAGACTGCGGATGGCGTGATCCGCTCACGCCACTTCGCTCCTTTGACCGCAGTTCAACATCACCACCCTGCCCTGCTCTACTCTGCTCTGCTCTGCTCCGCTGCTCACACACTCTCCGATGCACCCCCAACTTGGCCTTTAATCGTTTCTGCTTAACCCTTGTACGCCCACTTTCACTCCATTTCATTCATTTTTTCTGTCACTAGATCAGATCAGTGTGCTATCAACTTGTTGATTCTTCAAAGGGATTGCACTACTTTTGTAAAAAAATCATATCCCTAAAAAAATAAGATTAGATTATTTCCTTTAAATCACTCTTTAATCGTCTCTACTACCTTAACAAAAGGGAAACGTTTCAATACGGTGGACCGGCCAAAAATTACGCCGGTCAAACACGAGCCACGCGATGGAGGAAAATCACATGGCCACGCATGCGACTCTTATCTCTTCCCCAATCACTCCCAGCCACTCGTCATATTGTCTTCTCCTAATCCCCTGTCTCCTTTCTCTGTCCCACCCCATGGATGAGCCCCTCCTGCCCCCGTCTCTCTGTCAACCGCGCGTGCACCAACAAGGGCCGGTGCCGGCAAATAGGAGACGCCATGAATGAGCACCCGAGGAGTCAAACCTGCTGCCACCACCAAGAGACGCGCCGCGCGTAGGGGCTTGTGACGGAGGAGCTACGACCACGGTGACCACATGATTGAACCGTGCACACCGAAGCTGCGGCCCGCGGTGACCGCGTGCTACAACCGTGCATACATGAGCTACAACCGGCCGACGGCAGAGGTGCGGCCGCGGTGACCGCATGCTGGAACCGTGCACACCAGGAGCTGCATGCGCCAACGACGTCGTCGGTGAATGTTACAACCATGTATAGCATGAGATACGACCAGCTCTCGCTATGCTACAACCATGCACAGAAGAGTTGCAACCGGCAATGCCGTCGTCGACGAATGCTACCACCATGTACTGCCGAAGCTACAACCACGTGCCCTAGAGTTGCAACCGTTTCTGGCGATGCTACAACTGTCTCTCCTCCCTCTCTGCCTCGAAAGTTGCTGCACGGGGTCTCGCGCGCCACCACCGGCCATTTATGTTGCGACGGCTTAGCTGCGACACAGAGACGCACAGTGTTGCGACGTTGGTGTCATCATTGGAAGGCTTTGCTCGACGACGACGCCCACCGGCAGCCATCAATGCAACGACAACCGCAGATGTTGGGATGCTACAAACGGCATCCCGCGGTGCTGGAGACGATGACAGGAAAGCTGCAACCGGCGGTGCTACAACCGTTGTAGCAGCTTCGTCTCGTCCCCCTGCTGGTCACTGGTCGCAACTTTTTCACCGTGGGGTTGTAGCTTTTCGCATCACCGTTTCCAGCAAAAAATGTTGTAGCATCTTCGTCTCGCCATCCCCTGTCACCCATGGCAACTTTTTTGGCCGCGGGTTGTAGCTTTTCTTGTTGCCGATTGCAGCTTCTGCCATGCCAGTAGTAGCATTTGCGATCACCGGCGTGCTTTTGTCCAGTCGCAATTGCAGCTTTTCCATCGCCGGTGGAAGCTTCTGCCATTAACGGTTGCAGCACCCCATGATGCCGGTTCCAGCAAACGTGCAACTCGTGGTCACCGCATCATTTTTTAAGCCACGCCGTACCCATTGCCGGTGGTCGTCGCTGCCAGTGTTGACATATATGACAGCTGCAGCATGCAGCTTCCCTGCCGCGACCGGCAGCGGCGACGACGTGATTCGGTGGCTTGTACCAATGACCCAGATGGCCCAGTGATTCTTCCGAAGCGACGTTGATGCTACAACCAGCATCTGCAGTGTTACAACTGTTGCCGGCAATGTTGGCACCGACGGCGCGATGAGCGGCGAGCAATGGAGCCAGGGGGCACGGTGCTACAATCGTTCTCAGGGTTGCTGGAACTAACGGCGCAACGAAGCTACGAGCGGCGGACGCCGGCCGAGCAGGCAAGACGGCGGCTGGTGGTTATGGTGGCGAGTGGAGCTTGCAGAGATGTGCGTGTCGTGGGGGATTTTTCCTCTCTGAGTTGACTGCAGGGAGCAAGGATGGTACAAGATAACTGCCAGATCCGATGGATATGGAGGTCCTGGGCGGGCCGATCGAAAGGCTGCGCAGCGATCGGCCCAATCTCAGCCGGTCGACCAACGCTTATCAACGCCCTTAACAAAATAAGGTTTTCCTTTCCCATGAAAAACCATTTCGCTCACCTTCGTGCATCCTCACTTCCAACGATTATGAACACAAAAAAGAAAAACACGAGAAAACCAAATGCTACAAAACAACACATCTACAATCAAAAAAACCCGACTCATTGAACGGCGCCCACACACGCACGCTTGAGCAATCCTTCCCCTGCCACCCTTGCCCTAGCCCACACCAGCGCTGCCACTCAAGCCTCCGTCGCCTCACTACCAAATGCCGCACCAGTGCCACTTCGCACCACCTCCCACCACCACGGACTGCCTGCGGCCACCTCGACGTCTAGCGTAGCCCGTTGTTCTCCAACTCCGTTAACCGTCCCATCGTACCGTTGATCTAAAGGCGGTGTCATGAGGCTGACGGCTGCTAGGGATAGCAGGCAACAGGGTTATTTCCTCCTCCTTTTCCACCACATGCCTATTCACACCCACCATGAACTTGCCTTCGCCATCCACGACTATATCGGCCGTTGATCTGAACGCGGTGTCATGAGGCTGGCCGCTGCTAGGGATAGTAGGCAATAGGGTAATTTCTTCCTCCTTTTCCCCCACACGCCACCTCATATTCACACCCACCATGAACGTGCCTTTTCCATTCACGGCTATGTTGGCCGTTGATCTGAAGGCAGTGTCATGAGGCTGGAGGCTGCTAGGGATAGCACGCAACAAGGTAATTTCTTCCTCCTTTTTCACCACACGACACCTCACATTCAGGTCCACCATGAACTTGCCTTCACTAGCCACGGCTATGTTGACAAAAATGAGCGAGAACCACATGGTCCATCGCTCGCTTGTTCTTAAATTATTGTTTGCCTTTGTTGTTGTTGAATACAAATTCAACATAGCACCACACATTTGGTATTTTAAATCATAATTTCTTATTCCTTCCTAATCTAAATGTTGCAAAATCCTAGAGTGGACTGCTAGATCCGCCAATCTTATTTGGTGACTAGTTTTTTTGTTCATAATGCATGAGGGCTACAGGTTGCCCTCAGTTGTGCTGCACATGCCAGTCCAATACACACATGCCATGCTGCATGTATCAACATCACATTGCTGACCAAAATTAAGAGATGGCACTATCTATATTTAGTTCTAAACACAAAGTTAAAACCTTGTATGCTCTTTATTTCTAGTTGCAAACATCAAGTTCAGTTAAACATTTCATGGATATCTGAATGAAATGAAAAAACTGAAGAGAAGTGGTACCTAAATCAAGAAACACATTTGTAATCGAGTTGTCATGTAAATGTCCGAAATTGATATGATTTATTTATGAATGGAGTATAAGTTATATGCTAGCGACATTTTTTTCATGCTTTCAGTTTGAGTGGTGGCATGCAGATCTACCAAACTGCACTTGGAAAATGTGCTATGTGAAGAAATCATCCATATTCTATGAATAAAATAGGTAAAAGCCTTCCAAGAATTATCATCTACATTTTGTGAATGTTTTCATGTTAGGCTCATACTTATACCAAACAGTATTGTATAACATGGCACTGAACCATTCATTTATAGATCGCACATTTTCAAAGGTCTATTTTTCTACATTTGTAGATCGCACCAAACGACATTTTTCTACATTTCGACCATAAGTTGCACACTGATCTTGTATCTCCTGCTATCTACTGAGATCCAAATCCTTCAGTCCATTGATCACCTTCTGAACATGATGCTAATTCAAATCTTGCACCATCTTCGATGTGTAATCCTCTCCTTAGGTCCACGGCATTAACCTCGGCAGTCTCTAATTACAGGACAGGTATACAACAATTTAAATCTTGCACCACACCTCTCACTCATCCAGGAGCCCGTTTTGCATTCGCTGACTTGTTGTCATCTTATGCTCACTTGCACCAACCGAATTAAGTGTTGAGCCTGCAAGAGATGGAGACACATAGCCCACGACTGTTACTTCTCTGCGAGGCCCAAGGTCTTTTGAGCCCACTCCGCAAATCAACTGCCATCCAACAATACTCGGCAAGTTTCAATTGTTCCCGCAATTAAGACTATTCAACATGTCAATCACGCAACCAACTAGGGAAACAATGATAATTCCTCGTTGTTGCCACCCCAAGTAGGTATACGCCTTTACGATGCCGCTCTAAATTTCAATGCTTTGAGAATCCGCTCCTCTACCTCTCAACACAACACAACACCAAGCAGCACTACGCCGATCACTGAGTACACCCCGCAGCGGATGATGGAACCAGATGCTATTTCTCCATCCGAATCACCAATGCATCGATGTTGAGGGTAGACCTGCTAGGGTTTGTGTCCTGGCTGGAGCTGTGCTGCCCACACATGAAGATTGGGCCATCGCATCCGTTGTTCCAATGCCAAATCTACCCATGGATTTCAACACAGTTCGAGAGGTACTGTCTAATTTTCTCGCAAATAAGCATGTGGGGTTTTCTGAGATTTCTCCTTGTCCATTTGGGAGAGCATATGTCAAGTTGGATAGCGTTTTTGATAGAGATGAGTTGGTATCCAATAGCACACACCCTTTTAAGGACGTTCATGTCATATTCGAGAAGCACAATAAGGGGATGAATTGGATAAATCTTATTCTTAACAAAGAGGTGTGGATCTTGCTTTGTGGTTCTCCATTTGAAAGAAGTTGTATTCAGTAGATATCCTAGCTAGTATTGTCTTTGGGGAGGGAGATGATTTCCAGACGGAATCATTGACTATACCTGATGTCATTTTACAACAGCAATTCTCGGGTTGAGGCACTAATACGTCTCCAACGTATTTATAATTTTTTATTGTTCCATGATGTTATATTATCATTCTTGGATATTTTATATCCATTTTATACCAACTTTACATCATTTTTTGGGACTAAACTATTGACATAGTGCCCAGTGCCAATTGTTGTTTTTGCTTGTTTTTTACTTCGCAGAATATCCATATCAAACGGAGTCCAAACGCAGCGAAAATTTTTGTCGATTTTTTCTACCCAGAAGACAACTTGGGAGCCAAGGAAGTGCCAGAGGGGAGGCCCGTGGGGCCTACTATAACTTGGGCACACCAGAGGCCCCTGGCACACCCTGATGGGTAGTGGAGCCCACGGGAGTCCTTTCCACCGCCTCTCAGCTCTATAAATACCCAAATATTCCAGAAATCCCAAGGAGTCGATGAAACACAATTCTAGCCACCGCAAGTTCCATAACCACGAGATCCAATCTAGAGCCCTATCCCGGCATCTTGTTGGAGGGGAACACGATCATGGAGGGGTTCATCATCCTCATTGGTGCTCATTCGATGATGTGTGAGTAGTTTACCACAGACCTACGGGTCTGTAGGCAGTAGCTAGAAGGCTTCTTCTCTCCTTTTGATTCTCAATACAATGTTCTTCTCGATGTTCTTGGAGATCTATTTGATGTAATGACTTTTTGCGATAGTTTGTTGGGATTCGATGAATTGCGAGTTTATGATCAGTTCTATCTATGAATATTATTTGAGTCTTCTTTGATCACTTATATGCATAATTATTATAGCCTCGTATTTTTTCTCCGAAACTTTGGTTTGGTTTGGCCAACTAGATTGATTTTTCTTGCAATGGGAAGAGGTGCTTTGTGATGATCTTGCGGTGCTCAATCTCAGTGACAAAAGTAGAAGTGACACGCATGTATTGTTGCCATCAAGGATAAGAAAATGGAGTATAGTCCTACATGAATAGATCTTGTCTACATCATGTCATCGTTCATATTGTATTACTCCGTTTATCCATGAACTTAATACACTAGATGCATGCTGGATAGCGGTCGGTGTGTGGAGTAATAGTAGTAGATGCAGTATCGTTTCGGTCTACTAATCTTGGACGTGATGCCTATATACATGATCATTTTATTGGATATCATCATAATTATTTGCTCTTCTATCAATTGCCCAACAGTAATTTGTTTACCCACCGTATGCTATTTTCTCGAGAGAAGCCACTAGTGAAATCTATGGCCCCGGGCCTATTTTCTATCATATTGTTTTTGGATCTATTATTCCAAAAACCCACAAAATACCTTGCTGCGCTTTTTATTTATTTATTTTATTTCGTGTTTGTGCTAGATCTATTTATCCAATCTCATACAATTTAATCTATCTCAATACCGAGGAGGGATTGACAACCCCTCTTACGCGTTGGGTTGCAAGTATTTGTTATTTGTGTGCAGGTACTGTTTACACAGTGTTGCTTGGTTGTCCTACTGGATTAATAACCTTGGTTTCATAACCGAGGGAAATACTTACCGTTGATGTGCTGCATCATCCTCTCCTCTACGAGGAAATACCAACATAGATACAAGCAACCAGGCACGGGGGGGGGGGGTAACATGGATATGGAGGATGATGAAGATTAGGCAGATCTCCTGTTGAAACTATGCCCTAGAGGCAATAATTTTTGTATTATTATATTTCCATATTCATAATAAAAGAGTTTATGTTCTATGTTATAACTGCTATGATCCTGGAATATGCGATTCATTGGAAAACTCATATGCACATGTGGAAGATAGAAGGTTCCTAGTCTCTCCTCTAAGACTAGCTGAAGTGTTGTTGGTGATCATGTTTTCCAGATCTTAGGATATCGGTAAGTGTAACAATGATCCTAAAACAACATTGACATTATGACATTGGAAGAACGATCATATTGAATCAACCCAAACTTATTTGTTATGAATTGAGTTAATGTTTTCTACATTCAATTGTAATAACACGGAGTGTTAACGTGTTAAATTGCTCCTTATACCATGAGATTATAGTGGTCACTTCTTATCGTATGATGGGCTTTGGGGTTGCTCAAACGTCACCTATAATACAGTGAGCATAACGACAACTTACAGGTTCATCAGAAAGCTTGACAAGTGGCCGGATAGCTCGAGAGTGGGATTTGCTCATCCGATGATGGAGAGATATTCTAAGGGCCCTCTCGATGTGACGACATCAATCATCATCTGGCTAGACACACGTGACTTCGTCAAGGGGATGCCGGAATACAATAACGAGAAAGAAGAACAAAACTGGTAACGAGGATTTCGGTATAACGAGAATAGTGATGACTTGGGAGGATACCGATGCATCCCAGGTTTTGTGAAGTATCGCGAAGCAAAGGGAATGCCACATGATAACCAAAGGTTCACTCGAATATCATTCGTGTGCCATAGGGACCGATACGGACGTCCACGGTCCCGCAGCTGGTCATTGAACGAATTGTTTCGTTCATGTCTATGAGTTACTGAACCTATGAGGTCACAAGATTAAGGCAATCATGATCTACTAAGTGTTAGTAGGACGTGAGTCATGAGAATATATTTGTGGGGTTGTTTCATGAAGTAATAGTCCCGAGAGGATCCAAAAGCGTTTCGGGGTCACCGGAAGGGTTTCGGAGACTGTCGGGTAATATTGGGTATTACTGATAAATTATATATAGGTGGAAAATGTTTTCGGAGATGTTAGAATATATATATATAATGGTCTAGAGGTATTTATAACATTTTGATATTTAATTTAAATATCAATGGGCCTAAAAAGGCCAAGAGGTGGAAGGCAAATTGGGCCAAAAAGGCCCAAGTAGGGAAGGCGCCCCTGTTTCCTTGTGTGGGGGGTGGGGGATTGGACTAGGGGAGGAGTCCAACTCCTCCCCCCTTGACGGTGCCCCAAGGGGGGACTTCCCACTTTGGTGGCTGCCCTCTCCTCCTCCTCCAACCTATATATAATATGGTTTTTTGCTATATTGTTCATACAAGTTTTGGAGCCTCGTCTAGTTCTTCTAGTTCTAGTTGGTCCTAGTTGACTAAGAACAACTAGGCTAATCCTATTGTCCTCATAATTAACAGCCTGGTGTGGTTCTAATCTCCTCCCTCTAATTTTTCGGCGATGATTAGCTCTGGATGGTGAAACGCTGCCGGATCGTGAAGTCTGCATGCTTGCAACCAAGTAGAGAGGACGTGCTTTTTGTCTTTGGTTCGAGGGACGGTTCATGGGCGGTACAAGGGATCGTTCATCAATGGTTCGAGAAACTCCACGTACGATCTACACCGACACATTCTTCTTCTGCTGCAACTCATTGATAGCAACGATCATGATCCCAACCCATTATGCATCTTCATATTGATCTTGGGTGATCGTAGGCGCAATTTTTTTTGTTTTCTACTACGTTTCCCAATAGTGGCATCAGAGCAGTTATATGACTAGATGTAGGTTGCGATCTAGATCACATGTGATTATGAGGGTTGGTGTTCTTGCTATGCGTCCCTCGAGTGTTGCCTCGGTTCAATTCATCGACGACATGGTGTCACTTTTCACAAGGTTCTGACAATTGATCCGTTCAGGCTGTCGATGATCTGCTAACAGTTCCCTGGGCTTCACCATAGTTGAGAATGGTGAACCATCGCATACACAAGAGGGTGCCGAAGATGGATGATCTTCTAGGGGGTCATGCGTATTTGTTAGGACCGAGAGTATATCGACCACAGGGGGTGAAGGGGCGATAATTAAGAAGATAAAACACGCTTCCCTTGAAGGTATGCATGGGAGGTAAACCAGAAGGTAGCGAGATAAGTCTTCGTATGAGTGACATTGACATATGATCTCTTTGTGGTCTATTTTTAATGCACTCAACTTTGTCTGATGTATTTCCTGTCACACACAATCTTTGAAAAGGATTTGTTAGATAGAGTGAATGCTTTGAAATGATTTGTGACGAAGGATAAGCCATGAAGATTCACTCAGAACACGGTTTGTATCTGATAACCCACAAGTGTAGGGGATCAGTTGTAGCCGCTTTCGATAAGTAAGAGTGTCGAACCTAACGAGGAGCTAAATATAGAACAAATATTCCCTCAAGTTGTATCGACCACCGATACAACTCTACGCACGCTTAACGTTCACTTTACCTAGAACAAGTATGAAACTAGAAGTACTTTGTAGGTGTTGTAGGATAGGTTTGCAAGATAATAAAGAGCACATAAATAAAACTAGGGGTTGTTTAGATAAATAAACAATTAAGTTGGTATAACGAGTGTGGAAAAGTGGTGGTAGGAGTTGCGAAATTGTCCCTAAGCAATTGACTACGTTACTAGACTGATAGCAAGTTTTATGTGGGAGAGGCCATTGCTAGCATGTCATCCCTTACTTGGAATTCTATGCACTCATGATTGGAACTATTAGCAAGCATCCACAACTACTAATGTTCATTAAGGTAAAACCCAACCATAGCCTTAAGATATATTGGCCCCCCTTCAATACCAATGAATCAATTTCTATGCTAGGCTAAAACTGCTATCACCCTTGCCCTCCAATACATAGTCCTATCAACAAACAACTAACCCTATGGTGTGATCCACACACGCGCTCATATGATGAGCACCAAAGGGCAGCAACATAACCACAAGCAAATTGAACCAATCATAGCAATTCACCAATTACCGATAGGACAACAAAGATCTACTCAAGCATCATAGGATGGCAACACATCATTGGATAATAATATGAAGCATAAAGCACCATGTTCAAGTAGAGGGTAGAACGGGTTGCGGGAGAGTGGACTGCTGAATATAGATGGGGGAATGTGATGAAGATGTTGGGGAAGATGAGGGAGTTGTTGGTGTAGATCGCTGTGACACGATGATTGCCCCAGCGGCGTTCCGGTGCCACCGGGAGAGGGGGAGAGAGCACCCCTCCTTCTTCTTAGTTGACCTTCCCCCTAGATGGGAGAATGGTCCCTATCCCTCCCTCCCTCTCTCTCTCTCTCCCTCTCTCTCTCTCTCTCTCTCTCTCTCTCTCTCTCTCTCTGTTTCCTTATGTTTCTGCATTCCCGTTTTCTGGCCTTTCACTGTTTCTTAAATTCCCGAAGATCCGTAACTCCGATTGGGATGAAATTTTAACACGATTTTTATACGGATATTAGCTTTCTTGTGGCAATAACAGGGCACCAACCGCCTTACCAGGTGGCCACAATCCTCCTAGGAACGCCCAAGGTAGGGGGCACGCCCCTAGGGCTTGTGGGCCCCTCGGGTATCGTCTCGCATTTATTCTTTTTCCCAAAAATCACATATATTCCAAAATAATATCCGTAAGTTTTCATAGCGTTTGGACTTCGTTTGATATGGATATTCTGCGAAACAAAAAACATGCAACAAATAGGAACTGGCACTGGGCACTGGATCAATATGTTAGTCCCAAAAATAATATAAAAGGTTGCCAAAAGTATATGAAAGTTGTAGAATATTGGTATGAGAGAATAAAAAATTATAGATACGACGGAGACGTATCAGCATCCCCAAGCTTAATTCCTTCTCGTCCTCGAGTAGGTAAATGATAAAAAAGATAATTTTTGATGTGGAATGCTACCTAGCATAATCTTGATCATATAATCTAATCATGGCATGAATATTAAGACACAAGTGATTCAAAGCAATAGTCTATAATTTGACATAAATACAATAATACTTCAAGCATGGTAATAAAGCAATCATGTCTTCTCAAAATAACATGGCCAAAGAAAGTTATCCCTACAAAATCATATAGTCTGGTTATGCTCCATCTTCATCACACAAAGTGTATTTCATCATGCACAACCCCGATGACAAGGCAAGCAATTGTTCCATACTTTTAATGTTCTCAAGCCTTTTCAAATTTCACGCAATACATGAGTGTGAGCCATGGATATAGCATTATGGGTGGAATAGAATATGATGTTGGAGGTTGTGTGGAGAAGACAAAAAAGGAGAAAGTCTCGCATCAATGCGGCTAATCAACCGGCTATGGAGATGCCCATCAATTGATGTCGATGCGAGGAGTAGGGATTTCCATGCGACGGATACACTAAGAGCTATAAGTGTATGAAAAAGCTCAAACTGAAAACTAAGTGGGTGTGCATCCAACTTGCTTGCTCATGAAGACCTCGGGCATTTGAGGAAGCCCATCATCGAAATATACAAGCCAAGTACTAGTATATGAAAGTGACAACACAAGAGACTCTCTATATGAAGAACATGGTGCTACTCTGAAGCATAAGTCTGGTAAAGGATAGTAGCATTGCCCCTTCTCTCTTTTTCTCTCGTTCTTTTTTTTGTTTTGGGATCTTTGGCCTCTTTTTTGGGAGGGGCTCTTTGTCCACTTTTATTTATTTAAGTCCGGAGTCTCATCCCGACTTGTGGGGGAATCATAGTCTTCATCATCCTTTCCTCATTGGGACAATTCTCTAATAATGATGATCATCACACTTTTATTTACTTACAACTCACTATCTAGAACAAAGTATGACTATATGAATGCCTCGGGGAGTGTACCAGGATGTGTGTCGGATTCTGGGCTCCGTAGACCCTGGATAGATTCAAACTCTGGGGTGCGTGCGAAGAACTCAACCTCCCCAGTGTGCCTATTCATCGATCCCACGGCCTAGCTCGATGGACAGGAAGGAAATGGGACGAGGCAGTTTACCCAGGTTCAGGCCACCTTGTGGTGTAAAACCATACTCCTGCTTTGTGGTGGATTGGCCTCGAGACGGGCTGAGGATGAACTAGTATAGTGGAGAACAACCTCAGGAGGTGTGTTCTTGTGTTGGTGAGGGAGAGGATGGTCTGAATGATCCGTCCCCTTCTAAGGTGGTGGCTAAGCTATATTTATAGTGGCCTTGGTCCTCTTCCCCCAAAATGGAGGCGGGAAGGGATCCCACAACGGCCAAATTCGAAGGGAGACAACTAGTACATCTTATCCTGATGGAAGGTGGTCTTCGCCTGCAAAGCGTCTGGTCGTGACGCCTTGGTGGGCTCGGTGATGACCTCTGTCCTGCCGTCCTGAAGGTCTTGGGCTTGCTGCATGGAAATGGAAACCTTTGGATGATCCCTCGAGACTCCGCGCCTGTGCTTGCCTCCTTAGCACCAAAGAGGAAACTGTTGTATTATGCCCACTGGCGCCCGCCTGGCCTTGGTCGTCATGGCTTACGTCATCCGAACCTCATGAGGTGAGGGCTTGCATAGAAATCTCCACTCGTCATGAGCCAGCCTGAGGAGGCCGCCCCTTCTGGGAGTCTTGATGTCGTCTGCCTCGCGAGGCTTGGCCCCTCGCGAGGGTCTTGTGTTGTTGATGACGAGGGTGGGTCGTACCAGGCCGTCGGTGGAGCCATGTCGTGGGCCGCAGACAGGCAAGTCTGGGTACCCCCGTTCCCAGAACACCGACAGTAGCCCCTAGGCCCAGGACGCGCTCGGACTTGGCTTCAAGGCGAAGCCAAAGGACAAGGGCGGAGCGCCGTGGACTCCAATCGCATGCGGGCCCGGTCGATGCGTGGCGCTTGATGGGACGTGGGCATCTCCGCTTCCCCATGCTGCCTCGGCAACCGTTCGACTTGACAAGAGTTTGCTGCATGTAGAAAGACCATCATTACTGGGGATCATGGAGGCCGGCGGTTGGCCTCCCTTCGGCTATAAATGAGGGAAGAGACGGAGCCAACCCTTGCTCATCTCCATCTTCTCACCGCTCGCTCCTTCTTCTTCTTTCTCGTCCCGCCGTCTTGCCGAAGGGTCCATGGCACTGATCAGGAGGTTCTCCGCGGCGGAGAAGGGAAAGGCCCCTCGGAAGGATCCAGGGCCACTTCCGCCGAACAAAAGAATTGGCCGCTCCCGCTACGCCGGTGAAGGGCAGGAGGTGATGCGGCCTTGGTACGAGCGGCCTCTGCTTGGATTCCAGATCCCCATGTACACGTGCACGCAGAGCTCTGAGCAAGGAGGCCACGCCCAGCGCCGCGCGGGTCGGGATCACGAAGGACAGGCCGTGGCCGAACGGCCAGCCGTTTCACGGACCCACGCCGAGGGTACATCGCCCGAGTTCGTGGTGTGGTCGGCAATGCCGCCGCGCATGTGGATCCGGCTGCCGAGGTTCTTCACCGAGGAGTGATGACCCACAAGTATAGGGGATCTATCGTAGTCCTTTCAATAAGTAAGAGTGTCGAACCCAATGAGGAGCAGAAGGAAATGATAAGCGGTTTCCAGCAAGGTATAATCTGCAAGTACTGAAATAAGTGGTAACAGATAGTTTTGTGATAGGGTAATTTGTAACGAGCAATAAGTAACAAAAGTAAATAAGGTGCAGCAAGGTGGCCTGTGGCGACCCTACCCGAATGGATCAAGTCTACTGTGCTCGGGTGTCATCCCTGGATCAGTAATGCTGACACCACACAGTACATCGATGGATTTATAGCAGAGTGGCAATCACACACTTATTACATCGTTGTCTCAAAGAGAACTTATTACAATAAAAATGGCTTAAGGCCATCTAATAACGATAACAGCGGAAGACTCGGAAGATAAATGGGTCCATCAACTCCAGCGGCATCACTGAGTATAGAACCACGACCTAAAAGCACCTTACTCATTGTCTGAAAAGTCTGCAACATGAAAGTTGCAGCCCGAAAACGGGTCAGCACATGGAATATGCTGACAAAGTAACACATAGAGAGTAATGGAAATGAAACAGCTATACTACATGCATATATGGCTGGTGGAAAGCTCTATGGTTACAGTTTTGCGCAAAGCCAGTTTTTCCCTACTGCAAAGGAATAAATTTATTTAACTATCATGGTGGTTGTGAAACATCGAGAATGGTTGACAGCATTCCGATCCCCATTAAGTGAACAATTAAAACCCAACAACATTAATTAGAAGTAACATGTTGAGATTCACATGATATTCAAGTACTAGATACTCAAGTTGTCCATAACCGGGGACACGGCTAATCATGATTAGTTTGTACACTCTGCAGAGGTTTGCGCACTTTTCCCCACAAGACTCGATCGCCTCCGTTTGGTTTCTCGCACTACATGGTGTTTGAGAAGACGGATGACCGAGACATAGTCTTTCAGAAGCGCTAGCACCTTACGATCGGGTAGACCGGTACACCTACATCCCCTACATCTGCTAGTCTACCACTGTAAGAGTTCGCACAACTTAGTCAACTATGCCAGAGCCCATAATGGCTTGTGGCTGCACACGGAAGTTTCTAGCATGAAAAATCTTATGATCCCTTTGAGCCTGGGTGGCGGTCCAAAATAAAACAGGCAAGTCCTGATAGACATCAGGTGCCTCAATCCACCCAGATGTGTGTTTAAGTTGTCACCATAGATAAACCATTAAAATTAACAAACTCACATCTGTCATGGATATCAATCACCCAATCCACGTCTACTAGCATAGCATGGCATAATAAGCAAACGTAGAAGTAACTCCCAAGGGTTTCATAATAATACAGGTAATAGGTACTACCTCATCTACTTCCCATCCCACAATTTAATTAGATCCTAATCATGCAATGTGAGAGGATTGATCTAATGCAATAAAACATGGGTTTTAGAAAAGGTATGATCAAAGTGTTACTTGCCTTGCTGATGATCCGCGAGACCTAGGGAATCGAAGTAACAAGTGGCGCAATCCGGGTGATCTATCACAGACAAACAACAAGCATACAATAAGTACTCATCTAATGCATAGGTAAAACTCAAACAGGAGAACGAACCAGAAAGTTCAACTTAAGAACTCCGGTTGCAAAGAAAGAACGAACTGAACAAAGAAACGGAAAACAAACGGCGGAAGAAAACAACTCGGTTCTAGCAAGTTGAAACTAGGTCAAGTTTTACCGGGGCAAAAACTTGTTTAAGTTGATTAGATGGAACGGCGGTTTCGAGACGAAACTCCAGGCGCTTGAATCACCTGATTCCGATAAACGAGCGAGAAGAAAGACTAGAACGAAGATCGGATCTGAGATCACGATCGCGGAATAAATCCGACGAAAAGAAAAAGAAGAACGATTAAACGAACGGGCGTCGTTAACCGGGGAATAATCGGTGATCACGTTCGTTGAGACGAACGGTCTGAAAGAAGGACGAAAACCGATCTAGGGTTTTTGGAAAAGAAACCGAAAAAGAAACGGAAAACCGATCTAGGGTTTCGGAAGAAAACCGAAACAAAAACCGGAAGAAAAAGAAAAGAATCGGAGAGAAAACAGAACGGTTCTTTTAGGAAAAACCGGACCGGGGAAGAAAAAGAGAGGCGCGGCTACCTCGGGAGGCGGGCTCCGGGCGGCGGCGGCTAAGGGCGGCGGCGGAGGCTTAGGCGCGGGGCGGCGCGGCTAAGGCGGCGGCTTGGGGCTGCGTGCTGCGGCTTAGGAGGAGAGGGGTTGGGATTGATGTGAGGAGAGGGGGGGTTTGGGGTGTATTTATATAGGTGGGGGGGATTACTTGGGGTAGGGAGCAAGCAAAAGAGGGAAAACAAAACAAGGAAAGGGGGGGGGGCTAACCGGCCTAAGTCCCGCTGGGACTCGGCCTCGAGCGACGGCGGCGGCTGCCTCACCTGGTGCCTGGCACGCGCGCGGCTGGGCTGGGGCCTGGCCGGCCGGCCTGCTGGCTGGGCCTTGGCCCAAGGCGGGGCGCTGCTCTTTTTTTTAAATCGGTTACGCGCGCAAAAAAAACACAGAAAAAGAAACTAAATGAACTCCAAAATTTCTAAAGTAAATTTTCCCCGACTCCTAAAAATGAGTCGAACAAAATGAACTTTACTCCGGACCTAAAATGCAATTTTTGAAAACACACATTTTTCCCTATCCAAATCAAATGCAAATAAACACCGGAAAACAAAAATTGATTTATCCATTAGATCTTCATTTTCCTAAATTTTTGGGAAAGTCATATTATTCCCTCTCTCATATTTGATATTGGAAAAATAATTGAAGATGAAATAAAATAAATCAAATGATCCGCTTTTCAAATTTGAGAAAACTCTCAAATATGAAAATAACGAAATCTCCAACTCTCTCCGAAGGTCCTTGAGTTGCGTGAAATTTCTAGGATCAACCAAAATGCAAGAAAATATGATATGCATGATGATCTAGTGTATAACATTCCAAATTGAAAATTTGGGATGTTACAAACCTACCCCCCTTAAGATGAATCTCGCCCTTGAGATTCGGGTTGGCTAGAAAATAGGTGAGGGTGGTCCTTGAGCAAATCTTCTTCTCTTTCCCAGGTGGATTCATCCTCTGAGTGGTGGTTCCACTGAACTTTGCATAACTTGATAACCTTGCTGCGAGTAACTCTACTAGCGTAATCGAGAATCTTGACTGGCTTCTCCTCATATGTTAGGTCATCCTTCAACTGAATTGCTTCAAGCGGTACTGTATCTCTTAGCGGTACTTCCGCCATTTCGGCGTGACATTTCTTCAGCTGAGAAACATGGAATACATCATGAACTCCTGACAGTCCCTCTGGTAATTCCAACTTATAAGCGACTTCTCCCATACGTTGCAAGATCTTATACGGTCCAACGAAACTCGGTGCAAACTTTCCCTTAACTCCAAAGCGCTTAACTCCTCGAAGTGGGGATACTCGGAGATAAACTCTGTCTCCGGTTTCGTAAACGGTCTCCTTGCGTTTAGAATCTGCGTAGCTCTTCTGCCTGGACTGGGCTACCTTGAGTCTATCGCGAATCAACTTAACTTCCCGTTCAGACTCCTTAATCAAATCTGGTCCAAAGAGTTGACGGTCTCCAACTTCGTCCCATGACAACGGTGTCCTGCACCTCCTTCCGTATAAAGCTTCGAAAGGTGCCATCTTCAAACTGGTTTGGTAACTGTTGTTATAAGAAAACTAATGGTAAGTTAAAGTTATCGTCCCAACTAGATCCATAATCTAGCGCACAAGCTCTCAGCATATCTTCCAAAATTTGATTGACTCTCTCGGTCTGTCCATCTGTCTGCAGATGAAAAGCTGTGCTGAACTCTAGTCTCGTTCCTAAAGTTTCATGCAACTAATTCCAAAACTTTGAGGTAAATTGGGTTCCTCTATCTGATACAATACTCCTCGGAACTCCATGAAAACAAATGATCCTAGTCCTGTATATCTTTGCCAACTTAGCACTGGTGTAGGTGGTCTTAACTGGAATAAAATGTGCTACCCTCGTCAAACGATGAACTACTACCCATATCGAATCGTAGCCTGCTTTCGTCCTGGGTAGTCCTGTAATAAAATCCATGCCTATCTTGTCCCACTTCCATTCGGGTATCGGCAATGGTTGTAACAATCCGGCTGGCTTCTGATGCTCTGCCTTTACTCTCTGACATACGTCACAAACTGCTACATATGCTGCAATATCCTTCTTCATTCCGGTCCACCAGAATGTTTCCTTCAAATCCAAATACATCTTGGTATTCCCTGGGTGAATCGAATACGGTGAATCATGTGCCTCTTGCAAAATCATCTTCCTACTCTCCGGGTCATTGGGCACATAAACACGGTCCTCAAACCATTAGGTATCGTGCTCATCCTCACGAAATCCCTTTGCTTTTCCTTCGCTCATTTTCTCTTTTATAACAGCAATCTCCTTGTCAGATTTCTGAGCTTCTCTGATCCTATCCATCAATGTTGACTGAATCTCCAATGCTGCTACATAGCCTCTCGGAACTATTTCCAAGCATAGTTCACGAAGGTTTTCTGCTAACTCCTTTGGTACTTCTCCCGTCACTAGGGTGTTGACATGGCTCTTACGGCTTAATGTGTCAGCTACTACATTAGCTTTTCCGGGATGGTAATGCAATCTCATGTCATAATCCTTGATGAGCTCCAACCATCTCCTTTGTCTGAGGTTCAACTCCTTCTGCGTGAAAATGTACTTCAAACTCTTGTGATCCGTGTACACCTCACAATGATTTCCAATGAGGAAATGTCTCCACGTCTTCAATGCATGCACTACGGCTGCTAACTCCAAATCATGCGTGGCATAATTCAACTCATGAGGCTTCAGTTGTCGTGAAGCATACGAAACAACTCTTCCTTCCTGCATAAGCACTGCTCCAAGTCCTCGACGTGAAGCGTCGCAATACACCTCATAATCCTTGGTTTGATCTGGCAAAATCAACACTGGTGAGGTAACCAAACGTTTCTTCAATTCCTGGAAACTAGCCTCACACTCCTCAGTCCAATTGAACTTAGTATCCTTCTTCAACAACTCCGTCATAGGCTTCGCAATCTTTGAGAAATTCTCAATAAATCTCCGGTAGTATCCTGCGAGTCCAAGAAAACTCCGGATCTCTCCAACTGTCGTTGGTGCTTCCCATTCGGTTACGGTCTCAACCTTAGTGGGGTCAACTGCTATACCTTCTTCGGATATAACGTGTCCGAGGAATCCAACTTCCTTCAACCAAAACTCACATTTGCTGAATTTGGCGTACAACTGATGTTCCCTTAGTTTCTCCAAAACCAAACGCAAATGTTCCTTATGCTCCTCTTCATTCTTTGAATAAACCAGGATGTCATCAATGAACACTACGACGAACTTATCCAAAAACTCCATAAACACTTTGTTCATCAGGTTCATAAAATAGGCAGGTGCGTTAGTCAATCCAAATGACGTAACGGTATACTCATACAGTCCATATCTCGTGGTGAATGCTGTCTTGGGTATGTCCTACTCTCGAATCTTCAATTGATGGTACCCTGATCGCAAATCGATCTTGGAAAACACTTTAGCTCCTTGCAAACGATCAAACAGATTGTTGATCATTGGTAGTGGGTACTTGTTCTTGATGGTTACTTCATTCAATCCCCGATAATCTACAACCATCCTTAATGATCCATCCTTCTTTTCCACTAGAAGTACGAGTGATCCCCAAGGCGAAGAACTTGGGCGAATGTAACCTTTATCCAATAACTCCTTAATCTGATTCTTAATTTCTACCAAATCCTTTGCTGGCATCCGGTACGGTCGCTTCGATATTGGGCCTGTACCTGGCAATAACTCAATCAAAAACTCAATGTCTCTATCCGGTGGCATGCCTGGCAATTCCTCAGGAAATACATCAGGAAAATCCTTTACCACGGGTACTTCCTCTTGCACAACTCCTGTTAGGCAGTTTACTTGTGTCCTGTTTGGCACATGCCGGGATACATACTTGATCCTTCTTCCTTCTGGTGTGGTAAGAAAATTTGTCTTACTGGCGCAATGATGTTTCCTCCATACATCGACAGCCAATCCATACCAAGAATCACATCCAATCCTTGGGATTCCAGAATAATTAAATCCGTTGGGAAAACATGCCTTCCTATACTTAATGGCACTTGGAAACATCCTTGTCTGGCCATGTACTCTGCTCCTGGCGAGCTTACTAACATAGGTGTTTTAAGAATCTTAGTGGGCAGGCTATACTTTTCCACAAATCCCCTTGATATGTATGAATGCGATGCACCAGTATCAAAAAGAACGAGTGCAGTAAATGACTTAACCAAAAACTTACCGATTACTGCATCGGGCTGATCTTCAACCTCCTCCACATTAACGTGGTTCACCTGTCCCCTATTGAAAGGGTTCGACTTCTTCCCAGAACTTCCATTGCCATTTCCATTCTAGCCTTCAGGACATTCATTTGCATAATGCCCTGGCTTCGAACACTTATAGCAAGTGACGTGGCTCAAGTCCTTTTTGACTGGGGTGGATGGGGTGGTCCGGTTATGGCCGTTGCTTCCTCCATTCCCATTACCATTCTTGTGGCCATTATGGTTGTGCGAGCTACCTCCTCCATGGGTGTGCTGAAACTGAAATCCCGGTTTAGGGGTAAAACGGGGCTTCTGCTGGGCTCCAGAGTTATACTTCCCCTGTCCATACTTCCTCTTACGGTTCTCAATCTGCTGTTGCTTCCCTTCAATCATGATGGCACGATCTACCAACTCCTGGTAGTTGTTGAAACTCGCTACCATCAATTTCATGCTTAGTTCATCATTCAGTCCTTCCAGAAACTTCTCCTGCTTAGCTGCATCCGTAGCAACGTCATCTGGGGCATAACGTGCTAACTTGCTGAAATCGTCAACGTACTCGCCAATTGTCCTTCCTCCTTGGCGTAAGTTGCGAAACTCACGCTTCTTCATGGCCATAGCTCCTGCTGAAACATGGGCAGTGCGGAAAGCTTGCTGAAACTGATCCCATGTGACAGTGTCAACTGGGTAAGTGGCTGTGAAATTCTCCCACCATGCTGCCGCGGGTCCGTCAAGCTGGTGAGCGGCAAACTTCACTTTCTCACCATCCGTGCATCCTGCAGTGGTCAACTCCCTTCCTATCTTGCAGAGCCAATCGTCTGCTACTATTGGCTCGGTGCTACTGGAAAACACCGGCGGATTCAGCCTAAGGAAACGGGCAAAGTGGTAAACAGGTGGTGGTGGTGGTGGGTTGTTGTTGTTGTTTTGTTGGTTCTGGACTAACATCTGCATCAATTGATTCTGCTGCTGGATCAACTGAGTGAGTTCCGGTGGGAATCCATTGTCACGTCTCGGAGGCATCTGAGGGTTTAGAAAAGACGAGAATTAAGAATAGAGTGAGGTCTAAAGGGAAAACACTACCCCAATGCACATGAGCAAATGCACACAAAATCACTTCATTCAATCAAACAAGGGCTTACAATCGGTCTAAAACTATCGCAAAAGTTCTTGACTATAATGTTTACATGGGGGAATACTACTACTATCTGGTGGTCATCTAGAAATTTGAACCGGTGGAAGACTCCATGATATCTGCTCCAGCTTCGTCTTCAAAGTCGGGTTCACTTGGATCCGAATCGGTGTCGTCGATGATGTTGTAGTTGTCCGGACATGCGACGTACTCGTCTTCCTCCTTTGAGGCTAACTTCCTCTTGAGTTCTTCAATCTCCTGCTTAAGATCGCCATTGTGCCTTGCTAGAGCTACGATCTCGTCCATGTAGTCCTTGCGTATAGACTTCAGTTCTCCTTCTAGTTCGATGATCCTTGCCTTCGCATTCTTCAACTCTATCATATCATTGCACATCTGGTTCTCGTGGCGTCGAATGTGCTGGTTTAACTCCTGGATGAATGATGCAATGGATCTATCCTTCTTGGTGCTGACTAACTCCCATTGTTCATTTTGGCGTCCGCAAATCTGGTAGATAGTGTCCTTGAGGTCTTCTTGGTAAACTTCTCCAATGCGTCCTATGGTGATATGAGCTGCCATGCTCTTTCCCAAACTCCAGGTTGGTGCATTGAAAATACTATCTATAGGCTTCGTGATTGGCGCGAATGTCCTTCCCGGAACGTGAGCTTGAATCTTCCAGCGCTCCTCTTCAGGCAGAGTGGCGTTGAAAGTTCCCGTGAAGCTTGGTAATCCGATATTCAGGTACTTGGTGACTTCCTTCAGGCGAAATCCAAATGGTGTGCCTTCATCCGGTTGAGCGTACTTAATCTTCGCGTTCGTCATCCTAAAAGAGTAGAAAAGATGAGGAGTTAGAAAATGAGAAGAGAATGGTGACCTATGGCTTTAACTTCGTGGTCATGTCCTACAGTCAGCGTGTGCTCTGATACCATCTCTGTGGCGACCCGACCCGAATGGATCAAGTCTACTGTGCTCGGGTGTCATCCCTGGATCAGTAATGCTGACACCACATAGTACATCGAAGGATTTATAGCAGAGTGGCAATCACACACTTATTACATCGTTGTCTCAAAGAGAACTTATTACAATAAAAATGGCTTAAGGCCATCTAATAACGATAACAGCGGAAGACTCGGAAGATAAATGGGTCCATCAACTCCAGCGGCATCACTGAGTATAGAACCACGACCTAAAAGCACCTTCCTCGTCGTCTGAAAAGTCTGCAACATGAAAGTTGCAGCCCGAAAACGGGTCAGCACATGGAATATGCTGGCAAAGTAACACATAGAGAGTAATGGAAATGAAACAGCTATACTACATGCATATATGGCTGGTGGAAAGCTCTATGGTTACAGTTTTGCGCAAAGCCAGTTTTTCCCTACTGCAAAGGAATAAATTTATTTAACTATCATGGTGGTTGTGAAACATCGAGAATGGTTGACAGCATTCTGATCCCCATTAAGTGAACAATTAAAACCCAACAACATTAATTAGAAGTAACATGTTGAGATTCACATGATATTCAAGTACCAGATACTCAAGTTGTCCATAACCGGGGACACGGCTAATCATGATTAGTTTGTACACTCTGCAGAGGTTTGCACACTTTTCCCCACAAGACTCGACCGCCTCCGTTTGGTTTCTCACACTACATGGTGTTTGAGAAGACGGATGACCGAGACATAGTCTTTCAGAAGCGCTAGCACCTTACGATCGGGTAGACCGGTACACCTACATCCCCTACATCTGCTAGTCTACCACTGTAAGAGTTCGCACAACTTAGTCAACTATGCCAGAGCCCATAATGGCTTGTGGCTGCACACGGAAGTTTCTAGCATGAAAAATCTTATGATCCCTTTGAGCCTGGGTGGCGGTCCAAAATAAAACAGGCAAGTCCTGATAGACATCAGGTGCCTCAATCCACCCAGATGTGTGTTTAAGTTGTCACCATAGATAAACCATTAAAATTAACAAACTCACATCTGTCATGGATATCACTCACCCAATCCACGTCTACTAGCATAGCATGGCATAATAAGCAAACGTAGAAGTAACTCCCAAGGGTTTCATAATAATACAGGTAATAGGTACTACCTCATCTACTTCCCATCCCACAATTTAATTAGATCCTAATCATGCAATGTGAGAGGATTGATCTAATGCAATAAAACATGGGTTGTAGAAAAGGTATGATCAAAGTGTTACTTGCCTTGCTGATGATCCGCGAGACCTAGGGAATCGAAGTAACAAGCGGCGCAATCCGGGTGATCTATCACAGACAAACAACAAGCATACAATAAGTACTCATCTAATGCACAAGTAAAACTCGAACAGGAGAACGAACCAGAAAGTTCAACTTAAGAACTCCGGTTGCAAAGAAAGAACGAACCGAACAAAGAAACGGAAAACAAACGGCGGAAGAAAACAACTCGGTTCTAGCAAGTTGAAACTAGGTCAAGTTTTACCGGGGCAAAAACTTGTTTAAGTTGATTAGATGGAACGGCGGTTTCGAGACGAAACTCCAGGCGCTTGAATCACCTGATTCCGATAAACGAGCGAGAAGAAAGACTAGAACGAAGATCGGATCTGAGATCACGATCGCGGAATAAATCCGACGAAAAGAAAAAGAAGAACGATTAAACGAACGGGCGTCGTTAACCGGGGAATAATCGGTGATCACGTTCGTTGAGACAAACGGTCTGAAAGAAGGACGAAAACCGATCTAGGGTTTTTGGAAAAGAAACCGAAAAAGAAACGGAAAACCGATCTAGGGTTTCGGAAGAAAACCGAAACAAAAACCGGAAGAAAAAGAAAAGAATCGGAGAGAAAACGGAACTATTCTTTTAGGAAAAACCGGACCGGGGAAGAAAAAGAGAGGCGCGGCTACCTCGGGAGGCGGGCTCCGGGCGGCGGCGGCTTAGGCGCGGGGCGGCGCGGCTAAGGCGGCGGCTTGGGGCTACGTGCTGCTGCTTGCTGCGGCTTAGGAGGAGAGGGGCTTGGGATTGATGTGAGGAGAGGGGGGGGGTTTGGGGTGTATTTATATAGGTGGGGGGGATTACTTGGGGTAGGGGGCAAGCAAAAGAGGGAAAACAAAACAAGGAAAGGGGGGCTAACCGGCCTAAGTCCTGCTGGGACTCGGCCTCGAGCGACGGCGGCGGCTACCTCGCCTGGCGCCTGGCGCGCGCGCGGCTGGGCTGGGGCCTGGCCGGCCGGCCTGCTGGCTGGGCCTTGGCCCAAGGCGGGGCGCTGCTCTTTTTTTTAAATCGGTTACGCGCGCAAAAAAAACACAGAAATAGAAACTAAACGAACTCCAAAATTTCTAAAGTAAATTTTCCCCGACTCCTAAAAATGAGTCGAACAAAATGAACTTTACTCCGGACCTAAAATGCAATTTTTGAAAACACACATTTTTCCCTATCCAAATCAAATGCAAATAAACACTGGAAAACAAAAATTGATTTATCCATTAGATCTTCATTTTCCTAAATTTTTGGGAAAGTCATATTATTCCCTCTCTCATATTTGATATTGGAAAAATAATTGAAGATGAAATAAAATAAATCAAATGATCCGCTTTTCAAATTTGAGAAAACTCTCAAATATGAAAATAATGAAATCTCCAACTCTCTCCGAAGGTCCTTGAGTTGCGTGAAATTTCTAGGATCAACCAAAATGCAAGAAAATATGATATGCATGATGATCTAGTGTATAACATTCCAAATTGAAAATTTGGGATGTTACATGGCCCAATCCTTTTTGTAGCAAAGGACAAGCCTGGACAAACTCTTATATAGAGAAAAGCGCTCCCGAGGACACATAGGAATATCGTCAAGCTAGTTTTCATCACGCTCATATGTTCGCGTTCGGTACTTTGATAATTTGGTATGTTGGTGGACCAGTGCTTGGGTACTGTCCTTACTTGGACAAGTATCCCACTTATGATTAACCTCTATTGCAAGCATCCGTAACTACAACAAAAGTATTAAGGTAAACCTAACCATAGCATGAAACGTATGGATCCAAATCAGCCCCTTACGAAGCAACGCATAAACTAGGGTTTAAGCTTCTGTCACTCTAGCAACCCATCATCTAGTTATTACTTCCCAATGCCTCCCTCTAGGCCCAAATAATGGTGAAGTGTCATGTAGTCGACATTCACATAACACCACTTGAGGAGAGACAACATACATCTCATCAAAATATCGAACGAATACCAAATTCACATGACTACTAATAGCAAGACTTCTCCCATATCCTCAGGAACAAACGTAACTACTCACAAAGCATAATCATGTTCATAATCAGAGAGGTATTAATATGCATGTAGGATCTGAACATATGATCTTCCACCAAATAAACCAACTAGCATCAACTACAAGGAGTAATTAACAATACTAGCATCAATCCCGGACTTAAAGACAAGAATTGGATACAAGAGATGAACTAGGGTTTTGAGAGGAGATGGTGCTAACGAAGATGTTGATGGAGATTGCCCTCTCCCGATGAGAGGAGCGTTGGTGATGACGATGGCGATGACTTCCCCCTCCGGGAGGGAAGTTTCCCCGGCAGAACAGCTCTGCTGGAGCCCTAGATTGGTTTCGCCAAGGTTCCGCCTCATGGCGGCGGAGTTTTGTCCGAGAAGATGGCTTCTTATTTTTCCCATCGAAAGACTTCATAGAGCAGAAGATGGCCACCAGAGGGCCGCCAGGGGGCCACGAGGTAGGGGGGCGCGCCCAGGGGGGTAGGGCGCGCCCCCACCCTCGTGGGTAGGGTGTGCCCCCCTGGTGAACTTCTTCCGCTGAGTATTTTTTATATATTTTGAAAACGTCTTCCGTGAAGTTTCAGGACTTTTGGAGCTGTGCAGAATAGGTCTCTAATATTTTCTCCTTTTCCAGCCCAGAATCCCAGCTGTCAGCATTCTCCCTCTTCATGTAAACCTTGTAAAATAAGAGAGAATAGGCATAAGTATTGTGACATAATGTGTAATAACAGCCCATAATGCAATAAATATCGATATAAAAGCGTGATGCAAAATGGACGTATCAACTCCCCCAAGCTTAGACGTCGCTTGTCCTCAAGCGAAAGCCGAAATCGAAAAATATGTCCACATGTTTAGAGATAGAGGTGTTGATAAAAATAAAATATGAACATGAGGGCATCATGATCATTCTTAGAACAGCAACTTACATAATTCTTGTCATATGATTTCTTATGCTAGAGTAATAATTCAATCACAATTTCAAGTATGAATCGTAAACTTTATTGAAAACTAACAAACTATAATCTCAGTCATTGGAGCAATTGCAATTTATCATAACATAGGAAAGAGTCAATGTATAAGAGTTTTTCAGCAAGTCCACATACTCAACTATCATATAGTCTTTCAGAATTGCTGACACTCACGCAATACTTATGGGTATGGAATTTTAATCGGACACAGGGAAAGATAGGGGCTTATAGTTTTTCCTCCCAACGTTTTACCTCAAGGGTAATGTCAACAATAATAGTTCATGAAAACTCACATCCAACTAGCCATATATACCAGGATCTTTCCAACATACTATGCTTGCCAAAGGATAAAATGTAAAAAGGAAGGGTAAAGATCACCATGACTCTTATGCAAGGTAGGAGGTAAAAGTAAAAGATAGGCCCTTCGCAGAGGGAAGCAGAGGTTGTCATGCGCTTTTGTAGTTGGATGCACAAAATCTTAATGCGAAAGAATGTCACTTTATATTGCCACTTGTTATATGGACCTTTATTATGCAGTCTGTCGCTTTTATTTCTTCCGTATCACACGATCGTATAAAGATTATTTCTCCCACACTAATAAGTCATACATATTTAGAGAGCAATTTTTACTGCTTGCACCGATGACAACTTACTTGGAGGATTTTACTCAATCCATAGGTAGGTATGCTGGACTCTCATGGCAAAACTGGTTTAAGGGTATTTGGAAGCACAAGTAGTATCTCTACTTGGTGCGATGAATTTGGCTAGCATGAGGGAGAAAGGCAAGCTCAACCATGTTGGATGATCCATGACAATATAATTTATCTCGGATGTAAGAAAACATAACCAATTACGTTGTGTTCCTTGTCCAACGTCAACTCTTTAGTATGTCATATTTTAATGAGTGCTCACAATCATAAAAGATGTCCAAGATAGTATATTTATATGTGAAGACCTCTCTTTCTTTATTACTTCCTATTAATTGCAATGATGACCAAAAACTATGCTTGTCAACCCTCAACAACTTTTATTCATCATACTTTTTCCTATGTGAGCTCATTACTCTCCATAAGACTCACATGATCTCTTTGTTTCTTTTTATTTCTTTCTCTTTTCTTTTATTTCCTTAGGATCATGGCAAAATAATCAAGACCTTGACTCAACACTAATCTTTATTATATAGCTCACGGACTCGATTACATAGAAGGATTATAAAGCAAAACTCACGACTAGATCATACTAAGAACTTTTATTCTACTAGATCAAGATATTACCAAAAGGATCGAACTAAGGAAAACGGTAAAGATAAAAGTGATGGTGATACGATACCGGGGCACTCCCCCAAGCTCGGTAGTTGCCAAGGGGAGTGCCCATACCCATGTGATTATGTCTCTTTTGTTGGTGAAGAAGGTGGAGTTGTTGATGATGGATAGTCGCACATCGAGCATAGGAGGTCTTCTAACTTGTGGATATTGCCCTTGAGTGCGAGGGTATGCTCCTTCAACAAAATATTTTCATGTGTGAGATACTTATTTTGTATACGAACTAACTCAATCATCTTGAAAGCTTCAATTTCTATTGGGGTAAGAAGATTGTGATCAAGTTGAAGGGTGTCTTCTATTGCCGGAACTTGGTCCCCCATGGCCTTCTTGATCCCTTCATCCTTGTTGCTCTCCATGGGTTCTTCTCTGTTCAGCTCTATCTTCATTAGCCAAGCATCGTTGCCCTCATGGTTGGAGGAGGAGGGAGACGAGATAGTGCCTGGACTTGAAAACCCTGACAGAAAACAGCTCGAGACAAAACATGAGATTTTTGCGTGATACGGGATTCAAAACCTCCGGGAGATTATATAATGAATTTTTACCGACCAAAATATGTGTCGTGTATGAAAACAGAGTCTGGAGAGCACACGAGGTGCCCACGAGGTAGGGGGGCGCGCCCAGGGGGGTAGGGCGTGCCCTCCACCCTCGTGGAGCCTCGTGTCCTTCCCGGACTGCTTCTTATTTTTCTATTTTTCTAAATATTCCAAAACGGAGAAATATTGCCTTAAAAACTATTTTGGAGTCGGTTTACTTACCGTACCACATACCTATTCCCTTTTCGGAGTCTGGAACGTTCCGGAAAGTGTCCCTTATGTATTCCTCCGGGGTTACGGTTTCAATAACATTGGTTTCAACATTTATGGGATTACCTGAGATATAATGTTTGATTCTTTGACCGTTTACCACCTTCGGATTTGTGCCTTCGAAGTTGTTGATTTTTATGGCACCGGAACGATAGACATCCTCGATAACATAAGGACCTTCCCATTTAGAGAGAAGTTTTCCTGCAAAAAATCTTAAACGAGAGTTGTATAGCAATACATAGTCACCTACATTAAACTCACGCTTTTGTATCCTTTTATCATGCCATCTTTTAACTTTTTCTTTAAAAAACTTGGCATTTTCGTAGGCTTGGGTTCTCCATTCATCAAGTGAGCTAATATCAAATAACTTCTTCTCACCGGCAAGTTTGAAATCATAATTGAGTTCTTTAATAGCCCAATATGCCTTGTGTTCTAGTTCGAGAGGTAAGTGACATGCTTTTCCATAAACCATTTTATACGGAGACATACCCATAGGATTTTTATATGCAGTTCTATAGGCCCATAATGCATCATCAAGTTTCTTGGACCAATTTCTTCTAGATCTATTAACAGTCTTTTGCAAAATTAACTTGAGCTCTCTATTACTCAATTCTACTTGACCACTAGACTGTGGGTGATAAGGAGATGCAATTCTATGATTAACATCATATTTAGCAAGCATTTTACGGAAATCACCATGAATAAAATGTGAACCACCATCAGTCATTAAATATCTAGGGACTCCAAATATTGGAAAAATAACCTCTTTAAGCATTTTAATAGAAGTGTTATGATCAACACTACTAGTTGGAATAGCTTCTACCCACTTAGTAACGTAATCAACAGCAACTAAAATATGTGTATATCCATTAGAGGAAGGAAAAGGTCCCATATAGTCAAAGCCCCAAACATCAAATGGTTCAATAACGAGTGAATAGTTCATAGGAATTTCTTGACGTCTACTAATATTACCAATTCTTTGACATTCATCACAAGATAAGACAAACTTACAGGCATCCTTGAAGAGAGTAGGCCAATAAAAACCAGATTACAATACCTTATGTGCAGTTCTATCTCCAGCATGGTGTCCTCCATAAGCTTCGGAGTGACACTTGCGTAGGATCTGTTCCTATTCATGCTCAGGTACACAACGTCTAATAACACCATCTACCCCTTCTTTATAAATATGTGGGTCATCCCAAAAGTAATGCCTCAAATCATAGAAGAACTTTTTCTTTTGCTGGTATGTGAAACTAGGTGGTATAAACTTAGCAACAATGTAATTAGCATAATCAGCATACCATGGAGCAGTATGAGAAGCATTTATGACATTTAATTGCTCATCAGGAAAGCTATCATCAATAGGAAGTGGGTCATCAAGCACATTTTCTAACCTAGACAAGTTGTCTGCAACGGGGTTCTCAGCTCCCTTTCTATCAACAATATGTAATTCAAATTCTTGTAGCAAGAGAACCCATCTAATAAGTCTAGGTTTAGCATCTTTCTTTTCCATGAGATATTTAATAGCAGCATGATCAGTGTGAATAGTTACTTTAGAATCAACAATATAAGGTCTGAACTTATCACAAGCAAATACAACTGCTAAAAATTCTTTTTCAGTAGTAGCATAATTTCTTTGAGCATTGTCTAGGGTTTTACTAGCATATTGAATAACGTTTAATTTCTTATCAACTCTTTGCCCTAGAACATCACCTACAGCATAATCACTAGCATCACACATAATTTCAAAGGGTAAATTCCAATCAGGTGGCTGAACAATAGGTGCAGAGATCAATGCTTTCTTAAGTATTTGAAATGCTTCTACACAATCATCATAAAAAACAAATGTTATATTAGTCAAAGGCTGAGAAATTTTTGATATGTCCTTAATGAACCTCCTACAAAATCCGTCATGACCATGGAAACTTCTTATACCTTTGATGTCCTTGGGACATGGCATCTTCTCAATAGCATCAACCTTGGCTTTATCAACCTCAATACCTCTTTCAGAAACTTTGTGCCCCAAGACAATACCTTCATTAACCATAAAGTGGCACTTTTCCCAATTCAAGACAAGATTAGTTTCTTCACATCTCTGCAAAACTCGATCAAGGTTGCTCAAGCAATCATCAAAAGAAGATCCATAGATGGAGAAATCGTCCATGAAAACCTCACAAATCTTTTCACAAAAGTGAGAGAATATAGCCATCATGCATCTTTGAAAGGTAGCAGGTGCATTACATAGACCAAAAGGCATACGTCTATAAGCAAAAGTACCAAAAGGGCAAGTAAAAGTAGTCTTTGATTGATCTTTGGCTGACACAAGTATTTGAGAGAAACCAAAATAACCATCTAGAAAGCAAAAATGTGTATGTTTGGATAGTCTTTCTAGCATTTGATCGATAAAAGGTAAGGGGTAATGATCCTTTTTAGTTGCCTTATTTAATTTGCGGAAATCAATTACCATCCTATAACCTGTAATAATTCTTTGAGGAATCAATTCATCTTTATCATTAGGAACGACAGTAGTACCTCCTTAGGGACACAATGGACAGGACTTACCCACTGACTATCAGCAATGAGATAGATTATACCTACCTCAAGGAGCTTTAGTATTTCTTTTCTTACCACTTCTTTCATTTTAGGATTCAGCCATCGTTGATGATCACGAACTGGTTTAGCATCTTCTTCCAAATTAATTTTATGTTGACATAGAGTGGGACTAATGCCCTTAAGATCATCAAGAGTATACCCAATAGCAGCACGGTGCTTCTTCAGAGTTTTCAATAATCTCTCCTCCTCATGCTCTGAAAGGTTAGAACTAATAATAACATGATATATCATTTTCTCATCAAGATAATCATATTTAAGAGTATCAGGTAATAGTTTAATCTCAAACACGGGATCACCCTTGGGTGGAGGAGGATCCCATAGGATTTCAACAGGCAAATTGTGTTTCAGAATAGGTTCCAGTTTAAAGAATACTTCGTCTATTTCCCTTCTTTCATTCATAAACATGTCATTTTCATTGTCTAGCAACTATTGTTCTAAAGGATCACTAGGAGGTACGACAATAGAAGCAAGACCAATAATTTCATCCTTACTAGGTAATTCTTCTTCACAGTGTTGTCTACTAAATTTAGAGAAATTAAATTAATGAGTCATATCATCTAAACCGACAGTAACAACATCCCTTTTGCAATCTATGGTAGCATTAACAGTGTTCAAGAAGGGTCTACCAAATATAATGGGACAAAAGCTATCTTGTGGGGAACCAAGAACAAGAAAATCAGCATGATATTTAGTTTTCCCACACAAGACTTCAACATCTCTAACAATTCCCATTGGTGAAATAGTATCTCTATTGGCAAGTTTAATTGTGACATCAATATCATCTAACTCAACAGGTGCAATATCATGCATAATTTCTCTATATAGGCTAATAGGTATTACACTAGCACCGACACCATATCACATAAGCCATGATAACAATGATCTCCTATTTTAACAGAAATAACAGGCATGCCTACCACAGGTCTAGGTTTATCTTTAGCACAAGGTTTAGCAATTCTAGCAGTTTCATCACAGAAATAAATAACATGCCCATCAATATTATCAGACAAGAGATCTTTAACAATAGCAACATCAGGTTCAACTTTAATTTTCTCATGAGGTGTATAAGTTTTAATATTGCTTTTACGAACCACCGTTAAAGCTTTAGCATGATCCTTTATCCTAACAGGAAAAGGTGGTTTCTCAACATAAGAAGTAGGAACAATAGGATCATTATAAGTGACAATTTTTTCTTCAACTTTAATAGGTGCAGCTACTTTTACTTCTATGGGAGGATGATATTTAAACCACTTCTCCTTGAGGAGATCAACATAAGTAGCAAAATATTCATAGAAAGAAGCTACTATCTCAGAGTCAAGTCCATATTTAGTGCTAAATTTACGGAAAACATCGGTATCCATAAAAGATTTAACACAATAAAAACTAGGTGTCATACCTGACTCCTTACCTTTGTCGAGGTCCCAATCTTCAGAGTTGCGTTTAATTCTTTCCAATAAATACCATTTGAATTCAATAGTCTTCATCATAAAAGAGCCAGCACAAGAAGTATCAAGCATGGTGCGATTGCTATCAGAAAGCCGAGCATAAAAATTTTGAATAATCATTTCTCTTGAGAGCTCATGATTGGGGCAAGAATATAACATTGATTTAAGCCTCCCCAAGCTTGAGCGATGCTTTCTCCTTCACAAGGCCAAAAATTATATATATAATTGCGATCACGATGAACAAGATGCATAGGATAAATCTTTTGATGAAATTCCAATTTCAATCGTTTGTAATTCCAAGACCCCATATCATCACATAGCCTATACCATGTCGATGCATCTCCCTTCAAAGATAAAGGGAAAACCTTCTTCTTAACAACATCTCCCGGTACACCTGCAAGCTTAAATAATCCACAAACTTCATCCACATATATTAGATGCTCATCAGGATGCTTTGTTCCATCTCCTAAAAAAGGATTAGCTAGCAGTTTTTCTATCATACCCGAAGGAATTTCAAAGTAGACATTTTCATTTTCAGTAGGTTCAGCAGGTTGAGGAGAAACTCTTTGCTCTACTGGTCGGGGTGAAGATACCCCGAACAAGCCCCTCAGAGGAATACTTTCCATAGTAACAAGTGACAGTAAATTTCAGCACACTATGTAAATTTTTCCTTACCAAATTCCACCTACCAAAGGCGCTTCACTCCCTGGCAACGGCGCCAGAAAAGAGTCTTGATGACCCACAAGTATAGGGGATCTATCGTAGTCCTTTCGATAATTAAGAGTGTCGAACCCAACGAGGAGCAGAAGGAAATGATAAGCAGTTTCCAGCAAGGTATTCTCTGCAAGTACTGAAATAAGTGGTAACAGATAGTTTTGTGATAGGATAATTTGTAATGAGCAACAAGTAACAAAAGTAAATAAGGTGCAGCAAGGTGGCCCAATCCTTTTTGTAGCAAAGGACAAGCCTGGACAAACTCTTATATAGAGAAAAGTGCTCCTGAGGACACATAGGAATATCGTCAAGCTAGTTTTCATCACGCTCATATGATTCGCGTTCGGTACTTTGATAATTTGGTATGTGGGTGGACCGGTGCTTGGGTACTGTCCTTACTTGGACAAGCATCCCACTTATGATTAACCTCTATTGCAAGCATCCGCAACTACAACAAAAGTATTAAGGTAAACCTAACCATAGCATGAAACGTATGGATCCAAATCAGCCCCTTACGAAGCAACGCATAAACTAGGGTTTAAGATTCTGTCACTCTAGCCACCCATTGATGTCTACTACACAACCTTCTTCTTGTAGACGTCGTTGGGCCTCCAAGTGCATAGGTTTGTAGGACAGTAGCAAATTTCCCTCAAGTGGATGACCTAAGGTTTATCAATCCGTAGGAGGCGTAGGATGAAGATGGTCTCTCTCAAGCAACCCTGCAACCAAATAACAAAAAGTCTCTTGTGTCCCCAACACACCCAATACAATGGTAAATTGTATAGGTGCACTAGTTCGGCGAAGAGATGGTGATACAAGTGGTATATGGATGGTGGATAGTGGTATTTGTAAGCTGAAAATATAAAAACAGCAAGGTAACGAATGATAAAAGTGAGCGTAAGCGGTATTGCAATGCTAGGAAACAAGGCCTAGGGTTCATATTTTCTCTTGTGTAAGTTCCCTCAACAATACTAACATAATTGGATCATAAAACTATCCCTCAACATGCAACAAAGAGTCACTCCAAAGTCACTAATAGCGGAGAACGAACGAAGAGATTATGGTAGGGTACGAAACCACCTCAAAGTTATTCTTTCCAATCAATCCGTTGGGCTATTCCTATAAGTGTCACAAACAGCCCTAGAGTTCGTACTAGAATAACACCTTAAGACACAAATCAATCAAAACCATAATGTCACCTAGATACTCCAATGTCACCTCAGGTATCCGTGGGTATGATTATACGGTATGCATCACACAATCTCAGATTCATCTATTCAACCAACACAAAGGAGCTCAAAGAGTGCCCCAAAGTTCTACCGGAGAATCACGACGAAAACGTGTGCCAACCCCTATGCATAGGTTCCCAATGTCACGAAACCCGCAAGTTGGTCACCAAAACATACATCAAGTGGCACGTGGTATCCCATTGTCACCACAGATATCCACGGCAAGACATACATCAAGTGTTCTCAAGTCTTCAAAGACTCAATCCGATAAGATTACTTCAAAGGGGAAACTCGATTCATTACAAGAGAGTAGAGGGGGGAAGAAACATCATAGGATTCAAATATAATAGCAAAGCTCGTGATACATCAAGATCGTGCCAAATCAAGAACACAAGAGAGAGAGAGAGATCAAACACATAGCTACTGGTACATACCCTCAGCCCCGAGAGAGAACTACTCCCTCCTCGTCATGGAGAGCACCGGGATGATGAAGATGGCCACCGGAGAAGGATTCCCCCTCCGGCAGGGTGCCGGAACGGGTCTAGATTGGTCTTCGGTGGCTACGGAGGCTTCTGGCGGCGGAACTCCCGATCTATCTTGCGTTCTGGAAGTTTTAGGGTATATGGAGTTATATAGGCGGAAGAAGCACGTCAGGGGAGCCACGAGGGCCCCACGAGGTAGGGGGCGCACCCTAGGGGGGGTGCCCCCACCCTCGTGGGCAGTTCCCGTATCTTCTGACATGGGGTCCAAGTCCATCAGGTGTGTTTCCTTCCAAAAATAACTTCTCCAGTTGATTTCGTTCCGTTTTGACTCCGTCTGATGTTCCTTTTCTTCAAAACACTGAAATAGGCATAAAACAACAAATCTGGGCTGGGCCTCCGGTTAATAGGTTAGTCCCAAAAGTAATATAAAATTGGAAAATAAAGCCCAATATTGCCCAAAACAGTAGATAGCATGGAGCAATCAAAAATTATAGATACGTTGGAGACGTATCAAGCATCCCCGAGCTTAATTCCTGCTCGTCCTCGAGTAGGTAAATGATAAAAAAGATAATTTTTGATGTGGAATGCTAGTTGGCATAATTTCAATGTAATTCTTCTTACTTGTGGCATGAATATTCAGATCTGAAAGATTCAAGACAAAAGTTCATATTGACATAAAAGTAATAATACTTCAAGCATACTAACTAAGCAATCATGTCTTCTCAAAATAACTTGACCAAAGAAAGCTATCCCTACAAAATCATATAGTCTGGCTATGCTCCATCTTCACCACACAACATATTTAAATCATGCGCAAACCCGATGACAAGCCAAGCAATTGTTTCATAGTTTCGATGTTCTCGAACTTTTTCAATCTTCACACAATACATGAGCGTGAGCCATGGACATACCACTATAGGTGGAATAGAATGGTGGTTGTGGAGAAGACAAAAAGGGAGAAGATAGTCTCACATCAACTAGGCGTATCAATGGGCTATGGAGATACCCATCAATAGATATCAATGTGAGTGAGTAGGGATTGCCATGCAACGGATGCACTAGAGCTATAAATGTATGAAAGCTCAACAAAAGAAACTAAGTGGGTGTGCATCCAACTTGCTTGCTCACGAAGACCTAGGGAAATTTTGAGGAAGCCCATCATTGGAATATACAAGCCAAGTTCTATAATGTAAAATTCCCACTAGTATATGAAAGTGACAACATATGAGACTCTCTATATGAAGAACATGGTGCTACTTTGAAGCACAATATATGAGATTCGCTATATCATGGTGCTACTTTGAAGCACAAGTGTGGAAAAAAGGATAGTAGCATTGCCCCTTTTTATTTATTTTCTTTTTTTGGGCCTTCTTTTTTTCTTTGGCCTTTCTCTCTCTTTTTTTATTGGGACAATGCTCTATTGAATGATGATCATCACACTTTTATTTATTTACAACTCGATGATACAACTCGATACTAGAACAAAGATGACTCTATATGAATGCCTCCGGCGGTGTACCGGGATATGCAATGAATCAAGAGTGACAAGTATGAAAGAATTATGAACGGTGGCTTTGCCACAAATACTGTGTCAACTACATGATTATGCTAAGCAATATGACAATGATGAATGTGTCATGATGAACTAGATGGTGGAAAGTTGTGTGGCAATATGTCTCGGAATGGCTATGGAAATGCCATAATAGGTAGGTATGGTGGCTGTTTTGAGGAAGGTATATGGTAGGTGTATGATACCGGCGAAAGGTGCACGGTATTAGAGAGGCTAGCAAAGGTGGAAGGGTGAGAGTGCGTATAATCCATGGACTCAACATTAGTCATAAAGAACTCATATACTTATTGCAAAAATGTAGAAGTTATCAAAGCAAAGTATTACACGCATGCTCCTAGGGGGATAGGTTGGTAGGAAAAGACCATCGCTCGTCCCCGACCGCCACTCATAAGGAAGACAATCAATAAATAAATCATGCTCCGACTTCGTCACATAACAGTTCACCATACGTGCATGCTACGGGAATCACAAACTTTAACACAAGTATTCTTTAAATCCACAACTACTCAACTAGCATGACTTTAATATTATCACCTCCATATCTCAAAACAATTATCATGCTTCAATGTTTTCTTAGTATTCAACACACTCAAAAGAAAGTTTCACAAATCTTGAATACCAAGCATATTATTATTAAGCAAATAACCATGCTATTAAGGGACTCTCAAAATAATTTAAGTGAAGCATGAGAGTTCATATATTTCTTCAAAATAAAACTACCACCATGCTCTAAAAGGTATAAGTGAAGCACTAGAGTAAATGACAAACTACTCCGAAAGATATAAGTGAAGATCAATGAGTAGTCGAATAATTATGCAACTATGTGAAGACTCTCTAACATTTAATAATTTCAGATCTTGGTACTCTATTCAAACAGCAATCAAAGCAAAATAAAATGACATCTAAGTATAGCAAACATCATGTGAAGAAGCAAAAACTTAGGATCAACCGATACTAACCGATAGTTGTTGAAGAAGAAAGGTGGGATGCCAACCGGGGCATCCCCAAGCTTAGACGCTTGAGACTTCTTGAAATATTATCTTGGGGTGCCTTGGGCATCCCCAAGCTTGAGCTTTTGTGTCTCCTTACTTCCTCTCATATCATGGTCTCCCTAAATCTCAAAAGCTTCATCCACACAAAACTCAACAAGGACTCATGGGATAGGTTAGTATAAACCATTGCAAAAACCTTATCATACTCTACTGTAGCAAATCACTAAAATTATTATTCAACATTGCATACTAAATGCTTCTGCATATTTAATAGTCCTATCCTCAAATTGAATCATTAAAGAAGCAAACATGTGCAAACAATGCAAACATAACAGCAATCTGCCTAAACAGGATAGTCTGTAAAGAATGCTGAAACATCCATACTTCCCTAGCTCCAAAAATTATGAAAGAAAATTCCCACTGTAGTAAATTTATAATATCTTAATATGCAAAAGGTTTCAACATTTTATCACATTATGATTTTTCTAGGGAATTATTGCAACAGCGGTAAACTTTCTGTTTTCAAACAGCAACATGTATACTTGTAACATAGGCATAGTAAAGGCTATCAATGCCACTTTTATTGAAATAAAATATGCAAAACATTATTCTAAATAACAGCAAGCAAATCCTAACAAAATAAATTGACACTCCAAGCAAAACACATATCATGTGGTGAATAAAAATATAGCTCCAAGTAAAGTTACCGATGAACGAAGACGAAAGAGGGGATGCCTTCCGGGGCATCCCCAAGCTTAGGCTCTTGGCTATCCTTGAATATTACCTTGGGGTGCCTCGGGAATCCCCAAGCTTAGGCTCTTTCCACTCCTTATTCCATAGTCCATCGAATCCTTACCCAAAACTTGAAAACTTCACAACACAAAACTTAACAGAAAACTCGTAAGCTCCGTTAGTATTAGAAAATAAATCACCACTTCAAGGTGCTGTAATGAACTCATTCTTTATTTATATTGGTGTTAAACCTACTGTATTCCAACTTCTCTATGGTTTATAAACTATTTTACTAGCCATAGATTCATCAAAATAAGTAAACAACACATGAAAAGCAGAATCTGTCAAAAACAGAACAGTCTGTAGTAATCTGGATGAAACGTATACTTCTGGAACTCATAAAATTCTCAAATAAATTGATGGACCTGAGGAATTTATCTATTAATCATATGAAAAAAGAATTAACTAAATAGCACTCTCCAAATAAAAATGGCAGCAATTCTCGTGAGCGCTAAAGTTTCTGTTTTTGACAGCATGATCGCAAAGACTTTCCCCAAGTCTTCCCAACGGTTCTACTTGGCACAAACACTACTTAAAAGCATAAAACCACATCTAAACAGAGGCTAGATGAATTATTTATTACTTATCAGGAGCAAAAAGCAAAGAACAAGAATAAAATTGGGCTGCCTCCCAACAAGCGCTATCGTTTAACGCCCCTAGCTAGGCATGATGATTTCAATGATGCTCACATAAAGGATAAGAATTGAAACATAAAGAGAGCATCATGAAGAATATGACTAGCACATTTAAGTCTAACCCACTTCCTATGCATAGGGATTTTGTGAGCAAACAACTTCTGGGAACAAGAACCAACTTGCATAGGAAGGTAAAGCAAGCAAAACTTCAAAACTTTAAGCACATAGAGAGGAAACTTGATATTATTGCAATTCCTACAAGCATATGTTCCTCCCTCATAATAATTTTCAGTAGCATCATGAATGAATTCAACAATATAACCAGCACCTAAAGCATTCTTTTCATGATCTACAAGCATGCAAATTTTATTACTCTCCACATAAGCAAAATTCTTCTCATGAATAATAGTGGGAGTAAACTCAACAAAATAACTATCATGTGATTGAAAATTAAGATGAAGATGACAAGTTTCATGGTTATCATTATTCTTTAAAGCATACTTGTCATCACAATAATCATCATAGATAGGAGGCATGCTTTCATCATAATAAATTTGCTCATCAAAACTTGGGGCACAAAAAATATCATCTTCATCAAACATAGCTTCCCCAAGCTTGTGACTTTGCATATCATTAGCATTATCGGTATTCAAGGAATTCATACTAACAACATTGCAATCATGCTCATCATTCAAATATTTAGTGCCAAACATTTTATAGATTTCTTCTTCTAGCACTTGAGCACAATTATCCTTTCCATCATACTCACGAAAGATATTAAAAAGGTGAAGCGTATGAGACAAACTCAATTTCATTTTTTTATAGTTTTCTTTTATAAACTAAACTAGTGATAAAACAAGAAAATAAAAGACTCGATTGCAAGATCTAAAGATATACCTTCAAGCACTCACCTCCCAGCAACGGCGCCAGAAAAGAGCTTGATGTCTACTACACAACCTTCTTCTTGTAGACGTTGTTGGGCCTCCAAGTGCAGAGGTTTGTAGGACAGTAGCAAATTTCCCCCAAGTAGATGACCTAAGGTTTATCAATCCGTAGGAGGCGTAGGATGAAGATGGTCTCTCTCAAGCAACCCTACAACCAAATAACAAAAAGTCTCTTGTGTCCCCAACACACCCAATACAATGGTAAATTGTATAGGTGCACTAGTTCGGCGAAGAGATGGTGATACAAGTGGTATATGGATAGTAGATAATAGTATTTGTAATCTGAAAATATAAAAACAGCAAGGTAACGAATGATAAAACAGAGCGTAAACAATATTGCAATGCTGGGAAACAAGGCCTAGGGTTCATACTTTCGCTAGTGTAAGTTCCCTCAACAATACTAACATAATTGGATCATAAAACTATCCCTCAACATGCAACAAAGAGTCACTCCAAAGTGACTAATAGCGGAGAACGAACGAAAAGATTATGGTAGGGTACGAAACCACCTCAAAGTTATTCTTTCCAATCAATCCGTTGGGCTATTCCTATAAGTGTCACAAACAGCCCTAGAGTTCGTACTAGAATAACACCTTAAGACACAAATCAATCAAAACCCTAATGTCACCTAGATACTCCAGTGTCACCTCAAGTATCCGTGGGTATGATTATACAATATGCATCACACAATCTCAGATTCATCTATTCAACCAACACAAAGGAGCTCAAAGAGTGCCCCAAAGTTCTACCGGAGAATCACGATGAAAACGTGTGCCAACCCCTATGCATAGGTTCCCAATGTCACGAAACCGGCAAGTTGGTCACCAAAACATACATCAAGTGGCACGTGGTATCCCATTGTCACCACAGATATCCACGGCAAGACATACATCAAGTGTTCTCAAGTCTTTAAAGACTCAATCCGATAAGATTACTTCAAAGGGGAAACTCGATTCATTACAAGAGAGTAGAGGGGGGAAGAAACATCATAGGATCCAAATATAATAGCAAAGCTCGTGATACATCAAGATCGTGCCAAATCAAGAACACGAGAGAGAGATCAAACACATAGCTACTGGTACATACCCTCAGCCCCGAGGGAGAACTACTCCTCCTCATCATGGAGAGCACCGGGATGATGAAGATGACCACTGGAGAAGGATTCCCCCTCCGGCAGGGTGCCGGCAGGGTATATGGAGTTATATAGGCAGAAGAAGCACGTCAGGGGAGCCACGAGGGACCCACGATGCAGGGGGCGCGCCCTAGGGGGGAGCGCCCCCACCCTCGTGGGCATCTCCTGTATCTTCTGACGTGGGGTCCAAGTCCATCAGGTGTGTTTCCTTCCAAAAATAACTTCTCCAGTTGATTTCGTTCCGTTTCGACTCCGTCTGATATTCCTTTTCTTCAAAACACTGAAATAGGCATAAAACAACAAATCTGGGCTGGGCCTCCGGTTAATAGGTTAGTCCCAAAAGTAACATAAAAGTGGAAAATAAAGCCCAATATTGCCCAAAACAGTAGATAATATAGCATGGAGCAATCAAAAATTATCGATATGTTGGAGATGTATCACCCATCATCTACTTATTACTTCCCAATGCCTCCCTCTAGGCCCAAATAATGGTGAAGTGTCATGTAGTCAACGTTCACATAACACCACTAGAGGAGAGACAACATACATCTCATAAAAATATCGAACAAATACCAAATTCACATGACTACTAATAGCAAGACTTCTCCCATGTCCTCAGGAACAAACATAACTACTCACAAAGCTTAATCATGTTCATAATCAGCGAGGTATTAATATGCATATAGCATCTGAAGATATGATCTTCCACCAAATAAACCAACTAGCATGAACTACAAGGAGTAATTAACACTACTAGCAACCTACTAGCACCAATCCCGGACTTAGAGACAAGAATTGGATACAAGAGATGAACTAGGGTTTTGAGAGGAGATGGTGCTGATGAAGATGTTGATGGAGATTGCCCTCTCCCGATGAGAGGAGCGTTGGTGATGACGATGGCGATGCTTTCCCCCTTCGGGAGGGAAGTTTCCCTGGCAGAACAGCTCTGTCGGAGCCCTAGATTGGTTCCGCCAAGGTTCCGCCTCGTGGCGGCGGAGTTTCGTCCGAGAAGATGGCTTCTTATTTTTTCCTGTCGAAAGACTTCATATAGCAGAAGATGGCCACCAGAGGGCCACCAGGGGGCCCACGAGGTAGGGGGCGTGCCCAGGGGGTAGGGCGCGCCCCCACCCTCGTGGGCAGGGTGTGGCCCCCCTGGTGAACTTCTTCCGCTGAGTATTTTTTATATATTCTGAAAACGTCTTCCATGAAGTTTCAGGACTTTTGGAGCTGCGCAGAATAGGTCTCTAATATTTGCTCCTTTTCCGGCCCAGAATCCCAACTGCCGGCATTCTCCCTCTTCATGTAAACCTTGTAAAATAAGAGAGAATAGGCATAAGTATTGTGACATAATGTCTAATAACAGCCCATAATGCAATAAATATCGATATAAAAGCATGATGCAAAATGGACGTATCAAGGAGATACCACCGAGGGGGCCCGCCGAGCTGTGACTGCAACACGCCGGGTGCTGCAGCAAGCCACGGAGGCGGAGGCCGAGGTCGTCCCCCCAGGCGACATCTTCATGACTCGAGGATGGGGCAAAATTGCCCGCGCCTGCTGTCCGGAGGGGGCCCTCGCCATCCACTTCGAGTATGACGAAGCCTCTACGCTGTTCTTCAAGGTCTTCGACGAAGACGGCCGGCGCCTGGAGTGCTGCTCCGGAAGAGGTGATCCACACGGCATGGCGCGGATGCTGAACTTGCCCTTGGCCTTGCCAGCGGCTCCTCCAGCAGCAGCGGTGACTACCTAGAGTCGAGCGACTCTCCTGAGTCTACTGATGCTCCGAAGTCCAGCGATGACAGCTATGTGCCGCCGAGCTCTCGCTGCGCCCGGAGTACAGCAGGGGTTTCCGCCCGGCGTCGTCGGTGACGCCCTACGGCCAGGGTTCTTCCTGGTCCTCCTTTTGTATTCCCTGCGCGGAATTATGGCAAGCCCCATGGGGGTATGTAAGAAATTGTGACGCTTTTGCTTAAATATTGTCCTTCCTAGTTTGATGTTGCAACTGCGTATCTCGCTTCGGCACGACGCTCCTTTTCGTTCTCGCGGTAGCTTAGTGCTCTATGCCGACGGGACCCAGTCCCCAGGCAGGCTACAACCGTCGCTGGTATGATAGGTCGTCATGCCGTGGTCAAGGCCAGGAGGTGAGCGACTCGTGTTCTAGTAAGAGCCCCTGAGTCATGATGCTCAGGAAGTCCCCTTTAGCATGCAAGCAGCTCCCTGAAGGCCGAAAAGGAAAACGGCATTGCCCGAGCGAGATCACGAGAGTCAAAATACAGGGTCGTGAGGTTCCCGCTAGCATGTACTGGGTAACTTATCTTGGCGAGCTCGCGGTGATTCCCTTGCGCGGCGCATGATCGTGCCTTAGCGGTGGCGTTTCTAGGTAGAGCTTATGCCGGTCCCCCTTTTTATTGGTCATCTAGATGCTCTACATTCTCGGGTCTCGGCCCTCGAGCTAGGGTCGACTGCTGCTGGTATGCCAGGTCGTGGTGCCGTGCTCAAGGCCAGGGGCGAGGGCTCAAGAGCCAGTAGGAGCCTGATACGTCCATTTTGCATCATGCTTTTATATCAATATTTATTGCATTATGGGCTGTTATTACACATTATGTCATAATATTTATGCCTATTCTCTCTTATTTTACAAGGTTTACATGAAGAGGGAGAATGCCGGAAGCTGGAATTCTGGGATGGAAAAGGAGCAAATATTAGATACCTATTCTGCACAACTCCAAAAGTCCTGAAACTTCACGAGAGCACATTTTGGAAAATATAAAAAATACCAGAGAAAGAATTAACCAGAGGGGGCCCACACCCTGGCCACGAGGGTGGGGGCGCGCCCCCCTGTCTCGTGGGCCCCCTGGCAGGTCTCCGGTGCCCATCTTCTGCTATATGAAGTCTTTCGTCCGAGAAAAAATCATAAGGAAGCTTACGGGACGAAACTCCGCCGCCACGACGTGGAACCTTGGCGGAACCAATCTAGGGCTCCGGCGGAGCTATTCTCTCACCATCGATCCTCTCAGCGGGAGGGGTTCAATCTCCATCAACATCTTCACCAACACCATCTCATCTCAAACCCTAGTTCATCTCTTGTGTCCAATCTTTGTCTCAAAACCTCAGACTGGTACCTGTGGGTTGCTAGTAGTGTTGATTACTCCTTGTAGTTGATGCTAGTTGGTTTACTTGGTGGAAGATCATATGTTCAGATCCTTTATGCATATTAATACCCCTCTGATTATGAACATGAATATGATTGGTGAGTAGTTACATTTGTTCCTGAGGACATGGGAGAATCTTGCTATAAGTAGTCATGTGAATTTGGTATTCGTTCGATATTTTGATGAGATGTATGTTGTCTCTCCTCTAGTGGTGTCATGTGAACGTCGACTACATGACACTTCACCATTGTTTGGGCCCAGGGGAAGGCATTGGGAAGTAATAAGTAGATGATGGGTTGCTAGAGTGACAGAAGCTTAAACCCTAGTTTATGAGTTGCTTCGTAAGGGGCTGATTTGGATCCATATGTTTCATGCTATGGTTAGGTTTACCTTAATACTTCTTTTGTACTTGCGGATGCTTGCAAGAGGGGTTAATCATAAGTGGGATGCTTGTCCAAGGAAGGGAAGTACCCAAGCACTGGTCCACCCACATATCAAATTATCAAAGTACCGAACGCGAATCATATGAACGTGATGAAAACTAGATTGACGATAATTCCCATGTGTCCTCGGGAGCGCTTTCCTTTATATAAGAGTTTGTCCAGGCTTGTCCTTTGCTACAAATAGGATTGGGCCATCTTATTGCACCCTATTTACTTCTATTACTTGTTACCTGTTACAAATTACCTTATCACAAAACTACCTGTTACCAATAATTTCAGTGCTTGCAGAGAGTACCTTACTGAAAACTGCTTATCATTTCCTTCTGCTCCTTGTTGGGTTCGACACTCTTACTTGTCGAAAGGACTACGATAGACCTCCTATACTTGTGGGTCATCAGAGCCCCTGATGCGCGATGCTCAGGAGCCCCCCTTTAACATGCAAGCGAATTGCGTGAAAAAGGAGTGGCCGGCAGGGCCGCTCGTAGTCAAGCTGCGGAGGTTCCTGTGAGTTAGTCCGAAGAGGAGAACATAACACATAACCGCGCTTGCTGTTCTGTCACTGATCTTTCCGCAAGAAGATGAAGGTACTGAGGATCTGGCGAGGTGACATGCGCGGGGTAGGCCGTGAGCCAGAGCTGGATCTCTTAGATTTTTCAGCGTTGCAGGGACAGACCCAAGCACAAGCGCCGTACCAGCATGTGTAGCCCCCATTGCGGGATGAACAAGAGGCGGGTAAGCAACACGCAGAGACCACGAAGGGCGACGAAGCACCGGACAGGCAAGGGATAATTATAAAGCAACTCATGAAAGAGGGTAAAGCCAGTTCTGATAGATGCAAAGAACGATACACGCGCAGGGACAGACCCACACGGCTTGGGGATGATGCAGCCCGAGGGGCGCCCCCAACTGAACAAACCAAAAAATGTCGCCTGGCACCGTTGCTGAAGAAGTGTTGAAGTAGCTGGAGATGCATGCTACAGAAGTCGCTCCTCACGAGTTGCCCAGGTCCTGAACCTCGCGAGGCTCTGGAGGCCTGGCGGGCTCACGAAGATCCATCGTCATCTCCGACAGGATCGCCTGGTGCCTGGCCTCATGAGCCGCCAGGACGCCCCGCATGTGGCATTGGTGCACGACAGCCCTATTCAGCAAACCGAAAGGCATGCGAACATAGCTGTGAGGGGGGCCCTCGCACCGGCCAACGTGGGACGGCCAAAAGAGCTCCTGAGATGCGGCCCTATTGAGCCCTGGGATGTTTACGCAGGCGTGTAGCTCGCTACCCTCGCCGGGGGAGGGAGCTGCACCGGGTGGTGCGGAGCGACGCTCGCCTCGCATGGCTCTTTGATGTTTACTACGCAACCTTCTTCTTGTAGACGTTGTTGGGCCTCCAAGTGCAGAGGCTTGTAGGACAGTAGCAAATTTCCCTCAAGTGGATGGCCTAAGGTTTATCAATCCGTGGGAGGCGTAGGATGAAGATGGTCTCTCTCAAGCAACCCTGCAACCAAATAAAAAAGAGTCTCTTGTGTCCCCAATACACCCAATACAATGGTAAATTGTATAGGTGCATTAGTTCGGCGAAGAGATGGTGATACAAGTGCAATATGGATGGTAGATAAAGGTTTTTGTAATCTGAAAATATAAAAACAGCAAGGTAGCAAGTGGTAAAAGTGAGCACAAACGGTATTGCAATGCTAGGAAACAAGGCCTAGGGTTCATACTTTCACTTGTGCAAGTTCTCTCAACAATAATAACATAATTGGATCATATAACTATCCCTCAACATGCAACAAAGAGTCACTCCAAAGTCACTCATAGCGGAGAACAAACGAAGAGATTATTGTAGGGTACGAAACCACCTAAAGGTTATTCTTTCTGATCGATCTTTTCAAGAGTCTGTAGTAAAATAACACGAAGCTATTCTTTCCGTTCAATCTATCATAGAGTTTGTACTAGAATAACACCTTAAGACACAAATCAACCAAAACCCTAATGTCACCTAGATACTCCAATGTCACCTCAAGTATCCGTTGGTATGATTATACGATATGCATCACACAATCTCAAATTCATCTATTCAACCAACACAAAGAACTTCAAAGAGTGCCCCAAAGTTTCTACCGGAGAGTCAAGACGAAAACGTGTGCTAACCCCTATGCGTAAGTTCATGTGATCACTATCGTGGTTTTGTCACGGCAGATGTCCTCGTGAAAGGACTTAGTCATGGAGCCATCACGATGGGTTAGCTTGAAGGGGTTAAAGCGGACAAGGGACACAAGGAATTATACTGGTTCGCCCCCTTATGATGAAAGTAAAAGCCTACTCCAGTTGTGATGGAATTGCTAGGGTTTCGATGACCAGGGAGCGAATCCGCTTTGCCTGGCCCTCGAGTTATTGTTGTCTGTCCCTAAAATACTGTCGGGACGTCCCTTTATATACATAGGTTAACGCCCGACGGTTTACAGAATCCCGAGGCCGGCTCACACACGTGCCTGGCTAGGTTTCTACTTTTCCTTACATATCATATGGCGGTTTATGTCTATGGGCCCTAATCTGCCTTCGGGCCCTGGGCCTTCATGTTAGATCTCCTCTGTAAAGCGCCATACTTCTTGTCTTCATGGGCTTCTAACATGACTAACTCACTGTGGGCATAACCCGGCCCCTCATGGCCGGTTTATACTTAGTAGTAATATCCCCAACAATCACGGAATTCGCAAGTTGATCACCAAAACATACATCAAGTGGATCATGTGATATCCCATTGTCACCACAAATAAGCATGTGCAAGACATACATCAAGTGTTCTCAAATCCTTAAAGACTCAATCTGATAAGATAACTTCAAAGGGAAAACTCAATCCATTACAAGAGAGTAGAGGGGGAGAAACATCATAATATCCAACTATAATAGCAAAGCTCGCGATACATCAAGATCATGCCGACTCAAGAACACGAGCGAGAGAGAGAGAGATCAAACACATAGCTACTGGTACATACCCTCAGCCCCGAGGGAGAACTACTCCCTCCTTGTCATGGAGAGCACCAGGATGATGAAGATGGCCACCAGAGAGGGATTGCCCCCTCCGGCAGGGTGCCGGAACGGGTCTAGATTGGTTTTCGGTGGCTATGGAGGCTTCTGGCGGTGGAACTCCCGATCTATTGTGTTCCCCGATGTTTTTAGGGTATATGGGCATATATAGGCGAAATAAGTCGGTCAGGGGAGCCATGAGGGGCCCACGAGGGTGGGGGCACGCCCAGGGGTAGGCGCGCCTCCCTGCGTCGTGGCCACCTCGAAGCTTCCTTGACTTCAACTCCAAGTCTCCTGGATCACGTTCGTTCCAAAAATCACGCTCCCGAAGGTTTCGTTCTGTTTGGACTCTGTTTGATATTCCTTTTCTGCGAAACACTGAAACAATGGAAAAAACAGAAACTGGCATTGGGCTCTGGGTTAATAGGTTAGTCCCAAAAATAATATAAAAGTGCATAATAAAGCCCATAAACATCCAAAACAGATAATATAATAGCATGGAACAATCAAAAATTATAGATACGTTGGAGACGTATCAGCATCCCCAAGCTTAATTCCTGCTCGTCCTCGAGTAGGTAAATGATAAAAACAGAATTTTTGATGTGGAATGCTACCTAACATATTTCTCTAAGTAATTCTCTTTATTGTGGCATGAATGTTCAGATCCATAAGATTCAAGACAAAAGTTTAATATTGACATAAAAATAATAATACTTCAAGCATACTAATAAAGCAATCATGTCTCCTCAAAATAACATGGCCAAAGCAAGCTATCCCTACAAAATCATAAAGTCTGGCTATGCTTTATCTTCACCACACAAAGTATTTAAATCATGCACAACCCCGATGACAAGCCAAGCAATTGTTTCATACTTTTGGTGTTCTCAAACCTTTTCAACTTTCACGCAATACATGAGCGTGAGCCATGGACATAGCACTATAGCTGGAATAGAATGGTGGTTGTGGAAAAGACAAAAAGGAGAAGATAGTCTCACATCAACTAGGCGTATCAATGGGCTATGGAGATGCCCATCAATAGATATCAATGTGAGTGAGTGGGGATTGCCATACACTGGATGCACTAGAGCTATAAGTGTATGAAAGCTCAACAAAAGGAACTAAGTGGGTGTGCATCCAACTTGCTTGCTCACGAAGACCTAGGGCAATTGAGGAAGCCCATCATTGGAATATACAAGCCAAGTTCTATAATGAAAGATTCCCACTAGTATATGAAAGTGACAACATAGGAGACTCTCTATCATGAAGATCATGGTGCTACTTTGAAGCACAAGTGTGGTAAAAGGATAGTAGTATTGCCCCTTCTCTCTTTTTCTCTCATTTTTTGTTGTTGTTGTTGTTGTTGTTTTGGCCTTCTCTTTTTTATGCCCTCTTTTTTCTTTTCTTTTTTTTGTCCGGAGTCTCATTCCGACTTGTGGGGGAATCATAGTCTCCATCATCCTTTCCTCACTGGGACAATGCTCTAATAATGATGATCATCACACTTTTCTTTACTTACAACTCAATATTTAGAACAAAATATGACTCTATGTGAATGCCTCCGGCGATGTACCAGGATGTGCAATGATGCATCAGTGACATGTATGAAGATTTATGAACGGTGGCTTTGCCACAAATACGATGTCAACTACATGGTCATGCAAGCAATATGACAATGATGAAGCGTGTCATAATAACGGAACAGTGGAAAGTTGCATGGCAATATATCTCGGAATGGCTATGGAAATGCTATAATAGGTAGGTATGGTGGCTGTTTTGAGGAAGGTAAATGGTGGGTTTATGGTATCGGCGAAAGTTGCGCGGTAATAGAGAGGCTAGCAATGGTGGAAGGGTGAGAGTGCGTATAATCCATGGACCCAACATTAGTCATAAAGAACTCACATACTTATTGCAAAAATCTATTAGTTATCGAAAAAAGTACTACGCGCATGCTCCTAGGGGGATAGATTGGTAGGAAAAGACCATCGCTCGTCCCCGACCGCCACTCATAAGAAAGACAATCAATAAATAAATCATGCTCCGACTTCATCACATAACGGTTCACCATACGTGCATGCTACGGGAATCACAAACTTTAACACAAGTATCTCTCAAATTCACAACTACTCAACTAGCATGACTCTAATATAACTATCTTCATATCTCAAAACAATCATCGAGTATCAAACTTCTCATAGTATTCAATGCACTTTTTATATAAGTTTTTATTATATCCCACTAGGATGCCTATCATATTAGGACTAGTTTCATAACCAAAGCAAACGACCATGCTGTTCAAAAGACTCTCAAAATAATATAAGTGAAGCATGAGATTTCATCTATTTCTACAAAATAAAAACCACCACCGTGCTCTAAAAAGATATAAGTGAAGCACTAGAGCAACGACAAACTACTCCGAAAGATATAAGTGAAGATCAATGAGTAGTCGAATAATTATGCAACTATGTGAAGACACTCTAACATTTAATAATTTCAGATCTTGGTATCTTATTCAAACATCAAGGAAAACAAAAGAAAATAAAATGATGCTCCAAGCAAAACACATATCATGTGGTGAATAAAGATATAGCTCCAAGTAAAGTTACCGATGAACGAAGACGAAAGAGGGGATGCCTTCCGGGGCATCCCCAAGATTAGGCTCTTGGTTGTCCTTGAATATTACCTTGGGGTTCCTTGGGCATCCCCAAGCTTAGGCTCTTTCCACTCCTTATTCCATAGTCCATCGAATCTTCACCCAAAACTTGAAAACTTCACAACACAAAACTTATCAGAAAACTCGTAAGCTCTGTTAGTATAAGAAAATAAGTCACCACTTGGGTACTGTTGTGAACTCATTATAAATTCATATTGGTGTAATATCTACTTTATTCCAACTTCTCTATGGTTCATACCCTCCGATACTACTCATAGATTCATCAAAATAAGCAAACAACACATAGAAAACAGAATCTGTCAAAAACAAAACAGTCTGTAGTAATCTGTAGGATTCGAATACTTTTGTAACTCCAAAAATCCTGATAAATTAAGAAGTCCTAGGTAATTTGTTTATTAATCTACTTCAGTTGGAATTGGTATTTTATCGCTCTCTGGTAAGAAATGAAAATTATTCTCGTGAGTGCATACTTTCTGTTTTTTTACAGCAAGATCAAATAACAATCACCCAAGAAGGTCCTAATGGCTTTACTTGGCACAAACACTAATTAAAACATAAAACCACATATAAATAGAGGCTAGATGAATTATTTATTACTAAACAGGAACAAAAAGCAAGGAACAAAAATAAAATTGGGTTGCTTCCCAACAAGCGCTAACGTTTAACGCCCCTAGCTAGGCATGATGATTTCAATGATGCTCACATAAAAGATAAGAATTGAAATATAAAGAGAGCATCATGAAGAATATGACTAGCATATTTAATTCTAACCCACTTCCTATGCATAGGGATTTTGTGAGCAAACAATTTATGGGAACAATAATCAACTAGCATAGGAAGGCAAAACAAGCATAACTTCAAAACTTTAAGCACATAGAGAGGGAACTTGATATTATTGCAATTGCTACAAGCACATGGTCCTCCCTCATAATAATGTTCAGTAGAATCATGAATGAATTCAAAAATATAACCATCACATAAAGCATTGCTTTCATGATCTACAAGCATAGAAAATTTACTACTCTCCACATAAGCAAAATTCTTCTCATTCGGAATAGTGGGAGTATCATAAGAGACTCGAATACTATAAATTGTTTCCACATTAAAATAGTAATGTTCAGAAAAAGGGTAATCATAATCATGACAAGTTTTATAAATATAATCATCACTACTTTTTATAGCATAAGTGTCATCACAATAATCATCATAGGTAGCAACTCTGTTCTCATCATAATCAATTGAAACCTCTTCCAAGATAGTGGAATCATTACTAAATAAAGTCATGACCTCTCCAAATCCACTTTCATAATTATCACCATAAGTTTCAACATCCTACAAAATAGTGGGATCATTACTTCCTAAAGTTGACACTCTTCCAAACCCACATTCATCAATATAATCATCATAAGTAGGAGGCATGCTATAATAAATTTTGCATATCAAAACTTGGGAGACTACAAATATCATCTTCATTAAACATAGCATCCCCAAGCTTGGGACTAACATTAATTCAGATACATTCTCAAACATGTCATTCTCATCAAACATAGCATCCCCAAGCTTGGGCCTTTTCATATCATAAGCATAATCACTCTCATCATTAATAGTATGGATAGCACCAATAGTATAAAAATTATCACCATCACAATGAGTAATAGGAGCAACATCATTTGGGAGGGATACCTTTTTACCTTTGCTTCTCTGTATTTTCTTTTTCTTCTTCACATCACGTGTGGGTTTTATCCTCTTTTCGGAGCTCCTTATTGATGAGACTGGTTGGATAGAAGGCTCCTCCTCATTACCTGATTCATCATAAAAAATAATAGGAGGATATTGGGAATCCTCTTCCCTTTCATTAGTATTCTCTTCATCCTCTATTTGTTTTCTTTTCTTTATATACTTGGCAATATAAGGATTTTCAATGCAATTCACCGCACAATACATATAAATTTCCTCTAGATCAAAATTAAGAACTCTATCAAGGGCAAATTCTGGACCTTAGATATACGTTTCATTTCTTCATAACCCAAGAGCAAACTAAGTTCATTATGATGTGCAAGGGAAATCAAGTCATCACAATTTTTGGACACGATACGATCATGAAACAATTTGCATTGGGTACTAAAATGATCACGTTCATTGCAAAGTTCACAAGTATGGCTAAGAAAGTTTAAATTTTCAGCACAAACATCTAGCCTTTCTTGCAACCATTTAGTTTCCAAGTACTTATGCCTCTTGTAGAATCTATCTTCCCTGTTTGGTATGTACTTGCAAACTCTATACAATCCACAAAAATCGATGTGCATACAAGAGATATTTTCATCATGACTAGTGCAATCATCATTAGTACTATGGATATTCAAAGAGTTCATACTAATAACATTGCAATCATGCTCATCATTCAAAGATTTAGTGCCAAACATTTTATAGACTTCTTCTTCTAGCACTTGAGCACAATTTTGCTTTACATCTTTCTCACAAAGGATATTAAAAAGATGAAGCGTGTGAAGCAAACTCAATTCCATTTTTTGTAGTTTTCTTTTATAAACTAAACTAGTGCTAAAACAAGAAACAAAAAGATTCGATTGCAAGATCTAAAGATATACCATCAAGCGCTAACCTCCCCGGCAACAGCGCCAGAAAAGAGCTTGATGTCTACTACACAACCTTATTCTTGTAGGCGTTGTTGGGCCTCCAAGTGCAGAGGTTAGTAGGACAGTAGCAAATTTCCCTCAAGTGGATGACCTAAGGTTTATCAATCCGTGGGAGGCGTAGGATGAAGATGGTCTCTCTCAAGCAACCCCGCAACCAAATAACAAAGAGTCTCTTGTGTCCCCAACACACCCAATACAATGGTAAATTGTATAGGTGCACTAGTTCGGCGAAGAGATGGTGATACAAGTGCAATATGGATGGTAGATAAAGGTTTTTGTAATCTGAAAATATAAAAATAGCAAGGTAGCAAGTGGTAAAAGTGAGAACAAACGGTATTGCAATGCTAGGAAACAAGGCCTAGGGTTCATACTTTCACTAGTGCAAGTTCTCTCAACAATAATAACATAATTGGATCATATAACTATCCCTCAACATGCAACAAAGAGTCACTCCAAAGTCACTAATAGCGGAGAACAAAGGAAGAGATTATTGTAGGGTACGAAACCACCTCAAAGTTAATCTTTCTGATAGATCTATTCAAGAGTCCGTAGTAAAATAACACGAAGCTATTCTTTCCGTTCAATCTATCATAGAGTTCGTACTAGAATAACACCCTAAGACACAAATCAACCAAAACCCTAATGTCACCTAGGTACTCCAATGTCACCTCAAGTATCCGTGGGTATGATTATACGATATGCATCACACAATCTCAGATTCATCTATTCAACCAACACAAAGAACTTCAAAGAGTGCCCCAAAGTTTCTACCGGAGAGTCAAGACGAAAACGTGTGCCAACCCCTATGCATAAGTTCATGTGATCACGGAACTCGCAAGTTGATCACCAAAACATACATCAAGTGGATCACGTGATATACCATTGTCACCACGGATAAGCACGTGCCAGACATACATCAAGTGTTCTCAAATCCTTAAAGACTCAATCCGATAAGATAACTTCAAATGGAAAACTCAATCCATTACAAGAGAGTAGAGGGGGAGAAACATCATAAGATCCAACTATAATAGCAAAGCTCGTGATACATCAAGATCGTGCTGACTCAAGAACACGAGAGAGAGAGAGAGAGATCAAACACATAGCTACTTGTACATACCCTCAGCCCTGAGGGAGAACTAGTCCCTCCTCGTCATGGAGAGCACCGGGATGATGAAGATGGCCACCGGAGAGGGATTGCCCCCTCCGGCAGGGTGCCGTAACGGGTCTAGATTGGTTTTCGGTGGCTACGGAGGTTTCTGGCGGCGGAACTCCCGATCTATTGTGTTCCTCGATGTTTTTAGGGTATGTGGGCATATATAGGCGAAAGAAGTCGGTCAGGGGAGCCACGAGGGGCCCACGAGGGTGGGGGCGCACCCAGGGGGCAGGCGCGCCTCCCTGCCTCGTGGCCACGTTGAAGCTTCCTTGAATTCAACTCCAAGTCTCCTGGATCACGTTCGTTCCAAAAATCACGCTCCCGAAGGTTTCATTCCGTTTGGACTCCATTTGATATTCCTTTTCCGCGAAACACTAAAACAAGGGAAAATACAGAAACTGGCACTGGGCTCTGGGTTAATAGGTTAGTCCCGAAAATAATATAGAAGTGCATAATAAAGCCTATAAACATCCAAAACAAATAATATAATAGCATGGAACAATCAAAAATTATAGATACGTTGGAGGCGTATCACTCTTGCCTCCTGAAGCTCCTAGATCGGCTTGGTGATGAACTCCTGAGCGCCTGGCGCCTCACGCCCTTCTCGCGGAAGCGCGCGTTGAAGCACGCGTCCACATGATGCCAAAACGCCTCCCTCGTGACGCTGGCCAGGTCAGAGGCCCTCTAGAGGAGAGCCCCCGAGCCCAGCCGGAGAGGGGTGCCGGGAACGCCTTCCTACGCGAGAGGGGAAGGTGCCCCGTCAGTGGGCGCAGGTCCTGAGGCGCAGTCTCGGGTGCCCCACCCTCCTGAGGTCCCAGGCACAACAGCTTCTTCTTCTTCTTCCTGGAGACAGCCTTAGGAGGGTAGAAAGCGCCCTCATCGTCTGGGGAGAGCACACCGCGTCCTTCTCATCGCAAGTGATCATGATGATGCCGCAGCTCCCTGGCATCTTGACAATGTTGTAGCCATGATGAGTCACGGCCATAAACTTGGCCAGGGCCGGATACCTAAGGATGGCGTTGTATGGGAGGCGAATATGGGTGATGTCGAAGTCGATGAGCTCGGTTAAGGATGGTAATGGGTTGGGTTTGGATCGAGTTGAACAATCTCAAATCCATATCCATGTCCATGAAGACAGTCTTTGCCCGCCCATGAAAAAATCCATGGGTGAAAAATTGTGTCCATGTCCAAATCCTATGGATATCCATACCCATTGGATATCCATTGGGTCCTCTCGAGACATATAAATAAGACATAACACAATATTAACATAAACTCTTCCATTCTTCACCTCGTGGTAGGCTAGGCTTCACTTATGGTAAATCAACATCCACTAACAACCTAAGATCATTTAGTATTTTTCTAATAGATGAGAATGACGAGTCATTTAAGAAGGAGGTAAAAATAAGGAAGGGGTGTTGGAGTATGTCACACAGGGGATTGAATGTCAACTAAAAAAATTACAATGGGGATTGTGAAATTTCTTATGCATGTTTTAGATAAAAAAGTGTAAAATTGTTGTGGGACATACGACCGTGGGGCAGGGATAGCAGATTTTCCCCCATTAAGTCATACTATCGGGTCGGGTTTGGGTATATCCATGGGTACAAGATTATATCCATGCCCTATCCACAAACAATCGGGTCGGGTTTGGGCGCCGCCCATGGGCACAAAAGCATATCCAAACCCTATCAATTTGGGTCGGATATCCATGGATATCCATGTCCATGGATAAAATTGCCATCCTTAAGCTCGGTGTGATAGTTGTCACGCTTGCCGAAGGTGACCGGGAGGCGGATCTGCCCTATCGGGGTGGTGGAACCATTGGTCACTCCTGAGAAAGGCTTGGTAGGCTGAAGCTATTTGTAGGGCACCTAGAGTCGGTTGAACGTACCGACAAAGATAAAATTGAGCCCCGCACCGTCATCGATGAGTGTCTTGGTGACGAGGACATTGCTGATGGTAGGCGAGCAGAGCATTGGGAGGGCGCCGGCAGTGGCTGCGCAACTGAGCTGGTCAGTAGAGTCGAAGGTGATGGCATACTTGGACCACCTGAGAGGACGCGCCGCCTCGAGCTTGGGAGGGCCGCGTTCACCACACGAGCGAACTGCTTGAAGATGCAATGAGAGGCAGGCGCCTGAGCAACACCTAGGATGCAAGCGATGTCACGAGGCTCTTGGAATCCCCCAGCCCCATCGTCTTGGTGGTGGTCATCATTCCTTCTCAGCAGTGGCAGCAGCGAAGGGAGGCCAGTGTTGTCCTGAGGACGATCCTCGCGAGGCTAATCCCTCCAGGCGCCCTAGCAAGGCTGGCCCTGCCAGCGGTCCCCACAAGTCTGGTCGCGCCAGTCCTGGCGGGGCTCGTAGTTTTCCCAGCGCCCTCCACCTCGGCCTCCTACATGGTCGTAGCCTCGGTCGTTGCACTCGGAGCGGTGACCAAGACACACGTCACAGATGGAGTTGAGCTCTTGGCAGTCATTGGTGTTGTGGTTGTGCACATTGTGGAAGACGCAGAATGGGTAGCTGCCCTTGCATGACTCCGGTTGGTCACAGCCGCGCTTCATCTCGGGTTCGGCCGCGAGCACAGCTGGACCTTTGCGCTTCACGTCCTTGGCCTTGGTTTTCTTGTCTTCTGGGTCGACCTCCGGGAGCTGGAGGAGGGAAAGGCGTCCTTCCTCAGCTCTTGCGCACTTGGTTGCCATGTTAAACATCTCTAGAGCCATGCACATGTCATCGTGTATGGCGAGCTCCTCCTTCATCTTCACGGCGTGGATGCCATTAGTGAACGCCGAGATGATGGCCTCATCTAACACCTTGGGGATCTTGAGGCGAACGATGTTGAAGTGATGGATGTATTTGTGCAAGGTCTCTCTTGGCTGCTGCTTAATGCGCCGCAGGTCACCCGCAGCCGGTGGGCGGTCGCGAGTGCCCTGGAAGTTGGCGACAAAGCGTTCTCGCATCTCATCCCTAGAGGATATCGATCCCGCGAGGAGGTTCAGGAGCCATGAGTGCGCGCCATCCTTGAGGACCATGGGGAACCAGTTTGACATGACCTTTTTGTCGCCGTTGGCTGCCTCGATGCTCAGCTCATAGAGCTGCAGGAACTCGGCAGGGTCGGGGGTTCCGTCATAGCATGCAGGCAGGTCTGGCATGAACTTCCCTGGCAGACGACGCGGTGCAACTCCGGAGTGAACGTGCGACACCCCGCCATGGTCACCGGCGCCCATCGAGAAGGTGGAGCCTGATCTTGGCGCTTGCGCACCATCGCCTCGGGCGGCACGCGGTCTTGACGTGGCGGTTCTAGGAGAGCATGCGCCTCTCCCTGAGGCTGTTGCACCACCTGGTAGATCTCCTCGTCAGGCGTCGGCGCCCTACATGGTGGGTCACAACATGGAGCCTCACGCCTTGGCTTGGGGATGACATCTTGCCTGGGAGGTGGAGGAAGCGCACCATGGGCCACGTCACCTATGAGAGGCACCGGGGGAGGCAGCGAGCAGGACGGTGCAGGGCCTCTCCCGCGGCGCTGATGAGCTCGGCAATGCTGTCCAGCCAGTCCTTGTAGAGGTCATCGGTCGGGCCATAGCGCAGGAGCTTGCGTGCGATGAGCAACGCAGCCCACACATTTGCTGGCCTTCGATTGGCGTGGGATGATGAAGTGTCCTCCAGAGTCAGCGACGGGGTGGCGGTGCGTCCATCGCGCCGCATAGAAGGCTGCAACGACGAAGCCCGCTTCTCATGGGCCACGGGACTGATGGCAGCATTGGCCGCAGGCGATGGGGAAAGGCGAGGAGCACCGTCGCCTGCAGGCGCCGTTTGGGCGACGCAGGCGGCGAGGGTGGCCCGACGCTCAGCACAAACTCGACAAGTATCATCCATGGGGACGACAGAACGGTGGTGAATCGACTGGATGAAAAGAGGCTCTGATGCACACCTACCTAGGGCGCCAAATGTCGGATTCCGGGCTCCGTAGACCCTGGATAGATTCAAACTCTGGGGTGCGTGCGAAGAACTCAACCTCCCAAGTCTGCCTACTCATCGATCCCATGTCCTAGCTCGATGGACAAGAAGGAAATGGGACAAGGCAGTTTACCCAGGTGCAGGCCACCTTGCGGTGTAAAACTCTACTCCTTCTTTGTGGTGGATTGACCTTGAGGCAGGCTGAGGATGAACTAGTACAGTGGAGAACAACCTCAGGAGGTGTGTTATTCTGTTGGTGAGGGGATAGGATGATCTGAATGATTCATCCTTTTCTAAGGTGGTGGCTAAGCTATATTTATAGTGGCCTTGGTCCTCTTCCCCCAAAATGGAGGCGGGAAGGGATCCCATAACAGCCAAATTCGAAGGGAGACAACTAGTACATCTTATCCTGACGAAAGGTGGTCTTCGCCTGCAAAGCTTCTGGTCGTGACGTCATGATGGGCTCGGCAATGACCTTCAACCCGCAGTCCTGACTGTCTTTGTCTTGTTGCATGGAAATGGAAACCTTGGGCTAATCCCTCGGGACTCCGCGCCTGAGCTTGCCTCCTTGGCACCAAAGAGGAAACTGTTGTACTGTGCCCACTGGCGCCTGCCTAGCCTTGGTCGTCATGGCTTGCGTCATCCGAACCTCTTGAGGTGAGGGCTTGCATAGAAATCTCCGCTCCTCAAGAGCCAGCCTAAGGAGGCTGCCCCTTCTAGGAGTCTTGACGGCGTCTACCTCGCGAGGCTTGGCCCCTCGTGAGGGTCTTGTGTTTATGATGCCGAAGATGGGCCATACGAGGTCGTCGGTGGAGCCACGTCGTAGGCCGCAGGCAGGCAAGTCTGGCTAGCCCCGTTCCCAGAACGCCGACAATGTGCAATGATCTATCATAGCAAAGATATCAAAAAACGGACAAGCCATGAAAATATCATGCTAGCTATCTTACGATCATGCAAAGCAATATGACAATGAAAGCTCAAGTCATGCATATGACGATGATGGAAGTTGCATGGAAATATATCTCGGAATGGCTATGGAAATGCCACAATAGGTAGGTATGGTGGCTGTTTTGAGGAAGATATAATGAGGCTTATATGTGACAGAGTGTATCATATCACGGGGTTTGGATGCACCGGTGAAGTTTGCACCAACTCTCAAGGTGAGAAAGGGTAATGCACGGTACCGAAGAGGCTAGCAATCATGGAAGGGTGAGAGTGCGTATAATCCATGGACTCAACATTAGTCATAAAGAACTCACATACTTATTGGAAAAAAATCTATTAGTCATCGAAACAAAGTACTATGCGCATGCTCTTAGGGGGATAGATTGGTAGGAAAAGACCATCGCTCGTCCCCGACCGCCACTCATAAGGAAGACAATCAATAAATACCTCATGCTCTAGCTTCAACACAAGTATTTCCACAATCCACAACTACCCACTAGCATGACTCTAATATCACCATCTTTATATCGCAAAACTATTACAAGGAATCAAACATATCATATTCAGTGATCTACAAGTTTTATGTAGGATTTTATGACTAACCATGTGAATGACCAATTCCTGTTAACTCCCTAAATAGATATAAGTGAAGCATGAGAGTTTTATTCTTTCTACAAAAGATATGCCCACGCTCTAACAAATATAAGTGAAGCAAAAGAGCATTCTACAATCGCGGTTTTCTATGTGTAGAGAAACCCAAACTTCAAATGATATAAGGGAAGCACATGAAGCATTCTATAATGTCGTACTAAAAAAATATAAGTGAAGTGTAAATACCATTCTATAAATTGACCAAGGACTATCTCATACCAGCATGGTGCATAAAAGAAGAAGGAAAAATAAAGACAAAATACGCTCCAAGAATTTGCACATATCATGTGACGAATAAAAATATAGCTCCAAGTAAAATTATCGACGGTCATTAGAAGAAAGAGGGGACGCCTTCCGGGGCATCCACAAGCTTAGTTGCTTGGGAGTCCTTGAATATTACCTTGGAGTGCCTTGGGCATCCGTAAGCTTAGCCTCTTGCCACTCCTTATTCCTTAATCCATCGTGATCTCACCCAAAACTTGAAAACTTCAATCACACAAAACTTAACAAAACCTTCGTGAGATCCGTTAGTATAATAAAGAAAATCACTACTTTAGGTACTGTTGTGAACTCATTCTAAATTTATATTGGTCTAATATCTACTGTATTCCAATTTATCCATGGTTCATACCCCCTGATACTACCCATAGATTCATCAAAATAAGGAAGCAACACATATAAAACAGAATTTGTCAAAAACAGAACAGTCTATAGTAATCTGGAAACTTCGTATACTTCTGTAACTCCAAACATTCCGAAAAATTAGGACAATATAGGAAATTTGCATATCAATATTGTGTAAAAAAGTCAAGAATTTATCACGTTTCAGCAGCTCAAATCAATTATGATACTGGGCGCAAAAGTTTTTGTTTTTCAGCAAAATCAAATCAACTATCACCATAGACCATCTCACAGGCTCAACTTGGCACATTATTTTTATAATACGATGGATTTTGATACAACCGTATCTAATGTGGAGAACAAGGAGGTCCAAGCATTGGGTACTGTTCCGGCTACATGTGCAGCCGATGTGTATAGCTTGATGCATGTTCAAGAAGAGAATAGCAAAGTTGAGTATAACCACATCATGTGTGTACGTTCCATAGCTTGCATGGATAAATGGGAGGAGGATCAAGCATATGAAGAGATTTACATGAGGGAAACTCTAAGCTGGCTAATAGCACGTACAATGATAATTACTGCTACTTTGCATGTTCACGTCCATCATAACAGAAGCTTGCCAGAGAATTTAATCTGTTTATTAATTATAATATTTGTCCCATACAAGTAGGAGATCAAAAAGAAGTCCATGTATTTCGCTACTACTTTGGCAGGCTACGACCACTAGAGATACGCAAGATCATAAGGAGGCGCCGATCGACGGACGTGTTGTGCTTGTGCGCTACAGGATGGGGTCCACCAAACCAGCAGCTTACGTATGGCAAAGAGGTGGCGCACCTAATTTTATATGTATCAAATTTGAGTTGGTTTGCTACTTTGAGGATAAAAGAAAACTGCCGCGATGTAAAAGGCAAGTACTTTTATATTTTAGGAGAGTCCAGGATTTATCTGAAGCTAGAGATAAGGTCGTGTCTTACTAGGCAAGTCTATACGTGGGTTATAAATAATGAGGGTGCCGCCATGTAAAAATCAGGTTATATTTTGATAATAAACAAGATGTGTTTTTAGAGTAGACACCCGTATCGAGTTTTGGGGGAAGCTATCTAAAAATCCCTAAGTTTTGGAGGAAGCTTTAGAAAACTTGTTTGTTGCGATTTCTGCGAGGAAATTGTTTTGCGCGTGAGTACCATCGTCGAGATTGGTTTTCTCATGATGGACCGTAAGGTTCAATACCTCTATTTCACGTACATCGCGTGCGCAGGCTAGAGGTTACTACTACTAAAGGAGGACTGTCGTGAAAGGTCGGGCCGCAACAACCGATCAGATCTCACCACGAGGTTCGGTTTACATTAGGTGGTATCAGAGCAAGGTTGTTCATGACACTGTGCGGGAGATGACTAGATTATCATGGAAGCTAAGCTATGGATTTCAACTCGAGGAGGAAGGTCGATGGGATGGCCTTTTCCATACCCGTGTTGTGGTACAAGAGAGATCGTGTGCCATGATAATTGATCACATGAGTTTGATCAATGCTGCAAGCATCGAGATGGTGGAGAAGCTGAATCTGCCAATGACACCATGCCCACAACCATACTTGTTTCGTTGGGGTCATGAATAGCTCACTGTCACGCAACAAACCAAGGTATCGTTTCTGTTGGAGAATTCTTTTTGCGAGGTTTTGTGTGATGTGATTCCGACACCGATGATTTCATGTCACTTGTTATTGGGCGATCCATGGTACAAAGAGCATGATGTTGCATATGACTGCAAAAGACATAGATATACCATCAAGAAGGGTCAGAAGTATAGCCTTGTGCCAATGGATGAGGAGCGTTTTATTTCTTGGAGGCAAGAACATTTTAAGAAGATAAAAGAGCAGAAAGAAGCAAAGAAAAAGGAGGTCAAACCTACTGAATTTTTAGCCTTAAAAATCATTATAGATGCAATTATTCAAGAGGAGGACTTAAAACCGAGGACGATTTTGTTGCAAGGAGGAGAGGATGGTACAACCGTATCTAATGTGGAGAACAAGGAGGTCCAAGCATTGGGTACTATTCCGGCTACATGTGCAGCCGATGTGTATAGCTTGATGCATGTTCAAGAAGAGAATAGCAAAGTTGAGTATAACCACATCATGTGTGTACGTTCCATAGCTTGCATGGATAAATGGGAGGAGGATCAAGCATATGAAGAGATTTACGTGGAGGGAAACTCTAAGCTGGCTAATAGCACGTACAATGATAATTACTGCTACTTTGCATGTTCACGTCCATCAAAACAGAAGCTTGCCAGAGAATTTAGTCTATTTATTAATTATAATATTTGTCCCATACAATTAGGAGATCAGAAAGAAGTCCATGTATTTCGCTACTACTTTGGAAGGCTACGACCACCAGAGATGCGCAAGATCATAAGGAGGCGCCGACTGACGGACGTGTTGTGCTTGTGCGCTACAGTATGGGGTCCACCAAGCCAGCATCTGACATATGGCAAGAGGTGGCGCACCTAATTTTATATGTATCAAGTTTGAGTCTGTTTGCTAGTTTGAGGATAAAAGAAAAGTGCCGAGATGTAAAAGGCAAGTACTTTTATATTTTAGGAGAGTCCAGGATTTATTTGAAGCTAGAGATAAGGTCGTGTCTTACTAGGAAAGTCTATACATGGGTTATAAATAATGAGGGTGCCGCCTTGTAAAAATCAGGTTATATTTTAATAATAAACACGATGTGTTTTTAAAGTAGACACCCATATCGAGTTTTGGGGGAAGTTGTCTAAAAATCCCTAAGTTTTGGAGGAAGCTTTAGAAAACCTCTTTGTTGTGATTTCTGCGAGGAAATTGTTTTGCGTGTGAGTACCATCGTCGAGATTGGTTTTCTCGTGTTGGACCGTAAGGTTCAATCCCTCTATTTCACGTACATCGCGTGCGCGGGCGAGAGGTTACTGCTACTGAAGGAGGACTGTCGTGAAAGATCGGGCCGCAATAACCGATTGGATCTCACCATGAGGTTCGGTTTACATTAGATTTCTTCAAGGGGATAATTATTTTTGTTGAAAATTTGAAGTAATCAAGGTTTGCAAAGTGTCCATGGGCATGAACAAAGTTCAAGGAGCTCCCCCACTTCAGCGGTGCTCGTCTTTCTTACTTTCACTTTTCTTTTTGAAAAAGTGTTAGGTTCCCCACTTTTTTTTGTTTTTAAACTTTATAAAAGCACACAATAGAAATAAATGACTCTCTAAAACTTCCCGGTTGTCTCCCTAGCTGCGATTTCTTTAAAGCCATTAAGCTAGGCATATAGTGCTCAAGTAATGGATCCACCCGGATCCCAAGGTATATCAAAGACAATTTTCATTAACAATGATTTGTGATTTAGTAGTGATCACAAAGCAACATATATCATGCAACATCGAAGTTTAACTATCTTCCAATGCATCGGCATGTCATAAAATAAAAATTCATGCACATCAAGTAAAGGCCAATACGTAGCATAAATAGTTTCTTGCAGTTTTATTGTATTGGAAACATAGATAGGTGGAGGTGTAGTTCCTCTCTCATAATAATTGCAACTAGGAGCAGCAAGCACATGCATATTATATTTATCAAAATCATCATGTGCAATAGTAGAACGCAACCCATCAATATAGTCCTTCATAAGCGCAAACCTCTCCGATATAGTGTAGTTGGGAGAATTCAAAAATATAATAGGACTATCATGTGTGGGTTCAAGAGCAACAATTTCATTCTTAACATAAGGAAATATAGGAAGTTCATCTCCATAAACATAATTCATATTGGCATCATGGCCACAAGCATAACAAGCATCAATTTCATCAAAAAGGGATATTTCAAATGAATCCAAGGGACCATAGCAATCATCATAAGGGATATTAAACAATGTATGGGATAAATAGTTACTCTCATTAGAAGGTGGACACGAGTGATCAATCTTCTCTTCGCTCTCCTCCTCATCTTTTTCATGTAATGAGCTCACAGTGTCATCAATTTCTTCTTCCATAGATTCCTGCAAAATATTAGTCTCTTCTTCGATAGCGGACTTTCTCAATAAACTCATTAATATTGGCATTATATTCATAATTCTCATAGCAATATTTAAGTATAGCATAATTTTCAGATCTATAAATAGCATCATCATAATTTTCATACTTCTCAAACAAAGATACAATTTCATAAGCACCCTTAAAAGCAACAAATTCTTCTATTTGTTCCACATCATAGTAATCATATATACCATTATCATAAGAAGCCAAGGTTTCATTATCATTAAATTTACATGAAAAGGGAAGGTGTGGAGCCTTCATCCTTGATTAACAAGTATAATCATATCTCAAGCATAAATTCCGAGCATACCAATGCAACATATGAATTTGATCCCATAATAGTCTCCCTTTTAGAGTCAAGCAATAACCCCTAAAGTATTCACGTTGATCCAACGTGTCTCCCATTATCAAGTTGAACGGGGCTTTCTCAGGATTATCAAAGTAGTGTTTAACACTTTCCACATAGCGATATCGAGGGTTTAGGAGGTTCCCCATCTCCATGAGTAGCAAGTACACCTATTTTTTTGGTATTTTGTGTTCCATATCCATAACTAAACATAGAGAACAACTTAGAACAAAAAATAAGATCTACTAAGTGATAAAGCAAACAAGCACACACGAGAATATTCACCCCCACGCTATTGCTCCCCGGCAACGGCGCCAGAAAAAGGTCTTGATAACCAAGTGTAGGGGATCAGTTCTAGCCTCTTTCGATAAGTAAGATGGTCGAACCCAAAGAGGAGCTAAAGGTAGAACAAATATTCCCTCAAGTTCTATCGACCATCAATACAACTCTATGCACGCTTAACGTTCGCTTTACCTAGAACAAGTATGAAACTGGAAGTACTTTGTAGGTGTTGTAGGATAGGTTTGCAAGATAATAAAGAGCACGTAAATAAAAACTAGGGACTATTTTGATAAATAAACAAATAATTTAGTATAACGAGTGTGTAAAAGTGGTGGTAGGAGTTACGGAATTGTCCCTAAGCAGTTGACTATGTTACTAGACCGATAGCAAGTTTTATGTGGGAGAGGCCACTGCTAGCATGTCATCCCTTACTTGGAATTCTATGCACTTATGATTGGAACTATTAGCAAGCATTCACAACTACTAATGTTCATTAAGGTAAATCCCAACCATAGCCTTAAGATATATTGGTCCCACTTCAATCCTGTATGCATCAATTTCTATACTAGGCTGAAGTTGCTATCACCCTTGCCCTCCAATACATAATCCTATCAACATACAACTAACCCTATGGTGTGATCCACACGCGCACTCATATGATGGGAACCTTAGGACAGCAACATAACAACAAGCAAATTAAACCAGTCATAGCAATTCACCAATTACCGATAGGACAACAAAGATCTACTCAAGCATCACAGGACGGCAACACATCATTGGATAATAATATGGAGCATAAAGCACCATGTTCAAGTAGAGGGTACAACGGGTTGCAGGAGAGTGGACCGCTGAATATAGATGAGGGAAGGTGATGAAGATGTTCGGGAAGATGACGGAGGTGTCGGTGTAGATCGTCGTCACACGTTGATTGCCCCAGCGGCGTTCTGGCGCCACCGGGAGAGAGGGGGAGAGAGCCCCCTCCTTATTCTTCTTCCTTGACCTCCCCCTAGATGGGAGAAGGGTTTCCCTTCTGGTCCATGGCCTTCATGAAGACGGAGGGGCGGGAGCCCCTCCGAGATTGGATCTCTCTCTCTCTCTGTTTCCTTCTGTTTCTGCGTTCGCATTTTCTGGCCTTTCACCGTTTCTTAAATTCCCGGAGGTCCATAACACCGATTGGGCTGAAATTTTAACACAATTTTTATCCAGATATTAGCTTTCTTGAAGCTGAATAAGGGCACCAACCACCTTATGGGGTGGCCACAAGCCTCCTAAGCTTGCCCAGGGTAGGGGCGCGCCCCTAGGGCTTGTGGGCCCCTCAGACATCGTCTTGCTTTGATTATTTTTCCCCAAAATCACACATATTCCAAAAAAATCTCTGTAAGTTCTTATCGCGTTTGGACTTTGTTTGATATTGATATTCTGCAAAACAAAAAAACATGCAACACACAAGAACTGGCGTTGGGCACTGGATCAATATGTTAGTCCCAAAAATAGTACAAAATGTTGCCAAAAGTATATGAAAGTTGTAGAATATTGGCATGAGACAATCAAAAATTATAGATACGACAGAGAGTTATCAGTATCCACACGAGGTATAAGTTCCCTGCAAGTTAGATACTCGAAGAGAATCAAAGCAAGGGAAACACACGTATATTGCTCGGAGTAGATATGCTTCAAATGAAGTTTTCCTGCATCAAGGATGATACTATGGAGATATGCGAGGAAAAATAGCTTAAAAGTGAGATAGAGATAATTTGCTTTCGAATAGTAAGAAGTTCAATCTGAAGCTAAATTTCTTCTCCTACAACTTTAGATAGCGAAAGATAATCATTATAGAATATCTAAACATAAGACACATATAGTTTCAAGGAGTGAAATATCTCCTGTTGAGAAGCATGATTTCCAATCCTCCTTGAAATGCTTTTACTTTCCCTACACAATAGAAAATATCGAGGATAATTGTTGCAATGAAGTAAGCTTTTGATTTCACCTGCAAATAGATAGTTGGAAGTGAATAACATTGCAAGGGGGTTATTAATGGTACATGATGACCAAGTATTCCAACACCACATGCGGTGCTCTAAGTTTCAAAAGCAAATAGTTCGACGAAAACCAAATAGTTCGACAGAAAATCAAATGGCGAAAGGAAAGACCCTGCAAAATAACCCGCTTATCTATCACTCGATGTTCTTCGCCCCATTTTGTCAACAAATGTCAAAAGGGAAAGAGAATGCGTGCGAGGAACTACTCGCCCTAAGAATCCTCAGAATCAGAACTTGAACTGTTCGGCGAAGCAAAGCGAGCGATGGTCAAGGCCGAAGCAGGAGTTGGAGGAGCAACATGGGCTTCAGGAATAGCTTCGGGAGTAGCAGCGCAAGGTGCATCTGACTTGAAGATAAACGTTCATGTTGTGTCTTCGAGAATATCATTTGGTTCAACAAACAGCCGGTCGGTGGAGTTGGAACACCGAGGAAGCACTGGAGTTTGCCTTCGGATGCGAGGAACTTCAAACAACTCCAGATGATCGTATTCTTTCTCGATACCCTTGGTAGATAGTTGTTTGTGAGAATAATGCTTGAGAAGAAGGGTCCAGGAGCACTTCTTTTGTTCCTTCTCATATAGAAGAGCTTGGTGAGCATAATTGTGAAGCAGATTAATCTCAGTCATCAATTTTAGCTTCACTTTCCAGTCAAGCTTGATATGACTTTTCAGGGCTTGTTGAGTGCGAAGACAAATCTCATATAGTGAAGGATTCTCTTCACGAGGGATTTCAACTTTTGCTTTCTTGACTTTTTGTGACGCCCGGATAATCAAGCTACAGTAAACATCTGCTAATGGTGCCATGTCACCTCGGTTACTGTTGATGAACTCGAGTTAGTTCGAAGCCGATTCAAATTCATATTCAAAATCAGGAAAACAATAAAGGTTTTCAAACGTTAAAATTTAAAATGTCCAAAATGTGTCAAATAAATCATGGATAATACTCGTGGAGAAACCACTAGTTTTATAAAATGTTTAAAGGCTCTAAAGTAATTAAAACAACAGCTATGACAATTGATTAAATGCCTTTTAAAAATTAAAATAATGCAAACTATTTTATTTAGGTGTCAAACTTTTTGGGGCAGTAGAATAAGTTATAACATTAGTTTAGGAGTTGTATTTATATTTTATAAAACAAAAACTAGAAGAAATTAAAACAGAAAAAGGAAAAGAACAAAAACAAAAGACAAAAGGTAAAACAAAAAAAAGAGACGGAAGGAAACCACCCGAGCCGTTCGGCCCAACTAGGCAACCAGGCTACCCGACCGGCCCACCCTACCCCTGCTTAACCCCCACTCCCACCGAACCCTAGCCCATATTCCCCACTCCCCCCCACGCTTGGTCCACTCCCCCCCGCTCGGTCCACTCCCTCCCGATCCGATCTGGATCGGGATCCCGTTGACGCCGCCGCCGATCCCCGCGGCCACTACGCCGGAGCTGCCACCGTCGCCCTCCGCCTCGACCCCCCCCCACCTGCGCTGCCTCGTCGCCTCGCCTCATCCCTGCCAGCCTCCCCAGGCCTCGTCGCCCAATCGACGCTCATCGTCCCTGCTGGCAACCGCCGCCCCTGACGCCTTGCACCCGCGCTGTCGCCGGAACCACGCCGCCGGCCTCCTCGAGCTCCTCCTCGACCCGATGCCGTCGCCCGTCGTCGCCACCACCACGTCGCCGGCCTGCCTCCTTCTCCTCCTCCCCGGCGGCTGCAGCGCGCATTCTCCGTCCTCGTCATCGATCATCGCGACCCCGAGCTCATTTTTAGCACAACTACAGGGCCCCGTGAGCACGCTTTCCCCATTCCCCCTCTGTTCCGTCACCGTTTCACCGTGGCTGCGCGCTCGCCGTGTCCGCACGCGCCCCTGCTAGCCGGCCCTGACCGCGTCCACCCCTCCCGGCTGCTTGCCGCCTTGGGACTCCGTCCCTCGCCCGGTCCGACGCCCCGCCTCGCCCAGCCTACCTCACCTCGCCGTGCCTGTGGCCGGCGGCTTCCCCCTTCGATCTGGGCGTACGCCCGCTCGGGCTGGGCGCCAACGCCCGTGCGCCCACTCGCCCGTACCCAACCGCTGCGGCCCTGTCCGCCCCCTCGTTCGGGCGCTGCCCCGGTGCCCGCAACGCCCGCACCCGCTAAGGCCCACTGGCCCTATGACATAGGGGCCCCACCCCCACAGAACGTTTCCAATAAAATAATAATAAATAAATAAACTTAATTAATTAATTAATTAACTAAATTAATTAAGTTAATTAATCCTAGTTAATTAATCTAACTAATCTGTTAGTTAATTAAACAGTAGTTTGTTTAGCCTAATCTCTAATTAACCTAAACAGTGTATGACAGGTGGGTCCCACTGGACCCACTGGTCAGGTTGACCAAGTCAACTCTGTTGACTGCTGATGTCAGCATGACATCATGCTGAAGTCATTAATCTATTTTTCGAATTAATTTAAATAATTAATTAAATTCCAGAAATTAATAAAATCTTAGAAAATCATATCTTTTAATTCGTAACTCGGATGAAAATACTTTCTACATGAAAGTTGCTCAGAATGATGAGACGAACCCGGATACGCAGCCCGTTCGTCCGCCACGCACCCCTAACATGTCAAACTCCCAACTTTCCCCCTCCGGCTCCTCTGCCCGAAAACACGAAACACCGGGGATACTTTCCCGGATGTTATCCCCCTTCACCAGTATCACCTACTACCACGTTAGGGCACCTCTAACGTCGTTACTTGTCATGTCATGCATCACTATGCATATGCTTGCTTATATATTTATTGTTTCTCCCCCCTCTTCTCTCGATAGACACCGAGACCGACGCCGCTGCTACCCAGTACGACTACGGTGTTGACGACCCCTCTCTCTTGCCAGAGCAACCAGGCAAGCCCCCCCTTTGATCACCAGATATCGCCTACTCTTCTCTATACTGCTTGCATTAGAGTAGTGTAGCATGTTACTGCTTTCCGTTATTCCTATCCTGATGCATAGCCTGTCCTTGCTACTACTGTTGTTACCATTACCTGCTATCCTACTGCTTATTATAGGATGCTAGTGTTCCATCAGTGGCCCTACACTCTTGTCCGTCTGCCATGCTATACTACTGGGCCGTGATCACTTCGGGAGGTGATCACGGGCATATACAATATACTTTACACAGTTACCTTACCTGTGATACTGTTTGGAGATGGGGGCTGAAGGGGCAGGTGGCTCCATCCCGGTAGAGGTGGGCCTGGGTTCCCGACGGCCCCCGACTGTTACTTTGAGGCGGAGCGACAGGGCAGGTTGAGACCACCTAGGAGAGAGGTGGGCCTGGCCCTGGTCGGCGTTCGCAGATACTTAACACGTTTAACGAGATCTTGGTATTTGATCTGAGTCTGGCTACTGGCTTATTGCTCTACAAATACTTGTATGCTTACATTATGGATGCTCCCATATCACTAGCAATATTCACTAGTATCTTTTGACACCGTCATTTTGATCCTATTGATTCAACATGTGTGCGAATGCACACAATCATCTATCAACCCTTCTAAATTATCCTTCCGGCTCAAACGTCATTTTGAACATGAGCTGATTCTCACCAATCAAATTGTCGTCGATTGTGCCCCTAAGTATATTGAACGTATCCATCCTTGATCAGAGCGTCTGCTTCTGATCCTTCGCTTTGTAAATCATAATTCTTTGCAATTGAGCTCTAGTTACTCAGTTGTTTCTATAATCCAATGTCTTTGGATTGATTCTTCCTCTGGTTGTGAGCCGATACTCACGTCAGATCCTTTATGGACCATCAGAACCTTGTTGGATTTTATTCGACAACGTCCTTCATATTCAATCACTTTGGAAGTTCTTTCCCTGATACATAATGCCTTTGGTAAATCATATTCCTTGATTTGGTCAACCATGCCCTGCCTTCGAGCTGGTGAAAATTACTCTTGAAGCTTGTGGTATATGTTCCTAAGATGCCCCGATGGGTTGGACCTATGCCTTCCTTAATCCGTGGGAACCCGAGAGTTTTCACGAGTCATACTCCTCTGGTATCCCACCAGGTAAAACTTTCAACACTAATGCCTTTATCAAAGTGAGAAGTGAATGGAAGGTTATACATTGAAGAAGTGGGAGTCGACCTTGAACTTTGTGTTCATGCCCATGGACATGATGTAGATCCTATCCTAGAAGCTTCTTTTAATAATAGCTATTTCCTTGATATAATATCCTTTGGATTCGGTGAATTGATCCTTTGCCATCATGGTTCCGACCATATGTTCTTCTTTGATCCCATTTCTCGGGCAAGTTTAAGCACTTGTCTTCTGTGAATCAATACCACACTCTGATTCAATAACTCTAAGTAATCTTCATTGCTTATGAGTTTATTAATCCTTCAAGTCACTCCTAGCCTGATCGGCTATATCATTATCGTGCAACTTTTTAACTGTGCTACCTGGTCCTTCCCCTCGGAGCACAACTTTTCGATGATGAAGCTAAGCTTATGTTGATCTTTCTCGTCATATCATTTCACCTTGTACAACAAGCTTGAATTCGAGTTTGTGTCGTACTCATGCTCCCAAGAACGTTTTGCTTCATCATCATTTGACTTGATGTCATCGCCAACCGATTACATCTTCATGAAATCTCTCGACAAATGTGTCGTGGTCATCATCAACATCCTGAGCTCTTCCAAGATATATATCGAATTCTTGATGAGAAATACCATCCTCGCCCCTCAATGGTTTGTGTTATCACCGACCACTTTATTGCCTTCCGTTCAACACAAACTTATTCGTGTTTTGTGTTATACCTTGAGATCCTTGCTACCCAGCATTTGTTCTTCTTTACCTTGGAATATTACCACCTTTTATGTCAAGAATGTCGTGGTAATTTTACCACCTCTTGAGAATTCTTGATATAGTAATATCTCTCGCCTTTTGCGTTCATTTCTTGGTCTCCGTGTTAATTCTAACCGGAATACCAACAAATGGTCTGTGATGTGTAAATTCTAAACTTCTAGCAACCCTATTGCTTTGAAGTTATTGGTCTACAGTTCCATTCTAAGTCTATTGCTTATTGAATCATCATTCGAACATTGATCGTGCTACCTAGTCCAGATTCCTGGGTGCACCCTTCTATCATTGTTCAGTTGTGTATGTTTCCCTCGAGCATACATCATTATATCATATGATCCGACAAATGATATTTTCCTTGTTCACATAATTGTGGAAATCAATCCTTTGGAAATCTCGATGATTTGTTGCTGAGCCTATCAGCCACCTCATCCTGTCCTGGATTTAATTATGAACTCCTGTTGCGGAACTCGCTTCCATAGTTCGATTCCCGAGAATCTTAAAATGTCATCTTGACAATTTGTGTTGCACTTTCTTCTCAGGTATCTTGAAATCTGAGTTATCCTAACACCATTCAGGTCTGAATCTCAGTCAGATATGATGGTTGGAACATATTTCCAAGAGTTATAACATTGGTCCTTATGTGACCCAGTAAGGTGATGTCGTGCCTAGCACACCTGCCCCGAGGCCCTATTGTTATAATTTCCTTTTTGGCAAGGTTAGTCATTCTTCCGTGAGGAAATCGTAAGACTTATTCTATAAGTTGTTCCTGATGGATCCATTGTGTTTCCAAAGTCTGATCTTCACCTGATGACCATGTCAATGCTATCTCGTAGCAAGTCTATGAGACTCCGATTCTCAACAAGAACATTTGAAGCCCAATGCTAAATGTTTCCTGCTCAGTTATCCAAACACCGCTGTATGTGTAATGTCATGAAATTTTTCTCCCCTTACCTAAAGAGTTTTCTACATTATATCCTGTCATGGGTAATATGTTCTGCTTGTCCTTGGGAAGAATATACCCTTGAAATATGTGTTTAATCACTTTTCCTTTCCATTGGTTTGATTAAACCTTCTTGTGATCTATACGGTATAAGCAGTTGTACCACTCTGTTAGAAAGACCCTGCTACTTTTGTTGATGGCATTCCGGTAACCACCGATGGACGAGAATCTTGCCTATTGGTCCGCCTCGTTCAACGAGCAAGAAAATGGTTCTCTTTGTCCCTCGCCCTTGGTACTAATGTTGTTGCTGACATAAATGATAGGCTATCCTCTGACATACCTTGCTTACATGATCGTGCAAGACGTCACCGCCCTTCCTACTTTTAACCCACATGGTGGGCCCATAACCCACAGTTCCACAGGATCAAAACCTGACTCTCCTATACATCCCTGCTTCAAAGTTATCCCTTATGCTTGGCTTCGTAGGTAATTCGCGAGCCACCTTCCTACTGCTCTATTCTGGTATCAGACGCAATGCTTACTCTCGCCGCTCTGAACCCTTTTCTCACTCTGGTTCAGACTTTGAGCAGCTATCTTGGGCAGGTTGAGACCAACTAGGAGAGAGGTGGGCCTGGCCCTGGTCGGCGTTAGCAGATACTTAACACGTTTAACGAGATCTTGGTATTTGATCTGAGTCTGGCTACTGGCCTATACGCACTAACCATCTACGCCGGGACAGTTATGGGCACTCGACGTCGTGGTATCAGCCGAAGCCTTCGTGACGTCAGCGACTGAGTGGCGCGCGCCGGATTGGACCGTAAGCCTGCTCTTGTATTAAGGGGGCTAGTTCTGCTTCCGGCCGCGTTCGCAACGTGCAGGTGTGCAAAGGGTGATGGGCCCAGACCCCTGCGCCATAGGATTTAGACCGGCGTGCTGACCTCTCTGTTGTGCCTAGGTAGGGCTGCGACGTGTTGATCTTCCGAGGCCGGGCATGACCCAGGAAAGTGTGTCCGGCCAAATGGGATCGAGCGTGTTGGGTTATGTGGTGCACCCCTACAGGGAAGTTAAACTATTCGGATAGCCGTGATCTTCGGTAACAGGACGACTTGGAGTTGTACCTTGACCTTATGACAACTAGAACCGGATACTTAATAAAACACACCCTTCCAAGTGCCAGATACAACCGGTGATCGCTCTCTCACAGGGCGACGAGGGGAGGATCATCGGTTAGGGTTATGCTATGCGATGCTACTTGGAGGACTTCAGTCTACTCTCTTCTACATGCTGCAAGATGGAGGTGGCCAGAAGCGTAGTCTTCGACAGGATTAGCTATCCCCCCTCTTATTCTGGCTTTCTGCAGTTCAGTCCACCGATATGGCCCTTTACACATTTACCCATGCATATGTAGTGTAGCTCCTTGCTTGCGAGTACTTTGGATGAGTACTCACGGTTGCTTTCTCCCTCTTTCACCCCTATCCCTTCGACCTGGTTGTCGCAACCAGATGTTGGAGCCCAGGATCCAGACGCCACCTTCGACAATGACTCCTACTACACCGGAGGTGCCTACTACTACGTGCTGCCCGCTGATGACGACCAGGAGTAGTTTAGGAGGATCCCAGGCAGGAGGCCTGCGCCTCTTTCGATCTGTATCCCAGTTTGTGCTAGCCTTCTTAAGGCAAACTTGTTTAATTTATGTCTGTACTCAGATATTGTTGGTTCCGCTGACTTGTCTATGATCGAGCTCTTGTATTCGAGCCCTCGAGGCCCCTGGCTGGTAATATGATGCTTGTATGACTTATTTTATTTGTAGAGTTGTGTTGTGATATCTTCCCGTGAGTCCCTGATCTTGATCGTACATGTTTGCGTGTATGATTAGTGTACGATTGAATCGGGGGCGTCACACTTTTGGAGCTTTAGCAGAAGCAGACATAGAAGCAGAAACAATGGCATCAATCGGTATCTTTCCTTTGCCGATGTCCTTCACAATCCGAAGTGTGTCGTGGACGGGTGGCATATAAAATTTCGGAACATGTGGGCAGAAAAACTTTGGCTCAATAAGTTGTTCAATGGCAAACATGACCCACGGTGCATATGGCTTCAAAGCTTCAGGGGTATCAGCCGTGCAGGCCAGGTTGCGAATGAAAACATTCGGAATGTCAAAACGAATACCCTGAGCTGTGGCTAGAAGAGCATTTTCCACGAGGCCATGAATGGTTTCTGGCCTACTTGTTGGCACGAGGGAATTGTAGGGGATGTCGAACAACACTTTGTTCTCATAAACCACATTCTTTGGATTCACCTATGTACATGTAGCGACCAGACCTCAAACGGTCCAATCTCTATGCTCCGGTGTCATCCCTGGATCAGTAATGCTGACACCACACAGTACTTGAAGGATTTATAGCAGAGTAGCAATCACACACTTATTACATTGAGTGTCTCCAAAGATAACTTATTACAATAAAAATGGCTTAAGGCCATCTAATAACGATAAAAGCGGAAGGCTTGGAAGATAAGTGAGTCCATCAACTCCAACGGCATCACTGAGTATAGAACCATGACCTAAAACTCCTTAATCATCGTCTGAAAAGTCTGCAACATTAACGTTGCAGCCCGAGAACGGGTCAGCACATGGAATATGCTGGCAATGTAACACATAGAGAATAATGGAATGAAACAGCTATACTATATGCATATTTGGCTGGTGGAAAGCTCTATGGTTACAGTTTTGCGTAAAGCCAATTTTTCCCTACTGCAAAGGAATAAATTTATTTAACTATTATGGTGGTTGTTAAACATTGAGAATGGTTGACAGCATTCTCAATCCCAATTAAACATCATCATTAAACAAACCCAACAAAATTAATCTTTAGAGTAACATGTTGAGATTCACATGATAATCCAGGTACTAGATACTCAAGATGTCCATAACCCGGGACACGGCTAATCATGATTAGTTTATACACTCTGCAGAGGTTTGCGCACTTTTCCCCACAAGATTCGATCGCCTCCGTTTCGTTTCTCGCACTACATGGTGTTTGAGAAACGGATGACCGAGACATAGTCTTTCAGAAGCGCTAGCACCTTACGATGGGTAGACCATACCACCTACATCCCCTACATCTGCTAGTCTACCACTGTAATAGTTCGCATGACTTAGTCAACTATGCTAGAGCCCATAATAGCTTGTGGCTGCACACGGAAGTTTCTAGCATGAATAATCTCATGATCCCTTTGAGCCTGGGTGGCGGTCCAAAAGAAAACAGGCAATCCTGGAATACCCAGGTGCCTCAATCCACCCAGATGTCTGTTTAGGTTGCCAACTTAAGTAAACCATTAATTAACAAAGCTCACATCTGTCATGGATACACTCACCCAATCCACGTCTACTAGCATAGCATAGCAATAATAAGCAAACGTAGAAGTAACTCCCAAAGGTTTGATAATTAGACAGGTAATAGGTACTACCTCAACTACTTCCCAAACCCACAATTTAATTAGATCCTAATCATGCAATGTGTAAGGATTGATCTAATGCAATAAAACTGGGTAGTAGGAGGTATGATCAAAGTGTTACTTGCCTTGCTGATGATCCAGGAAACCTAGCAATTCAAAGTAACAAGCGGCGCACTCCGGGTACTCTATCGCAAACAAACAAGCACACAATAAGTACTCAACTAATGCATAGGTAAAACTCAAATAAGAGATTTAACCAGAAAGTTCAACTTAAGAACTCCGGTTGGCAAAAAGAATTGAATCGAACGAAGCAATGAAAGACAAACGGCAAGAGAAATAGGCTTCATTTACTATTCTGGATCTAAGGCCATTTTTACAGAAGCAAAAACTTGTTTAAGTTGGTTAAACGGAAAGAGGGTTTCGAGACGAAACTCCAGGCGCTTGAATCGCCTAATTCCGATAAACGAGCGAAAAGATAAACTAAAACGAAAATCGGATCAGAAATCGCGATCAGAAAATCACGGATTTAATCTGAGAAAAAGAAAAATGACGAACAGTTTAATGAACGAACATTCGTTAACTGAATCTAAACGAAGAACGCGTTCGTTAAAATGAACGAACAAGCGAACGCTCGCTAATTAGCCCAAACCGGGAAAAAAACCGATCTAAAGAAAAAAACGAAACAAAAAAAACCGACGAAAACCGAACGGTTTTTCCGGGAAAACCGGCGGCGGGATTGAGGTAAACCTCGGGCAGCGGGACGGCGGCGAGGGCTCCGGTGAGGCGGCGGCGGGGTCCGGCAGGCGGCGTCGGGCGCGGGCGGCGGCGTCGGGCGCGGCGGCGGCGGGCGCGGGGTTCGAGGCGGGGCGGCTAGGGTTTCGGCCCAGGGTGGGCCGGCGGCTTATAAAGGCTGGGTCCGGGGAAGTCCGGGCCTAGCATGGCCTGTAGGTCGGTTCGGACGTTTTAAAAAAAAACTTATGCTCGGAAAAAAACAAAAGGACTACTAAACGGACTCCAAAAATCCCGAAATAAATTTTCCCCGGTTCTAAAATCAAGCCGCACAGGATGAACATTTATTTGGGGCCTAAATGTAATTTTGAAAAACACGCATTTTCCTAAATTCAAATAAAATAGCAAATAAAGCTAAATAAAATCTTATTTGATTTTTTTTATTAAATCCTTAATATTTCTTTATTTGGGAAAGTCATTTTATTCCCTCTCTCATATTTTTGTAATAGAAATAATTGAAGATAAAATAAATCAAATCAAATGATCCTATTTTCAAAATTTGAGACAACTCAAATATGAAAATAACGAAATCCCCAACTCTCTCCGAGGGTCCTTGAGTTGCGAAAAATTTCTAGGATCAACCAAAATGCAATAAATATGATATGCAATGATGATCTAGTGTATAACATTCCAAATTGAAAATTTGGGATGTTACAAACCTACCCCCCTTAAGATGAATCTCGCCCTCGAGATTCATCTTGGCTAGAAAATAGGTGAGGGTGGTCCTTCAGCAAATCTTCCTCTCGTTCCCAGGTGGCTTCATCCTCCGTGTGGTGGCTCCACTGAACCTTGCAAAACTTGATAACCTTGCTGCGGGTGACTCGACTGGCATACTCTAGAATCTTAACTGGTTTCTCCTCATAGGTCAAATCACTGTCCAACTGAATTGCTTCCAGTGGTACCGTATCTCTCAGCGGTATGTCGGCCATCTCTGCGTGGCACTTCTTCAACTGGGATACATGGAACACGTCGTGAACTCCTGACAATCCTTCGGGCAATTCCAACTTATAGGCAACTTCTCCCATACGCTCCAAAACTTGGTATGGGCCTACAAAACGTGTGCTAACTTTCCCTTAACTCCAAAGCGCTTAACTCCTCAAAGTGGTGATACTCGAAGATAGACTCGGTCTCCGACTTCGTAAACCGTCTCCTTGCGTTTAGAATCTGCATAACTCTTCTGCTTGGATTGAGATACCTTCAGCCTGTCGCGAATTAATTTCACTTTTTGTTCAGACTCCTTTATAAGATCCGGTCCAAACAACTAGCGATCTCCAACTTCATCCCAGGACAATGGGGTCCTGCACCTCCTTCCGTACAAGGCTTCGAAAGGGGCCATCTTCAAACTGGATTGATAGCTGTTGTTGTAAGAGAACTTTGCATATGGCAAATTCTCATCCCAACAAGATCCATAATCTAGCGCACAAGCTCTTAGCATATCCTCCAAAATTTGATTTACTCTCTCGGTCTGTCCATATGTCTGTGGGTGGAAAGCTGTGCTAAAATCTAGTCTAACTGGATTGATAGCTGTTGTTGTAAGAGAACTTTGCATATGGCAAATTCTCATCCCAACAAGATCCATAATCTAGCGCACAAGCTCTTAGCATATCCTCCAAAATTTGATTTACTCTCTCGGTCTGTCCATATGTCTGTGGGTGGAAAGCTGTGCTAAAACGAACGAACGAGCGAACGCTCGCTAATTAGCCTAAACCGGGAAAAAAACCGATCTAAAGAAAAAACGAAACAAAAAAAAACCGACGAAAACCGAATTGTTTTTCCGGGAAAACCGGCGGCGGGATCGAGGTAAACCTCGGGCGGCGGGACGGCGGCGGCGGGGTCCAGCGGGCGGCGTCGAGCGCGGGCGGCGGCGGGTGCGGGCGGCGGCGGCGGGCGCGGGGTTCGAGGCGGGGCGGCTAGGGTTTCGGCCCGGGGTGGGCCGGCAGCTTATAAAGGCTGGGTCCGGGGGAGTCCTGGCCTAGCACGGCCCGTAGGTCGGTTCGGACGTTTTTTTTAAAAAAAACTTACACTCGGAAAAAAACAAAAGGACTACTAAACGGACTCTAAAAATCCCGAAATAAATTTTCCCCGTCTTCTAAAATCAAGCCGCACAGGATGAACATTTATTTGGGGCCTAACTGCAATTTTGAAAAACGCGCATTTTTCCTAAATTCAAATAAAATAGAAAATAAAACCAAATAAAATCTTTTTTGATTTTTTTTATTAAATCCTCAACATTTCTTTATTTTGGGAAAGTCATTTTATTCCCTCTCTCATATTTTTGTAATAGAAATAATTGAAGATAAAATAAATAAAATCAAATGATCCCATTTTCAAAATTTGAGACAACTCAAATATGAAAATAACGAAATCCCCAACTCTCTCTGAGGGTCCTTGAGTTGTGAAAAATTTCTAGGATCAACCAAAATGCAATAAATATGATATGCAATGATGATCTAGTGTATAACATTCCAAATTGAAAATTTGGGATGTTACAGTACATTCATCACCAACAAGTTTGGGGTCCATCAGCAGATGAAGTTGAGCTTTGGATACATCCCAAAAGTGCAGTCTATGTTCGCGAGAAGCATCAAATTCGCACCGAGGAAGATTCAACAGTGCTAAGAACTGATCACCCGAACATTTTATCTTTTCTTCTCTTGTCATCCATTTGAGGATCCTGTTGGAAATATGGCCTAGAGGCAATAATAAAGTGGTTATTATTATATTTCCTTGTTCATGATAATTGTCTATTGTTCATGCTATAATTGTATTAACCGAAAACCATAATAGATGTGTGAATACATACATCACAATGTGTCCCTAGTGAGCCTCTATTTGACTAGCTCGTTGATCAATAGATGGTTGTGGTTTCCTAACCATGGACATTGGATGTCGTTGATAACGGGATCACATCATTAGGAGAATGATGTAATGGACAAGACCCAATCCTAAGCATAGCACAAGATCGTGTAGTTTGTTTGCTAGAGCTTTTATAATGTCAAGTATCATTTCCTTAGACCATGAGATTGTGCAACTCCCGGATACCGTAGGACTGCTTTGGGTGCATCAAACGTCACAACGTAACTGGGTGACTATAAAGGTGCACTACAGGTATCTCCAAAAGTGTCTGTTGGGTTGGCACGAATCGAGACTGGGATTTGTCACTCCGTATGACGAAGAGGTATCTCTGGGCCCACTCGGTAATGCATCATCATAACGAGCTCAATGTGACTAAGGAGTTAGCCACAGGATCATGCGTTACGGAACGAGTAAAGAGACTTGCCGGTAATGAGATTGAACGAGGTATGGGGATACCGACGATCGAATCTCGGGCAAGTAACATACCGATGGACAAAGGGAATTGTATACGTGATTGATTGAATCCCCGACATCATGGTTCATCCGATGAGATCATCATGGAACATGTGGGATCCAACATGGGTATCTAGATCCCACTGTTGGTTATTGGCTGGAGAGATGTATCGGTCATGTCTGCATGGTTCCCGAACCCGTATGGTCTACACACTTAAGGTTCAGTGACGATAGAGTTGTTATGGGAAATAGTATGTGGTTACCGAAGGTTGTTCAGAGTCCCGGATGAGATCTCGGACATCACGAGGAGTTTTGGAATGGTCCGGAGGTGAATATTTATATATGGAAAGTCCAGTTTCAGTCAACGGAATAGTGTTGGGTGTTATCGGTATTGTACCGGGACCACCAAAAGGTGTCTGGGGGTCCACCGGGTGGGGCCACCTGCCCCGAGGGACTTAATGGGCTGAATACGGGAGGCAACCAGCCCCCTAGTGGGCTGGTGCGCCCCCCCCCCCCGAAGGGCCCAAGGCGCCAGGGGTTGGAAACCCTAGGGGAGGGGGCGCATCCCACCTTGCTTGGGGGGCAAGCCTCCCCCTTGCCCTCCCTAGATGCATCTAGGGGGGGCGCCCCCCTATCTCTTCACCCTATAAATATAGGGGGTGGGAGGGCAGCCGCACCCCTTCCCTAGCGCAACCCCTCCCTCCTCCAACACCTCCTCCTCCTTCGTAGTGCTTACCGAAGCTCTGCTGGAGAACCACAAGCTCCACCACCACCACGCCGTCGTGCTGCCAGAGTTCTCCCTCAACTTCTCCTCTCTCCTTGCTGGAACAAGAAGGAGGAGATGTCCCCGGGTTGTACGTGTGTTGAACGCGGAGGCGCCGTCCGTTCAGCGCTTGATCGGATCTTCCGCGATTTGAATCGCCGCGAGTACGACTCCATCAACCGCGTTCTTGTAACGCTTCCGCTTAGCGATATTCAAGGGTATGATGATGCACTCCTTCTATCTCTCGTTGCTAGCATTTCCTCGATTGATCTTGGTGACACATAGGGATTTTTTAATTATTACCATGTTCCCCAACAGTGGCATCATGAGCTAGGTCTATACGTAGATTATATGCACGAGTAGAACACAAAGTAGTTGTGGGCGATGATTTGTTCAATTTGCTTACCATTACTAGTCTTATCTTAATTCGGCGGCATTGTGGGATGAAGCGGCCCGGACCGACCTTAAACGTACGCTTACGTGAGACTGGTTCCACTGACTAACATGCACTTGATGCATAAGGCGGCTAGCGGGTGTCTGTCTCTCCCACTTTAGTCGGATCGGATTCGATGAAGTGGGTCCTTATGAAGGGTATATAGCAATTGGCATATCACCATTGTGGATTTTTCATAGTTAAGAAACGTTCTTGCTAGAAATCCTTAGCAGCCACGTAAAACATGCAACAACAATTAGAGGACGCCTAACTTGTTTTTGTAGGGTATGCTATGTGATGTGATATGTCCAAAAGGATGTGATGAATGATATATGTGATGTATGAGATTGATCATGTTCTTGTAATAGGAATCATGACTTGCATGTCGATGAGTATGACAGCCAGCAGGAGCCATAGGAGTTGTCTTAATTTATTATATGACCTGTGTGTCAATGAAAACGCCATGTAATTACTTTACTTTATTGCTAACCATTAGCCATAGTAGTTTAAGTAATAATCGGCGAGACAATTTCATGAAGACACGATGATGGAGATCTTGGTGTCATGCCGGTGACGATGGTGATCATGCCGTGCCTCGAAGATGGAGATCAAAGGCGCAAGATGATATTGGCCCTATCATGTCACTTTATGATTTGCATGTGATGTATGTCATGTTTACATCTTATTTGCTTAGAACGACGGTAGCATAAATAAGATGACCCCTCACTAAATTTTCAAGAAAAGTGTTCCCCCTAACTGTGCACCGTTGCGAAGGTTCATTGTTTCGAATCACCACATGATGATCGGGTGTGATAGATTCTAACGTTTGCATACAACGGGTGTAAGCCAGATTTACACATGCGAAATACTTAGGTTGACTTGACGAGCCTAGCATGTACAGACATGGCCTTGGAACACGAGAGACCAAAAGGTCGAACATGAGTCGTATAGTAGATGCGATCAACATGGAGATGTTCACCGTTGATGAGTAGTCCGTTTCACGTGATGATCGGACACGCCTAGTCGATTCGGATCATGTATCGCTTAGATGACTAGAGGGATGTCTATCTGAGTGTGAGTTCATTAAATAATTTGATTAGATGAACTTAATTATCATGAACTTAGCCTAAAATATCTTTACAATATGTCTTGTAGATCAGATGGCCCACACTAATGTTGCCCTCAACTTCAACGCATTCCTAGAGAAAACCAAGCTGAAAGACAATGGTAGCAACTATACGGACTGGGTCCGTGACTTGAGGATCGTCCTCATAGCTGCTAAGAAAGCATATGTCCTTGAAGCACCGCTAGGTGACGCACCTATTTTCCCAGCAACTCAAGACGTTATGAATGCCTGGCGGTCGCGTAGTGATGATTACTCCCTGGTTCGGTGCGACATGCTTTACAGCTTAGAACCGGGGCTCCAAAAGCATTTTGAGCAACACGGACCATATGAGATGTTCCAAGAGCTGAAAATGGTTTTCCAAGCTCATGCCCGGGTCGAGAGATATGAAGTCTCCGACAAGTTCTATAGTTGTAACATGGAGGAAAACAGTTCTGTCAGCGAGCATATACTCAAAATGTCTGGGTTGCACAACCGCTTGTCTCAGCTGGGAGTTAATCTTCCAGATGACTCGGTCATTAACAGGATCCTCCATTCGCTTCCACCTAGCTACAAGAGCTTTGTGATGAACTACAATGCTGAAATCAGCGGGGTGGAAATCAAAAAGGAACATCATGTGTTGATGGTGAATAAAACAACTAGTTTCAAGAAAGGCAAGGGTAAGAAGAACTTCAAAAAGGATGGCAAGGGAGTTGCCGCGCCTGGTAAATCAGTTGCCGTGAAGAAGCCAAAGAATGGACCCAAGCCCGAGACCCAGTGCTTTTATTGCAAGGGAAATGGTCACTGGAAACTGAACTGCCCCAAGTACTTAGCGGATAAGAAGGCCGACAACGCCAAAGGTATATGTGATATACATGTTATTGATGTGTACCTTACTAGCGCTCGTAGTAGCTCCTGGGTATTTGATACCGGTGCGGTTGCTCATATATGTAACTCAAAACAGGAGTTGCGGAATAAGCGGAGACTGGCGAACGACGAGGTGACGATGCGCGTCGGGAATGGTTCCAAGGTCGATGTGATTGTCATTGGCATGCTACCTCTGCATTTACCTACGGGGTTAGTTTTAAACCTCAATAATTGTTATTTAGTGCCAACTTTGAGCATGAACATTGTATCTGGATCTCGTTTAATGCGAGATGGCTACTCATTTAAATCCGAGAATAATGGTTGTTCTATTTATATGAGAGATATGTTTTATGGTCATGCCCCGCTGGTCAATGGTTTATTTTTATTGAATCTCGGGCATGATGTTACACATATTCATAGTGTGAATGCCAAAAGATGTAAGGTTGATAATGATAGTTCCACATACTTGTGGCACTGCCACCTTGGTCACATTGGTGTCAAACGCATGAAGAAACTCCATGCAGATGGACTTTTGGAGTCTCTTGATTATGAATGATTTGACACGTGCAAACCATGCCTCATGGGCAAAATGACCAAGACTCTGTTATCTGGAACAATGGAGCAAGCAACCAACTTATTGGAAATCATACATACTGATGTGTGTGGTCCAATGAGCGTTGAGGCTCGCGGTGGCTATCGTTATGTTCTCACCCTCACTGATGACTTAAGTAGATATGTGTATGTCTACTTAATGAAACACTAGTCTGAGACCTTTGAAAAGTTCAAGGAATTTCAGAGTGAGGTAGAGAATCAACGTGATAGGAAAATAAAGTTCTTATGATCAGATCGTGGAGGGGAATATTTGAGTCACGAGTTTGGCACGCACTTAAGGAAATGTGGAATTGTTTCACAACTCATGCTGCCGGGAACACCACAGCGTAATGGTGTGTCCGAACGTCGTAATTGCACTCTATTGGATATGGTGCGATCTATGATGTCTCTTACCGATTTACCGCTATCATTTTGGGGTTATGCTTTAGAGACTGTCGCATTCACTTTAAATAGGGCTCCATCAAAATCCTTTGAGATGACACCGTATGAATTATGGTTTGGGAAGAAACCTAACCTGTCATTTCTGAATGTTTGGGGATGCGATGCTTATGTCAAGAAAATTCAACCTGAAAAGCTCGAACCCAAGTCAGAAAAATGCATCTTCATAAGATACCCCAAGGAAACTATTGGGTATATCTTCTACCTCAGATCCGAAGGCAAGATCTTTGTTGCCAAGAATGGACCCTTTCTAGAGAAAGAGTTTCTCTCGAAAGAAGTAAGTGGGAGGAAAGTAAAACTTGATGAGGTACTGCCTCTCGAACCAGAGAGTAGCGCAGCTCAGGAAGATGTTTCTGTGGTGCCTGTGCCGACTAGAGAGGAAGTTAATGATGAAGATCATGAAACTTCGGATCAAGTTGCTACTGAACTTCGAAGGTCCACGAGGACATGTTCCGCACCAGAGTGGTATGGCAACCTTGTCCTAGAAATCATGTTGCTACACAACGGTGAACCTTCGAACTATGAAGAAGTGATGGCGGGCCCAGATTCCAACAAATGGCTTGAAGCCATGAAATCCGAGATAGGATCCATGTATGAAAACGAAGTATGTACTTTGACAGACTTGCCCGTTGATCGGCAAGCCATAGAGAATAAATGGATCTTTAAGAAGAAGACTAACGCGGATGCTAATGTGACCATCTATAAGGCTCGGCTTGTCGCTAAGGGTTACCGACAAGTTCAAGGGGTTGACTACGATGAGACCTTCTCACCCGTAGCGAAGCTGAAGTCCGTCCGAATCATGTTAGCAATTGTCGCATTCTATGATTATGAGATATGGCAAATGGACGTCAAAATAGCATTCCTTAATGGTTTCCTTAAGGAAGAATTGTATATGATGCAGCCGGAAGGTTTTGTCGATCCTAAGAATGCTGACAAGGTATGCAAGCTCCAGCGCTCCATCTATGGGCTGGTGCAAGCATCTTAGAGTTGGAACATTCGCTTTGATGGAATGGTCAAAGCGTTTGGGTTTATGCAGACTTATGGAGAAGCCTGTGTTTACAAGAAAGTGAGTGGGAGCTCTGTAGAATTTATCATATTATATGTGGATGACATACTATTGATGGGAAATGATATAGAACTTTTGGAAAGCATAAAGGCCTACTTGAATAAGTGTTTTTCAATGAAGGACCTTGGAGAAGCTGCTTACATATTAGGCATCAAGATCTATAGAGATAGATCGAGACGCCTCATTGGTCTTTCGCAAAGCACGTACCTTGACAAGATATTGAAGAAGTTCAATATGGATCAGTCCAAGAAGGGATTCTTGCCTGTGTTGCAAGGTGTGAGATTGAGCATGGCTCAATACCCGACCTCGGCAGAAGATAGAGAAAATATGAGTGAGGGAGTCCTGGATTAGGGGGTATCCGGACAGCCGGACTATATCGTTTGGCCAGACTGTTGGACTATGAAGATACAAGATTGAAGACTTCGTCCCGTGTCCGGATGGGACTCTCCTTGGTGTGGAAGGCAAGCTTGGCAATACGGATATGTAGATATCCTTCCTTGTAACCGACTCTGTGTAACCCTAGCCCCTCCAGTGTCTATATAAACCGGAGGGTTTAGTCCGTAGGACCAAGAACAACAATCATACCATAGGCTAGCTTCTAGGGTTTAGCCTCTTCGATCTCGTGGTAGATCAACTCTTGTACTACTCATATTATCAAGAACAATCAAGCAGGACGTAGGGTATTACCTCCATCAAGAGGGCCCGAACCTGGATAAACATCGTGTCCCCGGCCTCCTGTTACCATCCGCCTTAGACGCACAGTTTGAGACCCCCTACCCGAGATCTGCCGGTTTTGACACCGACATTGGTGCTTTCATTGAGAGTTCCTCGGTGTCGTCATCATTAGGCTGGATGGCCCCTTCAATCATCGATAGCGATGTAGTCCAGGGTGAGACTTTCCTCCCAGACAGATCTTTGTATTCGGCGGCTCCGCACTGCGGGCCAACTCGCCTGGCCATCTGGAGCAGATCGAGAGTTATGCCCCTGGCCACCAGGTCAGGTTTGGAAGCATAAACCACACAACCGACATCCACGGAGACTTGATCTTCGGCAAATTCGAGCCCTTGCCGAGTGCGCCGCACGGTCACGATGAGCATGATTTAGCTCTACCATCGGACAGTGTTCGGGAGATCGCACCGGTGACCGTTCCGACCCTCAATTCGGAGCCCATTGCGCCATCCAAGGATGGGTGGATAGACCCCGGCACAAAGGCCGCATCTTCAGCGGCGATCGAGCCAAATACCGACCTTACCCTTCACGGGAGCCGTGACGCCGAACTGCCGGACTCTTCCCCGGCCACGGACTCCGAACCGCCTGCGCCCGTGCCTATCGAATCCGACTGGGCACCGATCATGGAGTTGACCTCCGTGGATATCTTTCAGCACTCGCCCTTCGGCGACATACTGAAATCATTAAAGTCTCTCTCCTTGTCAGGAGAGTCCTGGCCAAACTATGTCCGGCAGGATTGGGATGCGGATGACGAAGAAATTCGCCGCCCACCCACCACCCACTTAGTAGCCACTGTTGACGATTTGACCGACATGCTCGACTTTGACTTCGAAGACATTGACGGTATGGACGACGATGTAGGAGACGAACAGGAGCCACTGCCCACAGGGCACTGGACGCCCACTTCATCATATGATGTATACATGGTGGACACACCCAAAGAAAACAACGACGAGGAACGGAAGGACGCAGCGAAGGATCGATCCCTTGAGAAGCAGTCAAAGTGGCGGCGTAAGCGCCGCTCCAAATCCCGCCTCGGCAGAAATAGCGATCATATAGACCCAGCGATAGAGCGGGGTGAGCCAGTGGACGACGAACACGGCATTGAACCACCGTCCGACCACGGCAACACGGAGAATCAAACCGAACAACCTGTCTCCGGCGAAGATAGCAGTCTGGATGACATCACACCGGACAGGCACCCAGAGCAACAGAATCCCCATCAAAGGCTTGTTGCCACTGCAAGGAGTCTGAAAAAGCAGAAGCAAAGGCTCAGGGCTGCACAAGACATACTTAGAATTAGATGGAGTAAAGTACTCAACACCGCAGCAAAGTACGGTGGCAGTCGCCACACAAAGAGCTACCCGAAGCGAAAGCTGCTACCTGAATTCGATGATGAGTCCTTAGAGCCCCCGCAATCAAAAAACAAAACAGCCATCCGGTCGGATAGACGACCTTGTGCCCAACATAGAGCGGAAAACGACGCCGCACACAAGCCAGTAAGCGATCCACGTGAGGACGCGCATCAAAAGGACGGCGCAACCAGATCCATCTACAGGCCAAGCCAGCGCTCTAGCAAGCAATGCAACACAACAAAAATCCGAACACCACGGTACACCCAAATACAGGGGTGCCGCACACCCCCTATGTTTCACCGATGAGGTGCTGGACCATGGATTTCTAGAGGGATTCAAACCCGTAAACATAGAGGCGTACGATGGAACGTCAGAACCTGGGGTCTGGATTGAGGACTACATCCTCCATATCCACATGGCTCGAGGAGACGATCTCCATGCCATGAAGTACTTACCCCTCAAGCTCAAAGGACCAGCACGGCACTGGCTTAAAAGCCTCCCTGAAAACTCCATTGGAAGCTGGGAAGAGCTCGAGGACGCTTTTCGAGCAAATTTTCAAGGGACCTATGTCCTACCGCCGGATGCAGACGATTTAAGTCACATAACTCAATAGCCCGGAGAGTCAGCCCGAAAGCTTTGGAACAGGTTTCTCACTAAAAAGAACCAAATAGTCGACTGTCCGGACACCGAAGCCTTAGCAGCTTTCAAGCACAGCGTTCGAGACGAATGGCTTGCCAGACACCTCGGCCAAGAAAAGCCGAGAACAATGGCAGCATTAACAAGCCTCATGACCCGCTTTTGCGCGGGCGAGGACAGCTGGCTAGCCCGATGTAGCACCAGCGACCCAATTACATCTGAAGTCAGGGATGGAAATGGGAAGCCACGACGCAGCAAAAACAATCGCCGGAATAAAGAAGACGGCCCGAAGAGCAAAGCGGTAAACACCGAATTCAGAAGCTCTCGGCCAGGTCAGCAAAAGCTGCCCTCCATAGGCAACAGAGACAAAATATCCAGCCTAAACAAGATTCTAGACAAAATATGTCAGATCCACAACACCCCCGATAAACCTGCAAATCATACCCATAGAGAATGTTGGGTCTTGAAGCAGTCCGGCAAGCTCAACGCCGAACACAAGGGGCAGGATACACCAAGCGAAGACGAGGACGAGCCTCGCAAGCAAAGCACAGGGGAACAGAAGAAATTCCCACCAGAAGTCAAAACAGTAAACGTGTTACACGTGATGAAGGGGAGAAACAAAGTGGCACTCCTAGAGACACATGCCCCAGGGCCTATGACCGCGGAGTTCTGCCACTGGTCATCCCAACCGATCACCTTTGACCATCGGGATTACTCGGCAAGTATCTGGCATGTAGGATGGGCTGCCTTGGTGCTAGACCTGATAATTGACGGATACCACTTCACACGAGTCCTGATGGACGGCGGCAGTAGTTTAAACCTGATATATCAGGACACAGTCCGCAAAATGGGGATAGACCCAACAAAAATCAGCCATAGCAATACTACCTTTAAAGGAGTAACGCCAGGCCCAGAAGCCCATTGCACGGGCTCCCTGCTACTAGAGGTTATATTCGGCTTTCCCGATAACTTCCGTAGCGAAAAGTTAACCTTCCACATCGCTCCGTTCCACAGTGGCTATGAAGCACTACTCGGACGTGAAGCTTTCGCTCGCTTTAACGCAATACCGCATTACGCTTCCCTCATGCTTAAGATGCCCGGTCCACGTGGCATCATTACAGTAAATGGAAATATTGAGCACTCCTTGCGCGCGGAAGACCGCGCGGCTGCCTTGGCAGCCGCACACTAAACGGCCTCACCAACTAGAGCATCTCACAGGTTGTTAAGACCACGGATGCGGTTAGACGAGTCTAGTGTAGCTATATATAATTGATACAGGTTTGATGGCTATACCCCTATAACAATACAAGGGGCTCAACGCGCGTAAACAAGTGGCAATTAGGCTCAACTTTACTCATCTTGAACTGTACATGGTTTATTTAGTATAACCTACCTTTTGCACGACAACTTTTCAGCTAAGTTCCTCTCTTTTACAGATGACCATTGTGCTACACCCGTCCAGAATACGGCACAATGGAGACACAGGCACAGACGTGCAGCAGGGACCCGTTCCAAGGATTCTTTTTAGATTAAGACCCTGTGTAAACCTTTTTTACTGTCTCTTTTTGATACACATCCCCCGGATTCTTAGTACAATTGAGAAGGATGCTGACATATTGGCATGTGGCCACATCAGAATATTGCACGTACCTAGACACCAGGGGCTTATTACAAAGGGCACTGTTTAGCCCGGTTTACATCATAAAGACCGAATACCTTAGGGAGTGTTCGGCATCGCGAGTTTGGCCTTATATGCATCAGCTCCGAATCATGTCTTTGGTCAAATGTTGGCTTTGCCCGGATCCTGTGTTTTGCTTGCTTATATTCCGCTCTATCGGCTAAGGCGGCACCAGGAGAACTACTGCGATTGTGCCCTGGTTCATCCGGACGAGCACCTCAGTACAGAAAGCCGAAAACTGACTGTCATGATATAGCATGAGACTGGTCAACCACTCGATGACCTAGCGGAATCTTCGGGATTCCTCCGCCTTAACGAAGGGTCGTTTCCCGGCCAAGCATGTACACGCCCCGAATTCGGATGAGCGCGGAGCCACCAGGGGCTATATAGTAGCCCCACTGTCAAACAACTCTGGCTAAGTGAAAGTGTTAAAGCATTATAGTCCGATTGCCTAGTTCGCTATGCTATCACCTCCTTAATGGACCAAGACATTGGATCAAGTGTGAACATGCGTCTTCTGCGAGCACCCCCGCATTATATGCGTGGGGGCTGAAGCCGACGACTGCCATCTTTCAGGTTATATACATATATACATAAACGACCGCACAGGAGGTATTATAATTCTTTCAGGCACAAGTATAAAATAGCCTTTACAATTAAGTAAAACATTATTTTTCAATGGGAATACATGTCATTAGAACATCATATTCTTCGAGCACTGCGCTTCTATTGAACGAGCGCCCTCAAGAACTTCTCAAAAGTAGTGCTCGGCTGGTACTCGGCTCTCGTCAAATCTTGGGTTGCAATGGCGGTGGCCTCCATCTCCGCCCAGTATGTCTTCACACGGGCAAGGGCCATCCGCGCACCCTCTATGCACGCCGAACTCTTCAACGCGTTGATGTGTGGCACTGTACCAAGGAACTGCTGCACCAAACTAAAATAACTGTTCGGCTTTGGCCTTTCTGGCCACAGATGATCCACAACAGACCTCATGGCGAGTCCGGACAACCTATTCAGCTCGGCCCATTCAGCCAACCGATCACTCAATGGAAGCAGACGCTCTGGAACATTAAATTTTGACCAGAACAACTTTTCCACTTCGCGATCTTTTTGATCTCGGAAGTATTCGGCCGCATCGGCAGCACTCGCCGCTAAGTCCAGATATGCGTCCGCAGAACTCCACAGCCGGTCCAAGGGGCATACCTAGGATCTCCGAACTTCATCCGCAGCATAAAGGGATTCCCAACCACGATATACCTGTCTTGACGCAGCTCCTCCATCGCTCTCATTGCAGAGCGGGTGTCTTTGGTCGCCATCGTGGCCTTCTCCAAGTCTGTCCTCTTCGCTCGATCTTCCTTTTCAAGAAGCTCGTAATGGTCAGTGGCATTCTTCAATTCCACAGCCATCCTGGCTATCTCCTCCTTGCTTTGGCAGTGAGCAGCCTGTTCAGCTTTCATCTCCTTAATTTCCTTTAGGGCAGCCGCATCGCTTTTCCTGGCTTGTTCTTTGGCTCCGGCAAGTTCCGCCCGAAGGTTCTCCACGGCCGCAGCTCCATCTGCATTCACACACATGTTATAGATACTGGCATCATGCTCCTCTTCCATTGTCGCTGGAGGAATCACATACCCTGTGCCTCGTCAAGCCCCTTGTTGACAAGTACGATGTCGGCATCTGCCACATCAAGCTGCCACTTTAGCTCGGCAAACTCATCAGTCCGGCTGGCCACCGGACCCTCCGTCACCTGCATATTAAGGCGGCACAGTTATTCCTGGAACTATCTACACATGGCACATCTAAAAATGTGCGGTACTGTCAAAAATGTACATCATTTTGCGTACCTCAAAACCCGTCAGTAGACTCATAAAGGCTTCATGCAACCCGCTTTCGGCGGTCGAAATCCTTTCAATCACCGTACCCATCAACGTGCGGTGCTCTTATGAGATAGCCGCTTGCTCTAGCAGATCCCTCAGTACGTCCGACCGCACACCAGACAGTGCCGGACTCTTTCGATTGCTCTCTTCAAGAGCCGGATACTAAGGACTTCGGGTGGCCATAGGATTGCCTTCTGGCCTTGCCGAATCAGGAGAAACCCTCCGCGATGACACCTCGGGGTCGCCCGCCTCATGAGGCGGTATGGCAGGGGGAGGCGTTTCGCTCTCCATCATCTCTGGAAGAAGATCCCCTGAAGACGAGCTCTGCTGAGAAGGGCTAAGATTCAAAGTGCAAGATAAATGCTTCGGTTATTTTCCTCAGAAGTAAAGCGAGGTATTTTCATTATTAAGTACCCTTTTACTTACAGCTCGGTGGAGGGCTGATCCCCTTGAGGGCATAGTGCGGCCGGGGTAGCCCCCGGGGCAGGACCCTCCGGCGAAGATTTCTTCCCCCGTTTGGAGACCATTGTCTCCGGTACTCGGAGGCGGTCCTCTTCCTTCCCTGGGGAGAGGAAGTTTCAGTCCCTCCTCCCCGGCTAACCTCCTTCGCGGAGGCGCTAGCCTCCTTGTTCCCCCCTTTATCTTCTCCTAAGGGCGCTTGATAAGGCGCGATCTCCAGCATCCTGGTTAGCACGGGATTTGGTGAGGTCTCAGGGAGGGGGGCCGGACACCTGATCAACTTTTCCTTCGCTATCCAATCCTGGTCAAAGAGCGGCTTTTTAGGGCGATGTTGCGATAAGTAAACGGACAGTGTGTTCGAATGCGGGGCTACTTACTTGGGCATCCGGGCGATTGCAGCTCAGACCTGCATCCTCAGTGATGTCCGGAAACATTATTTGTGGTCTGAAGAACAATTTGTACATCTCCTCGGGCGTCATGCCGATGAAGTGTTGGATAGCTCGCGGTCCCTTCGGGTTGAACTCCCACATGCGGAGGGGACGGCGTTTGCAAGGCTGGACTCAACAAAATAGCATAACTTGCACTACCATAACCAGACTGAAATCTCTCTCAAAGAGATCTCGGATACGGCTTTGCGGTATTGGCATGTCCTTGGCTGGACCCCAGCTCAGCCCCCTGCTGATCCATGACATCATTTGTGGTGAGGGTCCTGAGCGAAAGGTGGGGGCAGCTACCCACTTGGCACTTCAGGGAGCTGTGATGTAGAACCACTCCCGCTGCCACAATCCGGACACCTCTGGGAAGCTACCCTTAGGCCATGGAGCGTCACCGATTTTGCTTATTGAAGTACCTCCGCACGCTGCGTGTTGCCCCTCGATCATCTTCGGCTTCACATCGAAGGTCTTGAGTCACAGGCTGAAGTGAGGGGTAATGCGGAGGAAGGCCTCACATACGCCAATAAATGACGAAATGTGAAGAAGGGAATCCGGGGCCAGATCGTGAAAATCTAGCCCATAATAGAACATAAGACGCTTAACAAAGGGATCCAGAGCGAGGCCTAGTCCTCGGAGGAAGTGGGAGACGAACACGACGCTCTCGTTGGGTTCGGGAGTAGGGACGACTTGCCCTCAGGCAGGCAGCCGATGCGAAATTTCGGCGGTCAGATATCTGGCCTCTCTCAACTTCTTGATGTCCTCCTCCGTGATGGAGGAAGGCATCCACCGACCTTGAAGGTTGGATCCAGACATAGTTGAAGGTCCGAAGTGCCTAAACATGAGCTTTGGGTGTTGGAACTCGAGGCGGGAGGCGGATTCGATTAAGATCGAGAGGAAAAAGCCTTGTCCCTTTTATAAAGAGGGTGAATATCAAGTGTCCTCCTCGTGGCCGTTTGGGACTTGCCTAAGATCTAGGAGTCCTACCAATAGGCACGGTTAGGTTACCCACGTCCGTATTTATGAGAATCCCAGAATAAAGGGGACACGATATCTGCTTCGACAAGACGTGCCAAAGAAACCGCCTCGCGAAACACGCTGAGATGGGTTATGGAAAACGATTCGAATAAAGACCTGGCTGTGGTGTGATGTCACACTACGGGGTACGTCGGCAGATTAGATTTGTGGAAATATTATTCTCTCTACGGTGGTATGTGGAACTCGTTTTGCAGAGCCGGACACGATCCTCGTGTTCAAAATCTTCTATGAAGTATTCGGAGGAGGAACCCACCTTGCAATGTCGAAGACAACCTGCGCGCCGGACTCATCGTCATTGAAGCCTGGTTCAGGGGCTACTGAGGGAGTCCTGGATTAGGGGTATCCGGACAGCCGAACTATATCCTTTGGCCGGACTGTTGGACTATGAAGATGCAAGATTGAAGATTTCGTCCCTTGTACGGATGGGACTCTCCTTGTCGTGGAAGGCAAGCTTGGCAATACGGATATGTAGATATCCTTCCTTGTAACCGACTCTGTGTAACCCTAGCTGTCGGTGTCAAAACCGGCGGATCTCGGGTAGGGGGTCCCGAACTGTGCGTCAAGGCCGGATGCTAACAGGAGACAAGGGTCACGATGTTTTTACCCAGGTTCGGGCCCTCTCGATGGAGGTAATACCCTACTCCTGCTTGATTAATATTGATGATATGGGTAGTACAAGAGTAGATCTACCACGAGATCAAGGAGGCTAAACCCTAGAAGCTAGCCTATGGTATGATTGTTGTATATGTATTGTATCTCTATCGACTAGCCTGGCCTCGGTTTATATAATGCACCGGAGGCCTAGGATAACAAGAGTCCTAGCCGAATACGCCAGTGGGGAGAAGTCCTTGTCTTGATCGCCAAGTCTTGTGGAATCTTCCTTGTATGCGGTAGCCGTCCGAACTGGCCCATGAGTATACGGCCAAGGGGGTCCTCGGCCCAATCTAATAGATCGGGAGACGACGTGGTGAGTACCCCCTAGTCCAGGACACCGTCAGTAGCCCCCTGAACCGGTCTTCAAGTTAGGGACGCTCCTCGATTCTTCCGAACTGTTCTTCATCTTCGGTTACCGGTCTTGAAAACTGGTTCAACAAATCTTCTTTATCTTCGATCTTGAGGATTGCCGAAATGCATTCGACGAGTTTACACGTCGGGTATCCGAGGAGCCCCTTTAAGTTTCCGGCCTTTATCAGTGCCTTGTTTATTTTTATGCCGCACCTCGGGTTTGAAGTTGTTCCCGGGAGGCAGGGTCCTCTTGCGTCCGAGCTCCAACGCCAGACTGCATTCGAGGTATCTTTTGTAGCCGAGCACCAACGCCGAACCGCTTCCCATCTCTAGCACCGGAATGTATCCGAGCTCCAACACCGGACTATGTATCTGAGCTCCAACGCCGGACTGTATATCTGAGCTCCAACGCCGAAATATATCCGAGCTCCAACGCCGGACTGTGTCCAGGCTCCAATGCCGGACTATATCCGAGGTGTCGTAAATCACCTTGGTTCAAAGAAGTTTGAAGGAGTTTAGCCGAGCTTAATGCCGAAAATTCCCTCTATGGAGCCAGCCACTAGCGCCCGAGCTTTATGCCGGACTGCTTCCGAGGTGGTGCACCACCCCGAATGTGGGCCGATTTTTTGTCAATATTTTTTATTGGTGCAATTTATTCTCTGCCGAGATATATAGCCAGTAGCCCTCAAGGTGTGTATCGGTTAAAACCCGAGATGCACACGAAGGATGACATAAGACCGCTGATCCCAGTAGCCGCTGAGACTCAGGTTGATTTGTAAAATCGGCCTGAGGATCAAGTCCTAGCTCGGGAGAATACTTCGGGACACTAAAAGCGGCGTGCTCAGTCCTCGAGACTCAGGTTGGGTGCGGCCGACCAACCTGAGGATCAAAATCTCCTCGGAAACTATATTGCACATAAAATTTTCTGCATTGGACAAGCAATGCAGTAGCCCTCGAGACACTGGTCGGGTGGCAACACCGGATCAGGGGCTCAATGTGCCCCTTTAATATTTGTAAATAATAAGCCCGAAGCCTAGTAGCCCCCGAGCCTTAATGCGGGCACAGGTGGCCGAATTAAGGATCAATATCCATAGTAAAATCACAAATTATGTGTAATGACTCTATATATCCAAGTACTTTACGTCATTAACGCTCGGATCCGCATTGTACAAAACTTTGTTGACCGACCATCGGCTTCCACCTCCTTGGCCAGTAGCCGAGGAGTGTTTGTCCTACTTTATAAAGCCTTTATGAGGGCAAAGATTTACGACAAACAAGGCAATCTGGCCACACGGTTTTATAAACAAAGGTACGCAGAGAGATATGTTATATTACTGTTTAACAGAAGAAATGTATTCCAAAGAAAATAGTCCCGCTATCGGTTCCTTTCTTTGGGTTGTCATGCTAAGCATGATCATGAAACCTCGGCTCGAATGTAAGAGCAAAATATCAAGGATTTAGTTTGGGAGGCCAGTTAATAGCCCCCGGTAGTGTTCGGCGACAGTCGAGGTCAAGCCGTAAACACTTCGGCCAATGTTATGAATGGCCCGTCATAGTCATCGGATCGCTGACCAGTTTACGCTTATTGTGACAGTCAGTTTTTGGATTTCTCCACTAAGGTGCTTAACCATGTGAGCTGGAAGCACAATCGCAGTGGTTCTCCCTTTGCATGCCTAGCCGAACAAAACGGAACATAGGAAGCAAGTGCAGGAGCCGGGCAACCCAACTATTGACCGAAGACACAATTCGAAACCGATGCATATATAGCAATATCTGAGAATGTTTTTGCCGAATCCCTAAAGGTGTCCGGCGTTGTACTGCGAGACTAATGCTGGAAAAGCACAAATAGTTTAAAAGTGCCAAAAAGCTTGGAAAACCAAGAAACGTCAGTAAAAACATGACGTCCGAACAAGATCAAGTGTTCGGTGCCAATCCGAAAATTGGTCTTAGAAAAAAGAAGTGCTTCTGTTGTCCTTTAACATGACACATCCTATCTCAAGACTTCGAGCGGGTCAGCCTACGGCTTCAACCTCCTATCCCGAGGGCGGAGTACTTCTCATTAGGCCAGTTTAGCAAACTAAACTCTAGCGGCTTTGAGAGAGAAATTAGGCTCCCCGGCTAGTGACCGCACACTCGCGTCGAAAAAGGGAGTGATAAATAATAATAATAGAACTTTGCAACGACTGAGAAGAAGAACACTTATCATAAAACGGCTCAAATAAACTTAAGAGCCCCCAAGTGACTTGGGTAGAAGAATGATTGCATGTACCGAAGTACTTATATCATATCTATGTTCAACCGAACTTTAAACGCGTCTTAACTAACCGTCGGCTTCTCCCTCTTCGGTTAAGGACCGAAAAGTGTTATGTACTCCATCGGTCGAGAATATCGACAGTGTTTCCAATAACCAGGCAATCAGGCCATAAGGCTGTAACAGACAAAGCGCGCTCAAGGAACTTATGCTATATTACTGCGAAGAGTAAGAAGCATCTTTGAAGAAAATAGTACCCCCACCGATACCTTTCTTCGGTGCTCAATGTTATTATGAGACTTGTGCAATAGATTTTTTGTACTCATGAGTTCCGTTGTGTGCCGACCATCATTGAATAACTATAAGAGCGCTAGCTTTCGGCTTCACCCAGTCTGAGGTCCAGCTCGGGTGACCCGATCGTGACAATCGCAAAGGTGCTCCCTTTACTCCCTAGCCGAACAATCGGGAACGTAGGGGTAAACACAGGAGCGAGGCAACCCAGCTTGCAAATCGCTTAAGTCAATGTGGTGCATATTGTGGCGTAATACACGAACAAGGAACGAAGCCATACAAGTATAATCATATGCAACAGGAAAAGCTTCATAAAGGAAGCCCCCAAGTAAACGAGGTATTTGAATTTATGCGTCACAAACAAAGTTTGGACAAGGAAATTTTTTAGAAGCAACTTTTTTCCAAAAAAGTATAATGCTTGGTCAAACCGAGCACAAGTTAGAAATTAAAGCTTTGAGCATGAAAGCGACTTAGCTGGTTAATGTGTTCGGTATTGATGACGCGGTCCGAGCTTGATGCGGGGCAAGGTTCCATCCCCCAAGCTGGTCCCGAGGTGGCGGAGCGGAGAGCTCGACACGCCGAAGTGGTGACATAGCACGGTCAATGCAGACCGGCAGAGTGACGCCGAAGTCCCCGGATCATTTTCCTGTGCACGAAAAATAGTGCAAACCGGAGATAATAGTAATAATGATAAATTAAAAAAATGTTGCATAATAAATAATTTATGAAAAGTGAGGAATAGAAGAAATATGGCCTGGCGCCGAAGTCAATGTCGATGCAGGGCGTCGGCGTGATGTAGTAAAGGCGTGGCAAAGCCTGAATTCACAGGTCGGTCCGAGCTCCGGATGCGGCGTTCGCCGGACTATGTACGGAAACTGATCGAACCACCACGCGACCGTCGTTAATGCGGTCACCATTTGATAGACCTATGTACATATCATGGACAAACCAGAGTAATAATTACATGGGAAAAAATGAACCCAAACAAGCAAAAAATATTGAGGTTAATATCACCTGGTTTATTTGTTGTAGCCATCCGAAGGAAGGTGATTCCCAAAATTGGGACTCGCTCCGCACACCCATTGCCTGATGGGCGATAAAACGATGGCATGGCAATGCTGGTAAAGGTTGACTCGCCGAGGCAGGGCCCTCGGCCCAGCTAACGTGACGGAGCTGGTCGGCTAGTGACGCCGAAGTGTCCGGAGTAGGTTGATGAAGAGATGGCGAAGCCCCCGGTCCAGCCGAGATGTCGAAGCCTCGATGTCAGCCGATGAGTCGAAGTAGGTCGGCGTGATGGACACCAGCTTCAAGAAGCAATAGTGCGGCCCTATCAATGCAGGTCGTGACGTGGTCGATGCCGGCTTGATGAAGCGACCGTGCGGCGGTGCCGGTATGCCCGCTCCGTGTAATCCGCGGGGCGGCGATGTTGGTGATGATTTATCCTTCGCGATGCCGGACTCTTGTTCGGCTTGCCGAGATGATGATCCGAAAAGGTTGAGCTCGGCTCAACAAAGTGACGCCGTGTCTAGCGCAGGTCGGCAGCCGTGGAGTAATATTGCCGGACTGGTTTGACACCAGCATGATGTTGAAAATCATGTTCAAAAGATATTAAATTTAGTGGGATGTTTTCGGCAACAAAACACAATACCCCATACAAAACTTCCTTCAAAAGGGATGTCTGAAATCCTGTTCATAAAAAAGATGAACTCGGGTCGGACTCGTTTTCGTGCAGAAAACAGATCCGAAAAGTGATGCACTAATCGGAAGGTTCCCGGAGTTTGGACGGTCGGATCAAGCTGAAATTTTGAGAGGTGGTAGATACAGGAATTCCGCAGCCGATCAACGGTTGGATCTTTTAAAGGACGTTCGAGCTAGAAGATGGACACCACGCCCTAAACTCATCCAAATTCCCGTCCAGATTTGACAGGGCTCCGGTATACCGTGGATTGCCAAAGATTCGTTCATCGGAACACGATGAAATTTTCCAGGGTTGTTGTAGACACAATTCCGCACAATTCCACCAAAGCGATCGTCAAAGAGATACTCCAGGAGGTGGTGGCGGCAGATACGAGTTTGCTGTCCAGAAAAACAGCACGGTCGCTTGAGGGCAATGTTGACGTTGAGCCCCCGAGCTCCATAGATGATTCCTCCGTGATCTTGATAGAGATCGGAGTTGATGTTTGATGAAGGCCCTCATCCGAACATGGTGATCCGAACACGGGGCGTAATTCTTGGTCGAACCAAGGTGACCAGTCGAGCTGGTGGCGAAGATGCCGAAGTCGCAATTGATCTGCAGGCGAGCCATCGATCCTTTTGTCGATCACACAGCGGAACTCTCAATGAAAGCACCAATGTCGGTGTCAAAACCGGCGGATCTCGGGTAGGGGGTCCCGAACTGTGCGTCAAGGCCGAATGGTAACATGAGACAAGGGACACGATGTTTTTACCCAGGTTCGGGCCCTCTCGATGGAGGTAATACCCTACTCCTGCTTGATTAATATTGATGATATGGGTAGTACAAAAGTAGATCTACCACGAGATCAAGGATGCTAAACCCTAGAAGCTAGCCTATGGTATGATTGTTGTATATGTATTGTATCTCTATCGACTAGCCTGGCCTCGGTTTATATAATGCACCGGAGGCCTAGGATAACAAGTGTCCTAGCCGAATACGCCGGTGGGGAGAAGTCCTTGTCTTGATCGCCAAGTCTTGTGGAATCTTCCTTGTATGCGGTAGCCGTCCGAACTGGCCCATGAGTATACGGCCACGGGGGTCCTCGGCCCAATCTAATAGATCGGGAGACGACGTGGTGAGTACCCCCTAGTCCAGGACACTGTCACTAGCCCCCTCCGGTGTCTATATAAACCGGAGGGTTTAGTCCGTAGGACCAAGAACAACAATCATACCATAGGCTAGCTTCTAGGGTTTAGCCTCTTCGATCTTGTGGTAGATCAACTCTTGTACTACTCATATTATCAAGAACAATCAAGCAGGACGTAGGGTATTACCTCCATCAAGAGGGCCCGAACCTGGGTAAACATCGTGTCCCCGGCCTCCTGTTACCATCCGCCTTAGACGCACAGTTCGGGACCCCGTACCCGAGATCCGCCGGTTTTGACACCGACAATGAGTGTCATCCCCTATGCCTCAGCCATAGGCTCTATTATGTGTGCCATGATGTGTACCAGACCTGATGCGAACCTTGCCGTAAGTTTGGTAGGGAGGTACCAAAGTGATCCCGGTATGGAACACTGGACAGCGGTTAAGAATATCCTGAAGTACCTGAAAAGGACTAAGGATATGTTTCTCGTTTATGGAGGTGACGAAGAGCTCGTCGTAAAGGGTTACGTCGATGCTAGCTTCGATACAGATCTGGATGACTCCAAGTCACAAACCGGATACGTGTATATTTTGAATGGTGGGGCAGTCAGCTGGTGCACTTGCAAGCAAAGCGTCGTGGCGGGATCTACATGTGAAGCGGAGTACATAGCTGCCTCGGAGGCAGCACAGGAAGCAGTCTGGATGAAGGAGTTCATCACCGATCTAGGAGTTATTCCCAATGAGTCGGGCCCGATGAATCTCTTCTGTGACAACACTTGAGCTATTGCCCTTGCCAAGGAGCCCAGGTTTCACAAGAAGACCAGGCATATCAAGCATCGTGATGTCTACTACACAACCTTCTTCTTGTAGACGTTGTTGGGCCTCCAAGTGCAGAGGATTGTAGGACAGTAGCAAATTTCCCTCAAGTGGATGACCTAAGGTTTATCAATCCGTAGGAGGTGTAGGATGAAGATGGTTTCTCTCAAACAACCCTGCAACCAAATAGCAAAGAGTCTCTTGTGTCTCCAACACACCCAATACAATGGTAAATTATATAGGTGCACTAGTTCGGCAAAGAGATGGTGATACAAGTGCAATATGGATGGTAGATATAGGTTTTTGTAATCTGAAAATGTAAAAACAGCAAGGTAGCAAATGATAAAAGTGAGCGTAAATGGTATTGCAATGCTAGGAAACAAGGCCTAGGGTTCATACTTTCACTAATGCAAGTTCTCCCAACAATAATAACATAATTGGATCATATAACTATCCCTCAACATGCAACAAACAGTCACCCCAAAGTCACTAATAGTGGAGAACAAACGAAAAGATTCTGGTAGGGTATGAAACCACGTCAAAGTTATCCTTTCTGATCGATCTATTCAAGAATCTGCAGTAAAATAACATGAAGCTATTCTTTCCGTTCGATCTATCATAGAGTTCGTACTAGAATAACACCTTAAGACACAAATCAACCAAAACCCTAATGTCACCTAGATACTCCATTGTCACCTCAAGTATCCATGAGTATGATTATACGATATGCATCACACAATCTCAGATTCATCTATTCAACCAACACAAAGAACTTCAAAGAGTGCCCCAAAGTTTCTATCGTGGAGTCAAGACGAAAACGTGTGCCAACCCCTATGCATAAGTTCATTGAACCCGCAAGTTGATCACCAAAACATACATCAAATAAATCACGTGATATCCCATTGTCGCCACAGATAAGCACGTGCAAGACATACATCTAGTGTTCTCTAATCCTTAAAGACTCAATCCGATAAGATAACTTTGAAGGGAAAACTCAATCCATTACAAGAGAGTAGAGGGGGAGAAACATCATAAGATCCAACTATAATAGCAAAGCTCGTGATACATCAAGATCGTATCACCTCAAGAACACGAGAGAGAGATCAAACACATAGCTACTGGTACATACCCTCATCCCCGAGGGTGGACGACTCCCTCCTTGTCATGGAGAGCACCGGGATGATGAAGATGGCCACGGGAGAGGGATTCCCCCTCCGGCAGGGTGCCGGAACGGGTCTAGATTGGTTTTTGGTGGCTACGCAGGCTTCTGGCGGCGGGACTCCTGATCTATTATGTTCCCCGATATACAGACGGTCTATTCTGCTAATATTAGCAGAATAACTATTCTGCACACCACTTCCGCACTGCACGCTGAACGCAAGTGCACTGCATCTTCTTTATGTTGGGCACTGCAATGCTTCACGGGAGAACTGCTTCATTTTCCGGTGTTCCGCCCACGTGTTCTATGTGGAATCGGGTGTCGCGGGATGATTCAGTTTGTGCCTGCATCTCATTTTAGCTTTATTCTTTCTAATTTACAGGAAAATGTACTAGAGTGCTTGCAAATCGAGGGATTTGGCGGACGAGCTTTCTCTGTTCGTTCGTGTTCGCGTCAGATGTGATTTTTTTGTGCTCGGATGTTGTTACTCAGTAGGAATTGTTTGATTGCGTTCATTTTAATCGGTCCGTTCACTCTATAATTTTTTAATTTTTAGGAGTTAGTTTTCAATTTCTTGCTATTTTGGTTGTGCGGGCGGGTGAGCTTCGTCCGCTCCTCTGTTCTAGTTGATTTTTTTGATTTTTGCCCGTCCACGCGTGTTTGAATATTGTAATTACTGTTGCTGTAGGTTTGAATTCATTGTATTGTGGGTATAATTGTCATTTTTTGAATCGCAGTTTTTAAATGAAAGGTGATGCTGTTCGTCAAGTTGCCATGTCGTCCATGTAAATTTTTGCGGGTGTATTTTTCGATAGTTTAGTGGCTGTACAATTTTTAGGCAAGTTATGGAAGTGCGAGTGAAATTGACACCTCTATCAGTCTATCACATTGTCTGTAGTTTCAGTGCTTTAATTTTATTTGTTGTAGTCGCGGCATACGTTGTAGTGCACTGCATTTTCTTTGGTAGCGTACTTCTTTGTAGCTGTATTACAGTGGTTATGGCTGTTTATGAGATTTCTCCTTTTCTTAAACTACATTCTATGTTCTAGATGACTGCATAATATGCATTTCTGTACTGCATTAGCAGTGTTGTTAATTTTCTATTCTGCTATTAGAATGGATGGTCCATGATACGCTTGTGTTAGCTGAATAGTTATTATAAGATTTTTTTTGAACTGCATACTATGATAATTGTTTTTGAACATCGTATGTTAAGTGCAAAGTTTCTACCATTTGCATTTCCTTGTTACTGTTTCAGATGGCTGCCTTTTGTTATTATTAGTACCACACTATGTGTTCGAGAGAACTGCATTACTGCCAATAGCAACTTTGTCTAAAAAGGATGATAAAATGACATAGTTGAGGTTGCATACTTTAAATAGGCATCGTTCAAATTGTCTGTTGGACATAATTTTAAAAGCATACAGCATAAGCAAAGCATTAGAAATATTTGTTGCTTCATATTAGACAGCGTGGAGTGCAAATATTGTAAACTTGATGGAGTCTTCTTCTTTGTAGAAAAAGACCATGGCCACTTCTCCGGCCTCAAAGCCATTCTGGGAGACAAAATCTTTCCAACCAGTAGTTATGTTGATGCAGTCTTCAGAGTCGATGTGGTAGTCAGCTTCCATGTCTCCATAGCCATTCTTGTGTTCTGTGTCCAAAGTAAGCTTCCCTGAACTCGGAGCATGAAATTTTATTGTGGATGGCAGTTTTTGCATATTGTAATGGGTGGAAGAAGAATTTGTAAGTAAACAACAAATGTTTTTGTTTTATACTTAGTACGATTTGTTTATGTTTACTTAAATAGTTACATACATATGATTGTATTTTGTAAAGTAGTTGCAATGTATGAACAAACTTATATACGCAATTGACTCCTAGTTTTACTAGGATATATATTATACTGCAACATGTGTGCACTGCAATGTCAGTAACAGCGTACTTCTCCAGCATGTTAAGATAACTGCAACTTATCTACTGACCGTTTTTTTATACATATGTCGATACATGGTGTGGTACTGAAGAAAGATAGGTGGAAGCATCTAGTCTTAATAGCTAACAGATCTGAACAAGAATACAAATTCTGTTTTGTATTTTTGTTGATATTACTGAACAAATTGATTGAACTATATATTCAGATGTGTATTTGCAGTCTAGATTATGTGCAAAAATTGTGAGTGGAAAAACATACTCAACTTTCCTGTAGATCTGCGGTTGTGAGGCGATGAAGAAATGGCGCACGAAACCCCTTGTTGGGTATCATCAGGCAGCCGAGCATGCTGCGCCACTCGGTGTTGGTGAGTTGTAGGCCTTCTGCGTAGACGCATGTGTCCGCTACGGGAGCCATCCTTGCCAAGCACCCGCACTTACAGTCCATGGCGGGTTCAGTGGAATTCCAGAGAAGAGCTGTGGATGGGATGAACCCTAGATCTACAATTTGAGGAAAATGAGGAACGGGGGGAGGAGTTGTGTTAGTCTGTAGCACGAATGGATAAGTTTTTATGCAACCAATCAAGCAATGGAAGTAACAAATGGTGTGGTTGGCGTTAGGTGGTGGATTGGGTGTTATTTAGTGAACACGAATGCATTTAAGAAGCAACATGACTGCTTACTTGAAAATAGCGAACTGCATTGTCATATCACGGCGAACTACGAACGCGTGGTTGGGCCTGTGTTTGTGTATGGTATGTAGCATTTTTTTATTTTCAGTGGCCTCTCTTTTTTTTTGGCCCTGTGTTCTAGTAGTGAAGACGCAATTGGGCTCAGGTCGGCCTGTGAGCACACGGCTGGTTCCCGGTGCGCTGTGTGCAGTCTAATGTTTAGTCCCACCTCACCCGCGGAAGGCGCGGCCGACATGTTTATAAGCGGTGGCAAGGCATCTGTGTCGAATTCCTCTTGTTACTTATTTGGGCGCTTAAACACGGCGCTCGCAGCTGTATGCTCTCTGACCTGTGGGCCCATGTGTGGCCGGCCCCATGCACTGTGACTCAGAACGACTCGCCTTCTGTGGGCGCAGACCTATTACGAGACTGGCTGGGGCCGGTGCCACCTGGGTGGTTTTTTTTTTCTTTTTTATTTTTCTTTCTTAGGTGTTTTTTTCAATGTCGGGAGCTTGCACTGCATTGATCAGGGTTCTGTACTGCATGTGTACGCATTACGTACTGCATGTACAGTTGCCATTTTTTTTGTTTCCGTCTTTTTGCTATTATGTAATCTTTTTTCCCAATGTATGGGAGTGCACTGCTTAGTAAATCATACGCGTAATGCGTTGATTATGGTTCTGTACTGCATGTTCATATATTTCTGTACTTAATTGATTGTTTACGTGTTTTCGTTTTTCATTTTCTGGTTTTGCTCTTATGTATTCTTTTTTCAAATTTAGGTTCGTGCACCGCTTTGTTGGGTATGTTAAGACTTCATTGGACAGATTTTGTACTGCATTCGTACACAACTTGCACTGCATGCGTCATGTTTGCACACTGCAACTCTTTTTTCATTTTCTGCACTGCTCGAATCTAATGATACATTAGCAGATAACAGAAAACAAATTATCACAGATATTCTGTACGACAATTTCATCACCAGCAAGCTAAGTTGAACAGAAAGCAAACTAACATAATCAGAGTTCATCATTACAAAGCGATTGTGCATGGCAAGAAAACTAGGTTCAGCACACAAGCAAACTAATGATACATAAGCAAACAACAGAAAGCAAATTTGATGATAATTCTAAAAGAACGCTGACATTGTTGGCTCCTGGCCGGCACCATCTTCTTCTTCACCAGTCAGGCTCTCCCCATCCCTAGCTGCTCCTGGCGCGCTTCTTGGGGGGCTCCTTCTCCAGCCTGGCATGGCGAAGGCCATCCTGGGTGAGGGTGATGCGGTTCCATATCTCGTACGCTGCGTAGGCGTCCTTTGCCGTGTACTCGATGTGCCTCCTGGACAGAGGCAGGATGGCCCAGCGCTGGTGCTCGTCGTTGGTGATCTTCTTCTTCATGTTGTTGTAGTAGTCGTCGATGAACACGCCGGAGACGTCTCCGAGGGAGTCCAACGGCTTGGTTGCCTTGGGCACCCTCCAATCCTTCTGGATGTCGACGAAGTTGGCGACCTCCAGTTTGACGCGCTCCAGCCTGGTTTTGTCGCCGTCGATGGAGAAGCCTACAAAGGTGTACCTGGGGTCGGCGGGGAAGTTGTCGAAGACGGTGCACCTTTCACTGTCGCTCATTTGGAAGAGCAGCACCAGGTGATTCTTGCCGATGGAGAGCTGGCAGAGGGCGGGTTTCTGCGTCGCTTCAGGGTCGTTGTCATACTCGAGATCAATGCCGACGATCTTGTGGCGCTGGAGGCTGAGGTGGCGCCCGTACTACGCAAGGGTGATCGCCATCTGCTTCCTGTTGTTGGTGTGGATGACGTGCAACTTGGTGTTGCCATGCGCCTCCACGGCGTTGTCGCCCTTGTACTCGTCGATGAACGTCATCGCTGGTGGCAAGGCTTGGTGCTTTTGGTGGGAGCGCAATGGATACTTGTGTTGTTTGTGGATGAGAAGGCCTTTGGCAGGGGTCTGAATTTAAGGGGAGGGCGCGGGGTGGGATGGCCTCGTCGGATGAACTGCATGATCGCGCTGATTATGCGGTTGTGCGGATCGTGGGTTGGTTTTTGCATCTGTGATCGTGGGCTTGTGGCGATGGAACTGCTCCGATCGGGTGGATGTATGCGAACGTGGGTTTTTTTAAGGTGGGTTTGTTTTATTTTTGATCAGGACATTTTTTTAACCACCGCCTTTTTCTATGCGAACGGGCATTTTGTCATGTTTTATAGATGTATACTGCGTGACAACATAACTGCATTGATTACACTTACGCACTGCGTTGCATACAAATCATAACTGCAACATTGTATACATGTGTGTACTTCATCATTTTTTGCGTGTCTTTGCTATATGCTTCGGCGGTCTGCATTGCGCAACGGAATGCACTGCATACTTCTACCGCACCGTACTGCATCTTGTTTTTGCCGGTACTTATCGCAGCCCCTTGCACGGGACGGGTAGGGAAATGGGAGGGAGGGGTGGGGGGCCACTTTTTTTGAACTTATTGTTTTTTCTTAGTCGGTTTTGTTGGGCTTGTGTTCGTGTAGTTCAGAGACGCATGTACGTTGTCAAATTTTGTGTGGATGGGGCTGGTATCATTTGGGTGATCAGTTTTTATTCTTTGTATGCTTTTTAATGTCGTGGAGTGCACTGCTTTTTGGTAAATCATCGGTGCACTGCATTGATCATGGTTATGTACTAGATGTGAACTTCATTCCTTACTGCATGTATAGTTCTCATTTTTGTTCTTATGTTTTTACTTTTTTGTAATCTTTTTTTTTGAATGTACGGGACTGCACTGCTTAGCAAATTACGACTGTACTGCATTGTTTATGATATTGTACTGCACGTTCATGTACATGCGCACTGCGTTTACTTTTTCCGCGTTCACGTTTTTCTTCATCCCGAAAAAGAAATCCATAATGGCGTACTACATCCCGTATAGAAATGCATTGCATTTTTCCAGCAGTGCGTACTGCATTTGTTTTTTTGCCTATGCTTACTTCACTGTACGGGAGGTTTAAGGGGAGAGAGGAGGGGGGGCACATTTTTTTGTGTGGCATTTAATTGAAGGTAGACTTTTTTTTGGATGTGTTTTCTTAACATGCATTTTGTTTTTTATTTTAACTTTTTTTACGAACTATATGTATTTTATTTGTTGTTTTACCGTTTGAACTTCATGATTCTTCACAGAGAACTGCATCATGTTTTTTTGTTGTTTTTTAGTAATATGTGCGTTTTGATGTAGACTGGCTTATTTTGTCCGGGCTGTTTTTGGGCCGGCCCGTTATTTGTGACCCTTTTTGCGACACGCGGGCCTCCTACGTATCGTTTCCAGGCTGTTCCACCGCTCCGCTGTCAGAGAAAGAGACCGAGAACAATCCCCTCTCCTCTCTTGCAGTTTCTCCCGAGGCATCTCTCCCTCGGGCAAAACCGCCGTCGCGCGCAGCAACCGCCGTCGCCCGGAGAACCACCGCCCTCAAGAGGTCCTTATTCCTGCATTCGGCATCGCTGTCCGCTCCGTGAGCCCTTGCCGCTGCACTCCCGTAGCCCTTTCCTATCTGTTCCCGTCGCCGACCCCCCTTCCCCCTTCTCGCCGCCGTCGCCGCACACTTTTCTTCGGTACGTTCCGCTTGGCTCGGTGTTGATTGTCCCCTCGCCTTGTTTTTGTGATTCTTGTAGTTGCTGTAGCTCTTTTTGCTTGTGTAATTTTTCGTAGGCAGTCGATTTTATCTCGTTTTGAAGTCGATAGTTGTGTGTAGCAATGCGGATCTAGGGTTTCGTGAGATTTTCGCCGATTTTGTTGCTTATGTCTGTCACTTCGTCCTTTGTGTTGCAGGGAAACGCTATGTCTTCGCCGAGCAGGCCGGGAGGAGTTCAAGGTATGTGGAGTGCTTATTCGTTAGGCTTTGTTTATTTTGTTTGGTGTTTATCTAGTTTCCTAATTCATCCTGCATATTGGGTTATGCTCTGCTAGTTGTTAGCGTTCGTTTGCATTATTTTGTCATGTGATGTTTTTGTAATTTCTTTTTTCTTGTTTTTTTTGAATTTAGCAGGTGATTGCAGTGCTCATAATGATACACCAATTGTCTCTCCTTGTCCTGGTGGTAAGGATCATGGTGTCGAGGGAGGACATCAAGTGAATTCGCCGATTGAATCTTCTCCTATAAGTGTGGCCCCTTCTTCTGGTATGTGATTAATTTGTTTATTTTTGTGTATTCTTTGTTTTATCTAGTTCGTCATTTTTGTTGCGAATATCCGTGAATTTAGTATATGCAGCACTGCATTTTATTTTTGTATGTGAACTCCAGTGTATGTACTTGTGAACTGCATTGTTGTTTTATTCAAGTTTTTTGTACAATGCATTATTTTTTATTTTGAGTTTATGGTTGAGCACTACATTTATATGTCTAACTGTACTGCATTTGTTCTTTTTGTGCAATTTTTAACGAGCATAGACAAACTTTATTTTGACGCAGTGTCTGTTTTCCATGCTGGGGCGCCTGGGTTTGAGGAGGTTACTCAATTGATTGACCATTATTTTGTAGAGGGTAATGTTGGTGTGAGCTTTGATCAGAGACGTCATGTCTTGTCTGAAACATAGTCGCAGTCTATTGATGGTACAGAGGAAGTTACACAGGATTGGATGGTCCTGGAAAAGCTTCGTCAATATGAGTTGAAGCAAAGCAAGAAGAAGTTGAGGTTTGAAATTGAGTCAAAAGAGTTTGCTGAAAAGGAGAAGCAAAGGAGAACTGCAGATGATGCCAAGGGTGGTAAATTTGGCAAGGTGAAGAAGAGGTTGAGTACTGTTGCTGAGGAAGGTGGTACACCTCGGCGGAGTCCACATGTTGCTGGAATGAAGAAGAATCTTCGCAAGAGAACCGCTGAAGTTGGTGGAAGTGATGATCCTCAGCGCAAACGCCTACATGTCACTGAAGGTCCCAATTCTGATGACGACGACTTTGTGCTTGCTGATTATGTGAAGGGTGTTCATCCTTCTAGACGAAAAGACTGTGGTTCATCTAAGAGTGTACCCAAGCGTGCCCATGATGATGTCGACGAAGATGTTGGTGGTGATTCTGGCGAGGAGGTGGATGCTGCTCCAAAGGTTTATTGAAGTGCACTGCATTTGTTTCCTTCATTTGTTATTCTTTCTGTATTTTCTATGTCTCTTTTTTTATGCCTAATCTTCTAATGTGGACTGCATTTCCCTTTACATAGAGGAAGAAGTCTAGTAAGAGCAATGCAACTGAAGATGATGGTGAGGGAGATGATTCTCGATTTAACAAGACCGTGCGTTTGTCGCTTCCCACTGTTTGCAAGGCTGCTTCTTTGTTGAAAGAGGCGCATTGCAGCCGTGTTAGGGATGCTGGATTTGGTGTTGTCATTGATCTGACAGTAAAGAAAAATGTGTCGCGCATTCTTATGTGCTATTTGATGGGAGTGATTGACCCTGCCACTATGTTAATGGACTTTGGGAATGGTAGGGTTCTTCGAATCAATCGTGATGCAGTTCATCACATTTTTGATTTACCTATGGGACGTCACACTGCACCCATGCCTGCTTCCAGCGGTCATGATGAATCGTTGACGGCCCTCAAGGATGAGCTTGGCTTTGACCGTTCAAAAAGTATAGGTGTCAAGGACTTGCTTGAGAACTTGAAGGTGTTGGTGGAGGAAGATGATTATGTGAGTGTTGACCTTGTTGTGAAGGTGTTCTTCCTGATACTTTACCAGAATTTGCTGTGCCCGGGGCCTGCAGTTCGTTTGGGTAGAGTTGCTGCGATGGTAGAGAACATGGATTATGCGGCTATGGCTCAGATGGACTTTTGTCAGCTTGTTGTTGATGAGTTGCAGGCAGCTGTGGTTAGGTGGCAATCAGAAGGCAGCAAGCAGAATTGTGCAGAGGGTTGTGCCATTGTCCCCCTGATTATGTATCCTGACTGCTTGAAGCTTCGCAAATTTTCAGTCATGCACACGTTGACGCCACGCGCGTCATACCTGATGACCAAGGACCTGATGAAGTTGTACAATGAGGATGTGCTTGTGAAGGGAAAGATTTACTTGGAAAGTTACAAATTTGGGAAGCTGCCGGTTAGTGCAGCTGATTTTTTAATATCAGATTTTTTTAAAAAAAATGTGCATTCATTATAAATGTGAACTCTTCTAGTACTCATATGTGTACTTCTCTCTGTGTGTTGTCTTTTTTTGCAGTGGAAGGCATCAGGTGATATTGTGTACAACCGTCCTGTTGCAGTTGTACACGGCAGCTCTGATGCGGGGCCTAGCATTCATGATAGGTTTTATGAGCCTATCTGTAGTTAGCTTCCTGCCTGTGATGATGAGGTGCCGCATACTCGTGGTTTCATGCCTCGACAGATGTTTGATAATACAAGCTCTTATAAACAGACATTTGTTGGCGGCAAAAAGCATGAGGAGATTGATGAGCTTCTTCTGAAGGTTTTGAAGCTGACTGAAGATTTGCCAACCTCTGGTGACAGGTTGAGGACAGTTGCTGGTTTTTTCCCTATTGGCCATGGCCCACGAGATGAAGATATTGTTGCTGCTCACAATTTTGATTGTGGTGTGATTGAAAGCCTGAAGATTGCAGTGACAAATGTTCGTTCTACGTATGCTCAATTGAGACATTCACAAGAAGAAAAATGCGGTCGGTATGAGAAGGATGCTGGGCATATTGTGGAAGAAATGATCCGTCAGGACGCTGGCGTTGGCGCTGATAATGTATGTTCGAGGTTTTTTGTGGCTTTGGACCCCTTTTTGTGTATTATGTTGACTGTTCCTCACTATTTTTGTTTTTTTTGTTATAGGCCGGAGTGGAAACTTCTGGTGTCGATGGAACTAGAGACGATGGAGTTCGTCAGGTATAAATACTCTTGCCATGGCTCTTCTGCCATGCTTCCCTTTTTATTTGAACTTACATTTGTTTGGTTCCCATATTTTTTTGTGTACTTCTCTGTTGTGAAGTGTGTACTGCTTGTGCATAGTTGGAGTTTTTTCTTTTTCGGTCGGTACCATCTTATTTCTCGTTTTTGGTTTGTTCTATGCCCGTAGACTGGTGTCACTGCTTGTGATGTGCACAAAGAGACTTACGATTGCTCTGGGAAGGATGAGGTCTTGGGTGATGCAGCGTCCCCTCTGGATGTTGTAGCTGATAAGGTATAGTTGTATTACTTGTTCTGTTAGTGGGTTGTAATCTAATTTTTTGTTGTCTGTTATAAACTTGATGTACGCTGTTATGTTCATCCATATGCATTTTCATTTGCATATGTTAGCTGCAATAGTTTTACATGTGTGATCTTCACTGTTTGACAGAAGTGAACTGCAGTTCTTTTTGGCATGCGTGATCCATACTTATTTACGTACGTGAGCTTCAGTATTTAACATAACTGAACTGCAGCGTTTGTTAAAGTGAACTGTAGTTTTTTTATGTATATGTGGGTTGTAGTTGTAGTTGTGTTTGACACACGTGTGTTGGTGTTGTTTTGCATATGTGGACTGTAGTTGTTATGTGTATGTTGCCAGCAGTCTTTTGACATAAGTGTGCTTTGTGTTGTTGTGTTGGTTATCCCCATGCTTATTTTTGTGTTACTGGGTGTTTTTTAAACTTTCCACAGGTTGGAGAACAAAACGTGGAAGTCCACGTTGATCTGAATCAGGGCAGTTGTGCTGTTGATGGATGTGTCAGTGTTGATGCTTCTGTATCGGCTGCCGTTGAGTGTGCAGATCCTTCTGTAGCTCAAGGATCCCATGATGCTGTTCCCACCAGTCGGCATGAAGATTCTGATGTTGGCATTGAAAAGCCATCGGAGAATGTTGCCCCTGCTGCTAGTGTTGTTGCTTCACCTGTCTCTCTGGTGTCCAATGATGTTCCAGAAGTATCGATAGTGGAGCCTCATGTAGTTGAAGTATCTAAGGAAGCTGCTGTTGACCAGACTGTTGTAAATCGAGAGAATGCTGATGTTGCTGCAGAAGGAAAGTCCAGTGAGGTTGTGGTGGATTCGTCGCAACCTATGCAAGAAAATATTTTGCTCATTTCTGAAGAACAGCAGCTTGAAGACTCTGACACTGAAGGCAAGAGATTTTTTTTAACAGTGCAGTTTGATGTTTTTCTCATTCATGTTGTTTAATTACTATGGTATCTGTATTAGATGTTTAATGATAAGTGAAACTTTGATCTTTTGTCTATAATTTTCAAAATAGCTAGCAGAATTCCCTTATCTTAATATTTAAACTTCATTGTTTGTATAAGTGAACTTCATCTTTTTTATTACAGATGATGAACTCCCTGTTGTGACACCGTCGAGCATTGATCCAGCTCTTCTGAAAAGATACAATGAGTTGTACGCTGCTGTTACAAGGGCTCGAAAGGACAAGAAGAAGAAGTATGGTTTTTTAGAAAAAATTTTGTTCATATGTATTATCTAATTTTTGTATTTACCCGTTTTTATTTGTTGTTATTTTTTTTTAGTATCTTATGTTTGAGTTTTTCATGAAAAATTCAGGGACATGATTGCTTTTAAAACTGAGATGGGTGATATTAGCATTGGCGAAGTTGGTAAATCCTTTTGGGATAAAGGGATGCTCACTACAAGGCTTGTAGATCTTGGGGTTTCTTTGCTGGTAGATAAGTTTAAGAGATCTCCGACAATGGTTGTCCCGTACCATATTTGTGTAAGAATGCAGAAATTTTTGTTTTATTTTTTTCATTTTCTTTTCTGATTTCGTGCGACGACTTGTTTTGCTTATTTGATTTTTGGTTTTGATTTGCAGACAAATATTTGGAATGGTGGTACTGTAGGCAGGAGTGTTAATATGATGTTCTCTTCAAAAGCCGAGGAGCGTGTTGATAAAAAGGATATGGTGAGAGACGTTTTATGTGTATTTTGCCTGTTTTGTTTTTATAGCGTTCTTTTTTTCTTGTTATAATAATTTTATTTATTTTTTCATGCTTCCAATAGGTCCTTTTTGCAACTTTTGATCCGCCAGATACGAGGTATGGTGTTGGTCATTATTGTGTAGTTGCGTTAAATGTGAAAGAAAGGCGGTTTGAATTTCTTGACTCGCTCAACAAACCTGGCAGCCCTGATGCGGTCAGGGTCTTTAGGAGGATGGTTAAAAATATCAAGCGTGCATGGAAAGAAGGTAGCTTGAGTTCTGATGAGCCGCTAAATCCTCCCACACATGATGGATTTGTGTTGAAACATGTCATTGTCCCATTGCAGCCAAATGGGTGCGTTCTTTACAGCCCTTCTGTGTCATACCGTTCAAGTTTTTTTTTCACTTAATTTTTGTGAAACTGATGTTTTTTATTCTTTTTATTGCAGGCATGATTGTGGATTCTATATGTTTCAATTCTTGCAGACATGGGATGGTGTTCGAGTTGCTAAGTTTGGGGTGGAGCACATTGGCTACATCAGAAAGGCCATGCTCTATAGCTGGCTAACATCGAGGAACTGTTGCCTTGATTTAACATCACTTCTAATTTTTGCAGATAAAGGTTGTTTTATTGAACTTCTTTATCCTCGCTTTATTTTATTTTTGACTACTGCTAGGTTCCGCTTCTTTATGGGCAAGTGGGCTGCATTGTTATTTATATGTGGGCTGCATTGCTGTATACAAGTGCGGGCTGCATTGCTGTAGAGAAGTGGGCTGCATTGTTCTTTTATATGTGGGCTGCATTGCTGTATACAAGTGCGGGCTGCATTGCTGTAGAGAAGTGGGCTGCATTGTTCTTTTATATGTGGGTTGCATTGCTGTATACAAGTGCGGGCTGCATTGCTGTAGAGAAGTGGGCTGCATTGTTATTTATATGTGGGCTGCATTGCTGTATAAAAGTGCGGGCTGCATTGCTGTAGAGAAGTGGGCTGCATTGTTATTTATATGTGGGTTGCATTACTGTATACAAGTGCGGGTTGCATTGCTGTATACAATAGTGGGCTGCATTCTATTTTTTTCTCTATACATGTTTTTTGGTTTTTGTGTTTTGTACTGAGTGCTTCCATGTTTTTTCTGCACATTTTTAGGTTTTGATTGGGGGCTTCATGAAGGTTGTACGTCACTGTTTGAGTCCCAGGGTTCTGATGTGGTTATGGAGGATTGTGTCATTGAAATCTCTCCAGATAATTCTGATTTGAAAACAAATGTGGCGTCTGGACCTGATGGTGGAAGTGTCTCTCGACCTAGCTCTCCACACGATGTATATGATGTTGATGATGATGATTTTGTTACACCGTGTGCACATGCAACTAGGACTAGGAGTGCAGCAATTAATCGTCCTCATTTGGATGAGGTTGGAGTATTTTCGAACAAGAGGGCAGGTGAGAGGGCTTTTAAGTTGAGATGCTCTATAGAGAAATTGAAGCCTCCGAGGTTCAGATATATGGATGAGGCGATTAAAATAAATGATCTTGTTCTCAGCAAAGATTTTGTAACCAAATACCACGAGTAAGTTTTTTATGTGATGCGTGTGCCCTTTCATGCTTTTTGTGTGTTTTGATTTTAATTCTAATTTTATTGATCCCATCTGTGTATGTTTACTGCAGGAACGCGTTCTTTATGGTGCATGGTCCTTTTGGTGATGTCGAAACTTACAATATCGACTATATCTATGATACATTTGGCAAAGGAGCTTTAATGGATTCGTATATCATGGATTTTGTCATGAAGTACTGGAAGCAAGACCCTGAATTGGGTTTAGCTTATCAATCCGGTGAACGTTTGCTACTTTCACCTTTATTTATCACGGTAAACGTTTGCTGTCATTCTTTCCTACTGCACTGGGCTTTTTCATGTCCATGCCTGCTTGCATTGTTTATTCTTTTTTTCATGTCCTTTTTTTGTTCTTTTTTGTGTGCAGTACGTTCTTCAAATGGAAACCTCTGTGACGAGAGATAATGACGGAAATCATGTGTTGCCAGTTGTGCATACCTCGTTTGTTTTAGAAGATGCAGTTAAGCAGTTCAAATTTTTTGTGAACGACGGCGCAAACCTGTTGGATGCAAAACTGGTAAATTCATTGTTTTTTGTCATTTATTTTTCCTGGTTTGTTGCATTTCTTTTTATAGTTATTTTTGGAACAATGGTCCTGGTGGTATGTGTCGAAAGAACTTTTGATTTCATTTTTTTATGCGAACAGATTATGATGCCGCGATTCAAGGATGGTCATTATTCCTTATACACAATGAACCAGCATCACCAGACCCTTGATATCCATGACAGTAGGAAGTACACTGGCCATCCTGATGTCACGACAAGGTGGCACAGGACTGACTACCACACAGATTGCACTGAAGTGGTATGTTATTTTTTCTTTGCCAAGCGTAAAGCTTTCTTTGTGTTTCTCCCACTTTATTTTTTATAAACTGCAATTGTTTATGTAGTGAACTTCAACATATGCGCGACAGAACTACATTTTTCTCACACGTGCACTTAAAAGAGGGATTGTTTTAGATGTTTGATAACAACTTTTTTTTGGGTTCGTTTGAATATCAACTTTTTGATCCGTGATGTGTGTTATTCTTACCTTGTGCTTCTTTTTTTTGCCAGATGAGGAGGATGACTCAGCTGCTGAAGGCGATTTATGGTGAAAAAATGTATAAATCAAGGAACCTTCCTGACTGGGTTAAATTGGCAGAGAAGCCATCTTACCCGGTCGTGCCAGCGCAGGGAGCAAATGAGTGCGGAATCTATGTTCTGAGGATGACGCAGTTGTATGACGGCCAACGTCTAGTTGAGAAAATTTTGAAATCCGACATAACAGCTTCTCTGTTTTCTTTTTTACTTTTTTGTTCTTTATGACAACCTTTTTTTTAATCACTTGTTTGCATTTGTTTTCTTTTTTTCAGCCTGCTGCTGAAGATTGGAAGGCGGAGTACATGTTCCAGCTGCTGTTCAATCCTTTGAACATGTTGTGTTATGAAGACATGCCGCTTGAGTTTCGTGAACTGATTGCGGACCTCGGGCTCACTTCCCTGTCGCATTCGCAGACTCAGTCGCAGACGCAGTAACAGTCATTTGGGGCACTGTTTTTCTACTGGGTGCAAAAGGTTGTGCGTGGACAATAGCTAGGTTTTGATGTTGTGTTTGTGTGTGCTAACTAAGGTAGACAATGTATGAAAGAGACTTTTTTTTGTCATTGTGTTTCTTCGTGTTCGTTTATGCAGCAGTGCATGTGGATGATTTTGTATATGTATGTGTTTTTTATATCAATAACTGATACAATATATATAAGTGTATAATTTTATTTTTTGTTGACGACCACGGTCTATGCGAACTGGCATTTTTGTCACGCTTTATATGTATGATATGTGTTCGATAAACTGTATCGCATTTGATGCCGAACTTCTTTGTCCAATATAAGAGAACTGCATTTTTTGGCATTCAAGCAAAGTGCTGCACGTGTGTGCATGCCGAAGCTACATTGCTTTATGACACCGAACTGCTTTTTTTGCCAAAACAAAAAACGCATTGCTTTTAGCCTATAGTTGCGTTTTGTAGTTGGTTTTTTTATTTGTTTGTACGTTAAGGTACATGGGGGGGTTGCCCCCCCCCCAATTTTTTAGCTGTCTATATATTTTTTGTATTGTTCTTGTACGCACTGCGTGCGTTAGCGCGAGGGCGAGCAGGGGGTGGGGAGGGGGGTCATGACCCCCCTCCACACCCCCCTGCGAGGCCGAGCCTGGAACGAGCCGGAGCAGGCGGCGACGCGGCTTGCCGCGGCGCCGCATGCGTAGGCGAGTCCGTCATACCCCGTCGCCCCCCTGTCTATCTTAGGGTGTGTGGGGTCCGGGTGGGTTTTTGCGCGCGTCCCCTTTGATGGGAAAAACAGAATGTCCGCACTGCGCCTGTCAACCAAGCGCACTGCATGCGTTAGCGCGAGGCCGAGCAGGGGGTGGGGAGGGGGGGTCGTGACCCCCCTCCACATCCCCCTGCGAGGCCGAGCCTGGAACGAGCCGGAGTAGGCGGCGACGCGGCTTGCCGCGGCGCCGCATGCGTAGGCGAGTCCGTCATACCCCGTCGCCCCCCTGTCTATCTTAGGGTGTGTGGGGTCCGGGTGGGTTTTTGCGCGCGTCCCCTTTGATGGGAAAAACATAATGTCCGCACTGCGCCTGTCAACCAAGCGCACTGCGTGCATTAGCGCGAGGCCGAGCAGGGGGTGGGGAGGGGGGGTCGTGACCCCTCCTCCACACACCCCTGCGAGGCCGAGCCTGGAACAAGCCGGAGCAGGCGGCGACGCGGCTTGCCGCGGCGCCACATGCGTAGGCGAGTCCGTCATACCCCGTCGCCCCCCTGTCTATCTTAGGGTGTGTGGGGTCCGAGTGGGTTTTTGCGCGCGTCCCCTTTGATGGGAAAAACAGAATGTCCGCACTGCGCCTGTCAACCAAGCGCACTACGTGCGTTAGCGCGAGGCCGAGCAGGGGGTGGGGAGGAGGGTCATGACCCCCCCTCCACATCCCCCTGCGAGGCCGAGCCTGGAACGAGCCGGAGCAGGCGTCGACGCGGCTTGCCGCGGCGCCGCATGCGTAGGCGAGTCCGTCATACCCCGTCGCCCCTGTCTATCTTAGGGTGTGTGGGGTCCGGGTGGGTTTTTGCGCGCGTCCCCTTTGATGGGAAAAACAGAATGTCCGCACTGCGCCTGTCAACCAAGCGGACTGCGTGCATTAGCACGAGGCCGAGCAGGGGGTGGGGAGGGGGGCTCGTGACCCCCCTCCACATCCCCCTGCGCGGCCAAGCCTAGAACGAGCCGGAGCAGGCGGCGACGCGGCTTGCCGCGGCGCCGCATGCGTAGGCGAGTCCGTCATACCTCATCGCCCCCCTGTCTATCTTAGGGTGTGTGGGGTCCGGGTGGGTTTTTGTGCGTGTCCCATTTGATGGGAAAAACAGAATGTGCGCACTATGCCTGTCAACCAAGCGCACTGCGTGCGTTAGCACGAGGCCGAGCAGGGGGTGGGGAGGGGGGGTCGTGACCCCCCTCCACATCCCCCTGCGAGGCCGAGCCTTGAACGAGCCAGAGCAGGCGGCGACGCAGCTTGCCGCGGCGCCGCATGCGTAGGCGAGTCCGTCATACCCCGTCGCCCCCTGTCTATCTTAGGGTGTGTGGGGTCCGGGTGGGTTTTTGCGCGCGTCCCCTTTGATGGGGCCCTTGTCGTTCTTCATTTCTGTATTGGGACCCTTGTCATTTGTACTGCTTACACCAATGTTGAGTACTGCACTTCGTGTAGCAAGTGTGTGTGTTGGGGCCCTTGTCGTTCTTCATTTATGCATGTACTACACTTCACGCATACACTTGTTGAACTGCCTTATGTTCGTTCTGTGAACTGTATTCACGTTTGTTTAGAAAGGTATACGGATATATCAATATTAATTTTTATTTTTATATAATTACTATTTTTTGTGTACTGTTATGTTTTGTATGTGCATAGTATGTTTTGGTGTCACTCATTAAATTTTTCAAAGTTGTGTAGATACTTGTTCTAATGCAAACTAATTTCTGCGAAAGCAATTGATCACAAGCAACAGACATTATCAAAATCTTGCATACATGAAACAAAGAACAACACAACGGACTGTATTGAATTATTATTTTTTATTTTTCTGCCCTATGTGTTTTTTTCAATGTTGGAGTGTGCACTGCATTGATCAGGGTTCCGTACTGCATGTGTACGCATTGCGTATTGCATGTATAGTTGCCATTTTTTTTGCTTCCGTCTTATTGCTATTATGTAATCTTTTTCCCAATGTATGGGAGTGCACTGCTTAGTAAATCATACCTGTACTACACTCATTATGGTTCTGTGTTGTACTTTCATGTACTTCCGGACTGTATTGAATTATTTTACGTGTTTTTGCGTTTTTCTATTTGTGTTTTTGCTCTTATGTATTCCTTTTTTCAAATTTATGTTCGTGCACTGCTTTGTTAGGTATGTTAAGACTTCATGTGACAAATTTTGTACTGCATTCGTGCGCAACTTGCACTGCATGCGTCCTGTTTGCATTATGTACGACAATTTCATCACCAGCAAGCTAAGTTGAACAGAAAGCAAACTAACATAATCAGAGTTCATCATTACAAAGCGATTGTGCATGGCAAGCAAACTAGGTTCAGCACACAAGCAAACTAACGATACATAAGCAAACAACAGAAAGCAAATTTGATGATAATTCTAAAAGAACGCTGGCATTTTTGGCTCCTGGCTGGCACCATCGTCTTCTTCACCAGTCAGGCTCTCCCCATCCCCAGCTGCTCCTGGCGCGCTTCTTGGGGGGCTCCTCCTTCTCCAGCTTTGCATGGCGAAGGCCGTCCTGGTGAGGGTGATGCGGTTCCATATCTCGTACGCTGCGTAGGCGTCCTTTGCCGCGTACTCGATGTGCCTCCTGGACAGAGGCAGGATGGCCCAGCGCTGGTGCTCGTCGTCGGTGATCTTCTTCTTCATGTTGTTGTAGTAGTCGTTGATGAGCACGCCGGAGACGTCTCCGAGGGAGTCCAACGGCTTGGTTGCCTCGGGCACCCTCCACTCCTTCTGGATGTCGACGAAGTTGGCGACCTCCAGTTTGACGCGCTCCAGCCTGGTTTTGTCGCCGTCGATGGAGAAGCCTGCAAAGGTGTACCTGGGGTCGGCGAGGAAGTTGTCGAAGACGGTGCACCTTTCACTGTCGCTCATTTGGAAGAGCAGCACCGGGTGATTCTTGCCGATGGAGAGCTGGCAGAGGGCTGCGTCGCTTCAGGGTCGTTGTCGTACTCGAGATCAATGCCGACGATCTTGTGGCGCTCGAGGCTGAGGTGGCGCTCGTACTACGCGAGGGTGATCGCCATCTACTTCCTGTCGTTGGTGTGGATGACGTGCAACTTGGTGTTGCCGTGCGCCTCCACGGCTTTGTCGCCCTTGTACTCGTCGGTGAACGTCATCGCCGGTGGCAGGGCTTGGTGCTTTTGGTGGGAGCGCAATGGATACTTGTGTTGTTTGTCGATGAGAAGGCCTTTGGCAGGGGTCTGAATTTAAGGGGAGGGCGCGGGGTGGGATGGCCTCGTCGGATGAACTACACGATCGCGCTGATGATGCGGTTGTGCGGATCGTGGGTTGGTTTTTGCATCTGTGATCGTGGGCTTGTGGCGATGGACTTCTCCGATCGGGTGGTTGTATGTGAACGTGTGGTTTTTTTTAAGGTGGGTTTGTTTTATTTTTGATCAGCACATTTTTTAACCACCATTTTTTTCTATGCGAACGGGATTTTGTTACGTTTTATACATGCATCCTGTGCGATAATGAACTGCATTAGTATATAGTCCTGCACTGCATCTTCTAGAATTCAGTACTGCACTTGTGTATACATGTGCGTACTTCACTGTTTTTTGAGTTTATTTATTCGTGTAGGGGTAATCGGGAACTGGATTGCCATACCTCACTGCATCGTGTAACGTAATGCACTGCATTGTTGCAGCTACGTACTGCATCTTGTTTTTGCTTGTACCTACTGCAATCGCTGGTACGGGACGGGTAGGGAAAGGGCGGGTGGCCCCCCCCCCATTTTTTTAAAACTTATTGTTTTTTCTTAGTCGGCCTTGTTGGGCCTGTGTTCGGCTAGTTTAGAGACGTACTTGGGTCCAAGTCGGCTTGTGAGCACGGCTTGGTTCCCGTTTCACTGTGTGTGCGTCCTAATGTTTAGTCCCACCTCGCCCGCGGAAGGCGCGCCCGACCTGTTTATAAGCGCTGGCGAGGCATACTGGTCGAACTCCTCCGTATACTTATCTGGGCGCTTATACACGGCTCTCTTAGCTATATGCTCTATGACCTGTGGGCCCATGTGCAACCGGCCCCATTCACTTTGGCTCAGAACGACTCCCCTTCTGTGGGTGCAGACCTATTACGAGACTGGCTGGGGCCGGTAGCACCTGGGTGGTCAATTTTTTTTCCTCTGTTACTTTTTCGACGTTGGGGCGTGCACTGCTTTTTTTAGTAAATCATGCGTGCACTGCATTGATTTAGTTTCAGTACTACATGTGCACGCATACCGTACTGCACATTTTCTGTGCTACATTTTTGTGCACTGCATCGGTATCATTTTTCTTTATTGTTTTTCCTCTTTCGTATCCTTTTTTCTTAGTGTACGGGTGTGCACTGCTTTTGTGCTCCTATGCGCACTGCATTCGTCATAGTTCTGTGCTGCAGGTGTACACATTTTGCACTGCGTGCATCCTCCTTTTGCCAAAAAGTTGTGACTGGCTATGCCAATGCTGCGAAAGTGCTTCTCTTTTGCTTTTTATATCATGTACTGCACTTCATCCACACATATAGTGAACTTCCTGGTAGGAATTTGGAGAACTGCACACATAAAATGGTGTGTGGATTATAATTTTCAGAGTATTATTTTTTAATGATCTGCGATTTTGTTCGTGGGAATTGCTGCAGTCAAAGTACACCTTCTTTTTTTGTTCCTTTTTCTTTGGTAACATAAGCCTTTATTGATAGTCCTTTATTCTTGGGAACATAATTTCCATTAAGTCCCCTTTAATTTTCAGTTTTGACCTTTTTGCATTCCTCTTATATAAATGAAGGCTAACTTATACCCTTCCTTTGCATTTCATTTCTGCGCTAGCCGCAAGTTCTCTCCTTTCTCCAACCTATTATTTTTTTTGCTTTTCTAGATTTTTGTTGCGATGGCTCCAGGCCCCTGTGCGTATCTCTTCTGCTGCGGCCATGGTTGTGGTGTGCCGACGCACTGCAATTGTTCAGCCTGCTCGCAGGCCCGTCGTGCTCGTTGTGGTGGGAAGGTGTTGTGCCGAACTGGGCGAGCCGAGCAGCTTGCATATGGTACAGTATTCACGGAAGGATTGGATATGGGACAGATCAATGTTTCTGCGTTCTATTCTGCCTTGATTCGGCGTGGCCTTGGCTGCACGAGTCCTTCTGTCCATCAGCTTACGCCAACAGATGTGGAGACTCACTACTAGATGGTATGATTCGTTAGATGGTATGATTCGTTCGATATGATTTTTTTTCTTTGTGTTTTTTTGTATAATTCCATTGCATTCTGAACTTGCAGTATTTTAGGAACGCACTTTTTTCTTTGTTTTTTGAAGTGTACTGCAATGTGTTCTTATTTCTTGTTTTTATTTTTATGCTTGTTTGCATGTAGCTTATGTTTTAGTTTACATGGTTACAATATGTGAACTGCTTATATATTAGCTGAGCACTACATATTTCCACATTTTTCCCAATTTTTTTGGTGTGTACTACATGTAGCTAGTCTATAGTACTGCATGATAGTTCGAAGCGTACTACATATTTGCAAGTTCCATACTGCATATTGAAATGCGTTTTATATGTACTACTCGTTGGACTGTTGTGCACTTCATCTATCTCTGTGCATAGTATGAGAATTGTACTGCTAGTTTCATTCTCAAACAATTTTATTATTTTTTACAGAAAATTCCTAAACGAGCTGTTAGGTATGTCCGGCTCAAGAAGAAAGGAATTCTTCAAGTTGTTCTTGGTAATGGATACCTTCAACCAGCCAAGTACACTGTAGGCGTTGACGGGCGGCTGTGTCTGCACAAAGGGTGGAAGGAATTTGTCATTGATAGTGGCCTGAAGTCTGAGCAAGTTGTTGTCCTCAACTTCTTTGAACTCGAGGATCGTACGGTTAGAATCACGTTTGACGTGATTGGCTAAGGTTATGAGGTTGATTTGTAATAAGTACTTTTGCGTGTTGAACGCTTCATCTTTTTTGATGTGTTTTGTAACAAGCACTTTTGTGATCTGAACCACTTCAATTATTATTCAGTGGGAAATTTGTGTTTACATGGTTACAATATGTGAACTGCTTATATGTTAGCTGAGCACTACATGTTTCCACATTTTTCCCAATTTGTATGGTGTGTACTACATGTAGTTAGTCTATAGTATTGCATGATAGTTCGAAGCGTACTGCATATTTGCAAGTTCCATACTGCATATTGAAATGCGTTTTATATGTACTACTCGTTGGACTGCAGCGAGCTAACAGCCTTTTTTACATGGTTTTTGAATCAAAATGTGTCAATGATTTACTCAAGACTGCTATATATATATGGTATACTCTATATACCATTTTCTCTTTTACATGGTTTAGTTGAATAACTCATAGTCAACGAGAAATTTGTGTTTACACAAAATTTAAACTGATACATAAGTCATAGAGATAAGCTAACTGCTATGCATACGATTAATTTATTGTCTGTTCATCTATTTGGTCGTTAACCTGCTGCTTCTGCGCGGTGACTGGAGCGTGTCTAACGTCGCACTTTCTTTTGTTTTCCATGGCGGTGTTGCTGGTTCTTGTCTCTGCACCTTTGTGTTTGTAGCCCCCCGCGTGCTGGTTGATGGCTGCTTTGGTTTTCCAGCGCTGTGGACTGCATCCTTCTTTGCTCCCCGCGTGGTGGTTGATGGCTGCTTTGGTTTTCCAGTGCTGTGAACTGCATCCTTCTTTGATCCCCGCGTGCTGGTTGATGGTGGTTTTTGTTTTCTAGTGCTGTGAACTGCATCCTTCTTTGCTCCTACCTTGTTTTTTGAAAGTGGTGTTGTTCTCGGTTTTTTCTGTACAGCAGCATTTCCTTGTGGTGGTCTTGTTGACACTGTTTCTTCATGTTCTTCGTCCTCTTCACTCTCTTCAGTCTCTTCACTCTCTTCTTCCTCTTCATCATCTTCATCATCTGTTTCTTCATACGCCACTGTTTCTTCAGTTTCTTCACGTTCTTCGTCCTCTTCACTCTCTTCTTCTTCCTCCTCTTCTCCATCTGCTTCTTCAGAAGCCATTTCTTCTTTAGTTCTGTCATCATCTTCTTCTTTGATCTCACCTTCTTCGTCTTCCTCATTTTCTGATCTTTTTCTTTTTCTTTTGGGGCAGGTTCTTGAATTGTGTCTCTTCCTCTTTTTGCAGATGCTACAACGTCTCGGTTTCGTCCATTTCTTAGTGTTGTGAGTGGAATTTCTGTTTTGTTGTGCATCTCCATGTCCTCGTTTTTCTTGTTCATTTCTTTTTGTACACGTCCTGGAATTGTGGCCGCTGATTTCATTACATGTCTTGCACCTTCTTATTCCCAGTGGGTGACCATCACTGTCCAGCTCAGGCTGTGGCTTACTGTTTTTGTCATCATTTTTCTCCTTGCATGCCACCTTTTTCTGGGTTGCATCTCCCCCTTTCTTCCTTCCTCTTGTGTTTGAAACAGGAGGTGGAAGAATTGTTTCTTTTTTGATAGCACCAGTTCCGATGTGTTCAGTATTTTCTACTTGCTCGGCATTATTGTCATGCTGGGATTTCTCTGCTTGCTTTAGTTTTGCTGCTGCTTCTTCTTCTTCGTTGAGCACGTCAACTTCCTCTATCAGTGCCCTCATACCAGACAATGCTCTGTGGCACCCAGCGTCGGACCTTGTCGCTCTATTTGCAAGGTCCATTGCTGTTTATGTCAGCAATTTTCTATGGCAAAAAAGTGAGGTTCCATCTGGTGCTGTTTGTTCGTAGTCTCTTCTGTCAAACGTTGCATCTGATCTTGCGTTTCGGGTGTATCTTTTCATGATGTACACATCAGGAATGTTGAGTACTCTCAAATGAGAAAGCATGCATAAGACATGGACGCAGAAGAGGCCTGCAGACAAACACATGATTTTTTTGTTCTGTAAGTGAACTGCATGAAATTAGTAAACATATATTTTTTTTCATTATTTGTTCATTTTTTAAAGTAGTGAACTTCATTTAGTTTTGTGAATTACACATGCATATGTACTTTTAAAGTTCAGTAAGTTAGCTTTCGTGCATGACTATGAGAATCTAGAATTTTTTTTGCTAGGAGTCTCACCTGTGTGTGTCCAGAGTTTGCACTCACATTCATAGACACCTTTCTCTTCATCGGCGACCACTTGGAAATTATGCCTTGCCCAGTCAAATGCATCCGATCTGTTGTAGTGGTGTACGAGATACTTCGTCGGGTTCTCAGGGCACCGTTCTGCTCTGAATGCAGTGCTACGATAGAGTGTTTCTTTGAAATCTGCGAACACTGCCCTTGTATACACTTTTGATAGCTGAACTTCGAAGCCAAACTTTGTTGTTGTTTTTACCTCTGACTGCATGATCACAAATGCACTGTTACGATCCAGAGAAATGAAAAAATTGTTTATTTTTGTAGTCATATTTTTTAAGCAGTTTTTGATTGACATTTTGTTTACCTCATTTGCTACTGTCTCTGCGTGCTCGACGGCCTTCCTGGTCTGAATGCACTTGTCCACCTGCTGAGCAAATAGATGGAGATCATGCTTCTCCCTGACAAAATTTTTCTTTAGTATGCGGTTCATGCTCCCGCTTCTCTATGTGGAAGTCATCCGAGCACAGAAAATTTCCTTGTAGTAAGCTGAGATCCACTCATGCCTGTCATCCCACAGTGAATTCATCACTTCGTCGTCTTGCAAGTTGTACCTCTGAATGAGGTTCTTCCATGCTCGTTCAAATTCTGACGGCATTAGTGGGTGGTTCAGCACTGCATTGAGTTCTCATGCGCCTTATACAGCAAGGCGAGGTGGTCCTTGTACTTCTTCATGATATGCCACCGACACAGCTTATGCAGAGTTTGTGGGAGGATAGTTTTTAATGCTGCCTTCATCGAAGAACACTGGTCTGAGAAGAGACAAACAGTGTTTTTTTATTAAGTTGTTTGTGTGTTTGCAAGATAGATGGAAGAAATATACGTGCACAAAACAAAACAAAACAAAACGTAAGTATGCAGGTGTTTTTATTTTTTGTACCTATGAGCATGCAGATTGGCGGCTTGTTGTTCATACACCTCAGGAAGGTTTTGAAAACCCACTCAAATGATGGTATTGTTTCATCTCGCACGAGTGCAACAGCAAATATGGTGCTCTGTAGATGATGGTTCACCCCCACAAACACTCCCAGCGGCATGTGGAATTGGTTAGTTTTATACGTCGTGTCAAATGTAATGCAGTCTCCAAAATCTTCATACGATCCTCTGCAACTTGCGTTCTCCCAAAAGACGTTTTTCTTACACGGTTATCTGCATCAACGTCATAATCATAGAAGAACTCTGGGTTTATCTTTTGCATTTTCTCGAAGAAATTCAGAAGTTTCTTGACATCATCTTCAGACTCTTTTCTGACAAACTTCTGTTTCCTGCATTTTCAGAGACAATGCAAACTTATCTCACCAAACAGGGAATAATTACAGACAGAATGCTCAAGAGATATGCTCTGTTACGTGCTTACCTGTTTACCCAGTCACGGCTAGTATGTCCCATGTACTGCAGACCACCGGACATACGCGACAGCGTCGACATCATCTGAGCATGTGTGTGGTTGTCCAGTTGCATGTCTTTCACTAACTGGTCTATCAAAGGATCGTCTTTTTTGTGCGATCGCATGTGCAAAAGCATCCCGGGGCTTTCCAGCATCTTGTGATTGTGGTTGAGTTGAACCATTTCTATCACAAATTTTCCATCCTTCCTTTTTTTGACTCTAATCTTTGCATTGCAGCCAATCCTTTTTGATGTCTTCTAACGTACCCGGTGATAATCTGACACAGCCTACATGGGGACCCCTTCTCTTGAGCAGACAATGTAGGCATTTGTCTTGTGTTTTGCCCTCTTGCGTATACCAAACCCTGCACATCTTGCATAATTGTTGTAAAAGTCCCATGCCTTGTCGTACGTGGTGAATTTCATTCCAGCAGCAGGTACGAGGTTCAGCGGCATGTTTTTATCCTGCATTAATTGAAATGCTATATGAGAAAATTTGTTCTGTTCTGTTTTTTGAATACGAGGAGTGCATACGAGTTTAATAAAGCATTTGCAATGTTCCTAGCCTAAGCTCACAAGAAATATCAGTGTGCACTGCAATGTTATCTGAATGGACTGCAACTATTTATTTTTTTTCAGACCATAAACTTACATCTGTGTAGAGTCGTTCGCCTGATGGTGTTTGTAGCTCGCCGGGTTATATTGGACATGGCGGGGTTATAGCAGATGTGTGTAGTTGAGGATCTCGCGGCGGTAACAGTGAGGAGGATTTGTACCTGCTGTTTACTTTTGACCGAGGCACCGTTGGTGGCCGCAGCGTCGAAGTTGATGCAGTAGGTCTGGTTGGAGCTCTGTTTTTCGGTGCAGCAGGTGGACGCTGAGCTCTGTTTTGGGGTGCGGCAGGTGGACGTGGTGGTAATCCAGTGTTGTGACGATGTCTCGGTGGATAGGTTTGAAAATTTTGGAGCAGTGGCACATCATCATAGACATAATCATCATGTGCTGCAACATCGTGTTCAACTGCATCATCATTGTCTATTCGGACATGCTGTCCAAACATAGTGAACTCGTGCTTATACTCTGGGTTGAGAACTGTTATCGGCTCATCTTCATCATCATCGTCTTCATCATCGCGTTGGTGAGTGCCTTCCCAGACGAATGTGACATCATCATCATCATCTTCAACTACATCTTCGTCATGTGAAAAATCTTCTTGTGGAGAGTACTGCACCCTGTTTGTCGTCGTGAAGAATCCACGAGGAATCTCAGGGGTAACCCAGCCAGTATCTCTTTCAGAAGAATATCCACTCTTCTGAAAGTTGTTGTTCTCAGTGCTATCAATTATGCGCAGCATTTTGTATCTGCTGAACATCATCTCCTGCACACAAAATGACCGAGCTGCATTGTCAGGTTAAATGAACTGAATCATGCGAACTGCAATGTGTTCAAAATGGTACTGCCGAAGCATTGCATGGTGACTGCATCACCCCGCAAGGTGAACTGAAGCAACCGCACTGCATCATTATCTGTAATGAACCTATACAAGCGTACTGCATTTTTCCCCCACAACAAACTGAAGCAACTGCACTGCATAGGTTTTGTACTGCATAATCGCGCGTTGTACTGCTTGTACTACTTTGTCTATGATAACTACACTGAGATGGTTGAGGAAGTGTACTGCTTACCTCGTGATGCAGTGATTCCTTGCGTTTACAGGAGGAAGTTCCCTTCTCGTCCTCCTGCACAACTTTCACGTTCGCCTGTGCAGTCCACTTGCCCTTCAGAAGTTCATGGGCGGTCTGGACGTTGCTCAAGGTGAATGGGGAAGGAGGATTTGCTCTGAAGGTCGATGCAGACTTATTCCAAGAAGCTACCGTGGATGAAGCAACCTTGCGCACACTCCTCCTTGCTCGAATTGGTTTGATTTCGAGGCAGCACCAATCCACATCTGATGAAGTACAGCTAATTGCAGGCCCGGAGGAGTTCGGTGGCGGCGCTACCGAGCTGCTGCAGTGGAAGAAGGCCGATAGGCTGGTGTTGCTCGGTGCCTGTCGCGGAAGAAGGCCGAGAGGTGACGGGCGGCGTCGCTGCCTAGCCGCCACCGCAGAAGAAGGCCGGGAGGGGAGGGGCGGCGTCGCTGCCGGCCGCTGCCGCGGAAGAAGGCCGGGAGGGGAAGGGTGGCGTCGCTCCCAAGCCGCCGCCGCGGGAGAAAGCGGGGAGGGGAGGGGCGGCATCACTCCCAGGCTGCCGCCGCGGAAGAAGGCCGGGAGGGGAGGGGCGGCGGCTCGCCCAGGCCGCTGCCGCGGTAGAAGGCCATGAGGGGAGGGGCGGCGGTGCAATCTTGGTGGTGTGCAGAATAAGGCGTTTTGGTGTGCAGAATAACGTCTTAAGGGGTGTTATCATAATAGACCCACCCTATATATATATATGCGAAAGAAGTCGGTCAGGGGAGCCACAAGGGGCCCACGAGGGTGGGGGCGCGCCCAGGGGGCAGGCGTGCCTCCCTGCCTCGTGGCCACCTTGAAGCTTCCCTAAAGTATACTCCAAGTCTCCTGGATTGCTTCTGTTCCAAAAATAACTCTGCTAAAGGTTTCATTCCGTTTGGACTCCGTTTGATATTCCTTTTCTTCGAAACACTAAAATAGGCAAGAAAACAACAATTTGGGCTAGGCCTCCGTTAATAGGTAAGTCCCAAAGATAATATAAAAGTGTATAATAAAGCCCATAAACATCCAAAACAGATAATATAATAGCATGGAACAATAAAAAATTATAGATACGTTGGAGACGTATCACGTCGCTTCAACTACATTCGTGAATATATTCAAGATGGAGACATAGATATTTGTAAAGTGCATATGGATCTGAATTTCGCAGATCCGTTGACTAAACCTCTTCCACGAGCAAAACATGATCAACACGAGAACCCTATGGGTGTTCGATTCATCACAATGTAACTAAATTATTGACTCTAGTACAAGTGGGAGACTGTTGGAAATATGCCCTAGAGGCAATAATAAAGTGGTTATTATTATTATATTTCCATGATAATTGTCTATTGTTCATGATATAATTGTATTAACCGGAAACCGTAATACATGTGTGAATACATACATCACAACGTGTCCCTAGTGAGCCTCTATTTGACTAGCTCGTTGATCAGTAGATGGTTGTGGTTTCCTAACCATGGACATTGGTTGTCGTTGATAACGGGATCACATCATTAGGAGAATGATGTGATGGACAAGACTCAATCCTAAGCATAGCACAAGATCGTGTAGTTCGCTTGCTAGAGCTTTTCTAATGTCAAGTATTGTTTCCATAGACCATGAGATTGTGCAACTCCCGGATACTGTAGGAGTGCTTTGGGTGCATCAAATGTCACAACGTAACTGGGTGACTATAAAGGTGCACTACACGTATCTCCAAAAGTGACTGTTGGGTTGGCACAAATCAAGATTGGGATTTGTCACTCCGTATGACGGATAGGTATCTCTGGGCCCACTCGGTAATGCATCATCATAACGAGCTCAATGTGACTAAGGAGTTAGCCACGGGAACATGCGTTACGGAACGTGTAAAGAGACTTGCCGGTAATGAGATTGAGCGAGGTATGGGGATATCGATGATCGAATCTCAGGCAAGTAACATACCGATGGACAAAGGGAATTGTATACGGGATTGATTGAATCCCTGAAATCGTGGTTCATTTGTTGAGTTCATCGTGGAACATGTGGGAGCCAACATGGGTATCTAGATCCCACTATTGGTTTTTGGCCAGAGAGATGTCTCGGTCATGTCTGCATGGTTCCCGAACCCATAGGGTCTACACACTTAAGGTTCGGTGATGCTAGAGTTGTTATGGGAAATAGTATGTGGTTACCGAAGGTTGTTCGGAGTCCCGGATGAGATCTCAGACGTCACGAGGAGTTTCAGAATGGTCCGGAGGTGAGGATTTATATATGGGAAGTCCAGTTTCAGTTGCCGGGATAGTTTTGGGTATTACCGGTATTGTACCGGGACCACCAAAAGGTGTCCGGGGGTCCACCGGGAGGGGCCACCTGCCCCGGGGAACTTAATGGGCTGAATATGGGAGGGAACCAGCCCCCTAGTGGGCTGGTGCCCACCGGAAGGGCCCAAGGCACCTAGGGTTGGAAACCCTAGGGGAGGGGTGCTTGGGGGGCAAGCCTCCCCTTGGCCGCCCCCTAGATGCATCTAGGGGGCCGGCCCCCTGTCTCTTCACCCTATAAATAGAGGGGGTGGGAGGGTAGCTGCACCCCTTCCCTAGCACAGCCCCTCCCTCCTCCAACACCTCCTCCTCCGTAGTGCTTAGCGAAGCTCTGCCGGAGAACCACAAGCTCCACCACCACCACGCCGTCGTGCTGCCAGAGTTCTCCCTCAAAGCCTCCTCTCCCCTTGCTGGATCACGAAGGAGGAGACCTCCTCGGGCTGTACGTGTGTTGAACGCGGATGCGCCGCCCGTTCGGCTCTTGATCAGATCTTTCGCGATTTGAATCGCCGCGAGTACGACTCCATCAACCGCATTCTTGTAACGCTTCCGCTTAGAGATCTTCAAGGGTATGAAGATGCACTCCTTCTCTCTCTCATTGCTAGCATCTCCTTGATTGATCTTGGTGACACGTAGGAAATTTTTTGAATTGTTACTACGTTCCCCAACAGATCCAAGTACTGCTATTTGCAAGTTCCCCTAAGATATGAAGAGTGGCATAGAACTGAATTATCACTTCACGATTCCAGCCATGATTGAAATGAAGGAAGCTCTTTACGAAGGCTAGTTCAATCCGCTCAATGGTAAGGTCAAAGCAGGATAGACTTTCGAGCTCTGCGAAATCCAGAATCTTGTGCTTGAAAATGCTAGTCTTTTCATACAAAATACAAGCATAGTACACAGACTGTTCCTTTGTCCAGAATCTTAGTGACAAGGAAGCTCTTTCTCCATCAGGCTAGTTCCAAAGAATGCAAGTTTTGAAAGATGAAACTTCTCGTTAAAGGCAGGACCATTCGGGCCATCTTCAATAGAAAATAAGGGAAAGGTTTCCATTGGGTTTCTCAGATGTTCCTCTTCACCCATAATATGGGTCCAAATGTCATCTGGTGTAGGCACGCCTTCCACAACAGGTTTGATAGGAGCATGAGGCTTCCTTGATTTCTCTTGTACAGATTGCTTTGAGGCACTTGACTCACTATCATTTTTGCTTGCTGGAACTCCTTCGGCAGCTTTTCTTTCTTTCGGGTACTAGGGCCTTTTCTTTTAATGTGTTTTCTTTGGTTGGAGGCACAACTACCTCCTTCTCAGAAGCTTGGGGCACAACTGGTGAAGCAATTACTTCTTGAGCCATCGCTCATCAGATTTTCTTTCTTCCTCTTCCAACTATGGTGAAGTGGAATGAGGAGCATGATCAACATCCATCTGGGTAGGGGCACCGGATGATGTGACAAGGGTGGATTTGTCTCGGGAAGCATTTAGCTCCCCCTCATTCTTGTCAATCTCCACCTTATTTGATCCGAAGGGCTCAGCTTGCAATTTTTTCAGAGGCGACGGATCTGCCTTCTCAACTTCAATTTCCTCATCAACATCATCAACTGGGGCTTGCTGCTTAGACGAAGTATTTTCTTCATCAGGTTGTTCTTGGGCTGTTGGAGTAGGAATGATAACCTCCACATGGTCAGTTTGTTGCATTGGTTCATCCTCGTGAGGTGGAGATGGTAGAATCTATTGCAAGGGGGTACTGGAATCAACTGGAGCATCAGCAACAGTCTGAAGGTGGCGATCTTTGTTTCCTTTCGGCTTGCTGGCTCTCATTTTAGCCTTCTGGCATTTTTCTTCTTTAATTCTTCTCCGAGAAATATCTACCTTGCGATCAATATCCTTGTTTCTCTTGTCACACAACTAAGGTACCTCCATGTGCAACCGCGAGTGCCAATCAATTTTCTCATTCCGCATGAGACTAGGAGCCTTGGTGAGTTCAACAATATCTTTGTTCAGATTCTTTCTTTCGTATTCAGATTTGGCCTCTCTGCTCATTTGCTCGACGGTTTGCTTGTCTTTGATAGCTTGATTCATCTTCTTGGGGATTTTTCCGAGCTCAATGAAATGCTTCGTTACCATTTTGGTAACATCATCAGGTAGTCCCAGACTGCTTATATCATCAGATTTTGCATCATATGCAGCAGTGTCAATCACATCGATCATGAAGCTGAATTCACGCTTCTATTCCTCTGTGGAAGCAAGAACATTGGTCTAGCCTTCTTAGTAGATGCATTAGCTTTTCCTTCAGACTACATATTTCTCTTTGCTATAGGGTTAGACATAGATCCTGGAGCTGCAGAACCTGAAGGTTTATTAGTGAAGGAGATGGGTGCATTCCTTGGTGATCTCCTTAGAGAGGGTAAAACTTTCACTGGTGAGGGGCTCTTGGATGGCTTGTTGAGAATGGCACGTTGATCATAAATTTGAATTTCATTAGGAGCATCTTCGTTGGATGACTCATCACACAAGTTAGAAACGGCCTTCTTTGATCTCCTGATGACGTTTTCTTTCGGGTAGCACGAGGGGAAACAGATTTCCTGGATTTGCTTACCTTGGAGGCAGATGCACGATCCTTTTTCTTCTGGACGTCTTGCTAAGTCAACGCGATGTTTTTCGCTTCAACTTGGTTTTTCTTCGCTTCCCTAGCATCACGCTTGGCTTTGGCCTTCGCCCTCTTAGCCACTTCCTCGGGAAAATAAGCGATGGTTTTGAGGGAGTCAGGATGAGCATTTGAGGGCTGTTGTGGTCTGACTTTTTCATCATTGGGGCCAATGCAGTTTTCAGCAATGCAGTCACTCCACAGTGGTGAGAAAGCAAACAAAATTTAATACTTCTCGCGAATTTTTCCTTAATTGTACCATTTTGTTGCCCAGTGGTGGCGAATCCTTTGCAGCATGTTCTTGCGTTTAGTCGTTGATTCACCCTCTGGTGGAGTTCTGTAACTATCTAGATCGGACATTTCAGCCATGGTATTCTTTTCCCTGCCACAACCACGCTTTTTAGGATTACCATCTGAGCATAAGGTTAGGGCATTTGTGACCAATTCATCCTGGGGCTGACTGTGAGCAGAGGGAATCTCCTCGTCATCTTCTTCGGATTCAGACTCATGTTTCTTTATCGGCGCTTTGGGATACTTTGAAGATTTTGCTCCTCCAATTAATCTCATTTGATTAGACCTTGGTGGAAGCTGAGGCAATTCTCCTTGAGAAAATGAATACTCTTCTGAACTTTGTGCTATGACCAACCTGTGAAAAGAATAGATATGAGGGAAAAGGGATAGGGTCGTAAGCATGCACAGAAGTTATTTTGTACGAAAAAGAATGTTTTTTGAAGAAACATAGGACTTCATGGTAGTCTCAGAGAAGATATCCTCGACAGATTTTAAATAAGCCATTGAATGTTCAGGGTTGATAAAAGACTATTTAATCTTTCGGATAAGCACACATGAACCCTATATCGAGGAGAACAATTACGAGGAAGATCTATAAACCGTACCAGTCAAATCCTAGTGATTTTCCTGAAGATCTATCATGGTGAAATAAAACATGGAAAATGGCATCGGTAAGAACTACCCTAAGAATGGATATATGGACAGGAGCAGTTCTAAATCTAAGCACCCTAACTTGGCAGCTTGGATCATCTACGACAATGCGGGAGGAAAGGATTATCACACCGGCATGATCAACCGCGATGAAGTTTCACCGGAGTGGCACGACGAGGCTCGTCGCCGGAGTTGTTTTGTGCGAGGGCTTGGGTGGAGATGGATGAGAGTTTGAGGAACTGGGAGGAAGAAGACACGATGAGGGATATTTATGGCTGGCAAGCTGAACCACCTCTCCCAAAATCTATGGCCCACAGTTGCAAGACATTCCACATTCGACGGACACGATCATGATCGTGGGGATTGTGGGTACGTGGCAACCGTTTTCTGCGAAAAACTCGGGATAAGAGTAGGAGATCAAAAGGTTCGAAGAAGGGCAAATGCCAAAAGTGGTTAAAACTTTGAAATTGTTTTCTTTCACGACCAAGGAGGTCGGATAGAAATTTTCTTCAGATCAAATTGTATGGTTATGACGGACAACATAGATTTGGATGAGAAAAAATAGATGGATGAAAGGGCCCGAAACAAAACACTCAGCCAGAAAAGAGAAAACACAAAAGCACGGACCTATGAGTGAGTTGTTCATCGGGCAAAACACAAACGCTATGAAACGAGGACAAACACACGAACGAGAGCAAATAAACATAAGGAATGAGCACCAACAATATAGATCTCAGGGTTAAGAATAAACATGAAGAATCCCTGAGAGAGTTCCTGCAAGAAGGGTTAGTTCTTTTTCGCAACCCACACTTGCGTGGGCAGAGAGGATCTCATTTGTCTTGACTGAGTAGGGACATTCCTTCGATGAGATCTGTAGTGCGCCTATGCATTTTGAGAGTAATCATATGAATATGCATTGAAATTGTTTCCAGAGACATGAGCATACTGATTCGAGGAGGTACGCATGTGCTCCTTCTGCCTAAGGTTTGACCGATATCCATTCGAGGAAGTTTCAGCCGAATCTGCGAATGATAATCATTTCCTCAAAGAAAATCACTCTGCATATTTTGGATAGCACTGACAGATAAATTGTCAATAATGCACTTGTTCACCCAGATTTGCTTCTTGGATGAATTAGACCTGCAGTTAGTCCCAACATACCAAGCGAAAACCTTACCATTATGTTGTTTGAAGAATTTGTAGTTTGAGTCATCAGCCTCGTCAGAAACACCAGAAATGGGAGTGTCATATCTAGACATAATTGCAGGTTCAAGAGTTTTACTTTTAGTAGGAACCCAACTCGTTCGAGGATATTTGCTTAGGAGTCTAGTAGGTTCAATCAACGTAGAGTGTTCTTTCGAAACCCAATACTTCCTTTCGGGGGTTTTTGTGCAGTATTGACTTCTTGAGCACATCACAGAGGGTTTGATGCCCTTTGAGGCTCTTTAGCATTCCTATCTCAAGCAAGTTCTTTAACCTGCAATTTTCATCAGAGATAGCAACAAATTTCTCGGAAGAGGGGTTAGAAATATCATTCGTAGTTGTTACAATATTCTTGATGAAAACATTAGATATTTTAGCATCTGAAGCACACTGCTACGTTCTAGGCATTCTGAGCAAGGAGGCACATAATCATCAGGAAGTCATTTAGATTGCTCGGCAAAGAGAGAAGCTTTTTCCTTCGCTAGCACGTTATGACACTCTTTTAGTGACTCGAGTTCTCGATTCCTGTTAAGGAGTTCATCTGATAAATTCTCGTAGTCGACTATAAGGGAATCATATCGGTTGGAAAGATCATCAATAGTTGAAGAAAAGGCACCATGTTGTTTGATCAACTTTTGATTCTTATCCATCTCTTTGACCAGTAATCCTTCGTCTTTCCTAAGATTCTTCTCAAGTTTTTCAAGCTCATCTTGTTGAGATTTTGCAATTTTTACCATCTTAGCATAGGCAATGTATTCAGGAGAATATTCAGTCATTGATTTTCGGTGCTTTGCTGATACCTGATCCTTAGAGGTCTTTGCCATGATACAAAATGTGATTGGTTCATCATACTTGAAGCATTGTCATGATTGTCTAATTCAAGTGATTTCTTAGATGATTCATAAGCAATGAAAGCATTGCTTCTTCCTAACCTTCTGTGAAGCTCTTCATCTTCATCTTCTGATTCAGATGTATCATCATCAGATTCCATATTCATTTCAACGCATACTCTGTTTAGGTGTGATATTTTCTTCATATTAGATTTGATGGTTGCTTTGGCTTGCATGTTAGTGACAGGTCTCGTCGAAGTGGATGAGAACGATTCATTTTTCTTCGAGAGCTTAGTATGGCGATCCATTCGAGTGAATCCATTGTAGTGAAGATACTTCCATTTTTTTCTAGTTTTTCCATCCCAGCGAGGACAATCTGCTATGAGGTGACCCAATTGTTTGCACTTGAAGCACTTCATTTCTTTTGGAGGTAACTTTCTTGAAGATTCAGGCAAGTCAAGTTCGTCATTATTTGTGAGACACAGATTCTGTCTTCTTGGACCACTTCGACTTTCTTTGAGCATTTCTAGTTCCCTTGTGACAGTGTGTTGATTCTCGATATCTTCTTCTTGTGAACTTCCATAGTGTGAAAGGATTTCCCCTTCACTTTCCGAAGAAGATTCTTGATATCCATCTTCAAGTTCCATCTTTTCTTCGTGGATAGACAACATCGTCATGACCTTGACAGAGTGAAGTTCTTCATAGCCTGGTCTTAGCTTGATTTTAGCTATGTCTGGAGCGAAGGTTGCATCAAGAGTGCTCAGTAGCTTGTTGACCACTTTCCTTATGAAGACATCTTAAATTAGCACATAGCACGATGAATTTCAGTGTGAGGATCTGTTATGGCAATGAATTCTTCATGAGCATTTTTATGGCATCCCAGAGTTGATTTGCAGTGTCAAGCTTTTAGAACCGAATGAAAATTTCTTTCGAGATACTGTTACAGATAATATATTTTTCTTGTGCATTCAATCGCGGTATAGCTTTGTCATCAGAAGTGGGAGCATCAGGGTGCTGAATGGTGTATCCATTTTTCACAATCTGCCAAAGTTCTATGTTGATGGCCTGAAGTCTGATTCTCATTTTTCTCTTTCAGTTAGACATAGTCAATTCCATCGAAGATAGGAAACCTTTCAGAGTGCAAGGATCTACCTGGATACGACATACTCAAAACTCCAAGGTTGTTAGACCTTTAATAAATAGAGGCAAGGAGTACCCGCTTTGATACAAATTGTTAGGAGCGAGAGTATATCGGCCAGAGGGTGTGTGTGTGAATGGGAGATTCAAAAATTCTTCAGAATGTTTTGAACTGATCCCAAACACAACAGTTGAAATAAGGTTCGATAGAAAAGAACTTAATCAAGCACAATGTTGAGGAACATATCTATCGAAGTAGGAAACAATTATGGTTCGAGCATAGGATATCACAGGTTTGACAATACTGATGGTAATGCAACATGTGAACAAATGTAGTAGCATGAGAGAAAACAAGTTATGAACGACGAAGGAAAAGCACGAGAAATAACAATGACGAGGATAATTAAATTGACACAGGGAAAACACACTAGTCCTAATAAGATACGTGCGAAGACAAATTTATACGACTAGGAAAACTAAGCTGAACAATGAGAATGCAACAAGGTGAGCAACAAACTTAAACAGATGAGAATGACAAATATGACAGAAATGAATAATATGCAATAGTCAATGATTGATCAGATAAACTATCGTCACAGAGCATGAAAGTAAACTGCCGAATGTAATGCAGTAACGTAGAGTGAACCAGTGGTGCTTGATGGCGACAAATGGATTTGGTAGACCAGTTTGCCCTTCTACCAAAGGACTATGTCTGGTTGGAAGGGCTATGATTTAACACAGAAGATAAACTCTCTTTGCCCTATTCTCCTTCAACTTGGAGCTGATCAGACTCTAGTTGATTTCACTCGTGGTAGATACTTGTCGGTGATATCCAAACCTTCGACGTACCTCTTCACGGACCACAATGACTCTTGGTTGCTGAAGATCTTGCTCGGTGAAGACAATAACTCTTCAAAACTTGAGCCAACAACTATCCGTCTAGAGAGTGTGCAACTCTCAAGAGTAATAGGTACAAGAACCCTTGACTCAGAACTATTGCGATGCTCAACCACTGTCTAACTTCTGGCTCTTGATTTTTCTCTGGGTGGATCTTAAACTCAAATCACTCGAAGAGGGGATGCTCTATCAATCTTCTCAGAAATCTTAAGTGGAGCAGCCAACGGGCAACGTTGGAGCGGGGTGGCTATTTATGGCAGTAACCTTCCTTGAAGGGAAAAGACCAAATTGGACATGGGGAGCAGCCCATGGCCGAATGACACGAGTCCAACAGTCAGAAATTGAGCATAATGGTAACATTCCTTGCCGAGCAAGTAATGCTAACTCCTCAGTTCGAAAGATATCTCCTGCAGCACGAAGAACAACGTCTACTGCTGGCAGGTAATCATTCGAAACATAAAGAGATCTCTCTTAGTCTTGCATAGGATTTGGGCTAAGCATCACTGCAGATCTAAGCTTCGAGAACCTATACCCCTCTTAATAGTACGGAGGTCCTATGACTCAAATAAATGAAAGAAGAAAAACAAAATGAATACTATGTCTTCATTTTGTCTTTGACTTCGACTCACTGCAGTCAATTTTCTTCGGACAGAATCTCCAAACCAATTGCTTCGTGTCAGCAATACATTTTTGAGGGGTTAACTCCTTCACATCAATCTTCCCGCCTACATGTCTTCAACGGATGTAGCTCATTCTTATGTGCAACGCAGATATTCTTCGGTGAAGCACCTTGAACTTGACACCGGAGACATCATTCTCTTCGATTCCGCATGGACTATTTCTCTTTGTGTGCACTAGCAAACAAATCAGTCCATGCCTATTTTTGTCAACAATCTCCAGAGCATGAGAGGGCAAATATTGCACCAACAATATTGAAGAAGTTTAGTGTGGGGCTAGAGATTTTTAATTAAGTCTCTTGTTTCACACACCCAGGAACTTAGTCTAGCATCAAGAATCATCGCCTAAAATTGTGGATGCAGGTAGCTAGTGTTATTTGTTAAAACTAGTTAACTATGTAACTAAAATTTTGCTAAAACCGATTAGAGGACGTCTAACTTGGTTTTGCAGGGTATGCATATGATGTGATATAACCTTCGTCATGATAATGAGTTTATGTATGAGATGGTTATATGTTGTAATCTTAAGTGTCCTGTGCGCCACGGCATGATGGTGGGAGCCACGAGATTGCCATGTTAATGTAAATATCGTAGAGATAGCCTACGGGTTACAGGTGATGATGGCAACCGTACATGGAGGACCTCGACGAGGAGAAGGTTTACATGGCACGAGACGGGGAGCTATAATTTTGTGCCAGAGCGGAATTTTTGAATTTGGTGCCGTGACAATGTTTTCTTAAACGGTCGTCATGGCAACGTTTTCTGAAATTGCCGCCATGGCAACATTTTTGAAAGGCTTGCCACGACAATGAAATATTGGCTGTCATGGCGCTTCAACAGAAGATTGAAGATGATCGTGGAGATTCTAGGGCTATACCATATCATGCTTTTATGAACTGCGTGAGATGTTTATCCCTTTGTTGTTTGCACCCTTTGATTGCTGATACGTCTCCAACGTATCTACAATTTATGAAGTATTCATGTCATGTTTACAACAATTTTATATGGTTTTGGCATGATTTGATTAGAACTAACCCGGACTGACATTGTTTTTAGCAGAACTACCATGGTGTCGTTTTTTGTGCAGAAAGAAAAGTTATCGGAATGGGCTGAAAATTTACGGTCATTTTTTGTGGACCAAAAGAGACCCCCGAAGCTTCATGGGAGGACCAGAAGACCCACGAGGACATGAGAAGCTCGCTAGGCGTGCCCTACCCCTAGGAGGGGCGACCCAGCTTGTTGCTACTTCGTGGACCCCCTTGATGTGAGACCGACGCCAAAAAATCCTATAAATACCCAAACCCCTGGAAAGAACCCGGAAGGCATCCCCTCTTTCATCTTCAACATTATCGGTAACCTCACTTGGAGCTATATTTTCATTTGTCACAAGATATGAGTTTTACTTGGAGCATCATTTTTGTTTTGTTAGGATTTGCTTTATGTTATTTATAACAATGTTTTGCATCTTTTATTTCAATAAAAGTGGCAATGATAGCCTTTACTATGCTCATTTTGCAAGTCTACATGTTACTGTTTGAAAACAGAAAGTATACCGCTGTTGCAAAAATTCCCTAGAAAAGTCAGAATGTGAGAAAATGTTGATTTTTTTGAAAAATAAGCTCTGATAAATTTTCTACAGTGTGGTAAATTTTAATGATATTTGGAATTTAAGAAGTATTGATACTCTTGCATTCATTACAGACTGTACTGTTTTGGCAGATTGCTGTTATGTTGCATTGTTTACATATGTCTGCTTGTTTAATGATTCTATTTGCGGATAGGAGTATTAAATATGCAAATGCATTTAGTATTCAATGTTGAATAATAATTTTAGTGATTTTCTATGGTAGAGAATGATAAGGGTTTTGCATTGGTTTATACTAACTTATCTCACGAGTTCTTGTTGAGTTTTGTGTGGATGAAGCTTTTGAGATTTAGGAAAGCCGTGATATGAGAAGAATTAAGGAGACACAAAAGCTCAAGCTTGGGGATGCCCAATGCATCCCAAGATAATATTCAAGAAGTCTCAAGCATCTAAGCTTGGGGATGCCCCGGTAGGCATCCCACCTTTCTTCATCAACAATTATCGGTTAGCATCGGTTGAGCCTAAGTTTTTGCTTCTTCACATGATGTGTGCTATTCTTAGAATGTCATTTTATTTTCATTTGCTTGCTGTTTTAATAAAATACTTAGATTTGAAATCTTTTGAATAAAATAGAGTCCTCAAATAGTTGCCAGGGAGGCTAGGTAAGCGGCACACACATCCCGTCAATGAAACTCTTTTCTATGGAATTGCTCTAGTGCTTCACTTAAATCTTTTTGAGCACGGTGTGCTTTAGTATTTTTGAAGAAATTCTCTCTTACTTCACTTAAATTAATTTGACAGAAAGAAATATTATGCTCATGATCTTCAATTATATCTTTTTGGAGTAGCTTGTCATTTACTCTTGTGCTTCACTTATATCCTATGAGTAAATTGTTGAATGAATTGAATATCATGAAGTTGAAATCATATCATGCCTAGTGGTAGCTTCACATTAGGTATAGAAAATGAAATCTTTTGAGGCTTAACAATCACAATATTGGTCATACAAGCAATTCATGAATAATTAGTATAAGGAAGAGAACCTTCACATGAAAATACACAATCATGGAAATCTTTTGTGATTGTGAGCCCCCATCAAAATATTATATGCCAAAATGGTTGACGTTGGACAAGGAAGACAATGTAATGATTTATGTTTTCTGATATTCATATAGAAGTTATATTGTCATAGATCCTTCAACATGTGGTGCTCCCCCCCCCCATCTTTGGTAGCCAAAAATTCCGCACCAAGTAGAGATACTACTTGTGTATCCAAAAACCCTTAAACCCAAATCTTATTTTCAAGAGTCCACCTACCTAGGGATTGAATAATATCCTTCAAGTAAGTTGTCATCAGTGCAATAAGGCAATAAAAATTGCTTCTAAAAGTGTTAGATCATTTAGTGTAAGAGAAAATTGAGCGTTGTACGAACTTGTGATGGCAAAGAATAAAAGCGATAGACTGCATAATAAAGGTTGCTATCATAAGGGGCAATATAACGTGACGTTCTTTTGCACTAAGGGGTTGAGCATACAAAAAAATAAGCGCATGGCAACCTCTGCTTCCCTCTGCGAAGGGCCTATCTTTTACTTTTGTGTATTTACTTTCATGCAAAGAGTCAAAGTATTTCACTCTATTCCTTTTTATTTTTCTCTTTTGGCAAGCATCATGGGGCGAGGAAAGATCTAGGCACTTATATCCAGTTGAATATGGGTCCCATGAGTTATTATTGTTGATATCACCCTTGAGGTGAATACATTGGGAGGAAAAACAATAAGCCCCTATCTTTCTATGTGTCTGGTTGAAACGTTTTGCTCATGTGTATGCGGTGAGTGTTAGCAATCATAGAAGACTATATGATGGTTGAGTTACTATATGATGGTTGAGTTTGTGGAGCTCTTACTTAGACTCTGTTAAATAAGTTGAATTACAATTGGTTGGTGACTGAGAACATAGGTTGTTGAGTTTCAAGAGAATTCATTGTTTGAACCTTAACATGTGAATTGGTTGCTACTTTAACATGAGAAGTTTTATAAGAAAGAATTGTTGTTAAGATGCTAGGAAAGGTGATTGAAATTGTCATTGATCAAAATTCTGCACTTTGCTAGCATTCACACTTCATACATTATTTCTTTTATCATTTACCTACTCGAGGACGAGTAGGAATTAAGCTTGGGGATGTTGATACGTCTCCAACGTATCTATAATTTATGAAGTATTCATGTTGTTATAATATCATTATTGGATGTTTTATAATCATTTTATAGCAACTTTATATCATTTTTTGGGACTGACCTATTGACCCAGTGCCCAGTGCCAGTTGCTATTTTTGCTTGTTTTTTACATCACGGAAAATCAATATCAAACGGAGTCAAAACGCCGCAAAATTGTTTGTGGATTTTTTTATGGACCAGAAGACATCCAACGGGCCAGAGCAGCACATGGGGGGTGCCCCGAGGGGGGCACAACCCACCAGGGCGCGCCTGGGGGCCCAGGCGCGCCCTGGTGGGTTGTGCCCACCTCGGTGGCCTCCCACACCCCTCTTTACACTATAAATTCCCAAATATTCTAAAAACCCTCGGGGTTAACCTAGATCAGAAGTTCCGCCGCTGCAAGGCTCTGTAGCCACCAAAAACCAATCTAGACCCCGTTCCGGCACCCTGCCGGAGGGGGAATCATCACCAGTGGCCATCTTCATCATCCTGGCGGCCACCACGATGAGGAGGGACTAGTCCACCCTCGGGATTGAGGGTTTATACCAGTAGCTATGTGTTTAATCTCTCTCTCTCTCGTGTTCTTGAGATGTCACGATCTTGATGTATCGCGGGCTTTGTTAATATAGTCGGATCATATGGAGCTTTCCCCTCTCTATCTTGTTGTGATGAATTGAGTTTTTTCCTTTGAGATTTCGTTGTTATCGGATTGAATACTTTTATGGATTTGAGAGCACTTGATATATTTCTTGCAATTGAATACTTGTGGTGACAATGAGGTATCGTATTGATTCACTTGATATATGTTTTGGCACTCAACTTGCGGATTCCCGAGGTGACATTGGGGTAATCTATGCATAGGGGTTGATGCACGTTCTTGTCTTCGTTTCTTCGGTAGAAATCTTGGGGCACTCTTTGAAGTTCTTTGTGTTGGATTGAATATTATCAATCTAAATTTGCTTTGGTGTTATTTTAGTATGAACTCTTGGTTAGATCGATCGGAAAGAATAGCTTCGTGTTATTTTAGTACGAAATCTTGGATAGATTGATAGGAAAGAATAGCTTTGAGGTGGTTTCGTACCCAACAAACAATTCCGTCTTATGTTCTCTGCTAGATAGGAACTTTGGAGTGATTCTTCGTTGCACTTTGAGGGGTAGTTATATGATCCAATTATATTAGCAGTGTTCAGAGATTGCACTAGTGAAAGTACGGACCCTAGGCATCATTTTCAACCATTGCAATACCGTTTTTGTGCCCGTTTACTATTTTCTACCTTGCTGTTTTAATTATTCAGATTATAAAAATATATTTCTACCATCCACATTGCATTTTTATCACCATCTCTTTGTTGAACTAGTGCACCTATACAATTTGCCATTGTATTAGGTGTGTTGGGGACACAAGAGATTTCTTGTATTTTGTAGCAGGGTCATTTGAGAGAGACCATCTTCATCCTACACCTCCCATGGATTGATAAACCTTAGGTCATCCACTTGAGGGGAAATTTCTACTATCCTACAAAACTCTGCGCTTGGAGGCCCCACACGTGTCTACAAGAATAAAGTTGCATAGTAGACATCACCACCGAGTCGGCAATGAAGAAGATTGAGGTCAACAACACGTACAGTTCTGAACACTGCCATCGATTGCCCGCAATTGTAGGCAGCCTCAAGGACTACACCCAGTGGGTGCACTCAGCGTGCCCCACTATAGAATATCCAATCGGATAGTGCACAAAAAACATCAAAAACAATTAGCAATCGGCCCAGGGTAAAGATGCCAGAAACTCTAAGACTCCCATTGACTACTTCCAGTCGATGGCAGCCTCGGAGACTACACCCAGTGGGTGCACTCAGCGTGCCCCCACTGGAACCGAAAATGCCCTGGCTAAATCTGAGTGGAATGGTGATGTAAAAAACTTAAACTCTAAGAGTCCTGCTGACTGCTTCCAGTCGACGACGGCCTCGGGGACTACACTCAGAGGGTGCACTCAGCGTGCCCCCACTAGAAAGGAAACACCCAATGGGTGTTTCCCATGCAGACCCACTGACAAGAATACTATCATCCATTTGGAAGTTAAAGAAGAAACCAAAATTCAAATACTTCGACTGGAAATCATACTCACAATGGTACTTAGTCGGACGTTGGTCTGCAGCGCCTCACTGGCCTCGTACGCATCCTTCGGACGCTCACACATCATCTTCACCTGGACGAGAGCCTCCTTGCTCACCCCCACTTGGTCTTCTTGGACATGGTACAAGGGGTATGCGGTGATGGAGGTCGACGGTGGTGTGGGCGCAGGCCTTGGTGTCGGAACTGTCGTGGTCATGGGCGCAGAGCTACCCTGGGCCAGGGGACTCGGTCCGGTGGACCTCGTGATGGTTTTGGCATATGAAGCACGCTCCACTCGGTGGGGAGAGGCATCCTGCATGACCACGTCGACGTTGGTCGCCACCCCGTTGTTAGCCTCCGGATTGGGCGAGTCGACCTTATCATCGTCGTCCAGCTGAATGATCTTAGTCGGCGATGGGCAAACACACAGGTTAATGTATCAATAAAAGTCAATCGGATGAAAATCTAGAAGTCCAAATCAATCGGTGATACGTCTTCGTCGTATCTATAATTTTTGATTGTTCCATGCCATTATTCTACAACTTTTACATACTTTTGGCAACTTTTTATACTATTTTTGGGACTAACATATTGATCCAGTGCCCAGTGCCAGTTCCTTTTTGTTGCATGTTTTTTGTTTCACAAAAAATCCATATCAGACGGAGTCCAAACGGGATAAGAACATACGGAGATTTTTTGGAATATATGTGAATTTTGGAAAGTGGAATCAACACGAGACGATGCCCGAGGGGCCCACGCCGGTGAGGGGCGCGCCCCAGGGGGTAGGGCGTGCCCTGGGCCCTCGTGGCCACTCCGTAAGGCGGTTGGTGCCCTTATTTCGCCGCAAGAAAGCCAATACCGGATAAAATCGTGTCAAAATTTCAGCCCAATCAGACTTACGGATCTCCGGGAATTTAAGAAATGGTGAAAGGGCAGAATCAGGGAGCGCAGAAACACAAGGAAACAGAGAGAGAGAGAGATCCAATCTCGGAGCGGCTCTCACCCCTCTGCCACCATGGAGGCCATGGACCAGAGGGGAAACCCTTCTCCCATCTAGGGGGGAGGTTAAGGAAGAAGGAGAAGAAGAAGGGGGGCTCTCTCCTCCTCTCCCCCGGTGCTGCAGGAACGCCGCCGGGGCCATCATCGCGCCAACGATCTACACCAACAACTTCACCACCGTCATCACCAAATCTTCCCCCCTCTATGCAATGGTGTAACCCCTCTTTTACCCGCTGTAATCTCTACTTAAACATGGTGCTCAATGCTATATATTATTTCTCAATGATGTATGGCTATCCCATGATGTTCGAGTAGATCTGTTTTGTCCTATGGGTTAATTGATGATCGTGTTTGGTTTGATTTGCATGTTTTATTATTGGTGATGTCCTATGGTGCTCTCCGTGTCGATCAAGCATGAGGGATCCCCGCTGTAGGGTTTGCAATACGTTCATGATTTTCTTATGGTGGGTGGCATGAGTTACAGAAGCGTAGACCCGAGTAAGTAGATTGTTTGCGTATGGGAGTAAAAGAGGACTTGATGCCTTATAATGGTATGGTTGGGTTTTACCTTAATGATCTTTAGTAGTTACGGATGCTTGCTACAATTCCAATCATAAGTGCATATGATCCAAGAAGAGAAAGTATGTTAGCTTATGCCTTTCCCTCAAATAAAATTGCAAAAATGATTACCGGTCTAGTTAACGATTGTCTAGGGACAAATAACTTTCTCGTGACAAAAAGCTCTCTACTGAAACTAACTTAGTTGTGTCTTTATCTAAACAGCCCCTACGTTTTAGTTACGTGCTCTTTATTATCTTGCAAACCTATCCAACAACACCTACAAAGTACTTCTATTTTCATACTTGTTCTAGGTAAAGTGAACGTTAAGCGTTCCTAGAGTTGTATCGGTGGTCGATAGAACTTGAGGGAATATGTGTTCTACCTTCATCTCCTCGTTGGGCTCGACACTCTTACTTATCAAAAGAGGCTACAATTGATCCCCTATACTTGTGGGTTATCAAGACCTTTTTCTGGCGCCGTTGCCGGGGAGCAATAGCGTGGGGTGAATATTCTCGTGTGTGCTTGTTTGCTTTATCACTAAGTGGATTTTATTTGTTTCTCTAAGTTGTTCTTTATCTTTAGTTATGGATATGGAACACGAAATACCAAAAAAAATTAGGTTTACTTGCTACTCATGGAGATGGAGAGCCTCCTAAAACCCTCGATGCTCATTATGTGAAGGATATTATGCACTACTTTAATAATCCTAAGGAAACCCCATTCAATTATATAATGGGAGACACGTTGGATCAACATGAATACTTTAGGGATTATATCGCTTGACTCAAAAAGGGAAACTATTGTGGGATCAAATTTATATGTTGCATTGGTATGCTCGGCAACTATGCTTGAGATATGATTATACTTGTTGCTCTAGGATGAAGGCTCCACACCTCCCCTTTTCATGCAAATTTAATGATAATGAAACCTTAGCTTCTTATGCTAATGGTATATATGATTACTATGATGTGGAACGAATAGAAGAATTTGTTGGTTTTAAGGGTGCTTGTGAAATTGAATCTTTGTTTAAAGAGTTTGAAGATTTTGATGATTCAATTTATAGACCTGAAAATTTAGCTATCCTTAAATATTGCTATGAGAATTATAAATACAATTATGATATTGATGAATTTATTGAGAAAGTCTCCCCTGTCCGAGAAGAGACTAATATTTTGCAGGAGTCTATGGAAGAAGAAATTGATCAAACTGTGAGCTCATTGGATGAAAAAGATGATGAGGAGAGCGAAGAACAAAAGGAGGAAGATCGGATTAGCTACCCCTACCCACCTTCTAATGAGAGTAACTCTCCAACTCATACATTATTTAATGTCCCTTCATTCTTACCAAAGGATGAATGACATGATAATTCCTATGATCACGTTGATTCGTTTGAAATATCCCTTTTTGATGAACTTGATGCTTGATATTCTTGTGGCCAAGATGCCAATATGAATTATGCTTATGGAGATGAACTTGTTGTTGTTCCTTATGTTAAACATTAAATTGTTGCTATTGCACCCACACATGATAGTCCTATTATATTTTTGAATTCTCTAAACTACACCATATTGGATAAGTTTGCACTTATTAAGGATTATATTGATGGGTGGCCTTTTACCATTGCACATGATAATTTTGATGAATATAATATGTATGTGCTTGTTGCTCCTACTTGCAATTATTATGAGAGAGGAACTACATCTCCGCCTCTCTATGTTTCCAACACGATAAAATTGCAAGAAACTTCTTATGCTATGCATTGGCCTTTACTTGATGTGCATCAATTGTCCTTGTATGACGCGTAGATGCATAGGAAGATAGTTAGACTTCGTCATTGCTTGATATATGTGTTGGGAAACGTAGTAATTTCAATTTTTTTCCTACGCGCATGCAGGATCATGGTGATTTATAGCAACGAGAGGGGAGAGTGTCGTCCATGTACCCTCATAGACCGTTAAGCGGAAGCGTTATGACAACGCGGTTGATGTAGTTGTACGTCTTCACGATCGACCGATCCTCAGTACCGAACGTACGGCACCTCTGTGTTCAGCACACGTTCAGCTCGGTGACGTCCCGCGAACTCACGATCCAGTAGAGCTCGGGGAAGAGTTTCGTCAGCACGACGGCGTGGTGACGATGTTGATGAAGCTACCGCAGCACGGCTTCGCCTAAACACCGCTACAGTATAACCGAGGTGTATTATGGTGGAGGGGGGCACCGCACACGGCTGGGAGAGATCTTTGTGATCAACTTGTGTGTCTAGAGGTGCCCCCTGCCCCTGTATATAAAGGAGCAAGGGGGAGGCCGGCCGGCCCTTGTTGGCGCGCCTAGGAGGAGGAATCCTCCTCCTAGTAGGAGTAGGATTCCTCACTTTCCTACTCCTACTAGGAGGGGGAAAGGCAGGGAGAGAAAGAGAAGGAAAGGGGGCGCCGCCCCCTTCTCCTAGTCCAATTCGGACAGGGGGAAGGGGGCGCGCTGCCTGCCCTAGGCCGGCCCCTGTCTCTTTCCCTTATGGCCCAACAAGGCCCATTAGCCCCCGGGAAGTTCCGGTAACCCCTTCGGTACTCCGGTAAAATCCCGATTTCACCCGGAACTATTCCGATGTCCAAATGTAGGCTTCCAATATATCAATCTTTATGTCTCGACCATTTCGAGACTCCTCTTCATGTTCGTGATCACATCCGGGACTCCGAACTACCTTCGGTACATCAAAATGAAGGAAATATGCCCTAGAGGCAATAATAAAGTTATTATTTTATTTCCTTATAATCATGATAAATGTTTATTATTCATGCTAGAATTGTATTAACCGGAAACATAATACATGTGTGAATACATAGACAAACAAAGTGTCACTAGTATGCCTCTACTTGACTAGCTCGTTAATCAAAGATGGCTATGTTTCCTAACCATGAACAAAGAGTTGTTATTTGATTAACGAGGTCACATCATTAGTTGAATGATCTGATTGACATGACCCATTCCATTAGCTTAGCACCCGATCGTTTAGTATGTTGCTATTGCTTTCTTCATGACTTATACATGTTCCTATAACTATGAGATTATACAACTCCCGTTTACCAGAGGAACACTTTGGGTACTACCAAACGTCACAACGTAACTGGGTGATTATAAAGGAGTACTACAGGTGTCTCAAAGGTACATGTTGGGTTGGCGTATTTCGAGATTAGGTTTTGCCACTCTGATTGTCGGAGAGGTATCTCTGGGCCCTCTCGGTAATGCACATCACATAAGCCTTGCAAGCATTGCAACTAATGAGTTAGTTGCGGGATGATGTATTACAGAACGAGTAAAGAGACTTGCCGGCAACGAGATTGAACTAGGTATGGGATACCGCTGATCGAATCTCGGGCAAGTAACATACCGATGACAAAGGGAACAACGTATGTTGTTATGCGGTCTGACCGATAAAGATCTTCGTAGAATATGTAGGAGCCAATATGGGCATCCAGGTCCCGCTATTGGTTATTGACCGGAGACATGTCTCGGTCATGTCTACATTGTTCTCGAACCCGCAGGGTCCGCACGCTTAAGGTTACGATGACAGTTATATTATGAGTTTATGCATTTTGATGTACCGAAGGTTGTTCGGAGTCCCGGATGTGATCACGGACATGACGAGGAGTCTCTAAATGGTCGAGACGTATAGATTGATATATTGGAAGCCTATGTTTGGATATCGGAAGTGTTCCGGGTGAAATCGGGATTTTACCGGAGTACCGGGAGGTTACCGGAACCCCCCCGGAACCATATGGGCCTAGATGGGCTTTAGTGGAAAGGAGAAAGGGGCAGCCCAAGGTGGCCGCGCGCCTCCCCCCTCCCCCTAGTCCTATTAGGACTAGGAGAGGTGGCCGGCCCCCCTTCTCTCTCTTTCCCCCTCGGGGAATCCTAGTCCAACTAGGATTGGGGGGGAGTCCTACTCCCGGAAGGAGTAGGACTCCTCCTGCGCCCTCCTCCTGGCCGGCGCCCCCCTCCCCCTTGGCTCCTTTATATACTGAGGCAGAGGCACCCCAGAAACACACAAGTTGATCCACGTGATCTATTCCTTAGCCGTGTGCGGCGCCCCCAGCCACCATAGTCCTCGATAATACTGTAGCGGAGTTTAGGCGAAGCCCTGCTGCTGTAGTGCATCAAGATCGTCACCACGCCGTCGTGCTGACGGAACTCTTCCCTGACACTTTGCTGGATCGGAGTCCGGGGATCGTCATCGAGCTGAACGTGTGCTCGAACTCGGAGGTGCCGTAGTTTCGGTGCTTGATCGGTTGGATCGTGAAGACGTACGACTACTTCCTCTACATTGCATCAATGCTTCCGCAGTCGGTCTGCGTGGGTACGTAGACAACACTCTCCCATCTCGTTGCTATGCATCACATGATCTTGCATGTGCGTAGGAAATTTTTTGAAATTACTGCGAAACCCAACAGTGGCATCCGAGCCTAGGTTATTTATGTTGATGTTATATGCACGAGTAGAACATAAGTGAGTTGTGGGCGATATAAGTCATACTGCCTACCAGCATGTCATATTTTGGTTCGGCGGCATTGTTGGACGAGACGACCCGGACCAACATTACGCGTACGCTTACGCGAGACCGGTTCCCCCGACGTGCTTTGCACATAGGTGGCTTGCGGGCGACTGTCTCTCCAACTTTAGTTGAACCAAGTATGGCTACGCCCGGTCCTTGCGAAGGTTAAAACGGAGTCTTTTTGACAAACTATCGTTGTGGTTTTGATGCGTAGGTAAGATTGGTTCTTGCTTAAGCCCGTAGCAGCCACGTAAAACTTGCAACAACAAAGAAGAGGACGCCTAACTTGTTTTTGCAGGGCATGTTGTGATGTGATATGGTCAAGACATGATGCTGAATTTTATTGTATGAGATGATCATGTTTTGTAACCGAGTTATCGGCAACTGGCAGGAGCCTTATGGTTGTCGTTTTATTGTATGCAATGCAATCGCGATGTAATGCTTTACTTTATTACTAAGCGGTAGTGATAGTCGTAGAAGCACTAGCTTGGCGAGATGACAACGATGCTACGATGGAGATCAAGGTGTCACGCCGGTGACGATGGTGATCACGACGGTGCTTCGGAGATGGAGATCACAAGCACAAGATGATGATGGCCATATCATATCACTTATATTGATTACATGTGATGTTTATCCTTTTATGCATCTTATCTTGCTTTGATTGACGGTAGCATTATAAGATGATCTCTCACTAAATTATCAAGAAGTGTTCTCCCTGAGTATGCACCGTTGCGAAAGTTCTTCGTGCTGAGACACCACGTGATGATCGGGTGTGATAGGTTCTACGTTCAAATACAACGGGTGCAAAACAGTTGCACACGCGGAATACTCAGGTTATACTTGACGAGCCAAGCATATACAGATATGGCCTCGGAACACGGAGACCGAAAGGTCGAGCGTGAATCATATAGTAGATATGATCAATATAACGATGTTCACCATTGAAAACTACTCCATCTCACGTGATGATCGGTTATGGTTTAGTTGATTTGGATCACGTAATCACTTAGAGGATTAGAGGGATGTCTATCTAAGTGGGAGTTCTTTAATTAGTTTGATTAACTGAACTTAAATTTATCATGAAACTTAGTACCTGATTAGTATCTTGCTTGTTTATGTTTGATTGTAGATAGATGGCTCCTGCTGTTGTTCCGTTGAATTTTAATGCGTTCCTTGAGAAAGCAAAGTTGAAAGATGATGGTAGCAATTACACGGACTGGGTCCGTAACTTGAGGATTATCTTCATTGCTGCACAGAAGAATTACGTCCTGGAAGCACCGCTGGGTGCCAGGCCTGCTGCAGGAGCAACGCCGGATGTTATGAACGTCTGGCAGAGCAAAGCTGATGACTACTCGATAGTTCAGTGTGCCATGCTTTACGGCTTAGAATCGGGACTTCAATGACGTTTTGAACGTCATGGAGCATATGAGATGTTCCAAGAGTTGAAGTTAATATTTCAAGCAAATGCCCGAATTGAGAGATATGAAGTCTCCAATAAGTTCTATAGCTGCAAGATGGAGGAGAACAGTTCTGTCAGTGAGCATATACTCAAAATGTCTGGGTATAATAATCACTTGATTCAATTGGGAGTTAATCTTCCAGATGATTGCGTCATTGACAGAATTCTTCAATCACTGCCACCAAGCTACAAGAGCTTCGTGATGAACTATAATATGCAAGGGATGAACAAGACTATTCCCAAGCTCTTCGCAATGCTGAAAGCTGCGGAGGTAGAAATCAAGAAGGAGCATCAAGTGTTGATGGTCAACAAGACCACTAGTTTCAAGAAAAATGGCAAAGGGAAGAAGAAGGGGAACTTCAAAAAGAACGGCAAGCAAGTTGCTACTCAAGAGAAGAAACCCAAACCTGGACCTAAGCCTGAAACTGAGTGTTTCTATTGCAAGCAGACTGGTCACTGGAAGCGGAACTGCCCCAAGTATTTGGCGGATAAGAAGGATGGCAAGGTGAACAAAGGTATATGTGATATACATGTTATTGATGTGTACCTTACTAATGCTCGCAGTAGCACCTGGGTATTTGATACTGGTTCTGTTGCTAATATTTGCAACTCGAAACAGGGACTCTGGATCAAGCGAAGATTGGTTAAGGACGAGGTGACGATGCGCGTGGGAAACGGTTCCAAAGTCGATGTGATCGCAGTCGGCACGCTACCTCTACATCTACCTTCGGGATTAGTATTAGACCTAAATAATTGTTATTTGGTGCCAGCGTTAAGCATGAACATTATATCTGGATCTTGTTTGATGCGAGACGGTTATTCATTTAAATCAGAGAATAATGGTTGTTCTATTTATATGAGTAATATCTTTTATGGTCATGCATCCTTGAATAGTGGTCTAGTTTTGTTGAATCTCGATAGTAGCAACACACATATTCATAATGTTGAAACCAAAAGATGTAGAGTTGATAATGAGAGTGCAACTTATTTGTGGCACTGCCGTTTAGGTCATATCGGTGTAAAGCGCATGAAGAAACTCCATTCTGATGGACTTTTGGAACCACTTGATTATGAATCACTTGGTACTTGTGAACCGTGCCTCATGGGCAAGATGACCAAAACACCGTTCTCCGGTACTATGGAGAGAGCAACAGATTTGTTGGAGATCATACATACAGATGTATGTGGTCCGATGAATATTGAGGCTCATGGCGGATATCGTTATTTTCTCACCTTCACAGATGATTTAAGCAGATATGGGTATATCTACTTAATGAAACATAAGTCTGAAACATTTGAAAAGTTCAAGGAATTTCAGAGTGAAGTTGAAAATCATCGTAACAAGAAAATAAAGTTTCTATGATCTGATCGTGGAGGAGAATATTTGAGTTACGAGTTTGGTGTACATTTGAAAAATTGTGGAATAGTTTCGTAGCTCACGCCACCCGGAACACCACAACGTAATGGTGTGTCCGAACGTCGTAATCGTACTTTACTAGATATGGTGCGATCTATGATGTCTCTTACTGATTTACCGCTATCGTTTTGGGGATACGCTCTAGAGACGGCCGCATTCACGTTAAATAGGGCACCATCAAAATCCGTTGAGACGACGCCTTATGAACTGTGGTTTGGCAAGAAACCAAAGTTGCCGTTTCTGAAAGTTTGGGGGTGCGATGCTTATGTGAAAAACCTTCAACCTGATAAGCTCGAACCCAAATCGAAGAAATGTGTCTTCATAGGATATCCAAAGGAGACTATTGGATACACCTTCTATCACAGATCCGAAGGCAAGACTTTTGTTGCTAAATTCGGAAACTTTCTAGAAAAGGAGTTTCTCTCGAAAGAAGTGAGTGGGAGGAAAGTAGAACTTGACGAGGTAACTGTACTTGCCCCTTACTGGAAAGTAGTACATCACAGAAAACTGTTCCAGTGACACCTACACCAGTTAGTGAGGAAGCTAATGATAATGATCATGAGACTTCAGACCAAGATACTACTGAACCTCGTAGATCAACCAGAGTAAGATCCGCGCCAGAGTGGTACGGTAATCCTGTTCTGGAAGTCATACTACTAGATCATGATGAACCTACGAACTATGAAGAAGCGATGGTGAGCCAGATTCCGCAAAATGGCTTGAAGCCATGAAATCTGAGATGGGATCCATGTATGAGAACAAAGTATGGACTTTGGTTGACTTGCCCGATGATCGGCAAGCAATTGAGAATAAATGGATCTTCAAGAAGAAGACTGACGCTGACGGTAATGTTACTGTCTACAAAGCTCGACTTGTCGCAAAAGGTTTTCGACAAGTTCAAGGGGTTGACTATGATGAGACCTTCTCACCCGTAGCGATGCTTAAGTCTGTCCGAATCATGTTAGCAATTGCCGCATTTTATGATTATGAAATTTGGCAAATGGATGTCAAAACTGCATTCCTGAATGGATTTCTGGAAGAAGAGTTGTATATGATGCAGCCAGAAGGTTTGTCGATCCAAAGGGAGCTAACAAAGTGTGCAAGCTCCAGCGATCCATTTATGGACTGGTGCAAGCCTCTCGGAGTTGGAATAAATGCTTTGATAGTGTGATCAAAGCATTTGGTTTTATACAGACTTTCGGAGAAGCCTGTATTTACAAGAAAGTGAGTGGGAGCTCTGTAGCATTTTTGATATTATATGTGGATGACATATTACTAATTGGAAATGATATAGAATTTCTGGATAGCATAAAGGGATACTTGAATAAGAGTTTTTCAATGAAAGACCTCGGTGAAGCTGCTTTCATATTAGGTATAAAGATCTATAGAGATAGATCAAGACGCTTAATTGGACTTTCACAAAGCACATACCTTGACAAGATTTTGAAGAAGTTCAAAATGGATCAAGCAAAGAAAGGATTCTTGCCTGTGTTACAAGGTGTGAAGTTGAGTAAGACTCAATGCCCGACCACTGCAGAAGATAGAGAGAATATGAAAGATGTTCCTTATGCATCAGCCATAGGATCTATCATGTATGCAATGCTGTGTACCAGACCCGATGTGTGCCTTGCTATAAGTCTAGCAAGGAGGTACCAAAGTAATCCAGGAGTGGATCACTGGACAGCGGTCAAGAACATCCTGAAATACCTGAAAAGGACTAAGGATATGTTTCTCGTATATGGAGGTGACAAAGAGCTCGTCGTAAATGGTTACGTTGATGCAAGCTTTGACACTGATCCGGACGATTCTAAATCGCAAACCGGATACGTGTTTACATTAAACGGTGGAGCTGTCAGTTGGTGCAGTTCTAAACAAAGTGTCGTAGCGGGATCTACATGTGAAGCGGAGTACATAGCTGCTTCGGAAGCAGCGAACGAAGGAGTCTGGATGAAGGAGTTCATATCCGATCTAGGTGTCATACCTAGTGCATCGGGTCCAATGAAAATCTTTTGTGACAATACTGGTGCAATTGCCTTGGCAAAGGAATCCAGATTTCACAAGAGAACCAAGCACATCAAGAGACGCTTCAATTCCATCCGGGATCTAGTCCAGGTGGGAGACATAGAGATTTGCAAGATACATACGGATCTGAATGTTGCAGACCCATTGACTAAGCCTCTTCCACGAGCAAAACATGATCAGCACCAAGGCTCCATGGGTGTTAGAATCATTACGGTGTAATCTAGATTAACTCTAGTGCAAGTGGGAGACTGAAGGAAATATGCCCTAGAGGCAATAATAAAGTTATTATTTATTTCCTTATAATCATGATAAATGTTTATTATTCATGCTAGAATTGTATTAACCGGAAACATAATACATGTGTGAATACATAGACAAACAAAGTGTCACTAGTATGCCTCTACTTGACTAGCTCGTTAATCAAAGATGGTTATGTTTCCTAACCATGAACAAAGAGTTGTTATTTGATTAACGAGGTCACATCATTAGTTGAATGATCTGATTGACATGACCCATTCCATTAGCTTAGCACCCGATCGTTTAGTATGTTGCTATTGCTTTCTTCATGACTTATACATGTTCCTATAACTATGAGATTATGCAACTCCTGTTTACCGGAGGAACACTTTGGGTACTACCAAACGTCACAACGTAACTGGGTGATTATAAAGGAGTACTACAGGTGTCTCCAAAGGTACATGTTGGGTTGGCGTATTTCGAGATTAGGTTTTGTCACTCCGATTGTCGGAGAGGTATCTCTGGGCCCTCTCGGTAACGCACATCACATAAGCCTTCCAAGCATTGCAACTAATGAGTTAGTTGCGGGATGATGTATTACAGAACGAGTAAAGAGACTTGCCGGCAACGAGATTGAACTAGGTATGGGATACCGACGATCGAATCTCGGGCAAGTAACATACCGATGACAAAGGGAACAACGTATGTTGTTATGCGGTCTGACCGATAAAGATCTTCGTAGAATATGTAGGAGCCAATATGGGCATCCAGGTCCCGCTATTGGTTATTTACCGGAGACATGTCTCGGTCATGTCTACATTGTTCTCGAACCCGCAGGGTCCGCACGCTTAAGGTTACGATGACAGTTATATTATGAGTTTATGCATTTTGATGTACCGAAGGTTGTTCGGAGTCCCGGATGTGATCACGGACATGACGAGGAGTCTCGAAATGGTCGAGACGTAAAGATTGATATATTGGAAGCCTATGTTTGGATATCGGAAGTGTTCCGGGTGAAATCGGGATTTTATCGGAGTACCGGGAGGTTACCGGAACCCCCGGGGACCATATGGGCCTAGATGGGCTTTAGTGGAAAGGAGAAAGGGGAATCCCAAGGTGGCCGCACGCCTCCCCCCTCCCCCTAGTCCTATTAGGACTAGGAGAGGTGGCTGGCCCCCCTTCTCTCTCTTTCCCCCTCGGGGAATCCTAGTCCAACTAGGATTGGGGGGGAGTCCTACTCCCGGAAGGAGTAGGACTCCTCCTGCGCCCTCCTCCTGGCCGGCGCCCCCCTCCCCCTTGGCTCCTTTATATACTGAGGCAGAGGCACCCCAGAAACACACAAGTTGATCCACGTGATCTATTCCTTAGCCGTGTGCGGCGCCCCCAGCCACCATAGTCCTCGATAATACTGTAGCGGAGTTTAGGCGAAGCCCTGCTGCTGTAGTGCATCAAGATCGTCACCACGCCGTCATGCTGACGGAACTCTTCCCCGACACTTTGCTGGATCGGAGTCCGGGGATCGTCATCGAGCTGAACGTGTGCTCGAACTCGGAGGTGTCGTAGTTTCGGTGCTTGATCGGTTGGATCATGAAGACGTACGACTACTTCCTCTATGTTGCGTCAACGCTTCCACAGTCGGTCTGCGTGGGTACGTAGACAACACTCTCCCATCTCATTGCTATGCATCACATGATCTTGCATGTGCGTAGGAAATTTTTTGAAATTACTGCGAAACCCAACACAAAACATATAAACTCATAAAACCGATCGTCACGGAACTTTAAGCGTGCGGACCCTACGGGTTTGAGAAATATGTAGACATGACCGAGACACGTCTCTGGTCAATAACCAATAGCAGAACCTGGATGCTCATATTGGTTCCTACATATTCTATGAAGATCTTTATCGGTCAAACCGCACAACACTATACGTTGTTCTCTTTGTCATCGGTATGTTACTTGCCCGAGATTCGATCGTCGGTATCCAATACCTAGTTCAATCTCATTACCAGCAAGTCTCTGTACTCGTTCCATAATACATCATCCCGTAACTAACTCATTGGTTATCAAGCTTGCAAGGCTTATAGTGATGTGTATTACCGAGAGGGCCCAGAGATACCTCTCCGACAATCGGAGTGAGAAATCCTAATCTTGATCTATGCCAACTCAACAAGTACCGTCGGAGACACCTGTAGAGCACCTTTATAATCACCCAGTTAGGTTGTCAAATTTGGTAGCACACAAAGTGTTCCTCCGGTATTCGGGAGTTGCATAATCTCATAGTCATAAGAACATGTATATGTGTAGCGACCTGACCCGAATGGATCACGTCTACTGTGCTACGGTGTCATCCCTGGATCAGTAATGCTGACACCACACAGTACATCGAGGTTTTATAGCAGAGTTACAATCACACACTTATTACATCGATGGCTCAAAAAGAACTTATTACACTGAATATGGCTGAAGGCCATCTAATATCGATAACAGCGGAAGACTCGAAAGATAAATGGGTCCATCAACTCCAGCGGCATCACTGAGTATAGGGCCACGACCTAAAAGCTCTTTACTCGTCATCTGAAAAGTCTGCAACATGAGAAGTTGCAGCCCGAAAACGGGTCAGCACATGGAATATGCTGGCAAAGTAACACATAGAGAGTAATGGAATGAAACAGCTATACTATATGCATATATGGCTGGTGGAAAGCTCTATGGTTACAGTTTTGCGTAAAGCCAGTTTTTCCCTACTGCAAAGGAATAAATTTATTTAACTATCATGGTGGTTGTGAAACATTGAGAATGGTTGACAGCATTCTCAATCCCAATTAAAAGTACAATTAAAACCCAACAGCATTAATTAGAAGTAACATGTTGAGATTCACAATGATATTCAAGTACTAGATACTCAAGTTGTCCATAACCGGGGACACGGCTAATCATGATTAGTTTGTACACTCTGCAGAGGTTTGCGCACTTTTCCCCACAAGACTCGATCGCCTCCGTTTGGTTTCTCGCACTACATGGTGTTTGAGAAGACGGATGACCGAGACACAGTCTTTCAGAAGCGCTAGCACCTTACATGTGGGGTAGACCGTACCACCTACAACCCCTACATCTGCTAGTCCACCCCGTAAGAGTTCGTACAACTTAGTCAACTATGCCAGAGCCCATAATGGCTTATGGCTGCACACGGAAGTTTCTAGCATGAAAGATCTTATGATCCCTTTGAGCCTGGGTGGTGGTCCAAAAAAAACAGGCAAGTCCTGATAGACATCAGGTGCCTCAATCCACCCAGATGTGTGTTTATGTTGCCACCTTAAATAAACCATTAAAATTATCAACTCACATCTGTCATGGATATCACTCACCCAATCCACGTCTACTAGCATAGCATGGCATAATAAGCAAACGTAGAAGTAACTCCCAAAGGTTTCATAGTAATACAGGTAATAGGTACTACCTCATCTACTTCCCATCCCACAATTTAATTAGATACTAATCATGCAATGTGTGAGGATTGATCTAATGCAGTAAAACATGGATTGTAGAAAAGGTATGATCAAAGTGTTAATTGCCTTGCTGATGATCTGCGAGTCCTAGGGTTTCGAAGTAACAAGCGGCGCAATCCGGGTAATCTATCGCAGACAAACAACAAGCATACAATAAGTACTCATCTAATGCACAGGTAAAACTCGAACAAGAGATCGAACCAGAAAGTTCAATTTAAGAACTCCGGTTGCAAAGAAAGAACGAACCGAACAAAGAAACGAAAAACAAACGGCGGAAGAAAACAACTCGGTTCTAGCAAGTTGAAACTAGGTCAAATTTTTATCGGGGCAAAAGCTTGTTCAAGTTGATTAGACGGAACGGCGGTTTCGAGACGAAACTCCAGGCGCTTGAATCACCTCATTCCGATAAACGAGCGAAAAGAAAGACTAGAAAGAAGATCGGATCTAAGATCGCGATCGCGGAATAAATCCGACGAAAAGAAAAAGAAGAACGGTTAAACGAACGGGCGTTCGTTAACCTAGAAGAATCCGGTGACCACGTTCCTTAGGATGAACGGTCCGGCGAACGGTCCAAAGGCAACTAAATCGGAGAAGAAAACGAATCCGATCTAGGGTTTCGGAGAAGAAAAACCGAACGAAAAACCGATCTATAAAACCGGAACGGTTTAGAGAAGAAAAGAATCGGAATGATTAGAAGAAAACGATCCGATGAAAAGAATAGATGTAGCGCGGGGCTACCTCGGCGAGGTCTCCGGTGAGGGGCTCCGGCGGCGTGGGCGTGGGGCGGCGGCGGCAAGGTGCGGCGGCGGCGCGGGTGTGGGGTGGTGCGGCGGCGCGGCGTGGGGTGGGGTGGTGCGGTGTGGAGGAGAGGGGCTTTGATTTGATGTTTAGAGGGGGGGTGCTTGGGTATTTATATTGGGGAGGGGAGGGGTTTACTTGGGGTAGAGGGCAAGGAATTAGACTAGGAATAGGAAAGAATAAACGGAGTAGGACTAGGAATAACGAAACAAAGGAAAAAGGGGCAAGGGCTACCCTAGAATCCTAAAAGGATTCGTAGAGCAAGAGGCGGCGGCGCCGGCTCCCTGGCGCCTGGCGCTAGGCACGCGGTGGCCTGGGGCGCGGTGGCCTTCGGCCCGGCTGGGCCTTGGCCTGGCCGGCCTTGGTGCAGTTTTTTTTTATAAATAGTTTCCGCGCGCAGAGAAAAAAAAACAAAAAGAGATCTAAACGAACTCCGAAAAATCTAAAGTAAATTTTCCCCGACTCCTAAAAATGAGCCGAACAAAATGAACTTTTCTCCGGACCAAAAATGCAATTTTCGAAAACGCGCATTTTTACCTATCCAAATAAAATGCAAATAAAACTCTGGAAAACAAAATTGATCTATTTATTAAATCTTCATTTTCCTAAATTTTGGGAAAGTCATATTATTCCCTCTCTCATATTTTGACACTGGAAAATTTATTGAAGATAAAACAAATAAATCAAACGATCCTCTTTTCAAAATTTGAGAAACTCTCAAATATGAAAATAACGAAATCTCCAACTCTCTCCGGAGGTCCTTGAGTTGCGTGAAATTTCTAGGATCGGCCAAGATGCAAGAAAATATGTTATGCATGATGATCTAGTGTATAACATTCCAAATTGAAAATTTGGGATGTTACAAACCTACCCCCCTTAAGATGAATCTCGCCCTCGAGATTCGGGTTGGCTAGAAAATAGGTGAGGGTGATCCTTGAGCAAATCTTCTTCTCTCTCCCAGGTGGCTTCATCCTCTGAATGATGGTTCCACTGAACTTTGCAAAACTTGATAACCTTGCTGTGGGTAACTCTGCTGGCATAATCGAGAATCTTGACTGGCTTCTCCACATATGTTAAGTCGTCCTTCAACTGAATTGCTTCTAATGGCACTGTATCTCTTAGCGGTATCTCTGCCATCTCGGCGTGACATTTCTTCAGCTGAGAAACATGGAATACATCATGAACTCCTGACAGTCCCTCTGGTAATTCCAACTTATACGCGACTTCTCCCATACGTTTCAAGATCTTAAACGGTCCAACGAAACGCGGTGCTAATTTTCCCTTAACTCCAAAGCGCTTAACTCCTCGAAGTGGGGATACTCGAAGATAAACTCTGTCTCCGGTTTCGTAAACTATCTCCTTGCGTTTAGAATCTGCGTAGCTCTTCTGCCTAGACTGGGCTACCTTGAGCCTATCGCGAATCAACTTAACTTTCCGTTCAGACTCCTTAATCAAATCTGGTCCAAAGAATTGTCGGTCTCCAACTTCGTTCCATGACAACGGTGTCCTGCACCTCCTTCCGTATAAAGCTTCGAAAGGTGCCATCTTCAAACTGGTTTGATAACTGTTGTTATAAGAAAACTCCGCATACGGCAAGTTATCGTCCCAGCTAGATCCATAATCTAGTGCACAAGCTCTCAGCATATCTTCCAAAATCTGATTGACTCTCTCGGTCTGTCCATCTGTCTGCGGATGAAAAGCTGTGCTGAACTCTAGTCTGGTTCCCAAAGTTTCATGCAACTGATTCCAAAACTTTGAGGTAAATTGGGTTCCTCTATCTGATACGATACTCCTTGGAACTCCATGCAAACAAATGATCCTAGTCATGTATATCTTTGCCAACTTAGCACTGGTGTAAGTGGTCTTAACTGGAATGAAATGTGCTACCTTCGTCAAACGATCAACTACTACCCATATCGAGTCATACCCTGCTTTTGTCCTGGGTAGTCCTGTGATAAAATCCATGCCTATCTTATCCCACTTCCATTCGGGTATCGGCAATGGTTGTAACAATCCTGCTGGCTTCTGATGCTCTGCCTTTACTCTCTGACATACGTCACAAACTGCCACATATGCTGCAATATCCTTCTTCATTCCGTTCACCAGAATGTTTCTTTCAAATCCAAATACATCTTGGTATTCCCTGGGTGAATCGAATACGGTGAATCATGTGCCTCCTGCAAAATCAACTTCCTGATCTCTGGGTCATTGGGCACATAAACACGGTCCTCAAACCATAGGGTATCGTGCTCATCCTCACGAAATCCCTTTGCTTTTCCTTTGCTAAGTTTCTCCTTTATAGCAGCAATCTCTTTGTCAGATTTCTGAGCTTCTCTGATCTTATCCATCAATGTTGATTGAATCTCCAATGCGGCTACATAGCCTCTCGGAACTATTTCCAAACATAGCTCACGAAGGTTTTCTGCTAACTCCTTGGGTATTTTCCCCGTCATTATCGTATTGACATGGCTCTTATGGCTCAATGCGTCAGCTACTACATTAGCCTTTCCGGGATGGTAATGCAATCTCATGTCATAATCCTTGATGAGCTCCAACCATCTCCTTTGTCTGGGATTCAACTCCTTCTGCGTGAAAATGTACTTCAAACTCTTATGATCCGTGTACACCTCACAATGATTTTCAATGAGGAAATGTCTCCACGTCTTCAATGCATGCACTACGGCTGCTAACTCCAAATCATGCGTGGCATAATTCAACTCATGAGGCTTCAGTTGTCGTGAAGCATACGAAACAACTCTTCCTCCCTGCATAAGCACTGCTCCAAGTCCTCGACGTGAAGCGTCGCAATACACCTCATAATCCTTGGTCTGATCTGGCAATATCAACACTGGTGACGTAACCAATCGTTTCTTCAAATCCTGAAAACTAGCCTCACACTCCTCAGTCCATTTGAACTTAGTATCCTTCTTCAACAATTCCGTCATAGGCTTCGCAATCTTTGAAAAATTCTCAATAAATCTCCGGTAGTATCCTGCGAGTCCAAGAAAACTCCGGATCTCTCCAACTGTTGTTGGTGCTTCCCATTCGGTTACGGTCTCAACCTTTGTGGGGTCAACTTCTATACCTTCTCCGGATATAACGTGTCTGAGGAATCCTACTTCCTTCAACCAAAACTCACATTTGCTAAATTTGGCATATAACTGATGTTCCCTTAGTTTCTCCAAAACCAAACGCAAATGTTCCTTATGTTCCTCTTCATTCTTTGAATAAATCAGGATGTCATCAATGAACACTACGACGAACTTATCCAAAAACTCCATAAATACCTTGTTCATCAGGTTCATAAAATAGGCAGGTGCGTTAGTCAATCCAAATGACATAACGGTATACTCATACAATCCGTATCTCGTGGTGAATGTTGTCTTAGGTATATCCTGCTCTCGAATCTTCAACTGATGGTACCCTGATCGCAAATCGATCTTGGAAAACACTTTAGCTCCTTGCAATCGATCAAACAGATCATTAATCATCGGCAGTGGGTACTTGTTCTTGATGGTTACTTCATTAAATCCCCGATAATCTACAACCATCCTTAATGATCCATCCTTCTTTTCCACTAGAAGTACGGGTGATCCCCAAGGTGAAGAACTTGGGCGAATGTAACCTTTATCCAATAACTCCTTAATCTGATTCTTAATTTCCACCAAATCCTTTGCTGGCATCCTATATGGTCGCTTCGATATTGGGCCTGTACCTGGCAATAACTCAATCAAAAACTCAATGTCTCTATCCGGTGGCATGCCTGGCAATTCCTCAGGAAATACATCAGGAAAATCCTTTACCACTGGTACTTCTTCCTGCACAACTCCTGTTAGGCAATTCACTTGTGTCCTTTTTGGTACATGCCGGGATACATACTTGATCCTTCTCCCTTCTGGTGTAGTAAGCAAAATTGACTTACTAGCACACTCAATATTCCCTTCATACTTTGATAACCAATCCATGCCTAATATCACATCCAATCCTTGAGATTCCAATACTATTAGGTCTGAGGGAAACACATAGTTACCAATCCTTAATGGTAACCGATCACACCATCGTGTAGCCATAAACTCTGCTCCTGGTGAGCTTACTAACATGGGTGACCTAAGGGCTTGGGTTGGCAGGTTATACTTATCCACAAATCCCCTTGATATGTATGAATGCGATGCACCAGTGTCAAAAAGAACGAGTGCAGTAAATGACTTAACCAAAAACTTACCGATTACCGCATCGGGCTGATCTTCGACCTCCTCCACATTAACGTGGTTCACCTGTCCCCTATTGAAAGGGTTCGGCTTCTTCCCAGAGCTTCCATTGCCATTTCCATTCTGGCCTTCAGGACATTCATTGGCATAATGTCCGGTCTTCGAACACTTGAAACAGGTGACTTGGCTCAGGTCTCTCTTGGTTGGGGTCGATGGGGTGGTACAGTTCTGGCCGTTGCTTCCTCCATTCCCATTACCATTCTTGTGGCCATTATGGTTGTGCGAGCTACCTCCTCCATGGGTGTGCTGAAACTGAAATCCCGGTTTAGGGGTAAAACGGGGCTTCTGCTGGGCTCCAGAGTTATACTTCCCCTGTCCATACTTCCTCTTACGGTTCTCCATCTGCTGTTGCTTCCCTTCTATCATGATGGCACGATCTACCAACTCCTGGTAGTTGTTGAAACTTGCTACCATCAACTTCATGCTTAGTTCATCGTTCAGCCCTTCCAGAAACTTCTCCTGCTTAGCTGCATCCGTAGCAACGTCATCTGGGGCATAACGGGCTAGCTTACTAAACTCCTCCACATACTGGCCAATAGTCCTTCCTCCTTGGCGTAAGTTGCGAAACTCACGCTTCTTTATGGCCATAGCTCCTGCTGAAACATGGGCAGTGCGGAAAGCTTGCTGAAACTGATCCCATGTGACAGTGTCAACTGGGTAAGTGGCTGTGAAATTCTCCCACCATGCTGCCGCGGGTCCGTCTAGCTGGTGAGCGGCAAACTTCACTTTCTCACCATCCGTGCATCCTGCAGTGGTCAACTCCCTTCCTATCTTACGGAGCCAGTTGTCTGCTACTATTGGCTCGGTGCTACTGGAAAACACCGGCAGATTCAGCCTAAGGAAACGGGCTAAGTGGTCAACAGGTGGTGGTGGTGGTGGTGGTGGGTTGTTGTTGTTGTTCTGCTGGTTCTGGACTAACATCTGCATCAACTGATTCTGCTGTTGGATCAACTGAGTGAGCTCCGGTGGAAATCCATTGTCACGTCTCGGAGGCATCTGAGGGTTTTAGAAAAGACGAGAATTAAGAATAGAGGGGGTCTAAAGGGAAAACACTACCCATATGCACATGAGGCAAATGCACACAAAATCACTTCAATCAATCAAACAAGGGCTTACAAACGGTCTAAAACTATCACAAAAGTGCTCGACTATAATGTTTACATGGGGGAAATACTACTACTATCTGGCGGTCATCTAGAAATTTGAACCGATGGAAGACTCCATGATATCTGCTCCAGCTTCGTCTTCAAAGTCGGGTTCACTTGGATCCGAATCGGTGTCGTCGATGATGATGTAGTTGTCCGGACATGCGACGTACTCGTCTTCCTCCTGGGATGCTAACTTCCTCTTGAGTTCTTCAATCTCCTGCTTAAGATCGTTATTGTGCCTTGCTAGATCTACGATCTCGTCCATGTAGTCCTTGCGTGTAGACTTCAGTTCTCCTTCTAGCTCGATGATCCTTGCCTTCGCATTCTTCAACTCTATCATATCATTGTACATCTGGTTCTCGTGGCGTCGAATGTGCTGGTTTAACTCCTGGATGAATGCTGCACTGGATCTATCCTTCTTGGTGCTGGCTAACTCCCATTGTTCATCTCGGCGTCCGCAAATCTAGTAGATAGTGTCCTTGAGGTCTTCTTGATAAACTTCTCCAATGCGTCCTATGGTGATATGGGCTGCCATGCTCCTTCCCAGACTCCAGGTTGGTGCATTGAAAACACTATCTATGGGCTTCGTGATTGGCGCGAATGTCCTTCCCGGAACGTGAGCTTGAATCTTCCAGCGCTCCTCTTCAGGCAGAGTGGCGTTGAAGGTTCCCGTGAAGCTTGGTAATCCAATGTTCAGGTACTTGGTGACTTCCTTCAGGTGAAATCCAAATGGTGTGCCTTCATCCGGTTGAGTGTACTTAATCTTCATGTTCGTCATCCTAATAGAGTAGAAAAGATGAGGAGTTAGAAAATGAGGAGAGAATAGTGATCTATGGCTTTAACTTAGTGGTCGTGTCCTACAGTCAGCGTGTGCTCTGATACCATCTCTGTAGCGACCTGACCCGAATGGATCACGTCTACTGTGCTACGGTGTCATCCCTGGATCAGTAATGCTGACACCACACAGTACATCGAGGTTTTATAGCAGAGTTGCAATCACACACTTATTACATCGATGGCTCAAAAAGAACTTATTACACTGAATATGGCTGAAGGCCATCTAATATCGATAACAGCGGAAGACTCGAAAGATAAATGGGTCCATCAACTCCAGCGGCATCACTGAGTATAGGGCCACGACCTAAAAGCTCTTTACTCATCGTCTAAAAAGTCTGCAACATGAGAAGTTGCAGCCCGAAAACGGGTCAGCACATGGAATATGCTGGCAAAGTAACACATAGAGAGTAATGGAATGAAACAGCTATACTATATGCATATATGGCTGGTGGAAAGCTCTATGGTTACAGTTTTGCGTAAAGCCAGTTTTTCCCTACTGCAAAGGAATAAATTTATTTAACTATCATGGTGGTTGTGAAACATTGAGAATGGTTGACAGCATTCTCAATCCCAATTAAAAGTACAATTAAAACCCAACAGCATTAATTAGAAGTAACATGTTGAGATTCACAATGATATTCAAGTACTAGATACTCAAGTTGTCCATAACCGGGGACACGGCTAATCATGATTAGTTTGTACACTCTGCAGAGGTTTGCGCACTTTTCCCCACAAGACTCGATCGCCTCCGTTTGGTTTCTCGCACTACATGGTGTTTGAGAAGACGGATGACCGAGACACAGTCTTTCAGAAGCGCTAGCACCTTACATGTGGGGTAGACCGTACCACCTACAACCCCTACATCTGCTAGTCCACCCCGTAAGAGTTCGCACAACTTAGTCAACTATGCCAGAGCCCATAATGGCTTGTGGCTGCACACGGAAGTTTCTAGCATGAAAGATCTTATGATCCCTTTGAGCCTGGGTGGCGGTCCAAAAAAAACAGGCAAGTCCTGATAGACATCAGGTGCCTCAATCCACCCAGATGTGTGTTTATGTTGCCACCTTAAATAAACCATTAAAATTATCAACTCACATCTGTCATGGATATCACTCACCCAATCCACGTCTACTAGCATAGCATGGCATAATAAGCAAACGTAGAAGTAACTCCCAAAGGTTTCATAGTAATACAGGTAATAGGTACTACCTCATCTACTTCCCATCCCACAATTTAATTAGATCCTAATCATGCAATGTGTGAGGATTGATCTAATGCAGTAAAACATGGATTGTAGAAAAGGTATGATCAAAGTGTTAATTGCCTTGCTGATGATCTGCGAGTCCTAGGGTTTCGAAGTAACAAGCGGCGCAATCCGGGTAATCTATCGCAGACAAACAACAAGCATACAATAAGTACTCATCTAATGCACAGGTAAAACTCGAACAAGAGATCGAACCAGAAAGTTCAATTTAAGAACTCTGGTTGCAAAGAAAGAACGAACCGAACAAAGAAACGAAAAACAAACGGCGGAAGAAAACAACTCGGTTCTAGCAAGTTGAAACTAGGTCAAATTTTTATCGGGGCAAAAGCTTGTTCAAGTTGATTAGACGGAACGGCGGTTTCGAGACGAAACTCCAGGCGCTTGAATCACCTGATTCCGATAAACGAGCGAAAAGAAAGACTAGAAAGAAGATCGGATCTGAGATCGCGATCGCGGAATAAATCCGACGAAAAGAAAAAGAAGAACGGTTAAACGAACGGGCGTTCGTTAACCTAGAAGAATCCGGTGACCACGTTCCTTAGGACGAACGGTCCGGCGAACGGTCCAAAGGCAACTAAATCGGAGAAGAAAACGAATCCGATCTAGGGTTTCGGAGAAGAAAAACCGAACGAAAAACCGATCTATAAAACCGGAACGGTTTAGAGAAGAAAAGAATCGGAACGATTAGAAGAAAACGATCCGATGAAAAGAATAGATGTAGCGCGGGGCTACCTCGGCGAGGTCTCCGGTGAGGGGCTCCGGCGGCGTGGGCGTGGGGCGGCGGCGGCAAGGTGCGGCGGCGGCGCGGGTGTGGGGTGGTGCGGCGGCGCGGCGTGGGGTGGGGTGGTGCGGTGTGGAGGAGAGGGGCTTTGATTTGATGTTTAGAGGGGGGGTGCTTGGGTATTTATATTGGGGAGGGGAGGGGTTTACTTGGGGTAGAGGGCAAGGAATTAGACTAGGAATAGGAAAGAATAAACGGAGTAGGACTAGGAATAACGAAACAAAGGAAAAAGGGGCAAGGGCTACCCTAGAATCCTAAAAGGATTCGTAGAGCAAGAGGCGGCGGCGCCGGCTCCCTGGCGCCTGGCGCTAGGCACGCGGTGGCCTGGGGCGCGGTGGCCTTCGGCCCGGCTGGGCCTTGGCCTGGCCGGCCTTGGTGCAGTTTTTTTTTTATAAATAGTTTCCGCGCGCAGAGAAAAAAAAACAAAAAGAGATCTAAACGAACTCCGAAAAATCTAAAGTAAATTTTCCCCGACTCCTAAAAATGAGCCGAACAAAATGAACTTTTCTCCGGACCAAAAATGCAATTTTCGAAAACGCGCATTTTTCCCTATCCAAATAAAATGCAAATAAAACTCCGGAAAACAAAATTGATCTATTTATTAAATCTTCATTTTCCTAAATTTTGGGAAAGTCATATTATTCCCTCTCTCATATTTTGGCACCGGAAAATTTATTGAAGATAAAACAAATAAATCAAACGATCCTCTTTTCAAAATTTGAGAAACTCTCAAATATGAAAATAACAAAATCTCCAACTCTCTCCGGAGGTCCTTGAGTTGCGTGAAATTTCTAGGATCGGCCAAGATGCAAGAAAATATGTTATGCATGATGATCTAGTGTATAACATTCCAAATTGAAAATTTGGGATGTTACAATATGCCATGAAGAAAGCAATAGCAGTAAACAAATGATCAAGTGCTAAGCTAACGGAATGGGTCAAGTCAATCACATCATTCTCCTAATGATGTGATCCCATTGATCAAATAACCACTCATGTCTATGGTTAGGAAACTTAACCATCTTTGATCAATGAGCTAGTCAAGTAGAGGCATACTAGTGACACTATGTTTGTCTATGTATTCACACATGTATTATGTTTCCAGTTAATAAAATTCTAGCATGAATAATAAACATTTATCATGAAATAAGGAAATAAATAAAAACTTTATTATTGCCTCTAGGGCATATTTCCTTCAGTCTCCCACTTGCACTAGAGTCAATAATCTAGATTACACAGTAATGATTTTAACACCCATGGAGCCTTGGTCCTGATCATGTTTTGCTCGTGGAAGAGGCTTAGTCAACGGGTCTGCAACATTTAGATCCGTATGTATCTTGCAAATCTCTATGTCTCCCACCTGGACTTGATCCCGGATGGTGTTGAAGCGTCTCTTGATGTGCTTGGTTCTTTCGTGAAATCTGGATTCTGTTGCCAAGACAATTGCACCAGTATTGTCACAAAAGATTTTCATTGGACCCGATGCATTAGGTATGACACCTAGATCGGATATGAACTCCTTCATCCAGACTCCTTCATTCGCTGCTTCCGAAGCAGTAATGTACTCCGCCTCACATGTAGATCCCGCCACGACACTCTGTTTAGAACTGCTCCAACTGACAGCTCCATCGTTTAATATAAACACGTATCCGGTTTGCGATTTAGAATCTCGGGATCAGTGTCAAAGCTTGCATCAACGTAGCCATTTACGATGAGTTCTTTGTCACCTCCATAAACGAGAAACATATCCTTGGTCCTTTTCAGGTACTTCAGGATGTTCTTGACCGCTGTCCAGTGATCCACTCTTGGATTACTTTGGTACCTCCCTGCTAGGCTAATAGCAAGGCACACATCAGGTCTAGTACACAACATTGCATACATGATAGAGCCTATGGCTGAAGCATAGGGAACACTTCTCATTTTCTCTCTATCTTCTGCAGTGGTCGGTCATTGAGTCTTACTCAACTTCACACCTTGTAACACAGGCAAGAACCCTTTCTTAGCTTGATCCATTTTGAACTTCTTCAAAACTTTATCAAGGTATGTGCTTTGTGAAAGTCCAATTAAGCGTCTTGATCTATCTCTATAGATCTTGATGCCCAATATATAAGCAGCTTCACCGAGGTCTTTCATTGAAAAACTTTTATTCAAGTATCCTTTTATGTTGTCCAGAAATTCTATATCATTTCCAATCAATAATATGCCATTCACATATAATATTAGAAATGCTATAGAGCTCCCACTCACTTTATTGTAAATACAGGCTTCTCCAAAAGTCTGTATAAAACCATATGCTTTGATCACACTATCAAAATGTTTATTCCAACTCCGAGAGGCTTGCACCAGTCCATAAATGGATCGCTGGAGCTTGCACACTTTGTTAGCTCCCTTTGGATCGATAAAACCTTCAGGTTGCATCATATACAACTCTTCTTCCAGAAATCCATTCAGGAATGCAGTCTTTACAACCATTTGCCAAATTTCATAATCATAAAATACGGCAATTGCTAACATGATTCGGACGGACTTAAGCATCGCTACGGCTAAGAAGGTCTCATCGTAGTCAAATCCTTGAACTTGTTGAAAACCTTTTGCAACAATCGAGCTTTGTAGACAGTAACATTACTATCAACGTATGTCTTCTTCTTGAAGATCCATTTGTTCTCGATGGCTTGTCGATCATCGGGCAAGTCAATCGAAGTCCACACTTTGTTCTCATACATGGATCCCATCTCAGTCTTCATGGCCTCAAGCCATTTTGCAGAATCTAGGCTCATCATCACTTCCTCATAGTTCATAGGTTCGCCATGGTCAAGTAACATGACCTCCAAAACTGGATTACCGTACCACTCTGGTGCGAATCTTGCTCTGGGTGACCTACGAGGTTCGGTAGTAAATTAATCTGAAGTTTCATGATCATCATCATTAGCTTCCTCACTAATTGATGTAGATGTCACAGGAACTGGTTTCTGTGATGAACTACTTTCCAATGAGGGAGCAGATATAGTTACCTCATCAAGTTCTACTTTCCTCCCACTCACTTCTTTCGAGAGAAACTCCTTATCTAGAAAGGATCCATTCTTAGCAACGAATATCTTGCCTTCGGATCTGTGATAGAAGGTGTACCCAATAGTATCCTTTGGGTATCCTATGAAGACACATTTCTCCGATTTGGGTTCGAGCTTATCAGGTTGAAGCTTTTTCACATAAGCATCATAGCCCCAAACTTTAAGAAACGACAACTTTGGTTTCTTGCCAAAGCATAGTTCATAAGGCGTCGTCTCAACGGATTTTGATGGTGCCCTATTTAACGTGAATGCAGCTGTCTCTGAAGCATAATCCCAAAACAAGAGCGGTAAATCAGTAAGAGACATCATAGACCGCACCATATCTAGTAAAGTACGATTACGACGTTCGGAGACATCATTACGTTGTGGTGTTCTGGGTGGCATGAGTTGCGAAACTATTCTGCATTATTTCAAATGTAGGCCAAACTCGTAACTCAAATATTCTCCTCCACGATCAGATCATAGAAACTTTATTTTCTTGCTACGATGATTTTCCACTTCACTCTGAAATTATTTGAACTTTTCAAATGTTTCAGACTTATGTTTCATTAAGTAGATATACCCATATCTTCTCAAATCATCTGTGAAGGTGAGGAAATAACGATACCCGCCGCGAGCCTCAATATTCATTGGACCACATACATCAGTATGTACGATTTCCAACAAATCTGTTGCTCGCTCCATAGTTCTGGAGAACGGCATTTCAGTCATCTTGCCCATAAGGCATGGTTCGCAAGTACCAAGTGATTCCAAAAGTCCATCGGTATGGAGTTTCTTCATGCGCTTTATACCAATATGACCCAAACAGCAGTGGCACAAATAAGTTGCACTATCATTATCAACTCTGCCTCTTTTGGCTTCAACATTATGAATATGTGTATCACTACTATCGAGATTCAACAAGAATAGACCACTCTTTAAGGGTCCATGACCATAAAAGATATTACTCATATAAATAGAACAATCGTTATTCTCAGATTTAAATGAATAACCGTCTCGCATCAAACAAGATCCAGATATAATTTTCATGCTTAACGCTGGCACCAAATAACAATTATTTAGGTCTAAAACTAATCTCGAAGGTAGATGTAGAGGTAGTGTGCCGACGGCGATCACATCGACTTTGGAACCATTTCCCACGCGCATCGTCACCTCGTCCTTAGCCAGTCTTTGCTTAATCCGTAGTCCCTATTTTGAGTTGCAAATATTAGCAACAGAACCAGTATCAAATACCTAGGTGCTACTGCGAGCTCTGGTAAGGTACACATCAATAACATCTATATCACATATACCTTTGTTCACCTTGCCATCCTTCTTATCCGCCAAATACTTGGGGCAATTCCGCTTCCAGTGACCAGTCTATTTGCAGTAGAAGCACTCAGTCTCAGGCTTAGGTCCAGACTTGGGTTTCTTCCCTTGAGCAGCAATTTGTTTGTCGTTCTTCTTGAAGTTCCCCTTCTTCTTCCCTTTGCCCTTTTTCTTGAAACTGGTGGTTTTATTGACCATCAACACTTGATGCTCCTTCTTGATTTCTACCTCCGCGGCCTTTAGCATCGTGAAGAGCTCGGGAATAGTCTTATTCATCCCTTGCATATTATAGTTCATCACGAAGCTTTTGTAGCTTGGTGGTAGTGATTGAAGAACTATGTCAATGACACTATCAACAGGAAGATTAACTTCCAATTGAGTCAAGTGATTATGATACCCAGACATTTTGAGTATATGCTCACTGACAGAACTATTCTCCTCCATCTTGCAGCTATAGAACTTATTGGAGACTTCATATCTCTCAATCCGGGCATTTGCTTGAAATATTAACTTCAACTCCTGGAACACCTCATATGCTCCATGACGTTCAAAACGCCGTTGAAGTCCCGGTTCTAAGCCGTAAAGCATGGCACACTGAACTATCGAGTAGTCATCAGCTTTACTCTGCCAAACGTTCTTAACGTTGTCAGCAGCATCTGCAGCAGGCCTGGCACCCAGCGGTGCTTCTAGGACGTAATTCTTCTGTGCAGCAATAAGGATAATCCTCAAGTTACAGACCCAGTCCGTGTAATTGCTACCATCATCTTTCAACTTTGCTTTCTCAAGGAACGCATTAAAATTCAACGGAACAACAGCACGGGCCATCTATCTACAACAACATAGATAAGCAAGATACTATCAGGTACTAAGTTCATGATAAATTTAAGTTCAATTAATCATATTACTTAAGAACTCCCACTTAGATAGACATCCCTCTAATCATCTAAGTGATCACATGATCCATATCAACTAAACCATAACCGATCATCATGTGAAATGGAGTAGTTATCAATGGTGAACATCACTATGTTGATCATATCTACTATATGATTCACGCTCGACCTCTCGGTCTCAGTGTTCCGAGGCCATATCTGCATATGCTAGGCTCATCAAGTTTAACCCGAGTATTCTGCGTGTGCAAAACTGGCTTGCACCCGTTGTAGATGGACGTAGGGCTTATCACACCCGATCATCACGTGGTGTCTCGGCATGACGAACTTTGGCAACAGTGCATACTCAGGGAGAACACCTTTATCTTGAAATTTAGTGAGAGATCATCTTATAATGCTACCGTTAAACAAAGCAGAATAAGATGCATAAAGGATAAACATCACATGCAATCAATATAAGTGATATGATATGGCCATCATCATCTTGTGCTTGTGATCTCCATCTCCGAAGCACCGTCAGGATCACCATCGTCACCAGCACGACACCTTGATCTCCATTGTAGCATCATTCTCATCTCGCCAACTATTGCTTCTACGACTATCGCTACCGCTTAGTGATAAAGTAAAGCAATTACAGGGCGATTGCATTGCATACAATAAAGCGACAACCATATGGCTCCTGCCAGTTGTCGATAACTCCGTTACAAAACATTATCATCTCATACAATAAATATAGCATCATGTCTTGACCATATCACATCACAACATGCCCTGCAAAAACAAGTTAGACGTCCTCTACATTGTTGTTGCAAGTTTTACATGGCTGCTACGGGCTGAGCAAGAGCCATTCTTACCTACGCATCAAAACCACAACAATAGTTCGTCAAGTTGGTGATGTTTTAACCTTCTCAAGGACCGGGCGTAGCCACACTCGGTTCGACTAAAGTTGGAGAAACTGACACCCGCTAGGCACCTGTGTGCAATGCACGTCGGTAGAACCAGTCTCGCGTAAGCGTACGCATAATGTAGTTCCAGGCCGCTTCATCCAACAATATCGCCGAACCAAAGTATGACATCCTGGTAAGCAGTATGACTTGTATCGCCCACAACTCACTTGTGTTCTACTCGTGCATATAACATCTACGCATAAAACCAGGCTCGGATGCCACGGTTGGGGAACGTAGTAATTTCAAAAAAAATCCTACGCACACGCAGGATCATGGTGATGCATAGCAACGAGAGGGGAGAGTGTCGTCCACGTACCCTCGTAGACCATTAAGCGGAAGCGTTATGACAACGCGGTTGATGTAGTTGTACGTCTTCACGATCGACCGATCCTCAGTACCGAACGTACGGCACCTCTGTGTTCAGCACACGTTTAGCTCGGTGATGTCCCGCGAACTCACGATCCATTAGAGCTCGGGGAAGAGTTTCGTCAGCACGACGGTGTGGTGACGATGTTGATGAAGCTACCGCAGCAGGGCTTCGCCTGAACACCTCTACAGTATGACCGAGGTGGATTATGGTGGAGGGGGGCACCGCACATGGCTGGGAGAGATCTTTGTGATCAACTTGTGTGTCTAGAGGTGCCCCCTGCCCTTGTATATAAAGGAGCAAGGGGGAGGCCGGCTGGCCCTTGTTGGCGCGCCTAGGAGGAGGAATCCTCCTCCTAGTAGGAGTAGGATTCCTCCCTTTCCTACTCCTACTAGGAGGGGGGAAGGCAGGGAGAGAAAGAGAAGGAAAGGGGGGCGCCACCCCCCTTCTCCTAGTCCAATTTGGACAGGGGGAAGGGGGCGCGCTGCCTACCCTAGGCGGGCCCCTCTCTCTGTCCCTTATGGCCCAACAAGGCCCATTAGCCCCCGGGTGGTTCCGGTAACCCCTCCGGTACTTCGGTAAAATCCCGATTTCACCTGGAACTATTCCGATGTCCAAATGTAGGCTTCCAATATATCAATCTTTATGTCTCGACCATTTCGAGACTCCCCGTCATGTCCGTGATCACATCTAGGACTCCGAACTACCTTCGGTACATCAAAACATATAAACTCATAAAACCGATCGTCACAAAACTTTAAGCGTGCGGACCCTACGGGTTCGAGAACTATGTAGACATGACCGAGGCATGTCTCCGGTGAATAACCAATAGCGTAACCTGGGTGCTCATATTGGTTCCTACATATTCTACGAAGATCTTTATCGGTCAAACCGCACAACACTATATGTTGTTCTCTTTGTCATCGGTATGTTACTTGCCCGAGATTCGATCGTCGGTATCCGATACCTAGTTCAATATCGTTACCGGCAAGTCTCTTTACTCGTTCTATAATACATCATCCCGTAACTAACTCATTAGTTATCATGCTTGCAAGGCTTATAGTGATGTGTATTACCAAGAGGGCCCAGAGATACCTCTCCGACAATCAGAGTGACAAATCCTAATCTTGATCTATGCCAACTCAACAAGTACCATCGGAGACACATGTAGAGCACCTTTATAATCACCCAGTTACGTTGTGACGTTTTGTAGCACACAAAGTGTTCCTCCGGTATTCCGGAGTTGCATAATCTCATAGTCATAAGAACATGTATAAGTCATGAAGAAAGCAATAGCAGTAAACAAATGATCGAGTGCTAAGCTAACGGAATGGGTCAAGTCAATCACATCATTCTCCTAATGATGTGATCCCATTGATCAAATACCAACTCATGTCTATGGTTAGGAAACTTAACCATCTTTGATCAATGAGCTAGTCAAGTAGAGGCATACTAGTGACACTATGTTTGTCTATGTATTCACACATGTATTATGTTTCCAGTTAATACAATTCTAGCATGAATAATAAACATTTATCATGAAATAAGGAAATAAATAATAACTTTATTATTGCCTCTAGGGCATATTTCCTTCAATATGTTGCTTTGTGCTCACTACTAAATGCCAAATCATTGCTAATTCAAATTGGCTTTGATATACCTTAGGATCCGGGTGGATTCATTACTTGAGCACCTTATGCCTAACTTAATGGCTTTAAAGAAAGTGCTGCCAGGGAGACTACCCGGAAGTTTTAGAGAGTCATTTATTTCTGTTAAGTGCTTTTATAGAGTTTAAAAACAAAAAAATAAAGAGGGGAACCCAAAACTTTTCAAAAAGGAAAGTGAAAGTGAGAGAGACAAGCATTGTTGAAGTGAGGGAGCTCCTTGAACTTTGTTCATGCTCAAGGAAACTTTGTGAATCTTTATTAAAGAAACTTTTAAACAAAAATAATTATCCCCTTGTAAAATTCCATTGTATTATAAAAATAATGTGCCAAGATTTGCCTGTAGGATGTTCACATTGCTTGTTGGTTTGTGCGGTGCAAAACAGAAACTTTGGCTGTAGTGCGCGATTTTACATTTTTTACTGGAATGCCAAACCGTTCTGAAACTTTTTGCACTTTCTTTATATACAAATTGTTTATTTTTCCTAATTTATTCAGAATTTTTGGAGTACTAGAAGTATGGTGAATGTTCAGATTACTATAGACTGTCATATTTAAGAGAGATTATGTTTTTGATGCATTGTTTGCTTGTTTTGATGAAACTGTCGATTTCTATCAGTGGATTAAGCCATGGAAAAGTTATATTACAGTAGCTACAATGCAAAAACAAAATATGAATTGGTTTGCAATAGTACTTAGAGTAGTGATTTGCTTTATTATACTAACGAACCTTACCGGATTTTCTGTTGAGTTTTGTGTGGATGAAGTGATCAAGGATCGAGGAGGCCTCGATATGAGGAGAAGGAGGAGAGGCAAGAGCTCAAGCTTGAGGATGCCCAAGGCACCCCAAGTAAACATTCAAGGAGACTCATGTGTCTAAGCTTGGGGATGCCCTGGAAGGCACACCATATTTCTTCAACAAGTATCGGTATGTTTCCGGTTTCGTTTCGTTCATGTGATATGTGCAAATCTTGGAGCATCTTTTGCATTCAATTTTCACTTTTCTTTGATGAACCATGCTGGTATGAGATAGTACATGGTTGACTTATAGAATGCTCATTTCACTTCACTTATATCTTTTGAGTATATCTTTATAGAATGCTTCATGTGCATCACATATATCATTTGAAGTTTGGATTGCATGTTTCCCTACACATAGAAAACCGCCATTTGTAGAATGCTCTTTTGCTTCACTTATATCTATTAGAGCGTGGGCATATCTTTTTTAGAAAGAATTAAACTCTCTTGCTTCACTTATATCTATTTAGAGAGATGACAGGACTTGGTCATTCACATGGTTAGTCATTAAATCCTACATAAAACTTGTAGATCACTGAATATGATATGTTTGATTCCTTGCAATAGTTTTGCAATATAAAGATGGTGATATTAGAGTCATGCTAGTGGGTAGTTGTGGATTGTAGAAATACTTGTGTTGAAGTTTGTGATTCCCGTAGCATGCACGTATGGTGAACCGTTATGTAACGAAGTTGGAGCATGAAGTATTTATTGATTGTCTTCCTTATGAGTGGCGGTCGGGGACGAGCGATGGTCTTTTCCTACCAATCTATCCCCCTAGGAGCATGCGCGTAGTACTTTGTTTCGATTACTAATAGATTTTTTGCAATAAGTATGTGAGTTCTTTATGACTAATGTTGAGTCCATGGATTATACGCACTCTCACCCTTCCATCATTGCTAGCCTCTTCGGTACCGTGCATTGCCCTTTCTCACCTTGAGAGTCGGTACAAACTTCGCCGGTGCATCCAAACCCCGTGATATGATACGCTCTATCACACATAAGCCTCCTTATATCTTCCTCAAAACAGCCACCGTACCTACCTATCATGGCATTTCCATAGCCATTCCGAGATATATTGCCATGCAACTTCCATCATCATCATATACATGGCTTATCATTTATTGTCATATTGCTTTGCATGATCGTAATATAGATAGCATGATGTTTTCATGGCATGTCCATTTTTTTGATTTCATTGCCACACTAGATCATTGCACATCTCGGTACACCGCCTGAGGCATTCATATAGAGTCATATCTTTCTTCTAGTATCGAGTGGTAATATTGATTTGTAAGTAAATAAAAGTGTGATGATCATCATTATTAGAACATTGTCCCATGTGAGGTTATCAAAATAAAAGTGGCCAGAGAAGCCCCCCCCAAAAAGAGAGAGAGGCCAAAGAAGCCTACAAAAAAGTGAAAAAAAAATTAAAAAAATGAGAGAAAAAGAGAGAAGGGACAATGTTACTATCCTTTTACCATACTTGTGCTTCAGAGTAGCACCATGTTCTTCATATAGAGAGTCTCTTGAGTTATCACTTTCATATACTAGTGGGAATTTTCATTATAGAACTTGGCTTGTATATTCCAATGATGGGCTTCCTCAAGTGCCCTAGGTCTTCATGAGCAAGCAAGTTGAATGCACACACACTTAGTTTCAGTTTGAGCTTTCATCCACTTATAGCTCTAGTGCATCTGTTGCATGGCAATCCCTACTCCTAGCATTGACATCAATTGATGAGTATCTCAATAGCCTGTTGATTAGTTGCGTCGATGTGAGACTTTCTCCTTTTTTGTCTTCTCCACTCAACCTCCATCATCATATTCTATTCCACCTATAGCGCTATATCCATGGCTCATGCTCATGTATTGCATGAAAGTTGAAAAGGTTTGAGAACATCAAAAGTATGAAACAATTGCTTGGCTTGTCATCGGGGTTGTGCATGATTTGAATATTTTGTGTGATGAAGATGGAGCATAGCCAGACCATATAATTTTGTATGGATAACTTTCTTTGGCCATGTTATTTTGAGAAGACATGATTGCTTTGTTAGTATGCTTGAAGTATTATTGTCTTAATGTCAAATGATAGACTATTGCTTTGAATCACTCATGTATTAATATTCATGCCATGATTAGATTACATGATCAAGATTATGCTAGGTAGCATTCCACATCAAATATTATATTTTTTATCATTTACCTACTCAGGACGAGCAGGAATTAAGCTTGGGGATGCTGATACGTCTCCGTCGTATCTATAATATTTTATTGTTCCATGCCATTATTCTACAACTTTTACATACTTTTGGCAACTTTTTATACTCTTTTTTGGGACTAACATATTGATCTAGTGCCCAGTGCCTAGTGCCAGTTCTATTTGTTGCATGTTTTTTGTTTCGTAGAAAATCCATATCAAATGGACTCCAAATGGGATAAGAATTTATGGAGATATTTTGGGGTATATATGTGAATTTTGGGAAGTGGAATCAACACGAGACGATGACCGAGGGGCCCATGAGGGTGACGGGCGCGCCCTGGGCCCTCGTGGCCACTCCGTAAGGCGGTTGGTGCCCTTTTTCGCCATAAGAAAGCCAATATCCAGATAAAAATCGTGTCAAAATTTCATCCCAATCGGAGTTACGGATCTCCAGGAATTTAAAAAACGGTGAAAGGGCAGAATCGGGGAGCGCAGAAACAGAAGGAAACAGAGAGAGAGAGAGGGATCCAATCTCGGAGGGGCACTCGCCCCTCCACCGCCATGGAGGCCATGGACCAGAGGGGAAGCCCTTCTCCCATCTAGGGGGGGTTAAGGAATAAGAAGAAGAAGGGGGGCTCTCTCCCCCTCTCCCCCAGTGGCGCCAGAACGCCGTCGGGGCCATCATCGCGACAACGATCTACACCAACAACTTCACCGCCGTCATCACCAACTCTTCCCCCCTCTATGCAGCGGTGTAACCCCTCTTTTACCTGTTGAAATCTCTACTTAAACATGGTGCTCAACGCTATATATTATTTTCCAATTATGTATGCCTATCCTATGATGTTTGAGTAGATCCGTTTTGTCCTATGGGTTAATTGATGATCGTGATTGGTTTGAGTTGCATGTTTTATTATTGGTGCTGATCTATGGTGCTCTCCATGTCGCACAAGCGTGAGGGATCCCCGCTGTAGGGTTTGCAATATGTTCATGATTTGCTTATGGTAGGTGGCGTGAGTGACAGAAGCACAGACCCGAGTAAGCAGGTTGTTTGCGTATGGGAGTAAAAGAGGACTTGATGCCTTATAATGCTATGGTTGGGTTTTACCTTAATGATCTTTAGTAGTTGTGGATGCTTGCTAGAGTTCCAATCATAAGTGCATATGATCCAAGAAGATAAAGTATGTTAGCTTATGCCTCTCCCTCAAATAAAATTGCAGTAATGATTTTCGGTCTAGTTATCGATTGTCTAGGGACAAATAACTTTCTCGTGACAAAAAGCTCTCTACTGAAACTAACTTAGTTGTGTCTTTATCTAAACTGCCCTAGCTTTTATTTACGTGCTCTTTATTATCTTGCAAACCTATCCAACAACACCTACAAAGTACTTCTAGTTTCATACTTGTTCTACGTAAAGCGAACGTTAAGCGTGTGTAGAGTTGTATCGGTGGTCGATAGAACTTGAGGGAATATTTGTTCTACCTTTAGCTCCTCGTTGGGTTCGACACTCTTACTTATAGAAAAAGGCTACAATTGATCCCCTATACTTGTGGGTTATCAATCGACGTGGCCATACCTTTGGAGGTGGCAACGTCTACCGCATCGGTCTTGCCTTGACCCTACTTGGGGGCATTCTATTCCAATGATGTCGTCAACGTCTCGTTGCTACAAAACACAATATCACTCGGCCTTCAGCCGAGTCAGGATGACAATGAATGGAGACTTGGAGAGAACACTTACGTCAACGCCACCGTCATTGCCACCTTGATCTGGGGCACGGTGGCTTTGCGAGGCTTAGAGGTAATCTGCTTGGACTGTTTGGGCTGCTTCTTAGCGGAGCTCTCCACCTGAGCATGCCCGCGCTTCAAGCTGCGTGTCGTGCAGCCCGAGGCAGATGGCTACTGAGACCCTTCCACCTTGCCACTCGGTTCATGTTGCGCCTTGGAGTGGGGCTCCCTGGGGCCCTTAGATGACGACGAAGACTCGACCTCCTCCCCCTCCTTGGTGCTCTCATCCTCGTCACTCTCCCCGTCTTCATCATCGTCCTCCTCCGAGTACTGGCGCTCTGTGTCACTCGTCCCATCCTCCGGTGACCGGTCAACCATCGGTATTTTGGAGATCAACTATTGGATACTCTGGAGAAACAAAGATGATGGAAGTCAGATGCGCAAGAAATTACCTATGAACGGTCCGACTGATCAGAGAAAAGAGCTCCTCGATCGGTGGACTGTCCTTGGCATACGGGGGAACCCTCTTGGACCCCCGTGGGTTGTCCCGAGCACATGTGATTGCTCTAATCTTGGTGCCCACATCCTTCTCGGCGAGCTCCTCCAGATGCACCCGAGTGGGGTCATTCGGACCCTCATACATCCACATAGGACGCGCCCTGGCCTTCAGCAGTTGGATCAGTCGACCGAGGAAAGTCTCCAGCAGATCCATCTCGTTGATGCCCGCATTCACGACCCCGACCAAGGCGTTGGTCAGGATGCCCACCTCCATCTTCTCCTCCTTCGTCACTCTAAGGGACTCGGGAGCCCTCACCCTCTCTACCGAGTGTCGGTGTCAAAACCGACGGATCTCGGGTAGGGGGTCCTGAACTGTGCGTCTAGGATCGATGGTAACAGGAGACGGGGGACACAATATTTACCCAAGTTAGGGCCCTCTCTACGGAGGTAATACCCTACTTCCTGCTTGTTACAAGAGTTGATCTACCACGAGATCGTAATGGCTAAACCCTAAAAGTCTAGCCTGGCTATGATTATTCGAGGGTATCTACGGACCTATCCCTCTGGTTTATATAGACATGGGAGGGATCTAGGGTTACATAAGGTCGGTTTTACAAAGAAAGGAATCTTCATAGTTGATCGCCAAGGAGAGTCCCGTCCGGACATGGGTAGAGTCTTCGGTATTCGTATCTTCACGGCCCATCAGTTCGGCCCATATCCAATTGGTCGGACACCCGAGGACCCCTTAGTCCAGGACTCCCTCAGTAGCCCCCGAACCAGACTTCAATGACGAGGTGTCTGGTGTGCAGATAGTCTTTGGCATTGCAAGGCGGGTTCCTCCTCCTATGACTTAAAGTGATGTATTCGGTTCTCCATTTAATGCCGCACCCCTCGGCTTCCGTGCCTTCCTAACTTCAGCTTCCACGTGTCGAGTGAATACAAGAGGTCGGGGTATTTTTACATATACCACCCTGACCATACTAGAAAGGTGCCTATTTAAAGAGAATAGAGCTCAGATCCCTTCCAAACCCCACGGAAAAAATCCTCAAAGCTTGCGGAGCAGAACCACCCCAACATGGCTAGCACTCCCAACTCTTCCTCTCGTCCCCACAACTATGAAAAGGGGGATTGAGAGAGATGTTCTGTTTCTCACAGTCAGTTGGTGAAGCTACAAACACAGGGCTTTCTTCCTCCCATGGATTTGGTCCCCGTACAAGCAGGGATTGATAACCCACAAGTATAGGGGATCGCAACAGCTTTCGAGGGTAGAGTATTCAACCCAAATTTATTGATTCGACACAAGGGGAGCCAAAGAATATTCTCAAGTATTAGCAGCTGAGTTGTCAATTCAACCACACCTAGAAACTTAGTATCTGCAGCAAAGTGTTTAGTAGCAAAGTAATATGATAGTGGTGGTAGCGGCAACAAAAGTAAAGACAGCAAAAGTAATGTTTTTGGTATTTTGTAGTGATTGTAACAGTAGCGGCGGGAAAGTAAATAAGCGTAAACCAGTATATGGAAAACTCGTAGGCACCGGATCAGTGATGGATAATTATGCCGGATGCGGTTCATCATGTATCAGTCATAACATAGGGTGACACAGAACTAGCTCCAATTCATCAATGTAATGTAGGCATGTATTCCGTATATAGTCATACGTGCTTATGGAAAAGAACTTGCATGACATCTTTTGTCCTACCCTCCCGTGGCAGCGGGGTCCTATTGGAAACTAAGGGATATTAAGGCCTCCTTTTAATAAAGAACCGGAACAAAGAATTAGCACATAGTGAATACATGAACTCCTCAAACTATGGTCATCACCGGGAGTGGTCCCGATTATTGTCATTTCGGGGTTGCCGGATCATAACAAATAGTATGTGACTATAGACTTGCAAGATAGGATCAAGAACTCACATATATTCATGAAAACATAATAGGTTCAGATCTGAAATCATGGCACTCGGGCCCTAGTGACAAGCATTAAGCATAGCAAAGTCATAGCAACATCAATCTCAGAACATAGTGGATACTAGGGATCAAACCCTAACAAAACTAACTCGATTACATGATAAATATCATCCAACCCATCACCGTCCAGCAAGCCTACGATGGAATTACTCACGCACGGCGGTGAGCATCATGAAATTAGTGATGGAGGATGGTTGATGATGACAACGGTGATGAATCCCCCTCTCCGGAGCCCCGAAAGGACTCCAGATCAGCCCTCCTGAGAGGTTTTAGGGCTTGGTGGCGGCTCCGTATCGTAAAACGCGATGACTTCTTCTCTCTGATTTTTTCTCTTCGAAAGCAAATATATAGAGTTGGAGTTGGCGTCGGAGGGCATCCAGGGGGCACATGAGGTAGGGGGGGCGCCCCCCACCCTCGTGGACAGGGTGTGGGCCCCCTGGTCTTCATCTTTGGCGAGGATTTTTTATTATTTTTTCTAAGATGTTCCGTGGAGTTTCAGGTCATTCCGAGAATATTTGTTTTCTGCACATAAAACAACACCATGGCAATTCTGTTGAAAACAGAGTCAGTCCGGGTTAGTTCCATTCAAATCATACAAGTTAGAGTCCAAAACAAGGGCAAAAGTGTTTGGAAAAGTAGATACGACGGAGACGTATCAGGGATGACGTCCTTCAATGGCAGGATTCAAGCGGAGAACCTCCCCAATCCGTTCAGGGGGAACGAGTATGCTTCGTCCCCTTCTTGTTAAGAGGTGTCAGATTTCCGATCCATCCCTTCCTCCGAGGTCTGCTGGAGTATTATGGTCTCCAACTGCACAGTCTCACTCCCGCCTCCATCCTGCATATTGCGGGTTATGTCGCTCTATGCGAGCTATTCCTGGGTTGCGAGGTATCAATCCAGTAGGAGGCTACGCGCGAGTCCCTCGTACCTGCACAAAACAAATAAATCCTCGCAACCAACGCAAATAGGGGTTGTCAATCCCTATAAGGCCACTTACGAGAGTGAGGTCTGATAGATATGATAAGATAATATTTTTGGTATTTTTATGATAAAGATGCAAAGTAAAATAAAGGCAAAATAAATAGCAAAGGAAATAACTAAGTAGTAGGAGATTAATATGATGAAGATAGACCCGGGGGCCATAGGTTTCACTAGTGGCTTCTCTCGAGAGCATAAGTATTCTACGGTGGGTGAACAAATTACTGTTGAGCAATTGACAGAATTGAGCATAGTTATGAGAATATCTAGGTATGACATGTATATAGGCATCACGTCCGAGACAAGTAGACCGACTCCTGCCTGCATCTACTACTATTACTCCACTCATCGACCACTATCCAGCATGCATCTAGAGTATTAAGTTAAAAACAGAGTAACACCTTAAGCAAGATGACATGATGTAGAGGGATAGACTCATGCAATATGAATAAAACCCCATCTTGTTATCCTCGATGGCAATAATACAATACGTGCCTTGCTGCCCCTACTGTCACTGGGAAAGGACACCGCAAGATTGACCCCAAAGCTAAGCACTTCTCCCATTGCAAGAAAGATCAATCTAGTAGGCCAAACCAAACTGATAATTCGACGAGACTTCCAAAGATAACCAATCATACATAAAAGAATTCAGAGAAGATTCAAATATTATTCATAGATAGACTTGATCATAAACCCACAATTCATCGATCTCAACAAACACACCGCAAAAAGAAGATTACATCGAATAGTTCTCCACAAGAGAGGGGGGAACGTTGTATTGAGATCCAAAAAGAGAGAAGAAGCCATCTAGATACTAACTATGGACCTGTAGGTCTGAGGTAAACTACTCACACTTCATCGGAGAGGCTATGGTGTTGATGTAGAAGCCCTCCGTGATCGATGCCCCCTCCGGCAGAGCTCCGGAACAGGCCCCAAGATGGGATCTCGTGGATACAGAAAGTTACGGCAATGGAATTAGGGTTTTGGCTCCATATCTGATCATTTGGGGGTACGTAGGTATATATAGGAGGAAGGAGTATGTCAGTGGAGCAACAGGGGGCCCACGAGGGTGGAGGGCGCGTCTGGTGGGGGTAGGCGCGCCCCCTACCTCGTGGCCTCCTGTTTCCTTTCTTGACGTAGGGTCCAAGTCTCCCGGGTCTTGTTCGTTGAGAAAATCACGTTCCCGAAGGTTTCATTCCGTTTGGACTCCGTTTGATATTCCTTTTCTTCGAAACCCTAAAACAGGCAAAAAACAGCAATTCTGGGTTGGGCTTCCGGTTAATAGGTTAGTCCCAAAAATAATATAAAAGTGGATAATAAGGCCCAATAATGTCCAAAACATTAGATAATATAGCATGGAGCAATCAAAAATTATAGATACGTTGGAGACGTATCAAGCATCCCCAAGCTTAATTCCTGCTCGCCCTCGAGTAGGTAAATGATAAAAATAGAATTTTTGATGCGGAGTGCTACTTGGCATAATTTTAATGTAATTCTTCTTAATTGTGGTATGAATATTCAGATCCGAAAGATTCAAGACAAAAGTTCATATTGACATAAAAATAATAATACGTCAAGCATACTAACAAAGCAATTATGTCTTCTCAGAATAACATGGCTAAAGAAAGTTATCCCTACAAAATCATATAGTCTGGCTATGCTCTATCTTCACCACACAAAATATTTAAATCATGCACAACCCCGATGACAAGCCAAGCAATTGTTTCATACTTTTGACATTCTCAAAACTTTTTCAATCTTCACGCAATACATGAGCGTGAGCCATGGATATAGCACTATAGGTGGAATAGAGTGGTGGTTGTGGAGAAGACAAAAAGGGAGAAGATAGTCTCACATCAACTAGGCGTATCAACGGGCTATGGAGATGCCCATCAATAGATATCAACGTGAGTGAGTAGGGATTGCCATGCAACGGATGCACTAGAGCTATAAGTATATGAAAGCTCAAAAAGAAACTAAGTGGGTGTGCATCCAACTTGCTTGCTCATGAAGACCTAGGGCATTTTGAGGAAGCCCATCATTCGAATATACAAGCCAAGTTCTAAATGAAAGATTCCCACTAGTATATGAAAGTGATAACATGAGAGACTCTCTACTATGAAGATCATGGTGCTACTTTGAAGCACAAGTGTGGTAAAAGGATAGTAACATTGTCCCTTCTCTCTTTTTCTCTCATTTTTTTAATTTTTTTATTTGGGCCTTTTCTCTTTTTTATGGCCTCTTTTCTTTCTCTTTTTTTTATTTTTCGTCCGGAGTCTCATCCCGACTTGTGGGGGAATCATAGTCTCCATCATCCTTTCCTCACTGGGACAATGCTCTAATAATGATGATCATCACACTTTATTTTTCTTACAACTCAACAATTACAACGCGATACTTAGAACAAAATATGACTCTATATGAATGCCTCCGGCGGTGTACCGGGATATGCAATGACTCAAGAGTGACATGTATGAAAGAATTATGAATGGTGGCTTTGCCACAAATACGATGTCAACTACATGATCATGCTAAGCAATATGAAAATGATGGAGTGTGTCATAATAAACGGAATGGTGGAAAGTTGCATGGCAATATATCTCGGAATGGCTATGGAAATGCCATAATAGGTAGGTATGGTGGCTGTTTTGAGGAAGGTATATGGTGGGTGTATGATACCGGCGAAAGGTGCGCGGTATTAGAGAGGCTAGCAAAGGTGGAAGGGTCAGAAAAGTGCGTATAATCCATGGACTCAACATTAGTCATAAAGAACTCATATACTTATTGCAAAAATCTACAAGTTATCAAAGCAAAGTATTACGCGCATGCTCCTAGGGGGATAGATTGGTAGGAAAAGACCATCGCTCGTCCCCGACCGCCACTCATAAGGAAGGCAATCAAAAAATAAATCATGCTCCGACTTCATCACATAACGGTTCACCATACATGCATGCTACGGGAATCACAAGCTTCAACACAAGTATTTCTCAAATTCACAACTACTCAACTATCATGACTTTAATATCACCATCTTCATATCTCAAAACAATTATCAAGTATCAAACTTATCATAATATTCAACACACTCATAAGAGAATTTTATTATTCTTGAATACCTAGCATATTAGGATTTTAAGAAAATTACCATGCTATTAAGACTCTCAAAATAGTCTAAGTGAAGCATGAGATATCAATAGTTTCTATAAAACAAATCCACCACCGTGCTCTAAAAGATATAAGTGAAGTACTAGAGCAAAATTATATAACTCAAAAGATATAAGCGAAGCACATAGAGTATTATAACAAATTCTAAATCATGTATGGCTATCTCAAAAGGTGTGTACAGCAAGGATTATTGTGGTAAACTAACAATCAAAGACTCAAATAATACAAGACGCTCCAAGCAAAACACATATCATGTGGCGAATAAAAATATTGCTCCAAGTAAAGTTACCGATAGAAGTAGATGGAAGAGGGGATGCCTTCCGGGGCATCCCCAAGATTTTGCATTTAGGTGTCCTTAGATTATATTGGGGGTGCCATGGGCATCCCCAAGCTTAGGCTCTTGCCACTCCTTGTTCCATAATCCATCAAATCTTTACCCAAAACTTGAAAACTTCACAACACAAAACTTAAAGTAGAAAATCTCGTGAGCTCTGTTAGCGAAAGAAAATAAAAGACCACTTCAAGGTACTGTAATGAACTCATTATTTATTTATATTGGTGTCATACCTACTGTATTCCAACTTCTCTATGGTTTATAAACTATTTTACTAGCCATAGATTCATCAAAATAAGCAAACAACACACGAAAAACAGAATCTGTCAAAAACAGAACAGTCTGTAGTAATCTGTATCTAGAGCAAGTTCTGGAACCCCAAAAATTCTAAAATAAATTGCTGGACGTGAGTAATTTATCTATTAATCATCTGCAAAAATAATTAACTAAATAGCACTTTTCAAATAAAAATGGCAGCAGTTCTCGTGTGCGCTAAAGTTTCTGTTTTTTACAGCAAGTTCAACAAGACTTTCCCCAAGTCTTCCCAACGGTTCTACTTGGCACAAACACTAATTAAACACAAAAACACAACCAAAACAGAGGCTAGATAAATTATTTATTACTAAACAGGAGCAAAAAGCAAGAAATAAAAATAAAATTGGGTTGCCTCCCAACAAGCGCTATCGTTTAACGCCCCTAGCTAGGCATGACAAGCAAGGATAGATCTAGGTATTGCCATCTTTGGTAGGAAATCCATAAGTGGCTCTCATAATAGATTCATAAGGTAATTTAATTTTCTTTCTAGGAAAGTGTTCCATGCCTTTCCTTAATGGAAATTGGAATCTAATATTTCCTTCCTTCATATCAATAATTGCACCAATCGTTCTAAGGAAAGGTCTACCAAGAATAATAGGACATGAAGGATTGCAATCTATGTCAAGAACAATAAGATCTACGGGCACATAATTCCTATTTGCAACCATAAGAACATCATTAATTCTTCCCATAGATTTCTTAATAGTGGAATCCGCAAGGTGCAAGTTTAGAGAGCAATCATCAAAATCACGGAAAGCTAACAAATCACACAAAGTCTTTGGAATCGTGGAAACGCTAGCAACCAAATCAGATAAAGCATAGCATTCATGATCTTTAATTTTAATTTTAATAGTCCCACTCATCATAAAGTTTTCTAGGGATAGAAACTTCCAATTCAAGTTTTTCTTCATAAGATTGCATCAAGGCATCAACGATATGTTTAGTAAACGCTTTATTTTGACTATAAGCATGAGGAGAATTTAGCATGGATTGCAACAAGGAAATACAATCAATCAAAGAGCAATTTTCATAGTTAAATTCCTTGAAATCCATAATAGTGGGTTTAGCAACATCTAGGGTTTTAATTTCTTCAATCCCACTTTTATCAAATTTATCATTAAGATCAACAAATTCCGAATTCTTGGAACGTCTTCTAGGTAAAGGACTAGCCATAACGACAAGCAAGCAAACTAACACACAAGCAAACAAAAGGCAAGCGGGCAAAAGTGGCAAATAGAGAGGGAGAGGGAGGATAGAGGGAGGGGGTGAATAAAAAGGCAAGGGTGAAGTGGGGGGAGAGGAAAACGAGAGTAAAATGGCAAATAATGTAATGCGGGAGAGAAGGGTATGTGATGGGTACTTGGTATGTTGACTTTTGCGTAGACCTGCCCGGCAACGGCGCCAAAAATCCTTCTTGCTACCTCTTGAGCACTGCGTTGGTTTTCCCCGAAGAGGAAGGGATGATGCAGCAAAGTAGCATAAGTATTTCCCTCAGTTTTTGAGAACCAAGGTATCAATCCAGTAGGAGGCTATGCGTGAGTCCCTCGTACCTGAACAAAACAAATAAATCCTCGCAACCAATGCAAATAGGGGTTGTCAATCCCTATAAGGCCACTTACGAGAGTGAGATCTGATAGATATGATAAGATAATATTTTTGGTATTTTTATGATAAAGATGCAAAGTAAAATAAAGGCAAAATAAATAGCAAAGGAAATAACTAAGTAGTAGGAGATTAATATGATGAAGATAGACCCGGGGGCCATAGGTTTCACTAGTGGCTTCTCTCGAGAGCATAAGTATTCTACGGTGGGTGAACAAATTACTGTTGAGCAATTGACAGAATTGAGCATAGTTATGAGAATATCTAGGTATGATCATGTATATAGGCATCACGTCCGAGACAAGTAGACCGACTCCTGCCTGCATCTACTACTATTACTCCACTCATCGACCGCTATCCAGCATGCATCTAGAGTATTAAGTTAAAACAGAGTAACGCCTTAAGCAAGATGACATGATGTAGAGGGATAGACTCATGCTATGAACAAAACCCCATCTTGTTATCCTCGATGGCAACAATACAATACGTGCCTTGCTACCCCTACTGTCACTGGGAAAGGACACCGCAAGATTGAACACAAAGCTAAGCACTTCTCCCATTGCAAGAAAGATCAATCTAGTAGGCCAAACCAAACTGATAATTCGAAGAGACTTGCAAAGATAAATAATCATACATAAAAGAATTCAGAGAAGATTCAAATATTATTCATAGATAGACTTGATCATAAACCCACAATTCATCGGTGTCAACAAACACACCGCAAAAAGAAGATTACATCGAATAGCTCTCCATAAGAGAGGGGGAGAACGAGATCCAAAAAGAGAGAAGAAGCCATCTAGCTACTAACTATGGACCCGTAGGTCTGAGGTAAACTACTCACACTTCATCAGAGAGGCTATGGTTTTGATGTAGAAGCCCTCCGTGATTGATGCCCCCTCCGGCGGAGCTCCGGAACAGGCCCCAAGATGGGATCTTGTGGATACAGAAAGTTACGGCAGTGGAATTAGGGCTTTGGCTCCGTATCTGATCGTTTGGGGGTACGTAGGTATATATAGGAGGAAGGAGTACGTCGGTGGAGCAACAAGGGGCCCACGAGGGTGGAGGGCGCGCCTGGTGGGGGTAGGCGCGCCCCCCTTCCTCGTGGCCTCCTGTTTCCTTTCTTGACGTAGGGTCCAAGTCTCCCGGGTCTTGTTTGTTGAGAAAATCATGTTCCTGAAGGTTTCATTCCGTTTGGACTCCGTTTGATATTCCTTTTCTTCGAAACCCTAAAACAGGCAAAAAACAGCAATTCTGGGTCGGGCCTCCGGTTAATAGGTTAGTCCCAAAAATAATATAAAAATGGATAATAAGGCCCAATAATGTCCAAAACAGTAGATAATATAGCATGGAGCAATCAAAAATTATAGATACGTTGGAGACGTATCACGAGGCCCATTTTGATTTATGGAGAAGACTGTTCTGCCTCGTCCCTCGTAATCAAGGAGGGTCAATATTTGAAGTGGGAGGAGCCGAAGTGTGGCACATCGCTGGCACCGGATACCTGTCCGGCACGCCGAAGAAGGCCTTTGAAGAGTGGCCTTCTGAATGGTTCTATATCGACGACGTCGCTCTTCTCGACCCAGTCCGTATGGGTCTCCCCGAATTTTCACGTGCTCCGTTGAAGAAACGCTATAGTTGGCATCCTCGGAGCCTCGAGGAAGAGGATAGCGCAGAGATCAGTCTGCTGCTGGGCAAGATTAATAAGCTCGCCCAGTCCGGATTGTCAATAGTCGAGGTAACGGCGATCTCCATAGCGCCAGGGGTCCAACCACTCCAATACAGAGGGCTACCCATGTGGCACTATAATGGGGAAGACGACGCCTCATGCTACGGTCGGAAGGGTCCAAAGACCCCTGCCACTCTGGCTAAAATATTGTCCGAACTATATAAAGGGGAGAAGGAGGAGTTCACCCGTCTCCAGTACCATGACGGATTTTCCATGTATAATCCTCCTAGCTGGGTAAGCTCTAACTCCACTATGTTACTCCTCTCCCTGAATTATCTTTGACGGTGAGCATCCTATCAACTCATGACAGGAATGGCGAAAGGCTGTCGAGGGGATCCATGACCCTGCCTCTCAGCCGGTGAATTGCAACCGGGATCTTGACCCCGGATATGAAGAAGATTCGGACATATTTGTGGAGCTCGAGGATGGAATATTCTATCAGACGAGCTATGACGGCACAGATGTACCTATCATCGCCGATTACCCCGGCATCCTTCCTGCTTCGCATGTAAGTAATTCAAAAGACACATTCTTCCGAAGAGTTCCCTTACTATGCCTCATCCACCACACCATTCCGTGTTCCAAAGGGGAGGCGCTCAGCACCGCAATGTGCATTAGAAGCATCTCCGAGGAGAGCAGCGTCCGTGCCTGGCACATCTTCGAAGAGGAAGGCAAATGATAACATGGCAGAACCCTCGTCAAAGAGGTAAGGCTGTTCTTCTCAAGAATAACCTTTCTGATCGTCACATTAAATTGTAATGCCATTCGTCGTATCCTATCAGGAAAAGTATCCGCCATACTGTGTCCGGGGATCCGACCGGACGTGCGTCCACTAGTCAGGTTCTGGACCCTGCCCAAAGGACAGGGACTGACACGGGAGTGGTGCCGAACTTTCCTTCCATGGAGGATTCAGACGACATGTCCGTCACAAACTCTGAAGTGGAGAGCGCTATGAATCATCATCGTCGGAGGGACGCTCTTCGTAACCCTGGTTTTTCAAAAGAGGCATTTAATGCCTTTAATTCGGCTGATGCGTGCATCCAAGCTGCTTGGGATGGGCTTGTCCGAGCCACAGACCAGCATCTGAAAGATATGCGGGTAAGCGTAGATTTAATAATCATACACCAGTAGCCCCCGAGACTTAAAGTAGTTGATACAGCTGATTTAAGGATCAATGTATAACCAGGTGCTTACGGAGAAGAACATCATGTTAACTCAGGAGCTGGAAAAGTGTCGGAGCCGGCTAAATGCTGCAAATGCCGAACTGGAGAAATCCAAGAAGGCATCTCCTGGTAATGTTTCCCTCCATCGAGAAAACATAATGGTTTACCAATAATGCTAACATGGTTGCTTACCACTTAATTGGATCATTAGGTCAACTGCAAGAACAACTAGAAGCCGCTCGAAGCGGGGAATGAGGATCCAAAAACTGCTAGCCGCGGGCGAGCGTGTGCTAACAAAGGTCATTGTAGAAAAAAACAAGGTCCAGGATTCGAACACCCAACTGGGTGAAGAACTGAAAGATGTACGGGCCCAGCTGGCGGACTCCGTAAAGGAGAATAAAAGGCTGCGAGGCGGCATATTCAGTATGAGGTCGAATTTACCTTCGAATAATTCAGAGGTAGAATGTGCTGATAGAGTTATATCTGCAGGTATGCTGACCAGTCGTCCCGAAGAGGAGATGTCTGGATCATCGAGCGATCTGCTACAAGAGTTGTCGCAGGTGGACGAGCAAGCTCGACAGGCGATGCGAAGTGTTGCCAAGGCCCTATGGCCATCCGCCTCCCCTCCAGGAAAGATGGAGGAGCTGATACAGCTATTCAAGGGAGCTCGGCGGCGCTTTCGACTGTGGAAGATATTGGCCTGTCAGGAAGGTGCACGGGAAGCCTGGGCTATGGTGAAAACACGGTATACCAAGCTTGATCCGAATCATATGGCTCAGGTTGGACCTCTAGGGTCAGATGGAAAATAAGTTCATGTTAATTTGGTATATGACCAAGTAGAAGTAGCCGCCAAGTATTCCTAGCAGGATTGTAAGTTAGACCGCCTACTGGACGGCATAGAGGAGGAAATTTTTGAGTCCTAGTGACTATGTACTTTCCTTGACATATGTGACTCTAACTGAATTATAAAAACAATTTTCATGGCGAACCTTTTCGCTTCAACCTCTGGACCCCGGAGGTGCGGAGTGTTTCTGAATACCTTAGTGGTAAAATAGACCGGGGTATGCGTGGGAACTAGGCGTAGGGGTCATAGTTGCTTCAACAGACAATGTGTATCCGGCTAGTTATGTTATATTACATTATGATTGTAAGAAACATCTTCCAAGGAGAATAGTTCCGTTAGGGGTTCCTTTCCCTGGGTGTGCATGCATTAAAATGCATGTCCAAACTGTGATTGATAACATTACAGTATAGGTAATCATCTGGGGGTTCATAATGGAAGGAATATAAAGCAGCTTTAGTTCGCCGACCGAGTATGCTCTTAATAACGCTAGCTTTCGGCTTCACCCAGTCTGAGGTACACATCCGGATGACCCAGCAGTAACAATCGCAAAGGTGCTCCCTTTATGCCCTAGCCGAACTAACGGGAATGTAGGGCATAAGCACAGGAGCCAGGCAACCCAGCTTGGCCAAAACTTAAGTCATATCGATGCATATAATGGCGAAAAAAGAAAAGGTACATATGAGAAGAAACACATATGTGATGAGCTTGATGCTCGGAAAATAAGCTTCTGTCCCGGAAGCCCCCAGGTATAGTGGACGTACATGCTCAAGGATGTGTACATCACAGGTGCACGGTTTAGCCGTGCAAAAGATTTTAAGTTTTAGATAGAAGAAAAAATGAAAAGAGAGGAAAAAATAAAGGAGACAACAGGGAGAAGGAGACAAACACATAGTTCGCGCTAGGCATAGAATCTTCGGAGTCTGGCCGCGTTCCAGGGGTTCGGCTCTAGGCGATTGTCTGATGCGGCGCGCATGCGGTATGATCCTCCTGTGAGAACCTCGTCAATTATGAAGGGAACCTCCCACTTGGGCTTGAGTTTATCCTTTTTCTTCTCCGGCAAGCGTAGGACGAGTTCGCCGACATTATAAGTTTTGGCCCGTACTTATCTGCTTTCGTATCTGCAGGCCTGTTGTTGATAAAATGTGGAACGGGCTTTTGCAACGTCGCGCTCCTCCTCCAGGGTACCTAGGCTGTCATGCCGATCAAGCTCGACCTCACTCTCTTCGTACATGCGCAATCGAGGTGAGTCATGGATAATATCGCAAGGCAATACAGCTTCCGCACCGTACACCATGAATAAAGGTGTATATCCAGTAGTGTGGTTGGGCGTGGTCCGCAGCCCCTAGAGTACGGAGTCAAGCTCCTCAACCCAGTGCTTGTCTGATTCTTTCAAAGACCGCACTAGTCTAGGTTTGATGCCGCTCATAATAAGACCATTAGCCCATTCGACTTGACCGTTTGTTTGCGGGTGATAGACAGAGGCGTAATCGAGCTTAATGCCCAGATTGGCACACCAAGTTTTCACCTCATCAGCTGTGAAATTGGAGCCGTTATCGGTGATGATGCTGTGTGGAACACCATAGTGGTGCACCACGCCGGATGTGAAGTCTATTACTGGCCCCGCCTCGGCCATTTTGACTGGTTTGGCTTCTATCCACTTGGTGAATTTATCCACCATGACCAGCAGGTACTTTGTCTTATGGCTTCCTCCTTTAAGGGGTCCCACCATATCGAGCCCCCAGACCGCGAAAGGCCAAGTGATGGGGATTGTTTGTAGAGCGGTGGGGGCATGTGGCTTTGGTTGGCGAATAGCTGGCATCCGATGCAACATTGAACAAGGTCCTGTGCATCTACTCGGGCCATCGGCCAGTAAAAACCTATACGGAAGGCCTTGCTAACAAGGGCCCGAGATGCAGCGTGGTGCCCGCTGAGTCCGGCGTGAATTTCAGCCAAGAGCTGCCGCCCCTCTTCTTCGAAGATACATCTTTGAAGAACTCCAGTAGCACTTTTCTTGTAGAGCTCTCCCTCATGAACCTTGTAGGCCTTCGAGCGCCGAACAATGCAGAGATCCTTGCTTTGGTCCTCTAGGAGTTCCTTCCTATTAAAGTAGGCCAAGAAGGGTTCGGTCCATGGGGCAATGACTACCATGATTAGGTGGGCCGATGGTGTTATTTCGGTGAGCGAGCCCCCGATTATGTCGTTGTGTTCGGAGGCGGGGTTGTGTTCGGATCCGGACTAGTGTTACTGCTCTCCCCTTGCCACAGCACTGATGACTTAAAGAGCCTTTCCAGAAAGATATTAGGTGGTACGGGGTCGCGCTTAGCGCCAATGCGAGCGAGGACGTCCGCCACTTGATTACTTTCTCGAGCCACATGATGAAACTCAAGCCCCTCGAATTGAGCCGACATTTTTAGGACAGCATTGCGGTAAGCCGCCATCTTCGGATATTTGGCATCAAAATCTCCATTTATTTGAGATATTGCGAGGTTTGAGTCCCCGCGCACTTCCAGGCGTTGTATGCCCATAGAGACAGCCATCCGGAGACCATGTAATAAGGCCTCGTATTCGGCTGCGTTATTGGAGTCTATGTATAATATTTGGAGTATGTACTGGACTATGTCTCTGGTGGGGGACGTTAAAACGACGCCCGCTCCTAATCCTGCCATCATTTTGGAACCATCGAAATACATAATCCAGTTGGAATATGTGTCATACTCTTTAGGGAGTTCGGCCTCTGTCCATTCGGCGATAAAGTCCGCCAGTACTTGGGATTTGATGGCTCGGCACAGTTTGTATGTTATGTCGAATGGAAGGAGCTCAACGGCCCATTTAGCTATCCGGCCCGTAGCATCGCGGTTGTTTATTATATCATTGAGTGGTACTTCGGAAGTCACTGTGATGGAACATTCTTGGAAGTAGTGTCGTAGCTTCCGGGATGCCATAAAGACCATGTATGCTATCTTTTGATAATGAGGGTACTGGGATTTGCATGGTGTGAGGACGGTGGATACGTAATATACCGCCTTCTGAATTGGGAATTTTTGTCCGTCCTGGTCTCGTTCCACGACGAGCACGGCGCTCACCACCTGGTGTGTTGCCGATATGTATAATAACATGGGTTCGGCGACGTTTTGTGCGGCCAGGATTGGGTTGCTCGCGAGAAGGGTTTTTATTTCTTCCAGTCCAGCTGTTGTCGCATCCGTCCACTCGAAGTGATCGATGCGTCGGAGGAGGCGATACAATGGTAATGCCTTTTCCCCCAATCTGGAGATAAAGCGGCTTAAAGCTGCCACGCACCCAGTGAGTTATTGGACCTGTTTAAGGTCCGTTGGTGTGTCCAATTGTGACAAGGCTCGGATTTTGGCTAGATTTGCTTCAATTTCTCTATTGGAAACGATGAAGCCCAGCAGCTTTCCAGCAGGAACGCCGAAAACACACTTTTCCAGATTGAGCTTGATGTCATATGTACGGAGGTTGTTGAATGTGAGACGTAAATCATCTATTAGTGAGTCGACGTGCCTAGTTTTAATGATGATGTCGTCCACGTATGCTTCAACTGTCTTGCCGATCTGTTTCTCCAGGCATGTTTGAATCATGCGTTGGTAGGTGGCCCCGGCGTTTTTGAGCCCGAAGGGCATGGTGTTGAAGCAGAATGGCCCGTATGGGGTAATGAATGCCGTTGTGGCTTGATCGGACTCCTTCATTTTGATTTGATGGTATCCGGAATATGCGTCGAGGAAGCATAGTGAATCGTGTCCTGCGGTGGCATCGATAATCTGGTCGATGCGGGGGAGGGGGTGTAACGCCCCGAGACCGTTGCGCTAGGTGTCTTCCAGTTATTCGCTGTTGTTGCCTCGTCATTTGTTTGCGTGTCATGCATTTCATATCATGTCATCATGTGCATCGCATTTGCATACGTGTTCGTCTCATGCATCCGAGCATTTTCCTCGTTGTCCGTTTTGCAATCCGGCGCTCCTATGTCCTTCGGCGCCCTCTGTTTGCCACTTTTCGTGTGCAGGTGTTAAACATTCTCAGATTGGACCGAGATTTTCCAAGTGTCCTTGGTTCACTACCGGTAGACCGCCTGCCAAATTTCGTGCCATTTGGAGTCCGTTTGATACTCTAACGGTTAACCGAGGAACCGTAAAGGCCTCGTGTGTGTTGCAGCCCAACACCTCTTCAAAGTGGCCCAAAACACATCCAAACCTCCTCCATCCTCTCGGTCGTTCGATTATGATCGCGTCGCCAAAAACCGCACCTCATTTGGACTCTCCTAGCTCCCTCTACCTATATATATGTGACTCCCCCCGAAATTCCGCGCAGTACAAACCCTAGATCCAACTCCCTCCACGCCGCCGGACATGTCCGTCCGCGCCGGACGCGTCCACCCCAGCCAGCCACCTCACCCCGGCCAACCAGGGGCTGCCATGTCAGCGCACCGCCTCCCTCCTCCACTCATGGCGCGCCACGTCGCCACCGCCGGCTCCCTTCCATCGCGCCAGGCCCTGCGGGCCCAGATCCGGCCCGCCTGGCCCGGCCGCCGCCGCCCGAGCGCCCTTCCCCGCGCCGCCGCCTCTCCCTCGCCGCGCCGCTCACGCACCGCCATCCGCCGGCGAACCGCGCCCTCGCCGCCAGCGCAAGCGCCGCCCGCCGCCTCCACGACGCCTCTCGCCGCACCGCCGCCTTGCGCCACGCTGCACATGGAGCTCCGCACTCCGGCGACGACATCGCCACTCCATCTCCTCGGTCGCCGGTCACCGCTGCGGATCCGGCCGGCCACCACTCCGGCGAACCTCTCCGGTGACTTCTTCACCTCCGGCCTCCTTCCTCATCTTCTCCGGCGACGTACTCCGGCGAGATCCCGAAGATTGGATCAGATCCACCAATCCCCCGATCCAAACGCCACCGTCCCGCGAACCGGATCCACCCATCCTGGAACCGTTCCGTCCCGCGTTGACTTTTCGCGGAGGTGATATTTTGACTAAGTCCCCAGATCTGCATATTTTCTAGCCCTGTTCATTGCATCATAACTTCTCATCCGTAGCTCCGTTTTGGGCGTGTAGCATATCAAATTGTTCGTCTGGATGTCCTCTTCATTTCATTCCATTGCACCATGTTTATCTGAGTTCATCTTGATGCCCTCAATGATGTTGCAAGAGTGCTATGTAATGCTAGTGTCTGTTTCTTAACAGATTATGGACATTTGTCATTTTTGCCATGATTATTGTGTGCCTCATATGAACATGAGCTCTACATGTGTTTTGGGCTATGCCATGCCATCTTTACAGGGGTGTATGCCATGTATTTTTTGTGATCAATGTGGTGACTAGCACAAGCATGCAAAGTAGCTCTCGTGATGTTGCTGATTTCAAAGACTTAGAATTTCACCAAGTCTCTGCTCTGCTGTTATTTTTATGCCATGTATTCATGTTGCTATAGAGGGATCCATGCCTCTTTAGAGCATGTTCAGTAAGGATAATTTGGAGATATTGTTATGCTCTATCCATACATGTCTTTGTTTGCAATTATGGAGTACCCTAGCATGACTCAATCTTGCTCTACTTTTGCTATAAAATGTTCCTGGCAGATTGTCTACATGTTAACCAATTTTGCCAAGGTTGCTGTAGTTGATCCATGCATGCTATGAGATTGTTCTTGCCATGTTTACCTTCTTCATCATGTCTTCTTGCTGGGTGTATGCTTAGTTTGTCATGCAATGCCTTGTGGTGAGTGCATCGAGCTCGTAAACATGCCTACGTAATTCTGTTCATGCCATGTCCAGTTTTCTGCTAAGTCTGAATATGATAACGAAACTTGCTATGTTTACATGGGTGCCATCATATCTTCTGATCCTTTTTGGCTTATGGTTAGTAAGGGACTTTTGTTATATGCTTTGAGTAGATTCATTCCATGCCTTGCTTTGCCATGATATGTTCCAGTAGCATGTTGTTATCTTGCTCTAAACATTGCTTCCTGATGTTAATTCCTGGCATGTTGTTATTTTCACCAAGTCTGTGATGTTGTTATCTTTTGCACTTTTTCCATGCTTGTTTGAACCTGCTATTATGTGATTTAGCCGTAGCTCAGTGTTCATCTTTTGTCAAGAATCTTGAGTGGATCACTTCCATGTGCTTTGTTGCTATGTTAGAGTGCAGTAGCTTATTTTTCTTGATGCATTTAGATGGCATCGTGCTGTTAATTGCAGTTTTGTGCCATTATTGTTTTGCTTGCCATTTGCAAACCGTGCATCCGATTCCGGTGATCTTTATATTGATTTCGACCGAAATCAACTCATCTTTCCAGCGGAACTCTTGGTTTTCCAAGTTGAGGCCTGGTTCAATCTTTTCATTCCGGAGCATGCATATGCATTGCATATCACATCCCGTATATCATGCCATGTTTTTCATCATGTTGCTTGCGCATTGCACCGTGGTTGATTGTTGTTTCCTTTGCTTGTGTTCTTGCCTTGGGTAGAGCCGGGATACGAGTTCGTGTTCGAGGAACCCGTTGAGTACGTTTATGAGGATCAAGCTTACTTCAACTCGGAGAACTTTGCATGCAAGATGACCATACCCTCGAAATCACTTCTATCTTTGCTTTCTAGTTGCTCGCTCTATTGCTATGCCTATGACGCGATACCTACCACTTGCTATATCATGCCTCCCACATTACCATGTCAAGCCTCTATCCCACCTTGTCCTAGCAAACTGTTGTTTGGCTATGTTACCGCTTCGCTCAGCCCCTCTTATAGCATTGTTAGTTGCACGTGAAGATTGGAGTTTGTTCCATGTTGGAACATGGATATTTGTTGGGATATCACAATATATCTTATTTACTTAATGCATCTATATACTTGGTAAATGGTGGAAGGCTCGGCCTTATGCCTGGTGTTTTGTTCCACTCTTGCCGCCCTAGTTTCCGTCATACCGGTGTTATGTTCCTTGATTTTGCATTCCTTACACGGTTGGGTTATAATGGGAACCCCTTGACAGTTCACCTTGAATAAAACTCCTCCAGCAAGTCCCAACCTTGGTTTTACCATTTGCACTAACAATCTATCACCATCCCTTGGGTTCTGCAGACTCAAGGGTCATCTTTATTTTAACCCCCCCCCCCCCCCGGGGCCAGTGCTTCTCTAAGTGTTGGTCCGAAATGGGCAGCCTGCGGGGCCACCTCGGGGAAACTTGAGGGTTGGTTTTACTCGTAGCTTGACCTATCCAGTGTTGCCCTGAGAACGAGATATGTGCAGCTCCTATCAGGATGTCGGCGCATCGGGCGGCTTTGCTGGTCTTGTTTTACCATTGTCGAAATGTCTTGTAACCGGGATTCCGAGTCTGATCGGGTCTTCCTGGGAGAAGGAATATCCTTCATTGACCATGAGAGCTTGTGATGGGCTAAGTTGGGACACCCCTACAGGGTTTTGAACTTTTGAAAGCCGTGCCCGCGGTTATGGGAAAATGGGAATTTGGTAATGTCTGGTTGTAGAGAACTTGACACTTAACTTAATTAAATTACATCAACCGCGTGTGTAGCCGTGATGGTCTCTTTCCGGCGGAGTCCAGGAAGTGCACACGGTGTTGGAGTTATGCTTGAACGTAAGTAGTTTCAGGATCACTTCTTGATCACTTCTAGTTTGTGACCGTGCTTTGCTTCTCTTCTCGCTCTCATTTGCGTAAGTTAGCCACCATATATGCTAGTGCTTGCTGCAGCTCCACCTCATACCTTTTCCCTACCCATAAGCTTAAATAGTCTTGATCGCGAGGGTGTGAGATTGCTGAGTCCCCGTGACTCACAGATTACTTCCAAAACTAGTTGCAGGTGCCGATGATACCGTGCAGGTGATGCAACCGATCTCAAGGAGGAGCTCGACGAAGATCACGTTCATTGTGTTGTTTCGTTTCCAGTTGATCCGTAGTGGAGCCCAGTCGGGGCGATCGGGGATCTTTTGCATTAGGGGTAGTCTTCTTTTATTTTGGTTCCATAGTCAGACCTTGTTTGTATTCTGGATGTTGTAATGCTATTCCTATGTATTATGTGAAGTGGCGATTGTAAGCCAACTCTTTATCTTTTTCTTGTTCAGTACATGGGATGTGTAAAGATTACCCCTCTTGCGACATGCCTACAATGCGGTTATGCCTCTAAGTCGTGCTCTGACACATGGGAGATATAGCCACATCGTGGGTGTTACAAGTTGGTAATGAGAGCCTTCCCCGACTTAGGAGCCCCCTGCTTGATCGAATCGTTGGCGTTGTTGAGTCTATAAAAATATTTTGAGTCTTTTAGGATTATATATATCGGAGAGTAGGATTCTTTTTACTCCTCGGTCCCTTCGTCGCTCTGGTGAGGCATCATGACGTAGAGTTTTGACTCTTCTCTTCTCAAAATTCACTAAAAATTTAGGATCACGCGGGTATCTTGGAATCGTTCCGATGGTTTTGTGACGAGAACATTGTTCTTGGTGCCTCCTGACATTTAGGGGTTGTGGCAGTGTCCCGGGGAGTTGAGCTCTGAGGTGTTGTCGTCACAATTTTATCATTGCAGTTCTGGAATACCTGAGTTCGCCGACATCGAAAATCTCTTTTATGAAGTTGTTGGTGAGATAACCTCGACGCCACCCAGTACTGGGGCGGGAGTTCAGGAGTATTGCCATAACTCGTATAACGGATGCTTTTCTAAGGTTGAGGTAAATGATTTCCGAAGGTTTCTTGGTTATGTGTTGAAGGATGGATACAGCTAGATGTTGGATTTGCTAGTTTAGGTGAGATTTTATGCTTCCCCTGTATCCCCAACACCTGATTGCATATCCAGAAAGTTTCGAGAGTTTATAAGTGGGAATTAAAGTAGCTCCTAGGATATCTTTCCGACAGATGTATGATATGAAATTGGGGTTCGACGTATAGTGGTCCGCCTATCCACGGTTGGTTTTACAGTGGTCTCGTTGTGTCTTAAAGAGTCCTTGGCTATGCTGACTCGGGGACACTTCGTATGTCATGTGCACTGCCTTGTACATGATAGCGCTGTACGATCGAGCCTGTGTGGGCCCCACCACGAAAACTTCGAACGAAATCTCTATCATATGGTTGTTCCGGCTTATTTTGCAAGCCAATCCTTTGCTTTGTTTTTCAGTTGTGGTATTCAAGTTGCTTCGAAGTCAAATGCTGATTCCATACCTTTCCTAAGTGGTGTTCTCATGTTCCTATGTGAATACTAATCCTTCTCGATCATCGAGTTAGTCATGTCAATCCTTGTCAAACGGTGTGCTTCTCTTCAAGTGGATCCGATCATTCCTACATTCGCGAGATCAATTCTCAATTCTTTCCAACGGTGTTTGTTTCATTTGTACCAAATTGTCTTTGTTTTCCTGCCCACCCACCCCTTTTTCTTCAAGGATTCAGATTTCTTAATCGTGTATTCTTTTATTCGTGAGAAATCCCTTAAGTCTTTTCTTTCAATGTTACACCCGGTGGTTCTCATGAAGATGTTCTACTAGTTCATCATTCTTCGTTCTCTTTCTTCTCCGGTGGATTCAAGTCAAGCTTTGTTGATCATATCCCTTTTCCTCGTTTCAAATACCTTCTCATGCCGGTGCACCTCATAATCTTTCACTTCTCGGTATTCATTTGTTCGGGAGTGCTGAAGATATCTCAGAAGGCTCGTCTTGTCATTCATGATCCGTTCATCTTATTTCGAGGTTGTTATCTCATTCAAGCCGTTTAATTCAACCGATGCTATCTCCTTTTCTAGTAATCGTTCAACGGTGTTTTTCTTTTGAGTGGGCCCTAACCCACAGGTCTTTTCCCAGGATCTTACCTGACTCTTCTTATTTTCCCGGAGCTATCCTCAAATTTCTTTTTGAAGTTTGACGTAAGAATGAATTGTCATCAGTCAAATGTCTTTCTCCAAGATCTTTCAAATTCTTTTCATCGTTGGTTCAACCTTTTCCATTCTTCATTCCGGGGTGTCTCAATAATTCATGGTGGTGTTTCCCGTCGTAATTCTCAGATTTTGAAGACCGAAGAAGAGTTCTCTTCCATATCTTGCTCCATTCTCTTCAAGATTCATGGTTCTAGCTTGATGCCTTCCTCTCATAATTGTTTTCGATTGTGAGAATTCTTTCCGCCTATCCGGAGCAATTCAGGAGTCTTTTCAGTTTGATCATCCGGAGCCCATCATCTCAGATTTATTCATTCCAGCTTCCAGCTCTCGTTTCTCCAAATCTTACCGGTGCATCATTCAAGTATTCTCTAATCAGCTCGGGATCTCTTTGTTTCACTTGTATCTAAAATTGTCTCAAGTATCTTCATTCATTTTCCAATTCTTCCCGGTGAATTGTGCTTTTGCTACTTCCCTTGTTCAATTCTTATGGTGGTTCGTTCAAGAATTATCTTCCGTTGCTATTGTATTAATTCATTCATTGTTCCCAAATCCTACCGGTGGTTCGTTGAAGACTTTCTCAAGTTGGCGCTATATCTATCTTAAACCTTTTCAACGAGAATAAGTAGTATGCCAAATCTGTTTGCTTGTCATCAATCTAAATTGTTGAAGGATGAGCATAACATAATTCTTATTCTTGATTCACCCAAATGATTAATTCTTTATTCCGGAGGCTCATCAAATTCTCGGTTTCATTTGTTTCATCTTTTCTTTTCCCAGAGTTCCAAGCTCTCGCAATTATATCATCGCGAAGCTCCATCCAAATCATCACAAGGCTTCAACCTTATTCTTTTCATCCTTCATTTCGTTTGATCATTCTTTTGTTGCCGGAGTTCTTCATGGAGGCTCTACATGATGGTTCGTCAAGGATTTAATTCCTTCTCGAAGTGCTCATCAAGTTTCTTTCCAAAGGAGCTCAAGTATTCTTCATCTTCCATTCCAAAGTGCAATTCTTTCTATCTTATCTTTTGAGGTGGTGTTATGCCATTCGTGACGATTTGGGTTCGTGTTTCATGATTCAACAATTGTCAAGAATGAGATATTTAAACCCACCAATCTCTTCATTGGAGTTATCTTGGTATAGATTTCACCTAAAGCCTTCCATTGGGAATGTTGCTATTTATGGTGTTTATCGATGATCCAAGTTCCTCCTATTCTCACAATGAAAGATGTTTTCATCTCTCCGTCGCTCTCAAGCAAGCAATTGTTTCCGTTAGTGGCAGAATTTCACCTCATAGTTTTGAGATGTTCTCCATAAGCCCACAACAAGCTTATCCTTTCGTTTTCGTTAATCCAACAAGTCCGTTCTAGCATTTGTTGTAAGCGTGCTCTCTCAAGATTTGTTTCCCTCCGTTCGTGCTATTCCATTCTTTCATTTCTTCCGGAGGCATTGTGTTGTTCCTCTCTCCTCTCATCATCTCGAATGGTGAGGATCGTGTTCTTTTCGTGCTTATCCATTTAACCGGAGTGTTCTGCCCTCTGCTCAAGTTCTTTTCGACTTATCAAGTCTTGCATCTCTTTTCAACCGGAGTGCTGCCCGAATTTGTTCTTCCTTGTTCCTTTTTTCTAACAGAGTGTTTTCAACTTCGTTCATCTCCATTGTATTCTTTTGTCGAAGTTGTTCAACTTTTCAAGGTTCTTTGGTTTCACTCGTTTGTCAAAGAAGCAACTTAGTTTTACCGCTTATCTTCCTCTTCTTTTCCCTCCGGTGCCATTCTAGATCTCGGGACAAGATCCTCTTGTAGTGGTGGAGTGTTATAACGCCCCGAGACCGTTGCGCCAGGTTTCTTCCAGTTATTCGTTGTTGTTGCCTCGTCATTTGTTTGCGTGTCATGCATTTCATATCATATCATCATGTGCATCGCATTTGCATACGTGTTCATCTCATGCATCCGAGCATTTTCCCCGTTGTCCGTTTTGCAATCCAGCGCTCCTATGTCCTCCGGCGCCCTCCGTTTGCCTCTTTTCGTGTGCGGGTGTTAAACGTTCTCGGATTGGACCGAGATTTGCCAAGCAGCCTTGGTTCACTACCGGTAGACCGCCTGCCAAATTTCGTGCCATTTGGAGTCCGTTTGATACTCTAACAGTTAACCGAGGAACCGTGAAGGCCTCGTGTGTGTTGCAGCCCAACACCTCTTCAAAGTGGCCCAAAACCCATCCAAACCTCCTCCATCCTCTCGGTCGTTCGATAACGATAGCGTGGCCGAAAACCGCACCTCATTTGGACTCTCCTAGCTCCCTCTACCTATATATATGTGACTCCCCTCGAAATTTCGCGCAGTACAAACCCTAGATCCAAATCCCTCCGCGCTGCCGGACATGTCCGTCCGCGCCGGACGTGTCCACCCCAGCCAGCCACCTCACTCCGGCCAACCAGGGGCCGCCACGTCAGCGCACCACCTCCCTCCTCCACTCACGGCGCGCCATGTCGCCACCGTCGGCTCTCCTCCACCGCGCCAGGCCCTCCGGGCCCAGATCCGCCCGGCCTGGCCCGGCCGCCGCCGCCCGAGCGCCCTTCCCCGCGCCCCTGCCTCTCCCTCACCACGCCGCTCGCGCACCGCCGCCCGCCGGCGAACCACGCCCTCGCCGCCGGCGCAAGCGCCGCCCGCCGCCACCACGACGCCTCTCGCCGCATCGCCGCCTTGCGCCACGCCGCACATGGAGCTCCGCACTCCGACGACAACCTCGCCACCCCATCTCCTCGGTCGCCGGTCACCGCCACGGATCCGGCCAGCCCCCACTCCGGCGAACCTCTCCGGCGACTTCTTCACCTCCGGCCTCCTTCCTCGTCTTCTCCGACGACGTACTCCGGCGAGATCCCGAAGATTGGATCAGATCCACCAATCCCCCGATCCAAACGCCACCGTCCCACGAAACCGGATCCACTCGTCCCGGAACCGTTCCGTCCCGCGTTGACTTTTCACGGAGGTGATATTTTGACTAAGTCCCCAGATCTGCATATTTTCTAGCCCTGTTCATTGCATCATAACTTCTCATCCGTAGCTCCGTTTTTTGCGTGTAGCATATCAAATTGTTCGTCTTCATTTCATTCCATTACACGATGTTCATTTGAGTTCATCTTGATGTCCTAAATGCTTTTGCAAGAGTGCTATGTAATGTTAGTGTCTGTTTCTTAACAAATTATGGACATTTGTCATTTTTGCCATGATTATTGTGTGCCTCATATGAACATGAGCTCTACATGTGTTTTGGGCTATGCCATGCCATCTTTACAGGGGTGTATGCCATGTATTTTCGTGATCAATGTGGTGACTATCACAAGCATGGAAAGTAGCTCTCGTGATGTTGCTGATTTCAAAGACTTAGAATTTCACCAAGTCTCTGCTCTGCTGTTATTTTTATGCCATGTATTCATGTTGCTACAGAGGAATCCATGCCTCTTTTGAGCATGTTCAGTAAGGATGATTTGGAAATATTGTTATGCTCTATCCATCCATGTCTTTGTTTGCAATTATGAAGTACCCTAGCATGACTCAATCTTGCTCTACTTTTGCTATAAAATGTTCCTGGCAGATTTTTTACGTGTTAACCAATTTTGCCAAGGTTGTTGTAGTTGATCCATGCATGCTATGAGATTGTTTTTGCCATGTTTACCTTCTTCATCATGTCTTCTTGCTGGGTGTATACTTAGTTTGTCATGCAATGCCTTGTGGTGAGTGCATCGAGCTCGTAAACTTGCCTACGTAATTCTGTTCATGCCATGTCCAGTTTTCTGCTAAGTCTGAATCTGATAACGAAACTTGCTATGTTTACATGGGTGCCATCATATCTTCTGATCCTTTTTGGCTTATGGTCAGTAAGGGACTTTGTTATATGTTTTGAGTAGACTCATGCCATGCCTTGCTTTGCCATGATATGTTTCTGTAGCATGTTGTTATCTTGCTCTAAACATTGCTTCATGATGTTAATTCCTGGCATGTTGTTATTTTCACGAAGTCTGTGATGCTGTTATCTTTTGCACTTTTGCCATGCTTGTTTGAACCTGCTATTGTGTGATTTAGCCGTAGCTCAGTGTCCATCTTTTGTCAAGCATCTTGAGTGGATCACTTTCATGTGCTTTGTTGCTATGTTAGAGTGCAGTAGCTTATTTTTCTTGATGCATTTAGATGGCATCGTGCTGTTAATCGCAGTTTTGTGCCATTATTGTTTTGCTTGCCATTTGCAAACCGTGCATCCGATTCCGGTGATCTTTATATCGATTTCGACCGAAATCAACTCATCTTTCCAGCGACACTCTTGGTTTTCCAAGTTGAGGCCTGGTTCAATCTTTTCCTTCCGGAGCATGCATATGTATTGCATATCACATCCCGCATATCATGCCATGTTTTCCATCATGTTGCTTGCGCATTGCACCGTGGTTGATTGTTGTTTCCTTTACTTGTGTTCTTGCCTTGGGTAGAGCAGGGAGACGAGTTTGTGTTCGAGGAACCCGTTGAGTACGTTTACGAGGATCAAGCTTACTTCAACTCGGAGAACTTTGCAGGCAAGATGACCATACCCTCGAAATCACTTCTATCTTTGCTTGCTAGTTGCTCGCTCTATTGCTATGCCTATGCCGCGATACCTACCACTTGCTATATCATGCCTCCCATATTGCCATGTCAATCCTCTAACCCACCTTGTCCTAGCAAACCGTTGTTTGGCTATGTTACCGCTTTGCTCAGCCCCTCTTATAGCGTTGTTAGTTGCACGTGAAGATTGGAGTTTGTTCCATGTTGGAACATGGATATTTGTTGGGATATCACAATATATCTTATTTACTTAATGCATCTATATACTTGGTAATTGGTAGAAGGCTCGGCCTTATGCCTGGTGTTTTGTTCCACTCTTGCCGCCCTAGTTTCCGTCATACCGGTGTTATGTTCCTTGATTTTGCGTTCCTTACATGGTTGGGTTATAATGGGAACCCCTTGACAGTTCGCCTTGAATAAAACTCCTCCAGCAAGTCTCAACCTTGGTTTTACCATTTGCACGAACCTATCACCTTCCCTTGGGTTCTGCAGACTCAAGGGTCATCTTTATTTTAACCCCCCCCCCCGGGCCAGTGCTTCTCTAAGTGTTGGTCCGAAATGGGCAGCCTACGGGGCCACCTCGGGGAAACTTGAGGGTTGGTTTTACTCGTAGCTTGACCTATCCGGTGTTGCCCTGAGAACGAGATATGTGCACCTCCTATCAGGATGTCGGCGCATCGGGAGGCTTTGCTGGTCTTGTTTTACCATTGTCGAAATGTCTTGTAACCGGGATTCCGAGTCTGATCGGGTCTTCCTGGGAGAAGGAATATCCTTCGTTGACCGTGAGAGCTTGTGATGGGCTAAGTTGGGACACCCCTGCAGGGTTTTGAACTTTTAAAAGCCGTGCCCGCGGTTATGGGCAGATGGGAATTTGTTAATGTCCGGTTGTAGAGAACTTGACACTTAGCTTAACTAAAATGCATCAACCGCGTGTGTAGTCATGATGGTCTCTTTCCGGTGGAGTCCGGGAAGTGAACACGGTGTTGGAGTTATGCTTGAACGTAAGTAGTTTCAGGATCACTTCTTGATCACTTCTAGTTTGCGACCATGCTTTGGTTCTCTTCTCACTCTCATTTGCGTAAGTTAGCCACCATATATGCTAGTGCTTGCCGCAGCTCCACCTCATACCTTTTCCCTACCCATAAGCTTAAATAGTCTTGATCGCGAGGGTGTGAGATTGCTGAGTCCCCGTGACTCACAGATTACTTCCAAAACTAGTTGCGGGTGCCGATGATACCGTGCAGGTGACGCAACCGAGCTCAAGGAGGAGCTCGATGAAGATCTCGTTCATTGTGTTGTTTCGTTTCCAGTTGATCAGTAGTGGAGCCCAGTCGGGGCGATCGGGGATCTTTTGCATTAGGGGTAGTCTTCTTTTATTTTGGTTCCGTAGTCGGACCTTGTTTGTATTCTGGATGTTGTAATGCTATTCCTATGTATTGTGTGAAGTGGCGATTGTAAGCCAACTCTTTATCTCTTTCTTATTCAGTACATGGGATGTGTAAAGATTACCCCTCTTGCGACATGCCTACAATGCGGTTATGCCTCTAAGTCATGCTCCGACACGTGGGAGATATAGCTGCATCGTGGGTGTTATAGGGGGGAGGGATCCTTAGGGCAGGCCTTATTGAGGTCTTTGGAATCAACGCACAGGCACCAGGATTTATCCTTTTTTGGTACCATCACTAAGTTTGCTAGCCAGTCCAGGTGTTTTATTTCTCTAATGAATCCGACCTCTATTATCTTGGCTAGCTCCTCCCCCATCGCTTGACTTTTGGGTTCGGAAAAATGCCGCAATGTTTGTTTGACCCGTTTATATCCCTTCAATATGTTGAGGCTGTGTTCGGCCAATCTACGTGGGATTCCTGGCATATCAGAAGGATGCCAGGAAAATATATCCCAATTTTCACGCAGAAATTCTCATAGCGCGGTGTCGACCGTTGGGTCTAATTGTGCCCCGATAGATGCTGTCTTCTTGGGCTCCATTGGATGGACTTGGAATTTGACTATTTCTTCTGTTGGTTTGAAGGAGGTGGATTTGGGTCGTTTGTCCAAGATTACCTCATCCTTATCCACCATGGAGCGTAATGCGGTTAATTCTTCGGCCGCCAGGGCTTCGGATAATGCCTCAAGGGCCAGTGATGTGGTTTTGTTTTCGGTGTGGAGTGCTATGTCCGGATCACTAGCAAGAGTGATTATGCCGTTGGGCCCCGGCATCTTGAGCTTCATATACCCATAGTGAGGTATAGCCTGGAAGCGTGTGAATGCATCTCGCCCCAATAGGGCGTGATATCCGCTGTTGAAAGGGGCCACTTGGAAGGTTAGTTCTTTGGTCCGATAGTTCTCCGGTGTGCCGAATACCACGTCGAGGGTGATTTTTCCCGCGCATTGCACCTCCCGACTGGGAATAATTACCCGGAAGGTTGTGCTACTTTGCTTGATGCGGCTCCTGTCTATTTCCATTTTACTGAGTGTGTCCTCGTAAATGAGGTTTAGTCCGCTGCCGCCGTCCATGAGAACCTTGGTGAGCCGAAAGCTGTCCACGATCGGACTGAGGACCAAGGCGGCTGGTGCCCGGATTGTCCTGACTTTTGGTTCGTCATCGGCATTGAAAGTTATGGCCGTGTCGTTCCAAGGGTTTGTTGCTGCGATTTGGCAGACTTCGGCAAGGTCGCAGAGTGCCCTTTTATGCTTATTGTTTGAAGCGAAAGTCTCGAAGACCGTCAGTACTCTGGGGTCGCCGTCTTCTGGAGGATGTTGCTCTGGATTATTTTTGGTGAGGATATCCTCGCCACTCTTGGCCACCTGCCAAAGTATCCAACATGCTCTAAGGCTGTGAGTTGATATAGTGTCTGGTGTTGTGTGTACCTTGCATGGTCCGTCGAGCCATCCCTCCAGAACCATTCCGCGTCTCATAATGGGCTTGTACTTCTTTGTCATTGGGCTGGGCGTGCCACTAGGGTGCGTCCTTTTCACCTGAACGAGGGATTGGGTGGAAACCGACGGTTCCCAGCGGGCTGCCTGAGTTTTCCAGGCGCTTTCCATTGTGCAGTACTTGTATACTATGGTTGCCAAGTCTGCGAAGCGTGATATGCGACAACGGTTGATGGTGTTGAGGATTCCTTCATCCGTGCAATTGCTGCGAAACGCTATGATCACGTCTTCGTCGTCGCAATCTTCAATCTTATCTTTGACAAGGAGGAACCTGGCCCAGCAGTGGTGGGCCGTTTCCTTGTACTGCTGTCGTATGCCCCTGAGAGCGCTTATGCCTGGATGGGTGGGTGGATTGAAGTCCGAACCCTGACCCAAATTGGAATTCGGAGTTTGGAGAATCTCCGGATTAATAGATTGGGCTCCGGGATGTCAGCTGGTTCTTTGGGCTTGTCATCCGATTCTGTGTTCGGAGGACAGGACATGTCTTTCTGCAGGTAGCTATTCGGCTCTCCAAGTTCGGAGATCCGAACGTAGTTCGTCCTTAGTATAGAGGAAGAGTTGTCGTCTTGCTCCTCTACTACCGCTACTTGATGGGTGATCGGCGGAGTTCTCTCTGGTCGGGTTTAAGCCCAATCCGATCGTAGTCCGTGGCGACCCCCAAGGCGGCGATGCGATCTAGGAGCTCGTTTAAAGACGACAGCTCTGCCAGATCCATTTGCTTGGGGTACTTAGAGTCAACATGAAGGGGATTTTTGATGATCCGAGAAGCCATTGTCGGCTTAGTGGCCGAACGGGCGGTCATAATGAAGCTGCCCAGCCGGAGGGTTTGGCCTAGGGCCAGTGTTCCTCCGGAGGTGACGTTATCCTTGAGAACAAGGCGAGCCATCAATCCTATCTTTCGACGGCATAGTGGAACTCTCAATGAAAGCACCAATGTCGGTGTCAAAACCGGCGGATCTCGGGTAGGGGGTCCCGAACTGTGCGTCTAGGATCGATGGTAATAGGAGACGGGGGACACAATATTTACCCAGGTCCGGTCCCTCTCTATGGAGGTAATACCCTACTTCCTGCTTGATTGATCTTGATGAATATGAGTATTACAAGAGTTGATCTACCACGAGATCGTAATGGCTAAACCCTAAAAGTCTAGCCTGCCTATGATTATTCGGGGGTATCTACAGACCTAGCCCTCCGGTTTATATAGACACAGGAGGGATCTAGGGTTACACAAGGTCGGTTTTACACAGAAAGGAATCTTCATAGTTGATTGCCAAGCTTGCCCTCCATGCCAAGGAGAGTCCTATCCGGACATGGGTAAAGTCTTCGGTCTTCGTATCTTCACGGCCCATCAGTCCGGCCCATATCCAATTGGTCGAACACTAGAGGACCCCTTAGTCCAGGACTCCCTCACCGAGTACAGGGGAATGCCCGACTAGTTGTTGGGTCCAGGAACATCCCTGCAGTAAAACAAAGTCCCCTGCCATCCCTTGATGGAGTTGGGGAAGCTCATCTTAGGGAAGGCACTGCCCCCTGAGCTGAATCTCTAAACCTCCGCATAGCTGGGTGACCTGGGTCTTCGCACTAGTCGGCGAATCCATCTTCACGGTCATCGACCGACATGCAAATATGTGCTTGAAGATACCCCAATGCGGATGGAAACCAAGAAAGTTTTCGCAAAGAAAAACAAAAGCCGAGAGGTAGATAAGAGCATTTCAAGGAAGATGGTGGAGCTGCACCCCGAAGTAGTCCAAAAAAGCCTAGAAGAAAGGGTGAGGGGGCATCAAGAAACCTCTCTCGATGTGGGTCACCAAGAGGACACACTTGTCCTCCTGCTGTGTCGGTGCGACCTTGCCCGCCTTCGAGCGCCTCCACCCATCCGCGGGAATTTGCCCCTCTGTGGCAAGCCCCTCCAGCCGTTTGGCCAAGATGCACGAAGGGATCCAATCCCTCGATGCACCGCCAGCCGGAGCACCCGAGCTCGAGGATGTGGCTTTCCCAACCTTCTTTGCCTTCTCTGTCTTCATCATGGAGTCCTTCGCATGGCCTCAAGTGCTCTAGTTGGCAAAGGAGCGGTCGGGTGGAGGAAAGAAGAGGAGGAGTCAAGAAGGAAAGGGGGATTTGAGGGAATAACCCTAGCCCCGATATCTTCTATAACTCTAGTAAAAATCGCACCACGGATCTTCAGCCACAGATCCCTGGATCGACGATGCCCGCGATGGCAGCACACATAGAATAACCATGGCACATGGCGTATTTTGGGTGAAGAAAACCGAGGCATCGTGCCCCACTTTCCCCACTAAGCCACAACGTTGCCGCTTCTGTGCACACTTAATTTCGAATCCCATGATTTCTGCGGTGAATCAATCCGACTAATTACCGACCGTCCCTTTCCTAAAGGACATTTGTCAGTCCGAATGACCACCCTCCTCAGGGACCCATGCACTTGTACTTACAAAACACCCGACTAAAGTCACCTTCAGGATTTCTATGAGACGAGCTTGATGCCCCTCTATGGGTTAGCTTGGCCCTTTCACTAGGCTCCAAGGCGCATGCCTTGTAAACATGGATTCAGAGATGGCCTGCGCTGGCGTTCCGCTGGGATGTGGAGTGGCATCTCCCCGGAGAGTCAGACCACGCGCCGACGTCGCCACTCGAGTTTTTATGGCATGTCCACATTCAGAACTCTAGTTGTCTCTCCCGAGAAACATATGAATGCCACCAAGTCTTACTTGGCGATTAACAACACCCGGACACCCCGGGAACAGTTTAGTCCAGAATCCATTGTGCTTTCGTCCAAGGTGCAGTGGGCTACTATTCAGAAACATATTTTGAATGCCCCTGAAGCACTCGGACTTAACCGAAAAGCGCATGCCATTTGCCATACAAAACCTCAACGGATTTGGGGGCTAATGATGAGGTCACCTACTATAGGTTGGGTCAAGGACCTGTCATCCGGGGCTCACCTAGGGCCCCACACCATCATTGGTGGGTCTCTGGACAATAGGAGCATTCAGATGCATATAACAGGAAGTCCACTCAGACACATCAACAACACTCGAATGCCTACCCTCTAGTCGGCATGACCACCACCACTCGGACAAGGGAGGTGGAGGGACGATGTGGGAGCTGCAATGGTCGAGTAGTCTTAAGTCGAGCTTTAAGTAGAGTCATAGCTACCGTTACCTGTAACTGTCGTAGTTGTGACTGTTTACACCTGTAACTACCGTAGTTATGGGTATTAATCACCTTGGTGACGTGGCAGTGAAGGAGGCTATAGCGCAGTCTATATAAGCCCTCCTCCTCCAGAATTAGGGTTAAGCACTCTCTGTAATCATACCCCCACCCCACCCCCCAAAAAAACAAGCCTCGGGGCACGACACGTAGGGTTGTTACCTCCTCCTAGAGGGGCCTGAACTTGTAAACACCGAGTGTTACACCTATGTCGTAGCTAGGCTCTGCCCCTCTTTCATACCCCTAGTACTCATTGTCAAGATCGTAACCCCTACACTACTCACAAGTGAACGACCACCCTCAAAGTGGGACGGGAGTGGCAACTCACGTAAGCTCGATTGCTTCATCCTGTCATCATTTGCATATGCTTCTTCTGTCTGCCTTCTGGTGTTCATACATATGTTGTTTGCTAGACGGCGGTGGTGGCCACTTTGTATCATGAAATGGAGACGAAGTCATTTGCTTTTAGCCATTGTTGGGTCATACTGAATAACAAGCCAAAGTGGACACAACTTGTGGCGGATCTCGAGGCCAGCAAGAAGATGAATGATGGGTCAAACTCCCACCAATGAATTGGGTTTGACGATGAAGAGGACGATATTGTCGTCGAGAATGAAAGATTCACCGTGCCAAAGGATAACCGACAAGTCATGGAAAACAAGTGGGAGAAGGCAAGGGCCTCCTATGATGCCGCGGCTACAAAAATCTCCCCCACATGGACGAGATTTTTTTTCGGTCAGGGAGAACAGGAAAGAGAGAGGTACATGCTCATGTTGGATGTGCAAAAGGAGAGGATGGATTGGGACCGGAAGTGGGCGAAGAAGAAGCTGGAAATTGAGAGGGAGAAGATCGGGTTGAGGAAGCAAGGGGGGGTCATATGGGAGCTCGAGAAGGCCAAGCCATTTGCAGAGATTGGGCTTGAGAAGGAGAGGTTGCAACTCACATGAGACGCGGATGATGCAAAGATCATGTTGGTGGATAAAACCCTCTTGGATGAGCATGCAAAGAAGTGGCTTCCGGAGAAGAAGGAGATCAATGACCGTAGGGAGTACGTGGCGGTGAGGGCAGCGGCGGCAACATCGAAGCATGCGGCAAGGATGCAGGTGGAGCATGCGCCCTGGATGCAGGCGGAGTAGGAGGCACGGATGGCCTCGAACCAGGCGGCATGGATGGTGTCCGGCAAGTGATCCGTCTATCGTGTGAGGCATCTGCCACGCTCGGACATTGATTTCATTTTGGCATGCCCGGATTGTTGAACTATGATTTGGTTTGCTTTGTTTCAAACTTTTGAATTCAGACAATTTGTATCGTATGATCGACGTGCATGGATTTGAAACTCCGCATTTGAGGTGTGTGGATGTGCGGCAACCCATATGAGCGGTCTTCCGGCGCTGTCCGCGAAAGCGTCCAGACGCGTCCGCGGACATATAGGGGGTCGGATTTGCCAAGTCCGGCTGTACATGCCCTAAAGAGTCTTAGGTTTACACATTACCTCGTTGACCTTTACAATGCATATGATACACGTTGTACATATATGCCAAATTTTGGTAGTCCGATGGCATGTCAGTGATGTAGTATTCGAATGATGTGTATAATGCATCGACTTAGTTGCATGATTTTGTATGGATTTGGGATATGATAATTGAGGTGTTCAGTTGTGAGAAGAAAAAATTTAAGGCTTGACTGAGTCCGTGTGCGTTTGACAGGTCGGATTTGGCATTGGCAAGTTTAGTTGTAGACGCTTTTATAATGCAAATGTTACACGCTCTACATACACACATACGGAAGCTGCCAATACGGGGACTCTATTACCGTTGCTCTAACTGCGCGCAACCGACTATGGCCCGTTGTGCTGATCTATTGGTTGGTTGTGTGGTGTGAGGCGTTGGTGACGAAGACCCAAGAGGCCAAGAGCAATGGACGGTTATGCATGCGGCCGGGGTCTGGTGGGGGAATCGATCACGTGAAGGCAATGTGGGACGTGAAGGAGGTGACGATGGGCGTGACGGCGTTTGGTGGCAGTGGGGCCGAGGAGTCAAACGGCGGCTGAGGGGGACGTCGTGCTGTCGGCTTGTCGGCTGCCGTGACGATCGACGCTTGTCTTGTCACGTCGTGTCCATGCTTCGTTCCCTTCCTCCCTCCCTCCCTCCGTATAGTCGGCGTTCAAATTCTTGGCCTGCAGATGCATGTAAATTCCTAAATTTGAAGGCACATTGGTTCATTATAAAGAAAACAGTTTTGCTGACCGAGACTTCGTTATATCTCAGTTGATGTTATTTTCCTTTAATTTTGCATGAAGATTCGTATAAAAAATATATTTTCAGTTTTTTTTCTTTTTTTCTTCTTACATACTATTGTATATCATTTAAGTGAGATTTGGTTAAGTCTTAGTCGACTGAGACCTAACCACACCCTAAAAAAAAGAGTACTAATAATTGATTTTGCTGATGTGCCACAACATGAGTAGATTAGGCGGCCGTGCATGCATGCTAGGATCGGCTCGCCATGCCATGCATCCATCCATCTTTCGGCCATCCCTTTGCTTTTTTCCTTCTCCTCGTCTACGCACAAAAGCTACTACCGCATAGCTCTTTAGCTTGCTCCTCGCTTTACTCTCTATCTCATCTCTTGTAACCGTAGTGGAATGGGGTGGAGTAGTGGTGGTCAGAGTGTGCCGGGTTCGTTGCGGAGCTCGCGACCGGCTCTGCCAAAAGCGATCCATGTCTCTTTGACTCCCCACACCCCACCCCCGTATACTCCCTTCCCTTCTCCCATCACACTTCCATTCGAGAGACACACACACACATCCTTCGACCTGTCCGCCTCTCCTATATAAACGCACGTCCACCGCTCCCTGTTTTCTTCATCCTCGTTCCCTTGCACTGCGCCAACAAACAATTAACTACACTCTCACTACCTAGCTAGGCGAGGCTAGGCCGGCGAGGGAGAAGGAGAAGGAGAAGGAGAAGTAGGCGCGAAGATGTTGAGGATGCAGCAGCAGGTGGAGGGCGTGGTGGGCGGCGGCATCGTGGCCGAGGCGGAGGAGGCGGCGGTGTACGAGCGGGTGGCTCGCATGGCCAGCGGCAACGCCGTGGTCGTCTTCAGCGCCAGCGGCTGCTGCATGTGCCACGTCGTCAAGCGCCTCCTGCTTGGCCTGGGAGTCGGCCCCACCGTCTACGAGTTGGACCAGATGGGCGGCGCCGGGCGGGAGATCCAGGCGGCCCTGGCGCAGCTGCTGCCCCCCGGACCCGGCGCCGGCCACCACCAGCAGCCGCCGGTGCCCGTGGTGTTCGTCGGCGGGAGGCTCCTGGGAGGCGTGGAGAAGGTGATGGCGTGCCACATCAACGGCACGCTCGTCCCGCTCCTCAAGGACGCCGGCGCGCTCTGGCTCTGAGCCGCATTGCTTTGCTGTCTCGCCGGCCGGCCGGAACTGATGATGGTGGTGATCAACGACGGCGTTTACTTTGTGTGTTGGTCGTCTTTTCTTTTCTTTTCTTTTCTTTTCATGTGCCGTGCCTGTGCCTGTGGCTGTGCGATGGATGGACGCGTGCGTGCAATGCATGGTGTGTTGAGCTTCACTGGCTAGTGAGATGTAGATATAATTAACAAGGAAAGCTTAATTAGCCTTGTCAGTTGCGTGTGTTTGTGTTTTCTTTTTTTAGGTGATGGTTATCTAGCACGTACTAGTTCGTTACAGAGTCAGAGTGGAGTGGAAGGATACTTAGCCATCAGATGAGATCAGACCAACAATGTAATGCAATGCAATGAAGCCTAGCAAGCTAGCATGCACATGGCGTTATTATTATCCTGAGATAAATCAAGTATCTGTCCACCGTAAACCATACATACTATCATCTCTATCCATGTTCGTGTATATACTTTTCGAAAAATGTTCGTGTATACTGCTACTACTCAATTGGACGTTTTGATGGGTACATGCATCGCATTCGCATGCATACTTGTACTACTCCTAGTAGAAGAAAAATAATCCTAATAAGAGTATAATTGTTGAAGGTGTAGTACGTAGCATTTTGTTGGTGGAAAATTGAATTTTGAATTGATGGAAAGTGGGAAGATGCGTCCACAGAAGGTGATGCACGCGACTGTCCGTAGTAGAGGACCGGTACGTACGCACGCAGTCGCAGATGCCAGACGCATGCAGCAGCAGATCAGAGCCGCATGAAACGTGACTTGCCTTTTTTTTGGAGGGCTTGGTTCAAAGGCGTGATGTAGCATACATGCATGCATGAAGCGGTTGCCGTGAGATGCTTTAACCTCACTGTACCGGCTAGTTTTTAGCACACTTTTACTTTTTTGTTGCTCATGGCCGGTAAGAATGCTGAGGTTAGCTAAGACTAGATGCCACTGGCAAGCAAGCACGGTTCGTGTGACGATCCACAATGAACTCATCTGCACTAGTCGTAATACAAGCGATATTTTAGGCACGGTTATTTGCTACGCGTCATGATGCTTTCACACGTAGAAAAATCTCCCCGGAAAAAAAACGAAGGAAAAAAAACATCGACATGCTAGAAAAACTATACTAGAACATTAGTACTGTTGGTCGTGATACACTCATACACACAAGTATGTAAATATGTGCCGGTCAAAGCAAAGTGGTAAAGCTTCCGGCAAATAAAAAAAAAAGGAGGTGGTATGGTAACGCTGGCTTTGAAATATGGGAAGTCATGGTGCACAGCACAGGCAAGGCGAAAGAGAAAGTTGGCGCAGTGGATGTAGGCATGGCATGGCGTGATGAGGACGAGTTTCCGTGAATAGGGCCGGCACGTCGCTGGGGTGTCGAAAGAGACGGAGAAGGAGCTCCCCGTATAGCATAGCATACCACTCCCGTCGGTCGTCACGCATGCATGCATGCATGCATACGCGTAGGATGGCAAAGGCAAACTGGCCTGGCGACTCATTCATACGCAAAGCAAAGTCCATCGCCCTTTACCCGGCATCAGCATGCAGCGTGCAGCATTGCCCAGGCCCTCCTGCCGTTGCCTTGCGTCACTCGCTGCTGCTACGCCACTACGCTAGCTACGACAGCCTCAGCTATATGACATGATACACGTAGACGTAGCACTACATTACTACTCTACATACAACCGGGCCGTCGTTTTCGAGTCCCCTCTCCTCCCCTTTGAGCCAACATTTGGGTTGAGTATTATGATTGATTAGAAAATACGAGATAGACAATTTGTTCTCGTTTATTTTGCACTTTAAATTGAACATGTACTCTTACATATGCCTATGATGCTCAAACAATAAACAACTATTCTATCATTTCCTCGCTATCCTTTTTAACATGGTATCAACTTAACTGATTCAATCCTAACCGCCGTCCATCGCCCGCTCGTGTTGATCGGTTGTCTACATAGTCTTTTTTCCAATCTCTTAATCGAGGTTTTTTTTTCCTTGTCGGTCATCTTAATCAGCGTTTCTTTTTGTTTTTTCGATCTAAGATTGATTTGGATCACCCGCCGCCGCCATCGACACCAGTGCGCCTCTATTTCGACACCGACGCGACAACCCGGCCTCCTCATCGACCCGGCGGCCACACGCGAAGCGGTGGCCCATCTCGACCGTTGTTCGTGCGTCTGCCCGCCCGTCGCTCTGTGCCAATCGTCATTGCCCTCATCTGATCAGGATCCTGCATCACCTCACGTCCACCCCGGTCAGCTGCATCTGTCCACTGGCCCTGGCACCGTGCCCCACACGATGCGTGGACCGGCTGTGTTGTGCGGCGCCGCTTGCACCCCTCTCGGGCATGGGCCGCGTGCACGCACTGGCTATTCGCGCGTCCCCCACGCGTGGCCTCAGTGGCTCGGCCGCCTCATCACCGACCGATGACCCCAATCTCGCGAGCGGCCAGATTGATTATCTGGTCGCCACTCCGCTTCATCCGCACCGTGCGACCGATCTAGCTAGTTACTTGTACGCGTCTCCGCGGGTCCTGTGAAAACCGTCTCCGAATTCAGCGCGCCCTACCCTAGATCGAGCAACGGTCTGCCTATGTGTCGCCTCGTCGGGCCGCAGCGTTGCCGTCCCGTGGTTTTCCTTGCAGCTGCACCGACTCGCGCGTCGCCGCTGCGTCACCCCTTTGGGTTGTAGTGTTGCGACACGCTATCCACGCCGCCACCCGAGGTCCTTCCCGCGGTTGCACTGACCCGCGCTTCGCCACTGCGCCGCCCCAGCGCCGCGGTCTACGGTTCACACCACCGCCCACAGGTCTTCCCACTGTCGTCCTGACCTGCATGCCACCGCTGCGTCGCCCCTTCGAGCCGTCGCACGGCGGCCCGCGGTCCGCTCTGTTGTCCCCATGCATCGACTTCTAGTGGTATGCGTCGCGCCGTCTCCCTTGGTCCAGAAACGCCACCGTCCAAGCCGGTCTTCCTAACGTTGTTGGTTTCCTCGCCTACTTCGAGCACTGCCGCCATCAGGCCGCCACTGTGTCGCCCCTTCGGGCCGTCGCACCGCGACCCGCAGTCCACTCCGCCGTCCTCACGCATCGACTTCTAGTGGTATGCGTCGCGCCGCCTCCCTTGGCCCGGGAACGCCACCGTCCGAGCCGGTCTTCTGCACATTGTCGGTTTCCTCGCCTACTTTGAGCACCGCCGCCGCCGCTAGTCCTGTAGCCGCTGCCGCCCGTCCACCCCCTTCGTCTTCGTCCAGCAACAGCTCGCCGCGAGTGTCGCCGTCATCTTCCCCCACCACTTCGTCCACTCGGACCACCGTTCGTGACATCGGTCCCATGCCGATTGGCGCCACAAACATATCAAGTCTCCTTCTCTGCTAGCCTCGCCGACTCCTCGACATGGCGTACAACTCGTACAGGTCCCTCGTCTACGCATGCTCGGTGCTGGCACCATCGATGTGTGCCTTCGTCCATGACGTGTCCCCGAGCCTAGCACGCCTGGCACGGCATTTTTTCAACTTCGTTTTCGTCCGTCTAAGCATGCCCAGTGCTGGCAACACCGACGCGTGCCTTCGTCTACGACGTGTCCCCGGGTTTGGCAAAGCCGGCGCGACGCCTCGTCAACAACGTCTTCTTCCGGCGCACCAGTACTTCGACACCACTGCACCCATGACTAACTCGGCGCCTCCTTGCGCCCGCGGCTCCATGGCAACTTCCTTGAAACCAGCTACCCCGACTCGACATCGACCACGACATTCTTCGCATGGCAACCTCGACCACGGCTACACCACCCTACGCTCTCGGCTACATTGACGTCAGCACAAAAGGGCTACCGCCTTATTTGAGCAACCTCGTCGATTTCCACTCCAACCATAATTTTCGCGATGCATCGACCGCTACGACTGTGGGGGATGTCCGTCAGCTTACCTTCGGATTCTTCTCCAGTCTCATCGCCTGCGTCACTGCCGTTGTGACCACGGGGGATGTTGAGTATTATGGTTAGTTAGGAATACGAAATATATTAGGATTTGTTCTAGCTTGCCTTGTACTCCAAGTTGACCATGTACTTCTATATATATGCTCACGAGACTCAAGCAATAAACAACGATTCCATCAATCTCTCTCTATCCTTTCTAAGGCTGGTCATAGTGGGGAGTAACTTATACTAGTGTCATGCATATGACACTAGTCTAAGTTACTACCTTCATAGTGCAAAGTATTATACTCCCTCCTTCCATCTATATAGGACCTAATATATTTTTTAAGACCGTCTTTGACTATTAACAAGATTAATAGTACATGACATGCACAATGTGAAAATTATACCATTGAAAGCTCCTTTCACACACGAATTTAACGATGTGCTTTGTGTAAGTTGCATGTCATATATTATTGCTTTAATATTTGGTCAAAGTTAACCTCGAAAAATGCATTAGGCCCTATATAGATGGAAGGAGCGAGTAGGAGTGGTGTCATAGATAACTTCATTTATTAGCCTATAGACTTATTTTACCTCGGGAAGCGCTATGTTACAGTAACATATTATGTTACTCCAAACACCTCTTTCCTCATTAAATACTTGTCACATAAGCAAAATTGCCTTGGGTGTGTTAGGTTACTACCTAAGTTAGCCCCACTATGACCAGCTTAACAATTTGGAGTCTGTACATCATATTAATGCCTTAATAAGGCTGGTCATAGTGGGGAGTAACTTAGACTAGTGTCATATGCATGACACTAGTCTAAGTTACTACCTCCATAGTGCAAAGTAACATAATAGTAGTGTCATAGATGGATTTATTTATTAGCTTGTAGACTCATCCTTTCTCGGAAAGCGCTATGTCACAGTAACATATTATATTACTCTAAACACCTCTCTACTCATTAACTACATGCCACATAAGCAAAAAAAATTGGAGTGTGTTATGTTACTATCTAAGTTATTCCCACCATGACTAGCCTAACATGTTTGCTATGGATAGCTCTACACGCGGCACACGTATCTTTGATTACTTTTGGCCCTGGATCGGTTTACTCATTAATCGATAATATACTTCACTGAGCAGCATGCATTTTATTACATCTTTTTTTCCAGGGAAACAATGCAAAAGGAAAAATAGCGGCATAGTAAAGCAGGTCCTGTCCCGTGGCATGGTTTTGGCGTTAACTTTTTTCTAACATGGTACAATCACAACTACCCACATACACTTGTCCTTATGAACACATCTACGAACACTCTATGATCATGTCTGAGATATTGATACAGAACAATATTTTAAGATTGAACCGGTACGACACGATCTTGGTGACTGGGCTGTAGCATGGTGTATGTGCGGTGAACGTCGTTTGTGGTGGGGTGTCGTTTTTATTTTTGCCTCTATTTTCTAGGCAATATATAGCACACAAGTTATTACGGTACTGAAAACGTCCATTTTCTATGTATCGATTTACGCGCCAATTATTACTATTTGTTGGCCTACAAGGCTACACCCCCCGTCCTGGGGTTGGTCCATTTTTTTTCCTTTGCGTTCGCAACATGTCTACTCTACATAGTGCGCATGCTGGTTTCGCGAGCGCTGGCGCATAAATGATTCTAGAAGCCTCTAGATGCTTGTTAGTTTGGCCTTATTTCCCCTTATTTATCCTTTTATATTTTTACTTTTTGATTTTTTTCCTCCTTTCCTTCTTTGTTTTATCAATTTTGTCATTTTTCAAAATTTTAAACTTTTTTTCAAACGCGATGAACTTTTTTGAAATACGTGAACTTATATCAAATCCAAGAACTTTTTTATGTCCCGTGAAATTATTCAAAATCACAGTCGAACAATTTTATGGTCGTGAAAAAAAATGAAATTCATGAAAAAAATTGTGAACTATCTTTAAATCTATACCTAGTAATAATGGGCTTTTGTTTCTGACGGTACGACACGAAAATTGACCCTAAAGTTGCAAAATATTACCTACCAACGTTACCTATAAGTGATAAAAAAACGTTTCATACAGGGGAATCCCTGCCTGGGCCGGCCCAAGCAGTAGGGATTCCCTGGTATGAAATGTTTTTTAAATTTTCATGGGCCGGCCTAAGCTCCGCACATTGAGAGGAAACGCAGCGCACCCGTTTGGCCCGGCAATGTTCGGGCGGCCTGTTATTTAAATTTTTTTCTTTACTTTTAGTTTTTATTTTTCTTTTACTTTCCATTTTTGTACTTTAAATAATTTGGGACTTCAAAAGTTCCAATTTTTTAAAAAATTGAGAATTTTGAAATCAAATACACTTGTCCTTATGACTGCACACGCGAACACCCTATGACCATGTTTGAGATACTGATATGGAACAATATCTTGAGATTGACAAAATCACCACATACGACTTATAGTTGACGGGTACGGCTTGGTGACTGGGCTCTAGCATGGTGTCTGTGTGGTGAGCATTGTTTGTGGTGGGGTGTCTTTTATATTTTTGGCTCTATTGTCCAGGCAATACATAGCACACAAGTTATTATGGTACTAAAAATGACCATTTTCTATGTAGGGCCTTACGCGCCCATTATTACCATTTGTTGGCCTACAAGGCTACATCCCCTGCCCCACCTTGTCTTAGGCTTGGATCATTTAATTTTTTTCTTCGCTTTTCGCATCGTGTCTACTATATATAGTGCACAGGCATTTCCTATTTAGCGCTGCAAGTGCCCATTTGCGTGCATTTTAGCAAACCGGCGCCTGCAGCGCCCCGTGCTGGGCCGGCCCATGTAGGGGGTGCCTGAGGTATTTTTCTCTATGTTTTCAGAACACAAAAAGTTAATGGAACCAGGGTTCGAACTAGCGAACGGTTGGTTGCGAGGCGATCGCTCAAACCACAAGGCCACGCCACCGCGAGTCTATAGATGTGTCCTTTTTCTCCTTTTAGTGACGTTCGTCACGTTTGCGAAAGCCCCGGATTTGGGAAGCTTCTAGAAGCTTCCCACACTAGTTTTTCCCGGTTTGCGATTTGGTTTAGGTGCGGTTTTATTTTTATTATTTTCTTTTTAAATTTCTTATTTTTTTGTTCAAATTTGATGAACTTTTTTAGTATTCGATGAAGTTTTTCTTAAAATAGATGAACTTTTTTAGATTTGATGATTTTAAAAAAATCGATGAACTTTTTTCAAATTCAATGAACATTTTAAAAAAAGCTTCGATGATCTTTTTTCAAATTCAATGACATTTTTTCCAAATTCGATTAACTTTTTTAAAATTCGATGAACTCTTTTCAATTTCCTTGAAATATTTTGTATTTCATGAACTTTTTCAAATCCGTGACCTTTTCTTAAATCGGTGACCTTTTTAAAAGAGTCAATTACACTGTTGGTGTCACAACTTGTTCTGAATGTTCACTTTGGTGCTACAAGTTGTGAGATACGTCAAAGTGGTGGAAAAACTTGGCTCAATCGTTCGCATACGGTGCTTTTCCTAGTTTCGTACGAATCAAGCGCTGACTAAGCAAGACAGCATGGCGCGGGTCCCATTGGTAGTGACCGGAGGCCGTGGGCTCGTTCGTTTGGCATGAGTTTTCTTGGAAACCCTTTCAGATTTCACATTTTTGACAAATAAGCCCCCCGGTTGGCTGTACACAGGTGGACTTTCCTTTCTGCGTTATTGACTTGCCTGTTCGACTCCCTCACCTCGAGCTTTCCTCCTATCGATCGTTTGAAGGCGACAACGGCGGTGATCTGTAGGACGCGTTGATCGGCGTCGGCGACGACGATGGAACCCCGCCGACGAGGCAGCCCCTGTATACAGTGAGCATAGCCCCAACTTTCCCCCTCTGTAGCCCCTGTTTTTTGTAGGGTTTCCATCGGTTGGTTCGCCGACGACGAATGTTGAATTTTGGGTTGATTTCGTCCGCGGATGCTTTTTAGATGGCGTGACGTTAAAATCCCCCTCTCATTCATCCATAGTGTCGTTTGTCTCTATGGTTTAGCACGGGTTTAGAAGGCCCCTTCTTTTTTGCATGAACAAACCGGATATTGTTAAAATCTGAGTGCTTCAGTCAAGTTAGTGTATGTGCGCACAACCCTACATTGTATTTGCCAATCTGTACTTAACTGAATCTGTCGACACATGTTAAAAAATGGTGGTTCTGGGACTCGAACCAAGAATCTGTAGGTGGTACAGTTTTGTCTATAGCCAGTGGGCTACTGTGCAAGTTCTAAATAACTCTGAAAGCTCTCTTCTGTTAAAACAACATATTTTGTTGTTTGTCTGTCAGTTATAAGGAAAGGCCACCTGTGCACAACCAACCGAGGGCTTATTTGTCAAAAACGTGAAATCTGAGGGGGTTTATGAGAAAACTCATGCCAAGCGCACCAGCCCACGGCCTCTGGTCATTGCCAATGGGACCCGCGCCACGCTGTCTTACTTAGCCAGCGCTTGATTCGTACGAAACTGAGATAAGCACCGTATGCGAACGATTGAGCCAAATTTTTCCACCACTTTGACGTATCTCACAACTTGTAGCACCAAAGTGAACATTCAGGACAAGTTGTGATACCAACAATGTAATTGACTCTTTTTAAAATTCCATGAACTTTCAACTCTGTGAACTTTTCCTCAAATGAGTGAATGTTTTTCAGTTTTTACGTGAACTTTTTTGTTTACGTGAACCTTTTATTTTTTTTAACAAACTCGTGAACTTCTTTCTTATTGTTTATGAGCTTTTCTTTTTCTAGAGTAGTGCGGCATCAATTGTTTCTTTTGCATTCTGCAGCACTGTAGGTTTGGTCTACCTCGTAGCTCTACTGGTTAGCCTGCTCGTGCGGCAATGCCACGACGCGAGTTCTAATCCTTGATGCAGCAATTTTTGTTAGTCTATTTTTCACTGGCGCAGCGCGGTACTCGGCCGGCCCGCCAGGGCGCTGCAGTGGGCGCCAATTGAGTTCAGCAGCGCCCTATAGGGGCTATTACGCATGCCGGTTTTGCGGGAGGTGGTGCATAATGATTTTGGAAGCTTTTAGATGTTCTCAGTTTGGCCATATTTCCTTTTTTTTATCTTTTTATATTTTTAATTTTTGATTTTTCTCTGTTCCTTCTTTGTTTTACCAATTTTGTTATTCTTCAAATTGTTGAACTTTTTTTTTCAAACCAATGAATATCAAATTCATAAAACTTTTTCAAACCCATGAACTTTTTTCAAACCCGTGAAAATTTTCAAATTCACAAAGGAATAATTTTATAGTCGCAAAAAATCAAATTCATGAAAATATTTTAAATTTGTGAACTTTCTTTAAATCTATGGAAAAAAATGATTTTATGAATCTGTTTAATACATAGAAAACAAGATGGTCGGTTTTTTTTTCTCTAGAAACCAGCAACTAAATCGTAAGCGTGGCAAGCGAGTGCATCCGAGGGAAGTATCAAGTTGGGCCGCAGCCTGCTACGCCTGCATGGGAGCGCAACTCGGCCAACTAGCGTTGAAGGCGCTGATTTGGACCTCTCCTGGTTTTCTGGCTTTTCTTTTGTTTCTTTTAGTTCACTTGTATTCTAGATATCTATATATTTATATCTAATAATATCGGGGCTATTGTTTCTGGCGGTACGACACGGAAATTGCCCCTAAAGTTGTAATATATTACCACAAACATTACCTATAAGTGATAAAAAACGTTTCATACAGGGGAATCCCCGTCTGGGCCGGCCCATACAGTAGGGACATCCTATACTCTGCTCTGCGCGTTGAGAGAAGACTCAGCGCGCCCGTTTGGCCCGGCCAATATCCGGGCGGCTGTTATTTACATTCCCTTTTTTATTTTTATTTTTATTTTCCTTTTATACTTTAAATAATTTGGGGCTTCAAAAAGTTCGCAATTTTGTAAAAAAATTGAATTTTTAAATAAAATATTTACTAAATTATAAAATGTTTGTGGATTAAAAAAATGTAGCGATTTTGTAAACAAAATGTTTGCTTATTCAAAAAAAGTTCGACATTTCGAAAACAAACGTTCAGGAAATAAAAAAATGTTCATGATTTTTAGAAATGTCTGTGAATTAAAAAGGTTAATGAAATTGAACAATTGTTTTTTTGGAAATTCGTAAAATGTTATAAAAATATCCTAAAAATTCAAAAACTGCTCCAAAAAAACAATCGTGACCTATAGAATAGTTTATTAATTCATAAAATGTTCATTGATTCAAAAAATTATCATGCGTTTCAGAAAAAGTTCGTCAAATAAAAAAATGTTCGTAAAATAAAAACAATGTACGTAAATTTCAAAAATTGTTCCACCAATTTCAAAAAAATGTTTGTCGATTCTAGAAATGTTCGGCGATCCAAGAAAATTGTTTTCAAAATGTTTACAATTTTAAAATAATGTTTGCAAACAGTTAGAATGTTCATAAATTCAAAAATGTTCATGATTTCAGAGAATATTCAAAAATTTGTAAAAGTGTTCACAATTTCGAATATGTGCATGAGTTTAAAACGTGTTCATGGCTTCGAAAATTGTTAATGATTTCATGAAATTGAGAGTGATAGTGTATCTCGGTGATGCAGCAAAATGTCGTCATGGCCATTGGAGATTATGATATTTTTTCTTCTGTTGCAACGTATAGGCCCTTTTGCTAGTAGTTTATAAAATATATAAATGTCTTTGCGTTGCAACGGGAGACATTGTTACCCATCTCATGCGTCCAGTTATTCCATCTGTTGACATATATAAATTGGCTGTCTTGGTTATAAGAGGCGAGGTGGTACTGTTTATGATGACTTATTGAGTATATCAATAATAGGTAACTTGAAGATGCATATAAATTGGACGTGGTTGTTCTAAGGGGGTGATGTGGTAATATTTAATGTTAATAGAAATCGCCAATTTATTTAGTTGGTATTTTGAGGCCCAGAAGAGGCCCAACGCAACATGCATTATGTAGTCACAATCGACCTGCTCGGAGCGTTGCTTATAAAGAAAACAATAATTTATTTTTGTGCGCTTACTTTTTACCCTGCGGCTCAATCGAAGAAGAAAAAAAATATGCAGAGGCATCTTGGCCTAGACAGTGGATTGACGACCTACGAAGGGAGGGGGCATCCCCTCTCCATCGTTTTCAAGTCCCCTCCCCTCACCAAGCCAACATTTACGGTGTGCGTATTTATATTAATGCCTGAATCAGACGTTTGCGATAGATAGCGCTACACACAGCACGCATAGCTTTGATTACTTTTGGCCCCGGCTAAGGTTTACATAGGTCCAACTCCTACGCTAGACCCATCATGTCCGCCCGTGTGCGTTTTAGCCCACGCACAGAAGCGACAACCAAACGCGTGACCCCATCAGCAAAAACGTCGGTTTGACGTCCGACTCAACCTATTTTCGGCGCACAACATGGGCCCGGCTTGTGTCCAGGCGGACAGGGATTGGGCGCCCACGCACCCGCTCCTTGCCACCTCGGGCCTGCCTGTCGGCCACCCACCTACCTCCCACCAACCAAATTAACTGCGTATGAGTGGACGGACCCCCTGCCAGCCACCCATCCACCCGGTAGCCGTCCTTTTTAATGCGGAAGCCGTGGACCGGCCAGTCCAAAGGCTTCCACTTCCATCGACGCGTGCCTCCTCGTGCCCCGACACCCAAACCCTAGCTCGACGCTCTTCCACCTCCCTCGCCGACGGCAATGGTGTGGGAGTGGATCCCCGGCCGCAGGGGAAGGCATGACCATGAGGCTGAGCCGTCCTCCGGCCGTCATCGCCGCTCCACCCCTCCTCCTCTTCCACTACCTCCACCTCGCGCATTCCACATTACGCCGCCGGCGACCGCACCTCGTATGCGGTCATACGTCAAGGCGGAGATATGCAAGTGGTATTGGGAGACGACACACTGCTGCCGTGGAGAGACGTGAACCTCCCCAATAACTTGCACCTCTCCGCGGATCTGGTGCCCATTCCAGTGGTCCCGGTGAGCGGCTGCACCTGCCACGAGGAGATCGACCATCGCCACTCCCGCCTGCCCTTAAACCTCGTCCACGACGAGAGGTACGTCGTGGATTCCCCGTTGTGGGATACATGGCTCCGCGACAAGCATGACCTTCACTGGCAATTTTTTCTTTTACGCTCGTGCTCCGAGCCCACTGCCCGCTCCCAGCCCACCCTAGCCACGCGGGTGTAGGCTAGTTCGTGGCATGACACCCACGCCTTCCCCGTCGTTATCCCCCGCCACCACCCGCTCTGATGATCGCCGAGGAGGAGGAAGAGCTAGTTAGGCGGGTGCTGGAGGACTCCGTCCACACCCACGACGAGGCCCGGTGGCAGGGCCTCGAAGAAATGACAACCCTCTCCGCGACCGGTGACGTCGCATCCTAGAGCTCGATGCTGTAGTCAAGGAGGAGGCCGTGGAGGATGTGGTGGTGGAGGCCATGGAGGAGGTGGTGGAGGAGGAGCCCGCAGCGGGGACGGAGACAGTGCCATGCACATCGACATGTGGTCACCGTCTCCGCCACGGCTAGAGGTCGTGCATCCGTAGTCGCCTCACGCTTGGTAGGGGCCGCCTGCCCACCTTGGAACGCCGCCGTCCTACATCGACCTCACTGGCGACGAGGACGATGGCGGCGGCAACTGAACACGACAGCGGCCGTGGGGGCGACGGGCTTATCTAGCTTTTTTATTTTCATTTAAATTTTATGTTTTGTTAAGAGTGTGGTGGACTGGATATTTGTGAACGTTTATGTTTATATTAATGTTTTTAAATTATGTGCAATGTTTGTTTGAGTTTGTTTTGCGTCAAATTTGCAAGTCAAGAAAATGAAAAGTTTGGAATGGGCAGGCCGGTTGGGCGCACTGGCGACCAAACGACCGCATCCTGAAGCCCGTGTCCATTTTTCCAACCCAAACGGACAAAATCAGGATAAAACGAAACGTCTGTTTGGGATCGACGGTTGGAGTTGGCCTAATCCAACATATACTTCACGTCATCTGCTGAGTACCATGCATATCATTATGTATTTAAAACACAAAACATGTTTTCTTTTGCACGGGGTCAACCTTTTTCTCTTATACGGAAACAGTGGAAAAGTAAAAATTGTGGCAACGTAAAGCATGTCATGTTCCGTGTCATGGTGTGAGCTATTTTTGACGCGGACTGGCCTCTAACATATTATTCAGGATCTCGGTGCTCCCAAAAGTTGTGAGCGGCTCCAGGAACAAGACTGTGCCACCTCTATGCGTCACCAAATGAAGAAAGGAAAGAGCATGTCGTACATAAACCTGAATTTTTTCCATGTCGTCAATTTTACCCGGCATCTGCTTGGTGCCCACCATTCAACCCTTTTGGAATTGATTGACGGATAAGAGAGTGGTGCAAGAGCGGGATAGAGGACCATGAGGTGTATGTCTGGTGAACGTTGTTCATGGCACGAGAACTATATCTCGCTTGAAGAAGTGCAGACTACAGTACTGGGCCAGTTCATATTCACGCATTCATGTTCGCTCGCACACGATTTCTTCGCTGGTTCGCTCCGGTTTTTTCATTTTTCTTTCTTTCTTCCTTTCCTTTTATTTCCTTTTTCATGTTCTTCACCAGTTTCTTTGGTTTTTTCTTCGTTATACTTTTTCTTTCTTTTGTTTCTTTCACCAGCCTTCTGTGGTTTCTTTCTCTCTTTGATATACTTTATTTTCTTTGTTTCTTTCTCATTTTCTTTATTTCCTCTTCGGTCTTCACAGTTCCATTCTTTTGCATCGGTTTTCATTGTTTCTATTTATCTTTTATTTTTTGGTTTTTAAAATTCATTTTTCATCTTTTGTTTGTCTTTGTTTTTTTTCAGATATATTTTGTTACTTTTTTGTTCCCCACATGCTTATATTTTAGTACACAATGTACATTTTTAGTGTACACGAAACATTTTTGTAGAAGCACGCTGAACACTTTTTTTCTTAAATACAAGTTTTAAAACACTTTTCTAATAGATGATCAACATTTTATCAAATATATGGTGAAAATTTTATTAATGGCACTAAGCATGTTTTCGCACACTATGTACATTTTTCATCTACATGATGAACATTTTTTAATACAATCTAAATATGGAGTATATGCTTTTGGATGTCTACCTTTATGAAATGTACGCTGTACATTTGTCGTATACCATAGAAACTTATTTTTATGCACTCTTAACATTTTTTAATATATAATTGATTTTTTAAAGGTAGGATTTTTTTATGTCTACCTTTATTTAATGTATGCTGTATATTTTACATATAAATCAGGAAGTTTGGTTTATACATTTAATATTTTCCCCAAAATACATAAACAACATTTTTTCATACACATTGTATATTTTTGTATACATGTTTCATATATTTTTCGTATACATGAGAAACATCTTTCTGTACCCATTTAACATTTTTCAAATACTTGATTAACATTTCACATGAGAAACTCCGCCTATGTTGTCTCAACATAGCCGGTCCCAAGCCCGGGTAAAGGAGGAGGGTTGTGATAGGCTTGACGAGCCAACGTAAAAACTCAGCCACTCTTATGGAGATGAAACCCAAAAGATTTTCGTTGGGGCGTAACCCTCTCAGCGACGCGCTACATCGGAACCCGGGTGTGGTGGAAAATGGGCAAGGGTCGGGCCGTCACCCCCAAGGTGGCGCGCTGTATCTTGATCCGGATACGGTGGCAAGTGAGCGAGGATCGGGTCGTCGCATCCTTACTGGCGCGCTACATCGGCGCCCGGATGTAGTGGAAAATGGGCAAGGGTCTTCACATTTGACTCGACGAGTGCGAAGGGTAAGGAAGCTAGCCGAGCCTAGGAGGATTCGCTTAGGTAGCTGGAACGTAGGTCTCTGACAGGGAAGCTTCGAGAGCTAGTTGATGCAGCGGTGAGGAGAGGTGTTGATATCCTTTGCATCCAAGAAACCAAATGGAGAGGACAGAAGGCGAAGGAGGTGGAGGATACCGGCTTCAAGCTGTGGTACACAGGGACAGCTGCAAACAGAAATGGCGTAGGCATCTTGATCAACAAGAGCCTCAAGTATGGAGTGGTAGACGTCAAGAGACGTGGGGACCGGATTATCCTGGTCAAGCTGGTAGTTGAGGACTTGGTTCTCAATGTTATCATCGCGTATGCCCCGCAAGTAGGCCATAATGAGAACACCAAGAGGGAGTTCTGGGAAGGCCTGGAAGACATGGTTAGGAGTGTACCGATTGGTGAGAAACTCTTCATAGGAGGAGACCTCAATGGCCACGTGGGTACATCTAACACAGGTTTTGAAGGGGCGCACGGGGGCTTTGGCTATGGCATCAGGAATCAAGAAGGAGAAGATGTCTTAAGCTTTGCTCTAGCCTACAACATGATTGTAGCTAACACCCTCTTTAGAAAGAGAGAATCACATCTGGTGACTTTTAGTAGTGGCCAACACTCTAGCCAGATTGATTTCATCCTCTCGAGAAGAGAAGATAGGCGTGCGTGCCTAGACTGTAAGGTGATACCTGGAGAGAGTGTTGTACCCCAGCATAAGCTGGTGGTTGCTGACTTCCGCTTTCGAATTCGTGTCCAGCGGGATAAGCGTGCCAAAGTCGCTAGAACGAAGTGGTGGAAGCTCGAGGGGGAGGTAGCTCTAGCGTTCAAGGAGAGGGTCATTAAGGAGGGCCCCTGGGAGGAAGGAGGAGATGCGAACAATGTGTGGACGAAGATGGCGACTTGCATTCGTAAGGTGGCCTCACAGGAGCTTGGAGTGTCCAGGGGAAGGAGAAACGAAGATAAGGATACCTGGTGGTGGAATGATGATGTCCAGAAGGCGATTAAAGAGAAGAAAGATTGCTTCAAACGCCTATACCTGGATAGGAGTGTAGACACCATAGAGAAGTACAAGATGGCGAAGAAGGCCGCAAAGCGAGCTGTTGGTGAAGCAAGGGGTCGGGCATATGAGGACCTCTACCAACGGTTAGGCACGAAGGAAGGTGAAAGGGACATCTATAAGATAGCCAAGATCCGAGAGAGGAAGACAAGGGATATTGGCCAAGTCAAATGCATCAAGGACGGAGTAGGCCAACTCTTGGTGAAGGACGAGGAGATTAAGCATAGATGGCGGGAGTACTTCGACAAGCTGATCAATGGGGAGAATGAGAGTTCTACCATTGAACTGGATGACTCCTTTGATGACCGGCATGCGTTTTGTGCGGCGAATCCAGGAGTCTGAGGTCAAGGAGGCTTTAAAAAGGATGAAAGGAGGCAAGGCGATGGGCCCTGATTGTATCCCCATTGAGGTGTGGAAAGGTCTCGGGGACATAGCGATAGTATGGCTAACCAAGCTTTTCAACCTCATTTTTCGGGCAAACAAGATGCCAGAAGAATGGAGACGGAGTATATTAGTACCAATCTTCAAGAACAAGGGGGATGTTCAGAGTTGTACTAATTACCGTGGAATTAAGTTGATGAGCCATACAATGAAGCTATGGGAGAGAGTCATTGAGCACTGCTTAAGAAGAATGACAAGCGTGACCAAAAATCAGTTTGGTTTCATGCCTGGGAGGTCGACCATGGAAGCCATTTTCTTGGTACGACAACTTATGGAGAGATATAGGGAGCAAAAGAAGGACTTGCATATGGTGTTCATTGACTTGGAGAAGGCCTATGATAAGATACCACGGAATGTCATGTGGTGGGCCTTGGAGAAACACAAAGTCCCAGCAAAGTACATTACCCTCATCAAGGACATGTACGATAATGTTGTGACAAGTGTTCGAACAAGTGATCTCGACACTGATGACTTCCCGATTAAGATAGGACTGCATCAGGGGTCAGTTTTGAGCCCTTATCTTTTTGCATTGGTGATGGATGAGGTCACAAGGGATATACAAGGAGATATCCCATGGTGTGTGCTCTTTGCGGATGATGTGGTGCTAGTTGACGATAGTCGGACGGGGGTAAATAGGAAGTTAGAGTTATGGAGACAAACCTTGAAATCGAAAGGGTTTAGGCTTAGTAGAACTAAAACCGAGTATATGATGTGCGGTTTCAGTACTACTAGGTGTGAGGAGGAGGTTAGCCTTGATGGCCAGGTGGTACCTCAGAAGGACACCTTTCGGTATTTGGGGGCAATGCTGCAGGAGGATGTGGGTATTGATGAAGATGTGAACCATCGAATCAAAGCCGGATGGATGAAATGGCGCCAAGCTTCTAGCATTCTCTGTGACAAGAGAGTGCCACAAAAGCTAAAAGGCAAGTTCTACAGGACGGCGGTTCGACCCGCAATGTTGTATGGCGCTGAGTGTTGGCCGACTAAAAAGCGACATGTTCAACAGTTAGGTGTGGCGGAGATGCGTATATTGAGATGGATGTGTGGCCACACGAGGAAGGATCGAGTCAGGAATGATGATATACGAGATAGATTTGAGGTAGCACCAATTGAAGAGAAGCTTGTCCAACATCGTCTGAGATGGTTTGGGCATATTCAGCGCAGGCCTCCAGAAGCTCCGGTGCATAGTGGACGGCTAAAGCGTGCGAAGAATGTCAAGGGAGGGCGGGGTAGACCGAATTTGACATGGGAGGAGTCCGTTAAGAGAGACCTGAAGGATTGGAGTATCACCAAAGAGTTAGCTATGCAGGCTTTGTTGTTGTTGTTTCACCTCCAGGTCTCTCTTAACGGACTCCTTCCATGTCAAATTCGGTCTACCCCGCCCTCTCTTGACATTCTCCGCACGCTTTAGCCATCTGCTATAGACTTGAGCTTCTGGAGGCCTGCGCTGAATATGCCCAAACCATCTCAGACGATGTTGGACAAGCTTCTCTTCAATTGGTGCTACCCCAACTCTATCTCGTATATCATCATTCCGGACTCGATCCTTCCTCGTGTGGCCACATATCCATCTCAACATACGCATCTCCGCCACACCTAACTGTTGAACATGTCTCCTTTTAGCCGGCCAACACTCAGCGCCATACAACATCGCGGGTCGAACCGCCGTCCTGTAGAACTTGCCTTTTAGCCTTTGTGGCACTCTCTTGTCATAGAGAATGCCAGAAGCTTGGCGCCACTTCATCCATCTGGCTTTGATTCGATGGTTCACATCTTTATCAATACCCCCATCCTCTTGCAACATTGACCCCAAATACCGAAAGGTGTCATTCCGAGGTACTACCTAGCCATCAAGGCTAACCTCCTCCTCCTCACACCTAGTAGTACTGAAACCGCACATTATGTACTCGGTTTTAGTTCTACTAAGCCTAAACCATTTCGATTCCAAGGTTTGTCTCCATAACTCTAGCTTCCTATTTACCCCCATCCGACTATCGTCAACTAGCACCACATCATCCGCAAAGAGCATACACCATGGGATATCTCCTTGTATATCCCTTGTGACGTCATCCATCACCAATGCAAAAAGATAAGGGCTCAAAGCTTACCCTGAGGCAGTCCTATATTAATCGGGAAGTCATCGGTGACTACATCACTTGTTCGAACACTTGTCACAGCATTATCGTACATGTCCTTGATGAGGGTAATGTACTTTGCTGGGACTGTGTGTTTCTTCAAGGCCCACCACATGACATTCCGCGGTATCTTATCATTGGCCTTCTCCAAGTCAATGAACACCATATGCAAGTCCTTCTTTTGCTCCCTATATCTCTTCATAAGTTGTCGTACCAAGAAAATGGCTTCCATGGTCGACCTCCCATGCATGAAACCAAACTGATTTTTGGTCACACTTGTCATTCTTCTTAAGCGGTGCTCAATGACTCTCCCCCATAGCTTCATTGTATGACTCATCATCTTAATTCCATGGTAATTAGTACAACTCTAAACATCCCCCTTGTTCTTGAAGATTGGTACTAATATACTCCGTCTCCATTCTTCTGGCATCTTGTTTGCCCGAAAAATGAGGTTGAAAAGCTTGGTTAGCCATACTATCGCTATGTCCACGAGACCTTTCCACACCTTAATGGGGATACAATCAGGGCCCATCGCCTTGCCTCCTTTCATCCTTTTCAAAGCCTCCTTGACCTCAGACTCCTGAATTCGCCGCACAAAACGCATGCTGGTCTCATCAAAGGAGTCGTCTAGTTCAATGGTAGAACTCTGATTCTCCCCATTGAATAGCTTGTCAAAGTACTCCCACCATCTATACTTAATCTCCTCGTAGTTCACCAAGAGTTGGCCCGCTCCGTCCTTAATGCATTTGACTTGGCCAATATCCCTCGTCTCCCTTTCTCGGATCTTGGCCATCTTATAGATGTCCCTTTTGCCTTCCTTCGTGCCTAACCATTGGTAGAGGTCCTTATATGCCCGACCCCTTGCTTCACCAACAGCTCGCTTTGCGGCCTTCTTCGCCATCTTGTACCTCTCTATGTTGTGTGCACTCCTATCCAGGTATAGACATATGAAGCAATCTTTCTTATCTTTAATTGCCTTCTGAACATCATCATTCCACCACCAGGTATCCTTATCTTCACTTCTCCTTCCCCTGGACACTCCAAACACCTCCGAGGCCACCTTACGAATGCAAGTCGCCATCTTCATCCACACGTTGTCCGCATCCCTCCTTCCTCCCAAGGGCCCTCCTTAATGACCCTCTCCTTGAACGCCTGAGGTACCTCCCCCTTGAGGTTCCACCACTTTGTTCTAGCGACTTTGCCATGCTTATCCCGCCAGACACGAATCCTAAAGCGGAAGTCAGCAACCACCAGCTTATGCTGGGGTACAACACTCTCTCCAGGTATCACCTTACAGTCTAGGAATGCACGCCTATCTTCTCTTCTCGAGAGGATGAAATCAATCTGGCTAGAGTGTTGGCCACTATTAAAAGTCACCATATGTGATTCTCTCTTTCTAAAGAGGGTGTTAGCTACAATCATGTTGTAGGCTAGAGCAAAGCTTAAGACATCTTCTCCTTCTTGATTCCTGATGCCATAGCCAAAGCCCCCATGCGCCCCTTCAAAACCTGTGTTAGATGAACCCACGTGGCCATTGAGGTCTCCTCCTATGAAGAGCTTCTCACCAATGGAACACTCCTAACCATGTCTTCCAGGCCTTCCCAGAACTCCCTCTTGGTGTTCTCATTGTGGCCTACTTGCGGGGCATACACGCTGATCACATTGAGAACCAAGTCCTCAACTACCAGCTTGACCAGGATAATTCGGTCTCCACGTCTCTTGACGTCTACCACTCCATACTTGAGGATCTTGTTGATCAAGATGCCTATGCCATTTCTGTTTGCACCCGTCCCCGTGTACCACAACTTGAAGCCGGTATCTTCCACCTCCTTCGCCTTCTGTCCTCTCCATTTGCTTTCTTGGACGCAAAGGATATCAACACCTCTCTCACGGCTGCATCAACTAGCTCCGAAGCTTACGTGTCAGAGATCCTACGTTCTAGCTACCTAAGCGAATCCTCCTAGGCTCGGCTAGCTTCCTTACCCTTCGCACTCGTCGAGTCAAATGCGAAGACCCTTGCTCATTCTCCACTACATCCGGGCGCTGATGTAGCGCGCCACTAAGGATGAGACGACACGATCCTCGCTCACTTGCCACCATATCCGGATCAATATACAGCGCGCCACCTGGGGGGTCACGGCCCGGCCCTTGCCCATTTTCCACCACACCCGGGTTCCGATGTGGCGCGTCGCTCAGAGGGTTACGCCCCAACAAAAATCTTTTGGGGTTCATCTCCATAAGAGTGGCTGAGTTTTTATGTTGGCTCGCCAAGCCTATCACAACCCTCCTCCTTTACCCAGGCTTGGGACCGGCTATGTTGAGACAACATAGGCGGAGTCCCATGCCTCTCGCGGAAGCAAAAATAAAAATAAAATGAAAACACATTTTTCTGTTTCCGAGAGGTATAGCCTTGCCTCTCACAGAAGCAAATTCATGCCTCTCGCAAAACAAAACGTGCCTCTCGCGGAAGCAAAACCGTGCATCTCCTGAAGGAAAAAGAAATAGAAAATGCGTTTTTTTGTTTCTAAGAGGCATGGTCGTGCCTCTTGCGGAAGCAAAACCGTGCCTCTCACGAAAGCAAAGTTGTGCCTCTTGCCAAAAGCAAAAAAACATGTTCTTCCGCATATTTTTTTTCAATTTTTTTGGTCGAGGAGCTAAGAAAGATCGATTGAAAACCGAAAGGCGAAAAAATCATTAAAAAGCAAAAAATGCGTGTGGAAAAATAAAATAAAATAAAAATCTGGAGGAAGTGCCTAGAGAGCGACACATGACATTGGCTGAGAGCGCGCCACGGGCGGTGGCGTGCTCTCAGTCTACTCCAAGTGACCCTTGGGGAGGCCGCCAACGAGCTCTCCTCATCTAGTTGCTCCCTTTCAGTTGTTTCTATTTTTGCGTCTATTTGTCGAGCAATGGGTCAGGACCGTTTAATGTTGCCCATATTATTGCCTTGTTTGTTATTAGTGTTATGAGCCAGGCTCCCAGTTGGTGGACTCCTGCATCGACATGGCGCTTCGAGATGACGACGAGGAGCCGTCGCAGAGGTAGTGCAGAATGCGCCCGTGTGACTTTGGCACGGGGGACGGAGGCGAGCGACACTCCTCCTTCACGGCGTCCTACGAGGATGACGGACCCAGAGTCCGAGGGCAGCATCTCCACGAGCCGCCAGATCACGCCCCGGAACCTCCTGCCGGCGCCGATGCCCAGGACTTGCCCATTGTCGGAGATGTGGAGGGGGTATGGCGAGGAGGAGGAAGGAGCAGGAGGAGGAGGAAGTAGGAGGATGCAATGTGGACGGCGCCGGAGCGCTGCTTAAATAGCCACGGCCAGACCATGCGAAGGCCGGTCAGCCACTTCAATGCGGCACAACAGTCGGAGTTGGAGTGCCTAAGATAAATTGTGTATGTAGACCCTATGTGTTTATTTACTTCGCATGTTAGCTTTGTCTTGGGTCAAACCTTCTAAGTTTATACACACAAAAACGAATCATCATTCCATATATTTTCGTACTCCTACAATATGTCTTACTATTATTATGAAAGTTCATATACACCAGACGAGCTTCATGCAAACACGACAGATTTTCATTACATTTCAAACTTCTATTGGACAGAAAAATAAAAGAAACCCGACCCTAAACCTTTTCTACGGCAGCGACCGACATCCTCCATCTGCCATCTTCATGTATGGGGGCGAGCTTCAAGACCCGTGAAGTGAAGCTGCGGTCTCCGGCAAGGAAGAGTAGAACACAGGAGACGGATCGGCTAGTTGGCACACCATGCTCTGCTGCCTCCCATGCCCTACTCATCCTCAGAGGAGTCCCCGACCTCGGCGGTGCCATTGGACGTGAGGTCGATGATGATGGACGTGGACGGTCCGTCACTTCACCTTCCACATGTGCCACCGAACGTTGGACGGCGACAAGTAGGACGCGTGGCTGACGGTGCTCCCGTCGTCGGCCGCCAGCGTGGCCAGTGGCGGCACCACGGTAGGGGCGAGTATGGTCGGCCGCCCCAGGTAGCCGGAATCACGTACGCAAAAAATACGATTCGTTTTGTATGCATATACGGTCACAACCCAGCCCAGTTATGCCATAGCCCCTAGGATGCCCCGATCAAAAGGATGCCCCGATCAGGTACAGGAACTCCCCAATCGAGCAAGGCAGACAGCGAGCGTAACCTAGCCGTCACCGCCACACCATATAGCTTTGCCTCGCCGGCTGCAGGCTGCGGGCCACCAGGCACCTGATCCAGTGTCCCCCCCCCCCAAAAAAACAAGGCACCTGATCCAGATCCGCGGCTGGGCGAACCAAAAGAAGCAGTCCCGGGCCCGGCCGGCGTGGGAAGAAGCAACAACGGCACATCATCCAGCTCATACAAACGGTCAGCTGCATTTTGCAAAATTAGAAACCAGCATGTACACAACAACGGACAGTCCAACTCATTTTCTTACTGACATTGACCTTTGTTTCTAGCCAATTATTGAACATGGTGATGTTGTAATGTACGGAATCTATAAAAGAATGTAACCAACTGCTGGTTATTTTGGAACTCCTCAAACTAGTGAATCTTTTTTTTCTTCTAGAATACCCCCAACTACTGAATCTCAAGTGACCATTGAAGCCAGTTCCATGTTATAGTAGGACAGAGGGAGTATATTGATATGCAGCTTGTTCACCTATTGTGCATATCTTTAGTCATAGAGTTGGACATTTTGGGCCATGGAATGAATGATTCAAGCGGCAGGATTCCATGTTAGTAGTTCTCTATGACATTTATGTTGTATTTTGTGTTTTTTGGTGGTTAAATCACCTAGTTTTTGAGAATCTTTAACTATTCTAAATCTAATTATGTTGAATTTTTTAGTGCATCTTGATTCATATTCGAATTTTATGACTTCTAGTTGAGTGGACTTGCATTTGTCCAAGAAAACATTAGACCTTAAACATTTCGCCCCGGCTAAGTTCAATTCCTGGATCCGCCACTGAGCGTGGCCACTGCTTGTGTGGTTGCGTGCGCGTCCGGCTACACTTCTATTGCGTTGCAAGCGGCGACTTGAGCGAGGGCGGCGACCTCGAGCTTCATCCCCAATGACAAGCTCTCCCGCAGAGCGTTCACGCTCGCGGTCATGGTGGATGTGGTGCCAGGTAGCAGGAGGATGTGCTATGGTGTGGAGTTTAGCTGGGCGTTGCCGCTTTAAGTAGCGCATTCCGGTGAGGCCAAGTGTCCGGGTGCGTCATTAAGTCGCCGGAGTTGGTTCCTCGTGCACCGAGCCTCTTAATGATGACATACAGACGGATGACATGAATGCGGGCAGCTAGCGCCTGCTGGGAACGCACCATGCAACGATGCGAGGGACGAGGGTTTTTGGTGTGCCAGGGTAGTCAGTTGCAGTTGTGACAACGTTGGAGATGCCCTTTGCTCACATGCGATACCCACATGTCATTGAAAAAGCAAGACGACCCGACATGGTCTTAGGTCCTGGGGATGCAATTGGCCGCGCTAGAACACTTCGCGGACGCGTCGCGGCATGCACGCACTTCGGTGCCCCGTGCATTCTCGACGAGCCGGGTGTTGATCTACTGGTCGTGCCACAGCGCTAACACCAGCCTCGACACCCTGAAGCCAAGCGTGTCGTTCATCATGGTCGCCGTGTCCAGAGGCGGTGCGGGAGCTGCGCACGTTGCTGGCCCCCACGACCCACATGAACAGTTGCCGGTGGCGAGGAGGTCGTGGGCCAACTTCTCCATTGGACTAGTCTGCGCCACATCATCCCGACAGGTGTGCCTCACATGTCGGTTTCCCTATTTTCCAGGCCAAATTCAAGCGTCAGTGCTCCATGTTACACATTAGATGCAGAACAGGTGATTTTTGTGCCCTGGTTCAAATGTGGTACAATACCAAGTTGTTACCCTAGTCCCAAGTGTGGTGGTTTTCACTAGTACATCGAGGTGCTATACAAACGGTTTTTAACCCCTTTCCGCAATGGCATTTGGAACCGTCGCCAAGTGAGCATGGGCAATAGGGGCCCACACGACCCAGAAACCATCGGGGATATGCCCTCCTGGCACACACGCTCGGCAAAATAAGGTCGTGTGCGACCGACGAGCGATCAAATACATTTATACGTACAATAGTGCTAAAAAACTACAATTATACATGTGAAATCGTTTCCGGTCATAAGTACATCCCACACTGTCAGTCCCCGTTAAATGTTTCCGTTCGTATATACATCCCACACAGTGATAGAGGCAAGGGTGTCCCGATCTTTCGATGAGATGATAACTATCGATTTGGTGGAGACAACTTTGACGATCCGACTACAAACGTGCACGACGTTGCGCCTTAGCAATCACTAAACCAATCTCCTGAGGTTACCGACAATGTCGGAAGCACGATTAGCCTGGCCACGAAGGTCTATTCCTGCAAGCAATCGAAGAAGAAGCAAGAATATGATAATGCAATTGATGACCCACAAGTATAGGGGATCTATCGTAGTCCTTTCGATAAGTAAGAGTGTCGAACCCAAAGAGGAGCAGAAGGAAATGATAAGCGGTTTTCAGCAAGGTATTCTCTGCAAGCACTGAAATTATAGGTAACAGATAGTTTTGTGAAAAGATAATTTGTTACGAGCAACAAGTAACAAAAGTAAATAAAGTGAAACAAGGTGGCCCAATACTTTTTGTAGCAAAGGACAAACCTGGACAAACTCTTATATAGAGAAAAGCGCTCCCGAGGACACATGGGAATTATCGTCAAGCTAGGTTTCATCACGATCATATGATTCGCGTTCGGTTCTTTGATAATCTGGTATGTGGGTGGACCGGTGATTGGGTGCTGTCCTTACTTGGACAAGCATCCCACTTATGATTAACCTCTATTGCAAGCATCCGCAACTAAAACAAAAGTATTAAGGTAACCTAACCATAGCATGAAACATATGGATCCAAATCAGCCCCTTACGAAGCAACACATAAACTAGGGTTTAAGCTTCTGTCACTCTAGCAACCCATCATCTACTTATTACTTCCCAATGCCTTCCTCTAGGCCCAAATAATGGTGAAGTGTCATGTAGTCGACTTTCACATAACACCACTAGAGGAGAGACAACATACATCTCATCAAAATATCGAACGAATACCAAATTCACATGACTACTAATAGCAAGACTTCTCCCATGTCCTCAGGATCAAACGTAACTACTCTCAAAGCATATCCATGTTCATAATCAGAGGGGTATTAATATGCATATAGGATCTGAACATATGATCTCCCACCAAATAAACCAACTAGCATCAACTACAAGGAGTAATTAACACTACTAGCAACCCACATGTACCAATCCCAGACTTGGAGACAAGAATTGGATACAAGAGATGAACTAGGGTTTGAGAGGAGATGGTGCTGGTGAAGATGTTGATGGAGATTGATCCCCTCCCGATGAGAGGATCGTTGGTGATGACGATGGCGATGATTTCCCCTTCCTGGAGGGAAGTTTCCCTGGCAGAACAGCTCCGCCAGAGCCCTAGATTGGTTCCGCCAAGGTTCCACCTCATGGCGGCAGAGTCTCGTCCCGAAAGCTTGCTTATCCTTTTTTCCTCAACGAAAGACTCCATATAGCAGAAGATGGGCATCGGAGGGCCACCAGGCGGCCCACGAGGCAAGGGGCGCCCAGGTGGGTAGGGCGCGCCCCCACCCTCGTGGCCAGGGTGTGGCCCCCCTCTGGAACTTCTTGCGCTCTGTATTTTTTATATATTCTGAAAATGACTTCCGTGAAGTTTCAGGACTTTTGGAGCTGTGCAGAATAGGTCTCTAATATTTGCTCCTTTTCCAGCCCAGAATCCCAGCTGCCGGCATTCTCCCTCTTTATGTAAACCTTGTAAAATAAGAGAGAATATACATAAGTATTGTGACATAATGTGTAATAACAGCCCATAATGCAATAAATATCGATATAAAAGCATGATTCAAAATGGACGTATCAACTCCCCCAAGCTTAGGCCTTGCTTGTCCTCAAGCAAAAGCCGAAATCGAAAAATATTTCCACATGTTTAGAGATAGAGGTGTCGATAAAAATAAAATACGGACATGAGGGCATCATGATCATTCTTAGAACATCAACTTATATAATTCTTGTCATATGATCTCTTATGCTAGAGTAACAATTCAATCACAATTTCAAGTATGAATCATAAACTTCATTGAAAACTAACAAACTATAATCTCAGTCATTGGAGCAATTGCAATTTATCATAACATAGGAAAGAGTCAATATAAGAGCTTTTCAGCAAGTCCACATACTCAACTATCATATAGTCTTTCACAATTGTTAACACTCACGCAATACTTATGGATATGGAGTTTTAATCGGACACAGAGAAAGATAGGGGCTTATAGTTTTGCCTCCCAACGTTTTACATCAAGGGTAATGTCAAAAATAATAGTTCATGAAAACTCACATCTAATTAGCCATATATACCAAGATCTTTCCAACATGTTGTGCTTGCCAAAAGATAAAATGTAAAAAGGAAGGGTGAAGATCACCATGACTCTTATGCAAGGCAGGAGATAAAAGTAAAAGATAGGCCCTTCGCAGAGGGAAGCAGAGGTTGTCATGCACTTTTATGGTTGGATGCATAAAATCTTAATGCGAAAGAATGTCACTTTATATTGCAACTTGTGATATGGACCTTTATTATGCAGTTCGTCGCTTTTATTTCTTCTGTATCACACGATCGTATAAAGCTTATTTTCTCCCACACTAATAAGTCATACATATTTAGAGGGCAATTTTTATTGCTTGCACTGATGACAACTTACTTGAGGGATCTTACTCAATCCATAGGTAGGTATGGTGTACTCTCATGGCAAAACTGGTTTAAGGGTGTTTGGAAGCACAAGTAGTATCTCTACTTGGTGCATAGAATTTGGCTAGCATGAGGGGGAAAGGCAAGCTCAATCATGTTGGATGATCCATGACAATATAATTTATCTCAGATGTAAGAAAACATAACCCATTACGTTGTCTTCCTTGTCCAACGTCAACTCTTTAGCATGTCATATTTTAATGAGTGTTCACAATCATAGAAGATGTCCAAGATAGTGTATTTATATGTCAAGACCTCTCTTTCTTTATTACTTCCTATTAATTGCAACGATGACCAAAACTATGTTTGTCAACTCTCAACAACTTTTATTCATCATACTCTTTCTATGTGAGCTCATTACTCTCCATAAGATCCATATGATCTCTTTGTTTCTTTTTATTTCTTCTCTTTTATTTTATTCACTCAAGATTATGGCAAAATAATCAAGCCATTGACTCAACACTAATCTTTATTATAAACAGCTCACGGACTTGATTACATAGAAGGATCATAAAGCAAAACTCACAACTAGATCATACTAAAACTTTATGCTACTAGATCAGGATATTACCAAAAGGATCAAACTAAGAAAAACGGTAAGGATAGAAGTGATGGTGATACGATACCGGGGCACTCCCCTAAGCTTAGCAGTTGCCAAGGGGAGTGCCCATACCCATGTGATTATATCTCCCTTTTCGGGGATTGTGATGTGATATTCTTGGCGATGATGCCCCTCAGGATACGATTCTCCTCCTCGAGCTTATTGACTTGCTGCTTGAGGTCCATTATTTCCTTTCGAAGTTTTCCTATGACAGCCAAAGCTCCCTGCACCCAAGGGTGTTGCATAGCTGCGGGAGAACAAGTGACACTCTTTTTCATATTCTCATAAGAAAGAAATCTAACATTGGAAGGTATAACCAAGTTTGGGATAGCCGAGCTCTGCAGTTCCCCCATTGTGAATCCAGCTCGGAAGCGAGAAGTGACTTCTTGATCCTCCTCCATGGCATCTATCCTCTCCAAATCAGCCTCCATCTCTTCCTCCGTTGCTGGTCCAAAGTGGTCAACATTGTTGTTTGTCATTGATCTGTTTGTCATTGATCTCGGTGCCGGGTGAGACATCCGGCTCTTCCCAACTGACTCTTGTAAAGACATCTTGCTCTAATCTGCAGCAGCAACAGCTCGAAACACAAACAGAGGATAATTGCGTGATACGGGAGTCAAAACCTTCGGAGGATTATATAATGAATTTTTATCGACCAAAATACGTAACGTGCAAGAAAACGGAATCCGGAGAGCACACGAGGTGCCCACGAGGCAGGGGCGCGCGCCCAGGGGCGTAGGGAGCGCCCTCCACCCTCATGGAGCCCTCGTGTCCTTCCCGGTCTGCTTCTTATTTTTCTATTTTTCTAAATATTCCAAAACGGAGAAAAATTGCCATTAGAACTATTTTGGAGTCGGTTTACTTACCGTATCACATACCTATTCCTTTTCGGAGTCTGAAACATCTCGGAAAGTGTCCCTTATGTATTCCTCCGGGGTTACAGTTTCAGTAATATTGGTTTCAACATTTATAGGATTACCTGAGATATAGTGTTTGATTCTTTGACCGTTCACCACCTTCGTATTTGTGCCTTCGAAGTTGTTGATTTTTATGGCACCGAAACGATAGACCTCCTCGATAACGTAAGGACCTTCCCATTTAGAGATAAGCTTTCCTGCAAAAAATCTTAAACGGGAGTTGTATAGCAATACATAATCACCTACATTAAACTCACGCTTTTGTATCTTTTTGTCATGCCATCTTTTAACCTTTTCTTTAAACAATTTGGCATTCTCATAGGCTTGGGTTCTCCATTCATCAAGTGAGCTAATGTCAAATAACCTTTTCTCACCGGCAAGTTTGAAATCATAATTGAGCTCTTTAATAGCCCAATAAGCCTTATGTTCTAGTTCGAGAGGTAAGTGACATGATTTTCCATAAACCATTTTATATGGAGACATACCCATAGGATTTTTATATGCAGGTCTATAGGCCCATAATGCATCATCAAGTTTCTTGGACCAATTCTTTCTAGATCTATTAATAGTCTTTTGCAAAATTAATTTGAGTTCTCTCTTACTCAATTCTACTTGACCACTAGACTGTGGGTGATAAGGAGATGCAATTCTATGATTAACATCATACTTAGCAAGCATTTTACGGAAAGCACCATGAATAAAATGTGAACCACCATCAGTCATTAGATATCCAGGGACTCCAAACCTTGGAAAAATAACTTCTTTAAGCATATTAATAGAGGTGTTATGATCAGCACTACTAGTTAGAATAGCTTCTACCCATTTAGTAACGTAATCAACAGCAACTAAAATATGTGTATATCCATTAGAAGAAGGAAAAGGCCCCATATAATCAAAGCCCCAAACATCAAATGGTTCAATAACAAGTGAATAATTCATAGGCATTTCTTGACGTCTACTAATATTACCAATTCTTTGACATTCATCACAAGATAAGACAAACTTACGGGCATCCTTGAAGAGAGTAGGCCAATAAAAACCGGATTGCAATACCTTATGTGCAGTTCTATCTCCAGCATGGTGTCCTCCATAAGCCTCGGAGTGACACTTGCGTAGGATCTATTCATGTTCATGCTCAAGTACACAACGTCTAATAATACCATCTACTCCTTCTTTATAAAGGTGTGGGTCATCCCAGAAGTAATGTCGTAAATCATAGAAAAACTTTTTCTTTTGCTGGTATGTGAAACTAGGTGGTATAAATTTAGCAACAATGTAATTAGCATAATCAGCACACCATGGAGCAGTATGAGAAGCATTTATGACATTTACTTGTTCATCAGGAAAGCTATCATCAATAGGTAGTGGGTCATCAAGAACATTTTCTAACCTAGACAAGTTGTCTGCAACGGGGTTCTCAGCTCCCTTTCTATCAACAATATGCAGATCAAATTCTTGTAGGAGGAGAACCCATCTAATAAGTCTTGGTTTAGCATCTTTCTTTTCCATAAGATATTTAATAGCAACATGATCCGTGTGAATAGTTACTTTAGAATCAACAATATAAGGTCTGAACTTATCACAAGCAAATACAACTGCTAAGAATTCTTTTTCAGTTGTAGCATAATTTCTCTGGGCATCGTCTAGAGTTTTACTAGCATATTGAATAACATTTAATTTCTTATCAAATCTTTTCCCTAGAACAACACCTACAGGATAATCATTAGCATCACACATAATTTCAAAAGGTAAATTCCAATCAGGTGGCTGAACAATAGGTGTAGAGATTAATGCTTTCTTAAGTATTTCAAAGGCTTCTACACAATCATCATCAAAGACGAATGGTATATATTTTTGTAATAAATTAGTCAGAGGCCGAGAAATTTTTGAGAAGTCCTTAATGAACCTCCTATAAAAACCGACATGACCAAGGAAACTTCTTATACCTTTGATGTCCTTGGGACACGACATCTTTTCAATAGCATCAACTTTAGCTTTATCAACTTCAATGCCCCTTTCAGAAATTTTGTGCCCCAAGACAATACCTTCATTAACCATAAAGTGACATTTCTCCCAATTCAAGACAAGGTTAGTTTATTCACATCTCTGCAAAACTCAATCAAGGTTGCTTAAGCAATCATCAAAAGAGGATCCATAAACGGAGAAATCATCCATGAATACCTCACATATCTTTTCACAAAAATCAGAAAATATAGCCATCATGCATCTTTGAAAGGTAGCAGGTGCATTACATAAACCAAAAGGCATACGTCTATAAGCAAAAGTACCGAAAGGACAAGTAAAAGTGGTCTTAGATTGATCATCAGCTGATACAGGTATTTGAGAGAAGCCAGAATAACCATCTAGAAAGCAAAAATGTATATGTTTGGATAATCTTTCTAGCATTTGATCAATAAAAGGTAAGGGGTAATGATCTTTTTTATTAGCCTTATTTAATTTGTGGAAATCAATTATCATCCTATAACCTATAATAATTCTTTGCAGAATCAATTCATCTTTATCATTAGGAATGACAGTGATACCTCCCTTCTTAGGAACACAATGGACATGACTTGCCCACTGACTATCAGCAACATGATAAATTATACCTACCTCAAGGAGATTTAGTATTTCTTTTCTTACCACTTCTTTCATCTTAGGATTCAGTCGTCATTGGTGATCAATAACTGGCTTGGCATCTTTTTCCAAATTTATTTTGTGTTGACATAGAGTGGGACTAATGCCCTTAAGATCAGCAAGAGTATATCCAATAGCTGCACGGTGCTTCTTCAGAATTTTCAATAATTTTTCTTCCTCCTTCTCTGAAAGGTTAGCACTAATAATAACATGATATATCTTCTTTTCATCAAGATAAGCATATTTAAGATTATCAGGCAAAGGTTTAAGATCAAACACGGGATCACCCTTGGGTGGAGGAGGGTCCCCTAAGATTTCAACAGGCAGGTTATCACCTAAACCAATAGAGATAACATCCTTTTTGCAGTCTATCCTAGCATTAACAATGTTTAAGAAGGGTCTACCAAATATAATGGGGCAAAAGCTATGTTGTGGGGAACCAAGAACAAGAAAATCAGCAGGATATTTAGTTTTCCCACACAAGACTTCAACATCTCTAACAATCCCAATTGGTGAAATAGTATCTCTATTGGCAAGTTTAATTGTGACATCAATATCTTCTAACTCAGCAGGTGCAATATCATGCATAATCTCGTTGTACAAGTCAATAGGTATTGCACTAGCACTAGCACCCATATCACACAAGCCATGATAACAATGATCTCCTATTTTAACAGAAATAACAGGCATGCCTACCATGGGTCTATGTTTATCTTTAGCACAAGGTTTAGCAATTCTAGCAGTTTCATCACAGAAATAAATAACATGCCCATCAATATTATCAGCCAAGAGATCCTTAACAATAGCAATATTAGGTTCAACTTTAAATTTCTCAGGAGGTGTATAGGTTCTAATATTGCTTTTACGAACCACAGTTGAAGCTTTAGCATGATCTTTTATCCTAACAGGAAAAGGTGGTTTCTCAACATAAGCAGTAGGAACAATAGGATCATTATAAGTGATAGTCTTTTCTTCAACTTTAATAGGTGCAGCTACTTTTACTTCTATGGGAGGATGATATTTAAAACACTTCTATTTAGGGAGATCAATATGAGTAGCAAAAGATTCACAGAAAGAAGCTACTATTTTAGAGTCAAGTCCATATTTAGTGCTAAATTTATGGAAAACATCGGTATCCATAAAAGATTTAACACAATCAAACTTAGGTGTCATACCTGACTCCTTACCTTCGTCGAGATCCCAATCTTCAGAGTTGCGTTTAATTCTTTCCAATAAATCCCATTTGAATTCAATAGTCTTCATCATAAAAGAGCCAGCACAAGAAGTATCGAGCATGGTGCGGTTGTTATCAGAAAGCCGATCATAATTTTTTTGAATAATCATTTCTCTTGAGAGCTCATGATTGGGGCATGAATATAACATTGATTTAAGCCTCCCCCAAGCTTGAGCGATGCTTTCTCCTTCGCGAGGCCAAAAATTATATATATAATTAAGATCACGATGAACAAGATGCATAGGATAAAACTTCTGATGAAATTCCAATTTCAATCATTTGTAGTTCCATGATCCCATATCATCACATAGCCTATACCATGTCAATGCATCTCCCTCCAAAGATAAAGGGAAGACCTTCTTCTTGATAACATCATCGGGCATACCTGCAAGCTTAAATAATCCACAAACTTCATCCACATATATTAGGTGCTCATCAGGATGTAAAGTTCCATCTCCTGCACAAGGATTAGCTAGCAGTTTTTCTATCATACCCGAAGGAATTTCAAAGCAGAAATTTTCATTTTCAGTAGGTTCAATAGGTTCAGTAGGTAGGGGAGCAACTCTTTGCTCTACTGGTCGGGGTGAAGATACCCCGAACAAGCCCCTCAGAGGATTACTTTCCATAGTAACAAGTGACAGTAAATTTCAGCACACTATATAAATTTTTCCTTACCAAATTCCACCTACCAAAGGCTCTTCACTCCCCAGCAACGGCGCCAGAAAAGAGTCTTGATGACCCACAAGTATAGGGGATCTATCGTAGTCCTTTCGATAAGTAAGAGTGTCGAACCCAACGAGGAGCAGAAGGAAATGATAAGCGGTTTTCAGCAAGGTATTCTCTGCAAGCACTGAAATTATCGGTAACCGATAGTTTTGTGATAAGATAATTTGTAATGAGCAACAAGTAACAAAAGTAAATAAAGTGCAGCAAGGTGGCCCAATCCTTTTTGTAGCAAAGGACAAACCTGGACAAGCTCTTATATAGAGAAAAGCGCTCCCGAGGACACATGGGAATTATCGTCAAGCTAGGTTTCATCACGATCATATGATTCGCGTTCGGTACTTTGATAATATGATATGTGGGTGGACCGGTGCTTGGGTGATGTACTTACTTGGACAAGCATCCCACTTATGATTAACCTCTATTGCAAGCATCCGCAACTACAACAAAAGTATTAAGGTAAACCTAACCACATCATGAAACATATGGATCCAAATCAGCCCCTTACGAAGCAACACATAAACTAGGGTTTAAGCTTCTGTCACTCTAGCAACCCATCATCTACTTATTACTTCCCAATGCCTTCCTCTAGGCGCAAATAATGGTGAAGTGTCATGTAGTCGAAGTTCACATAACACCACTAGAGGAGAGACAACATACATCTCATCAAAATATCGAACGAATACCAAATTCACATGACTACTAATAGCAAGACTTCTCCCATGTCCTCAGGAACAAACGTAACAACTCACAAAGCATATTCATGTTCATAATCAGAGGGGTATTAATATGCATATAGGATCTGAACATATGATCTTCCACCAAATAAACCAACTAGCATCAAGTACAAGGAGTAATTAACACTACTAGCAACCCACAGGTACCAATCCCAGACCTGGAGACAAGAATTGGATACAAGAGATGAACTAGGGTTTGAGAGGAGATGGTGCTGGTGAAGATGTTGATGGAGATTGACCCCCTCCCGATGAGAGGATCATTGGTGATGACGATGGCGATGATTTCCCCCTCCCAGTGGGAAGTTTCCCCGGCAGAACAGCTCCGCCAGAGCCCTAGATTGGTTCCGCCAAGGTTCCACCTCGTGGCGGCGGAGTCTCGTCCCGAAAGCTTGATTATCCTTTTTTCCTCAACGAAAGATTCCATATAGCAGAAGATGGGCATCGGAGGGCCACTAGGCGGCCAACGAGGCAGGGGGCGTGCCCCCAACCTCGTGGCCAGGGTGTGGCCCCCCTCTGGAACTTCTTGTGCTCAATATTTTTTATATATTCTAAAAATGACTTCCGTGAAGTTTCAGGACTTTTGGACCTGTGCAGAATAGGTCTCTAATATTTGCTCCTTTTCCAGCCCAGAATCCCAGCTGCCGGCATTCTCCCTCTTTATGTAAACCTTGTAAAATAAGAGAGAATAGACATAGGTATTGTGACATAATGTGTAATAACAGCCCATACTGCAATAAATATCGATATAAAAGCATGATGCAAAATGGACGTATCAGCAATCTTAATATTGCGAATATAGATGAAGTATTGATAAAGGTGGAGATCCAAAAGCGGTCTTGGTCTCGTCGTTGGACACAAACGAAGTACACGAAGTTGCAATGGCTAACTTTTAACTAAACAAATCCTCAAGGAAAAAGCTACTAGATGGATCTACTTATATACTCCCTCCGTTCCAAATTACTCTTCATAAAAATGGATGTATCTAGAACTAAAATACATCTAGATACATCCATACCTGCGACAAGTAATTCAGAACGGAGGGAGTAGGAGCAAGGGGTGGTGTCCAAGGAGGTGGAAGGACGTCCCAAGGCATCCTAAAACTAACCCTAGGTCGTACAAGGCTCATGGGCCCAAGTGGAGGTGATGCAACACCTTTGGACTTGTTGTTTGACTCGGATTCTGCTGCAGCGTCAGATTTGTTTCGTAGATATCTCAATGCTTCAGACGAATTTGAAGGTGAATCCAATTGGGTTGGAAAGAGCACGAAATCTAATTTCCAACAAAAAAAGGATCACCCAATTCGGAGTCCGTATGAAAAATTTGTTGGTGTTTTGAGTCAGGTATGTCTTTGCTGTCCGAATCTGAATCCAGAACGTGAGAGACTTGGACTCTATCTTCTTTTGGCCCAAAAGTGACGTGAGAGAACTTTTTAAACATAACCTAAACTTATCCTTTTCTCTTATCTTCATATGTGGATTGTACAAATGTCCCATACACCTGCAATTAGACAAAACACAAAAGTGTGTGAAGTATTTTTGTTCTAGATAACATAAATAGATTATTGAATAGTTTGCACTAGAAATCACCTGACAAATATGCATGTATGCAATATTTTTGGTGGTATCCAAGGTAGTCATGTCCTCATCATCCTCCCTTTCTTGAAAACAAAGCCGTCCTCGGCATTGCTTAATCTGAAATGTGGCTAACAAAAGAGACAAGGTGTACATGTTGTATATGTATATGTCATCCATTTTTACTTCCCTTGATTTTTGCAGATATGACACATGTATACATGAGTAACTTTCATAGTTCATAAAATCTAAAGCCAAAAAATTATCACAAGAAGTAGAAGGCATGAAAATATTGCAACTCAGTTTGCACATATAAGTGAAGCTCTTACTCATTTCAAAATATTGGCAATGTTCATCATTAAACCATCCCGACTTTGGTGAATAAAGCATACTTGCATCAAATTTACATGCTACAACATGCTTAAATAAGCAAACATGCAATAATTCATTGGACATAGAATCATCACCAAGATTAGAGGTCATATCAAAATGATTAAACATTGGTTCTTTTGCATCAACAGTTAATTCAATGGGTGCTCTCAAAATTATTGATATTTCAGTTGTTTGATCACATGATGCATTCATGACAGTAACACGATTCTCTAAAATAGGTGGTGTGCTCAAATCAACAGGTAACTCAACACATGATGCATTCAAGTTAACTAGGCATGCATCATTCTCATGTGAAGTTATATCATGAATACCTTTACTCTTACCTTGTCGCAAAGACGTAGCTGATGTAGGTACGGACATTGACAATGTACCATACTCTTGAGATGATGTCGCGCTCACAATCCGAGGTGGGGTTGCTCTAGTAGGTGCAACGATGGAGGAACCAACCGGCCGTGGTGAGCATGAACTAGAATAGTAGTTGTTGTAGTGACCCAATGCATCCTCCTGTATTTGTCTCTCAAAGGTACAAGCGCGAACATACATACCAGTAATGCAACGAGGAATATACTGAAATCTTGCACGAATATCATGGTTCAAACCACCAAAAAATCTATTCATTGTATCATCCTAAGATTCTTCTATGTCATAATGATGCATATAAGATTTGAACTCTTGGTAGTAAGCATGAACAACGTTACTGCCTTGTTTTAATTGTTCCAATTTGCGAAGCAATTCACGACGATGGTAAGGAGAAAAAAATTGTCGTCTCATTACAACTTTCAAAACTTTCCAAGTTGTGGGTTGGTTATCAATGTTTTTCTTACAATGTACACTCCACCAAACAGAAGCAAAACCAGTAAATGCTCTAGTGGTAGCTCATACTCTCTCAAGTTCAGAAAAATCATGGTGACTAAAAACTTGTTCTACTTCAAGCTCCCAAGCTAGGTAAATAGCAGGATTAAATCTACCCTCGAATGATGGTAAAGAGATAACCTGACCATATGCTTGTGTGTGTTGTCCCACCTCTCGTGATGGTGAAGATGTATCCGTCGTCCAAGAACTTCTATCTTCGGACCCTGTCATGATTAGTAGAAACAAGAAACAAAATTCAAGAATAATGTTCCTATGAACTACTAGGGTGTGGTGGTAAAACACTCACAGTATAAAAAATATCAATATCTTACAAGTTCTTACCATGCAGCAGGTGGTGACAGGCAACCAGCGGTGTCAAATGACTCCGAAGATTGTGTAAAGCGATTGCTAGGGGAACATATGTATACACGATGTAGAAATATGTGGAGCTGGGTTGGCTATATAAGGTAGCAAAATATTAGCAATAATCAATTCAAAGATGTAATGTTGAATAAACGTTCAACGACGGCACTCTGCTGGTCCTAGGCTAGACCGGACTAGAGACGCGAGCCTAGAACACTAATGGGGCCACGACGTAGCACAACTAGCATCAATGAAGGATACTAAGTAGCTCCGGACAGCAAGATATAAGTGAAGATCACAACAGCAGTAAAGATAATGATGAAAAACAACTTGTAGGATCGAGAAGAGGTGTCTAGAGGGGAGGGGGGTGAATAGCCTCTTAGCAAGAAAAGTTGCACTTTTTTAATTTCTTTAAGTTGAAGTGGAGTTTTGGCACAAGTTTGAGCATTCACAATACATATCAAGCAAGCATGACAAGAGTATATGAGCAACGGGAAGTAAATCATGCAAGTTGCAAGAATGTAAAGGGATGGGGTTGGAGTGTGCAAACACAATTGGAGACACGGAGATTTTTGGCGTGGTTCCGATAGGTGGTGCTATCGTACATCCACGTTGATGGAGACTTCAATCCACGAAGGCTAACAGTTTGCGAGTCCACGGAGGGCTCCACCCACGAAGGGTCCACGAAGAAGCAATCTTGTCTATCCCACCATGGCCATCACCCACGAAGGACTTGCCTCACTAGGGTAGATCTTCACGAAGTAGGCGATCTCCTTGCCCGTACAAACTCCTTGGTTCAACTCCACAATCTTGACGGAGGCTCCCAAGTGACACCTAACCAATCTAGGAGACACCACTCTCCAAGAGGTAATAGATGGTGTGTTGATGATGAACTCCTTGCTCTTGTGCTTCAAATGATAGTCTCCCCAACACTCAACTCTCTCTCACTGGATTTGGATTTGGTAGAAAGAAGATTTGAGTGGAAAGCAAGTTGGGGAAGGCTAGAGATCAAGATTTATGTGGTTGGAATGGAATATCTTGACCTCAACACAAGTGTAGGTGGATCTATCTCAGAAAATGTATGTTGGAAGTGTAGGCATGTTCTGATGGCTCTCTCCACGAATGAAGAGTGGGTGGAGGGGTATATATAGCCTCCACACAAAATCTAACCGTTACACACAATTTACCAAACTCGGTGGGACCGATTCAGAGAACTCGGTCAGACCGATTTAGTTCATAATGTGACTGTTAGGCATTTTGGTGGGACCGACATGATCAACTCGGTGGGACCGATGTGCTAGGGTTAGGGTAAAGCCTCAACTCAGTTTGACCGATTACAAAAACCCGGTGGGACCTATTCGGGTAATAAGCGAAACAGAGAGTTGGCCAAGGAAACTCGGTGGGACCGATTGCATACCTCGGTGGGACCAAAATTATTGCAATAGGAAACAGAGAGTTTGCAAGCCCATCTCGGTGATATTGAGATCCCATAGGTGAGACCGAATTGATTAGGGTTTCTGGCAGTGGCTATGTTAAGAGAACTTGGCGGATAGAAAGTTTCGGTGGGGCCGAGTTTGACTTTTGGTTTGGGACATATGTGGATATGAGAAAGTAGTTGAGGGCTTTGGAGCATATCACTAAGCATTTTGAGCAAGAACCTCATTAAGCAGCACCTCACCCCCTCTTCATAGTATTGGCTTTTCCTATGGACTCAATGTGATCTTGGATCACTAAAATGAAAAATGTAGAGTCTTGTGCTTTGAGCTTGAGCCAATCCTTTGTCCTCAGCATCTTGAAGGGGTTCCACATCCTCTAGTCCATGCCACTCCATTGTTGAACTTATTTGAAACATACTAGGTAGAAGCATTAGTCCAACAAGAGATATGTTGACATTAATTACCAAAATCACCCAGGGAGCACTTCTGCTTTCAATCTCCCCCTTTTTGGTAATTGATGACAACATACATCAAAGTTTTAGATAAAGATATATAGAATGACAAGTAAAGCTTTGGAAAGACATGTAACATGCATAGGCTCCCCCTACATGTATGCAATCATGTAAATATGGAATATAGGAGCATGTGAATGCATAAGCATGACAAAGTAAGCAATGTGTTACATGTATCTTGGCTATATGCATCAGAGCAAATGATGTGAATATCGGAAGTGTACCTTCATGCTCATGAGTCCTTCTTGCAAACAGTATGTACATCAGCAAGAAATCCTCATACACATGACTGTGATGCATATACTTACCTTGTGGTCTTGAGTTGGCTTAGGAAGGAATGAACCTGAGTAAACAAGGTTAGATAACACAGATACACCTACTAGCCAGAGCGAACAAAAGAAACCACAAGAGTACCAAGACTGGGATGACATGTAGAGAGTGAGTACTGAGTACTCCATTGGATATAGACATGTCCCCAAAGGTAAAGATGTGCAATGAATTCAAGGATTTCCTTCCCTTAGATGTCTTGCTCCCCCTGAATCTAGCATGGGATACCGGGGGAAGATAGGGAACAGAAAATCAGAGCAAAGAAAAGAAACAGATCTAATGCAAACAATCAACTATGAACATGTCTTTCCCCTCTTAAAGACATGTGACTTCTCTCCTCTTGAACACCAAGCATCTGGGGTTTCTTACACTCTCCCCTGAGTATTCTCTCCCCCTATAGAAATGATTAAGATTTGATGTGATCTCCCCCCTTTGACATCAATTTCCAAGAAGGGTTCTTCTGGATTTTTGTTACAAATGGGTTTGGTCCTTGAGTCACAAAGCAAAGCAGCAAGTCGAATGTGATGTTGGTAGAGGACAAGAATCATTGAGTGGAGCTGGAGCAAAAAGAATGCAGGAACAAGTGGCAAGCTGTCTTTCCTGCAGTGAAATCGGTAGCACCGAGTTGTGTGCTTTGGTGGCGCCAAAAGGATTCGGTTGGACCAAAGGAAACAAACCGGTGTGACCGAGTTCATCACAGTGAAAACACTTGTCACCTCAGCTCACTAGGCAGGTAAAATCTCACAAGGATTTGCTGAAAGATTTGCAATGAATTGGATGCAGGGAATGCAGAAAAAGAAAAGAAATCTATCTGAAGTTTTTTTGAAAGGGGAAACAAATATGCATGAGACAAATGCAAGAGCACAGAAAAACACAAGAGAACTTCATCTAGAATTGGTCGGCGACAATGTCGCCTATGTTAGAGTATATTGACTTAGGAGTCAAGTGAGATCAATTGATCATAGGTCATACTCATAGTTTTAAGCTCAAAATGGGGTTACCATTTTTCGTTTAAGCATCTTGATGTATTCACATCTTGTTGAGTTGCTTTGACCCATGACTTGGAGTAAAGCTTCTCTAAGATGGAATAACATACCTTGGGTGGTGGTGTTGATCTTGATCATGTAGTTGGACTTGTGTGGGTTGCTCATGGTTGATGTTGCTCATCAAGAGTTGGGAGCACCACTTGGAATTTTAGTTCATCTACCGACATGGGTTAGTCTTGCAAGGAAGAGCACTTGTGTATCCAAAATGACAATCATAAAACTTAATATAGAATTTGTCAAAGGATATGTTTGAAGGGTTTTGTGCTTCCTTGTCTTCAACCACCATTGTGCAGAGACTTGCTGATGTAGAAATTTCTCATGATGTGAGTGGGTTGCAATATCATAGATTTAGATTCATCCAAGTACCTACAAGGTTTAGATAGCATGCAAGGGTGCAAATATATCCAAGACATAGCAACATGAAAGAAATATCAAGGATTAGTAAAGGGCTTATGCCTTGCATGTATCCAAATGGAGTTTCTACTCCAAGTTTGAAGCATCAATGATGTTCAATTCACCTCTCAAACGGCAAAAGACTTTCTCATCAAGCGGTTTGGTGAATATATCCGCCAATTGCTTATCGGTGCGAACATGCTTAAGATCAATGTACCCTTTGGCAACGTGATCTCGAATGAAATGATGACGAACTTCAATATGCTTAGTTCGAGAATGTTGCACGGGATTGTGAGCAATCTTGATAGCACTTTCATTGTCACAAAGCAATGGAACATGTTTCACATATATCCCATAGTCCTTGAGAATTTGGGTCATCCAAAGTAATTGAGCACAACATGAACCAGCGGCAATGTATTCCGCTTCCGCGGTGGATAAGGATACCAAGTTTTGTTTCTTGGAAGACCAAGACACAAGAGATCTACCAAGAAATTGACAAGTACCCGAAGTGGACTTTCTATCAACCTTGTCTCCGGCATAGTCCGAATCGGAGTAACCAACAAGATCGAAAGAAGACCTCTTAGGATACCAAATGCCAAAATTTGGTGTGTGTATTAAGTATCTCACTATCCCTTTCACAGCCTTAAGATGACATTCTTTAGGGGCCACTTGATATCGTGCACACATGCACACACTTCGCATAATATCGGGACGAGAGGCACATAGATATAACAACGAACCGATCATAGAGCGGTAAACTTTTTGATCAACCGGTTCACCGTCCTTAGTCAAGTCAAGATGTCCACTAGTAGGCATGGGAGTTTTCATACCTTTGCTTTCTTGCATGTTGAACTTCTTGAATAAGTCCTTGGTGTACTTTGTTTGAGAGACAAAGGTGCCTTCCTTAGTTTGCTTGATTTGCAAACCAAGAAAGAACTTGAGTCCACTCATCATAGACATCTCAAACTTCTCCGACATTAGCTTTCCAAACTTCTCACTAAAATGAGGGTTAGTTGAGCCAAATATGATATCATCAACATAAATTTGGCATACAAATAACTCACCATTAACCCTTTTAGTAAAAAGAGTATAATCTATTTTTCCAATTTCAAAGCCTTTTTCAATAAGGAACTTGGTCAAGCATTTATACCACGCTCTAGGAGCTTGTTTAAGACCATAAAGGGCTTTGTGAAGTTTGTAAACATGATCGGGTTTCTTAGGATTGACAAAGCCGGGAGGTTGTTTAACATAAACTTCCTCCTCAATTTCACCGTTTAGAAAAGCACTTTTAATGTCCATTTGGTATAAATTGATATCATGGTGATTAGCATAGGCAAGTAAGATGCGGATGGACTCAAGTCTAGCAACGGGGGCATATGTCTCACCATAGTCCATACCTTCGACTTGAGTGTATCCTTGGGCGACTAGACGTGCTTTGTTGCGAACAACTTGTCCATCTTCATCTTGCTTGTTGCGAAACACCCATTTGGTACCGATGATGTTGTGGTTGTTGTCGGGCTTCTCAACCAATGTCCACACTTGATTTCTCTCAAAGTTGTGTAGCTCTTCATGCATGGCGTTTATCCAATCTGGATCTTCCAATGCTTCTTCAACCTTCATAGGTTCAATGCTAGAGATGAATGAATAATGTTCACAAAAGTTAGCCAAACGAGTTTTAGAGCGAGTGATTCTCCCGGTTTGGATATCATTGTAGATTTGCTCGACGGGATGGTCTTTGGCGACTCTTGCTCGAACTCGTGGGAGCTTTTGCTTGGCTCGGGGTGGAACATCCATTTCCTCTTGTTCTTCTTCTTGGCCTTCTTCATTGTTGACATTGTCGTTCTATTGTCGTGGTGGAGAAGGAGGTTGTTGATGTTCATCTTGGTGTACTTCCTCATTTTCTTTGTCTTGGTGTGTCCCACTTGTGAATGCTTCTGTATCAACTCTTGGTTCACCTTGTCGTGGGGTGGAAGCTTCCACTTGGACGGACGAGGTACTTTGCTTAACCTCCATTGGACGAATCTTGCCAATAGACAAGTCTTGGATTGCTTCCGAAGGGTCTTTGTCTCCTACATCAATTGGCAATTGCTCTACTTGCGAGCCGTTAGATTCATCAAACTTCACATCTACTGTCTCTTCAACCTTTCGGGTGAAATTGTTGTAGACACGGTAAGTGTGAGAGTTTGATCCATAACCAAGTAGGAAACCTTCATGAGATTTAGGAGCAAATTTAGAACGACGATTCTTATCAAGAATGTAGCACTTTGAGCCGAATACTCAAAAGTATCCAACTTGGGGTTTGTTACCGGTGAGGAGCTCGTATGCCGTCTTGCCGAGTAGCTTGTGAAGATACAAGCGATTTGTTCCATGACAAGCTGTCTCAACCGCTTCTGCCCAAAAGTGTTTTGGAGTCTTGTACTCATCAAGCATAGTTCTTGCCATCTCAATAAGAGTCCGGTTCTTCCTCTCAACAACTCCATTTTGTTGAGGTGTGTACATAGCTGAGAACTCGTGTGAAATCCCCTCTTCGTCAAGAAAGGTATCCACATTTGCGTTCTTGAACTCTGTTCCATTGTCGCTCCGAACCTTCTTGATCTTCACTTCAAATTGATTTTGGGCCTTCCTCGTGAAGTTTTTGAAGATCTTTTGGACCTGCGATTTATCATCAAGGAAGAACACCCACATAAATCTTGAAAAATCATCGACTATGACTAGACCAAATGAGTTACCACCGAGACTCTTGTAGGCATTGGGACCAAAGAGATCCATGTGAAGTAGCTCGAGCGATCTTCTCGTGGTCATGATGTTATTCATGGGGTGACTCCCTCCAACTTGTTTTCCTGCTTGACAAGCACTACAAAGTCTATCCTTGTCAAATATAACATCTTTTACTCCAAGGATATGATCACCTTTAATAAGCTTATCAAGATTTCGCATGCCCACATGACCTAGCCTTTTATGCCACAACCAGCCTTTAGAAGATTTAGCAATTAAGCAAGTTTTAGGTTGAGCCTTTTTAGTGAAATCAACAATGTAAAGATCACCTCTACGTATACCGATAAAGACCATTTTATGATTGTCTCTTCAAAACACTTGGCAATCTACTTCAGTAAATAGGACATTGAAACCGAAATCAGCAAGTCTAGATACTGAAAGTAAATTGTACCCAAGAGATTCAACTAGCATGATGTTTTGTATGGAGCTATCATGTGAGATGGCCACCTTACCGAGGCCAACCACCTTACCCTTTGAGTTATCACCAAAAGTGACATACTTTCAAGGGTTGTCGTTTTCAGCAAGCTCACGAACATATCTTTGTCTCCAGTCATATGATCAGTACATCCACTATCAAGGACCCATTCCTTTCCTCGAAGATTAGCCAGAAGACCAAAGTGTCTCATCGCATCATCAAGATCATAGTCACTATCATCATCCTCATCATAGTATCCATGTTCAACATCGTTATGTGATGGATCAACTCCTAGAGAGGGTAATTCATTAGAAGTATGACCATAACAATGTTCATCTCTATGGATTCTAATGACTTCGGAAATGATATTGCTAATAATTCCAACATCTCCTTTTGCACTCGTAAGATTAGTAAGTTCAAATAAGCAATCACCAAACTTGGGATCATTATAACTCATTTTACTCAAGGCAATAGACTTATGAAGAATCTCATCTAGATTTTTCAAGGAATAATTTGGGAATCGTTCCTCAAGGAATCTCCATATAGTGTAGGCACAATCAAGAGTAGGCAAGCTAGCAAGCAAGTTTCTAGGCAAACCTCTAGTGATTAAATTGACCGTTCTAAGATTACGGATCATGTCAATAGACTCATCAAGGGTAGGATGCAAAGGATCAACAATGCGAGCACAAGGAGTAGTAATGTACTTGGTAAAATGATATTCATTGAAGATCTCAAGCATCTCATTTTTCCACTCATGAAAATACTATCCATCAAGAATAGGCACTCTACGTCTAAGACTCCCCAACGTAGACTCATCCATCTTCCTCCAAAGGTGTTTAAACCAAAGCAATGGAGACCAATGCTCTGATACCAATTGTAGGATCGAGAAGAGGTGTCTCGAGGGGGGTGAATAGACTCTTAGCAAGAAAAGTTACAGTTTTTAATTTCTTTAAGTTGAAGTGGAATTTTGGCACAAGTTTGAGCATTCACAATACATATCAAGCAAGCATGACAAGAGTATATGAGCAGCGAAAAGTAAATCATGCAAGTTGCAAGAATGTAAAGGGATGGGGTTGGAGTGTGCAATTGGAGACATGGAGATTTCTGGCGTGGTTCCAATAGGTGGTGCTATCGTACATCCACGTTGATGGAGACTTCAACCCATGAAGGGTAACGGTCGCGCGAGTCCATGGAGGGCTCCACCCGCGAAGGGTCCACGAAGAAGCAATCTTGACTATCCCACCATGGCCATCACCCACGAAGGACTTGCCTCACTAGGGTAGATCTTCATGAAGTAGGCGATCTCCTTGCCCGTACAAACTCCTTGGTTCAACTCCACAATCTTGACGGAGGCTCCCAAGTGACACCTAACCAATCTAGGAGACACCACTCTCCAAGAGGTAATAGATGGTGTGTTGATGATGAACTCCTTGCTCTTGTGCTTCAAATGATACTCTACCCAACACTCAACTCTCTCTCACATGATTTGGATTTGGTAGAAAGAAGATTTGAGTGTAAAGCAACTTGGGGAAGTCTAGAAATCAAGATTTATGTGGTTGGAATGGAATATCTTGACCTCAACACAAGTGTAGGTGGTTCTATCTCAGAAAATGTATGTTGGAAGTGTAGGCATGTTCTGATGGCTCTCTCCACGAATGAAGAGTGGGTGGAGGGGTATATATAGCCTCCACACAAAATCTAACCATTACACACAATTTACCAAACTCGGTGGGACCGATTCAGAGAACTCGGTCAGACCGATTTAGTTCATAATGTGACCGTTAGACATTTCGGTGGGACCAACATGATCAACTCGGTGGGACTGATGTGCTAGGGTTAGGGTAAAGCCTCAACTCGGTTTGACCAATTACGCAAACTCGGTGGGACCGATTCGGGTAATAAGCGAAACAGAGAGTTGGCCAAGCAAACTTGGTGGGACCGATTGCATACCTCGGTGGGACCAAAATTATTGCAATAGGCAACAAAGAGTTTGCAAGCCCATCTCAGTGAGATTGAGATCCCATTGGTGAGATCGAATTGATTAGGGTTTCTGGCAGTGGCTATGTCAAGAGAACTCGGTGGCGCCGGATAGAAACTTTTGGTGGGGCCGAGTTTGACTTTTGGTTTGGGACATATGTGGATATGAGAAAGTAGTTGAGGGCTTTGGAGCATATCACTAAGCATTTTGAGCAAGAACCTCATTAAGCAGCACCTCACCCTCTCTTGATAGTATTGGCTTTTCCTATGGACTCAATGTGATCTTGGATCACTAAAATGAAAAATGTAGAGTCTTGTGCTTTGAGCTTGAGCCAATCCTTTGTCCTCAGCATCTTGAAGGGGTTCCACATCCTCTAGTCCATGCCACTCCATTGTTGAACTTATCTAAAACATACTAGGTAGAAGCATTAGTCCAACAAGAGATATGTTGACATTAATTACCAAAATCACCCAGGGAGCACTTGTGCTTTCACAACTGCCAAGCAGGATATACAACAACTTTCTCTCAAACTTTTCTCTGGTAAAGTTTTTGACAATTTTCTGATAATTTTTCTCAAGAATGACACTGACTCAAGCTTTCAAATGCAAAAAAATCACTCAGTTCCGAGTTGATATGAGGAGTCAAAATATTCTAAAATTCGCGTGAAAAACTGGAACAAGTTGTGTTGCGAACTTCGGAGGGCAAAAAGATCTATTTAGAAGCCGATTTTGAGGCGCCGAATATTGAACTAGTCTCTGCTACTATTTAGATGCGGCTCATCGCTAGCTTTCATTTGAGTACTCGCGGAGCCAAAATGAACTTCGTATGAAGAAGTTATGGCTGTTTTACTGAACAGTGCATAAAACAGATTTCAATCCAAAATCAACTACGAGATTGAGTCTAGATTGATCCGAATTTTCTTTTTTTTTCTTTTTTTACTCACACTTTTTTTCTTTTTCTCCTTTTTTCTGACTTTTTTTAACTTTTTTTCTCTCTCTTTTTTTCTCTAACTTTTTTTCTCTCTCCCTCTTTTCAAGACAAACTAGATAAGATGCAAATTGGACCTAGCGAAGATGTGAACGACCTCAACTATGATTGTGACAATGAACGATGGGTAGCACGTGGTGGAAATTGATGGATGGGTGGTGGACAGCAGAAGGGATAACGATGCAGCGGCGGCGTGACTAATGTGAACAGAACTCGAAACTCTAAACGAACTAGACACTAAGACCAACAACTCGACACGACGATGCAGCCGATAATTCAACTATGCAAGCAAAGAAAAGAAAATTGCAAAGGCTTAGATTGACTTGGACAAAGGATGAATAGATCTAACTTTTCTTTTGTGGCTTTTTCTTGGACAATAGGTAAGAAAATAAATCTAATCTAGGAAAAATAGGAAATTCTCACCGAGCAACCTGAAAACTGATACCACTTGATAGAGGCAAGGGTCCCGATCTTTCGATGAGATGATAACTATCGATTTGGTGGAGTCGACTTTGACGATCCGACTACAAAACGTGCAAGACGTTGCGCCTTAGCAATCGCTAAACCAACTCCGAGAGGTTATTGACCACGCCGGAGCATGATCAACCTGACCACGAAGGTCTATTCTTGCAAGCAATCAAAGAACAAGCAAGAATATGGTAAAGCAATCTGAATATTGCGAATATAGATGAAGTATTGATAATGGTGGGGATTCGGAAGCGGTCTTGGTCTGGTCGTTGGACCCAAACGAAGTACACGAAGTTGTGTTGGCTAACTTTTAACTAAACAAATACCCAAGGAAAAAGCTACTAGATAGATCTACTTATATAGGAGCAAGGGGTGGCGGCCAAGGAGGTGGAAGGACGTCCCAAGGCAGCCTAAAACTAACCCTAGGTCGTACAAGGCTCATGGGCCCAAGTGGAGGTGATGTAGCACCTTTGGACTTGTTGTTTGACTCGGATTCTGCTACAACGTCGAATTGTTTCGTACATATCTCAATGCTCTGGACGAATTTGAAGGTGAATCCAATTGGGTTGGAAAGAGCACGAAATCTACTTTCCAACAAAAAAAGAATCACCCAATTCGGAGTCCGCATGAAAAAGTTGTTGGAGTTTTGGGTCAGGTATGTCTGTGTAGTCCGAATCTGAATCCAGAATATGAGAGACTTGGACTCTATCTTCTCTTGGCCCAAAAGTGACGTGAGAGGACTTTTTGAACATAACCTAAACTTATCCTTTTCCCTTATCTTCATATGTGGATTGTACAAATGTCCCATACACCTGCAATTAGACAAAACACAAAAGTGTGTGAAGCATTTTTGTTCTGGATAACATAAATAGATTATCGAATAGTTTGCACTAGAAATCACCTAAAAAATATGCATGTATACAATATTTTTGGTCGTATCCAAGGTAGTGATGTCCTCATCACACAGTCGTTCCAAGGAAAACGTTTCCGTTCGCTGGTACATCACACACAATTTTCCTTGTTAAATCGTTTGTGATAGCGTTGACATTGCACACGATATTAACAATTTTATCATTTGCGTTATTGAATGCATCACACACGGTGCATAGAAGAAACTATGTGGCAAAGGCTGTCCAGCACACACAGTTTTTATGTGGTAAACATTTGTGCAAGGTGGTCTAACGCAAACCGTTTTCAAGAGAATGTCGTGTGTGGTTGTTCATTGATCCAACACGGTTTATTCCTAGAAACTATGTGCGTTGCCTGAGGTCATCGCCCATGGTGTTTTCTGAATAACCGTTTGCAATAGAAAACCCCAATTAGCAGGCTAATTGCCCTATTATTAATAATCCATTTATTAATCTAATTGACATTCATATTAAGCACATAATATATTTCATTTCCATATTAAGGAAGCAGGATTTCATAATTGAAATACATCAGAGTAGAACATGATATAGCTTCATCACTCAGCTACCCCATTACACAACTGCACTAGCACCAAGTTTCACATGCAACATCTAGAACCTTTCAAAATTAGCATCATAGATGGTACATAGATAGATGCATCTCATATAGAAAACTGATGAAGCAGAAGGCGAATATTGAGCCTTCATTCATGTTGATGGTCTTTGTAACTTTAGGCCAGTGCTTGTGGATGATTAACCGTCCATCCTTCGTCCTCTTCAGGAACACTTCAATATTGAACCATGGGTGTTGTATGAATACCTTCCTCGCCTCTTGACCATACAGGTGGTTTGAGACATAATCATCAGTGAACTGCTTTGGAAAGGCCTGAAAACAAGGATGTGCATAAATATCTTCTCTATATTGGAAATGGGGAAAAGGAATAAAAAAGGCAAGGTATAATAGTTAGTACCATCCTTTAGTGAACTGATGTCTTCTTCATTGTGCAGACAAAGATCTTGTTGTTTTTTGTCGCTAATTTCTATATGCTAACAATCTTTCTGAGTTTCTTGACTTAACTGATATTCATGGACAACTCATTTCCCCATATGCAAAATGGGTCGAACAGTGGGTCAAAACCTCTGACAGCAGGACCTACATGTGCAAGATCAAATTGTTAAAAACCTAAATATTAGAATGGTTCCTGCAATTTCCCAATAATGTGGTATTAGACAACGAACCATGCACGTGCTAACATCGATTGTAAACCTCGGTGCTTCCCATTGTTTCCCTGCAACACATATAAGGTAGTTAGTCATCATGTTAAGTAAGAGTTCGCATGCTATCTGTAAAATATGTTGATGAAAAATAAGCACATTGCATATTCATCAGATTAATTCAAGTCACATGGAAAACCCATTTATCCAAACCAAGCATGATTAAGAACTAGGAAATATAGCACTTGTATATATTTCTCATGTATTAAGTGCAGCCAAATTCGATTTATTCCTCACGTGCACAACAATACAAAATTCTACCCATGACAATTGGACATCGCATTGCATATTTGAACCAAGAAGTTAACTAAACACCACAACAAATGAACCAAACATTAACTGAGCACCACATTGCATAATATAACATACTCCTAATAGAAGATCAGACAGTTAACCAAACCAAGCATGCTTAACAACTTGGAAATATAGCAATTGTATTTGTTTCTCATGTATTTAGTACAACCAAATTCAATTCATTCCTTACATGGTATACAATAACAGAGTGCACCCACAACAATTGAACATCGCATTGCAGAATTGAACCAAGCAGTTAACTAAACACCACAACATATGAACCAAACGTTCACTGAGCACCACATTGCACAATATAACATACTCCTAATAGAAGATCAGATAGTTAACCAAACCAAGCATGCTTAACAACTTGGAAATATAGTAATTGTATTTGTTTCTCATGTATTTAGTATAGCCAAATTCGATTTACTTCTCACATGGTATACAATAATAGAATGCACCCACAACTATTGAACATCACATTGCAGAATTGAACCAAACTGTTAACTAAAGACCACAACAAATGAACCAAATGTTAACTGAGCACCACATTGCACAATGTATAACCAAACCAAGCATGCTAGACAACGTGGAAATATAGCAATTGTACTCGTTTCTCATGTATTTTGTAAAGGTAAATTCGATTTATTTCTCACATGGAAGACAATATAAAATTGCAGCCTGAAGAATTGAACATCACATTTGCAGAATTGAACCAAACAGTTAACTGGAGATGACAACTAATTAACCAAACATTTAATAAGTGAGCATCACACTGCACGATATATAGAACATATACACTAGAGCAACATATTGCATGGTAAATTAGATAGCACAATTCACTAGAATTTTTTAAGGAAAGGGAGGTGAAGCACACGCAACGGGTAAACCGAGCATGCTTAACTGGCGTAGCTAGCAAATGGCAAGGTACTCCTCGAAGATCTAGGGGTCAGCACGAATGGCAGCCATGGCAACCTCATCCGTGTGTGCGACCACGATTTACTTCTCCGCTGCATAATGCTCCTTGAGCTCCTGGCTATACTACATGCACCATGGCTTAGGGCCGCGCTTATTTTGTGGACGGGTCAGTGATTTGGGTGGAAGGTGTCGCGCCTGCGGTCGGGGCATGTGGGATGTGGAAGGAGGAGGACGATGGGGCCGGGTGTGGATTACCTGCCTGGATAGACAAGGCCGAGCAGCGTGAAGGAGGGTCGCCAGCAAGGAGGTGGCGCTGCAAGCAAGGAGTGAAGGTTTCAAATTGGAAAGGAAGGCTGAAACAGGGGAATGTGGCTTTTGGTAAGAGGGAGGGGGCGGGGAGGTAGATATTTCCGCGGAAGCCGAAATTTTTGAATCGCTTCAACGAAAAAACTAGCGCGCAAAGTGTCATCAGACACGGTCCCTTATTCAAAACTATGTACGGTATGTGAACATCACAAACGATTCAGATAGCTTAACTCATGTGTGATGAGTTTGAACGTCAAAATTTTTGGTTCAAATCTCCCTGGTTACAGTGGTCATCCACGTCATTGCATAATTTGGGTACACAAAGGAGACTACAACACACCCACACTTCTTAATCGAGCAAGTTCAGCAATTAAATAGAGCTAGCTAAACTAAACATTACTCTAGCAAATTAAAGACCGCCGCTCTTAATTAAACAAAACAAAGAGTACTACTACGACTGGTGCTCGTCGATCTCCGCCGCCTCCTCCATGTCCAGCTCGCGCCTGACGGTCTCCTGGGGAAGGGGCTCCATGGCATCCATCGCACCATACTCGGCAAGCATCTCGCTATCCGCGTCTGCCATCTGTTTGGAAAAGGCCGCCACGAGCTGGGCGTGGGCGGCGGCTGTGATCTGGGCTTGGACGGGCTCCGTCATGGCAAGGTATGCGGCGGAGGAACGAACAGCTGCTCGAACGCTCTTGGAGGTTGCCAACTCTTCGACCATGGGTTGCCGACCATTGTTAGAGAAACTTACTTCGATTTGTGTGGTGACCGCCACGAGCTGGGCGTGGGCGGCCTCCATCAGGGCTAAGGCCACTGCTGCAGAACGGACAACTGTTGTGCCGCTCTCACCAGTTGCTATCCCCGAGGCAGATGTTGCTGCCACCACCTGAGAAGCAACAATGGCTGTTTGGGCTGACCTGGCCACCCGATCGCAGATTGCGACCACGCTCATGCACCTTGTTAGCACGTGCATGGAGGCTACGGCCACGCTCTCACCGGAGTGGGCCACCGAAGTTGCCGACGATTGAACAGTGAAATGATATTTGGGGAGCGAGCTAGTGTGCTTGACACGCCGACTGTGGACTCTAGCCGACGCACCTTCTCGTGTAAGCCATAGGCATACTATACACCGATGGTGCTCTAGGATATTTTGTACTGCATCTCACACGGTTGGTGATAATAAACTATGTGGGATCTACTTGATTTTTTATCTGGATTTGAATTACATAATGGGGTCACAGCGGCAATGGACGGTGTTTGAATTGCTAGAACTTTTATCTATAGTGAACATGCAACTATATGTGTGTCGTAAAATATTAGAATTATTCGGGGTTCGTTTGGACATTTTATACATTAAATTGGTTTTCTAGCCATTTCAGGTGCACAATTCAAAAATAAACTACATGCACATGCTCTGGTGCACCAACATGGGTTGTAAAATCATATATGTGTCCATGGGTTTATGCTTATGTCCCATGCAAGAAATGGGGATGAATTTCGAACACCACAGCACCGTGGCTCTCCGACAAACGTTGAGGTACTTGCTTTTGTAATTCTAGTAAATCCAAAACTTGTCTGAAATTCATGAAACTTGGCATGCTATCATGGAGCGGCATCAACATGTCGTGGTAAATTTTTTGTCCCATTTGGGGCAGGTGGTATAAGCTTCTCACAAACCAGAGCTTCTCACAACAAGCCTGATAGTTTCGGTAGAGAACGTGCCACCTTTGGGGACGAAACAATATCCGTTGCCTCTTATTACTTTCAAAAAATTTCTAGTGTCAACATAGAACAACAGGAGTGTTGTGTTAAATTTTGGAATATTTCGGGGTTCGCTTGGACATTTTTATACATTAACTGGGTTTTCTAGGCATTTTATGTGCATAATTCAAATTTGCACTACATGCACATGCTCCAGTGCATATAAATTGGTTGAAAAATCAAATTTGTGTCCTTGGGTGCATGCTTAGGTCCCATGCAATAAATGAGAATGAATTTCAAACACCCTGCCACCGTCACTCGGCCGCAAACATTGAGATACATGCTTTTTAAATCCTAGTAAATCCAAAACTCGTCTGAAATTCATGAAACTTGTCATGCTATCATGGAGCAGCATCAACATGCCGTGGTAAATTTTTTGTACCATTTGGGGCAAGTTTGGGTATAAGCTTCTCACAAACCAGAGCTTCTCACAACAAGCCTGATAGTTTCGTAGGGAACGTGCCACCTTTGGGGACGAAACGATATCCGTTGCCTCTTATTGCTTTCAAAAAATTTCTGGTGTCAACATAGAACAACAGGAGTGTTGTGTTAAAATTTGGAATTTTCGGGGTTCATTTGGACATTTTTATACATTAACTAGGTTTTCTAGGCATTTTATGTGCATAATTCAAATTTGAACTACATGCACATGCTCCAGTACATATAAATTGGTTGAAAAATCAAATATATGTCCTTGGGTGCATGCTTAGGTCCCATGCAAGAAATGGGAATGAATTTCAAACACCAGGGCACTATTGATTGCTGGAAAAACGTTGAGATACTTTATTTTTAAATTCTAGTAAATCCAAAACTCGTCTGAAATTCATGAAACTTGGCATGCTATCATGAAATGGCACCCGCCATGTTGTGGTATTTTTCGTGTCCATTTTGAGAGAAGGCGCACTCAAATAACAGCCAACAAAGGCATTTTGAAAAAATAGCTGCCACTTTAATATCTCAAACATTTGTATATTTCTAATCATGTGCGTTCTGTTAACCATTCACGTGACTCCACGTGTCTTGATTTTAATGGCTATAGGAGGTGTCGTGCGGACAGCTGCTTGATTGAACAGGAGGCGTGCGAGCGCAGTCTCACCTGGAGGCGCACAAGGTGTCCTCCAATGCGCAGGCTCACCGGGAAGCGTGCGAGACGTACGCTGCGCAGGCTCACTGGGAAGTGAGCCCTTTGACTTTCATGGACGCCCACCTTCCTCTCCATTAATGGCGCTCGAGCCGCTGTTCAATACGTGCGGCCTTACTGTTCGCCTCCCATTCTCCTCCCTCCCATAGACCTCCACCAACGTCATGGCGCAGAATGATCATCTGGCACTAGTCTTCAAGTTTGGTGAACTCGACTCTGAGCTGGAGGAGATAGAAAATAAGGAGGAATGGGGCTTCATGGACATGGCCCTGAACGAGCTGGCCGCGGCGGTTGCTGCCCCCGTGCCCACGCCAGCGACCATCCCCGTAGCATTGATGGGCTTGTCGCCAAGCACTATCGTAGAGCTGGAAGCCCCGGGCTCAGCGAGGTCTTCGCGGACCCGCGTGAGCTCGTGTACATGCCAGCACAAGCGCCCGTGCCCGTGCGCGCCCCTCCACCTACCGCGGCGCCGGTCCCCGTGCATTTGGCTGTACCCGCCGTGCCCGTGCCCGTGCGCGCGCCCCCCTCGGCAGCATGGGATGTCGCCGTTGACCGCTACCTCTCAGCGCCGCCGGTTGCCGTCCTCCTGGGCCCGCCCGTCGATCGCGCGACGACATGATGTTTGATTTACAAGTGAAGAACATTCTATGCTGCCTTGAAGACTTCAACAACGGCTTCCCGGAGGACGACAACGACAATGACGGCGCGGCACGCCGCCTCCGCGGCCGCCAGAAATAGTTTTTTGGGGTTTAATACTCTATCTCGATCACATGAATATAAATTCGTAGTGTGACTGAATGAAAGATATGGTTTGAATGAACTTGCATTTTTCTCTCTTAATGTACATACTTATCAAACGTTTTTCTTTTGAAAATAACATCAATGGTTTTTAAATATAAAATAGTCATCGCAAACGTTTTAGTTAGAACACCCATATGCAAACCTATAGTTTCCTCAGGAAGCCAAGGGAAAATGTGCCGAGCAGGATTTGTGCATCCCTTCAACGCAAACGGTTGTTTTGGATGAGCCGTGTGCAACCACGTACAAGCAATTTGGTAAGATTTGCATCTGTCATATTGGGTATGTTGCCATTTGTCAAACTGGAAAGATTGACATTTGTTGATCTAGTAACATTGCCATTTTTCAACCTTGTAACACTGCGATTTGTCAAAATATGCAGGTAAATATCACTAGCACTATCTAATTTTTGCAACTAATATTCAGTAATTAAGCATAGATTTCATTCATAGATAAAGCAGTCCTTCTTTATACAAACAGTTAAACTCGACAGCTGAACCGACCAAACTTTTCCCCAATTGTTGCCAACCACTTACTGAAATAGCTAGTTCAACTATATATACTAGCTAATTTTAAGTACGTTGTACAGTCCACCACATCTATAGTCAGATGAACTTAACAAAATAGCCCATAAATACTACTACTACTACGGAGGGGCTTTGTACTACTTCCGGCAGCTTCTCCTCTACCAAGCGTGCTCAGTAAGAGGCAGAGGAGGAGGAGCCTACCGATGATCTGGACAACTGCAATACGGTGCCTACTGCTGCTGCACCTTCAGTGAATCTCACCTCAAACGCCCTCTGCCGCTCCGAACGACCCCTCTCGAAGCGGTGGTTCTCCTCGTAGATCTCCCGATTCCTCGCCTCTAAGGCGGCATGTGCCGCGGCCATGGCGGCGGTAAGGCTCCTTGCATGCTCGACGAGGCGCTCCTCCTCCTCCCGCAGGAACTCGGTGTAGCGCGCAAGGTCGCTGACGCATATGCGGGCCTCCACCTCCGGCTCTCGCCTTCGGGTGGCGGTGGTGGAGCAGGTGATGACCCCGGTGGTCGACGGTGGGCTGGCGGCCACGGCGGCCGATGATGGGGTGGCGGCCACGACCACCACCTCCCGCCTTCGGGCCCCGGTGGCGGAGCGGGTGATGGCCACGGTGGCCGGCAGTGGGGTGGCGGCCACGACGGCCACCTCCCGCCTTCGGGCTATGGCAGCGGAGCGGGTGATGGCTGAGGGAGTCCTGGACTAAGGGGCCCTCGGGTGTCCGGCCTGTTATCCATGGGCCGGACTGATGGGCTGTGAAGATCAAAGACCATACTCGTGTCCGGATTGGACTCTACTTGGCGTGGAAGGCAAGCTTGGCGACCGAAGATTCCTTCTTATGTAACCGACTCCATGTAAACCCTAGATCCCCTCGGTGTCTATATAAACAGGAGGGGATAGTCCGGAAAGGACAAACACATATACTCATTACCATACTCACATAGGCTAGGCTTCTAGGGTTTAGCCATTACGATCTCGTGGTAGATCAACTCTTGTAATACTCATATTCATCAAGATCAATCAAGCAGGAAGTAGGGTATTACCTCCATAGAGAGGGCCCGAACCTGGGTAAACATCGTGTCCCCCGTCTCCTGTTACCATCGATCCTAGACGCACAGTTCGGGACCCCCTACCCGAGATCCGCCGGTTTTGACACCGACATTGATGCTTTCATTGAGAGTTCCACTGTGCCGTCGGTAGAAGGCTCGATGGCCCCTTCGATCATCAGTAATGATGTTGTCCAGGGAGAAACCTTCCTCCCCGGACAGATCTTTGTATTCGACGGCTTTGTACTGCGGGCCAACTCGTTTGTCCATCTGGAGCAGATCGACAGCTACGCCCCTGGTCATCGGGTCAGATTCAGAAGCTTGAATTACGTCGCGGACATCCGGGGAGATTTGATCTTCGACGGATTCGAGACCACGGCAACCGCTCCCCATTGCCTTGATGAACATGGCTTAAACCTGTCATCGGGCCGCATCCAGGAGATAGCTCATGTAGTAGCTCTGGCCTTAAATCCTAAGCAGATCAAGTCGCCTGAAGATGGGAAGCTCGATCCCATCATGGGGGCTACCAATTCCGCGGTGCTGGAGCCGCACGCAGATTCCACTTCATACGGTATCCGCATCAACGGAACCTCGGACTCGCCTCCGACGTCGAACTCCGAACCCTGCGAACCCGCGTATACCAAACTTGATCGGTTATCGATCTTCAAGTTCAGCATCGCAGATATCTTCCAACACTCGCCCATGGGTGACATACTAAACTCGCTAAAAAACCTATCCATGGAAAAGGACCCATCGCCGAACTATGTTCGGTTCGAACTTTCAGCGGACGATGGAGAATTTTGTTTCCCACCCTCCACCCACTTCATTGCCACTATTGAACACCTAACCAACATGCACGACCCCTGCCCCAAAGACATCGATGGTGTGTACGACGATGAGGGGCAAGGCCAGAGCTTACTACCCACTCGACACAGGATGGCCACTTCCTGGTATGACGCGTGTATGATAGACACACCTTACAGCACTCTCGACGATGACAAAGAGGATCCAGTCGAGAATAAACCGCCTGGCACACAGCCCGGACACCAGCGTGAAGACGATACTCCGAAGAACAAAGACCCTGTTGAAATAGAATCCGAGCAGGAGGAATAGGAAGGCGGGCAAGATAGCTCTGATGAACAGCCCACATATGGGGACTCGGAGGACAACAATTATCTCCCACACTCCGAGGAAGAGGAGATCCTCGGCAACGAGGATTTTATCATGCCCAAGGAACCTCTCGAGCAGGAGCGCTTTAAACGCCGGCTTATAGCCACTGCAAGGAGCCTAAGAAAGAAGCAGCTGCAACTTCAACCAAGCCAAGATTCGCTCAATGATAGATGGACTGAGGTCTTGGCCGCCGAAGAATACGGCCTTAGCAGCCACCCCAAGAATAGGTGGCTCCCTCAACACGATGGCTGAGCGATGGAACCCATACCACCATTGAAAAATGCGGCAGGCCAACCAAAATTCGGTCCAGACAAAGCAGCAGCCCAAGCAGAGCACCATACCAACCCATCTGGCCATCAAAACAAAACAGCTCGGGGGAATACCCACGATATCAACCAAGACACGGAGGGTAGAGTAGGACGCACAAGATCGATGTACAGATCACGAAGATATACCCCGACCGACGATGATGGTCGCCTATTCAGATGCTATAAAGCCAACCATGCCCGGTCCAAGCACCGTAAACGGAGCTCGCCAGAGGTGCTTCATAGTGTGGCCCAACATAGAGGAGCCACACACCCTCTCTGCTTCACTAACGACATAATGGAGCACGAATTTCCAGACGGGTTTAAACCCATTAACATCGAATCATATGATGGAACAACAGATCCCGTGGTATGGATCGAGGATTACCTCCTCCATATTCACATGGCCCGCGGAGACGACCTCCATGCCATTAAATACTTACCTCCCAAGCTTAAAGGGCCAACTCGATACTGGCTAAACAGTTTGCCAAAAAATTCTATTGGCAACTGGGAAGATTTGGAAGAGGCCTTTCGAGACAACTTCCAAGGAAAATATGTCCGGCCATTATACGCCGATGACTTAAGTCACATTGTCCAGGAGCCCGGTGAGTCAGCCAGGGAGCTTTGGACCAGGTTCTTAGTCAAAAAGAACCAAATTGTCGACTGTCCAGACGCAGAAGCCCTTGCGGCCTTTAGACATAGCGTCTGGGATGAATGGCTAGCGCGTCACCTCGGCCAGGAAGGACCCAAATCCATGGCAGCCCTTACCGCTCTAATGACCCGCTTCTGCGCGGGAGAAGACAACTGGCTTGCTCATAAAAGCAACGACGCCAGCGGCCCGGGCACTTCCGAAATCCGAGATGGCAACGGCAAGCCACGACGAACCGAACACAACAGTCGCAGTAATATACGCGACACATCGGTGAACGCTAGATTTCACAATCCTAAGCCCGGTTAACAGAAGAAGCCACTAAAGGCAAACCAGGATGGACCATCCACCCTTGATAGGATATTGGACCGACCTTGTCAGATTCACGGTCACCTTGATAGGCCAACTAATCATACCAACCGAAACTGTTGGGTCTTCAAGCAGGCAGACAAGCTTAACACTGACCACAAGGGGAGGAGGCCACCAGGCGATAAAGACGACAGATCGGCTTGCCAGCAGAATGCCAGGGGCTAGAAACAGTTCCCCTCCAATGTTCGACCACTCCTGAAACGCAAGTAGCATTTCTTCTTCCGCCACCCACGTACCGTACTGGCAAAATTTGCACCACGCGCACATCACTACGCACTCAAGATACCATGGGCATCAACGGAAGTACAATACGGACAACCCTACAAGCACTCCCGTAACGTTTTTTATCTGTTTACCTTATTTTTCTGTATCATCCCTAAAGAACAGGTGACCAGCTGGACATCATCTACAACGGACTCTATCAGAGTTCGGATCCGTATGCTCACCTAAGGGGCTACTTCCGTTAAGGATTCCCTCCCCGAGGACGGGCGACGCAGACGTGCGACAGGAGGTCCAAAATAACTTTTTTTGGACCACATTCTTTATTCCGAGCTGTACTATGCCCTCTTTCCTCTGATCCTGACCCCGAGCATGTCAAATAGCCGGGTTCGTGGTTTCTCTCTTTTTATTATATATACATACATAAATTTATCATTGGCACATCGCTCCATTCTCAGCAAGTCTCATCCGAACCGATCTTTCATACTCTTTCAACAATAAGTACGGCCTTAACGGCTGGTCTGCAGATGCACCTCGGCATACCCTGCCAGGGGCTCGACATGGGAATGAATGAGCTGCCAGTAAAAGTCCGAACAACTCTATAGCATACTTCGGCGTCGCAAGTTTGGCCTTATATGCATCAGCTCAGAATCATTGTCTTGGGTCAATAGTTGGGTTGCCCGGCTCCTGTGTTTGCTACCCTACGTTCCGCTCTATCGGCTAGGGTAGTAAAGGGAGAACTACTGCGATTGTGCCCTGGCCTAGACCGGATGAGCACCTCAGTAGAGAAAGCCGAAAACTGAATGTCATGATGCGGCGAGAGCTGGTCAACCACTTGATGACTTATTCGAATCTTTAGAGATTCTCCGTGTAACACGAGGGATCTTTTTCAGATCAGATATGTAAGGCACCACACGCCACATACACACCAGGGGCTATGTCGTAGCCCCACCATAAAACTCCTATGGTTAAGTGAAAGTGTTAACGCCTTATAGTCCGATTTCCTGGTTCGCCGCATTATCACCTCCTTCATGGACCAAGATGTTGGATAAAGAGTGATTAAATGCTTTTCCGAACACCCCCATACTTCCTACAAGGGGGCTGAAGCCATTGACTGGAAAACTTTCAGATTATATTAAAACGACCGCACAAGAGGAATTCAAGCTTTTCGAGCAAAACATAAATATATTAACTATAAAATTGTCTTTTACAATCATCATACACATCACTCGAACATTATGTTTTTCGAGCATTGACCCTCTATCAAGCTGGCGGCCTCCAGGACGTCTTCAAAATAACGCTCCAGTTCCGGACGGTCCTTGCCTTCAGGCAAACCCTTCGTTGCGACATCGATGGCCTTCATCTTTCCCCAGAATGTCTTGACTCTGGCAAAGGGCCATCCGTGCACCTTCAATGCACACCAATCGCTTCGCAACACCGATTCGCGGCACCACATCGATAAGCTTCTACACCAAACTGAAATAGCTACTCGGCGCAGGCTCGGTTGGCCACAACTGGATTATAACATCCTTCATGGCAGCGCCAGATACCCTATGAAGTTCGGCCCATTGGGACATCTGTTCATTGAGCAGCAGCGGGCGCTTCGACGCACCGAACTGTGACCAAAAAAGCTTCTCCGTTGCATATCCAGCTCGCGCTTGGTAATATCGCGCTGCATCGGAAGAACTCTTCGGCAAGTCCAAATACTCGTCCAGAGAACTCCACACTTGGTTCATCTGAGCATAGTCCGGGTCACCGAACTTAGTCTACAGTAGAAAAGGCTTTCCATCCACTATCTCTTTCGCCTGCCGAACCTCCTCACAGAGTGCTCTGGACTCTGAACGCGCTTCTCTTGCCTCCTATCGGGCCTTGTCCAATTCAGCCGTTAAGGCTTTATTCTCCTTCTCAAGAAATTCGTAGTGGCCAGTAGCATTCTCCAAGGCGAGTGTCATCATGGATACCTTCTCCCCGCCCTGGCATCGCGCAGCTTGTTCGGCCTTCAGTTCAACCGATGCTCCTTCAGTAGCAGCATCACTAAACCGAGCCCGCTCCTTGGCCCGGATTAGCTCCGCCCGAAAAGCCTCCACAGCGGCAGCACCATCTGCATTTCATGCACATTTCATATAAAGCTCTTTCCCATGTCAAGCACACTGGTGTAAAGAATGCTCGAAATACATACCTTGCGAGTCGTCAAGACGCCTGTTGATCAATGCAACGTCATCCTCCGCAATATCCAACTTTCGCTGTAGTTCGGCCACTTCCGTATTCCGGACAGCCACAGGAGGGGAAGCAGCCTGCATTTCAAATTAACCCAAGGTTAATACCTAAGCATATCTCTTTGATCCTCCGATCGCTTCCTTCAGAAGACAATCCGAGTCTCAGGGGCTACTGCATATACAACAGGTGCATTCTGTCAATAAAATTCAATTGACAAAGCTACATCACAAACCTCAAAACCTCTTAGAAGGCTCGTGAAGGCCTCGTCCAATCCACTCTTCGCGGATAGAACCCTTTTGACCACCATAGCCATCAAGGTACGATGCTCTTCTGAAATGGATGCTCGTCGTAGCAAGCCCGTCAGTATTTCCGGCGCTCCCGGGTCTTCGGAAACCACCGCCGGAGTATGGCATTCCTGTGAAGGAACCCGCTTACTTGCCTCCAGAATCGTCTCTGGCTGTAAACCGGACAGTTCGGGGACGCCAGTCTTGATCCCGGAACCCTGAGTGACAGAGGCACCGCCTTCGGGTAACGCCTTCTTTGTTTCCTATACTACTTGGTGTTCGGGAGGAGCCCTTCGGGACGATACCTCGGTATCATCCCCCCTATTGGGCGATGGGGCCGGAGAAGGCGTGTCACTCTCCATCATCTCCGGAAGAAGATCTCCTGCGGAGGAGGACGATTGAGAAGCACCAGGCGTTAACCTACGTGGACGAACATATATCAGATGATTACTTCACTAATAGGAAAAGAATGAGGTGCGTTTAAAGTGCCCCAGCCTCACTTATGGTTTGCCTCGAGGTTCGTCCTCGTCATCACTCGCCTGGCCCAAGCCGCTCGATGACGGCGTTTTTCCTCTCTTGGAAGGCTCCCCCTCCTGACCTTCGGAGGCGGCGCTCTTCTTGCCTTGGAGGCCTCCCTCTGCACTTTTACCCTTGGGCAAAATGATTTCGGTTTCTCCGAACGCAGCCGCCTGGTAAGGTGACAGAATCAGCATTCTCGTTAGCAGGGCGGTCGCAGGGCCTTCGGGAAGAGGCGCCAGACACCAGATTAGCACCGCTTTCTTTATCCAGTCCTGTACAGGGACGGATTGTTTAGTATCTTGTTAAGAGATGCCTGAATGGAAGGTGCTCGGATATCGAGTACTTATCGGAGTGTCCGAATGATTGCAATCAAGGCCAACGTCTTCGGTGGTGTCCGTCCATTGCTCTCGTTCCCCGAAATATAATTTCCACATTCCTTCATGCGTAGTGCCGAAGAAGTCTGTAGAGTCCGGCGCCCTTCTGGGTTAAACTCCCACATACGAAGAGGCCACCGCTAACATGGCAGGATCCAGCGGACTAGCATTGTTTGAACGATGTTCACAAGATCGATGCCCTTCTCGGTAAGGCTTCAGATGCGACTTTGCAGAGTCTGCACTTCATTGACGGATCCCCAGTCCAATCCCTTATTGACCCATGAAGCGAGCTGAATTGGAGGACCGGCTCGGAACGCAGGTGTAGCCGCCCACTTGGGGCCCCGCGGCTCGTTGATATAAAACCACCCCTGCTGCCATAGGTCGGAAGATTTGGATAAAGATCCCTTGGGCCAAACCGCGCCGGCCAGCTTGCCTAGTAGGACGCTGCCGCACTCTGCCTGCTCCTTCTCTGCCATCTGCGGCCTCACATCAAAGTTCTTGAGCCACAAACCAAAGTGCGGAGGAGTCCGGAGTAAGGCCTCACACGTGACGATAAATGTTGAGATGAGGAGAATAGAGTCCGGGGCCAGATCGTGAAAATATAACCCATAGTAGAACATGAGCCCTCGGACGAAGGGGTTGAGCGCAAACCCTAGCCCGTGAAGAAAGTGGGATACAAATACTGCCCTCTCGCCAGATCTGGGGGTCGGTATGACTTGCCCTTGTGCCGGAAGCCAATGAAAGATTTCCGGGGTCAGATACCACGCTACGCAGAGCTTCACAATATCCTCCTCTGTGAAAGAAGAAGCCACCCACCAACCCTGATGGTTGGATCCGGACATGACTAGGGCTGGTGGCGATTGGAACCCGAGGGTTGGAACTTGGGGTGGATGGGGTTGAGGAAGGAGTAAGCGCAAGCGAAGAAGACGAGACTTGGTCTCTATATAAAGGCCCCAAATACTGGGTGTCTCCCCCAGGGTCTCTAAACTTACCTATCACCAAGGAGTTGTACCCAGGGGACGGTTGGGTTACCCACGCCTGCATTAATGAAAATCCCGTAAATAAAGGGACACAATCTCTGCCTTGACAAGACGTGCCAGTAAAACCGTGCTCCGAGACGTGGGTGAAAGGATCGATATGGTTGACTAGAGGGGGGGGGGGTGAATAGGCAACTAACAATTTTTAGCTTTTCTTTATCAAATTAAAGTTTGCATCAAAGTAGGTTGTCTAGATGTGCAACTAGGTGAGCAACCTATATGATGCATCAACAACGAGCACACAAGCAAGCAAGAGAAGTAACACTAATAAGCTTGCACAAGTAAAGGTAAGAGATAACCAAGAGTGGACCCGGTGAAGACGAGGATGTGTTACCAAAGTTCCTTCCTTTTGAGGGGAAGTACGTCTCTGTTAGAGCGGTGTGGAGGCACAATGCTCCCCAAGAAGCCACTAGGGCCACCGTATTCTCCTCACGCCCTCACACAATGCGAGATGCCGTGATTCCACTATTGGTGCCCTTGGAGGCGACGACCGGACCTTTACAAACAAGGTTGGGGAAATCTCCACAACTTAATCGGAGGCTCCCAACAACACCACGAAGCTTCACCACAATGGAATATGGCTCCGCGGTGACCTCAACCGTCTAGGGTGCTCAAACACCCAAGAGTAACAAGATCCGCAAGGGATTAGTGGGGGAATCGAATTTCTCTTGGTGGAAGTGTAGATCGAGGCCTTCTCAACCAATCCCTAGAAAATCAACAAGTTTGATTGGCTAGGGAGAGAGATCGGGCGAAAATGGAGCTTGGAGCAACAATGGAGCTTAGGGTTGGAAGAGGTGGTCAACTCGGAGAAGAAGATACCCCTTATATAGTGGAAAGAGAAATCCAACCGTTATCCACATAACCAGCCCGCGATAAGCGGTACTACCGTGCCTGCCAAGCGGTACTACCGCAAGACCTTACTGTACTACCGCACAACCTTGCGGTACTACCGCAAGGCAGGGTTGGGCCAGCCTGGGAAGGCCGTGGACAGAAAACATCTGTGGCTAGTACCGCTGATAACAAAACAATGCAAAAAGTCCGACACGGTACTACTGCTGAGGGCATGCGGTACTACCGCGCGGGGAGCGGATGTAAAAAATTACATCCGCTCCTACTTTCGCTACTCCTGATGTGCCGGACTAGGGCTCACGGTACTACAGCTCCCAAGGAGCGGTACCACCGTGACCACCTGCTGTACTACCACAAAGGCATGCGGTACTACCGCAGGGGCCTGCGGTACTACCGCTCCAAAGAGCAGTACTACCGCAAGCCTCAGAACAACAGAAAGGAAGACTTCATTTTGCACAGACAAGAAGAAACGAATGATGCTCCAAGGTACTAAAAGAAAGGCGGTGCAAAGAGGAGTAAACGTGTACATGAAAATTCCACCCAAACCTTTCCAAAGCGGACCCCTCTTAATAGTAGGGCTTTCCTATGACTCAAATCCACCGAAAAAGGAACGTAGAAAACTGCCGTCTTCAATAATCTTCGAGGGGCTGCTAACCGTCTCGTGCCTAGTCATGAATTATCTGAAATACTCGAGACACACGATTAGTCCGCAAATGCATTGTCATCAATCACCAAAACACCTTAGGGATAAATATTCCCTTACAATCTCCCCTTTTGGTGGATTGATGACAATACTGGATTTGCACAAGGGAGAAAGAATAGAACATGAGCAAAGCATACATCTCTAAAATATAGACGGGCTCCCCTAGATGTGTGCTAGTTAGATGAGTGCTTTGGACTGCACGACACACATACTAGGATCAACACTCCCCCTATATTTTATAGACAAGGCATAACTTGCAATAATAATGCTAACACTAAGCATGATAGTAGATAAGAGCATGAACTAAGTAGCACGATATCATAAGCTCGAGATAGATAGAGTGCATATGTCTTACACCATATGATAGATAAGTCTCACACGCTCAACTAAACTCAAACCAAACCAAAGCAAACACGGTTCAACAAACCAAATACAAGCGAAGCAAACACGACACGGCAAATCCCTACACTCTCTCCCCCTTTGGCATCGAGATGCCAAAAAGGCAGAGAGGACACCTACAACACAAGTGGTGGCTCAAGCGGAGTAGTCGCTCGCACGCTCCTCATCAGACTCAGCCGTGGGAATGTGCTCCTCCTCAGAACTAGTCCACCTGTAGCCTTGTTTTGCCATCCACTCAGCCTCTGGAGTGATGTGCTCCTCAGAGCCACGAGAAACATCCTCTCCAAACACCCTCATGATCTTCTTGTCGCGGCGGCGACTCTCATTGGAGGCCACGTGAGTCTGATACTGCCCCTTGGCCTGCATGCAGAACAAGGCCTTCATCTTGGCCTTTAGCTTCTTCACCCATGAGGGCTCAGTGGAGGGAGGTGCATATCCCATAGAGCTGTCCTCAACCGCACTCTCCTCCTCAATCTCCTCCTCATCAGCTGCCTTCTTAGCAGCCTCAGCCTCGGCACGAGTAGTAGTGTTAGCCCACTGGGGCTTGATGCGGAGTCTGATGGAGTCATGACGGATCCAGTCAAGGGCCAGAAACTCCTCCGTGGGATATATCTTCTCCCAAGTCTTCGATATTAGGAGGAACAGATAAGGACCATAGATGGGTACCTTGCGGGTGAATACCGCGAACCGAAGCTCACACCACATGATATGTGAGACATCAAGTGGTTGAGTCTGAGAAACTCGGGCCTCCTCACAAATGAGCAACATGTCCACAAGATAGGCATGCACCTTGTACTTGTCCCCAATGCGAGGAAAGAGGGAGTGGCAGAAGACCCGGTGCATGATGTCAAGGAACGGGTTGAGCACCCACATCGACTTGCCACTGGATAGTTTCTTCTCAACATAGAACGACATAAGCATGTCCTTGTTAGCTGACTCGGCGTTGGCATGAGGGTGAACACCAACCGGTGTGTGGAGCCCCTCATTTGGCACTCTGAGCAACTCCATGAACTCCTTCCAAGTAGTAGTAAACTGGCGTCCATTGGTCATCCAGGTCACCCTCCGATCCTCCCCAGAGTGGAAGTGGACCGAGGCAAAGAACTAGGCCACCAGCTCGGGGTCATAGTCCAGATGAAAAGAGATCACATCCTCAATGGCAAACTGCTCAATAAGGTCCAAGGCCTCACCAAAGTAGTGACGAAGTTTCTCCTCCCTCATGTGATGCATGTCAATCCAGTGCACATCCTCATACAGATTCTGCTTGTCCTTGATCACATCCAAGTAAATGAGATTCTGCTGCTTGGTCCAAAACAATTCATTCCCTCTGAAGTTTGGGTGCAGATGCGCATAGGGGTTGATCTTCCTGAGAGGGACAAACTCAGCAATGGGAATCTCATTCATGTGCCTTGTTGGTTCCTTAACCTTGCTAGCAGTGGTCTTGACATTGCGCTTGGGGGCATTGGAGCCCTCGGGAACATCCTCTTGGTTGCGCATATGCTTGGAACCCGTGTCTCGGCTTGGATTGGAAGGACGAGCAGGGACACCAGAGGCACCACCTGAGACACACACAAAGCACAAAAACACACGAGAAGCGAGACGGGTCAAAACAAAGACCACATCAAAACACAAGAAGCCAGTAGAAAATGCATATGATAAGTGCCATGAGGAAGATTTGACAGCAGCGGTAGTACGGCCTGGTCGTGCGGTACTAAAAAATTAGTGCCTCTCCTAGTCGCGGTAGTACCGCGGCTCGGAGCGGTAGTAGAGCCTTAGTACCGCAGCCCGTGCGGTAGTACCACGCCTGAGGAGCGGTAGTACCGCACCTGCTAGGCGGTAGTACCGCACGAAATCAGATCCAAACAGATGAATCTGAGAACAACCGCGACAACGAGGCGGTACTACGGTTGATCAAATCTACCACAGGACAACATATCAAGTACACTTTCTATGCATCACTACTCTCCTACATCCTACTCTTGCAAAGATTTGGCCTAAAATCTCAAGAATCAACATGCATCTCCCCAAAACCTATAAGCGAAAACACGAACAAAAAGAAAGGGATTTGGGGAGAGACCTTGATCCATGGCAAGAGGAAGTGGTGGGGAACGATCCCACCAGTTGGAATCTGAGGAGAGCAGCCGGGGACGGAGATCCGGCGAGGCTCTCCGGCGCCGTTCTTGAGCAGGAGAGAGAGAGGCAGTGGGGAGAGAGATAGACGAATGGGTGTGGGGGAGTTGGAACTCCCCCTCCCCGAGTCTTATCCCCACGCGCCCTCAGCAGCGCGGTAGTACCGCATATCATCGCGGTAGTACCGCTCGGGCGGACATGCCGCACCAAAGCTATAATACCACTCCCCCAGGCGGCAGTAAAAAATTATTGCCGCGCTGGGTGCGGAAGTACCATGCACTCCACAAGCGGTAGTACCGTGGAAGGCCGCGGTAGTACCGTGAGCTCAAAACGATGCAAGAACAGAGAAAAGAAAAAGGGGGCTACGCGAGAAAAAGAACGACAAGCGAACGAGACACCGCACGAACACGCTCAGCACGGAGAAAGAAAGAAAGAAAGAAAGGAACAACAAGGACCAACTACGAGAACCTCTCCAAGGAGAGGGCGGTGGCCGGAGCCACCTATGTTTGAGTCAATTGGTATGGCACCACGAAGAATTATCCTTGGGCCCATGACCAAAACTCGTCTTTGAAGCACAAGTGCCATCAAAATGGCTAATGTGAAAGAGTTGATCAATTTATGCATAATGGGGGGAGGGAGAGTTCATTGAGAGAACAACACTCCCCCTATGTCCATGCATACATCTAAACAAGATAACAAGTTGAGTATGGTGGGGTGTGCACGGGTTCAAGCAACATTGCTCAAATCAATGATATTTAGCTCATGCCTTAACTCGCGAAATCTTGCTTCATCCAAGGGCTTCGTGAAGATGTCTTCAAGGTTATCAATAGTGTTGACATAGTTGAGCTCTATCTCTCCTCGCCTAATATGATCCCGGATGAAGTGATACCAGATCTCAATATGCTTCGTCTTGAAGTGTTACACCGGGTTGAGAGAAATCTTGATTGCACTTTCATTGTCACACCAAAGAGGCACTTTGTCACAAATGACACCGTAATCCTTTAAAGTTTGCCTCATCCATAAGAGTTGTGCACAACAACTACCGGCCGCCACATACTCTGCTTCGGTGGACGAGAGAGACACACAACTTTGTTTATTGGAAGACCAACTCACCAAAGAGCAACCGAGAAATTGGCACCCTCCGGAAGTGGACTTCCTATCCACTTTGTCTCCCGCCCAATCCAAGTCTGAATAACCTACAAGCTTGAAGTTTTCTCCTCTTGGGTACCATAAGCCAAAGTTTGGGGTATGAGCCAAATATCGAAAGATTCGCTTGACCGCCACAAAGTGACTTTCCTTAGGTGCGGCTTGAAACCGTGCACAAATTCCCACACTCAACATGATAACCGGTCTAGATGCACAAATGTAAAGCAAGGAGCCAATCATGGAGCGATATACCTTTTGATCCACCGCTTTACCATTGGGATGAATGTCAAGTTGGCACTTGGTGGGCATGGGAGTGGAAGCCGGCTTGACATCACTTAGCTTGAATCCCTTGAGCATGTCTTGAGTGTATTTGGCTTGGTTGATGAAGGTTCCTTCTCTCCTTTGCTTCACTTCGAACCCGAGAAAGAACTTCAACTCTCCCATGGAAGACATCTCGAACTTTGAGGTCATGAGAGCGGCAAATTCCTCATTGAAGGCTTTGTTAGGGGAACCAAAGATAATATCATCAACATATAATTGGCACACAAACAACTCCCCTTTGACCTTCTTAGTAAAAAGAGTGGGGTTGATTAGCCCAACTTCAAAACCATGGTCTTGTAACAACTCGGTAAGGTGGTCATACCACGCACGTGGGGCTTGTTTAAGGCCATATAGTGCCTTATCGAGTTGATACACGTGATCGGGAAAGTAGGGATCCTCGAACCCGGGGGGTTGCTTGACATAAACCAATTCATTAATTGGACCATTAAGAAAAGCACTCTTCACATCCATTTGTTGTAGCTTAAAGTTACGATGAGAAGCATATGCAATTAACATGCAAATGGATTCAAGACGAGCAACGGGAGCAAAGGTTTCACCGTAGTCGATACCCTCGACTTGGGAGTAGCCTTGTGCTACCAAGCGAGCCTTGTTGCGAATGATAATCCCATGAGCATCTTGCTTGTTCTTGAATATCCACTTGGTTCCAACGACATTGTGCTTCCCTGTAGGCCTTGGCACCAATCTCCACACTTTGTTGCGCTCGAAGTTATTGAGTTCTTCATGCATGTCATTGAGCCAATCCGGATCTTCGAGTGCCTCATAGACCTTTTGGGGTTGAACACACGAGACAAACGCGTGATGTTCACAATAGTTGGCTAATTGTCTACGAGTGCTTACCCCCTTCCTTAAGCTTCCAAGCACATTTGTCATGAGATGATCCTCGGTGGAGAGCTTGGAAGCAACCTTGGCGGCACGAGGCTCCAATTCCTCCTCGGGGGTGAGACAAGGAGTGGTCACTTGATCATCTTGAGCGTCGTCTTGAGCTTGTTCTTGATCTCGTGGAAGCTCTTGATCTTGAACTTGCTCGGAGGAGGGAACTTGACCTTGGGCACCACTTGATGTTACAACGCCATCTTGAGATTGACCTTGCCCTTGGTCTTGTTCTTGAGGTTGAGGGCCCTCACTTTGCTCTTCAGAAGCATGTGTGTCTTGGGTTGATGAAGGTTCCACTTGGGTGGAACATTGTCCTTCTCCTTCGGCCACAAGGGGTTCCTCAATGGGTAGGATATGACCAACACCCATTCTTCTTATGGCTTGGGGAGGAATTTCATCACCTACATCACAAGTACCACTTTGCTCCACTTGGGAGCCGTTATTCTCATCAAACTCCACGTTACACGTTTCCTCAATAAGTCCCGTGGACTTATTGAGAACACGGTAAGCATGAGAGTTTGTAGCATAACCAACAAATATGCCCTCATAAGCTCTAGCCTCAAATTTAGACAAATGGACACCTTTCTTGAGAATGAAACACTTACACCCGAACACCAGGAAGTACTTGAGATTGGGCTTGTTACCGGTGAGTATCTCATATGGAGTCTTGTTCAAGCCTTTGCGGAGGTAGAGCCGATTAGATGCATGACACGCGGTGTTGATGGCTTCGGCCCAAAAGTTGTAGGGAGACTTGAACTCCGCCATCATGGTTCTTGTCGCATCCATCAACGTCTGGTTCTTCCTCTCCGCCACACCATTTTGTTGAGGGGTATAAGGTGCTAAATATTGATGCTTGATTCCCTCATCACTCAAAACTCATCCAAGGTGTAGTTCTTGAACTCGGAGCTGTTGTCACTTCTTATAGTCAAGATCTTTGCATTGTGTTGTCGTTGGGCTTCATTTGCAAAGTCGATGACGGTTTGTTGGGTCTCGCTCTTCCTCTTGAAGAAATATACCCAAGTGTATCTTGAATAGTCATCCACAATCACCAAACAATACTTTCTGCCCCCAAGACTATCAAAGGATGGAGGTCCAAAGAGATCCAAATGAAGGAGCTCCAAAGGCCTCTTCGAGTAGATGATAATCGTGGGAGGGTGAGCCTTCTCATGTAGCTTTCCATCGATGCAAGCACTGCAAGCATGATCTTTGGCAAAACTAACATTTGTTAGTCCACGGACATGGTCCCCCTTGAGAAGACTTTGCAAAGATCTCATATTGACATGGGCTAGACGGTGATGCCAAAGCCATCCCACGTCAACTTTAGCCATTAGGCATGTCACGGTCTTAGTGGGTCGCTCCGAAAAGTTAATCACATAGAGACCATTCTCGACATGCCCAACAAAGGCTACTTTAAGAGTCTTGCTCCGCAAGAGGGCCACGGGATCAATATCAAAGAAGGTGGCAAAGCCCATGAGTGCTAGTTGACGAACGGAAAGTAAATTGTATGCAAGGGACTCAACAAGCATGACCTTCTCGATCGTAAGATCATGAGAAATGACAACTTTGCCGAGTCCCAATACCTTAGAATATGAGGCATCACCCCACTCGATGTTGGTGGGCATGGATGGAATCTTTTGCACGTCCACCACCAAGTCCTTGCTTCCGGTCATATGATTAGTAGCTCCACTATCGATCAACCATGATCCCCCACCGGAAGCAAACACCTACAAGAGATCAATGCTTGGTTTTAGGTACCCATTTTGTAATGGGTCCTTTGATGTTAGTAACAAGGGTCTTAGGAACCCAAATAGACCATTCAATGTACTCATAAGGAGAACCAACAAATTTGGCATAAACATGCCCATCTCTAGCACGACACAATACATAAGAAGGGTTAAAGTCGCCGGCTTTGTTGGGAATGGAAGTGTTTCCCTTCTTGGCATCACTACCCCTCACGGAGTTCTTCTCCTTCTCCTTAGTAGCACCCTCTCCCTCCTTCACAAAGGTTTGCTTGAGAGGAGGAGCTCGTTTGGCCTTGTCATTCTTCTTCTTGTTGTTCTTGGACTTGGGAACGTACCCAATCCCTTCCTTGGCCACAACTCCCTTTTGGTTGGTCAAAAGGTCATTGAGGTTCTTCTCGCCTTGTATGCAAGATACAAGACCTTTCTCAAGTTGAACCTTTAGCTTAGCGTTCTCCTCAACAAGATGCACATGCTCACAACATGGGTTAGTAGCATTTGCATTATCAATTAACATCATACGAGGAAAAGTGGCTTTCTCCTTGGTTAGCTTTACTTGAAGTTGATCATGAGACTCTTTGAGGCTAGCATGAGCACCCTTCAAGACCTTGTGAGCCTTGTCAAGCAGATCAAACTCCTCTTTGAGTCTAGCAAGATCAACCCCAAGCTTGGCCTTCTCGGAGTTTAGCACACGAGAGATAACGAGAACATGATCAAAATCTTTCTTTAACTTAGCGTGATCAACGTTGTGTGACTCCTCAAGAGCCAAATGAATACCACGCTCTTCCTCAAGAGCATTGGAAAGATCCGAAATCTCATCAGCATAGTCACGACTATGCCCCTCCATCTTGGAGATAGTATCTTCATGAGCCTCGATCATGTCATTGGCTTCACCAAGTTGTTCCAAGAGAGCAACAAAATGCTTCTTGGACATACCCTTGAGTTTACCCATAAAGTACTCAAACTCATTTTCCTCCACATTAGATCCCACATATTCATCAATGCAATCCGTCAAGGAAGGATTATTGATGATGGTAGTTTTGATGTTGGGGGTCACCTTGTTGGTGGCTTTAGCCATAAGGCACTTGGCGGTGATGTTCTCATTGGGTGAGTCGAAGAGAGACACTCGTGCAGTTTTTGCAATGGCAACGGAGGCCATGGCAACTGACTCACCATCTTCATCATCATCATCCTCATGGTACTCTTCTTGAACCACCAATACCTTGTGAGGTGTCTTCTTGGTGAAGTTGCTCTTGTTGGGGAAAGACTTGGATTTGTCCTTTCGGATGAGCTTGCCACCATTGTCTTCCCTCTTCTCATACAGGCACTCCCCAACAAAATGGCTCACATTGCCACAATTTTAGCAAGTCCTCACACGTTGCTTGCTCTTCGTGCCACTTGAGTTGTTCTTGTTGAAGTTCGGCCTTGAGCTCTTCTTGCTCCAAAATTGCCTTGAAGGAAGTGCCATGTGTTCATGATAGGCATACTTTGTATCTTCGGGGTTGCTTTCCTCTTCTTCCTCTTCTTCTTCTTCTTTAACACAAACCTTGGCCTTCAATGCAAGGTTGGGCTTCTTTGCCCTTTGAGAGCGAAGCACCACATTGTCGGCGGTCTTGTCCAAGATGTTCATAGCCACAAACTCATCCAACACTTCACTTGAGGTCAAAGTGTGGAAGTCCGGCCTTTGACGAATGACGGAGGACATGGCCTTGTGGTAAGGCATCATTGCCTTGAGGAATTTGCGCTTGATCCAATTGTCATCCATGTCCTTGCTCCCATGATCTCGGAGTGAGACCACGAGTTTGGTTACTCTACGATAAAGCTCACGAGGTTCTTCATCTTCTTTCATTGCAAACTCATCGACTTCATCTTGCACTACTTCATAGTTGGAGCGTTGAATGCTTGTGCTTCCCCGGTAGAGAGAGACAACACAAAGCCATGCATCTTTGGCCAAGGCAAAGGGCCGAAGATGTGGTAAATCTTCGGGTGGAATTGCATCTTGGATGATGAAGAGAGCATTCTCATTGAATTGATTATTCGCGGCTTCTCGAGGAGTGAAGTTGCTTGGGTCATGCGGATAGAAACCTTCTTCAATGATTCTCCAAATATTAGTATTCACATGATTTAAATGGCGCTTAAAGCGATAAACCCAAGAATCAAAGTCCTCATTTTTCACAATCTTAGGGGGAGGACCGGCATGATTCAAATGAGTGGAAGGAATCGGTCCACCATAAACAAGTGGTGGTTCCACATGGGCAAAGATGCCGATTCCATTTTTACCACTAGAAGAAGGAGCCTTTTCACTACTAGCTTCCCCCTTGTCGGAGTTAGCATCCGTCACCTTGTCAATGGGATCACCCACTTTCAAAGGTGCGGTGAATAGTTTTAGCCCTTCAATGAATTTAGTAAACATGCTTTCAACCTCGGTCGTCATTGAGGTTTTCAATGTCTCCAAGGCTACATTGAATTCCTCACGGGAGACCGAGGTTCCCCCATCACCCGTAGACGAGATCGGATTCACACTGCAGTGCTCCTCCACACCGTCTACGGTGTCAACCATACTCTTCGGACGACAAAGTACTTAGTAAAGAGACGAGGCTCTGATACCAATTGAAAGGATCGATATGGTTGACTAGAGGGGGGGTGAATAGGCAACTAACAATTTTTAGCTTTTCTTTATCAAATTAAAGTTTGCATCAAAGTAGGTTGTATAGATGTGCAACTAGGTGAGCAACCTATATGATGCATCAACAACGAGCACACAAGCAAGCAAGACAAGTAACACTAATAAGCTTGCACAAGTAAAGGTAAGAGATAACCAAGAGTGGACCCGGTGAAGACGAGGATGTGTTACCGAAGTTCCTTCCTTTTGAGGGGAAGTACGTCTCTGTTAGAGCGGTGTGGAGTCCTAGGGCCACCGTATTCTCCTCACGCCCTCACACAATGCGAGATGTCGTGATTCCACTATTGGTGCCCTTGGAGGCGGCGACCGGACCTTTACAAACAAGGTTGGGGAAATCTCCACAACTTAATCGGAGGCTCCCAACAACAACACGAAGCTTCACCACAATGGAATATGGCTCCGCGGTGACCTCAACCGTCTAGGGTGCTCAAACACCCAAAGAGTAACAAGATCCGCAAGGGATTCGTGGGGGGAATCGAAATTCTCTTGGTGGAAGTGTAGATCGAGGCCTTCTCAACCAATCCCTAGAAAATCAACAAGTTTGATTGGCTAGGGAGAGAGATCGGGCGAAAATGGAGCTTGGAGCAAAAATGGAGCTTAGGGTTGGAAGAGGTGGTCAACTCGGAGAAGAAGATACCCCTTATATAGTGGAGAGAGAAATCCAACCGTTATCCACATAACCAGCCTGCGATAAGCGGTACTACCGCGCCTGCCAAGCGGTACTACCGCAAGGCCTTATGGTACTACCGCACAACCTTGCGGTACTACCGCAAGGCAGGGTTGGGCCAGCCTGGGAAGGCCGTGGACAGAAAACGTCAGTGGCTAGTACCGCTGATAACAAAACAGTGCAAAAAGTCCGACATGGTACTACTGCTGAGGGCACGCGGTACTACCGCGCGGGGAGCGGATGTAAAAAATTACATCCGCTCCTACTTCCGCTACTCCTGCTGTGCCGGACTAGGGCTCACGGTACTACGGCTCCCAAGGAGCGGTACTACCATGACCACCTACGGTACTACCGCAAAGGAATGTGGCACTACCGCAGGGGCCTGCGGTACTACCACTCTGAAGAGCAGTACTACCGCAAGCCTCAGAACAACAACAGAAAGGAAGACTTCTTTTTGCACAAACAAGAAGAAACAAAAGATTCTCCAATGTGCTAAAAGAAAGGCGGTGCAAAGAGGAGTAAATGTGTATGTGACGATTCCACCCAAACCTTTCCAAAGCGGACCCCCTCTTAATAGTACGGCTTTCCTACGACTCAAATCCACCGAAAATGGAACGCAGAAAACCACAGTCTTCAATAATCTTCGAGGGGCTGCTAACCATCTTGTGCCTAGTCATGAATTATCTGAAATATTTGAGACACATGATTAGTCCGCAAATGCATTGTCATCAATCACCGAAACACCTTATGGATAAATATTCCCTTACAGTGGGGCGGCTCGCTAGCCGACGGTTGGAAATATTAACCGGGCAGGCATGATACGATGTCATGAGCAGTTATCAACAAGTTGGGCTCGTGGGATATTATATTCTCTACAATTATATACACAGGTCCGGATATATTTACTTCATCCGAAGACTATTCTGGAGTTCGGAAGGAGGGAACCCGCCTTGCAATGCCGAAGACAAATCATCGGGCCGGACTCCTCGTCATTGAAGTCAGGTTCAGGGGCTACTGAGGGAGTCCTGGACCAAGGGGTCCTCGGGCGTCCGACCTGTTATCCATGGGCCGGACAGATGGGCTGTGAAGATCGAAGACCATACTCGTGTCCAGATTGGACTCTACTTGGCGTGGAAGGCAAGCTTGGCGACCGAAGATTCCTTCTTATGTAACCGACTCCATGTAAACCCTAGATCCCCTTGGTGTCTATATAAACCGGAGGGGATAGTCCGGAAAGGACAGACACATATACTCATTACCATACCCACATAGGCTAGGATTCTAGGGTTTAGCCATTACGATCTCGTGGTAGATCAACTCTTGTAATACTCATATTCATCAAGATCAATCAAGCAGGAAGTAGGGTATTACCTCCATAGAGAGGGCCCGAACCTGGGTAATCATCGTGTCCCCCGTCTCCTGTTACCATCGATCCTAGATGCACAGTTCAGGAACCCCTACCCGAGATCCGCCGGTTTTGACACCGACAATGGCCCTGGCTTTCGATGGTGGTGTGGCGGCAACGGCAGCCGACAAGAGCTGCCGACGGGCAGCGGCGGCAGAGCGTGTGGTGGGTGTTCCACGCACACCCAACAGGGACGCCATGTGCACTACACTACGCCGGGAACTGCGCCGCTGCCGCGGTGTAGCCTCCCAGCTGGAGCAGTCCTTTGATGACGGCGGAGTGGCTGAGTGATGACGACGGAGTGGTGCCATTGGCGATTGTGGGAGAAGCAGACGAGATAAGCTACAGGGAGGGAGGGGAAAATGCGACGCAGGACTCGCCGGCCATGAGGGTTTATATAGCAGGCCGGTAAGCTATGGGGTTTTGGGGGATTTCACCATGTCGGGCGGGAAGCTTGCGCGGGAACGGGCTCACCGATGATTCATTGGCACCACTTCAAGGCACCGTTTGGCCAAAAGAACGCCCCCGCGCACTGCGCAAGCTTGCGCTGTAAGCCTTCTATGGCAGCGGGGTGACAAGACGTGCAAGAGGAGGACGAAAGGCCACACACACATATGGTTAATACAAAAACATTTATGATTTAATTACCTACTATACCCCCGTCCTGATTTGTAAATAGGCTTTAACTAATAAAATATGAATGTCGCCAAAGATTATATAGTTGGATTCACATTTGAACATAGTTTCCAATTATATAATTTTTATAACATGCATTAACATTTTGTTGGTTAAATTTAAGGGCAAAGTATGGCACAGAATATTGATACGTCTCCAACGTATCTATAATTTTTGATTGTTCCATGCTATTATATTATCTGTTTTGGATGTTTAATGGGCTTTCATATACCTTTTTATATTAATTTTGGGACTAACCTACTAACCAAAGGCCGAGTGCAAATTGCTGTTTTTTCTCCTATTTCAGTGTTTCGCAAAAAAGGAATATCAAACGGAATCCAAACGGAATGAAACCATCGGGAGAGTTATTTTCGGAACAAATGTGGTCTAGGAGACTTGGAGTGGATGTCAAGAAAGAAGCAAGGAGGCCACGAGGCAGGGAGGCGCGCCCAGGGGGGTAGGCGCCCCCCACCCTCTTGGGCCCCTCGCAGCTCCACCGACGTACTTCTTCCTCCTATATATACCCATATACCCTGAAAACATCCAGGAGCACCACGAAACCCTATTTCCACCACCGCAACCTTCTATACCCGTGAGATCCCATCTTGGGGCCTTTTCCAGCGCTCCGTCAGAGGGGGAATCGATCACGGAGGGCTTCTACATCAACACTGTAGCCTCTCCGATGATGTGTGAGTAGTTTACCACAGACCTTCGGGTCCATAGTTATTAGCTAGATGGCTTATTCTCTCTCTTTGGATCTCAATACAAAGTTCTCCTCGATTCTCTTGGAGATCTATTCGATGTAATTCTTTTTGCGGTGTGTTTGTCGAGATCCGATGAATTGTGGGTTTATGATCAAGATTATATATGAACAATATTTGATTCTTCTCTGAAATCTTTTATGCATGATTTAAATATCTTTGCAAGTCTCTTCGAAATTATAAGTTTGGTTTGGCCTACTAGATTGATCATTCTTGCAATGGGAGAAGTGCTTAGCTTTTGGTTCAATCTTGCGGTGTCCTTTCCCAGTGACAGCAGGGGCAGCAAGGCACGTATTGTATTGTTGCCATCGAGGATAAAAAGATGGGGTTTATATCATATTGCTTGAGTTTATCCCTCTACATCATGTCATCTTGCCTAATGCATTACTTTGTTCTTATGAACTTAATACTCTAGATGCATGCTGGATAGTGGTCGATGTGTGGAGTAATAATAGTAGATGCAGAATCGTTTCGGTCTACTTGTCGCGGACATGATGCCTATATACATGATCATGCCTAGATATTCTCATAACTATTCACTTTTCTATCAATTGCTCGATAGTAATTCGTTCACCCACCGTAGAAATTGCTATCTTGAGAGAAGCCACTAGTGAAACCAATGCCCCCGGGTCTATCTTCCATCATATTATTTTCCTATCAATTTGCTATTTCTATTTTGCAATCTTTATTTTCCAATCTATACAACAAAAATACCAAAAATATTTATCTTATTATCTCTATCAGATCTCACTTTCGTAAGTGACCGTGAAGGGATTGACAACCCCTTTATCGCGTTGGTTGCGAGGTTCTTGTTTGTTTGTGGAGGTAATAGGGGACTTTTGTGTTACCTCCTACTGGATTGATACCTTGGTTCTCAAAACTGAGGGAAATACTTACGCTACTGTGCTGCATCACCCTTTCATCTTCAAGGGAAAACCAACGCAAGCTGAAGAGGTAGCAAGAAGAATTTCTGGCACCGTTGCCAGGGAGGTTTACACCAAGTCAAGTCAAGCTTTGATTTCCCACCAACGTGCGGATTTTCGACGCCGATACCAAGTACCCATCACAAACTCTTATCCCTTGCATTACATTATTTTCCATTTGCCTCTCTTTTTCCTCTCCCCCACTTCACCCTTGCTGTTTTATTTGCCCTTTTTCCGTTTGCCTCTTTTTGCTTGCTTCTCGTGTGTCTGTGTGGTTTGCTATCATGGCTAGCCCTTCTATCATTGTTAGTACTCCCGATCATGAAGTTCTCAATTTTAAACAAAGTGAGGAAGAAAATCTAAAAGGTGCTTGGTATAGAATTTGCAATGGTCAGAATAGATCCACTAGGAAGCAATCCACTTCCGTTCTTCTTCGCAATTTTTATGTAGGCATCACCCCTTGGAATAGATATATTCTTGATACCATTACCGGAGGGAATTTCTTGGGTAGCCATACTTTTGATTCTTATAATGCTATGATAGATTTGTTTGGGCAACCACCTCTCTTGGTTAATGGAACTATTTTAACTTTGGAACATGTGATGCAAAGGCTTGAAATTATTGAAAATAAAGTTGCCACTGTAGAGTTGATTGAGAATTTGGACAAAAATATCCACAACCAGAGTACCCAATATGGATCTAAGGTAGGAGTTACTCTGATTTTTTTTAAGAAAAAGAACCCATAGTTAACGAAAAGATAGATCAAGATTCCACAAGAATTGATAAACTTGAGGACATTATTACCAACTTAGGGTCTGACTTTTCTTCCGTAAAAAATACTCCAAATCCTCCTACTACTAGAGTAACCAAGCTTATGTATGTGCCTAAAATAAAAAGGGTTTAATCTTCTAAGGAAAATTCGGATCTCAAATCAATAAGTGTTCACCCCAACTTTTTCGCTATCATTAAGGAAACTTATGCTACGAATGAATTTCTTGACTTATTTCCTAGGAATTTGATCATTAATAAAAAGAAGGAAACTCCTAAGGGTTATAAGTGTTTTATTGAAGAATTGCCTACCAAAGATGACAATACCTAGATCTATTCTTGTTTTTATGCCTAGCTAGGGGCGTTAAACGATAGCGCTTGTTGGGAGGCAACCAATTTTATTTTTGTTTCTTGTTTTTTGTTCCTGTTTAGTAATAAAAATAATTCATCTAGCTTCTGTTTATATGTGGTTTTATGCTTTTAATTAGTGTTTGTGCCAAGTATAACCTTTGGGAAGACTTGGGGGAAGTTTATGTGATCTTGCTATGAAAAACAGTAACTTTAGCGCTCACGAGATTTGCTTCCATTTATTACTGGAGAGTGCGATTAGGTTGATTCTTTCTGAAGATGATTAATAGACAAATTCCTCACGTCCACCAATTTATTTCAGAATTGTTGGGGTTACAGAAGTATTAGAAACCTTCAGATTACTACAAATTGTTCTGTTTTTGACAGATTCTGTTTTTCGTGTGTTGTTTGGTTATTTTGATGAATCTATGGCTAGTATCGGGGGGTATGAACCATAGAGAAGTTGGAATACAGTAGGTTTAACACCAATATAAATAAATAATGAGTTAATTACACTACCTTGAAGTGGTGGTTTGTTTTCTTATACTAACGGGGCTCTTGAGATTTTCTGTTGAGTTTTGTGTTGTGAAGTTTTCAAGTTTTGGGTAAAGATTTGATGGATTTTGGAACAAGGAGTGGCAAGAACCTAATCTTGGGGATGCCCAAGGCACCCAAAAGTAAAATTCAAGGACAACCAAAAGCCTAAGCTTGGGGATGCCCCGAAAGGCATCCCCTCTTTCGTCTTCGTCCATCGGTAACTTTACTTGAGGCTATATTTTTATTCACCACATGATATGTGTTTTGCTTGGAGCGTCTTGTATGATTTGAGTGTTTGCTTTTTAGTTTACCACAATCATCCTTGCTGTACACACCTTTTGGGAGACACACACATGAATCGGAATTTATTAGAATACTCTATGTGCTTCACTTATATCTTTTGAGCTAGATAATTTTGCTCTAGTGCTTCACTTATATCTTTTTAGAGCACAGTGGTTGTTTTATTTTATAGAAATTATTGATATCTCATGCTTCACTTATATTATTTTGAGAGTATTATGAAACAGCATGGTAATTTGCTTGGGCTATAAAATTAGTCCTAATATGATAAGCATCCAAGATGGGTATAATAAAAACTATCATAAAAAGTGCATTGAATACTATGAGAAGTTTGATACTTGATGATTGTTTTGAGATATAAAGATGGTGATATTAGAGTCATGCTAGTTGAGTAGTTGTGAATTTGAGAAATATTTGTGTTAAAGTTTATGATTCCCGTAGCATGCACGTATGGTGAGCCGTTATGTGATGAAGTCGGAGCATGATTTATTTATTGATTGTCTTCCTTATGAGTGGCGGTCGGGGACGAGCGATGGTCTTTTCCTACCAATCTATCCCCGTAGGAGCATGCGCGTAGTACTTTATTTCTATAACTAATATATTTTTGCAATAAGTATGTGAGTTCTTTATGACTAATGTTGAGTCCATGGATTATACGCACTCTCACCCTTCCACCATTGCTAGCCTCTCTAGTACTGCGCAACTTTCGCCGGTACCATAAACCCACCATATGCCTTCCTCAAAACAGCCACCATACCTACCTATTATGGCATTTCCATAGCCATTCCAAGATATATTGCCATGCAACTTACCACCATTCCGTTTATTATGACATGCTTCATCATTGTCATATTGCTTTGCATGATTATGTAGTTTACATTGTATTTGTGGCAAAGCCACTGTTCGTAATTCATTCATACATGTCACTGATGAGTCATTGCACATCCCGGTACACCACCAGAGGCATTCACATAGAGTCATATTTTGTTCTAAGTAACGAGTTGTAAGTAAATAAAAGTGTGAAGATCATCATTATTAGAGCATTGTCCCAAGTGAGGGAAGGATGATGGAGACTATGATTCCCCCACAAGTCGGGATGAGACTCCGGAAGAAAAAAAGAGGCCATAAAATGAAAGAGGAAAAGGCCCAAATAAAAAAATGAGATAAAAAGAGAGAAGGGACAATGTTACTATCCTTTTACCACACTTGTGCTTCAAAGTAGCACCATGATCTTCATAATAGAGAGTCTCCTATGTTGTCACTTTCATATACTACTGGGAATTTTACATTATAAAACTTGGCTTGTATATTCCAATGATGGGCTTCCTCAAAATGCCCTAGGTTTTCGTGAGCAAGCGAGTTGGATGCACACCCACTTAGTTTCTTTTGTTGAGCTTTCATACACTTATAGCTCTAGTGCATCCATTGCATGGCAATACCTACTCACTCACATTGATATCTATTGATGGGCATCTCCATAGCCCGTTGATACGCCTAGTTTATGTGAGACTATCTTCTCCTTTTTGTCTTCTCCACAACCACCATTATATTCCACCCATAGTGCTATGTCCATGGCTCACGCTCATGTATTGCGTGAAGATTGAAAAAGTTTGAGAACATCAAAATTATGAAACAATTGCTTGGCTTGTCATCGGGGTTGTGCAAGATTTAAATACTTTGTGTGGTGAAGATAGAGCATAGCCAGACTATATGATTTTGTAGGGATAACTTTCTTTGGCCATGTTATTTTGAGAAGACATGATTGCTTTGCTAGTATGCTTGAAGTATTATTATTTTTATGTCAATATTAAACTTTTGTCTTGAATCTTTTGGATCTGGACATTCATGCCACAATAAATAAAATTACATTGAGAATTATTCTAGGTAGCATTCCACATCAAAAATTCCGTTTTTATCATTTACCTACTCGAGGATGAGTAGGAATTAAGCTTGGGGATGCTTGATACGTCTCCAACGTATCAATAATTTTTGATTGTTCCATGCTATTATATTATTTGTTTTGGATGTCTAATGGGCTTTCATATACCTTTTTATATTATTTTTGGGACTAACCTACTAACCAAATGCCGAGTGCAAATTGCTGTTTTTTTGCCTATTTCAGTGTTTCGCAGAAAATGAATATCAAACGGAATCCAAGCGGAATGAAACCTTCGGGAGAGTTATTTTTGGAACAAACGCGATCCAGGAGACTTGGAGTGGACATCACGAAAGAAGCGAGGAGGCCACGAGGCAGGGAGGTGCGCCCGGGGGGTAGGCGCACCCCCCACCCTCGTGGCCCCCTCGCAGCTCCACCGACGTACTTCTTCCTCCTATATATACCCATATACCCCGAAGACATCCAGGAGCACCATGAAACCCTATTTCCACCGCCACAACCTTCTATACCCGTGAGATACCATCTTGGGGCCTTTTCCGGCGCTTCGCCGGAGGGGGAATCGATCACGGAGGGCTTCTACATCAACACCATAGCCTCTCCAATGATGTGTGAGTAGTTTACCACAGACCTTCGGGTCCATAGTTATTAGCTAGATGGCTTCTTCTCTCTCTTTGGATCTCAATACAAAGTTCTCCTTGATTCTCTTGGAGATCTATTCGATGTAATTCTTTTTGCGGTGTGTTTGTCGAGATCCGATGAATTGTGGGTTTATGATCAACATTATCTAGGAACAATATTTGATTCTTCTCTGAAATATTTTATGCATGATTTAAATATCTTTGCAAGTCTCTTCGAATTATCAGTTTGGTCTGGCCTACTAGATTGATCGTTCTTGCAATGGGAGAAGTGCTTAGCTTTGGGTTCAGTCTTGCGGTGTCCTTTCCCAGTGACAGCAGGGGCAGCAAGGCACATATTGTATTGTTGCCATTGAGGATAAAAAGATGGGGTTTATATCATATTGCTTGAGTTTATCCCTCTACATCATGTCATCTTGCCTAATGCGTTACTCTGTTCTTATGAAATTAATACTCTAGATGCATGCTGGATAGCGGTCGATGTGTGGAGTAATAGTAGTAGATGCAGAATCATTTCGGTCTACTTGTCGCGTATGTGATGCCTATATACATGATCATGCCTAGATATTCTCATAACTATTCGCTTTTCTATCAATTGCTCGATAGTAATTCGTTCACCCACCATAGAAATTGCTATCTTGAGAGAAGCCACTAGTGAAACCTATGGCCCCCGGGTCTATCTTCCATCATATTATTTTCCTATCAATTTTCTATTTCAATTTTGCAATCTTTATTTTCCAATCTATACAACAAAAATACCAAAAATATTTATCTTATTATCTCTATCAGATCTCACTTTCGTAAGTGACCGTGAAGGGATTGACAACCCCTTTATCGCGTTGGTTGCGAGGTTCTCGTTTGTTTGTGCAGGTACTAGGGGACTTGTGTGTTACCTCCTACTGGATTGATACCTTGGTTCTCAAAACTGAGGGAAATAGTTACGCTACTGTGCTGCATCACCCTTTCCTCTTCAAGGGAAAACCAACGCAAGCTCAAGAGGTAGCAAATATAAAGGAGACTATAGACCAAGATGGAGGTAGTAGCACATGGCCGCTCTCTACGCAGCATTGCAACTGTCAGCCGGCTTGTAGGCGACCATTTCCTGCATGTTCAACTGCTCTATGCGTGTGGTTGCTTGCGGGTGAGGTGGCCGCGGCGCGCTCCGCTCTCGTCCCGCCGCGCGCGCTCTGCTCTTGCGTCCCTCCGGGTGCTCTGCCATCGTCCCTCCACGCGTGCTGCTAGTGTTTGGGGGTGGCGCATGGTCACGCATGTTCGTGTACATGCGGTTGCACCGGGCGTAGCGCGACAATGCAGTTACCCGCTGCAAAAACTCCCATGCGGACGCGCCGACAATCCAGGCCGCCTGGACCCCATTTATTCCCGCAACCATCTACCTTCATTTCTCGCATCACACGACACAATAAGCACACCCACGATGACACATATAGAGAGGATATCCAGCGGTTCCAATGGCTCTCCCCGTGGCTCCAATGGCGCTCCCAGCAGCCGACGATGACAACGGCAGGTAGTTCACCACGCATCATGTAGTGGACACCCACATGAGGGGGAAGGCCCTCTCGGTGGTGTACATGAACGATCCGGTCTCGGTGGATAGCTCCATCCAAACAATGGAGTAGTTCCTTGCCGAGGACAAGTACTAAGTGGTCGGCTTAGACCACGAGTACACCATCGGTCGTGCCGGGCACGATCAGAAGGTTGCCATCGCCCAGTTGTGCGTGCGACATGACGTCCTCGTCTACCACTACCACCTGGCCACAAGGCATTGTGAGCATTTCTCCAGGTTTATCAATAGCTCCAACTACAGTTTTGCTACGGTGGACACCACCAACGATCTAAAAGTGCTCGAGGTTTCGGGCTTGAAGTGCCCGAATCTTGTCAACATCCAGCACCACTATAAGGTCTGGGGCAGCGACAACAACAAACTGAACTCCCTGGTTGACCTCGCCTCGGCCATCATTAACCCCTACTACATGAAGATGAAGGATGAGAGCAAGAAGGACAAGAATGCTTGGCACCGTGTTTGGCATGAGAGACTGGATGAACAATACGTCAAATACGCGGCCAAGGACACCTACACAAGCTACGAGATGTACAGGCGGATCATTGACATGAGGAAGTGTCTTCTTCCTTCCCCAAATGAGGGATCGAGCCATAGAGCAGTGGCGGGAGCGTCACAATAAGTAGATGACTAGATGATCATTTCTCCTACTTTACAATGCATGCAATTGTTTATTGAGGTGTGTGCAAATGATCTGTATAGTCACTTATGTAATTGGATGTTTATTTCAATTATATATATACATGTTATTGTTCTGTAGGCAGAGAAAATCGCATGGCTTATTAGCAGCAATCATCTGTATTATTATTGGTCTTCGCACACATTTCTGATTACGGGCCTGTTTGCAGTGTATCACACACATCTTGTTTAGTTGAACCATTTCCATTGTGTTTCCTAATCACACACAGTTCATCCTAGTGAACTGTATGCCGTATATCGCACACACCCTCATCTGGCTGCCCATTTCTGTTGTTCTGGATCATCACAAATAGTTCTTCTGGATTAACCGTTTGCCACTAATCACGCACGCAAATCTAATATGAACCGTGTTTGATGTCGCCGCCATCGCAAACATTTTGAATCTTTTTTGATGGTTTTATTACATCACCATTGGTGATTGATGCATCGCACACATTTTCGTGGAAGGGTCTCTGATTCGACTGTCGCGTTTGGACTATCCTGCAGTAGTGCTTGGGTACGGTACCACCCTTTTCCTTTTCAACTAGTGAAGCGTAACACTTGATTAAGTAGTCGGATGGTGTGCGAATGTAGGTGTCCAACTGTCTGAAGGAATAATTGAGGTGTGCCCGGTCCGTGCCTGCATTTAGTGGTCCAACTTACCATGTTCGGGCAGTAGTAACTATATACAAGTCCCTGCGTACTCCCTTGTTTTTATCTACTCCGCATTTTAGCTTTGCTCAGAGTCAAACTTTGTAAACATTGACAAAGTTTATAGACAAAAATAACATATACAATAACAAATCAATACCATTAGATTCATTATTGAATATACTTCCACATCATATAGATTTGCTATTATAAATGTTCATATTTTTTCATTGCATAGAGACAAACGGTTCTTTTAAAGTATATACTGACATGCGTACAGACAAACGGTTCGTTTAAAGTTTCACTTTGCCTCCACTACGTGTCGCTTCCCATCTTGGTTTTAACATCCCATTCGATTTATGCCCCGACACATCTTGACGAGATCGATTGATGTTGAGAGATCAAGTGCATGTCGTGCAAGGAGATAAAGCTTTGGTGTGTTTCTATGATAGAAATGATTCGGGGGGGTATGTGTGGATCGGAGGGAGTATATTGTACGTTTAAAAGCGAAACAAACTTACTGTGCCCACCCTAGTCCTCTTTCAATCGATCTCCGGACAACGAGATGAAACTAAGAGAGAATGAGTGGGTGCATGTGTGATACCTAAGGCAGATTCAAAATTTTGAACCGGTGATCATAGCATCAGTAAATCATATATAAAGGGTATTTAATGTTCGTTTTGCTTTTGAACGTACAATATACTCCCTCCGATCCTTTCTAGTTTACATATAAGTTTTATGTGTAGTCAAAGTATCTCTACTTTGACCAAACTTACAGAAAAAGTATCAACATTCAACAACGCCCAATCAATATTGTTAGATTCATACGTACTCCTAGATTTGTATTCAAAGAAAGATGGTTTCCAAGTTGTTTTAAAACACGTGAATGTGCTTGTTCTCGCGCATGCTCTTCCTACTAGGATTTCGCCACGTATAGCCAGTCCAATAGTAACTTTTTGAAGCTCCCTGACCAATAGTAGTAGAAGTAGTAGTACTAGTGGAGTACTGACAACATCTACATTAGAGTATGCAATGCTCATAGTACTAGTAGTATACTCCCTCCGTTTTTATTTACTCTGCATAAAACAGAGGGAGTACTAGTAACACTCGACCTCTCTCTCTCTCTCTCCCTTCTAGTAGTATAAATGACGCGGGCAGGGGAGGGGGAGGGACGTTGGTTTGCTCTCAACTGCGGTCCCACAAGCGAGCGAAAACGCAAGACGAAGCGCGTTCCATTCGGTGAGCGACGTGGAGAGGGTCCAACATGCTGGGGTGCAATGCGAATGCTACAAGAGTGATGTACACCGTCTGTTCCTTATGAACTTGCATACTTTGAGTACTCCTTTTTTTAACACAATATAGACGCAAGTGCTCATACATGCGCGCATACACTCACCCCTATGAACACGCACACGCACACCCTACCCCTGTGAGCACCTTCAAGAGACTGAGCCGTCATACCTCTATCTCTACTCTTATCTCTACTCTCGGCGATGATGGCGTGCCTGCCATCTTGCAATATAGACCGTCCGATCTATATCTGATGGATAGAGAGCAAACTATGGCAATTTTGCAAAAGGATACCCGCACCTCTATCGTTCATCCTTATCTCCCACAACTTCATTGTTGAGTAATTAAAAAAGGAAGCCTCTAGAACAATATGGCATGGTGGCTACTGCCGGCGTCGTCCATCCCCATGCCTCCGCTAAGTCCGACCACCAATCACCACCGCGCCCCACTCCTCCTCACCTTATCTCTCATCTTTCATAAGATATCATTTTTCGATGAAATTCTCGAGATACCATTTTTCGATGAAATTCTCGAGATATCATAAAAAATGCATCCTGATGTTCCGTGCAATGCACGGGCATCTTGCTAGTCATCTTGAGATTTATGAAGCCACCGCCTTGTCGTCGACAGGAACGGTGGGGAGGTCCGGACGTCTGCCACGTGAAACTTCGAAACTTTGGTCCAATCCATCCCACCCCACAACTCTCCAGGCTCCAGCTGTCCGGCTTTGCAAACTCCGCACAATCAAAATCGATTGACCAGAACCTTCGTTGCTCGGCCCACGCCAGCTACTTGCTGGCCAGCCACCACTGCCCCAAAACCACACCTCCTCTCCAGCCCATTCCCCACCTTTCGATCCCCTAGCCCGCATCAACTGTCCCCTAGTTCGCCGGAAAGCCATGGTGTGTCACAAGATCACGTACTACAATAGGATGACGCTGGAGCGCCGTGCAGAAATCATGGTGGCGGTCGGCGCCACAGACCTCCGTTGCCAAGCTCGCTTTGCGGCAGGCCAATCCCCGAGTTCTCTAGAGCCAAGCTCCGGGGAGGAGGAAGCCGATCCAATGTTCATGGCGGAGGTCGCGACGCAGAAGGCCCCCCATGTGTATGAGGCGATGGACGTCGACTTTGTGTCGGTGTCCGGGTTCCCCGTGGTGCAGGCGGACCAGTGGTTCAACCCGGCAATCCCAAAGGAGGACTGAGAGGAGGAGGCTGAACTCGAGGCAGAGCGCGCGGACCGGGAGGAGGAGGCTTCCCCAAATGAGGGATCGTGCCACAGAGCAGTGGCGGGAGCGTCACAAGAAGTAGATGACTAGATGATCATTTCTCCTACTTTAGAATGCATGCAATTGTTTATTGAGGTGTGCGTGAATGATCTATGTAGTCACTTATGTAATTGGATGTTTATTTCAGTTATATATATATACATGTTATTCTTTTGTAGGCAGGGAAAATCACATGGCTTATTAGCAGCAATCGTCTGTGTTATTATTGGTCTTCGCACAAATTTCTGATTACGGGCCTGTTTGCCGTGTATCACACACATCTTGTTTAGTTGAACCATTTCCATTGTGTTGCCTAATCACACACAGTTCATCCTAGTGAACTATATGTTGTATATCGCACACACCCTCATCTGGCTGCCCATTTCTGTTGTTCTGGATCATCACAAATAGTTCTTCTAGATTAACCGTTTGCCACTAATCGCACACGCAAATCTAATATGAACCGTTTTTGATGTCGCCGCCATCGCAAACATTTTGAATATTTTTTGATGGTTTTATTACATCACTGTTTGTGATTGATGCACCGCACATAGTTTCGTCGAAGGGTCTCTGATTCAACTGTCGCGTTTGGACCATCCTGCAGTAGTGCTTGGGTATGGTACCACCATTTTCCTTTTCAACTAGTGAAGCGTAACACTTGATTAAGTAGCCGGATGTTGTGCTAATGTAGGTGTCCAATTGTTTGAAGGAATAATTGAGGTGTGCCCAGTCCGTGCCCGCATTTAGGGGTCCAACTTACATGTTCCGGTAGTAGTAACAATATACTAGTCCCTGCGTACTCCCTTGTTTTTATTTACTCCGCATTTTAGCTTTGCTCAGAGTCAAACTTTGTAAACTTTGACAAAGTTTATAGACAAAAATAATAACATATACAATAACAAACCAATACCATTAGATTCATTATTGAATATACTTCCACATCATATAGAGTTGCTACTATAAATGTTCATATTTTTTCATTGCATAGAGACAAACGGTTCTTTTAAAGTATATACCATCATGCATACAGACAAACGGTTCATTTAAAGTTTCACTTTGCCTCCACTACGTGTCGCTTCCCATCTTAGTTTTGACATCCCATTCGGTTCATGCCCCGACACATCTTGACGAGATCGATTGATGTTGAGAGATCCAGTGCGTGTCATGCAAGGCGATAAAGCTTTGGTGTGTCTATATGATAGAAATGACCCGGGGGGTCTGTGTGGATCGGAGGGCGTATATTGTACGTTTAAAAGCGAAACGAACGTATTGTACCCACCCTAGTCCTCTTTCAATCGATCTCCGGACAATGATATGAAACTAAGAGAGAACGAGTGGGTGCATGTGTGATACCTAAGGCGGATTCAAAATTTTGAACTGGTGATCATAGGATCAGCAAATCATATATAAAGGGTATTCAATGTTCATTTTGCTTTTGAACGTACAATATACTCCCTCCGATCCTTTCTGGTTTACATATAAGTTTTATGTGTAGTCAAAGTATCTCTACTTTGATCAAACTTACAGAAAAAAGTATCAACATTCAACAACGCCCAATCAATATTGTTAGATTCGTACGTACTCCTAGATTTGTATTCAAACAGAGATGGTTTCCAATTTGTTTTCAAACACGTGAGTGTGCTTGTTCTCGCGCATGCTCTTCCTACTAGGATTTCGCCACGTATAGCCAGTCCAATAGTAATTTTTAAGCTCCCTGTCCAATAGTAGTAGAAGTAGTAGTACTAGTGGAGTACTGACAACATCTGCAGTAGAGTATGCAGTGCTCATAGTACTAGTAGTATACTCCCTCCATTTTTATTTACTCCGCATAAAACGGAGGGAGTACTAGTAACACTCGACCTCTCTCTCTCTCTCTCTCTCTTCTAGTAGTATAAATGACATGGGAGGGGGAGGGGAGGGACGTCGGTTTGCTCACTGCGGTCCCACAAGCGAGCAAAAATGCAAGACGAAGCGCGTCCCATTCGGTGAGCGACGTGGAGAGGGTCCAGCGTGACGGGGGTTCAATGCGAACGTGACAAGAGTGATGTACACCGTCCGTTCCTTATGAACTTGCATACTTCGAGTACTCCTTTTTTTAACACAATACAGACGCAAGTGCTCATACATGCGCACATGCACTCACCCTTATGAACGCACATACACACACCCTGCCCCTGTGATCACCTTCAAGAGACTGAGTCGTCATACCTCTATCTCTACTCTCGATGATGATGGTGTGCCTGCCATCTTGCAATATAGACCGCCCGATCTATATCCGATGGATAGAAAGCAAACTATGGCAATTGTGCAAAAGAATACCCGCACCTCTATCGTTCATCCTTATTTCCCACAACTTCATTGTTGAGTAATTAAAAAGGAAGCCTCTAGAACAATCTGGCATGGTGGCTGTTGTCGGCGTCGTCCATCCCCATGCCTCCGCTAAGTCCGACCACCAATCACCACCGCGCCCCACTCCTCCTCACCTTATCTCTCATCTTTCACAAGATATCATTTTTCGATGAAATTCTCGAGATACCATTTTTCGATGAAATTCTCGAGATATCATAAAAAATGCATCCTGATGTTCTGTGCAATGCACGGGCATCTTGCTAGTCATCTTAAGATTTATGAAACCACTGCCTCGTCGTGGAGAGGAACAGTGGGGAGGTCCTGACGTCTGCCATGTGAAACTCCGAAACTTTGCTCCAATCCATCCCACCCCACAACTCTCGAGGCTCCAGCCGTCCGGCTTTGCAAACTCCGCACTGTCAAAACCGATTGACCGGTCGTCACCGGAACCACTGTTCACACTAGAACCTTCGTTGCTCGGCCCACGCCTGCTACTTGCCGGCCAGTCACCACTGCCCCAAAACCACACCTCCTCTCCAGCCCATTCCCCCACCTTTCGATCCCCTAGCCCGCATCAATTGTCCCCTAGTTCGCCGGAAAGCCATGGCGTGCCGCAAGATCATGTACTACAAGATGCTGACGCCGGAGCGCCGCGCAGAAATCGTGGCGGTGGCCGGCGCCACAGACCTCCGTTCCAAAGCTCGCTTTGTGGTGGGCCAATCCCCGAGTTCTCGAGAGCTAAGCTCCGAGGAGGAAGAAGCTGATCCAATGTTCATGGCAGAGGTCACGGCGCAGAAGGCCCCCGATGTGTATGATAAGATGGACGTCGACTTCGTGTCAGCGTCCGGGTCCCCCATGGTGTAGGCGGACCAGCGGTTCAACCCGGCGATCCCAAAGGAGGACTGGGAGGAGGAGGCTCAACTCGAGGCAGAGCACGCGGATGCCGCTGCCATCGAGGCCCTCCCGCAGGCGGAACCGGATGTCGTGGATGTGAACCAGGCGGCGGCGGCTCAACTTGACGTGGAGCGCGTGGATGCCGCTGCCATTGAGGCCCTCCTGCAGGCGGAACCGGACGTCCTGGGCTTGAACCAGGCGGCGCAGGCTCAACTTGACGTGGAGCGTGCGGATGCCGCTGCCATCGAGGCCCTCCTGCAGGCGAAACCGGACGTCCTGGACTTGAACCGGGCGGTGCTCGCGTCTGTGCAGAGCTCCCACACGCTCCGGGAGAACGAGTAGCTGGAGGCCGAGGGCAACCACGGTACGGAGACACACGTCGGCAGCTACGGCTGGTTCGCACCGTCAGCAAAAGACGACGAGCCCGTCTCATTCCGCGAGCAGTGGTAGTTTTCTTTATGCTGTTGTTTTTATGGATCTTTTGCTGTGTAAAAACATATATTTATGCAAGTCACCTGCCTTTCATCATTTGGGTCAGTCGACCATTTCAGGCGGTTGGATGAATATCCTACCTCTCCTAACCCATCTTCTTCCTCACCTCTTCTTCTTCCCCAACAGACCACCGCACGGGACGTACGATCTTCCCCTACATGCGGTTGGATAAACATATTGTATGAACAAAAATTATGTGTCACGATAGGATGGCTGAGTTTGGTTTGATCACATGCGATAACTGCTACTTCTTGAGATTGTGTTGGTTTTTCCCTTGAAGAGGAAAGAGTGATGCAGCAAAGTAGAGTAAGTATTTCCTCAGTTTTGAGAACCAAGGTATCAATCCAGTAGGAGACAATGCTCAAGTCACCGAATACCTGCACAAACAAACACCAACTTGCACCCAACATGATAAAGGGGTTGTCAATCCCTTCACGGTTATTTACAAAGTGAGATCTGATAGAGATGGATAAACGTTAAAGTAATATTTTTGGTATTTTTGGTTTATGCAACAGAAAGTAAAGAAAGTAAATAGGAAACAAAAACAGTAGATCAGAAATTTATATGATGGAAAATAGAAGATTATATGATGGGAAATAGACTTGGGGGCCATAGGTTTCACTAGAGGCTTCTCTCAAAATAAAAAATATTACGGTGGGTGAACAAATTAATTCCGAGCAATTGATAGAAAAGCACAAAGTTACGACGATATCTAAGGCAATGATCATGAATATAGGCATCACGCCCGTATCAAGTAGACCGACTCCTGCCTGCATCTACTACTATTACTCCACACATCGACCGACTCCTGCCTGCATCTAGAGTATTAAGTTCATAGAATAGAGTAACACATTAAGTAAGATGACATGATGTAGCGGGATAAACTCAAGCAATATGATGAAAACCCCATCTTATTATCTTCGATTGCAACAATACAATACGTGTCGGTTCCCCTTCTATCACTAGGATCAAGCACCACAATATTGAACCCAAAGCTAAGCACTTTTCCTATTGCAAGAAAAACCAATCTAGTTGGCCAAACCAAATTGATAGTTCGAAGAGACTTGCAAAGATATCAAATCATGCATATAAGAATTCAGAGGAGATTCAAATAATACTCATAGATAAGCTGATCATAAATCCACAATTCATCGGATCTCGGCAAACACACTGCAAAAGAGTATTACATCGAATAGATCTCCAAGAACATCGAGGAGAACGTGGTATTGAGAATAAAAGGGAGAGAAGAAGCCATCTAGCTACTAGCTATGGACCCGTAGGTCTGTGGTAAACTACTCATGCTTCATCGGAGAGGCAATGGTGTTGATGTAGAAGCCCTCCGTGATCGAATCCCCCTCCGGCAGGACGCCAAAAAAGGCCCCCAGTTGGGTCTCACGGGTACAGAAGGTTGAGGCGGTGGAAAAGTATTTTCGTGGCTCTGTTGGTTGGTTTGGGAATATTTGAGAATATATGCAGGAGCAATAGGTCGGTGGAGTCACGAGGGGCCCATAAGGGTGGGGGGCGCGCCCTACCCCCTGGGCACGCCCTCCGTCCTTGTGGCCGCCTCGTGGCTTCGCTGACTTGCACTCCAAGTCCTCTGGATGTCTTCTGGTCCAAGAAAAATCATCACGAAAGTTTTATTCCATTTGGACTCTGTTTGATATTCCTTCTATGCGAAACTATAAAACAAGAAAAAAAAGAAACTGGCACTGGGCTCTATGTTAATAGGTTAGTCCCAAAAATAATATAAAATAGTATAATAATGCATATAAAACATCCAAAGTAGATAATATAATAGCATTGAACAATCAAAAATTATAGATACATTGGAGATGTATCAAGCATCACCAAGCTTAATTCCTGCTCGTTCTCGAGTAGGTAAATCATAAAAACAGAATTTTTGATGTGGAATGCTACCTAACATTTATCCATGTGATTTCTCTATTGTGGCATGAATGTTTAGATCCGTATTATTCAAAACAAAAGTTTAATATTGACATAAAAACAATAATACTTCAAGCACACTAACAAGGCAATTATGTCTTCTCAAAATTATGAACGGTGGCTTTGCCACAAATATGATGTCAACTACATGATCATGCATAGCAATATGACAATGATGGAGCGTGTCATGATAAACGGAACGGTGGAAAGTTGCATGGATATATCTCGAGATGTCTATGGAAATGCCATAATAGGTAGGTAAGGTGGATATTTTAAAAAAGGTATATGGTGGGTTTATGGTACCGACGAAAGTTGCGCGGCACAAGAGAGGCTAGCAAAGGTGGAATGGTGAGAGTGCGTTTAATCCATGGAATCAACATTAGTTATAAAGAACTCATATACTTGTTGAAAAATTCTATTAGTTATCAAAATGAAGTACTATGCGCATGCTCCTAGGGGGATATATTGGTAGGAAAAGACCATTGCTCGTCCCCGACTGCCACTCATAAGGAAGACAATCAATAAATAAATCATGCTCCGACTTCATCACGTAACGGTTTACCATACGTGCATGCTACGGGAATCACAAACTTTAACACAAGTATTTCTCAAATTCACAATTACATACTAGCATGACTCTAATATCACTATCTTCATATCCCAAAACAATCATAAGGAATCAAACTTCTCATAGTATTCAATGCAATTTATATGAAAGGTTTATCGTTGCAGTTCTGGAATACCTGAGTTTAGTTTCGCCGGCATCAAAAATCTCTTTTATGCAGTTGTTGGTGAGATAACCTCGACACCACCCAGTACTGGGGCGGGAGTTCGGGAGTATTGCCATAACTTGTATAACGGATGCTTTTCAAAGGTTGAGGTAAACGATTTCCGAAGGTTTCTTGGTTATGTGTTGAAGGATGGATACAACTGGATGTAGGATTTGTTAGTTTTGGGTGAGATATTATGCTTCCCCTGTATCCCCAACACCTAATTGCATAACCAGAAAATTTCGGGAGTTTATAAGTGGGAATTCAAGTAGCTCTTAGGATATCTTTCCGACAGAGGTATGATATGAAATTGGGGTTCGACGTCTAGTGGTCTGCCTATCCATGGTTGGTTTTATAGTGGTCTCGTTGTGTCTTAAAGAGTCATTGGCTTTGCCGACTCGGGGACGCTTCGTATGTCATGTGCACTGCCTTGTACATGATGGTGATGTACGATCGAGCCCGTGTAGGCCCCACCACGAAAACTTCGGATGAAATCTCTATCATATGTTTGTTCCGGCTTATTTTGCAAGCCAATCCTTTGTTTTGTTTTGAGTTGTGGTATTCGAGTTGCTTCAATGTCAAGTGTTGATTCCATACCTTCCCTAATGGTGTTCTCATACTCCAATGCGAATACCAATCCTTCACGATAATCGAGATTTTCATGTCAATCCTTTTAACCGGTGAGTTTCTCTTCAAGTGGATCCGAACATTTCAACATCCGCAAGATCCAATCCCAGTTTTCTAAAAGATGTTCGTTTCATCCATCCCAAGTTGTCTTTGTTGTCCCACCCTCCCACCCTTGTTTTCTTCAAGGACTCAGATGTATTAATCGAGTATCCATCTTATGGATGTGAAGACTTTTCATTCTTGTCTTTCAATGTTCTTACCCGGTGGTTCTCATGAAGATGTTCTACCAGTTCATCATTCTTTGTTCTCATTTTCTTCTCCGGTGGATTCAAGTCAAGCTTTGTTGATCATATCCTTTCCTCGTTTCAATGCCTTCTCATGTCGGTGCACCTCTTAATCATCCATTTCTCGCTATTCAATTGTTCCGGAGTGCTGAAGATATCTCAAAAGATTTGTGTCTCCATTATCAATCCGTCCAAGATATCTCGAGGTTGTTATCTCATTCAAGCAGTTTAATTCAACTGGTGCTATCGCCTTTTCAAGTAATTGTTCTACGGTGTTTTCTTTTGAGTGGGCCCTAACCCACAGGTCTTTTCCCAGGATCTTACCTGTCTCTTCTTATTTTCCCGGAGCTATCCTCAAATTTCTTTTTGAAGTTTGACGTAAGAATGAATTTTCATCAGTCAGATGTGTTTCTCAAAGATCTCTCAATTTCTTTTCATCGTGGGTTCAACCTTTCTAATATTCATCCCGGAGTATCTCAACAACTCATGTTGATGTTTCGCATCGTCATTCTCAACATTTGAAGACCGAAGAAGAGTTTTCCTCCAAATCTTATCCGTTCTTCCAAAGATTCGTGATTCTAGCTTGTTGCCATCCTCTCATAATTATTTTCGATTGTGGGAATTCTTTTCACCCATCCTATGCAATTCAGGAGTCTTTTAAGTTTGATTTTCCGGAGGCCATCTTTTCAAATATTATTCATTGCAGCTCTTAGTTCTTTTTCTCCAATCTTACCGGTGCATCGTTCAACTGATCTCTAATCAGTCGTGATCCCTTCGTTCTCATGTATCTAGATTGTCTCAAGTATCTTCGTTCATTTCATAATTCTTACCCGGTGATTCATCCCTTTATTCCGTTCATTTCAAATTCTTACGGTGGTTCGTTCAAGAGTTCTTCTCCTTCGTTATCATACAAATTCATTCATTCTTTCATCCTACCGGTGGATCATCGAAGACCTTCTCAAGTTGGCGCTATATCTATCTTAATCTTTTCTATGAGAATAAGTAATATGTCAAGTCCGTTGATTGTCATCAATTTAATTGGTGAAGGATAAACATAATGTAATTCTTATTCTTGTTGCACCGAGTTTATTCAATTTCTGCTTTCCGGAGTGGTTCATCATATCACATTCTCGGTTCGAGATGCTTTATGTTTCCTTCCAGAGTTCCAAGTTTCCACTCTATCTCGTCGAAAAGCTTCATCTAATCATTACAAGGTTTCACCTTGTGTTTTCAACTTCTCTTTCTTTTCATTATTCTTTTGTACCGGAGTTCTTCATGGAGATTCTACATGGTGGTTCATCAAGGATTTAAATTCTTTCTCGAAGTGTTCATCAACATTCTTTTCTTAGGAGCTCAAGTTTTCTTCATCTTGCTATCGGAGTGCAATACTTTCACGCATATCTTTTGAAGTGGTGTTATGTCACTCTTGACAATTTGAGTTTGTGTTTCATGATTCCCATGTCATCAAGAATGAGATATTTTAAATCCATCTACCTCTTCGTTGGAGTTATCTTGTGTCATGTTTCACCTAAAGCCTTCCGTAAGGATTGTTGCTACTTATGGTGCTCATAAATGACCCAAGTTCTTCTTTTCTCCTCCCGGTGGTATAAGTTTCTCGTTTCCTTGTTGATATCAATTCAAATCCATTGTTTTCCGTTAGTGGCAGAATTTCCACCTCATAGTTTTGAGATGTTATCCATAAGCCCACTACAAGCTTACTCTTTTTCATTGTTGGTTTTCTAACAACTCCGTTCGACCCTTCTCCTAAGGATGCCTTTTAAAGCTCAATTGTGGCAGAAGTTGGCATTTTCTTCTCCATTTATCTTCTATTCTTTCGTTCCGGAGGCATTGTGTTGTTGCTCTTTCCATCCATCTTCTTGTTTTGTCAAGATCATGTTCTTTCCTTGATTATTCGTTTAACCGGAGTGTCGTGCCCTCTTATCAAATTCTTCCCATTCTGTCAAGTTTTGCCCCCCTTCTCAGACGGAGTGCTGCCCAAATTATATCATCTTAATTTCTTCTCTATCTTGGTCTAACCGGAGTGCTGTCCGAATTTGTTCTTCTTCGTTCCTCTTTCCGAACGGAGTGTCTCACCTTGTTCATCTTCTTTGTATTCTTTTCTCGAAGTGGCTTAACCTTTTCAAGGTTCTTTGGTTTCACTCGTTTGTCAAAGAAGCAACTTAGTTTTACCTCTCATCTTCCTCTTCCTTTTCCCTCCGGTGTCATTCTAGATCTCGGGACGAGATCCTCTCGTAGTGGTGGAGTGTTGTGACGCCCCGAGACCGATGTGCCAGGTGTCTTCCTGTTATTCGCTGTTGTTGCCATGTCATTTGCTTGCGTGTTGCATCTTATCATGTCATCATGTGCATTGCATCATCATGTTTTAAAAATGTTTTAAAACTTGCATTCGTCCGGGTTCTCCGAGTTCTCTCTGTTGTCCGTTCTGAGCCCAACCAGACTTGCACGCGCCCGCGGCATGTCCGAAATAGTATTTTATAAGTGGCCGGAAAATGTTCTCGGAATGGGATGAGAGTTGACGTGTGGTCTTATTATAGTGTAGATAGACCGCCTGTCAAGTTTCATCGCATTCGGAGATCGTTTGATGCCCCAACGGATAACTATAGCGGCAGTATAGCCGGTCTAACGTCGGACGTTTTCGGTCTCCGGAAACCGTGTCGGGCTGCATATCTCCCCTCTTCTCTCAGACCAACCCGCTCTTCACAATCCGTCAGACCCAACCTAGGCTCTCTTGTCAGTCTGCGGACCTCCTCGCACACGCGTCCGAAAGTTGTCCTGGACCCGACCGGGACAGTCGTCACCGTTGGATACGGATCATCCCCAAACATCTACAAAACATCTCCGTTTTGGTAATTGGACTTCCTAACATATTTTTTCTCGACCGTATGATTTCGATCGGAGGAACTCGTTAGCTCCTAACCTATTTTCCCCTACCTATATATGAGCCTAACCCTAATCATAGGATGTCCCATCCATCCATTCCGCCCGCCGCCGCCAGCCCACCTGGTCTCCTCCTCGGCTTCCTCACCGAGCCAACCACCATCCATCTCGATCCACCCCCTCCAACCAGAGCCTCCGACCACCTTCCATGCTTTCCGCGCCACCAAAAAGATCACCAGCAGCAGCAACCACCAGGCCATCCCCGTCGCCCTACCCCTTCTTCCCGTTTCCTTCTCCTCCTCTCTCTCACTCCCCGTTGTCTCGCTGGAGCAAGCACCCGAAGCAAGCCAGGCACTTCTTCCCCGCGCCTCTGAGCCCGTTCGGCGCCGCACCTGAGCTCCTCCCGCTCGATCCAGGGCGTCCCCCGCACTGTCGGACCCCTTCTCCGCCCGCCTCTTCGCCAGTGAGCCTCACCACCATCGTCGGTCGAAGCCCCAAAAAAACTCGTCACCCGCCGGCCTCCCTGCTTCTGCTGCTTCCGGCATCGCTCTCTACTGCGACGAGCACCGCCATGCCAAGTCGAACTCTGCCTCGCGCCGGCGTTGACCCAGCCGAGCGCCTCCTCCTCGCACATGCCCGACCACGCCACCGGAGCCCCGCAGAGGAAGTGCTCCGCCGCCCGCTGCAGGTAGCTGCGTAGCTCCCCGGTCCCATTGCCTTCTTCACGGGAGCGCGCCCGCTTCCTCCGGCCACCAGAGTCCCGAGGAGTTTTACGCCGGCCATCCTCGTCCTCCGTGCCCACAGCAGCTCAAGGGGAGGATCCCCTCGATCCCGTGCTCTTCGTTGACCACAGCTCCGGATCAGCTAGACCCACCTTTCCTGCACCTCCAACGCCCGGATTCGCGCCGCTCCGCCGCCCCTTCTCCGGCCCCTGCCCGCCGGAGCCGCATCTGCCCGTGCCCCGCGTCGCGCCTCTGCTTCGTTCGAGCGGAGACGAAGTGAGCGTCTCGCCCGCGTCTCACCTTTGTTGACCGCATCCTCGACCGCGCCTCTGCCAGCTGCGTGGGCTGCAGCCACGCAAGATCGATCTTGGCCCAGCCGCACCTCTTCCGCCCACCGACCGGGCCGAGGCACAGATCTACCAGCTCCCTGGAGCCCTATGTGAGCAGCCCGTTCCACCATATTTCAGCCCAGAGTCTATTTTTTTTAGGCTCTGCGATTTTAGTTATTATTCCAGATAGGCCCGTTTTACAGAAAACCCCTCATAGTTCTTGCATATAATAACTCCCAATTGGTGCATCGGATTAAACTGAATTATATATGAAAAATGCTTAGAATTATGTGTATGTTAATTATATGCCACTTTCATCCATGTTTAAAATGTCTAAAATGATGTTTGTTTAAATTTGCTCCTATGCCATGTTAAAATGATTTATTTCATAATTAATTAACCGTAGCTCCAAACCTAACAAACTTTATATGTAAATGGGGTGGAAAAATGCCTAGTTTAACATGGGGGTTTTATTTTGCATGTTTAATAACTCTAAAATTGTGTTTAGGGCAGAACAGTACCAAATCTAATATATGCACATGAGGAGTTTCCGGATTTGTTGTTCGTTGCTTCCGGCCTCATTTAACCTTCACTGGATAGGTAGTTTTACTTTGCTTCACCCCCTTGCCATGTTTAACAACATTTAATATTGTTGGGTACATAAACGAGATCGAACTAAATAACTTGTCGTGGTGTTTCGTCAATATGCAACTCGTTGCATATTGAGCTCCACTTAATTTGTAGGGTTGCTTGTGCACTTTGCCATGCCATGCTTCATTAAACCGGACATGCATCATACTTGATTGTGCATCATGCCATGTTCATGTCGTGGTTGTTTACTATGTTGTTTGTTTCTTTCCGGTGTACTTCTTCTCGGTAATCTGGTAACGTTGCGTCTGTGAGGATACGTTGGCTACGTCCGTTTGTCTTCTTCATGGACACGTTCTTCTTCCTTGCGGGATCTCAGGCAAGATGACCATACCCTCGAAATCACTTCTATCTTTGCTTGCTAGTTGCTCGCTCTTTTGCTATGCCTATGCTGCGATGCCTACCATTTGCTTATCATGCCTCCCATATTGCTAAGCCAAGCCTCTAGCCCACCTTGTCCTAGCAAACTGTTGATTGGCTATGTTACCGCTTTTCTCAGCCCCTCTTATAGCATTGTTAGTTGCAGGTGAAGATTGGAGTTTGTTCCTTGTTGGAACATGGATATTTTGTTGGGATAATACAATATCTCTTACTTAATTAATGCATCTATATACTTGGTAAAGGGTGGAAGGCTCGTCCTTATGCCTGGTGTTTTGTTCCACTCTTGCCGCCCTAGTTTCCGTCATATCGGTGTTATGTTCCCGGATTTTGTGTTCCTTACACGGTTGGGTTATAATGGGAACCCCTTGACAGTTCGCCTTGAATAAAACTCCTCCCGCAAGGCCCAACATTGGTTTTACCATTTGCCACCTAGCCTTTTCTTTTCCCTTGGGAGTCGCGCTCCCGAGGGTCATCATTATTTTAACCCCCTCGGGCCAGTACTCCTCTGAGTGTTGGTCCAACCTGTCAGCTGCCGGTGGCCACCAGGGGCAACTCTGGGCTGGTCTACCGGAACCTTGGACAATCCGGTGTGCCCTGAGAACGAGATGTGTGCAGCTCCTATCGGGATTTGTCGGCACATTCGGGTGGCTTTGCGGGTCTTGTTTTACCATTGTCGAGGATGTCTTGTAACCGGGATGTTGAGTCTGATCGGAATGTCTTGGGAGAAGGAATATCCTTCATTGACCGTGAGAGCTTGTGATGGGCTAAGTTGGGACACCCCTGCAGGGATTTGAACTTTCGAAAGTCGTGCCCACGGTTATGGGCAGATGGGAATTTGTTAATGTCCAGTTGTAGAAAACCTGAAGTTGATCTTAATTAAAAATACATCAACCGCGTGTGTAACCGTGATGGTCTCTTCTCGGCGGAGTCCGGGAAGTGAACACGGTGTTGGAGTTATGCTTGACGTAGGTTGTTCTAGGATCACTTCTTGATCATAGTTGTTCGACCGTTCTTTGCCTTCTCTTCTCGCTCCATTTTGCGTATGTTAGCCACCATATATGCTAGTCGCTTGCTGCAGCTCCACCTCATACCTTTTACCCTACCTATAAGCTTAAATAGTCTTGATCATGAGGGTGTCAGATTGCTGAGTCCCCGTGACTCACAGTTACTTCCAAAACCAGTTTGCAGGTGTCGATGTTTACCGAGCAGGTGACGCTACCAAGCTCAAGGAGGAGCTCGATGAAGATCTTGTCCTTTGTGTTGTTTTTCGTTCTAGTTGATCAGTAGTGGAGCCCTGTTGGGACGATCGGGGATCTGTGTAGCTTTTGGGGTAGTCTTCTTTTATTTTGGTTCCGTAGTCGGACCTTGATTGTACCTGGATGATGTAATGCTTTATTCATGTAATTGTGTGAAGTGGCGATTGTAAGCCAACTATGTATCTCTTTCCCTAATGTATTACATGGGTTGTGTGAAGATTACCTCACTTGCGACATTTCTTTCAATGCGGTTATGCCTCTAAGTCATGCTTCGACACGTGGGAGATATAGCCGCATCGAGGGCGTTACATCCTGTCTTTGCTACTACTATTGTTACCTTTACCTGCAATTCTAAATGCTTAGTATAGTATGCTAGTTTATCATCAGTGGCCCTACACGTTTGCGTCTAGAGTTGTGTTGTGATATCTTCCCGTGAGTCCCTGATCTTAATCGTACACGTTTGCATGCATGATCAGTGTACGGTCAAATCGGGGGCGTCACAAGTTGGTATGAGAGCCGACTGCCTGTAGGAATCCCCTTTCCACACTCCTTGGCCGAAGTCGAGTCTAGTCACCGCAAAACTTTTACTAACTCTAACTCTAGGTTCTTGTAACCACTTCCTCCCAGAGAGCCCCTTATTACAGATGATCACCTGCTACACCGGAAGATTTCGAAGATGCCATTTTATGTTTTCCCGAGATGCTTGTGCCAACCGCCTTTGCAAAATCCCTACCACTGTTATATCCTTATGGATGACTGCATACACTTGCCATGCTTACATTCAATCCCATTGATCTTGTTATTACAAGATGCCTCGAACTGCTCTTTGTTGTTCCAAGAATCCTTTAAACTTACCGCCTTTGTAACACCCACGATGCGACTATATCTCCCACGTGTCGGAGCACGACTTAGAGGCATAACCGCATTGTAGGCAATGTCACAAGAGGGGTAATCTTTACACATCCCATGTACTGAATAAGAAAGAGGTACAGAGTTGGCTTACAATCGCCACTTCACACAATACATAAATATAGCATTACATCAACCAGATACAATCAAGGACCGACTACAGAACCAAAATAAAACAAGACTACCCCTAATGCAAAAGATCCCTGATCACCCCGACTGGGCTCCACTACTGATCGAAAGGAAACGAAAACAATCCAACGAGCACGATCTTCATCGAGCTCCCACTTGAGCTCGGCTGCGTCATCTGCACTGGTAACAGCGGCACATGCAACTGGTTTTGGAAGTAAACTGTGAGTCACGGGGACTCAGCAATCTCACGCCCTCGCGATCAAGACTATTTAAGCTTATGGGTAGGTAAAAGGTATGTGAGGTGGAGCTGCAACAAGCACTAGCATATATGGTGGCTAACTTACGCAAATGAGAGCGAGAAGAGGAGGCAAAGCACGGTCGTAAACTAGAAGTGATCAAGAAGTGATCCTGAAACTACTTACGTTCAAGCATAACTCCAACACCGTGTTCACGTCCCGGACCCCGCCGAGAAGAGACCATCACGGCTACACACGCGGTTGATGCATTTTAATTAAGTTAAGTGTCAAGTTTTGTACAACCGGACATTAACAAATTCCCATCTGCCCATAACCGCAGGCATGACTTTCGAAAGTTCAAAACCCTGTAGGGGTGTCCCAACCTAGCCCATCACAAGCTCTCACGGTCAACGAAGGATATTCCTTCTCCCAGGACGACCCGATCAGACTCGGAATCCCGGTTACAAGACATTTCGGCAATGGTAAAATAAGACCAGCAAAGCCACCCGAATGTGCCGACAAATCCCGATAGGAGCTGCACATATCTCGTTCTCAGGGCACACTGGATTGTCCAAACTTCCGGTAGGCCAGCACAGAGTTGCCCCCGGTGGCCACCGGCGGCTGACAAGTTGGACCAACACTCAGAGGAGCACTGGCCCGGGGGTTTAAAATAAAGATGACCCTTGAGTCTGCAGAACCCAAGGGAAAAATGCTTAGGTGGCGAATGGTAAAACCAAGGTTGGGCCTTGCTGGAGGAGTTTTATTCAAGGCGAACTGTCAAGGGGTTCCCATTATAACCCAACCGCGTAAGGAACGCAAAATCAAGGAACATAACACCGGTATGGCGGAAACTAGGGCGGCAAGAGTGGAACAAAACACCAGGCATAAGGCCGAGCCTTCCACCCTTTACCAAGTATATAGATGCATTAATTAAATAAGAGATATTGTGATATCCCAACAATAACCATGTTCCAACAAGGAACAAACTCCAATCTTCACCTGCAACTAGCAACACTATAAGAGGGGCTGAGCAAAGCGGTAACATAGCCAAACAACGGTTTGCTAGGACAAGGTGGGTTAGAGGTTTGACATGGCAATACGGGAGGCATGGTAAAACATGTGGTAGGTATCGTAGCATAGGCATAGTAATAGAGCGAGCAACTAGCAAGCAAAGATAGAAGTGATTTCAAGGGTATGGTCATCTTGCCTGAGATCCCGCAAGGAAGAAGAACGAGTCCATGAAGAAGACAAACAGACGTAGTCGAACGGATCCTCACAAACGCGACGGTATTGGAACTAACCCGAAGAAGCAACACCGGAAAGAAGCAAACAACATAGTAAACAACCACCACCTAAGCATGGCATGATGCACAACCAAGTATGATGCATGTCCGGTTTAATGATACATGGCATGGCAAAATGCACAAACAATCCTACAAATTAAGTGGAGCTCAATATGCAACTCCATTGCATATTGACGGAACACCACATCAATTATTTAGTTCACTCTCGGTTAGGTACTCAATAATATTAAATGTTCGTTAGCATGGCAAGAGGTGAAGCATAACAAAACTATACCATCTAAACAATTTAAATGGGGCCGGATATAACAAATAATGAATCCGGTAAATCCCCATATGCCTTAGTAATCTATTGCAACAACAATCTAAACATTTTAATTGTTGTTATCATGATGCGGATGACATGAACAAGTTTATGCAATTTATTAAAAGTTGACAAGAGCATTATGAAGCATTTGTCACCGTGGTGGAAAGGAAAGGGGTGCCACAGCAACGATAACGAAAATGGTGCCACGGCAACATCCCGATTCCAGTAACTCGATTGAGATACCGGTGCAAAGGAGAAGTGTGCGGATGCATGCAAAAGATGGTGGGGCGCTCTCGGATACCGGGTGTCCCATGATTCGATGGCATGGAAGCGAGAGACACTATAGACATGGTGCAGAGAAAGGGTGCAACTCATACATCACGCAACATTCGTCCACAGCGGTCGTCTCGATGTTATACCTTTGAAGCGTGCGTTTTCGGGGCGGAACGGGTTTGACGGGATGTAGTTGTTCTCGCGACGGTAGTCGTTCACGTTCATAGTGGAAGTAATCGTTCACGTTCATAGTGGAAGTAGCGGTTCACGCGACGGTAGTCGAACTTGATGGAACCAATGTCCTCGAGGTTAGTCGTGGTACTCGTCGCGTTCCGAAACCGAAGTGGTACTTGGCAATATCTGGGAGGCTCTTGACGTTTCGGTGCGGTGTAGTGGTACATGCCAACGGTCATCGTGGTACTTTGTTCTGGTCCTGTAGTCAGACTAGGCATCGGTGGACCTTCGAGGGACTTGTGTATACGAAGGGGTACTTGGCGATCGACGGACGTCGTGGTACTTGATGGTTCGGGTCTTGGTATATCCAAAATGGTCATCGATGATGGAACTTGGCGAATCCCAGGGACGCTCAGGTCTGTGCGGGACTTGGTCTTGCTGTCCAGTACAGAGAGTTGCAGGTCTTGGCGTCCATGCGACCGACAGCGGGCCACGCGAGGAAGAGGCCAAGAGGGTAAACTTAGGCAGCGTTGTGCGGGAGGTAGCGTCATGCGGACGGAGTAGCTCCGGCGATGGCAAGGCAGCAGCGGGATGCGGCAGGAGGAGGAGAAGAAGATGGCGCGACGCTCGTCGGTGACGAGGAGGAAGCAGGGGCGTAGGCGCGACGCTCCAGTTGAGGGACTTGGCACGAAGGGGCGCGAGGTGGAGGAGGAGCTGCAGGGGAGCGGCCGGAGATGCGGGGACTCGGCGCAGCGGCGGCTTGCCGAGGCGGATGAAGGAGGAAGTAGACGGAGGTCCACGGCGGCGCTAGTCGTCGGCCTCAGACCGCGTGACCCGTGGGCAGGCAGCGAGGGCGAGGGAGACAACACCAGGCTCGGGGAAGGGCCGTCACGGGCGGCGGTAGTGGCATGGGACGCGCGGCAGCGAGGGTTCATGGCCATGGGGATTGGGACCCCCCCTTGGTCGCGCTGAGAAGGAGAGGGAGGAAGCGAGAGGAAGAGGGCAGGCGGCGCTACAGGAGAGATGGGATCGAGGGAAGGGAGGCTGCGGCGCTGGAGGGAAGAGATCGAGCGGGGAGATCGACAGGAGGCCTCCCCTGGCGCTAGGGTTAGAGGGAAGGATGGGCCTGGGGTGACTGGGCCTTAGAGGCCAGCCCAGTTGCTGTTTCTTGCTGGAGACCCCAAACGGGCTGGTTGGGCTCTCCCTCTCTCTCCCTAAATCTTCTCCTTTGTTAATTTTTTTGTTTATATAAATAAACAATCAACAAAGGGGAAAATCCAGGGGTTTTTGGTTAGGTATAAGAGATATATAAATATATATCTGGAACACTGGATTTATGTAGGGTTTGAAATAATTGCTCTGGCATTTTTAGAAGGTAGAAAAATAATTAGAGTTTGAATTATTCTCAAACTTCAATAGTTTTTGAACCTAACCAAAACAACTTCGAAAGGGATGAAATCTGACAGAGAGGGTGTAGGAAAGAGGCAAGATTTATAGGGAAATGATGAACATTAAAGGAGGAGGAAAGAAAGTCACTTGCAAAGACATGAAAAAAAGAAGGAAGTGAGAGGTGATGATGCATGTGTGTGACTTGCGAGACAGATGACAAGGAAATATATGAAATTGAGTCGGATAAAAGAAAAGTTGAAGAGTAGTGCAATTGTGTGATGGGTGATTCCAAGTTAATGGAATATTTATAATAGCTCCCTAAATATTAGGAGGATAATGTTATAAAGAGAAGTCACTCTTCCCTCGATTTAAATGGATCGAAGATCCACACAAATTATTTAGTTGAGATGCCAAAGACTTATGACATGATGACATGATGCAATGCACATGATGCAATGAACCAAAACGAATCACCCGACAACACTCGGAAACATGGAAGGCATCTGAAACTCCGGTCTTGGGGCGTTACAACACTCCACCACTACGAAAGGATCTCATCCCGAGATCTAGAATGGCACCATATGGAAAAGGAAGAGGAAGAGGAGAGGTGAAACTAAGTCGCTTCTTTGACAAACGAGTGAAACCAAAGAACCTTGAAAAGGTTACACAAATTGAAAGAAATAAAGCAACGGCGATGAACGAAGTTGAAAACACTCCGTTAAGAAAGAGGAAAAGAAAGAACCGATTCGGGTAGCACTCCGGTTGAAAAGAGATGAAAGACTTGATAAAATGAAAGAGCTTGAGCAAAGGGCACAATACTCCGGTTAAATGGGTAAGCACTAAAAGAACACCACCCGAGATGATGAGAGAAAAGAGAAACATCACAACGCCTCCGGAAGAAATGAGAGGAAGGAATGGAATGAATGGAGTAGAAACCAATATCTTCTACCTCAAATGATCTTGAAAATCATCTTTAGGGGGAAAGTTTGAGCGGAGTTGTTGGAAAACCAACAACGAAAAGAGTAAGCTTGTAGTGGACTTATGGAGAACATCTCAAAGCTGAGGTGAAATTCTGCCACTAACAGAAACAATAGATTGGATTGATATGAACAAGGAGACGAGAAACTATTTCACCGGGAGGATAAATGAAGAACTTGGGTCATTTATAAGCACCATAAATAGCAACAATCCTTAGGGAAGGCTTTAGGTGAAATATAACCCAAGATAACTCCAATGACGAGATTGATGGATTTAAAATATCTCATTCTTGATAACTTGTGAATCATGAAACACGAAGGAAAATTATCAACAATGACATAACACCACCTCAAAAGATAAGATAGAACGAATTGTACTTCGGAAAGCAAGATGAAGAATACTTGAAGTATAGCTTGACGGATCATAGCTTCAAGAGATATCTTGAAGAACAATAGAAGAGTGAAAAAGGATCCTCGACGAACCACCATGTAGCCTCCATGACCAACCCCGGTAACAAAAGGATAACAAAAAGAAAGAGAAGTTGAAAACACAAGGTGAAACCTTGTAATGATTTAGATGGATCTTCGGGACGAGATAATGTGGAGAAAAAAACTTGGAACTCCGGAAAAGAGAAGACGAAGCATCTCGAATCGAGAATGTGATATGATGGACAACTCCGGAAACAAGAAATTACATCAGTTGAATGAAACAAAAATAAGAATTACATTATGCTTATCCTTCACCAATTTGGATTGATGACAAGCAACGGATTTGGCATAGTACTTATTCTTCTTGAAAAAGGATTGAGGAGAGATATAGCGTAAACTCAATGGACCACCGGTAGGATTGGAAAGATCGAATGAATTGATATGATAACGAAGGAAGAGAAATCTTGAACGAACCACCATAAGGATTGAAAATGAAAGTAGCAAAGGCACAATTCATCGGGAAGAATTGGAAAATGAATGAATATACTTGCTAGCATTTAGATACATGAGAACGAAGAGATCAAGAACTGATTAGAGGATATTTGAATGATGCACCGGTATGATTTGGGGAACGAGAGCTGAAAGCTAAGAATGAATAATTCTGAGATCATGGGCTCCGGAGAATGAAACTGAAATGACTCCTGAATTGCTCCGGATGGTGGAAAGAATTCTCACAATCAAAAACAATTATGAGAGGATGGCAACAAGCTAGAATCATGAATCTTTGAGAGAACGGACAAGGATTTAAGAGGAACTCTTCTTCGATCTTCAAATGTTGAGAATGATGATGAGAAACACCGCCGTGAATTGTTGAGACACTCCTGGAGAATCAAAGCGAAGAGGTTGAGCCAATGATGAAAATAATTTGAAAACGATATTGGAGAAGGCAATTGACTGATGAAAATTCATTCTTATGTCAAACTTTAGAAGATTTGAGAATAGCTTCAAGAAAATAGAAGAGTCAGGTAAGATCCTGGGAAAAGACATGTGGGTTAGGGCCCACTCAAAAGATACACCTTGAAATGATTACTTGAAAAGAGAGATTGCACCGGTTGAATTAAATGACTTGAATGAGATAACATCCTCGAAAGAGCTAGAACGAATGTAGAGTGGAAACACGAATCTTCGAGATATCTTTAGCACTCCGGAACAAATGAATAGCGAGAGGGGAATGATTATGAGGTGCACCGGTATGGGAAAAAAATATTTGAAACAAGGAAAGGAATGATCAACAAAACTTGAATTGAATCCACCGGAGAAGGAAAAGAACAAAGAATGATGAGCTTGAAGCTCCATTAGAATCTTCATGAGAATCACCGGATAAGAACATTGACGGAAAAGGAATGGAGAGGCTTCGCATCAATAAGATGGATACTTGATTAACAATCCGAGTCCTCGGAGAAAAAGGGTGGGAGGGCGGGAAAACAAAGGCAACTTGGGATGGATGAAACAAACACCGTTGAGAAGACTTTAGAGTTGATCTTGCGGATGTTAAAAAAATGATCGGATCCACTTGAAGAGGAACACGCCGGTTGAAAAAGGATTGACATGACAATCTCGATTATCAAGAAGGATTAGTATTCACATAGGAACATGAGAACACCGCTTAGGAAAGGTATGGAATCAACACTTGACATTGAAGCAACTCGAATACCACAACTCAAACAAAAACAAAGGTTTGGCTTGCAGAATAAGCCGGAACAAACATATGATAGAGATTTCGTTCGAAGTTTTCATGGTGGGGCCCACACGGGCTCGATCGTACAGCACCATCATGTACAAGGCAGTGCACATGACATACGAAGCGTCCCCGAGTCATCATAGCCAAGGACTCTTTAAGACACAACGAGACCACTGTAAAACCAACCGTGGATAGGCGGACCACTAGACATCGAACCCCAATTTCATATCATACATCTGTCAAAAAGATATCCTATGATATACTTGAATTCCCACTTATAAACTCCCAAAACTTTCCGGTTATGCAATCAAGTGTTGGGGATACAGGGGAAGCATAATATCTCACCCAAAACTAACAAATCCTACATCTAGCTGTATCCATCCTTCAACACATCACCAAGAAACCTTCGGAAATTGTTTACCTCAACCTTCGAAAAGCATCCATTATAAGAGTTATGGCAATACTCCCGAACTCCTGCCCCATTACTGGGTGGCGTCGAGGTTATCTCACCAACAACTGCATAAAAGAGATTTTCGATGTCGGCGAAACTCAGGTATTCCAGAACTGCAACGATAAATTGTGACGACAATACCTCAGAGCTCAACTCCCCGGGACACTTCCACAACCCCTAAATGTCAGGAGGCACCAAGAACAATGTTCTCGTCACAAAACCATCGGAACGATTCCAAGATACCCGCGTGATCCTAATTTTTTTAGTGAAATTTCATGAGAGAAGAGTCAAAACTCTACATCAGGAGGCCTCACTAGAGCGACGAAGGGACTGAGAAGTAAAAAGAACCCTACTCTCCGATATATATAATCCTAAAAGACTCAAAACATTTTTCTAGACTCAACAACGCCAGCGATTCGATCAAGCAAGGGGCTCCTAAGTCAGGGAAGGCTCTGATACCAACTTGTAACACCCACGATGCGGCTATATCTCCCACGTGTCGGAGCACGACTTAGAGGCATAACCGCATTGTAGGCAATGTCGCAAGAGGGGTAATCTTTACACATCCCATGTACTGAATAAGAAAGAGGTACAGAGTTGGCTTACAATCGCCACTTCACACAATACATAAATATAGCATTACATCAACCAGAGACAATCAAGGACCGACTACAGAACCAAAATAAAAGAAGACTGCCCCTAATGCAAAAGATCCCTGATCGCCCCGACTGGGCTCCACTACTGATCGAAAGGAAACGAAAACAATCCAACGAGCACGATCTTCATCGAGCTCCCACTTGAGCTCGGCTGCGTCATCTGCACTGGTAACAGCGGCACATGCAACTGGTTTTGGAAGTAAACTGTGAGTCACGGGGACTCAGCAATCTCACGCCCTCGCGATCAAGACTATTTAAGCTTATGGGTAGGTAAAAGGTATGTGAGGTGGAGCTGCAACAAGCACTAGCATATATGGTGGCTAACTTACGCAAATGAGAGCGAGAAGAGGAGGCAAAGCACGGTCGTAAACTAGAAGTGATCAAGAAGTGATCCTGAAACTACTTACGTTCAAGCATAACTCCAACACCGTGTTCACGTCCCGGACCCCGCCGAGAAGAGACCATCACGGCTACACACGCGGTTGTGCATTTTAATTAAGTTAAGTGTCAAGTTTTGTACAACCGGACATTAACAAATTCCCATCTGCCCATAACCGCAGGCATGACTTTCGAAAGTTCAAAACCCTGTAGGGGTGTCCCAACCTAGCCCATCACAAGCTCTCACGGTCAACGAAGGATATTCCTTCTCCCAGGACGACCCGATCAGACTCGGAATCCCAGTTACAAGACATTTCGGCAATGGTAAAATAAGACCAGCAAAGCCACCCGAATGTGCCGACAAATCCCGATAGGAGCTGCACATATCTCGTTCTCAGGGCACACCGGATTGTCCAAACTTCCGGTAGGCCAGCACAGAGTTGCCCCCGGTGGCCACCGGCGGCTGACAAGTTGGACCAACACTCAGAGGAGCACTGGCCCGGGGGTTTAAAATAAAGATGACCCTTGAGTCTGCAGAACCCAAGGGAAAAATGCTTAGGTGGCGAATGGTAAAACCAAGGTTGGGCCTTGCTGGAGGAGTTTTATTCAAGGCGAACTGTCAAGGGGTTCCCGTTATAACCCAACCACATAAGGAACGCAAAATCAAGGAACATAACACCGGTATGACAGAAACTAGGGCGGCAAGAGTGGAACAAAACACCAGGCATAAGGCCGAGCCTTCCACCCTTTACCAAGTATATAGATGCATCAATTAAATAAGAGATATTTTGATATCCCAACAATAACCATGTTCCAACAAGGAACAAACTCCAATCTTCACCTGCAACTAGCAACACTATAAGAGGGGCTGAGCAAAGCGGTAACATAGCCAAACAACGGTTTGCTAGGACAAGGTGGGTTAGAGGTTTGACATGGCAATACGGGAGGCATGGTAAAACATGTGGTAGGTATCGTAGTATAGGCATAGCAATAGAGCGAGCAACTAGCAAGCAAAGATAGAAGTGATTTCGAGGGTATGGTCATCTTGCCTGAGATCCCACAAGGAAGAAGAACGAGTCCATGAAGAAGACAAACAGACGTAGTCGAACGGATCCTCACAAACACGACGCTATCGGAACTAACCCGAAGAAGCAACACCGGAAAGAAGCAAACAACATAGTAAACAACCATCACCTAAGCATGGCATGATGCACAACCAAGTATGACGCATGTCCGGTTTAATGATACATGGCATGGCAAAATGCACAAACAATCCTAAAAATTAAGTGGAGCTCAATATGCAACTCCGTTGCATATTGACGGAACACCACATCAATTATTTAGTTCACTCTCGGTTAGGTACTCAACAATATTAAATGTTGGTTAGCATGGCAAGAGGTGAAGCATAACAAAACTATACCATCTAAACAATTTAAATGGGGCCGGATATACCAAATAATGAATCCGGTAAATCCCCATATGCCTTAGTAATCTATTGCAACAACAATCTAAACATTTTAATTGTTGTTATCATGATGCGGATGACATGAACAAGTTTATGCAATTTATTAAAAGTTGACAAGAGCATTATGAAGCATTTGTCACCGTGGTGGAAAGGAAAGGGGTGCCACGGCAACGATCACGAAAACGGTGCCACGGCAATGTCCCGGATCCGGTAACTCGATTGAGATACCGATGCAAAGGAGAAGTGTGCGGATGCGTGCAAAAGATGGCGGGGCGCTCCCGTATACCGGGTGTCCCATGAGTCGATGGCATGGAAGCGAGAGACACTATAGACATGGTGCAGAGAAAGGGTGCAACTCATACATCACGCAACATTCGTGCACGGCGGCCGTCTCGACGTTATACCTTTGAAGCGTGCGTTTTCGGGGCGGAACGAGTTTGATGGGATGTAGTTGTTCTCGCGACGGTAGTCGTTCACGTTCATAGTGGAAGTAATCATTCACATTCGTAGTGGAAGTAGCGGTTCACGCGACGGTAGTCGAACTTGATGGCACCAATGTCCTCGAGGTTAGTCATGGTACTCGTTGTGTTCCGAAACCGAAGTGGTACTTGGCAATATCCGGGAGGGTCTTGACGTTTCGGTGCGGTGTAGTGGTACATGCCAACGGTCATCGTGGTACTTCGTTCCGGTCCTGTAGTCGGACTAGCATTGGTGGACCTTCGAGGGACTTTCGTATACGAAGGGGTACTTGGCGATCCACGGACGTCGTGGTACTTGATGGTCCGGGTCTTGGTGTATCCAAAACGGTCATCGATGATGGAACTTGGCGAATCCCAGGGACGCTCAGGTCTGTGCGGGACTTGGTCTTGCTGTCCAGTATAGAGAGTTGCGGGTCTTGGCGTCCATGCGACCGACAGCGGGCCATGCGAGGAAGAGGCCAAGAGGGTAAACTTAGGCAGCGTTGTGAGGGAGGTAGCGTCGTGCGGATGGAGCAGCTCCGATGATGGCAAGGCAGCAGCGGGATGCGGCAGGAGGAGAAGACGGCGCGACGCTCGCTAGTGACGAGGAGGAAGCAAGGGCGTAGGCGCGGCGCTCCAGTTGAGGGACTTGGCATGCAGGGGCGCGAGGTGGAGGAGGAGCTGCAGGGGAGCGGCCGGAGATGCGGGGACTCGGCGCAGCGGCGGCTTGCCGAGGCGGATGAAGGAGGAAGTAGACGGACGGCCACGGCGGCGCTAGTCGCCGCCCTCAGGCCGCGTGACCCGTGGGCAGGCAGCGAGGGCGAGGGAGACAACACCAGGCTTGGGGAAGGGACGTCACGGGCGGCGGTAGTGGCATGGGACGCGCGGCGGCGAGGGTTCATGGCCATGGGGATTGGGACCCCCCCTTGGTCGCGCTGAGAAGGAGAGGGAGGAAGCGAGAGGAAGAGGGCAGGCGGCGCTACAGGAGAGATGGGATTGAGGGAAGGGAGGCTGCGGCGCTGGAGGGAAGAGATCGAGCGGGGAGATCGATAGGAGGCCTCCCCTGGCGCTAGGGTTAGAGGGAAGGATGGGCCTGGGGCGACTGGGCCATAGAGGCGAGCCCAGTTGCTGCTTCTTGCTAGAGACCCCAAACGGGCTGATTGGGCTCTCCCTCTCTCTCCCTAAATCTTCTCCTTTGTTAATTTTTTTATTTATATAAATAAACAATCAACAAAGAGGAAAAATCCAGGGGTTTTGGTTAGGTATAAGAGATATATAAATATATATCTGGAACCCTGGATTTATGTAGGGTTTGAAAAAATTGCTCTGGCATTTTTAGAAGGTAGAAAAATAATTAGAGTTTGAATTATTCTCAAACTTCAATAATTTTTGAACCTCACCAAAACAACTTCGAAAGGGATGAAATCTGACAGAGAGGGTGTAGGAAAGAGGCAAGATTTATAGGGAAAAGATGAACATTAAAGTAGGAGGAAATAAAGTCACTTGCAAAGACATGAAAAAAGAAGGAAGTGAGAGGTGATGATGCATGGGTGTGACTTGCGAGAGAGATGGCAAGGAAATATATGAAGTTGAGTCGGATAAAAGAAAAGTTGAAGAGTAGTGCAATTGTGTGATGGGTGATTCCATGTTAATGGAATATTTATAATAGCTCTCTAAATATTAGGAGGATAATGTTATAAAGAGAAGTCACTCTTCCCTCGATTTAAATGGATTGAAGATCCACACAAATTATTTAGTTGAGATGCCAAAGACTTATGACATGATGACATGATGCAATGCACATGATGCAACGAACCAAAACGAATCACCCGACAACACTCGAAAACATGGAAGGCATCTGAAGCTCCGGTCTTGGGGCGTTACAGCCTTGCAGTTCTTGCCCCATGAATACCCCCTAGGATAATTCCTCGCACTTACCGAGTATCCGTTCTTCACCCATTGTTCATATGATTCACAGGATACATTGAAATACTATCCGACCTTCCGATAATCCTCTACCCGCTATTGCTCGACAAATACTTGTCTGCTTGCATTACAGATGCGTTCCATATGACTAGCAATATTCATATTATCCTTTGTCATTATCATTTTGAGTCCGCTGATTCAATATGTTGCGAATGCTCGCAATCCTCAATCAGATCCTAGAATTCATCCTTCCGGCTCAGACATCATTTTAAACATGGGCTCGATCTCGACCAATCAAATTGCCATCAATTGTATCCCTAAGCCTGCTCAATTTATCCATCCTTGATCAGAGTGTTTGCTCCTGATCTCTTGATTTTAAAATCATAATTCCTTTGTTAGTTAATCATTGAATTATTCAGGTGTTCTATAAAATGATGCCTTTGCATTATTTCTTCCTCTGATTGGGTATCGATACTCACATTAGCTCCGTTGTGGATCGCCATATTCGCCGTTGGATTATTATCCGACATTGTCCTTCATAATTAATAACCTTGTGAGTTCTTTCTCCGATACATAATGCCTTTGGTAAATTGTATCCTCTCCTTTTGTCAACCATGCTCTGCTTTCAAGCTTATGTTTATTACTCCTGAAGGTTGTGTTTTATGTTCCTAAGATGCCCCTGTGGGATGAACCTATGCCTTTTCGAATCTGTGTGAACCCGGAAACAACTATGTGTCATACTCTACCTGTGTTATGTCAAATAAGATTTCAACACTACAACTTCATCGAAAACGAGAAGTGAATGAAAGGTTGTGCGTTGGATAAGTGGGAGTCGACCTTGAACCTTGCATTCATGCCCATGGAGACGATGCAGATCTTATCATGGAGGCTTCTCTTAAATTAATTATTCCCTTGGTATAAGTATATATGGGATCTGGTCTTTTGCAATCATGATTCTGGCCATATTGATATTCTTTGATTCCTTTCTTGGACAAGTTAAAGTACTTGTCTTCTACAGATCAATGCACCTGTCCAGCCTTTATTCTGTCCTACTTTCGAGTATTACTCTCTGGTATCTTGATAATATCACAGAACCATGTTTCTTATTGCAAGCCGTCTCCAAGTATAACATTCTCACCGATTTCAATTTTCCCCTAGTTCCGAGTTTTTAGTCACTCAAGGACACCAATAAGTGAATCAATTCCGCACTATGATTCAATAACTCTAAATAATTTTCGTTGCTTACGAGTTTAATATTCCTTCAAGTCCTTCATAGCCCGACCGGCTTTGTAATTATCGTGCTAAATTTTAACTGTCCTACCCGCTCCTTCTTCTCGGAGGACAATTTTCGATGATGAGTTAAGCCTACGTCAATTTTCCTCATCATATCTTTTCGCCTTGAACAACAAGTTTAATTTCGAGTTTGTGTCGTACCCGTGGTTCCAATAACCTTTCGCTTCATCATTCTTTTGACTTGATGTCATCGCCGATCGATTACATCTTCATGAAATCTCTCGACAATTGTGTCATGATCATCATCAACATTCTGGGTTCTTCCAGGATATCTATCAAATTCTTGATGAGAAATACCATCCTTGCCCCTCGATGAATTGTGTTATCATCGGCAACTTTATTTCCCTCCCCCCCCAACACAAACTTGTTCATGTTTCGTGTAGTACCTTAAGTTCCTTTCTATCCAGCTGGTATTATGTTCTACCTTGGAGTATTACCATCTATTATGTCAAGAATGTTGTGAGAATTTCACCACCTCTTAAGAATTCATGATATAGTAATACTTCTTGCCATCTCCGTTCATATCTTGGTCCCCGTGTTGTTTCTAACCGGGATACCAGCCATTTAACTAGGATGTGTGAATTCAAAACTTCTAGCAACCCTATTGCTTTGAAGTTAATGGTTAACACTTCATTTTTAACTATTGGTGACTGGATCACCATTCTAACATTGATCGTGCTACCTAAGCCATATTTTGGGTGCACCTTTCAACCAATGTTTAATTGTGTATGTTTATCCTCGAGCATACCTCATTATAACATTTGATCTGACAAATATTATCTCCTTGTTCACATAAGTGTGGAAATCCATCTTTTGAAAATCTCAATGAATTGTCGCTGATTCCATCAGCCACCTCCTCATCCTCTCGTTAGTTTGCTGATGAACTCTTATTTCGGAACTCGCTTCCATAGTTCATTTCCCGAGAATTTTACAATATCATCTCGTCAATTTGTGTCGCACCATTTTCTTATCAGACATCATGAGTCTGAGGTATCATGACCCCAATCAGATCTGAATCTCGGTCAGATATGACGGTTGGAACATAATTCCAAGAGTTATAACACTGGTATTTTATGACCGGGTAAGGTGATGTCATGCCTAGCACACCTGGCCGGAGCACCCAGTGTTATAGTTATCTTTTCTGCAAGGTTATCCAGTCTTTCATGAGGAAATTGTAAGACTTATTCTACAAGTTGTTCCTGATGGATCCTTCGTGTATCCAGAGTCTGACCTTTGCTTGAAGACCTTGTCAATGCTATCTCGAAGCATGTCACTGGTACTCCGATTTTCAGGAAGAACATTTGAAGCACAATACTAAATTTTCTTTATCAATTATCCAAACACCGTTGTATGGGTAATGTCATGAAGTTTCTATCCCCTTACCTAAAGGGTTTTCTACTTTATACCTGTCATGGATATCATACCCTATTTGCCCGTGGGAAGGATATACCCCTGGAATATGTATTTTAACACATTTTCCTTTCCATTGTTCTGTTTAATTTGATAATCATATTTTCCTTTCCATTGTTTGGTTTAACCTTTCTTGTGATCTATATGGTCTAAGCAGTAATATTCTCCTGCTTATGTAAAAACCTCGTTGTACAATTCTGTCAGCAAGACCATGTTCCTATTGTTGATGACATTTCGGTAGCCATCAATGGATGAGAACTTTGCCTATTGGTCCGCCTCGTTCAACGAGCAGGAAAATGGTTCTCTTGTCCCTCGCCCTTGGAACCGATGTTGTTGCCGACATAACGGATAGGCTATCCACTTACATGCCTTGCTATCATGACCGTTCAAGATGTCAGTGATGTTCCTACATTTAACCCACATGGTGGGCCCATAACCCACAGTTCCACAGGATCGAAACCTGACTCTCTTGTACACCCTGTTGTCAAAGTTATCCCTTGCGCTTCGTTTCGTATGTAATTCGTGAGCCACCTTCCTAGTGATCAATTCTGGTATCGAACATAATACTTATTCCCATTGTTCTGAACCCCTTTCACACTCTGTTTCAGGCAACGAACGATTGCCTATCCGTTTGAAACTTCTTATTGCACCTTCTTACCTTGCTCTCAATATTTCTTTAAGTTTCAATTCGAGAGTCACTTTCCGCCACCTTCCCTGATGTTATCGACCAGATAGTCAACCTTGTAGAGGTCTGTTCTTACGGAATACCCCCCCCCTTATTCTGTCGTAAGTATGATGGAGATCCTGAAGAAAGGATGCCGACTTCATCATGATGACTGAAGCAGAGTAATGAAGACATCAATGCCATGGGTCAACCACTTCATTAAGGGCAACCAGGACCAAGAAGACTCGCTCTCTTACTCCCCCTCTTAAATCTCGGGACGAGATTTCTTATAGTGGAGGAGAATTGTAACACCCCGGGTGTCATGCCACAGTAAACTCCTATTAATGGTGACACATCATCATAATTAATTTTTGCTAATCATCACTTTGTTCCAAACCGACCTCAAATTCAAATTAAAAAAAAGACAAGTTAAATTATTATTTCCTCAAACTATAAATCTAAAATATTTGGATATTAATATAAATCCCCATGAGCAATTTTCATGTTGAAACCAATGTCATTTGACTCATCGGGTAATCCCTAGTATAATATAAAGATGTCCAACAACAAATAAAATAGCCATTTCATTTTGAACAAATAATTATACAATTCCATTTGACTTCAAACTTTGTCGGCCTCTTCACTTTATTGCCTAATAATTGTGTCCTAATTTTCACATTAACTAAAGTCACTTGAAGGCAAAAACTAAATAGAAAAAAACAACTAAAATGCAAGTAGTTAAATAAATACATGAAAACAGGCAGGACCTAATCTACTGGCCACTTTGGCCCATAAAGCTCAATGGCAGGCCCAACCCACCTAACCTCATGTCATCCCCCTTCCTCTGTTCACCTCAACCCCCATGGACACAATACGATCGTCCACGGCATCAAGGTCCCCTTGCGCCCTACTAGGTTGCCCCCGCACGCCCCGCCAACCCAAGAACCCCCAGGGCCCCTTCCCCTCGCTCGCTCTCTCTCCCCCCGCTCAATCCCGACGCGGCTGCCACCGCGGACAACCTCACCGGCGAGGCCATCGAGCTTCCCGGCGTCTAGGGGCTGGTCCAGGAGATCCGCTCGCCTCTACTGCTTCGACTGCAACCACGAGATCGAGCTGGAGTGCTCCTCCCCATCGCCGACGACCCGCCTCCCTGCGCCATGGCCGCACCACCTTCATTGTCGATTCGCCTAGCTCCGTCCGTCCCCGGCAAAGCCGACCTCACCATCGAGATCGCGGTGAGCTCCTAGTCCGATTCCCCCTCTTCTCCGGCTCGATCCGTTCCGTTTGTGGTCGTCCTGTGAGCTTTGTCCACCATGGCAAAAGCTCAGTGTCCGCGTACGTGCACGCTGCTGCTCCTGTGTTGCTGCTGCTTTCTACCTACTGCTGCTTGCCGCTACTCGCGCCGTCACGCCCCTGTGCCCGCTCGAGCGCTCCTGCCCATAGCCTTGCCGCTACTGCCGTCCGACCGCGCCCGCCTCCGCCGCCTGCTGCTCGTCCGACGCCGCGCCCATCGCTCCCGGCCGTGCCCGGCCCTGCTTGCCGCCCCACGCATGCACCTGCGCCTGCCTGCACTCTCACGCCCGCAGCCGCCCGCAGTTGCCGCCGCTAGTGCCCGCTGCTGCTTGCTGCCTCTGCCGGTGCGCTGATGCTACGTTGCCGTTGTGCTATGTATGATGCTCCTTGCGCCGTTGCTCTGCTTTAGCTACTGCTGCAGCTGCTGGCTGTGGCCGCCGTGCACTCCCGTGCGTGCGTGCCCAGCCATGTATAGTCGGCTTGATACTGCCCAGCATGGCCGGCCAATTAGATTAGTGCTAGATTATTTTTAGGTTAAATCAGTAGCTAATTAGCCTAATGTGGAGATGACATTTGGGCCCCTTCGGTTAACTAAATGTTTAGAATAAGTCTAACTTCAGTTAAGTCCATGGCAGTGGGGCCCCACCACTAATTATACTAATTTAATCAATCCAATTAACACATGAGTCAATGACAGATGGACCCCCCACCTATCAGTTTGACCAGGTCAATAGTCAACTCAGTTGACTGTTGACTGGGCAATGGCCCACCAGTCAGCCTCTCTGGCTGTGTACCCATTTGGGTACACATAGCCATTTGGTTATTCATTTCGAATTACTAATAAATTTAAAAAAACAATAAAACTTTGGAAATTCATATAAAATAATTCATAACTCGGATGAAAATATTTTATATATGGAAGTTGCTAAGAACGACGAGACGAATCCGAACACGCAGTCCGTTCGTTCACCACACGTCCCTAGCAAGCGAACATGCAACTATCTCTCTCTCTGATTCATCTGTGCAAAAACGCGAAACACCGGGAATACTTTCCCGGATGTTTCCCCCCTTCGCTGGTAGCACCTAGTACTGCGTTAGGTCACCCCTAGCACCGTGTTAGGTCACCCCTAGCACCGCGTATTGCCATGTTATGCTTTGTGATGCTTTGATTGCTCTGTTATTTATTGTGTTCCCCCTCCGTTACTTCTTTCCGGTAGACCCCGAGACCGCGGTTGAACCAGTGATCGACTACTTCACCTTTGAGGGTTTGTTTTTGTCTGCAGAGCAACCAGGCTAGCTCCCCCTTGATCAACCCGATATCGCCTATTCCTTCTCTCTACTGCTTGCATTAGAGTAGTGTAGCATGTTACTGCTTTCGGTTAATCCTATTTTGCTGCATATCCTGTCCTTGCTACGACTGTTGTTACCTTTACCTGCAATCCTAAATGCTTAGTATAGAATGCTAGTTTATCATCAGTGGCCCTACATTCTTGTCCGCCTACAATGCTATATTATCAGGTCGTGATCACTCGGGAGGTGATCACGGGTATATACTTATATACATAATATATGATACATGTGGTGACTAAAGTCGGGTCGGCTCGTAGAGTACCCACGAGTGATTCACGGATTGGGGGCTGAAAGGACATTTGTCCCGACGGCCCTCTGGGTGGATCTTTGTGGAGGAGCGACATGGCAAGTTGAGACCACCTAGGTGAGAGGTGGGCCCGGCCCTGGTCGGCGTTCGCGATTACATCAATTAACACGCTTAATGAGACCTTGGTATTTGATCTGAGTCTGGCCACTGGCCTATACGCACTAACCAACTACGCGGGAACAGTTATGGGCACTCGACGTCATGGTATCAGCTGAAGCCTTCTTGACGTTAGCGACTAAGCGGCACGCGCTGGGTTGGACCGCGTAACGCAACTTCCTTTGTAATGGAGGTTGCTAGGTCTGCTCACCGTCCGCGTACGCAACGTGCAGGTGTGCAATGGGCGAGGGGCCCAGACCCCTGTGCGCATAGGATTTAGACCAGCGTGCTGACCTCTCTGTTGAGCCTAGGTAGGGCTACGACATGTTGATCTTCCGAGGCCGGGCATGACCCAGAAAAGTGTGTCCGACTAGAGGGATCGAGCGTGTTGAGTAATGTGGTGCACCCCTACAGGGAAGTTTATCTATTTGAATAGTCGTGTTCCTCGGTAAAAGGATGACCCGGAGTTGTATCTTGACCTTATGACAACTAGAACCGAATACTTAATAAAATACACCGTTTCAAGTGTCAGATACAACCCGGTGATCGCTCTCTCACAGGGCGACGAGGGGAGAATCGCCGGGTAGGATTATGCTATACGATGCTACTTGGTGAACTTACCATCTACTCTCTTCTATATGCTTCAAGATGGAGGCTGCCAGAAGCGTAGTCTTCGATAGGACTAGCTATCCCCCTCTTATTCTGGCATTCGGCAGTCCAGTCCACAAATACTATCCATTTCATTGTTACCAATGCATATGTAGTGTAGATCCTTGCTTGCGAGTATTTTGGATGAGTACTCACGGTTGCTTTCCTACTTCTTTTTCCCCTTTTCCCCGGTTATTGCGATCATATTATGGAGTCCAGGAGCCAGAGGATCCCGAGGATGACTCTACATGGAGTTCGACTTCGAGGAGTAGTTAGGAGGTCCCGGGCAGGAGGCCTTGCCTTTTCGATCATTGTTGCTTTTGTGCTAGCCTTCTTAAGGCAGACTTGTTTGACTTATATTTGTACTCAAATATTGTTGCTTCCGCTGACTCTTGTCTATTCGAGCCCTCGAGGTCTTTGGCTTGTAATATAAAGCTTGTATTATTTTAATTTGTGTCTAGAGTTGTGTTGTGATGTCTTCCCGTGAGTCCCTTATCTTAATCGTACATGTTTGCGTGCATGATTAGTGTATGGTCAAATCGGGGGCGTGACAGGGTGCCTTGGGCATCCCTAAGCTTAGGCTTTTGCCACTCCTTATTCCATAATCCATCAAATCCTTACCCAAAACTTGAAAACTTCACAACACAAAACTCAACAAAAAATCTCATAAGCTCCGTTAGTATAAGAAAATAAATCACCACTTTTGGTACTGTTGTGAACTCATTCTTTATTTATATAGGTGTAATATCTACTGTATTCTATCTTTTCCATGGTTCATACCCCCCGATACGAGCCATAGATACATCAAAATAAGCTATTTTCACATTTGACTACACATTGTGGATTCCCTTAACTGCCGGGGATATACCCCGCGGTATGATCCGACCGGAGTTATAACCCGGCTGGGACTTGGTAAACCGGCTGACAGTTAAGACATATAGTTAAGACAGACAGTTAACCCATACGGTAAGCCGGCAGGTTGATAACCCGGTAGGAGTTAAGTCAGATGATAACCCGGCAAGAGTTAAGGAAGGTTGATTACCCGACAGGAGTTAAGGCAGGTTGATAACTCGGCAGGAGTTAAGTCAGATGATAACCCGGCAGGAGTTAAGTCAGATGATAACCCGGCAGGAGTTAAGTCAGATGATAAGTCAACAGACAATCATAAACTGGCAGACCATCATAAACCGGCACCAGCCATAAACAGGCAGACCATCATAAACCGACACTAGTCATAAACAGGCAGACCATCATAAACCGGCACCAGTCATAACCCGGCAGACAGTGATAACTGGGTTGCCATGGGTTATGAAGCCTGAGACGTTATGAAGCCCGAGACGTTATCAAGCCCAAGATATTAAGAAGCCCATGAAGAGAAGTCATAATAGTTAAGTCTTAAGTCCGAGTTGGACTATACATGTAACCCGCCCCTTCAACTTATATAAGGAGGGGCAGGACTCCCCAAAGAGGAACAAGCAAGAAGAAACAATCTTAGGGCTAGACATAACTGGGAGAGCCGGTTTACGACGACTCCCTCGTGATGATAATGAGACCTAGCCTCAAACAACATTTAGGGTTGTTACCGGATGATGTTTACCGGGGCCTGAAGCTGTCTAAATCCTTGTCTTGTATTGCGTCTCTCGATTCCGCTCAATCCCTCTCAAGCTACCACATAGATGCATTGGCCTTACGACTAAGTCCTCATACTAGGACATCTGCCGTGACAATTCCACAACAGTTGGCGCCCACCGTGGGGCCCGCGCACGGTGGTGTTGAGTTCTTGAAGGGATCTTTTCAGGGATTGAGAAGTTCGTGATTTGCTGGGTGGAAAAGAACCGGCACAGAAGTTTACATCATTGACGAACAGTCAAACGGTATATTCGAGATTCAAGATCAAGAGAACATTAGGGCTGGATCGTGGCTACCGTCATAACTCGCCGAGATCAAGAGAAGGAATTATTCTCGCCGAAACCAAAACTACCGCTACAGAAGCTGACAGCGGAGAATCGGCGACCGGGTCCGATGACTACTGTGTCGGGCGGCTGTTCGATCGGCCACGTACGAATGATTGCCGTCCACGAAGATTTCAATATCCCAAGAAAGTCCGACACGGTTCGTTCAATACAATTGAAAGTGGCCAAAGATTACAACATTTTCCTTAATTAGTGTGGAGGGACCCACACTGGGAAAGCCGCTACTCACGTAGGCATCAAATCCCCTCAATCAGAAATTACCAAGGCAACATTTTCACCGGCGGGTCAACCCTGGTTGAACGGCCGCACCAAGCCATCGTCGTTTCTCTGCAGTTTCGTCTAAACCGCTGGTCTGTTCCGAGTTAACCTCGCGTTTTTAAATCGGATCAACTCCGAGTCGCTGCTGCTCTACGTCCACAAGTCCCGCGCCGTGGGAATCGACCGTCTGTTGCTAGCCTTTTTCCCCGATGTGAAGAAAAGTCAAATCTGAAAAAATCAACTAGTACTTGCACTAGTACATGTTACAGGAGCGGCAGCCGAGTCAGAAGTCCAAGACTAGTACTAGTCCACGTCCACAAGTCCAAGACTAGTACTACTCCTACTTGAGTGCTAATAGATGAGATTACTACCTCCATCCGAGTCACAAGATTCCAAGAGCGGCAGCTGGATCATCATCAGGGTAATTTTCAAAGAAAAAACACACAGAGAAGAGAGCCACGAGCCCATGACCTAGGAACAGGTCGTCCACGGGCTCCGACTCTGTCGTTGACCCGGACCCCGAGCCTCGTATCAAGCCAGCGGCTCGCCTCCGCTGTCGCCGTGGTCTTCGCCACCGCTGTCCCTGGAGCAGGCCGCCTCCACCTCGCGCCATGCCGCGTCACGCAGGCTCTGCTCCCGTTCCGCCCACTTCCAAGGCGCCGTTGCGGCCTTGAGCCGCTGCCCATCTAACTGCGGTCGTAAACCGCCTGCGCCTCGCCTCCTCGAGCCGGCCACAACTGCCACCGCCTCAAGAATCAACCGCCGCTCGCCTTGTCACCGTCCACCTCCGCAATGGTCAGCCCGCTCGAGCTGCCAACGCTACCGTGGCCCTGCTCCGCTGCTGCTGTGGTCACGGATGACCTCAAGATCGGTTTTACTACCTAGAGCTGCTGGATTCTTCCGCCGTGGGATGCTTTTGCTGGCCATCTTCAAAACCGGCGAGGACGAGCCGCCTTCCGCGGTCGCTGCTTCCGCCTCTTGCCTGAATTGCGCCACCTCCGTCCAAGACGCGCCTCGACGTAGCCGGTTCATCTCCGCGCCCAAGACGCGCCTCCGAGCCACGTACTGCTCGCCACAGCCAAGCTCGGTCCTGCGGCCTCAAAACAGGATCAAGCCCCGGGTTACGCCGCTTCCGAGTCAAGCCGCGCCCGCGCCCACGTCTGAGCTACCGCGCCGAGTGCCGCAGTTTCAAACCGCCCGCCGGTTTAGCCTCCGCCAGGGCTTCAAGTCGCCTATCTCACACAGAATGGCCCCGTGTTAAGTCGCCGGATTCTGTCGACCATCTCACCTCCTCATGGCCGCCCCGTAACCGGCCCCGCTCAAACCGGTGCCTCTGCCTGTTTCCAAACCGCCGAGCTTGTGACCCACCGACTTCAACTCTGCTGAGCTGATTCGCTGCAGCTGCTCCTACCGCCTCCGCTGAGGTCTTGCCTGCACGCTGACGCCTAGGCCCCGGCATCCATCGCGCGGATTTGCTATTGCTGCACCCCGTGCGCCGGTTCACCACTGCTACGAGCTGCTGCCATCCTCACGTGCCGTTTCACTACCCGTGACCGCGCCCTTGTGCTACCTCCACCTCGTCTCCGGTTCAAGTTGCCGGACAAGCCTGAGAGTCACGAGTGACTCGCCATCCCTGGCTGCTTCCACGGCGCCTCATTCTGGCCGGTTCAAGTTGCCGCAGGGCGAGTCACCTTTATCGTGCTGAACCGGTCAAGGCTCCACCAACGCCTCCGTGAGCTGATCAAGATCGACTATGGCAGATGCGCATCGCCGACTGCTGTTGCACCGATTACTCACTGTAATGAGAACCGTCGGCCGCGTCCGTGGCCTGCGTTAAACCGCCGGCTGCTGTCGTTACTTCTGCGGACTCGTTGTTGTTATAACCTGCCATTGCTGCCGTTACTTCACCGGACCAGCTGCCGCATTAAGTTGTTGCCCTGCTGGTTTCGCCGGTGCGCCGAACTACCCTGGCCTTGTGCCACCTCCGCTGCGGCCGCGCTTTGAACCGCCTTTGCCACCCGCCTTGAGCCGCCCCCGTCGCTGCTGGCTTGGCCGACTCGTCTTCGCAGCAGCTCGCCCTGCTACGCTTCAAAACGGCTCATGTTGCCGAGCCGTGGAGATATGTTATGAGGAAAAGGATGGGGACTGCCAAACAAGGTTGTTTCGGAAACTTTAGACAAGATTGGCTGCAGGAGGAAGACCATTGCTGGATTGTGTCCATGAATAAGAACCCGACATTAGAAGCCAGTAAAACGGCCATATCTCAGTTCCAGGGGCGAGAGCACTGGGCAAACACGGATAACGTAGTCCGCTGGACGTCACCCCCGAAGGGTACAGTGATATTAAACACAGAGATCAGTGGAAGAGGCCGGAGCGATAGCAACTCTGGCGGGTCTGATAGCAACATTTACAGTTTTTAGATGACATAAAAGCTCTGCTCCTGGTGTTCAGTTCCGTCCATGTATCATCAGTTAGAAGAGCTGGTTATTTAAAAAAAAAAGAGAGGCGGGGGAGGAAAACGTGGGCACAAGGATACAGTGGCTCTAAGCCGATTATTGCAACTGCCTGACGCCTCTTCCGTAGCAATCCAGGAGTAAGGCAATCTGATTTTTGCTGTGGTATGCGGGATAAGCATAAACGCCAAGAAAAAAAAAAATCAGAGGCAGTACTATTACTCCAACTGCTAGTCTGTATTTTGACTAAGGTTGTCAGACGCGTCCGGCGATTTAAAGATTGGATAAAGTTAACGTCCGACTATATCATCCAATATCGGTGCCCGCAATTGTCTGATAAGTAACCAAGTGCTATCTTTTCTATATATTTTATCAGCACATATTAAATTGTTTGCGAACAATTACTCTGGTCTATGATATTTTTTCACAGGACCATTATTCCTTACAAAAAGGTGTTGCAAAAGGGGTGTGAGCAAATATTACTTTTGTACTAGCACTCATCCTGCGCAGGTTGTCACCCCCACTACATCAACTCACGCGATTGGCTTATCGTCCGCCCTCGCGGCCGGTTCATGCATCCACGCCGGATTACAATGAGGAGGACAACTTGCTCGTCCGCACCGGCTTACAACACCGTGGCCAACTCATCTGTCTGCTCCCGCGGCCGACTCGGCCATGATTAATTTCAGCTTCACCATGGTGATCATCAACCCCGTGATGGATATTAACTGGCCTGACATATTAGGTGAAATTCATCCAGTATATTTCTATATTATATATTGCTTTCTTTAAAAAAGAAATTACTCCGTCTTGCAAAGTTGTCTAATGCAGGACCCTAAACCGCCGTATTGGTGCAAATTTAAAGGCCGTCGAAAAATTTCCGGTTTAAAAAGAAAGATTTCGGTTTAAAATCCGGTTCAAGGGAAAGCTGTCTCCCACAAAGCTTTGAAGCTCTCACTATCCGGTTTAAGAATTTCCGGTTTAAAAAAATAATCTCTCGCAAGTTCGAGTCCTTAGAAAAATTTAAAGGGACCAAAGAGAGTGTGTTGCAAAAGTACAACTCAAACATAGGTTCCCCTGGAGCACAGCTCACTATATCATTTGGGGGCTTCCTGTTCAAACATAGGTGTATTCACCAAAGAGAACATAGTGTTACTACCCTCTTGATCCGTCTATCAAGCCAATATTATCATAAGGGGCCAAAGAGAGTCTGTTGCAGAGCACAACTCAAACATGGGTATCCCTTGAGCACAGCTCACAATATCACTTGGGGGCTATGTTCGAACCATAGTCACACCTCTTGATAGGCATAAGGGCCACCAGGAAAATCATTTGGGGGCTTGGTCGTATCCTAACCATAGCTACACCTCTTGATAGGCATAAGGCCACCAGGAAAATCACTTGGGGGCTATGGGTTCGAACCATAGTTACACCTCTTGATAATCATAAGGACACCAGGGAAATCACTTGGGGGTTTAGTCGTATCCGAACCATAGCTACACCTCTTGATATGCATAAGGCCACCAGGGAAATCACTTGGGGGCTCTGGTCATATCCGAACTATAGCTACGCCTCTTGATCGGCGCAATGCCACAATTATGACTACTTAGGGGCTCTGGTCGTATCTAAACCATAGCTTAAACCCTCTTGATCATACACATACATCGTTATATATTGCGTCATACATTGCATCATCATTACATCATCATAGCATGTATCATATGGGTACAGATATACCGGTTTATATGGCAGGAACCGGTTTTCAAACCAGGTTATATTATTCAAATCTTTAATAACCAACACGGCTGGATTTTTATTATGGTTATCAATAACCAATATTATGATTGAGGTTTTCAAAGTCGCTTTAGCGCAATGGCTGTTATTTCATCAATGTATATGATTTATTCTACAATGGAAGGAATAGTCCTGAGTCGCTACAGGCTTACGACCCAGCATTTGGGGGCTACATTATTCAAATTGAGATTATATCAAATATGAAAGTCCCATGTCACTGCCAGCATGCACCATGGCACTTGGGGGCTAATGCAAAGTCATTCTTTCATCACCTTATTGAAGACCCGACTCATCACATTGTAATGAGCCGGCCCTTGGGGGCTACCAATTGCTCCTGTCAACAATTTAAGTATATATAATGACCTGGCCCTTGGGGGCTACACGTTGCTGTTAAAGTCTACATGATCATATTTTCAAAGTCCCTGCTCATTATTTGCATAATGACTCGGCCCTTGGGGGCTACACTGGTTGAAGTTTTTATGAGCATCAGGAAGTTACAAGTCCCAGGTTGCTGCAAGCATGACAACCCGACACTTGGGGGCTACATATATGGAATACTCAGTTTATGACCAGTGATGAACAAACTGGATTTCTTCAAGATTGTAACATTTATATTGAAGCAAGTCTTAAGTAGTTACTACACTCCTTTCTTAAGACTTGGGGGCTACAAGTGATATGCATACAAAGGAGGTATATTTTCAAGCTTGATGTTAACTACAATTATGACCCGGTGCCATCAATATTTGTAAACTGGAAATGGTAAACCGGTAAAGTTATACATTCTTAAACCGGCAAAGTTCTACATTCTTAAACCGGCTGAACATCAGATGAGTATTTCAAAGACCAATATTTTTGTTAAGCATTGGGAGTTGAGTCAAATGAATTATTCTTCATAATATTTCTCTGTGACAAACCAATGTCAGCAAATTGATTATGAAGCCGGCCAATTGACCTGGATTTTCTAGAAGAAGGAAGTGACAAGGACTTAAGGATGATCGGGATCAGTTTAACATGGATAAATCCAAATTAAACTGGGGGCTAATGTCGGGGATATACCCCACGGTATGATCCTGCCGGAGTTATAACCCGGCTGGGACTTGGTAAACCGGCTGGCAGTTAAGACAAATAGTTAAGACAGGTAGTTAACCCAGACGGTAAACCGGCAGGTTGATAACCCGGCATGAGTTAAGTCAGATGATAACCCGGCAGGAGTTAAGGCAGGTTGATAACCCAGCAGGAGTTAAGGTAGGTTGATAACCCGGCAGGAGTTAAGTCAGATGATAACCCGGCAGGAATTAAGTTAGATGATAACCCGGCAGGAGTTAAGTCAGATGATAACTCAGCAGACAATCATAAACCGGCAGACCATAATAAACCGGAAAACCATCATAAACTGGCACCAGTCATAAACAGGCAGACCATCATAAACCGGCACCAGTTATAAACAGGCAGACCATCATAAACCGGCTCCAGTCGTAACCCGGCAGACAGTGATAACTGGGTTGCCAGGGGTTATGAAGCCTGAGACGTTATGAAGCCCGAGACGTTATGAAGCCCAAGATGTTAAGAAGCCCATGAAGAGAAGTCAGAATAGTTAAGTCTTAAGTCCGAGTTGGACTCTACATGTAATCCGCCCCTTCAACTTATATAAGGAGGGGCAGGGCTCCCCAAAGAGGAACAAGCAAGAAGAAACAATCTTAGGGCTAGCCATAACTGAGAGAGCCGTTTTACGGCGACTCCCTCGTTATGATAATGAGACCTAGCCTCAAACAGCATGTAGGGTTGTTACCGGATGATATTTACCGGGGCCCGAAGCTGTCTAAATCCTTGTCTTGTGTTGCGTCTCTCGATTCCGCTCAATCCCTCTCAAGCTACCACATAGATGCGTTGGCCTCACGACTAAGTCCTGACACTAGGACATCTACCGTGACAATTCCACGACATTAACCGTACCACTTGGTTTTGCTCTTGTGTGCTATTTATACAAATCTCGATTATATTGATCTAAAAAATTATAGTATCAAGGTTAGCAAAAATGAGGTGATTTTGTCGCGCGGGTGGAAGGGGAGGTTTCTTATTTTTAGAGGACGTTGGCCTGGCGGTTTGCTAACATGTGGTTCCACGTGTCAGTGCTTTACCAAGCCGATCCGCGTCCCACATGAGGCAAAACAACGGCATAAGCAACACGTGGTTAACTTGAAGAAGATGAGGGAGAAGCAGATTCAGCAACGAGTGAAATGATGGTTGCTTCGTCCCTCCAACTTATTTTTTAGCATTATTACTTCATCCCTCCAACTTAACTGCGGGAAAGGTGCAACTTTGTAATTTGACGCCTCATTGCTCATTACTATGTCGGCGCCATGACTGGGGTGCTTCACCCCTGCTGCTCTGCACTATTATTTCGGTATGTCACGTGGACCCGGTTGCTTGAAGTCCCACATGTCGGTGAAAGGGACTAGAACATTAATGAAAACAAGCGCTCCACTCTTACGACGGAGGAGTACATGACACGGCGGCCCAGGGAACTATTACTTGTACTGTAGTACTACTATAGTTTTGTTGTTTCGCACGATCCATCGATACAAACCCGATTGAACAGGCAAGGGCTAGGTTTTTCCCGTGCGGTAGATGATATTAGCCATACATTTTAAAGGCAATTTTAATGTATGCAAACTGAATAATTAAGTAACAATATGAGGTCTAGTAAAACTAAAAACACATATGATTTATTGTGTTAGAGTGTAGTAGTAGTGCTGTATTGCATAGTTGTTAGATGTAACATGCGAGAACGTATATAGATGTACTTTTAGAGGGCCTATAGAGAGAAATTGGGCTTAAAGTGGATTCAAATATTTGTATTCGTCTTCATAGCATTTGTAACTCATATCTACAGTTTGTACAGTAGACGTGAATGCTTGTTCGCTCTTACGAAACCAGTACAACAATAATGGGGTGGCGTGCGCCGATTTAGGCACTGACACGTTGGCCTACTCGGCTCCACAGAGAGAGCGAGAGAAGAGATAAATACACGGTCAGTTAGTGTATTTCAAGCGAAAAGCGTAATACGATCACCGGACTATGAAATACGCGCATTATTGTCACTATATACGTTTTGCGGTGATTATACGGTCACTTGCTCATCGTTCAACATCGGATTGCACTCTGTTGATCGGCCAAATAGTCTGCGTGGCACTATGTTGACTAGTTAAATTGACCATGTTCCTTGTGGGTCCCACCTGTCAGTTCGTATAGGAAAAATGTCAAATAAACACAAATTTACGCAGGCGCAACAAGACTCCAACCCGTGCGCGGGAACCACCTGGTTGTGTATGTGTCTGTCTGGGCCTAATGTGTGCGCATGCACGTGTAGGTTGAACACTTGAGCGTGAGAGTGTGTGTTGGTCGTGTGGTGTGTGCATGCATGCATGTGAGTGTTACGTGCGTGCGTGGCTGTGTGTGTACGTGTGAATGTTGCGTGCGTGCATGGCTGCGTGTGTACATGTGAGTGTTGCATGCGTGCGTGGCTGCATGTGTTCGTGTGAGTGTTGCGTGCATGCAGTTCGTGTTCATGCGTGCGTGTGTGTATAATCACCACAATAGCTCATGTGTGTTAAAACAGATGGCTCAACAAACCAATACAAGGCCACCTTGTACGTTGTGCCCGCGGTCATGACTTCAAACCACCGTTCAATATTTTTTTCATTTGTTTTCATTCTTATACACGTCGACAGGTGGGCCCAATGGTAGTGAGACAATGTGATGCAACACTAGAGGTGCCACGTGGAGCGTTTGACTAGTCAACTAGTTGTGTCTTGAGGAAATACAGAGTTGTATGGTGATCCAGTGACTGTATAATAACCACAAAACATAAATGGTGACCGTAATGAGTGGATTCTGAAGTCCAATGTACGTACCGTGCTTTTGCTTCAAATACAATGATCGTCACTGTATATATTGAGAGAAAGATGAAACATGCATGAATGTGCCGGGGGCGTACTTTTAGAGGACCTGGAGATAGTTTGTGTGCATACGTGAAAGGGGCGTGGAGGGGGTGTATGTGATGCAGAGGGAGATGCTCTTCCTTTCTCTTTATTATGACTAACTTTATATATAGTATAAAAATACAAAAATTCACAGTGCGGAATAAATATCATTGGGTGCACCATGCAATGCAAATTAACGTTCATACTCCTCTATATAACTTTGTAATGTTGTATATATGTAGAAATTCTAAAATAATTTTTTGGCCACACTTTGTGTGGTTTTATTCAAAAGGAATGTTGTATGCGAAATAAACGTGAAGAGAGGGATTTTTAGATCAACGGGGTACGTGATGCAACATGTGTAAATGTGTAGTTGACGTATTTGGCAGGGCCTAGAGAGGTATGTGTATGTATTCCGTATTCGAGAGAGGCATGGATAGAGGGGCCGACAGGGGGGGGACGGGGACTGTCGGTGGGAACGACACCTATGGGATCACAAAAATCCCTACTGTGGTTAGCGGGGCGCGGGGTCGTGAGAAGAGCGGATCAAACAGATAGCACACAGTTCGTTTATCCAGGTTCGGGCCGCGAGGATGCGTAAAACCCTACTCCTACTTTGGTGGATTGTATATCTGTGTTCTTGAGCTAGCTATGGGGCGTGAGGAGCTCCAAAAAGCCGAATCCTCCCTCTGGTCGTCCTGGGCCTCCTTTTATAGAAAAAGGGGTTGCCACAGTGGCACACAGGAGGTAGAAAGGGTACAGTGATGCGAGGTTATCCCTCGCATCACATGACAAGGCGCATTTAATGCGTCTTGCTTAGGTGTCCTTGCTTTATCGAGGACGGGGAAGAAACCTGTCTCGTCCGCTGTCGCTCCTTCTTGTGTCGACACGCGCCTTGGCCAGCGACGCCTGCGATGCCACATAGGTAGGCAGGCAGCTGAGGTGGCGCAGTGGTGGGTCTTCACGAAGATCTGCATGCCGCCACGCAGGTGCCTGCCCAGCTAGTTGGGTCGGCAGCTGCATGCATGCGGTGGTGGAGGTTTAGTCGGCGTGGGCCTGATGGTGGCCCTGCGGGTGTCCTTGGTAAGGGCCTTGTCGGGGCCCCGACAAGGGTCTTGCCGAGGCGCCTGCTGTCATCCCCGGCAAGGCGCTTGCCGGGGGCCTTGTGGTCTTCCTCGGCTGGGATCCCGCCAAGGGTTGTCGTCTCCTTAGTGCGTATTTGATCTTGAATGTCTTTACGAAGATCTGCATGCCGCCACGGGGATGTCTCCCGAATCCTTGCCCTTTGTGCGCAGTGGACTCAAGGGTGATTTTCTCCGTAGGCGCGGGATGAGTCGCCGCGGCAAGGGTCTTGCCGGGGCTGCTAGAACTGTCCCCCGGCAAGGATCTTGCCAGGGGAGTCCGCTTCGTCCCCTTTGCTCTTCGTGGTCTTGGCCTTGGCGTCGTTCTAGTTCTCTTGAGCTTCGGTCTTACCCTGGCTCACCTCCATTGCCTTGCTTGGTGTGGTGGTATCCGCGGCTCAGACTGCCCGTGCACAGTTATAGGAGTACAAAAAGTGTACCCCTCTTTTTGTACACCGACAGGGACGTGGGAGAGATAGCACGAGAAATGAGAGAGGTCTACAGAGAGACGAATAGGATGTCACGGCGAGAGATGTCCTTGAGTGTGTATATGCAAGGGGAAGGGGATAGAGGCATGAGGAGAAAATATTTTGTGTGGTGTCTGCGTTGGTATGTGTGGGTGTGATAAGATAACGAGACCTGAGGGCAGAGGGTGTGTCACCGCATGAGGTCCGGTGGGCCGAGGTGAGGCCCTTGGTTCGGTTCCGTCTACGCCACATTGATGGCCCGTGACGCATTTAGGGAGACCCATGGAGGACGAGTTGTACAAGAAAAAGATAGCAAAGTTGTGAAGGTCTGTGTATCCACTGACAAAGCCGGCTAGGATTTGTAACCCTAGGTCCTCGGACTAAGGTAACCCCTTATCTCTGATATTACCATTCATCCAACCTAACTTTAAGGGGCATCCTACAGAATGCTCTTCTAGAATCATACTCGTCAATTAGGAAGAGAGGTTGACACAATGCGTGAGAGACATGCCTAAAGATAATGTGCGTGCGGGAGACACATAGGAAGGTCTATGTATATAGAAAGGGTCTATGGGGATTGTGCATGTGTATGCTTGTGAGAGGAAGAGTGCTTGTGTTAAAGGTTAGTGAAAACGATCGTAAATG